>NC_091837.1:64339053-65589053 GCF_037783145.1 Equus przewalskii
TTTCCTTCAAATCGGGGAACTGGGCCTCTTAGCAAGGCGTCTCCTCTCCAAGCTGTCTGTGTAAGGAAACAGCCTGTCACTTCCAGCTGATGAGACACTGCTTTGGGGGAAGCTTCAGCACTAAGAAGTGTTTACATTTTCAGTTGAAAACAGTTGATTTTCACAAAATGACCAAAATTTGCATGCTGCTCTCTCTAGTCTTGAATTTATAAAAGGAAAGAAATCAACCCTATGTGCAAACAGGCCTAATTGGAGTTTTCCTTCTCTGTCAATTCTCTTTCTAAATAAAATATTAGCTCTTTAAAAAATAATCAACATTATACTTGTTCACAGTTTACAGATTCTAGTAAGCCAAGAAAGGCTAGAATAAAAATTCCAACTTAAACAAAAACTTGCATTTGGAAGAGGAACTTGGAGATCAACAACTCTAGATATGGCCTTGTTTTTCCATGAAACTGGATTTGAGTAAACTGACAATCAGGCTGGAAAAAGTCCACCTCCCACTTCCTGGTAGCATATGCCACAGGTGAATGATCTGATTTTAATTTAAATGCTTCATTACCATTTCTAAATAAGAAGTTGATGAAATATGCATTTTAATTTGAATGGAAAATAGGAAATTTTAAATGGGAAATAAGAAAATTTTACTGTGATGTACAAAGTATGCCAAATTTTGATTACCAGTTTGCAGATGGAAAATAATTCAGGTGCTGTTTCTGATTTTATTTAAAAATCATCTCAAAGATATTTCTCAAGCATTTCAAATGTGTAAAGCACAGTTTTCAGTGATATTCTTTTAGGTATCAACCTGTGTCCGGTCACTTCTCCACTCATATATCCGTGTATGAATTTGCCTACTTTGCTCAGGACTGTCTGTTAGTTGAGATTGTGTGGGGATCTTGTGTAAATTGGTCTTACATATAAGCAGAGTATATGGTCACCTTTATGAGGGATTTGAGAATACTAGGAAGGGAATCTAAACTTCAAATGTCTACTTCATATGGGGTCATTGTGTTGTGAAGTCTGGTGATTTATATGCTCACAATATATTTGAGGCGAAAGCAATTTTTAGAGATGGTTTATTTATATCTCATTTTAAACATTAAAAATCCAAAATCTAGAAAGACTGGGTGACTTGTCCAGGCTCATTCTCTATCTTGTTCGTCGCTGGATGGAGACCTTGAACCCAGGTATCCTGATTCCCAGTCTAGTGATTACCTGACTGCTTTGCTGCTTCTGCCTAATTTCTACTTTTAAAATCTGAGCTTTCCTAAAACAAGTTAGTTTCAGACACCAGCCCAGAATTTTTTCCTTCCGTTACTTTCCTAAATGAGGACATTGTATTGGGGCCCGCTGATACAGAACCTCTTAATCTCAAATTTGTGTGTCCGATGTGCAGCCAAGCACTGAGGCATCTGTGCTTGGAAATGGAGAAAGGCCCCTTTCAAGTTGGCCAAGGCGGGAGCATGGGTTTGCTCAAAACCACTTTAACCAGAGCAAAAAGCAGGGGGGTTTCATAGAGCTAAGGGGCTTGGCAGGAGGAGCTTCCAGGTAACAAAGGAGTCACTCCTGATAAGGCCCTGGGCAATCTGCAGTGGTTGCTGGGGGCCAGCCATCTGGTGCTCACAACCTTCCCAAAGGCATTCTCTTTCTTCTACAAAACAAACTCACAAATCCTTGAGACTTGACCTGAGCAAGACCATAGTCACCCCTCAAGTTAAACCAGAAAACAGAAAATTGACAAGATTCATAACAAGGTCAAAAGGCAATCATGTTCTTATTGAATATCTACAGGAACCCTCAGGTTCCCAGCATCAACTCCAGGAGCCAGGGATGGCTTGGAAATTGCAAGACGGCCCAGTTGAAAAAGCATAGGTTGGGGGATGGGGTAAAATTACACCTGGACTAATTAAATTTCACCATCTAAATACTTTGTTTCAAAGCAACTGCTGCTAATGAGATACTGTTAAATCAAACCACTGTAGCTCCCTCATGACTGAGAACTCTTGGGTGATACCCTTTCCATTTGATCATCCTTCTCCCATTCCTGACTCCTCAGTCCCTAGGGGAAAAATTGCTATAATAAACATGAATGCCAAAGTGCAGAAGCCAGCTGCATTCACATGCCATTTTGAGTGTGGAAGTGAGCTTCCTGCATGCTGAAATGTAGTCTAGAGGGAGATACTGCTGGCAGGCCTTGGAGCCCTCCTATCAGACATGTAAATACTTATACTTCCCTCTTTTTTCGATAATAAAGAGATCCTCCCGCCCATTTAATTTTATTAAGTGCGTTATAATTGTGCCTCTTCTGGTATTTAACATAAAATATCATATGTCAAATCAATGTAAATGGGAACATGAACCAGCTCATTTTTGTTGAGTCAGAAGTTGATTGATTAGAGACACAATGATAATGTGGCTGACAAATGCACTGGATGTGTCCAGAGGGCATAAGTCTAAAAAAGGCAAGAAAAACTGAGGAACGGAGCTAGAAAATAGTAAAAGAAAAATACCAGAGTAAAAGAAAAATTGAGCAGGAGCTAGCTTTTGACTCTATTAATATGCACCTCTCCAACCTTCTCATTTCACCAAGGAGGAATCCTGGCTGGATGGAGAAGAGACTGGGTACCAGCCGTGGGTATTATTAGAGGGAGAAGGAACTAGCCTGCAAGTATGTGTAACACACATGGGTCTTGTTGTCCAAGGTTTGACAGCCTACAAAGGAAGATGACCACGCCAATAAACAACTCAAAGAAAAGTAAACCTTGATGGTGCTAAGAGGAGACCATTGATTGGTCTTCCAGACAGAGCCCCTTAGACTCTGGGGAGACAAAATAACGTCCTCATGAAGGAGGATGTATTTGATTGGGGGCATGCACTCTGAAAGAAACTGAAGGAAAAGTAGTCCAGACACAGAACTGGAAAAAAGTGGTGATATGGGGCACACCTCTGTCTCAGGCAGATACTGCATTGACTCTCTCATTTAATCCTCACTTCAATGCGCATGAGGTAAGGATTAATATTACTGTTTGTCAGTGAGGAGACAGAGGTCCACACGCAGGACCATCAAGGCGGGGACAGGATTCAAACTTGGTCTGTAGTCTTTGAATTATGCCTCAGGGCTCCCTATTCTTTTTTACTTAGGCATATTGTAAAAAGCAAATAAAGGCTGCACATTTTCTGAGGTTTTCTGCTATGTGCTATGGCGCAGTAATAGAGGAGATACTACATTCTAGGGGTATGTTCCTATAGCTACCTCGCCCTGCAGAACTTGGAGGAGAAAGCAGCACCCCTGTATTCCCAGGCTCTCTGTACTCATTAGGACACAATCCTTTCCCCTGAGTCTGGCACTGATTCACCTAGGCAAGAGGGACTCCACTTCTTCAACCAATAGAAAATTTCTTCTTGAACTCTTCAATACATTTGTTCTTCTGTAATAGCTTACTTTTTCATACCATCTCTGAATTAAAATGCATATAAATGCAAAAGTTCTACGTCATGTCAGTGTACTAAGGAAAAAAAAGTGCTGGATATAGTCTGTAGTTCATGAGGACTTTGAAGCTCAGAAATCCCAGGATAATTGCTTTCAAGTTTGAGTTGGTCAAAAATTTCAGTATCGAGACTGAAAAGGAATGCAAAGGAAGTCATGTGGTCATCAAGCATATGGAGCCTCAGGATGGTCAAATTCCATTCCATTCCATTCTTTGTTACCTTGCTGATAGAGACAAGTGATAGTTATTGAATCTGAAAAGTACTTATAGATCAGGGTGAAGGGTACGTGATCCACCTGGTCTCCCATGATGTCCTCATCCCCTGCTCCCACATCCTCCCCTGGCAGCATTATTTAGTGCAGCATCTTGTGGATCATTTCTAACATATAGGATTTTGGCATTTTGATGTTTCAACCAAATTTGAAATCAGTCAGACTTTTAAAAATTGCAATTGTTTTAGTTAGAAGAAGATGACTATGAATACAAGTTTGGCCTTTTAATATGAAGAAAAATAATTTCTAAATTGAAAATGAAAGATAAATGATTTTTTCCAAAAAATGTAGAATTACCTAGAATTACCTGCCTCTTAATTCTATAGGCTCATAATTATAATACCTGATGTGATTTTAAATTAATGGGACTGAGATGTTTATAAGTAGATTAAAGCTCATGCACTCAGGTGAACACTATTCTTTAAAGTAGTCCCCATGTAACACTATTACAGTTATTGTAGCTATTCACAAGGTGCTCAAATATTTCAGCAACTCCCCTCTTGAACTTATCTTCAGATCCAGTTCACAAAATGCATAAAGCACAAGCCTCATGGGATTTACTGAGTTTCAAATTGTTAACTGTCCTATCCAATGACCATATTTCAAACACACCTCACAATTGATGGAAATTCCCTAAGAGAACATCTAAGATTGCTTTCAGCAAAACAGCATCTTTGGTCTAAGTATATAGTATAAGAGGCCCATTGGTACCCACAAAGAGTATCTCAGTAAAGAGTCTCATAAAAACAGTTCAGAGGAAGGAGATCTGAAGAAATCCTGAAATTTATTTAAGGTCAAGTTTACATTCTTTAGCTCCTGACAAAGTGGAACATTCCTAAATTTAGACTTATTCTTGGACTGTGTGGTTCAAAGCTCTCTACAAAATTCTGTGGACCCACTTGAATTTCTGTTCCTGAGACTCACGGCCCTCCCCAGAGCTGGCCGCCGCAGGTCGCGGTCGCGTGTAGCCTGGCTCCTGCAGCATTCTGGTACTGCTCCAGCCCATTGCTCTTCTGATTCCCTCAGCATTCCAGAAGGGATGTGTAGCTTCCCAAGGTCTTCATTTGGAAAGAAAGAAAACATAACTTTCAGTGGGATATGCAAATCCAACATTTGTTTAAAACTCAGTCGCACTACTTGGAACCATAAATAATTCCTTGTCTCAAGAGTTGTAACAAAATGAAATTAAGTTATTTTTCCAAAATATATATGACCCTGATCGTATGAACGGAGTGGCAAAATATGCCGGATATGAACCAAGCAGGTGCCAGTTAAGACAATTTATGCTGCTCTTCTGTTTAGAAAACTGTCCCCAATCTTCCCCTTAAAAGCCTCATTCAAGCTGTCCCTCCTGTCAGAGCTTCCTGGGACCGTGCCACCACGTAACCTACTCTTTCATTATCTGTGACCCTCATTTGACAATTACTCCTCCACTTGTCTGTAACTTCGGCTACGTTGTCAGCTAAAATATCTATTTAAAACATTTCATATTCCTCAAGTTCTTCACTTGTTCGTCTTTTCCCCCGAGTCCCTTGATTAGAAGGTATGCTTCTTTAGAGCACAAATCATGTTTAGCCTCCTCTATATGCCCTATACCACTAATCGGTTTACCGTTACTAGCTGATTGACTATTTTGATGAAGCTTCCTTGAATGGACTTTCTTATCCTATAGGTGTAAAAATCTCATTTCTGAAAGCACTGCATTTTTATGAATACTCTCCTTTCCTTTATCTTACTTTCTCTTTGGACGCTTAAAATTTTGGAAAATATCTCTGGGTTTGGGAGAAAGGGACAGGCCTTGGCTCCTGAAGCTCCCCTTTAGTCTAGTCTTGACTTGACATGACTGCTAGGGCCTAATGACTTTAGGGAAGGTTAAGGAACAGCAAAGAAAGTCTGGGAGAGAAGAGCCTTCTACTGCGACTATTGACAAAGAAGGGCTTGAAAGCCACTGAAAATTCTTTCCATGACGATTGCCTACAATGTTTGTAGTTAGTGTTTTAGACAATGTCTCAGAAGTCCTAGAATCATAAATATACAAATTCAGCATGCAGCAATTTCAAGGCCCAAAAGACAAGCTGAAATTTAACAGAAATAATGTTAATTCTTACACCCGGATTTTCTTTTTTTAAGTATCTATCTGAAAGTACGTATCAGCAGATCAGGCTGAAAACAAATCTCGAGAGTTTGGTTGACTGCAAGTTACACAATATGACTGCTATGAAAATCAACATGAGTACGTTAACAAAAATACTGTCTAAATCAAACTTTCCTGTATTCTGCACTCATCAGCTCACACCTGGAGTACAGTGTTCAGTTCTGGATAAAATATTTAAAGGAGTTATTGCTACGTTAAGGTGAATCCACAGTGGAATGGCCAGGATGATAAGAAGCTTAGAAACCAAGTTACATGATTAAGAGTTATAGGAGGTGAGAACATTAAGATAAAAAGGAGTTCTTCAAATATTGGAAGCACTAATGTGTAGACAGAGAACCTTTTATGTTGTAAGAACTATTAATAATTGGTGTATATTCAGAGAAGTTTCAAAGAGAGGTTGCCTGACAACTTAAGCTGTGCACAACAGGACCAGATGAATCCAGGGGTAGGAAACCCCTGTAATGGAGCTGTTCGAACACATCTTAAAGAAACACCTGCTGAGGATCCTAAGAAGAGCTTCTAATTCTTCAGATAAGGTGGCCGTTGAGGTTGTTTCTCTGCATCCTGAGATGTAGATGCAGCAGTTAAAGAATCAGAAAGGAGACTTTGTTTCTAAAATAAATCTCACAAGTTATCATTTAAATAATCAATGCTTCTAAGAAATTCTAATTTTTTAGTATGTTAAAATGAATGTTTCTTGAGTTCTGAGTATAGCATAGAACAAACTTACAAGATCAGAAAAAAATGATATTCTCTTCCCATGATGTATTTGCCTTCCCTGAGCAGTAACCGCATTACAACCTCCAGCTGTGGAGGACAACCTGCTCCTCTAAGATAATCGTCAAGGAGGCTTTTAAAACAGATTGGTGTGGGATTAATGCCTATGTTTCTTCCCTTGTTCACATGCTGTGCTAAGCACATGCCATCAAGGCCGAGGAGATAAAGTGAACTTTATTCTATGAAGTAACAAGCAACATTAATTCTCATATGGTGCCTGAAAATAAGGGGAGCAACCTACCATTTCCCACATTTGTTTTTGTTTTAGAAAAGTTCATCTAATTTAAGTGCCATCTGACTTTTATTTTCCTTCATGAAAGGGTGCCAGAAATGATAAGGATCCGCTAAGTCAAAAGCCACTTCTAGCCTCATTGTCTCTTTGTGTTAACAAAGCCTCATAAAAGCAGATGGATAGCCCAGGCCAACTTCTTTCTATGATCAGCCAAAGATAAATACTCTATGCCTTATCAGCTGAAAAGGAAATTCTTCATTTTTATCAGAGAATATACCGTAGTTGCTTAGTTTGAAATAAAAATCAATGGCTCCATTTGGAATTGTTTTAAAAAATCTCTCTTTCTTTTTTGTATTAAAGCAGAGAGAAAGAACTAGATCTCACAATTATTTCCCTCCCATATAAATCCTGAGTTATATAGTGAATGCTAACTCTTGGCTAACAAACTGAATGAAGATGGAACTGTAGATTCTATATAAACTATCAGGAATTTTAATGAGATCATAAAACTAAATGCCCTCATTATAGTCATTTCAAATGAGTCAGTAAAAGTTTGTATTCCAAGTTTATACCCGAAGTCTTACCTAATATAGTGCACTTTCCTAGTTCACGTCGTACTTTTTCCCTGACCTCAGCCCCTTTCATCTTTCAGAGTCTCCACAGATCCTATCTCCACTACCCTTCATTTCACCGTGATCCTCTATCCTTTTAATTTTTATATTTTTATACCAGTCATTTGAAAATTATATATTGCATTGCCCCAGTATTTAACTTTTGATGTGGGCCCCTCCTGTTTCCTTGAATGGGCTGTAATATTCTCAAGACTGGAAGCTATTTTATCCCAGTGAACCATTTTTCACCCAGAGGTGCTCTATGAGTGAGAAAATGACACTAAAACTAATGAACACATTTGCAGAAGTTTGTATACTGAGGTAGTGGGAGACTTTGAGTTAGAACACAGGTGGCCTGACTCATGAGGCCAGATTCTTTCTCTTTAATCACCTGTATCCATTGCATCTCATTCCAAGGTGCCGGCCTTTTGGGGGGAAGACCTGAAGAGTTATTTAACCTATATAAGGCCTTATTTTTTCTCTCATCTGTATTCTTTGTATTTTAAAGTAAGTGGGGGGAGCAATTCACCATCTACTGGAAAAAAAATTAATGATGGAACTTCTGGTGTTATAATTGTTGGGGAGATGGCTTTCTCAAATATCATAAGGTGAATAAAAATATAAACAGCTGCCAGGTCTGCTGTATAAGGCCCATCTCTCCAGGGAGTGTGCTGGGATGGTGATAATGCTATAGTCCAAGCAAACTGGGCTCCTCTGCCCTCAGGGCATCCATACTTGGAAATAAATGTATTTCATCTGTGTCATGTTCACCATTATTTCCCCCAAAGCTAACAGGTACATTCTGGCCTTCTAGCCCCTGCATTTTCACTTTATCTAATGTATTATAGTGAAAGAGAAACTATAGACATAGAAAAATAATCAAATCCTCTATTTGTCTATTAAGTATTATTAATGCAATAGTTATAGTTTCTAATTACTAAATCTAAAATAATGATGTGGAAATATGTAGTAATTATAAAAATGTTCATAATAATTTCCTGTCTAATCACTTTCTGTGGTTTTGCAAGTACAATTTGTGCTCGAGCTCTTTATTTAACAATATAAGAGAAACAAGAAGGAGTGAAAAAGGAGCAGAGAGAGAAAATGCCTAGTCTTTAAGGAGATGATAAATTTGAGGAAATCTCATGGCAGTAAAACACATGAGACAAATGGAAAAGTAAAGTAATGTGTCATTCTATGCCCAATTGTATACATGCATAATGAGATCAGAGTGATTCAAACACTAGAGAGATGACTGTGAATGAAAATAATTAGTGAGAATTATTGAAAAATCTCTTGGAAGACACTGCTATCCTGTTTCTATCCAATTACTTTCTGTAATTATTTTCTTAAATATGGTAGTAATGGAAATAATAACAAGTGTAGTTATAATATTGATAGCTGACATGTTTGGAACTTATTATACGACTGGCACTGATCTAAGTGCTTTACATATATTAAAAGATTTTGGGGCCGGCCTGGTGGCGCAGAGGTTAAGTTCGCACATTCCGCTTCTCGGCAGCCCGGGGTTCGCTGGTTCGGATCCCGGGTGCGGACATGGCACCGCTTGGCACGCCATGCTGTGGTAGGCGTCCCACATATGAAGTAGAGGAAGATGGGCACGGATGTTAGCTCAGGGCCAGGCTTCCTCAGCAAAAAGGGGAGGACCGGCAGTAGTTAGCTGAGGGCTAGTCTTCCTCAAAAAAAAAAAAAAAAGATTTAATTCTTCATAACAACCCTACCTACATATCAAGTACCTTTATCAGGCCCAATTCACGAATGAGAAAATTGAGGCAGAGAGGTGTTAGGCAACTTGCTTATGGTCACACAGCTCTTAAACCTCTTGGCCCTCGCCCACTATACAATAGTGCCTCTTTCAACTATCTAATATTTTCCCCTCTTTTTTATACATATTTTACTGAGTGTATACCTAATCATTTATTCTTATTCAAATCTCAATAGCCAGAAAGAATTGAAGAAAAGTAAAGGTCAGCTTACAGTGACCTTAGAACTTAGAGTATAGTCAGATATTAAACAATTATAATACAAATGACCTCATTTTGTCAATGGCTAATTATAAAATAGAGTCAAGTGTTCTTATAGGAACTGTGGTTTAAATGCATTAGCTCTTTCTGGCCTGATTGCCAGAAACTAGCTTACCTCAGATGTTTCCCAAGTTTGAGTACCCATAGTTACTACCACATGTAGGCACAAGACCAGGTTCCTGGTCTCTATGTGCTTTTGTTGCTACCTCTTTTGATGATGACTATCCTTCAGTTATCATCACTGGGCCGCCAAAACTTTAATCCACCCAATAGGCCAGATCATTGCATTAATCCAACTTTTGACAAAATCTTCATAAGGAAGGCAAGTACAACATAGAGAACTGTTTCAAATTGAAATGGCA
This sequence comes from Equus przewalskii, assembly GCF_037783145.1. Lineage (NCBI taxonomy): Eukaryota > Metazoa > Chordata > Mammalia > Perissodactyla > Equidae > Equus > Equus przewalskii. The sequence goes on from NC_091837.1 coordinate 64,348,999, forward strand.
TTATTTGGAATTGCCAAGGCTGCCTTCCTATCTAATACTGCACTCGATGCAAACTCAGCTTATATCCCCTAGAAATGCCCCAGATCTATCATGCCGTTTAATCCAGGCCCACCTAACATGATGTCTCAGAGAGAAAATAACGTTTCTTCTTCTTTCTCCTTTAAGGCCCATCTCCTACATTCTCACATCCTTTCACAGAATCATTTCTTTCTGTTGCTGATGAAGAGTAAAACCTCTCACTCCCATGAGTTATTATATTGGCCTAGAACCTTCATTAAGACAATTAAATTACATCAAAATATAATGGACTAATCTATTATATTTAATACATTATAAATTAGTCAGTTTTATAATATATCACATCATTAGTCCAATCCAGCTACTTTTTCTGACTCTTCTCTCATGTATGGTGAAGCTCATGACTTTCAGCAGCCTAAAAGGAATGGGTTGGATGGGCAGAGATATCAACTTTAATTTTCCTGCTCGAGCAAATAAGAACTCGCATGTATTGGCCAGGCACAGGCAAGAAAGAGATGGCAAGTCAAAAAGGTAATTAAAGAGTGTTTAATAAAGACTATTTACAAAGTTGAGCAGTATTAAAGAAGGCCAACAAGGAATGGTACAGCTAGTAACAATGGGGGAGCCATTATAAGAGGAGAATGCTATTATGTACCCAGTGAGACCTGTAAGTGTAGGAGATGCTCATCCGACAGAGGATAGAAACTCAACCATTGCTGCACAACCACCCATGAGCAAGGGAGAGAACTAAAGGAACAAATACCCCAAATTCTTTCTTCTCTCTCCTGATCTCTTGCTGGTACAGCTCCTTGGCTGAATTCAACCAGAAGCAAAGGGCCAAGGTCCCAGTTGATGAAGTCTATACAGGTCAGCACTAAAAGAGGACTGGTGAGTGATCTGGAACAGCCAACAAAGAATGTCCACTGAAATACATAACTCGGTGAGACCACTACATACTTTATAATATAAAGGAAGTGTAGATCTATGCAGATATAGCTTCCTGTCCCCAAACAGAATTGAAGACCACAGAGTGATGGCTCTGTTAAGAGGTTCTCTGAGAATAAAAAGCAATAATTTACCTTTAAGCTAAATTTTATTATGCATTTAAATTTAATTTGCTTAAGAGAACAAAGATGCTTCAAATTTTAGCTACAGTTGTTATTATTTTTTTTAATCCGTCCAGTTTCACTAAAGGATTTTAGATTTAACAGCACATTCTTGTAAAAGGACAAAAAAGATAGCCAAAACTGAAGTGACTGTGGTAATTTTAACAGAAAATCTCAGCTAAGGACACTTGCTGAAATTGGGCATGGATTTTAGTTCAAGTCCAGGAAAACTAGAAATCTAATGAGTTATTGATTTTATATTATAAAAAGAGAATTTATTTCTCATGAGAAACAGCCTTTTGTCTTATAATTTTTAATCAGGAACAAGATCAGATCAATGATTTAGAAAAGCAACTGGGTACCGATACTTTTAATTAGAGGAAACAAGTTAGCAGGAAAGAAGACCATTTGGCTAGGACAGGGGTTGGGTGGTGTAACATCAGTGATACACTTGATCTACAATAATGTTGGGGTGGGGAAAAAGCAGAGGCACTGGGTCAAGTGATGTGCTGAATGGAGATGGGACTTGGTAATTTGGTGGAAACGGTTTGAGAGACAGGGAAAATCTTGCAAATACTTGTACATAAGAGACAGGATAAGGATGATGAGACAATGAAGAGGGAAAGAACTCCTCTGCAATAGGAAATAAATGAATTCATTTGGATAAGTCAGCAGCTTAAAGCTATGCTCATCCATTTCCATTTAATGATGTTGATGGAAAGAGCCAGCAAAGAATTCTATCTTAGATGGGCAGTTGTCTAAAATAGTTTTATCTGTGGTACCAGAAATCAGGCTTTTGATAGACATCGATAGCTGCGTTCATTCTCTTCCTCAAAATTCCTCAAGAAAGAGCTCTAAGATGTGTTAAGGATGAAATGTTTGCAGCATGGGCACACTCAGTGTGAAGCCACTGTAAAATAAGACCTGCTTTTACCTGCCTCAGGGTGAAGGACTAGAATTTTTGGTGGAAGCATGAAATTACTCGTGTATTGTAAGTAACCAACAAATATTTGTTGACTGAATGAATGAGTGAATGAATAAACAGATTCTGAGTTGAGGAGACCTAAAAAGAGTATCAATCTGGCAACAATGTTTGATGTTTGTAAGACGGGTCAAGATAACAATGACAAGTCTGTTATATTAAACCAATACTTACTGTCTACTTTGTGCCAGGAACAGTGTCATGAGCTGGGGATACTGCAAGCATAAGGAAGATCAAGCTCCTGCCCCCATGGATCTGAGGCTGCAGAGATGTAACTTACTTTTGCGAGTGCCTCAGCTCTAGATCCAAAAGTGACTGATGAGCAGACAAGGTGAAAGGATGAAGTAGCCTGATAAATTCCAGCTCTGATTAAGGCATGAAGGGAGCAAGATAAAATCATATTTATGAGACTTCTTCAAAGTCTGGGCTAGTGCACCTCAGGAGAAACACAAAGGAGAATTTGAACAGAGGCTTTAGCCAGGAATATACACTGACTACACTCTGAGCTTCATGAGAACAGACCACATATGTCTTATTTGTTGCACTTAGTACCTTGTAGCTCCTCAGTAGATATCTGTTTTTGGATAAAACAAAGAACATGCATTTGTCTGAAACAATGATAAGTTAAAATATTTTGAAAAAATAAAAAGTAGTAAAAAGTGGCGTTTTTATTCAATATTCATACAACAATGCGGGGCTTTTGTAAAAATTGAGAGAAAGATTAGTGGGGTAAAACAGATAATCCTATACCATATATATATGAATTTATATATATATATATATATAAAACAATGGTGACATACATACAGGGTAAGAGAAGCATCATATTATCTATTACCTAACATTATTTAGGGGAATAATCAAGTTATCACCTCATTTTATACCATGTAGTAAATGATTTTAAGATAAATTTAAAAAGTTAGAGTAAAAAAAAAACATAAAATACAGAGAAAAAAATATTCAAGTGAATATTTAACACACTTGTTCTTAATGGTTCACATTAACCCAAAGCCCCTGTGAAACAGGCCTGACTTTCACAAATTACTTTTTAGCATTTCCATTTTGCCTGTGGCTTATAGCATTAGGAATAAGCGATCTGTAAGAGTTATGACCACTAGAAGGGAAAGGCATAAAATATTCTAAGATGTCCAAAACATTAGATTCTCTTTGTCTAAGCCAGGCAAGAAAGCTAAATCATTTGTAGTGGAATTTTGAGAAACAGATGAACCATCAAATTTCCCCTGAAATAGAGTGACCCAATTGAGAGCATGACAGAGTCAAGTTCATTTGGATATAGAACTTATTGCTGTTGTTTTATTGAGAAATATTTTCACTACTTTTTTTTCCCTGAAAACTTTCTTGAATTCCTTAAAAATTCACTTAGACATGAATATGTTATTCATTGATTTAAAAAAATACTAATCTACTACTGTGTGCAAAGTTCTGAATTAGTTACTGGAGTTATGGAGATAAACAATAGCTAAAACATCTAAAAATTAATTCCAAAAATGATCTTAAAATCCAAGGAGAGATTTTAATCTCTGAGACCCTGTCCGGATAATCACTGACGTTTCCTTATGTATCTGGAGCAACAGAATGAACACAGCTTCCCAGCCAGCCTTTCTTTCAATAGGCACTTAAGCTCTGGAAACAGTCTCATGGCAACTTAAATAGACAACCCAGACTTACTGAAACCTCTGCTATACACTTGTGAGTCCCTCCTTCTGTGATAGAACCTTCTAACGCTGCTCTTCCGTGAAGTTTCCTACCTGCACTAAAATATTCTCAGTATTTATCAGTGTTTTACATTTTTGATATGACTATACCTCAACACTGTGCCCACACTATGCTTTTTGTCCAGCAGTAAAGGTCATTTTAGTAATGATACAGAAGATTTTATTTAGTCTACAAATTGCTGGGCATGATCTTGGCCTAACTTCTCCATTCACCTAGTCTTAGCCAGAATTGTTGACAAAGTAATCTTAGATTATTGTGTTTCAACTCTGCATATATATTGTCTCCACACGTTGGCCAACTTCTCATTTATCTTATCCACGTGATCTTCTATTTTCCAGTCTTTTATGTATTTACTATTCATAAACAGCCAAATCAGTATTATACTTTATTAACTAGTCTATCGTTTTGGACTTTTCAAAAGCATAAAATCTATATCTCACCAGAAGAGACAGTAAAAGAGGATTACTATGACTGTGCATCGATGGAAACAGGAAAATTATAGGTACTAAAGACTGGAGATTCATTTTTTAGTAATATTCACCCTTGATACTTTCTTCCTCTTTTCTACCAAGGATTCTTCCTTTTAAAATTTACTACATTGGAATTTTACCCATCGTTTCACCAATGAATGTAACTATGGGAGTAAGTGTCACATTTATATTAATCATATTTCTTTTTGGGTAATTTCATGATTGTATTCTGCTTGGGAGAATGGTGAGGTAGGATGGCTGCAGAAAAGATACATGACACTAAGGACTTACCAAGTGCCCATGAAAATGTCTAATGAGCCTTAGGTTTTAAAGATGGTGAGTATGCAAGTTCTTATATACATGTTCTTAAGAAGAAAGTAAATTAGTAAATGATGTTTATGTTTTAAGGCAAATACAAAAAAATACCATAAAGTGGTTGCTAGTATAAACAAACACTATTCAATAGATATTAACTCCAATAAGTATATGTTACTTCTAATTAGAAGAATAAATTAAGGGTAATCATTGCCTGATTTCACGAAGAAGTTGTTTCATGAATATGCTAATCTTACGGTTATAAAGTTTACTGTGAGAGTCCATTTGGTTATGGGACTTATTACCTCCTTAAAAACAATCATTTAATCTCCTCCTTAATGTCTATAGAATAAATAAAAGTTTCTCAGCCTACACTGGGATCTTTCATAAACTGAACAAAACTTCTTTGTATATTTCTGTATAACTTTAGTTTACAAAACTGTAGAGAAGAAGGAGGAAAAGAAAGAGAAAAGAAGAAACAACAAAAACAAGACTAGGAACACTACTCTGTGATGGTGTCCAAACCCGCTATATGCATTCTCAGGTTTGTATTTTAGTTCATTTTTTTTTTGTCTGATCATCCATCCTCATTCTTCACTGTTTAAAATCTTCACTTTTCTTCAGAGTCCAGATCGAAATGTTCCTTCTTTCTGAAAAGTCCCCAAATACATCAAACTAATTTAATGTTTAATTCAACACGAAACAATACCTTTATTTAATATTCTTTTTAATATTCAATTCAACAAGTATACGATTACTTAAGATATGCCAAGTGGTTGTTAAGCCTAGGAATAGACGGTTGAAGAAGAGAGAGGTAACTCCTACCCTGGTTTAACTTATTGTTTGTCTTCGTGTGTATCTGTCCTATTTTAGACTGAAAATTGTCTGAGGGATAGAATTATCTCTCACAGTTTGTTATACTTTATGAGGCACAGCAGATAGTCACTTAATGCACAGATCAATCATGGCAATAAATAAAATCCCCCAAAGTTGTCATAGAACAAAGATGAGCAAAGTTTTTCTGTCAAGGGCCAGAGTAAATATTTTCAACTTTGCCGACTACATGGTCTCTGAAACAACTAGTCAAACTGCCATGGTAGTGTGCAAGCAACCACAAATAATACACAAGTGGATGGGCAAAGCTATGTTCCAATAAAACTTTATTTACCAAAATAGGCAAATGACCCAATCTGGCCCTCAGGCTGTAGTTTGCTGACCCCTTGCTACAAGATTCTTCTTGTCTTGAGTTGGATTTCCTTGAACAGCCTGAGATAGGGCTTTGAGTTTATGAGTAAAGCCTGTAAAGAAAGGAGGAAAGCAGGATAGGGAAGAGGAAGGACAACAAAAATGTGGGCTCAGAAAAGTCCAGCTTTCCTCACCTGTTGTGGGGAGGGGAGTGCCTCTGGAGCGGAACATTGCAGGGGTATTTCCTCTGGGGCAGAGGAACAGGCTTTTGAATCCACCCTCTCCTGTGGGCTGCTGTGGGGAGGGAATGGGTGCCGGGCATCCTGAAGCCCTGGCCAGAAGGCTGATGTCAGTCAAGGATAATTCTCCAGAAAAGGGTGCCTCTCATACATTGTTGGGGAGTATAATTAGTGTAAATACATTGGAGGATAATTTGATTATATCAAAAGTAAAGTTTACAATGCCTTTGATCCCCTGGAGGAATGTATGTCATGTGTGGTCTCAGGGCCTCTCCCTTTCCATGTGGGGTAGCTGCACCACTTGGTGGAGGTTCAGGGCTCCCCAAGGCACACTTGCAGAAACTTGCAGGCCTGCTAGAGATGTAGGTCCCACAAAAATGGGCCCAGTGTCACTTCTGTCACCTTGTATCTATTGAAATGTGTCCCAGGCTCAGTCAGATTCGGTGTGGAAGGGTGAGTCCCCATCCCATTGGAGCCGATTTAAAATGCTCCTTTTTGATGTTCCTTTTCTATTTTAGAGGAAGTCTTGCAGATGTAGCTTTCAATGTCCAACAACAATACAAATAATTTGTTTAGTTACTGATTATTTCATCATTGGAGATACCAATAAATTCTCAAATGAAGGATATACTATAAACAACACCAATTTTAATATCTGTGTTTATATATGCACTTATTCTATTTTTCTCTGAGGATAAATGCTTAAAATGGAATTTTTCTGGATAAAATACCATGCACAACTTTAATTTATCTATTATTGACAACTATGATGGGCCGGGTATCTTCTACTCTGAGGATGCAGCAACGAACAAAATACAGTCAAACTCCCTGCTCTAGCGGTGCTTATGCTCCAGTGGGGGTGAGACAATCAACAATTCCTAATAAGTCAAGTGAGGAAACGTGCTTTGAAGAACAATATAGCAGGCCTTGGACATAGTGTGTGACAAGGGAGAGTATGATTTCAGGTGAGCTTTGAGTAGTGACCTGAATGAAGTAAAGACTGAACCTTCCCACACAAAAAAAGAGGGAGAAATGCCTAGAAGGATGATTAGCAAAATAGTGATTAACTCTGTGTGATGAATTTTGGGTGATTTTTACTTTCTCTGTGATTGTTTTCTTTGCTGATTTAATTTTATTCATGAGCATATAATATATATGCCATAAAACAGAAGCAATAGATTCACTTAATTTGAGTAAAAGTTAGTCCAATTTAACTTGTACTTTCTCTATGAAGCCTGTTGCATTTTAAATCAGCTCCAAACAGTTTAATAATTGACTTCTTTCATTGTCATTTATGCCTTTTTGTTCATTTCTTTTTTTGTCTAAAATAAAGCCTCATACTTCTAGATTTAACAGAGAAGTTTTGCTGAAAATTAGCCTTTCTCTAGGAGTAAATACTGAAAACTGGAATATTTGGTAGAGCAGTGAATAAAACTGATGACAAAAATTCATTAACCACTGTCTTTTCATTAAAGGAAGAGTCATCATCCACCCTCACATTTACAAAGTGCCAGACAGAAAAGCAAAATTACGTGATGGCTTTACAGAAGCATTTTAATGAGAAACCAGGCATGAACAGGAAAAAAGTTGTCAAATTAGAAGGACTATATGAGGAAAATATATGTTTACCCAAAGCCTATCCAATCTTCTCTTTGTTTTGTCCTTATCTTAGAACCATGACTCTAGCCTGCTCCTTATGACCTCCAGTCTTTTTGTTTATCTTCTTTCTCCTTTCTACCTTGCACTCCTTGTTTCTATCATCTTTCTACCTGAAAATATTCCTCTCTAACTTCTCAAACTACTGTGGCCCATGGTGACATCTCACTTCCATGAATTCTTAAATTATCACTTGATACCTATCCACCCTTTGACAGTGCCGGACGCTCAACAGCATTTTGTAAATAATTGTTGAATTCAGAACCTTCTCTGTATGGTTTTCCAGATTTCTGAATTGGCTGGTACTACTGCTCACATATAAATCAAAATAACTTTGCATTTAGTTGTGGAAATGCCTGTTTGAGATATGAGTGTATTTATAACTCTTTCTCCAAAAGACAACTCACCTTTGTGTCCTACAGCCACTCATGAAATATTCACAGTAACAACATGTTTTATGATTTAAATGAAATGGTATATGTGACACAGTGCCCAGTACACAGCAAGCTCTCAGTAGATGTTAGTTGCCCGCTTAGCTTTCTCTCCCACTCCCAGACCTAGTGTATTTATAAAGCATGGTTGAAACTCACTGAATTTTGATATAAATTTCCAGAAGTTTTAAATAATACTGGCTCTATTTTCACCGATTGTAACAAAGAACAGAATAAAGACCCTGGAAATTCTGTGGCATAAATAGGTAAGCATGAGAATCAGTTAAAAATAGATGTGAATATTAGCTCATTTATATTTTAAATCCAAAGAACAATTTTGGGTGAGCTTTGACTGCTTTTTAGTCACCACAGGAAACTTTCTGGGCCTCACTCAGTTGTGACAGGTAATTCATCATATATCACAATAAATGTGAACTTATAGTTGGAGATCAGAATGAATGTTATTCCAAGCAACAGTGGTTGAATTGGCAAATTACTCTCCACCATAAATAGAGCAACCTTGGAAAGTTGTTGAGCCATAAAATTCACATCACAAAGACATCTGATACTTGAAAATGGACCCTGCGTTAACCAGCAAAAGGGGGCCATCAGTCTTTTTGATAGATGGGCAGAGATTAATCCTGTTTGCTAGTTCATAGCAAATCATGTAATGCTTATCTTATCCTACACCAAAATACTACTCCCCAAAAGTCAGACATTCTCTTTAAACATAGATTAATATTCTTCCACCTCCATGGCTACTTGTATTCTCATTCTTATTTCATCTATAATAACCACATGCTATTTTGAATATGTCATCTTTCAGGCCACTTTAAGAGGACTACCGTGTATTAGACTACCGTCTATCTAAGTGAATTGTATTTACAGCTTATTTATGTGTGTTGTTGCAAACTTATTTTTTCCTCTGATACATTTGAATAGATTCTATCAAAAATGTTAAGAAGTTCAATACAATTTGAGAGTAAACAATTAATTATTAACCATTGTTTATCTGTAGGTTGATAACATCAAAAAACTATCAAGTTCATTTTTCATTTACTTAGGTTTTGAAAGTTGATATTATTATTACCTGTAAGCAATATTTCATAGTTAAACATTATATCACCCTGCTGGTAAATATAAATATCATAAATATTGATTAAAATTGCATCTATACATTCAAAGGGATCATATATTTCAGATCTAATTCTCATAAACACATGGATTAGCTTGAAAAAGCATTTTCACAAGTGGTTCCATTTAAATTTTCTCAAACTAGAGAAATCATAAGTCTTGTGCCTTTTTTTCTGATGTACCAGCTTCCAAACATGCAGAAATAAGACTCCCTAACATATTTTAGAAAAAAAACTAAATTGAAAATTCAAAGAGCTCTGCAGTTTCTTCTCAGGCATTTTGGAAGTGTTCTCGCTCTTCTATGAATTGCTTCTACACAAATGTCTGCAGTATTTCTTTGATAATCACATATATGCACTATTTGGCATCTGGTGTGTTGTCTCTAAGCAAATAAATGTTGCTCTTTAACTTTCCTTTCATCTCTACAAATGCAAGTACAATTTATTGTGCAACTTTGTAATCATCAATGATGATCACAGTTTGTTAAATTTGAGAGGAAGCAACTCTAAATCTTATCAAATACCTTCATTCTGTAGATATTAGCGATGGAGTTCAAAGAGTTTAAGTGACTTGCATAACATCATCTACATTATTACAGACAGTTGTAGAAGAAAATGGAACTCTAGCTTCTTGCCTATTGCTCTTTCCTATCGTTTCTTGGGCAACGCGTGTGTGAATTCAGTGATTATCTCTGTTCAGGGAGCCTCAACTTATAACCTGAAGAAAAGGCACTCAGTCCAACCATGGACCACTTGTCCTTGACAGAAACTTTGCATCTTTCCTCTTTGCCTCTTTTAGGCACCATCTCAATACATGAAACACATATGTAGACACACACACACACACACACACACATACACCATGATACCCAATTGCCGTAACTTATTTATAAGTTCACCCAAGAAAAATGCACTCACTGGCACAATGCCTGTTACTGCCTATGGGCTATTTTGTGAACTCCCAAATCTTAACTTTGTTTTATTTCTACTGCCTCATCATCACTTATTCACTGAAACATTCCAAGTGGCAGCAAACAAGTGGCGATCAAGGCACAGTAGAACACAAAGTTCCCAGTGGTCAATTCCAAGGAGAAAGAGAGAGTCATGGTTGATAGGATTACCTCAGGGTTTATCATTCTCCACAGTACGTAGCGTCCTGTACATGATAGGCACTCAAACATATTTGTTGACTTGGTTTCGATTTGATTTAAAAACAGGACTTTTGGCAAACCGTTGACCAAGTGTTCACAATTGCTCATCACTTACCCACTGACATAATGTGACCAAACTTTAGTCAGACTTCTCTCCTGCCCACAGGTCCCTGAAATTTGTCTTGTCCCCAAGTCTATGCAAGTACTAAAGTACAGAACATCCCCTCTTAATAGTTTGTTTTGAAGATCGACAGACCATAGCTAAAAATATTTCCTTTCAAACCACTCTGATCACACTGTGTGTTCACTTGCACACTTTTCCCTCAATGGTTCCTGTTAGCCCTGTTTGCCCTTCCCTGTAAAGAAAAAAGTCTTTTCTTTGTTTGATTTTGAAACGCTTGCAAATCCTAAGGTTGGAGCCCTATTGCAATAGTCTTTTTTAAATAACATTTATCCTTTCTTAAGGCCAGATTTGTTTTTATTTTACATTATTATTAGACTTAGAACATACAGGAAGAAATTTCCTTTACTATGTCACATGCCATTCCCCCACAAAAAGCAGAAATCTAAGAGCATTATATTTTTGGTATTAGAATACCCTGCAAATCAAATGAAACTATAGTTTTTATTCTTAATTCCTTTAGCATATTCAAGCAATACTGTTGGTGTCAGTGGGTTTGTAATAGAGAACAATGAGGTATTCTGAGCAGCTGTCAGAAATCTCACACCCTTAACCATAAATATACTGACTGCAGGAAAGACTAATCAGAATTCACATTTTATATCCAAATTTTATTTTTGGACAGCAATAAGATAGGCTATCTCAGGAAATTCGGCATAACTGAAATCACTACAACTTCAGTCTAGTGTCTTAATACCATCTGAAATGCACTAAAGATAGCTTCTTCAGAATGATAAGGCTTGAAATATGGTTACTGGTTTGAACTTAATGTACGAAGAATAATAAAACCATTTCACAAAGAAAATAATGTAACATAAAGTGAGATTAGAAAAGACTATCCATGTATCTGACATTAAGGATTCCACATGTCAGAACATTATTATTAGAACAATTGACTATTATATCTTATTTAAATACCACATTATTTCCAAAGCAGTTACTACCAGAAATGATTTTCACTTTTCTACTGACTGTATTCCAAGACTTCAAAAAAACTTCGGAACTATTTTATAGAGTTATCTCCTTCTTCAAGAGCTAGAAAACGAGGGATGGAAGGTTGAGTTGTTCAGGAGGCAGGATTACAGACTGGGAAAGCGCTGGGCAGCCCTTCTTTTTTCCCTTGCAAGAAGAACCTCCGTTTATCGGAGTTCATCCAGTTGAGTCCTCATTTAATGGAATCTGAATTCTATTGCACACGCTTTGTAGAAAGTGGTATATTCTAAAGCGGGGAGGAGATGACATCTTGGCTGTATTTTTACTATATTTTAAGAGATAATATCCAAGAAATATACTGAAATAACTCTGGATTTATTTCCACCATTGCAACTTCTACGTCTATAATTTTGGAAAATCAGTCATAGCACAATGAAGGGGACAAAGAAGTATAAACCAGAGAAGGGTTTTGTTTGTTTTTCATATTTTTATTGAAATATAATTCACAATAACTAAAATGCACAGTTCTTAGGCATTATAGTTACTGAATTAGTTGAGACTCCTTCTCTCTCTATATATTTACATATATTAGATATATATATATATTGCCCTATAAAATATATTATTTTTAAATATAAATAAAATACCTATTATATCTCTAATATATATAAATCTATGATTTATATATATTTAAAGTACAATAACATAATGTACATAAAACATGGAAGCAGGAGCACATGGAGTATTTTAGAACACAAGGAGAAGTCACCTTGGATGGATCAGGCAGGATAAGTGGTCACTGAAAGAGAAAGCTAACAGGGAGTCTTAGGGCTAAAGAACGGAGGCTCCTAAAATCAGGTGAAGAAATTTGTATTCTTTCTTGTGGTTTGTTAAGATAAACTAATGATGGATTTTGATATGCTTAATTATTTACACAAATTTCATCTGATTGGGGATATCCTGAAAGATTGTGTGTTGTGAAGCAAAGGCCCTTAGGTCATTTTCAAGAGTATTTTACATAATTCTTTCATGAAATAATGAGAGCCAAGGACAAGACTGGTAGAGTAGACCAAGCCTCTGGTTTTGAGCTGGAAGAAGGTTCAGAAACAAGCACTGGGGAGTCACTAACCTTCTCCCAGTCTCCGCAACCTCATCTGTAAAATAGGGAAAGCAATATCTGCTTCATTACATAGTCAGGAGCATAACATGTGATAACTCGTATGAAGTTCTAAGTACGTGCTATGCTTTAACTAGAACACACAACTGCATGACAGCACTGAGGGAGCAGTAACGAATTCTAGCCAGAGAGGGAGAGAGGAGGTTGGGGGACATTTAAAAACTAAGCGAAATGAGAATTCGACCTTGAAGATGAGCAGACTTTTAATAGTTGGGTTTTACTTATAGGTTTGTGACCTAGCACATCTTTAGGAGGCCTTGAGATGCAGGCGAATCGTAAAATCTCCTCTTTCCCTTTCCATTTCTGTGAGAAGGATACCAAAGGAACTAGGGCTGACCATTCTCTTGGCACGGGCCTCAAGTTACCTTGCATGAGTTTTGCCTCTTCAAATTTGTCTGTTTTTCACAATCTAATTTCTCTGGGATAAAAATATTTGAGGTTTGAAAATACAGAAAATTTTACATAGTTTCTCCACTTTGGATATTGGTTTTAAGGTGGCCCAGAAGGTGATACAGATTATCAAGACTTGTTTAGCATTACTCTGTCTGAGCTTGGTGTCATATCAAAATCTTCCTCATTCACATGTCTGGTAATTAATGCTGGCTGTCATCTGGTACCTCAGTTGGGAATTTTATCTGGAACACCTACATGTGGCCTGGGCCCCCAAAAACCAGTTGGTTTTCATGAGTGAGCCTGCCAGTAGAATCAGGTGGAAGCTATAGTGCCTTTTATGACTCAGCCTTGGAAGTCACATAGCATCATTTCTACTATAGTCATAGAAATTCTTAGATTCAAGAGGAGAGAGTGTTCCTTTCAATGGGAAAGAGTCAATGTCACGTTATAAGAAGAACATACAATATGGAAATCTTGTTGCAGCCATCTTAGAAAATTACATCTGCCTTAGTTTGCTGTCTGATGGTAAATAACATTATTACATTTGCTGTGGGTGTTAGGTATGCAATTGTTGGAACATCGTAAGTATCCACTAAATATTAATTATCTTCTCTCTTTAGTAAACAATGAAGTAATTATTCATTTATTATATAGTCTTCTTTGCTTATGTCTGATCCAAGTCTTAAGAAGCATCAAAAACCTCATGGCTTGCATCACAGTGATTGCTTACATTTATTTTTTAAAACACTCTTTTTTTGTTATATCAGTTATATATTACCACGATAATGTGTAAAAAGGAACCACAAAACCTGAGTGATATGCAATAAATTTGTTTCTCAGATGTCCGGGGTCAGATGAGAGTTTTGTAATGCAGATTGACTGATCTTAGCTGAGTCTGTTCACATGTTCGGGAGTTGACTGGTTGGTGTCTGGGGCAAACAGAGGGATTCGGCTCTACTTCTCCAACAGTGGTTTGTTGAGAAATTGCCTCTCCAGGAAAAAAAAAGGGAAAAAGAAGCCCTGATTTGTAGCATTTGCTCATTTCTATGGTATAAATACTCCCACCACAGCCAATTTCAAGCTACCAGTGGTTTAACGACTGGTTCACAAAATTCCTGAAATCTTGAATAAACAATGATGTCTTACAAGCCTGTATGAATCAACTATGGCACACCACCATAGTATCTCTGCCTCTGCAGAGAGCAGCCTGGGCATGTTGTCATGGTGACAGCAGAGGTACAAAAGGGAAAGCCCCAATATAGAGGCCCATTTCACACCTTTGCTACGGTCATGCCTGTCACTTCCCATTAGCCAAAGTAGATCATATGGTTGATACCAATGTCAAGCAGTAGACTAAGTCATTCCTCTCATGGTGAGAGGCTCCTGCAATGTCACATGGCAAAGGAGTCAGGAATAGATTTAGAGCCATTATGGCAATCTACCCCGCAGTGAATTCTCATATTTTGTTTTAAAAAACCTGCTTTACACATTCATGTATTAATTTTAAAACCAAGGTAAAAAACTTTAAAAATGATATCATAATTTGACAATACATATTCTGAGACATCAAGATCATTTGCCTGACTCTTTATTTTGGTGAAATTAGTTTGTTAGCACACACATCCTCTTACTGGTATGAGTTTATGCACATGGAGAGAAAGTCCAGAAGTGATATAGAAAATATATGTGTTATGATTTTCTTAGCCTGAGATAGTACAATTTTTTTCCAGGTTTGAGGAAATCATTCTTGGCAGCCAGTCTTCTTGTGATTGATTAGAATTCAGGAGAGAGAGAGAGAATGTTGGCACATCTAGTGAAAATGGGAAATGTTTTCAGAGGATATTAAATGGTGATGGTCCATGGAGGTGTTGCTTGTCTTCTGGTTGTATTATCTTCTCGTGTTTATAAACTTAAACCCTGGCTCGTGCTGAAATTCTAATTGAAAGATTCTTTTTTTGAAAATTTGCTAATATTGACAATTACATCTGTACCTAGCAAAGAACCGTGAACTGATATTCAAAGAACCATGATAGGATATTCTGAACTGAGACTTGAGACATGTAACCTCACCGTAAAGTTTGATAGTACCTTATGAATTACAAGAGCCATTGTCTCTGCTGCTGTGACCACAACAGATCTACAAGCATTTCAGTAGAGCCTTTCCTTCACCTTTCTCCTCTCTTTACTTCTCTTTTTCAATCATTCAAAAATGGAGAGGAATTTCCTGAGAAAAGCCTTGCTTTGCTTTATAATACGGGTTAAACAGGTTTTGAACAGGGGGTGGGGCTCTTGTCAAATTCAATGGAATATGGAGTGATTCAAATGCTCTGACAAGGGCATAGAAAGAAAAGAACAGCGCTCTGTAGTTTACCAGGAATTCATCCAAAGAACACTGATGTTGCTCTTATAGAAAAGAAAAATGTGTATTATAAATCACTAATTCCTCCTATTTATATTATAATATATGCCACCTCCAGATGTGGGCACAATGAATTAAATAAGCTCTTTTTAAATAAATAATAATACTAAGTTGATACTTCAAAGATGTTTCGATCAAAGCATCTTAGGGAGCTTTATTTGCATTAATTGATTTAGCATTAGTTACTGATCGAAATAATACAAATTATTACTCTTCTTCTGTTTCCCAATTTTATTTCCCCTCTAATTGATAGACTTTATTTCTGTAGGTTCTATCTGTAGTCTGATAACAGAATTCAAAGGATATAATTGATATAAAGTAATTGATTTAATTGCAATAGTAGAATGACTGCAGGATTTATAATATGAATCAGAATTTTTTCCACCAGGTGTACTTTTTGTCCCAAGATCTCTTCTGTTCTTTGACTTTTTATTTCATCATGCTGTTTATCAAAGAGCTATTACTGAATGTTTGGTTCCATATAGCTCTTTGCCTATTGAGAATTCTACTTTTCTTTCAAGATCAACTCAGGTCCTACGTCCTCGAGGAAGACTTCCCTGTATAACGCAATATTATTTTTCCTTTGTAAATTTAGAGAATGCTTCTATGATGAGTTTCAAAATTATATGCATAATTTCTATCAAAGGCTATTCTGCTAATTTTTCTCCAATAAGATTGTAATTTTATTAATGCATTGAAGGCAATTCTGATTTCTGCTTCTGGCTTTGGCAGAAGCTAATATCTGACCACTTCTCCCACTGAGAAGAACTAGAAGAGCTTTGTAAAATATTTTGAAAAAAACTTGATCGAAGGCATTAGAAAGCTACCATGCCTCCAAGATCTGAAGGACAAAGCTCTTTGACAGAGGAAAGTACAGATAGGTGAGCCTGACACTTGATGCTGTATTTTGCCTTGCAGCATTTTCAAATTCAAAGGCAGTGTCTCAGGAGCTGAACAGAACTTTGGGCAATGTGACAGGATGAAGGAGATAGCTGATAGAGTTCAGGCTCTGCCAAGTAGAGAAACCAACTTAAACACCCCAAGTTTCAAGGGAAAACTCTAAGGGCTTGTACCCCTAGATTAAGTATAAAGCAACATCCCTCCAAAGAGTATATGCAATCTTTAATTAATTCAATCCTTGATACAAATTATGGAAAACTGTCCCTAATCCAAGTACATTTAAGGAAGAAATTCCTACAAAGCAACAATAGTCAAGACAGTGTGGTGCTAGCATAGATAGACATATAGACCAATGGAAAAGAATTGAGAATCTAGAAATAAACCCTCACATTTATGGTCAAATGCTTTTTGGTGAGGGTCCCAAAACAACTCAATGAGGAAAGAATAGTCTTTTCAACAAATGGTGCTAAAAGAACTTGATATCCACATGCAAAAGAATAAAGTTGAATCCGTATCTCACACCATGTACAAAAATTAACTAAAAATTGATTAAAAATCTAAATGTAACAGTTAAAACTATAAAATTCTTAAAAGAAGACATAGGAGTAAATCTTCCTGACCTAGAATTTGGCAAAGTATTCTTAGATATAACACCAAAACTACAACCAACAACAACAGAAGATAAAATGGACTTAATCAAAATTAAAACTTTTGTGCTTCAAAAGACACTATCAATAAAGTGAAAAGACAGCTCACAGAATGGGAAGTAATATTCACAAATCTTATATTTGATAAGAGACTTGTATTTAGAATATATTAACAACTCTACAACTTAATAGAAAGAAAACTCAATTGAAAAAGGGCAATTGATCCAAAAACACATTTGTCCAAAGAACATATACAAATGGCTAATAAACACAGGAAAAGATGACCAATATCATTAGTTGTCAGAGAAATTCAAATCAAAACCACAAGATGCCATGCCACCCTCACTAGGATGGCTATAATCAAAAGACAGAAAACAATAAGTGTTGACAAGGATCTGGAGAAATTGGAACATTCATACACAACTGTGGGAATGTAAGGATGTTGAAGAGTTGAACAACATAGTACATAAATTTGAAAAAATTGATTTAACATTTTCAAGGTACATATTTCTTTAAAATTTACATGGAAAATTACTAAAATGTACTCTAAGCTTAGCCTAAAAGCAAGTATTAAATTTTAAAAGATTGATATAATTCATAAAATGTTATCTGAACACAGGAAGATTAAATTAGAGAGAGAAAACCATAAAAAGTTTGGAAATTAAGCAAAGCAGTAATAAATAACTCAATGGTCAAAGAAGAAACCACAAGGAAATAAGAAACAACTTTAACAATAAAAATTATATACCCAAACTTTTAAGATGCGGCTTATGTGATGCTTGAGGGAAGTTTTACAATCTGATATAAATTCAATATGAAAAACAGCATATTTTCCATACACAAATAATAACTTAAAATGAAATTAACAAGTGGATTCCTTTTAAAATGTTAAAAATAAACGTGAAGTAAAAGTTATTCATTGAAATAAACGCAACAAAAGATGTGAAAAACCTTCATCTAGAAAATTATAAAATTTTGAAATAAATGTAAATTATATATAAAACAGTATTACAAGTGTCAATCTCACCAAATAAATCTTTAATTTCATTCTAGACTTAATCTAAATCCCTACAGAAATTCATTGTAGATATTGACAAGCTACCTCTAAAATTCCTAAGAATACACAAAAAATCAAGAAAATTTAATCAGTGTTGAAGAAGAACAACAATATTGGAAGACTTGGTATGCTATCAACAATGATTGAGATAAAAGAGTAGGGGCCAGGCAGGTGGCATGGGGGTTAAGTTTGCGTGCTCCACTTTAGTGGCCTGGGGTTTGCCAGTTCAGATTCTGGGAGAGGACCTATGCACCGCTCATCAACTCATGCTGTGGCAGGCAAACCACAGGCAAAATCGAGGAAGATGAGCACAGATGATAGGTCAGGGCCAATCTTCCTCATCAAAAAGAGAATTGGTGGCCGATGTTAGCTCAGGGCTAATCTTCCTCAAAAAAAATAAATAAATAAAAATAAATAAAAGAATAACAAAAACAATGTGGTAGTGAGACATTAATAAACCAACATACCAGTGGAACAAAATAGTCCCACACATATGTGGAAATAAGAATTACAACATATATGATACTGCAGAACAGTGAAGAAAGTATGGTCTTATCAGCAAATGATACCAGGTCAATCACATACCCTTATAGATGTCTAGTCATGGACAGTCCCTTTAATCAATTAGTTTGCAGCTCAACCAAGTCATGATCTGGATGATCTAGAAGAATGGATAGCTTGGGCCTACGTTGGTCACAGATGACATCATGCACTGGGAGTCAAATAGTATCATTCTCTCTAATAATCTTTCAAGTGACTCCTATCAAATAGTTTAAACTCTCCTGCCATCATTTCCCCTCTCTTTTTGTCTAGAAGACTTGTAAGTTTCCCTGTGTTAAAATTTCAGGTTTAGTACAAAACTGGATGAGAATCAGTGGGAAATTAACATGTAGGCAATTATTAAAATGTTAAAATTAACAGGATTATTATTTAAATGGTTTGGTAATTTTCAGCCAGAACATATAACTTCAGCCCTATCTTCCCAACTGGATAATCTAGTGAAGACTCCCTTTGGATTTCCAGCACAGAGAATTATGTTGCTGACCCCAAATCATTCAGAGACACGTGTTGAGTACCTTCTGTGGCAAGGAACCGTATAAGCCCTGTTGATACATAAGTGAACAAGACAGATTTTTTGACCTTATGAAGTTTACATTTTAGTGTGATATAAAAATTTTGATATTTCTGTAAGTTAATAATGGGTCCAAATAATTCATTAATTCCCTATTTTCCCACAGCAGTTAAGCATCTGAAGTTATGTAATTTTCAGCCTGTATTGTCTCTTAGGAATATTATATTTCATGATTTTACCTCTCAAAATGCAGAGGAAAAAATTCTCAACACATTTCCCTCTTTGTCTCAATGTAAATTCAAAATAATTTCAAAACCAGGTTATGCTCAGCAACTCAGGAATGCCTACAATCTTTCTACAATAAATAGGCTTTCCAATTTTATTTTGAGGAAAATATTATTGTCATAATTGTTTTATAAGTAAGAGAACTGATTATATCCTATTTCACTCCAAGTCCCAACAGTTCTGAATAGCTACTTTGCAAGGATTGGGAATCTACAAATGTTTATTGGAATGAAACAAAAATCCTGCTGATAATTGAAGGCATTGATTTACCTCTGAAAGGTGAATAGGGAAAATATAGAGGAAGGATGGGGCTGGCCCCGTGGCCGAGTGGTTAAGTTCGCGCGCTCCGCTGCAGGCGGCCCAGTGTTTCGTTGGTTCGAATCCTGGGCGCGGACATGGCACTGCTCATCAGACCACGCTGAGGCAGCGTCCCACATGCCACAACTAGAAGGACCCACAACGAAGAATACACAACTATGTACCGGGGGGCTTTGGGGAGAAAAAGGAAAAAATAAAATCTTTAAAAAAAAAAAAAAAAAAAAAAAAAAGAAAATATAGAGGAAGGAAAAGAAAAAGGGAGTGGGATTCATTGGAAAAATTTTAGCTGGCAAATCACTTTGCAGACATTTCAAATTGTATTTTCTTGATTATATCCTTTCTTGCACAGCATGGGGTATTTGACACCACACAATGGCATGTCAAAATCTATATCACAAGTAGAAAACAAGAACGTGGCAGACTTGGGGGTCTCTGAACTGCAGGCTTTGGGTTTTTTTTTTTACCACTCTGCTTAATATCTTTGATTCCCCAATATTGTCAACAAGAATTCCTTGGCTTACTTCTAAATTGTTTTGTGATTTATTTTTGTTCAGTCTTCTCAAAGTCTCATTTGCTTGAAAAAAAATTAATAAAGTTTAAAAAGTAGGAACTGCCAAACTCACATCACCTTAGGACTTGATGAAACAATGAACTTCAAATCATTTTTTTTAATGTACCTTACTCTCCAAATCATTTTAAAATGTTATAAAATGTGCTGTAATTCATTTCTAAAGACCAAATTACAACTAGAATCACCAAATTATAACTAGAATTTCCAATAAGTTTGCTTCTCAATCCAACATGTAAGGGGTTGCCCAAGCATGTTCTGAGAGGTTCTTGAGGTCTCTCTAAAAAGTTTGAATTCACAGTTCTCATTTGTAGTGATAGCATATAATATGACCATATTCTGCCTCGTCCAGTTGCATTTGTAACCCAATACAGCCATAGTTTTAATGCCCTCTTCTGCATCTGGATCTGAGATAATATTTCCACCAGGTCAAAGCCCCGTCATCTCCCAGTACATCAAGCATCAAGCATCTAGTATCTGATGCTTCCACTGAACTAAGATAGAGAATTGCAGTGAGTGTGGGCATGGCTCACGATGGTAATGGCAAAGATATGTGGAGATCAAGGAACCAGAGACGCTTTTTAGGCAAGTCACCTTGCAATAGTTCTTGACAATAAGTTATGAATACTTAATAAACTATATTGTGCTTCCAATATTAGCAAATAATTAGGTAACTTTTTATTACAGATTTCAATAGAGTTGCAATATTAATGGAAAAACTTTACAGAGCTATCAAGTAAACTTCATTTAAAATGGCTTTCAAAAGGGTGGACCGGTGGCATAGTGGTTAAGTTTGTACACTCGACTTTGGCGGCCCGGGGTTCACGGGTTCAGATCCCAGGCCTGGACCTATGCATCACTCATCAAGCCATGCTGTGGTGTCATCCCACGTACAGAATAGAGAAAGACTGCCACAGATGCTAACTCAGTGACAATCTTGCTCAAGCAAAAAGAGGGGGAAAAATGGCATTCAAGAATCTCTTACTGGTAGAGTTTGGTAAAATTCAAAATCTGATTTTCCCCAACAAACAAAGCTTTGAAATTATTGGTAACATCTGTATGAAAAAACTTAGGAGAATAGGCATTCTCAAAATAAGTATTATGGATATATTTAAAAATATAACAGCCAAAACACAGATTAAATGTAGAAAATGTTCTCGACCCAGATTTTTACACCATTAGGCCCAACATTAGTGATTTAATTTCAGAAAAACAACATAATCTATGACAATAAATTAATGTTGGTTGTTAGAATTTATTGGTTTTGTGGTTTTAACTCACTTGTAAATTTATTCTGTTTATAGTGTTATGTAAGATTTATAATCATATGTAGATTTTACTTAGCTTTAGTTTTGCACACTGAGGATCCAGGAATAAGTTTTTCCCTCTCAACAATGCCCATAAATAGGACACATATATAATCTATTATCCTACTGGGATACTTCCGAAAGTGAAGGGGAACATAAATGATAATTACTTGATGAGACCAAGCATAAATCAGATCTTTTCTGGGCAAACTGGGATGTATGATCATTAAACATACATGCCTCAAGTTTGAAAATTATTAATTTAATCCAGCCCTTTTCTTTTGAAGATGAAAAAACTAGCATTCAAATTTACATTACTAGTTAGTGGTTCAACTGACACTTTGTCTTATGACTTCTGAAGCCATTTCTTCAATGTCCCTGGTTCCATAAGGAATTGTAAAAAAGGATTTTCACCTAACTACAATGCATATCTATCCTCAATTTTTAGCTGGCCACAGAGACAAGAATGGTTAAAAGAATATAGAGCCAGCACAGCATTGATTTCCTACTTTGCGAGTGAGTACACATATACAGCAAAACAAACTTCTATTCACTGATATCCAAAACTAATTGAATTCATCACATTACAATGTTGATGCTAAATGACAACAACATAGGTCAATATTGCAAATATATTTGACACCTCAAGTATGTTACTTGCACACACCATTTCTGAGCCACGTATTGGGCTCAGGGCAGTTCAATCTAATCCACTTTAGTTAGTTCATCTATTTTAAAGTTCATCTATTTTCTAGTTCAACTATTTCAAAATAGTTCATCTATTTTCTACTCTCAATCTTTAGCAAAGATCTGTATTAGATTTCCTTGAACAAAACTTCAATAATATTCTTAATGATGAAGTTTTTAATCCAGGAAAGTACATGCATGCATTTTAAAAAGTGTTTCAACAAGTGCGCAAGCAGGAAAGAAATTCAGAGTAATCAGCCATAGACCAGGAAATTCAGGAGGCTGGAACACTTTTCCTTCTTCAATAGCTTTCCAGATGATAGAGGTTTTATTATAATATGCTTTACATTTGCTAATGTAGTTCTACTAAAAGTCACATATTCTAAAACAGTATTTCACTCTTCCTCTTCCTCGAGCATGCCATCATTAAACACCATTGATACAGAGCCACCTGTAGGTACAGCATTCAACCAAGCGTGGCATTTCTGAAGTAATTTGGAGAGAGATGACAGCAGGTGAAATTGGAATATTCCCAGAGGATGCTCATTCTGCATTCAGAGGCATTCCAGATATTTTTGAAAAATTCCTTTCTCCACTTTGCATTATTTCTAAATACATTTCACATACTTTTCCAAGCTTAGTAGCTGTATTGCAATATGTGCATTAATATTTAAGCTTATGTCAGGCAGGCTTAGATAGATGAATTAACTAGGAGGCATAAATTAAGTGCACATTTATGTAACATTTTATAGAAGATGTTATTGTGGTTTCTTAGCTTTGGAAAGAGAGAAAGGAGCTCAAAGATCTCTTTCCTTATTGACCCTGCTGTGCCCTGGAGAACCTTTTGCACCGTCCTTATTCTGTCCATGACAGCAAATAGCTACCACTGGACTTCAGTAAATAGAAAACTTCAATTAGTTAATAGTTTAAATCACAATTATATAGCAGACAATCATTTATTCTCTGGATTGGAAAGTCCCACCACCCCCCGCAAAAGCATATGTTTCAATCGTTCTCTCTCTAAAATGTCTCGGCTTGAAACCCTCCAATTAGAGGACAATCATTACTTCTGAAAGCTACTCATTCTGTCTTTGTACAGCTCTAGAGGTCTTTTGAATATCACAGTGTCTGTGACATTGTAGAATGTTGTGATAGGTAGAACTTTCGTCCCCATGATCTTCGCTCCTTGGTTTTACTCCTGTGGTAGTATGATGTCACGTGGCAAAGGAACTTCTCTGACATAATTAAAAGTAGGAGAGAAAGTCAGAGATCCGAAGCATGAGAAAGGGTCAATGTGCCATGTTAAGGAAACAGAGACCACAGTTCTGCAACCATAAGGAACCAAATTCTGCCAACAATCTAAAGGAGCTTGGAAGTGAATTCTCCCCCAGAGCCTCCACGTAAGATCCTAGCTGTTGACACCTTGATTTTAGTCTTGTGAGACCCCAAGCAGGGAGCCCAGTTGAGCCACGCTGTGCCCAGACTTATGACCCATGGAACTGTGAGATAATAAATGGGTGTTCTTTTAAGCCACTAAATTAGTGATAATTTGGTAAACAATAAAAAAAAATACACATTAGCAGTATGCAGGAGCCTCGAGAGCTTTTCTTGTTTAACACTTATTTACTATGAAGAGAGTAAACTTTAAGGGAAGTTAAACCTTCTCCCTAGGTCATGGTTTATAAGTGACTCTGTCATCACTATTACCTGCTAATTTCCTAATTTTCCTTACTGCATTCATTTGTTGATTCATTCATTAAAAAATATTGTTTGAATAACTCTTTTGTAAGAAATAAAGAAGGCAAGGAGTTTGGAATCCTCCAGGGGGTATATTTGCGAGCTATTACTATGCAGTCAATAGTGTGTTTGGTGCTTTAAATATATTATGTATTTTATAAAATTCTCATTTATGGATGACTTGGTAGAAAGAGTTATGATATGAATACAAATAAGAATACTACAAAAATATAGTAAGTTTCAAAGCATTTATAGGAGCTGTTTGGTAAAAGTCAGTTCTAAAAAAGAAAACTTAACTTTCAATGGAAAGAATCAAGGAAATTTCCACAGAAGTGCCAACATTGGTCCAGGGACTCAACGACAGTGAGAATATCCTGCCTTTCAGAGGTTCTAAGTAGTCCCAGCTGTTCATATATTGACTCTGAGTAGTCTGGAAAAAGGCACCAAGAGCAATCAATGCTTGGGATCAGACATTTGGCCAGACTTGCCTTTCTCCAATCCTTTAAAATTTCTTTCCTTTCTGGGTAGCCCAATTTTCTTGACTCTACTTAATACTGTTTGAATTCAGTAATCAAGATTATTAGGGCATCTCTGATTCTTTTCTGGTTTCCCTCTTTCATGACTTCATCCAATAATTTACCCCAGTGTGTTATACCACAACTATAGGCAAAGGCATTATTTCTTATTTTTATTTATTTATTATTTTTTGAGGAAGATTAACCCTGAGCTAACTACTGCCAATCCTCCTCTTTTTGCTGAGAAAGACGAGCCCTGAGCTAACAACCATGCCCATCTCCCTCTACTTTATACATGGGATGCTTACCACAGCATGGCTTTTTGCCAAGTGGTGCCACCTTTGCACCTGGGATCCAAACCAGCGAACCCCAGGCCGATGAGAAGTAGAACGTGCGAACTCAAGCACTTCACCATGGGGCCAGCCCCACAGGCATTATTTCTTTCTGGGCGAACATTATATACCAAGCCTCACTGGTCCACAAGGAATACCTGAAGACAGAATTTGGATATATTAAAACTAAAGAATGTGTCATCCCTATGGATGCAAATTTGTTGCTGTTAGTGCCCTCCAGTCAATTCTGACTGCTAACCACCCGGTGCACAGCAGAGCGGAACCCTGCCCAGTGCTTTTGCACTATCCTCTCACCTCTGGAACAATATCAGACAATGCTTTGCTGCTATTTGTAAGGTTTCTATGGACAATTTTTTCAGAAATAGGTAGCTAGGTCCTTCCTCCTACTCTGTCTTAGTCTGGAAGCTCTGCTGAAACCTGCCCACTATGGGTGACCCTGCTAATATTTGAAATACCAGTGGCATAGCTTTCAGCATCACAGCAACATGTAGCTGCCACAGAATGACAACTGACGGACAGGTGGTGTAGTTCTCTAACCGGGAAATGAATCCAGACCAGGGCAATGAGGGTGCCGAATCTTAACCACAAGATCTATAGACATAAATACATGGACCAAAATACAGGATGGTTTGAATGACACCTTTACCACACTAGTTGTACTATTCTATTTAATCTGAGTGTAGAGTGCATGAAGATGAAAAGCACCTGTTACAAAGTTAAGTTGGCATGAGGTAGCAAAAGATCTTAAACATGAAGTTATAAAATTTGGAGAGATTATTTATTTATGTACTTATTGTAGATATTGGGAAGCCTTTAGATGAGTTGACTAAGAAGAGTGAAAACCCTAGTCCAAATTTTTGGAAAGGTACTCTATTACTAACTATATTTATATATGATGAATTGCCTCTTAAAGGAAGTCTAAATAAAGTATGTTTTGGTGGAAAGAAAAGGCATTGATATTATTTGCATGTCTATTGTAGCAGAAACTGGCAAGCATTTCACCAAACCAATTTACCGTTCTTCTTAAAGGAGAAACTTCGTAACCAGTTAGCTGTGGCCTTATGTGAAGTTCCAGCCAGTGGAATGAGTATAACATTGTGCTTCCCTTCTAGGTCTTGCCCATAAAACCTTCTCATTCTTGATGTTCCATACTCTTCCCAATCCTGCAAGCTTTGAAATCACGATTAAGGGGAATTTGAAAACCATACGTTGAAAAAGTTGGAGCCACAAATTTTTCCCTGAAGTTCCACTTGGAGAAGACCTGCCTGCTAATCAGCAAAATTTGTTTTGGACTATGTGAAGGATAAATAAGTCTTATGTTTGAGACTGGGAAAAATGTCCTTTCCCCCAGCCAAACTATTTTTTTCCGCCATCAGACCAACATTTGCTTGAGTTAAAAGATTTTAATATCAGTTTGTAGAATACAGATACCTTTAGTAACATCATTAAGCATTCTTCACATGGAAATTTCTTTTGTGTAATTGTCAAGACATAAAAAACCTTAATATAAGAATAATGTCTTAATGTACTAGTTAGTACACAACACTATTTTCCTCCTGCCCTTCAACTCAGAAGCCATCTTCTAGATAGGTGCTATGTGGAGAAGGTGGCACTTGACCTAGGAAGTCAAAAATAGGTAGGATAAGGAAGAGAAAAGGAGGTTCTAGTCAGTGAAATGCTGAGGAAACTGATGGAGTTCAGGGTGGGGAGACGTTCATGGTTGTATGAGGTCAACAGGGGGGAAATGAATGGAGGAGCGAGTCTTGTTAGGGAACATTATACCTCTGTTTTCCAACTAAACCTAAACTGAAGTTTGGCTCAAGACTTGCAGTAATTGGGCACTCTTCTGCTTTTCTTTTCCATTTTAGGTCCTTGTAAATTCTCTACTTGTGTAGTGAAGCTTATTAATAACTATATACCTAATATCTCATAAATCTAGTACGATGCTGACTTAAAAGTAGACCTAGTCTCTTGACTTATCCCATTAATATTCTAATTGTGTGAACTTAAACAAATGGCTACATTAAGGAAAACCTTAGTTTTCCTATCTAGAAAATGAATATAATGAAATTTACTTGAGATAATCAAGGAAGTAATATACAGTGCTTGCAAATTCTAAAGCATGTTAAAAACATTAATTATCACTGCATGATTTTTGCCTTCTTACATGGCATCTTGCTTTAAGCACTCTGTTACTACTCACTATCTGAACGATCAGGTGCAATAGAAGAGGGACTAGTTTTTGCTACAACGTAGTTGGTAAAGCCAGTGAATAAATCAAGTGAATTACATTGTTTGGTCCTAGACTTGCACACGATATAATCAGAGTACAAAGAAACATGTCTTTATAAAGTAACTCCTCAGAAGGCAAGTCTGGTGTGTCTATTTATATCTTCCTAAGTGAGGCTAGCATTATAGACTTTTTAAATGTCTTAAAACCTTAAAGAAAAAGAAAGAAAGAAATTGACCAGATGAAAATTTTTGTCTTAAAATAGAAAAAAAAAAACTTTGCCAAGAAAGTAGAGAACTAAAGTTTCTTTGCTTATTTATTGCATAATTAATAGATTCACATATTTTCAAACCCTTGAAAATACAGAACGATTTTAGTGAAAACTTTCACACCCGTTCTTTTGTCCTATCCACCCTCTTCCTGTTACCCAATAGATAGGCCATTGTTATTGTGGTTTTTTATATGAGTCCTAAGTTTTTATACATATGCAAGCACGTGTGTGTATGTGCGTGTGTCCATGTGTATGTGCATGTGTATGCTTTTTTCTCCTCTCAGAAAAATGATGCTTTTTTTAATTTAATAAAACACCTTGGATAGCATTCCACAGTAAAAAAGACAGAGATTTCCAACTCTATTCTTTAGATTTTCAAAAATCTGCATTAAGGGATTGGGATGACTCTAACCTTTTGTGCATGCAAACAATGCTGAAATCAGTAATCTCATATACGTCCACTTACACACATTTAGAGGTATAGCTGAAGCAGCATTCTGAGGATGAACATTGCTCTGTCAACGGATCTCGCTGGGTTGTCCTCAGCAAAGGTTGTAGTATTGAGGCTCCCACCAGCAAAGGAGGAGAGCTGAACACTGAAAGCTAAGTCAGATTTCTAAAGTCTAGTCAGTTATATTTGCTCTTATATTAGAAAAATAACAGAAGTTACTTTGATAGTAAATTTTGACTAACTGTAGAGGTCTCTACATTATGTGAGACAAACCACCACCATCATATTTATCTGATATTGTAGGAAAAGAATGTCCTCAAAAAGGAAATGTTCAAATGATAGAAACCTACACCTTTACACGTCAATGTACTAAAAATAAAGCATCATCATGGTGAATCATATTAGGAACAAATTATAGCTTATCATTCACTGATTCTGAAACAGAATAGACTAAAAAACACAAACTTTCTGCTTACAATCTGTTGTCTCATATAAAAATCATCACCTGCAGCTCCCAACACACAAACAACCACACACACACACATTCACCTCTATCTGCTGATTCTCCCATTTTTGATTATGAATCAAGGATGTCTGAAAACACACTTGATTGAACACTTGGCAGCTTGGGGTTCTCATTCCAGCATTCTGAGTCTTTTTCTTTGGACTAGTTGGAAACCTTAGACTAGTCATTTAACTGCCAAATACCTCCGTCAGACTCAGAACCAGGTGAATTCCAACATCCTTCCTGTTCTGTGCTGCAATGATTCCATAGTGCCCCAAGTCAGTTCAAAATCCAAAACTTATCTTAGTCTCCTTCTTTACACAGACATCCAACCATTTCTACAAATTAGGTGCATTCCAATGTCACAATGTTTCTCAATTTGTGCTTTTTTTCAATCCCACTGCCAGTGTACTAATTTAAGTCTACTATATTTCTTATTTGTATTATTGTAATAATTTCCTAAATTTTATATCTTTTCCCCTGCAATTATCTGTGTATTTCAATTATATTTTTGCCACACTTACTTCTCAGACCAATAAGTAGTTGGGCGTTTGTTTATGCAGGTGATCTTATGAAAGTAATCATCATCTCTAAAAGTAAAAATCTATATGATATTGATTAAGTAATGAATATTACCTATAGAAATTATGTCTATATTATATTATTTAAAGCATTCTAGGTTATTAATAGAGTCTAAATTTGTTAAGTTAGTAAAATGAAAGGGATTTCAAGAAGATATCACTTAAAATGCACGCTTGAAGTATAAAGAATACATTATTGTTGGCGCCTCGGGAGGAAAAAAACAATGTAATATCATGAGAAAATTCACCTCAGAGAAGAAAGTCAGTGGGAAAGAAATGAAAGTGAGATTAGTTTATATATGAAAACAGCTGGAAGGCCTCTAGTTGGCTGAATTCAGTAATTTCTAGGTTATTCCAAGATAGATGTATGTGCATTTTAGGTTGTTTTAGAGCTCTCTCACACATAAAGACAACATTGTGTGCAGTAAATGTCTTTACAGTTAGAATGGTTAAAATCACATCTTAATAATAAATTTATTTTTTTAATTTATAAAGTGAATACTGTGTTGAAAATCTCTAGTTATAATCTTCATTTTCACTATTTTTAATAAAAATATTGTAAACATTAAAACAGTCTTCATTTTAGATAACAAATAAACAAATCATATGAATGTAAAATTGAGTTGAGAACATGGCAGTGGAGGTGTAGGGCTAAGCTGGAATGTTAATAAAAGATTAGTTTTTACGAACATGAGCTGAGTTTAATCCCTTCTACACTCACCTGCTGTGTGATATGGGGAAACTTATTTTACATTTATAATATTTGACTTCTACAGATGGCAATAATCTTAACATAAGCTTAATTGTGCTACTTTGAGGATAACTAAAATCATATAAAACATTTAACCCAATGCTAGACACAATATTTTCATCTTCCTCCTCCTCATCATCCTCATCACCATCATCTCTTGTATGTTTGGATTATGTTGGTCCACATCATATATTCATACATGCTTTGTGGTTTGTATTTTGTATCCATTCTGAAATTCAGGAAGTTGTTATATATATAAATATATATATAATATTTATATTTAATTCTCATAGCCCTGTGTCTGGCCTTGAGAACCTTTTCACCAACGTTGATTCTTCATCATACTCCTTTGTACTTGTTTACGTTCATATCTTACCCTAGTTTCTTAGCTCCTGTGGGTAAAAATCATGTATTAGTCATACTTAAATCCCCAAAATAAGGTCAAAATAAGAGAATCAACCAGTATTAACAGACTTGCGTTATACCTTGTGTTGTACATCGTGTTAAGCATTTTCCAGACATTTTAAGATAAGCGTTGTTAACTTTTCCTGGGATATTGAAGGTTTAACTAAGTCCTTTACATGCTAAGGAGCTGGCAGGCAGGGGACCAGGCCACAGACACAGTTTTATAGATTTTCTAAGACATTCTCTGTCTCCTCCCCAGGGCCTAAAATGATGCCAGGTACACAATGACAATCAATACAAATTTGCGGGGTAAATAAATAACCTAAGAAATAAAGCCTGAATGTCAGATTCTTTATGAATTAAAGTTAGTTTCACTCTAGGCACTTTCATCCTTATTTTCTGACTTCTCTCAGGGAAGATGATCCTTTGTTCTGAATTGGAACTTTGGTTCATTTCTCTATACTGTTTTTATGGAAAATTTGTAGAATTATGTCTGTGTATCGCTAGTAAAATCAATTGAACTCAAATATTAACTTGGCTGATAACATTGCAATATGTCCCTGTTTTGCCATGACAAGGTGGTGGGTATGAGGAACTTAATTCTGCCCATATTTTTAATTATAACTGTTATTACAGAGTTTTTACATTAGTGTCTGTAGATTTTATTTCCAGAGCCAAAAATAACCAATCCCAGCAGTAATTTATGAGTGCCATTTCCACTGTCAGTTGGCCCTGGATTATATCTGCCACAGTTCAATAGCTGTTGTGCCAAAGATGAGCCCCGAGCCTACCCAGAAAGCTGCACGCTATCTTTAATATGAACTTTTCAATTGCTGGTTCACATGTTTTGTTCAGTTCATTAGTCATACCGCGTTCCAAACAAGCAAATTGGATTATTGTAGAACAATGGGCCAAATATTAACAGATATTGCTGTTCTGAGGATTCATTTTTTAGTTATAGTGTAGACAAGCTGGAAAAGCTTAAAATGACATTTCTCTCTCGAACCAACTCTCCCATCTGTTACCATGAACTCAAGTTACATCAAACATATTTGAGACGATTATGAGAAGTTCAATTTAAATTAGAGAGAATTTAAATTTGAAAACAACTTGTCTGAAAAGGAGCTACTTTTTTAAATGCACACTGAGATGGAGATACCTACATATAAGCTAAGTAATTGGAATTGAATGGTTATTGATCACCCTCATAAAGTTTGATATTGCTCTGGTCTCCTGAAGTGGCTAGACTCAATGTCCATCAAAGGACTTCAAACTAATGTAGGCTAATTTTTCCTCTATGTTAATTTATTTAGTGTCTTATATTTATATACTTGAATAAAAAACAGACTCATGGTTTTCTATTCAGATATGTAAATGGATGCAATTATGATTAATGTAAATGGATAAGATTAGTATTTAGATTGTAGCAGACCCCTGGATCAAAGTCACTAAATCAGCACTCTTAAAGCACTCGCTCTCCTTGGAAGTGGGTTTCTTCACTATGGAGTATTGTCTTGTGCCCAAACAATTGAAGCAGGTCTCTGTGATAGTTTATGATACAGTTTAAAAGAATAAAATATCTATGTGGATTCATGTTTCTCATCTAAAACTAAGCATATATCCCTCATTAATAATCCGTAAGTGTCAGAGTCTAGCTGCTGCATAAATAAAAGAAATAAAGTAAAATTCCAAAGAAATTGTTGATTAAGATTTACTGCAAGTCAATTTCTAAATCAGAGAACCAAAACTCTTAGAGTTGAATGAAAACAAAATAATCACCTCATAATAAAGAGGGGACCCTCAAATTAGGTGATGCGTGGGAAGGATTTGGACATTACAACCACTATTATTACTATCATCTTCATCACTGTTGTCCTCATTATTAATATTTACCAGATGTTGTTTCAACAATTAAGAAGATTAGCAGTCTCAGTTAAGAGAACAAAACTGCAAACTTTGATGCCCCATTGTACAGTTAAGTCTCATCCAAATTCTGGTTTAAAAAGCAAATTATCAAGCACAAGAATGTAGTGTTACCAGATCCAGTTAAGAGGAACCTGAATAAATAGAATTTTGTTCAATTATCACATTTTGATACAGGGTACCTCTTTTCACTTTCCACTTATTAGTTTACAGGCGATTTGTGTTCCAAATTAATCTTTTAGAAGGCAGATGTGATGTCTTCAACATAAATAATAAGATTATTAAAGTCTCATATAACCATGCTTTCCAACTATAGTAAAAATACTCCTGGTCATACCCAGGTGTGAAAAGTGGACCCATGAAGCCATAGAAGAGCCTTGGCACATGGTCCTGGATCATTACCTCTATAAATGTTAAGTAATATGAGCTACCATTTTGGTATTGCATTATAGGTTAGAATGCTAAGTTTATATAAACTCTAATTATAAGAAACATAAAGTAAATTATTTTTCCTATGGATTGTTAGAAAAAGATAAAGAAAACTTAATTCTGTTGCTGGCTGGTCAGTGAAGTTAAGAGTTGAAATTTCTGAGTTTGTGGCTTCTCTTTGCCACTTGCTTTTTCTGTGATCTTTGTTAAACTTATCTTTTCAACTTCTAAGTTTCTCATCCTCAAAAGAGAATCATATTAGAACATAATTCATAGAGTTGTTGAGAATATTGCATTGTTTATTACATATAAGATGCTTAGCATAGAATCTGAAAAATGCCAAAGGCTTATTCTTAGGTATTACGAATAATATATGGATCACAGAATCCCTTTTCTTAAAGAGGAAAGAACTTCAAGAAAACACTTAATGTGGAGAAGTACAATGTCATACACAAAGACAGAATGAAGTGCGAGAGGAAGCCAAGTAAATGTCCACATGATATCTCCTTTCCACAAGATAGCAATACAGAAAAAATGTTTAATTCCTTTCCAAGACAGTCTCTGGGAGTCCACTGGTAAAGAAGCAGATGAGGACTTCGCTTTTCCTTCTAGAGGGGGAATGACAGAAAAATACATAAGTATCAATGACTAAAAAAAGCACTACCAGATTCTGATAGTTCCTTGTTCATTTGTAAAGAACAAAGACAATAATCATAATTACACTAAAAAATGTAATATTTTGAGAGTGACTGTGCTATGATAAACATATCTGGAGAGATAAGTGGCTACATAAAGAAGGTTTTACTTAGTAATGTTCATCCAAATGGGATCCCCTGAAGAACCTCTAGCATTATAAGTTTTCTAAAATGATCAAAGACTTATCAAAGGGCATAAGAAATACAACCAGAGATACATTGTAACTTGAGTCTGTTAACTCACCAGGAAGAAAATATATATCAGTGAATAAATAGTCCAGTGAATAGTCCACTGAGGAAAAAAAAATGTAAAAAATGCTTTAAAAGCTAAAACATGGGTGTTCACAATGGTCATACATGACAGCACATTGGATAGGTCAGAATGAGTTCACAGACTTACACAAGTTGGTTCAAAGTTAGGTCCAATAACTGGAATGTTGTCCTGGAATCGCTCAAAGTACATGATATTTTATTAATCTCAGCTGGTTAAAAGCAGTTTTGATGAATAACAATATTCAATTCTCATATCTCCTAGTCTAGACGTTCTTAAAATGTGTTCCAGTTCTGCACATCAGCATCACCTGGGAACTTGTAAGAAGTGTAAGTCCCCGGGCCCCACTGAATACCTGCTGAACCAGGAACTCTGGGGTGGGGCTCAGCAATCTGTATTTTAACAGCTCTAGGGGCGATTCTGATGCAAACTAATGTTTGAGATTCACTGTCCTTATGTTTCTGGAAGTGATTTTTTTTCCCCTCTTATAGAGTCCTTGTCCTATTAAATAACACAAAACAGTACACTAAAGAAAGGTCTAGGGGCTGGTGCTGTGGCCGAGTGGTTAAGTTCGCGAGTTCTGCTTCAGCAGCCCAGGGTTTCACCACTTTGGATCCTTGGCACGGACACGGCACCGCTCATCAGGCCATACTGAAGCAGTGTCCCACCCAGCACAACCAGAAGGACCCACAACTAGGATATACAACTATGTACTGGGGGGCTTTGGGAAGAAGAAGGAAAGGAAAAGAAAAAAGAAGATTGGCAACAGATGTTAGCTCAGGTGCCAACCTTTAAAGAAAAAAAAATCTACAGCTTCAATTTGTCAATAGACTTTAGTGTCTGGGACATATTCTTTCAAATGACACTTTGTTGCTCTTCTCATTCTGACCTTGGGAAATCATTCCTTCTGCCTTAGTCTTGTCCGTCTGTGCCCTGAGGATGATCTCAGGCAATTCTCAAGCATCAGATATCAACTTTCTGTGGGAAATCTCCCTCATCTATTTCAACAGCTTTGGTCACTTTCTTCTGGACTAGATTCTCCCATTTCCAATATTCTACTCCCATGTATTCCAATACAGATGTTCTATCAGCACCTAAAATAGGAATGTTTAAACAGTTTCTAATTTCGAGCAATCTTGAGGATAGCTACTTTAAAGAAAAAAGAGAGGCTAACAAAGGAGGCACATGGAATGCTCAAAACAACGACCCTGAAACCAGTGAAATCTCCTCCTTGCCTGCTGTTCTCTGCTCGAGCAACACGTTCAGGGTTCTCTTAGTCACCCGGCTCAGACGTTTGGATATCTTTGACTCTTCCATCACCCTTTTCACAAAAATTATATTTTTGAAAAAAATCAGCAACCACATGAAAATACATTGTTTCCTTACATACCTCTAATGTCCACTCCTCATTTTCAGTACAGACGCCCCCTGTGATGTGCAGACTTCTCCACTTCCTCCTGACCATTGAAGCAGCCTCCTCTCTCACGCTTTGTCTTCGGTTCTCTCTCCACCTTGCCTAAAAGTCTCAGTCTGCCTAGGACAATGATGCCAGAGTGATCTTCCAAAAGCACCACTCCTGATATGACACTGCTTTGATAAACAAAAACAAACAAAATACCCTCCAATGGACCCTCATTGCATCCCATTAAATTCTGTAAGTCCCTCCATGACATGACCTCCCATGACCTGATCCCAAGCTGATTTTCAAACCTTCTTTCCTACTCCTACACTCTATAATTCAGTCAAGATAAAAGGCTTACTAAGACTGATGCATATCCCACAATTTACAAATGCAATGCTTTCACCCACACTGTTCTTTCCCCCTGCTGTGTGCCCCCATAATGTCTCCATGTCTGAAGTTTTCACAACCTTATAGAGTCAGTTCAAATTACATCTCTTGCTTAAAGCCACTTCTGTTGCACCCAGTCAGAACTAAGTTGTAACTTACTTTGTATCTCTTTTATGATATATACTTTTAAAAATAAAATCTTTTTTAATTAATTGCAAATATAATTTCCATTTATTGGAGGAAGAAGAAGTAGAAGAAGCTCAAAGAAGAAAATAAGTCACCTGTAATGCTAGGACACACAAATATATACTGTTAGAATTTTGATGTTCAGCATTCAGCATCGTTACCAGTATATAGAAACAACAGATTGTACCTGCATTTTTAAATGTTTTTTATTAAGTTACTATTTTAAAATTATGAAAACAACATGTGCTGACTGCAACCAATAAATAATGCCCCTGAAGTTAAACGTAAACAAAATATGTGCATATATTTAAAGATATACAGACATAAATATACATAAAATTATGCACGCAAATATAGGAGATATTGTTGGTTGTTTGGAAAAGAATGGGATTGTACTTTCTGTACTGCATTAAATTGATTTTCTAACTGAACAGCTTGTTATGGAAATCTATTTACCTTAACTAACATAGATCTAACTTATTCTATAAAACAGCTGCATTCCATTAAATGAACCGTTACCCCTTTGTTGTAATTCTGGTTGCTTTTACTTTGAAAACAATGCTTCAATAAATATCCTTATATTTCAGTCAATCAGGCCTCAAAGATCATTTCAAAAGTGAAGTTGCAAGGACACCACAAGGGTTATACCTATAACCTGGGCTAGTAGTATGGAGCTATTACCCGCTGTGAGTCAGAAGGCACATAGAGAGGTAGATGTCCCTTCTAGAAACTAGAAGAGAATCATGTAAAAATGACTGCTTTAAGATGACAAATGACCTGTAGTTGTAAAACACAGCCAGCCTCATGTTTCCTCTCAATGGAGCCAAGAAAATAAATATCCTGATCTCTCTCTTACCTGATTCTCCCCTGACCCCCTATTATGATTCCCCAACCAGAAGCCAGATGAGCCAGATGGCACAGGAGAACATTAAGATAATCTCTACAGGTTAGCCCAGTGGGGAGGGGGAGAGGCAAAAGGGTAGAGGAGGGGCAGTGCGGATCTGGGGCAGAAAATGAAAAACATCCTTTACACCTGTAATCTTACATACTGACACTTTTAGTCTATGGCCTAGATCAGATGGAATGCTGGAATATAGATTTAAAAACTTAACATATTACACCAGATTATTTTTCAAGAAGACTGTAGCCATTTATACTTCCATCAGCATTGCACCCTGGCTTTCACCATAAAATTGTGTAATTTTCCTTTGATCCATATTCTTCTATAACATCATTTTTAGTGGCTGCGTGGTGTCTAATTCTTTGGATGTTTTAGAATTTATTTAAAAAATCCTTTTAGTGTATTAAATTTTATATAGTTTTCACCTTTTTTAAACATAACACAATGAATATCTTTATACATATCTCATTATTATTATT
The DNA here is from genome assembly GCF_037783145.1 of Equus przewalskii. NCBI lineage: Eukaryota > Metazoa > Chordata > Mammalia > Perissodactyla > Equidae > Equus > Equus przewalskii. The sequence continues at coordinate 64,385,838 of NC_091837.1, forward strand.
GTTATTATCTTTGAATACATTTCTAGAAGTAGAAAGTAGAATTTTAGAATTTCTTTTTTTTTTTTTTTTTTTTTTGAGGCAGACTAGCCCTGAGCTAACTACTGCCAGTCCTCCTCTTTTTGCTGAGGAAGCCTGACCCTGAGCTAACATCCGTGCCCATCTTCCTCTACTTTATATGTGGGACGCCTACCACAGCATGGCATTTGCCAAGCGGTGCCATGTTCGCACCCGGGATCCGAATCGGCGAACCTTGGGCTGCCGAGAATCGGAACATGCGAACTTAACCGCTGCGCCACCAGGCCAGCCCCTAGAATTTCTTGATTAAAGAATCTGACCAGTTTTACACCTTTTGTGTGTAGGAAATTATGCTGATGTAATGCTTGCCAACAAGTGCCTACCTAAAAATCTATCCAGTAATAATGGAACAGAGAGATGGAAGACCAAATCAAGACGCTCAAGTCATACCATTTAAAAGCATACAGCAAGAATCAATGAAAATGAGATGCAGCAAGTTAGCCCCTTTGGAGGAGAGTCCATATATGTTTGAAATACTGTTCTGCCTCTTATTGACCTAATTGTACTCCCTCCACTTCCCTCACCAAATTCATATGTTGAAGCCCCAACCTCCAGTGTGGCTGCAGTTGGAGCTGGGGCCTCTAGGGAAATAATTAAGGTTGGATGAGGTCATAAAGGTGGGACCATGATCCAATAGGATTACTGTATTTAAAAGAGCCAAAACCAGAGAGCTTGTGCACTGAGAAAGGTTGTGTGAGCACCAAGCAAGAAGGCAGCTGTCTGCAAACCTGGAAGATGGCTCTTACCAGGAACAAAATCAGCTAGCTTCTTGACTTTGGACCTCCAAGTCTCCAGAATTGACCAGGACTAGAGTTGAGGTTTGAGACAGGAGATTGAGGTTTGAGACAGATGCAAGGTAGCTACAGCGAGTGCTGCAGAATTGAAGGGGTAACACCTGCCACAGCTGTAGCTCACCAACTGAAGTGCTTAGCAGCTCCTGGCTTTATCTGCATAGGGCCAAAACTGGACCCTAATGGGTGTCACAAGACAGGTTTGTCATATAAAATACAGGCACCAAGTTAAGTTTGAATTTTGGGTAAAGAATAAGTTTTTTTGGTATGAATATGTCCCAACTATTGCATGGATCAAACTTAAAGTAAAAAAAAAAAAATGGCATTGTTTATCTGAAATTCAAATCTAATTGTGTGTCCTATATTTTTATTTGCTAAATCTGGCAATCCTACATCAGTGGGTGTCTACTTAGTTTTGACAAAGTTGTCAATCTGGAGCCGTCATGATATGTTCCCTGTATTTCAGATTTACTTGGTGTTTCTATCCTTTTCTATTTATAAGACTCTCCTGATTTTTCCATCCTTTTTATCTATATTCAGAACGCATGTTCTCCATTTATTCTGTCTATGACTAATATGTCTCACAAGTTACTAACCTACTTATTATGTATATTTATCCCTTCTCATGGTTTTCATCCATTCCATGTGTTTCTCCCTAATAGAGCTGAATAAATACTCCCAAAGAATATAGCAAGCACATGTTGTACCAATTTTTACCAATTATGATAATGATGATGATGTCATTTCCATCCCAAACCATAATTAATTTAGGAACAGAGTGCACATTTGACTCATCTTTTGGGGGCAACCCTGTTCTCCCTTAGCCTCGCTTGTGTTGAAACTTCCTACTGAGATTCAGTCTACCCAAAATTTGGACCGATACCTGCAGAGGTAGATGAATTTTTTCCCTTCTCCATGGGTGAGGAATATAGAAGTACAGAAATAAAACTATTGCCAGATGTGCCTTGAGCCGACCAAGTCAGTAAATCTTTGATTTCTCCTAATTGTCCACATCACTCCCATCATAAAACACTACAGTGGAAGACAATTGGTCTTAGGAGAAAGACCACTATACTTCGTGGAGCTTACAAGTCGGCCCCAGGACACATTTCAGTTCCTTAAATACGCAGTGCTTTTCAAGGGGTAGATACTTTTTATATGATTTACCTTCCAGGGGAATTATTATTTTTTTATCTCCAATTTCTTCCAACATTAGAAAGTTATCTTCTACATCCCACATAAAATGTTATTTTCTTCTTTCTCAATTAAGTCTATCTGTTATCACTTTCACACCACTATGTACTGCTTTTTATAATTCTTAATGTCAAAGGTATAATTCTTTATATCAGGGTTCTTTATAGGTATGTATAGTTCTTTATATCAAAGAAAGTTTAGAGCTTTTTTTTTAACTTTTTTTTGGGGGAGGAAGATCAGCCCTGAGCTAACATCTGCTGCCAATCCTCCTCTTTCTGCTGAGGAACACTGGCCCTGAGCTAACATCTGTGCCCATCTTCGTCTACTTTATATGTGGGACACCTGCCGCAGCATGGCTTGCCAAGCGGTGCCATGTCCGCACCCGGGATCCAAACCGGAGGACCCCAGGCTGCCAAAGTGGAATGTGGGCACTTAACGGCTGCGCCACCAGGCTGGCCCCATTTACGGCTTATTTTTTGATGAGCTGATTAATATCTGTGTCTGCCATGGCATGTAAGTTTCATTGCACCAGTATTTATGATGGGATCAATAATGTCCAGGATGTTCATTGGTGGACTATTTCATTTGTTTTTGTATCCTCTATACTCAAGACTGGTGCATGGTACATGCATAAAAATCAAACTGAGACGTATTTCATTGAGCCTAACACAAAGTAGAAGTCTAAGTAGAAGTCTAATTTCTTACACAACTTATACTCTTATTTTAAAGACAATCTCCCAGGACGTCTCAAAAATAGGTTTAAGAAAAGCTGCACTAATAGAATGAGCGTACTCCCTCTCAGAGTGAGTTCTCTGAAGACTCACCTTTATTTTAATTTAATGTTGGCATACCTATTTAAAAATATTCTCACTCTCTGATAATAGTATATACAAAGTTATGATTTTGTTTTTACGTTTTGGCTAATTTTAATTTTTATGACACTACAGACTTGAACTTAAGTGGGGCTTACTTATGGATTTTGGAGTACCCTAAGCCACTAGTGATGCCTTCCTAAAGAAAAGTCTAATTTGAGCAAAACATCATGAAGCTAGAAACTTTAACTACCACGGGATGATAACAAAAAGAGTTGCCACATGGAGGTAAAACTGACAAACGCTTCAGAATTAAGTGAGGAGACAGGTGTAGTCAGGCTTTGTCATCCTCAATTCCCAAGATATTTTACATTTTTCTAAACTTGACTGCCTGAGACATAAGTTAGGAACCAAATGATATCATTAAAATTCAGACAGCATCTCAAGCTAGAATTTCACCCTGTGTTTAACTCAAGTCCCTGGTAACACTTTTGGATGCTGTCTTTGCATAATTCTCAAATGTTCCTTGTCGCTCTCAGAGTTGCATCTTTCTCTCTTCTCCTTCCAAATCACCGCTAACAACAAAACAGGCAGGGAAAAAATGAGAGAAACACATCCGTTTGAATGAGAACCAAGTCATTATAATTCACCATACCAGGTAATGATATGCTACATCTTTCTCACATCTTCTTCTTAGTTTCCATAATTGGAATAATCAATATAAACAGAGAAGTTTCATAAAGTCAATATGGACCACTTAGATGCACAGAAGTTGACTTTTAAAGAACAGAGAAGGTATTATATACATTTCCTGAAAATCCGCCATCATCGTTTCTACTCATTTCAGATATCCCTAACTGATGACAAGAAAACCAGATTAACTAAAGGCTCCCCGGCTGCCAACCTTTGCCAAAAACTCGTCGGTGTCTTCCAGAGATGGTCCTGCTATTAGTCTATTGAAAACTATGAGCCATTTATCCTCCTACAGGCAACCCATCATTTGGATTGAGGAATAGATTGACAAATTAACATGCTCTGTGGCAGGAAGCCATGCCTCTCCTAAGTGGCACCCAGACACCCTCTCTACTTGAAAACAGCTATTATAACGCTGAAAATTAATGATGTCAGAACAAAACTAGTAATAAAGCTCTGGAGAAGTGCAGCCTTGTATGTAATAGTCTGAGTGTATGTTCGTGTACATGCATGCATGTGCATGTTATTTGTATATGTCTGTATAGAAAAGAGACAGGCAGACAGAACGAGAGACCAGAATAACAGATAGACAGGGAGTTCTTCAATAGGGGAGACCTATGCGATCATGTTTTCAAGCCAAGCACTGTGCTTGGCACTTAGGGTTGTTTCTGAAATACAACATGGTTGAAATGAGAGACTATAAGATAATTTACGAGAGAACAGAGACATTATTGGGTAGTAATTTACCATGGAAAATCACATCTTAAGAAAGCATAGTTTTGCTGCCCAATAAAAGCATTTTAAAAGCTTAGAGATGAATGCTTTGAGTCTCTAAATTGGGATATTTTATGATGTGTAAGTTTCTTTGAAATTAAGTTCCAATAAAAGCTGTGTGAAATGAACATAACACTTCAAGAATAGTTGCAAAGAATTATTTTAACTTGAAACTGTCTGCATTTCATTGCTGATCCGCTTGTTAAACAATTGGTAGTATTTTAAGTGAAGCTATTATCACTAGGAACTTCACAAATGAACGTAAACAGGGTATTGCCCCTGAAGACTGCTTCTGAAAAGCCTGTCAAACGTTCTTTATTTCCATTTTCTTCACTGAGTTATTCCAACACTAAGCAATTTGTGTGTCGTGAATATTCGTCTTCTGGCTCAAAAAAGGTAATAATTTTCTGATTTGAGCTCTGTTGAAGAGGTATATTTAATGTGTCAGGTGTTAAGTAGATTGATGAACATTATCAACTCTGGCTTATAATTATTAGAAAATGATCATAGAATCATTGAATCTTAGAGTTGGAAAATGATCCATCATGATCGTTTTCATTAGAGAACAATTTGTGCAAGTAAAATCTTAAGTGGTAATACAATACATAAGATCGGTATTTGATAAGCATAAAGGCAGTTTTTGAGTTTAAATTAATAATTATTTATTTATTATAAAACCAAGCAATAGAAAGAATCTCTATTTTATGACCACAAAAATTTCAAATCAAAAGGTTTATACATGAATTATCTGGCTCAGTATATACTTCTGTATTTTGTGTAGGTTGAAAATCATGATTTAACAAGTTATAATATTACAAATGATAATCTTTTTAATCCATTTGAAATTTGGAATTACTTTCCATCAAATTAGTCTCAAGTTGAAAATTAGATTTTTTTTCAATTCTGAACACTCAATTTCAATTTTCAAATTTTAATTATTATTTTTTTTTTTGAGGAAGTTTAGCCCTGAGCTAACATCTGCTGCCGATTCTTCTCTTTTTGCTGAGGAAGACTGGCCCTGAACTAACAGACTCTACTTTACATTTGGGATGCCTACCACAGCATGGCTGGACAAGCTGTGTCCTGACTGCACCCGGGATTTGAACCAGCGAACCCCGGGCCACTGAAGCGGAATGTGCACACTTAACTGCTGCACCACTGGGCTGGCCCCTCAAATTTTAATTTTTAATTTTAATATTTACACAGCTTTTTTAATTCCTAAATTGAAGTTAGTGAATAATTTAGTCAGACATATTTAAATATTCATTGTTTAGCCAAAATAATTTTTCTAATACATCTTATAAAATTTTAAGGTCTGAAAATACCTGGTACATAGTAGACTGTCAGTATATATTACTTTAAACTTTTAAAAAAGGATTGTTATGGAATTAACATATTAGCACATTATGTAGTTCAAAGAATACAGAAGATTTTATCTTGTAAAATGAGTCTCTACCTTGACACCAAATCCCATGGCTCTTCGAAAATTGTTACTGTCAAAAATTTATTCTGTATTCTTTCATATGCAATGTATAAATGTTCTATAATTTATTTAGTCTGCTTCCTATTTATGGAAATCTGGTTTTTCCAAGTTTTTTGTTATTATAACAATACTGCAATCGACATTTTTGTACTTATTTCTTGGAGTGCATAAGAGAGTGTTTTTGTAAAGAATGCTGTGCTGTAGTAGCAACTTCACAGTCTCAGTGGTTTAATCAGTTTATTTCTCATCCACAAAGTCAGCTGCAGTTCTAAGGAATCTCATAAGGAACTGTCCTCCTTGTGGGGACACAGTGGTTCTGCTACTTTGAACTTGTGGTTCTGTTATCTCAACCATTGGCCAACTCCATGATCATCACAGCAAGGGGAGAGAGACGGAGGAATCATATCAGTAACCAAACGCTTCAGTGCGTATGTGATACGTATTACTTCTTCCAACTCATTGGCCAGAATTAGTTATATGAGTTTAACTGCCAAAAATGTAGAATTATAATTCCCCTCACTTGCACAGAAGGAAAGGAGATGTGAACGTGTGGGGACAATATATATCTCTATCACAGATAAATTCTAGAATTGATATTACTTAGTCAAAGTTCATGTTCAGGTAACTTTGATAGATATTGCCAAATTATCCTCCAAAGATAGTGTATCCCATATTTGCATGAATAAGTTAAAGATGTAATCTTGAAAATGTCAGACATCTCAGTGCCCATACCTCTTAGACATTCATTCAAAATTTCCAAACAGAAAATTTTATTTAGTTTTGCAGGTTGAGTCTAATTTTAAACAGGGTAACTTTGAGACCCAGCTCATCTAAATGGTGATTCTTTATCTTAGTAAATTATGAACAGGAAGTACCCCAAAGTTGACTAATTATAACACAGTATTATGAAAAGGTAACTGGTTCCATGTTCACCGGTTATTGTATGACAATCACACTAAGACAAGAATGTGAGCCTAGAAGGCAGGCCTGAGTCTTTTTCCCCATGTTCAGCATAGGTGACTGTCCTTGTGGTCTCGGGTTTATTCAGTAAGTTCATGTGAATAAGCAAACAAATAAACATAACAATAAAGGAAACAGACAAAAAACAAAGACCAGTAGAGAGCTTTCTTACACATTTACAAGGAGCTCAAATGGAACAAGTTTTATTCTGTGACCTGCACAGAAACAAATTAAACCTGGCATGCCAATGCAATTTGTTGGTCATTTCCTGTTTGTTAAATTTAATTTGTAAATTGAAAATTGATCTTGTAAATTGATCTTGCAAATTCAATGACCTAAATTATTAGGAATACATTAAAAACTAATGTTTAAATTAGCACTTGTGGATAAACATATGAAGGAGCACTGTTTGAAAAGTGTTAACCTGAGAAGTTTCTGGAGAGAAGTTCATTTCATTAGAATATGACAAGTTTGGGGATATGGAATAACACACCCAAGAGGTCAAATAGATTTTAGCTACATGACTGGCTGACATGGAATCAGGAATTACTTAAATTAAAGCCATCTTCAGTTTTAACTTAAATTTCATTTATTCTCTCTAATTAGAACTAATTACTTTGATGGCTAACTCAGAAGCAAACTACAGATTTGCATAGTTCAACTTTTTCTCAATCTATTCTCATTTTCTCTCTTTTTCTTTCTCTGTGTCTCTAAATCTTTATTTGCCTCTTTATATATATCTTTTTCTTTAGATATGCCATAACATAAGATATATAATAGTGATTATGCAGTTATCTTGAGACCAATTGTTATTTTTCTAACTATTTTATTCTTTTAAAGATTGGACCTGAGCTAACATCTATTGCCAACCTTTCTTTTTTTCCTTCTCCCCAAAGCCCCCCAGCACGTAGTTGTATAATCTAGTTGTAAGTGCTTCTAGTTCTGTTATGTGGGACGCCACCTCAGCCTGGCTTGATGAGTGATGCTAGGTCCCAGCCCAGGATTCAAATGGGCAAAACCCTGGGCCACTGAAGTGTAGTGCATGAACTTAATCACTTGGCCATGGGGCCGGCCCCTCCAATTATTTTAAATGCCATTTTTATAATTTACTAAAGTGTTGAATATTTTGTATCTGCTTATAGATAGTACAATATGATGCTGGTATCATATCATGTTAAATATTGTGGCATCAATTTTAACATATTTAATATATGTTTAATATATAGGGTAATATGCTTGTTCAAATAATACTGGAAATTTTTACTTACGTACTATTTCTCACAAAATTTAGATTTTATTTTATTAATTTAAAAAGTTTTACTGACATTTAATGATGTAATTTAATAAATTAACTTAAAAATAATTTTATTTATAATATTCTATCTTACTATCTTAGAAACAACTTTATTTGTTCAAATATTACTTTATATTCCTGAAAATAGTGTAATTTTCTTCATGTACTTAGAATAATTCAAATAAAAATATACTCTGAATGTTATACATCATATTATATAATATATAATTGTATGCTACTCCAAGAAATATAAATCATTTTGAAATAATAAATTACCTGTGTTTGCATAAATTTTTCCTGTAGCTTATTATTGATATCCTGGAAAGATGATAATTTTGATGTCTGTGTATTTTTTGACTATTTGATCACAGTATTAAACATTTTTATTATTTCATAAATTTTTCAGCAAAATTTATTGTTTCCTAGGTAAATAATTATACCAATATAGAATAACAGTTATGTGATTATTTTATCTTTTCATTTTGCCAAAAAATAGTAGATACTTCTTTTCTCTGATCTTAGTGTTTGAAGTGAATCCAATCATTGGTTGACTTACACATTTTATTTGTTTTAAGAGGATAGTCTCTTATTGCTAGATTTGGTATGGATATTGAATTTTATTAAATATTTTTCTAGCATCTTTTACACTGATCACTTTTTTATTTTCTGAAGTTTTAATATAATGAATTATAATAATACATTTCCTAATAAATAGCCTTTCTTTCATTTTTGTAATAAGCTCTAATTGAGCTTGTACCATTATTCTAATTGACTGAATTTACTAAAATCTTCTTTATGAGATTTGTCTCTTTACATACAGTATTGGAATCAGATACATTTTAAGTTAGAAAAATGACTTGTGCTATATGAGTTTTCATTTTCCAGGCTTTTAAAGTATATAAAAGGCAAATAAATGATTTGACCTTTAAAGAAATTGAAAAAAAACTTGTCTCAATGTCATCTAGTATTTTCTTTTTTACTTTATTTTCAAATACTTATCTAGTCATCTTGTTTTGGGTAACTCCTTGAATAAATGTTAATAATTTACATATTTCTATGCAATTTTTAGTTCTATCACTATTTTCAAATTTATTACATAAATATATATGAATATTTTAAAATTTTTCCATCTTTGCTCATTGATACTCTATTAATTTTTCATTACTTAGTGCTGTGTTTTCTCAATTAAAAAATATACTGGCTGGGGCCAGCCCAGTGGTGCAGCAGGTATGCCTGCACATTCCACTTCAGTGGCCCAAGTTGCGTGGTTTGGACCCCAGGTGCAGACCTACGCACTGCTTGTCAAGCCATGCTCTGGCAGGCGTCCCACATATAAAGTAGAGGAATTGGGCACAGATATTGTTAGCTCAGGGCCAGTCTTCCTCAGCAAAAAGAGGAGGATTGGTGGTAGATGTTAGCTTAGGGCTAATCTTCCTCAAAATAAAAGTATATATACTAGCCACTTTTGTATTTTCATCTGTCTGTTCAAAGATATAGCTTAAATTAGATTGTTATCAAATCTTTTTGTTCTGTAGATAAACTAGTTTGTTATTAATAAATAAATTAATTTCTTATTAAATTAACAAATTTGCTTTTTAATTTATTAGCTTATGTTTCCAGGTCTTGTGGGGTAATGATGAGTGGAATGAATTCTCTCCCTTTGCACTGATGCACTCTGCCAATAGATACGTTTAAAGATTCCTTCAAACCACAAAATCCTTGCCATTCACCAGTTTTCCGTTGAAAAAAATGTCGTTATCTTAGTATTCCATTTCTTATCTCCATTCTCTTTCTCACTGAAGTTTTTTACCTTTTAAAAAAAAAATTACTTTCATTATTTATCATAGAAGGGAAAAGAGATAAAAATATCTTTACAGTCTGTAATCCTGTACTGGAATCATATAAACATCACTCCCTTTTTTCTACATTTTGTGATTGCTCTTTCTTAACCATCTTGCTCCAAATAGTGATTAAAAAGTGATTTGGGATGTCTTACCTACTATATACACGCTTTTGTTGAATCAAAGTTCTATGTTTTTGGCATTATTTTTAAATTTTACAGACATGTTTCCTGTGATTAATGTTTCATTTTTGCCTTATATTTATTTTTATTCTCTTCTTAACATTTGAGCTTTCCATAATGCTCACTGAGTAACCAAATAAATAGTGGAGGATAGGCTCATTATTGATTTTGTTTGTTTCCTTCATTCATATTTGGTTTTTTTGTTTGTAATCAACTTCATTTAAATATAATTTACATAAAATTAAAAATATACTTTTCAGGAGTACAACCACAATATACCAAAACTTTTGAGATGCAGCAAAAGCGGTACTAAGAGGGATATTTATAGTCATAAATCCCTACCTTAAGAAAGAAGAATGATCTCAAATAAACAACCTAACTTTACAGCTCAAGGAGCAAGAGAAAGAAGAACAAACTAAGCTTAAAATTAGCAGAAGGAAGGAAACAATAAAGATTAGGGCAGAAATAAATGAAATAGAGACTAGTAAACACAACAAAAAGGTCCATGAAACTAAGAGCTGGATTGTTGAGAAGATAAGCAAAATTGACAAACCTTTAGCTAGAACTGTTTGATGAGTTTTATCAAATGTATATCACCTTGTAGCCACCTACTATTCAACATATATAACCTTTCCACATTTCCATCAACCAAAAACGTTCCACCTGCTACTTTCAATCTGTTCCCAATTCCCTCATCCACCCAAACTCACCACTGGCTCCAGACAACCACTAACCATTTTCTATGACTATAAGTTAGTATAACTGAATTATTTTCACTTATTTTAATGTTTTTGAATTTCACACTTGTTGCTGTATAGATCCATAGTTTGTTACTTTGTATTGTGGAATAATATTCCATTGTATGGCTATGCCACGATCCGTTTATCCATTCACCTGTCAATGGTCATTTTTTTTCCCCCAAGTTGGGATACTATGAATAAATTTACTATGAAAATTCACAAAAAACCTTTTCAGGGGGCAAATATTTGTATTGGGAGAAAAAGCCTAGGAGAAAAATTGCTGACTTACATGGTAATGTATTTTCAACTCTGTAAGAAACTGCCAAACTGTTTTCTAAATTGGTTGTTTAATTTTACAATTTTACAAATATAGCAGTATGTAAGAGTTCTAGTTGCTCTAAATTTTCACCAACATTTGCTATTGTTAAGCTTTTCTTTTTCTATGTTAGGCAATTTAATGGTGTCTAGTGGTATTTCATTGCATTTTAATTTGAAATTACCAGATGAATAATAACCTCAGGCATATGTCATTGCATCCATATGTCTCCTTTTGTTAGGTGTCTCTCCAATACTTAGCCACTTTTAAAAATTAGGTTTTTTTTTTTCTTATTATTGAGTTCTAGATGTTCTTATATATTCTGGATGCAAATATTTTGACAGATATATGTATTGTGAATATTTTCTCCTACTCTGTGACTTTCTTCTATGTTCACAATAATGTGCTTTAAGATCAGAAAACTTTTATTTTGATGAATTTCATTATAAATATTTTTGCTTATGTTTTCTTCTACTAGTTTTATATTTAAACTTTTATATTTAGGTCTATTACGCACATGGGGTTAATTTCTGTTTATGATATGTGGTAAGGGTCAATATTTATATTTTTAATATGAATATTCAGTTATGCCAGTCACATTTCTTTTAAAATAATGTACATTTTCTCCCATTGGGTTACGATAGTGCCATGGTTAGAAAACAATTGAACTTATAGATGTTTTATCAATTTCTGGACTGTTATTTTTCTCCATTATCTTCAATATTTATTCCTATATAAATATAACTATTTTTAAATTTCTTTAACTTTATAGTAATCTAGATATTTCTGTTATTATATGCGTACATATTTATTACTTTTTCTTACAGCAATTTCCTCTTCTAAAACATCCATTTTGTACTTTCTTATAATTATATTTCCTCTAAGTTTTCTATTTCCTGATTAAAATTATACTTTCCTTTAATGATATGAACATATTTTATAATAACTACTTTAAAGTGTTTGCTAAATCCAGTATCTGGACTATTTCAAGGTCAATTTTTATTGACTGCTTTTTTCCTGAACTATGGTTAAAATTTTCAAGTTTTTTGCATATCTAGTAACTCGTTTTTTGCTGACTGGACAATGTAGCTAGTATGTTGTAAAGATTTTGGATTCTGTTATCTTCCTCTGAAGGATGTTGATTTTTGTAGACGGCAGTATAATTCCTGAGTGATTACCGCATCCCACCATAGGCTTGCTTTGATGCATTGTTAGGGCAGGTCTCTGGAAAACCTAAAATGTTTCTCAAGCCCCTCTAACTAGATGGTGCTCAAACTCCAAACTCTGACTTTCTTGCATTATCTGTAAGGATTTGGTTTAAACTTTGTTACAGTGGATCCAGACTAGGTCCTATTCTAGGGTGTGGTGCTTGCTTCTTACAGGGGAATTTTCTGGTGTCTCAGCAGGATGTCTGAGTGTTAATAAGGTACTAGGTAGTTCTCTCACTTTTTTGAAAATATAATGCTACTCCTACCCCCAGCATCGCTAGCCCTCTAGTATATCTGTTCTGCTCTCAACTTCATAGCTGCTATTTTTGGTAACCATCAAGTATTGTTCTGTACATGTGCTGCTCAGCCCTCAGCTAAGGATTCACTTGAGACCCAAACAGGTTTCTGGATATGACTTGCTCAGTTCCCTCATCTCTGCTGCATTGCAGATACCATCTGCTTCAGTTTCGGCTCAGATTTTTCTTTCTGTGCCTCCTCATTTCAGCAAGACTCCTGTATTCTGAAGGGATTCTAGCTCATTGTGCTGTAATGAATTCGCTTTCGTCAAGCAAAGAAATGAACAACTTAAAGACTTATCTCTTGAGTTTTCCATCTTTCAGGATTTGCGATAGTGCTTTGCCTGTTGTCTGTGACTTTGGCTTTTCTTCTTTCGTCCCCAGTTTACCAATCTAGAAAATGAAAGCTTTAATACTGATTGATTTCTAAGTTCTTTCCCAATTCTACTCTTACGTGAGTCTGGAATGTATGTTACTCTGTTTGCAATGTAACTTTTGTTTTCCATGTTTTTCAAGCCTTAAAGGGTTTGTAAAGAAACATTAAAATATTTTTATAATGATAAACTATTCACAAGCATATATAATCAACTACATAAATATAAAAAATAATACATCGCAATTTCTTGAAATCTGTTTAAAATTAATATTTGAAGAGTAAGTTACTTTCAAGATTTACAAATCTTTTCTGTTAGAAATATTCTTCAGTATTTCAGCAATTATTCAAAAAACATTACATCAAGAGGTTGAAGAATTTACTTCCCCAGTTACTTGAGTGCCCTTAGAAGGGAATAGCAGAAGAATCTCCTCATAATCATAGCAATTCAGCGTTATTTATCCAAGAGTATAATTGGCAGAGACGTTTTGCACCTGGATTCATACCTAGTATTAGACTCACAATGAAGAAAACGCTATTTAAATTATTCAAATGAACGCATTAAGTAACTAGGTCAAAAACACCTTATAGGGAGATTTGTTCTCTCTGTTTCTTTCTAGGCAAAAAGAGAAAAAAGTGAAAGTCTTTCTTAGGTAGTATTTCAATGAACAAAATCTAATCAATTTTAAACATATTTAAAATTGTTTCACTCCTGTATATTAAAGTGAACATTTTTATGAAATAACAGTAATCAAGTACTGCAAACAATCCAATGCGTGCTGAATGTGGAAGAAAGTATTATCAATTTCTGAGCACGTTCAGTGATTAAATTATAACTAGATTGGAAAGGAAAGGTTAAAATGGTTGTATTTCAGTTTGGATGATAAAAAAGGTTCTAACTGTTAAGAAAATTGGCAAATTAAAATTTTGGTCAATCTCCACTTCAGAGGTAATTTTCAATTAATCATAAAATTTAAGTAAAAGATTGCTCTTTTCTGTAGTCAGTTCTAGATTTAAAGACATGATTTTTTCCAAGAGAGTTGACTATATATTTATTCACAAGAAGATTGGGTAAAATAAGTTGGGTTACCTTGTCCTATGTGCTAGTGTGTACATGCCATTAAAATGAATTTTCCAAAGGTGGAAAACTGGTATGGCTTTCAAAAGGTAGTAAATCTTCGGCCCGCTAGGTGGCACAGTGGTTAAGTTCATGTGTTCCACTTTGGTGGCCTGGGGTTCACTGGTTCGGATCCTGGGCACAGACCTATGCACCACTTATCAAACCATGCTGTAGCAGGCATCCCACATATAAGATAGAGGAAGACAGGCACAGACGTTAGCTCAGGGCTAATCTTCCTCAGGAAAAAAAAAAAGATAGTAAGTCTTGGAAGACTTGAAAATCAGCCTACTCTCGTTTTGCAAAATGTTGAAGCCATTTCTCATAGAAATCAGCTGTAATGTTAAAAACCTAGACTAACCAGAAGAATAGAAAAATAGATCAATGAAACAGAAAAGAGAGTTCAGAAATAGACCCACCCAAATAAGGTCAGCTAATCTTTGACAAATGTGGAAAGAAAATACAATGCAGACGAGATAATCTTTTCAACAAGTGGACATCCATTTGCTAGAACAACTAGACATCCACATATAAGAAATAAAACTAGACATGGATCTTACAATCTTCACAAATGTTAGCTCAAAATGGATCATAGACCTAGTGTAAAACACAATACTATAAAATTCCCAGCAAATAATGTAAGAGAAAATCTAGATAAGTTTGGAATTGACAATGACTTTTTAGCTACAACACCGAAGGTATGATTCATGAAAGAAATAATTGATAACTTAAACTTCATTGAAATTTAAAACTTCTGCTCTGCAAAAGACACTGTCAAGAGAATGAGAAGACAAGCCACAAACTGAGAGACAATATTGACAAAATCATATCTAATAGAGGACTATTACTCAAAATATACAAAGAACTTTTTAAATTCAACAATAAGGAAACAAACAACCCTATTAAAAAATAAGCAAGAAATCTGAACAGACACCTTACCAAAGAAGATATACAGATGGCATTGAGCCTTTGCAAAGATGCCCACCATTATATGTCATTAAGGAACTGCAAGTTAAAACAACAATGAGATACAACTACGTATCTAAAGGATGGCCAAAATCTAAAGCACTGACAGTGCCAAATACTGATGAGGATGTGGAGCAACAGGAATTTTCATCCATTGCTAATGGGAATGCAAAATGGTACAGCCACTCTGGAAGACAGTTTGACTGATTCTTAGAAAACTAAATATACTCTTACCATATAATAGAGCAATCACATTCCTTGGTATTTACCCAAATGAGTTAAAAACTTTTGTCCACACAAAAATCCGCATGTGAAGATTTATAACAGCTTTATTCATAATTGCTAAAACTGGAAGCAATCAAGACATTTTTTAGTAGGTGAATGAATAAATAAACTGTTGTACATCCAGACAATGGAATACTTTCAGTACTAAAAAGATATGAGCTATCAAACCATGAAAACACATAGAGGAATCTTAAATGCAAAATACTAAGTGAAATAAGTCAATCTGAAAAGACTACATACTTCATGATTCCAATTATACGACATTCTGGAAAAGTCTGAAACTATTCAGACAGTAAAAAGATCAGTGGTCCCCAGGAGTTGGGGGAGAGGGAAGGATGAATAGGCTGAACACAAAGGATTTTTAGGACAGTGAAACTATTCTGTATGCTATAGTTGTGGATATCTGTCATTATACATTCGTTAAAAACCCATAGAATGTATGATACAAAGAGTGAATTGATGTAAACTATGGATTTGGGTGATAGTGCTACCTCAGTGTAGGTTCACTGAAACAAATGTACCACTCTGATGCACGATGTTGATAGCAGGGAAGGCTGTGCATGTGGGGGTATAGAGAGTACATGGGAACTCTGCACTTTATGCTCAATTGTCCTGTGACCCTGCAGTTGCTCTAAAAAAATAGTCTTAAAAAAATAAACCTATATTAACTCTTCAAGAGAACTGAGTAAAAACTGCATACTGAGGGATAATTCTGAATAATCTACCCTAACCACAATTAATATAAATGATATCATAGATGACTACAAACCTATCTTGAGTTACAATTCTGCACTCAGTTCTCACATGTAGGTTTTTTCCCCACACCAAGCAATTCTACACCAGCTGATGTCCTACAATTTAACCCAATTCTGACACAATCTACCTGGAAATAGCATCAGATCCCACAGGTTAAGGGCTCACTCCTACAAAACTGCCCATTCCAGATGCCATATGCAAGTCTGGGTCATCGCCTATGTTTCTGACCACTGGCTATAGATCTGAGGTTCCCACAATCCCCTCTTTGGCTTCAGTTAATTGCTAGAGAGGCTCACAGAACTCAGAGAAACATTTTACTTACCAGAATACTGGTTTATTGTAAAAAGGTATAACTCAGGAAAAGCCAGATGGAAGAGATGCATAGGACAAGGTACATGGAAAGAGCATGGAGCTTCCATGCCCTCTGCGAGAGTACCTCTCCCCAAATCTCGACATATTCACCAACCTGGAAGCTCTCTGAACCCACTTTTTTTGGATTTTGATGGATGCTTCATTACATAGGCGTGATTGATTAAATCATTGACCATTGGTGATTGACCGCAATCTTCATCCCTTCTCCCCTCCCCAGAGGAAGGTGTGGGAGTAGGACTGAAAGTTGCAACCCTGTCATCACATGGCTGGCTCCACTGGCAACCCACCCCAGTCCTTAGGTGGGCTCCAAAAGTCACCTCGCTAACATAATAAACCACAACTTTATCCCTCTCATCACAGGAAACTTCAAGGGTTTTAGGAGCTCCATGCCATGAAAGGAGTCAAAGACCAAATATATATTTCCTACTATAAATCACAATATCACATGAGTCAACTACAAAATTGTAGTGGCAGCTACTAAAAATGTCTAATTAATTCTTAGATTTCATTTAATTGAAGATATTCATCCAGAATAAAAGCAGATAATAATTACAATAGAATCTGTGCTAGTCAAATCACATTAGATCTTATTTCCACATTTTCACATGAATAAGGTGTGTGGATGATATCATGGAGAGAAAGAGACATAAAGTTAATTATAAAACTCTTGGGCAAAGTTGACATTTCAGACTTTGTATCACCAGTAAAACTGCATTTCCTATTGTCAGGAAAAAGAAAAAGAGTTTCTTGGAAAGTATATGTAATTAGCAATATACTGTTCCAAGTAGGATAAGCTATCTGGTGAAAACAAATAAACTCCCCATCAGAGTATACTAGCATAACAGAGGTTTATATCATCAGTATGTAATGTGCAACATGTATGCTACTGCTCAGTTCTCCAGGGCCACTTTCCTCCATGTGGTGTTTCAGGGATTCACCTTTGTCTTGCAGAGGACTCTGGCATTCACAGTCCTTTGCTTCCAGATGCATAAAAGAAGAAATCAAAGCACCTAGGGGAAGACAAGTTTTATGGCTAGGCCTAGAAGTGGCTCATATCACTTCTGTTCACAATCCATTGGCCAGAATGAGTTATATATCCCAGCTTAAACACCAGGGGGAGTGGGAAACATAATTTTCCCATGTCTGGAAGTCGATATGGTTTGGTTAAAACACAGCACTTTATTGCCATAAAGACCTCACTCCACCATTTTCCTTAGTAAACAATTTATTCATTTACTTTTTATAGTAATCATTTGGCTTTGGACAGTAATTGGTTTCTATTTTGTAAATCCCATTCATTGACATCCTAATAATATTTACATTAATAATAATGTATAAAACTTTCAAAGTGCTTCCATTTATGTTATCTCAATTATCCTCATATTATTATTACATTTCATTTCATTTCAAAGATGTCCTTACATACATAAAGGTACCAGAGACTGTGACCTGTATTAATATTTTTCAACTGTCTAGGTAGGGGATTGTCTACCAGACAAATTTTTTCTTCCTTTTCTTTTCACTTCTTTTTCTTTTTTTTTTTTTTACTTACAGCACTCTTTACAAGACTTCTTTAAGAGACTTTGTATTAATTTGGCATTCACTGAGATTTCTTCAGCTGACTTGGGTAACAGTTATTTCTTCAGTTGACTCTGGGGTTTGGCTGATCCTTTCTTCCTAAACTTTCCTATTTTCCCACTATAGAAGCACATGATATGCTATATTTTAATATTCCATTAAAGTCATTTTCTCTCAAAACAAATGTAGATGCATTCCCTTCTTAGCGGGATTGCTTTCTTTGTAATTATTTGAATATTTGGGATTATTCTCAGTTGATTTTTTCCCAGGATCTCCTTCATTAGTTGTGTAATTCGTTTTTTTCAGGTCTTTTTTCTTTTCTCTTCCCTTCAGCCTACACATTCTCTTGCTTACCCTTAGCCTGTTGTTAGATTCCAACTTGACCCCTTTCTGAGCAAGGCCTTTCTAAAGTTTTAATATCCCATGACACACATGTATATTGGAATTTCTCTCTCATCACCTTGAACTTTTATAATCTTTCAAATTCCTTCAGCTGTAATTTCCTGTCCATGAAGCCCTTGCAATTTTCTGGGGCTACTCCCAGTCAAATTGTAAAGTAAATCAAGATTTTATTCCATCTCCAATCATTTGTTCCTGTATTTCCTTAACCCCAGTCTATATTTTTCATTTCCCCTGGTTGTTCTTTGACCCCTTGGAGCTACAGTGCCCCATTCCTCTCAGCAGCCAGGCCTTGACTTACCTTCAGTAGGACTTCAAATAGTCACTTGCATCTTATGTTTTTCTTCAAGGATCTTGATTATACATCATTCCACATGTGGTATGTTTTCAAAACCAGAATGTGGATAAGGAGGGTAGAGACCACTTCATCTTATCTTGCTTCCACAGATGCTCTCGCACACACAAAAATTCAGTGAATTTGGTAAAATCTGTCATTAACACAGTTCAGTCTGTGGAAAAAGATTTGTAATGGCCTCAAATTGGAGATGGGTAAGCACCCTTTTCATGGATGTGGACATCTGAAAAAGAAGGAACCAGTAACTACCATTTTCTGTGGCTTCGTGGGAAAAAGTGATAGCTGGGGTATGGGGAAAGGAAAAAGAGAGAGAAAGGATGTTTATACATGTAAGGCACCTACAGAGACCCTCTGTCAAATGGTAGAGAGATCGGTGATGGTAAGCAATAGGTGGCAAGCAGAAACTCCTGCAATAGCCAACAGGGGCAAGCCAGAGAAACACTGCTTATTGCTATTCACCTGACTTCAGATTGATCAAGTCAGGTATGCATAAAATAAACATGTTTTTACCTGCAGGTGTGATCCCAGGGCTCAGCAAGTTTAAACAGTTTACAAGATCATGTAGCGATTTAGTGAATACTGTTTCCTAAGCTTCGTTCCAGTGTCTCTTTACTTGATGCCACACTCCTGGTCAGCCCATGAACTCTCTTTCCAAGAACACTTTCCTCTAGCAGAGGGCAGACACAGGAAAAACGGCTTTTGTTTTTGAGGACTGGTTTAGAATTGCCTAGACCAGCAGTTGTACTAAAAATTGCATAGAAATTTCCCCTCCATCCTTTACCTCATCCCTTTACTTCGATGTCTGAAGGTCTGTAGCTGGAGCAGCATTCAGAGCAGAACACCTGCAGAAGAATGGCTTCCATGTCGGTAGCCCATCCACTGACTAGGCAGAGCAGGCAGTGATAAACATGTTCTGATCACTTCACTGGAAAAATTAGACAATTTCTATCATTTTTCACCATCTCACAGAAGCTTGAAAATGTTCTAGATACACATGCATCCAGTCAAAATCAAAGAGTTTTAATATTTCAGCGAAACTGTGCCTCTTACATAATAAAATACATAATTACTAGCAAAGGCAACCTGAGGTCCAGGAAATTACCAATGAGATATAACAAAGAAAGGATGGGTTGGGGCAGTGATATGGGCTCTGGAGTAAGATGGATGGTGTTTGAATCCAGCCTAGAACCCTGATTAGCAGCTACGTGAGTTTTTGAAGAGTCATTTAGTCCCTGGGAATCATAGTTCTCTCATTTTAAAATAGGAATAAAAACATCTACTCCCTAAGGTTTTGTGAATTGAGGGTGTATATGAAATACTTGGTTTAGAATGGTCTCACAAACTGTTAGCTCCCTCCGCTTTCCTTCTTAGGACTTTCAGACATCTCTCCTTCCTTCTCCTGTGTTAAACTATATCTCTTGGTTGTCCCTAATGACTCTTCTACCAAACCTCGAAGTCTGTTTTGTATTCCCCGATTTCCTGTAACAATGTTCTCATGTGTCTTTCCTTTTCTTTTACCTTCCGACATTCTACCTCTATGTTAATTTAAGAGAACAGAGCCACATCAGAAGAGGATGGTGAGGTGATTGATGACAGAGGAAGGATCAGGAATATACTGAATCACGATTTGACAAGGGAAGTATAGATAATGCCTCTTCAGGTGAGCCCTGAGCAGAGTAAGTTTGTTTGAATAAAATTATCACCAAATCTGGTTTAAATTGTCATCTCTTGTTCAATCCAATTAGATTCTTTTGGGTACATGTGTTCTCTATTCGACTAAGTCACCCATTCTGACCGTGGAAGACATAGGCCAAAAAAGGTCATATGGAGAAGCGGCAGTGATGAATGCCCTTTCTTTCCTGATGTAAAACTCCAGAAATGAGTGAAATCCAAAGTTTGCACAGAAGTCAATGGGCATTTATTTCCGTGGAAGAACACATTTCCTGTCGCAGCATGAATAGTTGAGTTGTTTTTTTGCTTTATTTTGTTTGTTTAATAAGGGTATCTAGAAACTGTTCATTAGTCTTTTTGCCTCTTATATTCAATAAATAATTCATCCTTCAATATTGTGTCCATAAAAATAAAAGAAGTCAATCAGAAGCAATGGTTTTTATAAGCCTTGGGAGGAAATTTCCCACAGATTACTCTTTGTCTGTGTCATGACTTTCTCATAAAGCGGCACTAATCACACAGGCTACAGTTTTTCTAACAGTCTATTTATTGCTTAATTTTTTTCTTCCGCCCCAATAAAAATTTTATTCCAGGCAGTGACTATTGAATAATAGATCCCCCAAGTAAAATCATTCTTACTGATTGAAGGATGATTATTTTAATACCTGCTGCTGACAGCTCCCTCTTAATCTCCACTCATGGTGGGTTTTGTTTTGTTTTGTTGCATTTTTTACTCTGCGTCCCTCGAACTTTCACACTGGCAATTATGTCTCAGAACAGAAGAGAGGCCACTGGATTTTAAACATGATAGTGGCACATAATACCAAACTCTAGCACTGTGAACAATCACAGTTGACTAGAGCTTTATCTGTAAACTCCTTTCTTGGCATCCTAAGGTGTTTGCACTCTCCAGAGAAGGATTATCTGTTTCCTTTTCTGGTCTCTGATCATATCATTACAAGAAAGGTGAAATTTAATTGACACGATGATTTTGTTTATCAATATTTCTTTTGACTCATAAGACTGAATACTTTAACACGGGCTGGGGGATTATCCCTGGATTTCATTATAACCTGCTTAAACTCAGTTGGCCTGACTAAGTTTATACAAAGGTCAATAAATCAATTGATGCACAAAAAAATAGTTGTTAAGGGTTTATATGCTCAACATTGTGGAAACTATCACAGAAGGAAAAAATCATTCTCCCACTTTGAAGACATCTCTGAGAGAAGAAAGCAAATTAAGAGCAAGGCCAGCTTCACTGCTAAAATCATTAGAAAAGATACTCACTTCTGAGGAGGAAAGCAGTGTAGGCTTCAGTAGCCAGCTGAGGTGTCTTGTGAGAAGTGTTTCTTGAAAGCTATATGGGATTTGACTAGTCAGAAGGGAGGGCAAGAAGTTTAGGGGTGGTATGAAATGAGTAAAGGCATCAAGTTGAGAGTTAGTTGTCTTTATTTGTAGATGAATAGATGAGGCAATTGAATTTCTTCTGGCTATTTCAGAGAAATTTATAGAGGAAGAATGGGGAGAGAGACCAGATACCACAGAGGTCCTGTCACTAGTGCAGAGAGTGTCCATTAAGTACCCAATTCACTGGAATCCATACATGGTATCCACATCTATATCCAGTCTTAGTGTAAATACTGGAGACATTGATTATGATATAGCTGAAATAAAATTTAATATGCTGGGATAAAAAGAGTGAGTTTTATCATGATTCTACTACTAAGTAGCTGTGTGATCTTAGAAATTTTATTAATTTCTTAGTACTTGTATTTCATTACCTATAAAATGAAAAAGTTGAAAAGGATAGTCTGTAATACATATTCTACCTGCAAAAGAAAAAAGTATTAAGTAATGAACATTGAATTATTTAACTATCTTGTGAAACAGCGTGTTTTCAAGTAAATAACATCTTTTAAAAAAATAAGTCATGTGTGAAGATTCTTTTATCTTGAAGTCTCATGATTGCTATCTGATTTGCTCATAGGAAAACTTTCAGGAGTTCTGTCTCAGTCTGCATCTCTGTCTTTCTCTTTTCCAATTTAATTTACTTTGTATGGTTCCAGTCTACAGTTTAGAGGATAATGTTTTTATTTGTCCATTCAAAAATAAATGGCTACTATGTATCAGAGACAGTGTTATATTCTGACAAAGTAGTGAATAAATCACTTATGATTCTAAGTATCATAGAGCATGTATACATTTAGATGTGAGAGAGCAAGGCAAAATAAGATACGGAAATAATATATATGAAACTAAAATTAGGAAACTGCACCAAAGCAACTGACAGACACCTACAATTGACAATACGTAGGAAGGGTTTATTTAGAGAGAGCAGTCAGGGTGCATCTGTCTGAGTAGGTAAAATTCGAGCTGAGATCTAAATATAGAGAGGGGCCAACCATGTAAAGTATCAGGGAGAGGGAATTCCAGGCAAATGGACTGCATGTGTGAAGTTGGGAAAGACCTTGACGTGTAGAAAATGAAAGTCGGTGAGGTAAAAGCAGAGTAAGCAAATAGGAGGATGATTTCAGGCAAGACTGGCAAGTAGGCAGCATAAAGATCAAGGAGGGACTTATAACCCATATGGGTTTACACGGAACCCTTGGAGATTCAAGTGTTAGAAACCTAAATTAAACTAGCTAAAGTAATGAAAGAGATTATATTAACTCAAATCACTGAAAATTCCGAAGTAGATCTCACTTAAAGATACAGTGTGATGTAGGGATGCAAGCAAGCTGTCAGGACTCTACCTCTCTCTCAGTTTCTCAGGCCGGCTTTACTGTTTCCTTTCTTCTCAACCACTTTCTCCATTCAGATGTAGTGGGGAAGGCGGCCATCAGCAACTCTCATCTTACTTCTCCTTGGCATTCTCAGAAGAGAAATTGATACTCTTTCCGTTATCCCAGTGAAGATTCTCATTGCTCAAGCTTTAGTCACATGTGTATCCATAAACATTTATCCAGGCCATGAAGCTGGAATGTGCTGATTGAGCACACACGGCTCAATGGTACTGGGAGGAAAGTCAGCGCAGCCCCAATCACATGGGCTGAGATGGAGGAATGGGTAAATTTCCAACAAGAGAGAAAAAAATCACAGAAACTGTAGCAGATGTCCACATTCCTGGAAGGAGATCAGATTGCATTGTAATGAAAGAGAGAGACAGAGAACGGTTTTAAGCAGGGAAATGTCATTTTTGAGATGATATTTTCAAATTTGATTCACTGACTTTGGTCTGGGTAAAAGATCTCTGAGGAGGCAAGACTTCTATGCGGTGGACTACCTTAAAACACATTTGCATCACTACAATCATGTAGAAGGCAGCAGAGCCCGCTACTTCCAGAAGAAATCATTCCTGATACCCCAAATATTTGGAAATGTGATTTGAGATCATTCTTTAGCTACCTAGTCCATAGAAGAAAGCTTTACAAGAGACCTAAAGGCTGTGGAAGTGCAGCTGAAGTTACAGGAAAGCTTTTATGTTTTTCTCGTAACATTCTAAACCATGGGGCCTGGTCTTAGGAAAAGGCCATTATAATGAGGAAAGTGGTCATATTTTGGGTGATAACTAAGCATCCAGGAAAGAACACAAACAAGATTTAGGAGGCTTGTATCCAAGACTCAGGGGGAAATCCTCACACTTACTCTTCCTCTAGTTAGAACTTGTGCTTGGGTAAGATGCTTTACCTCTCTAACTTCATGTATCCCCAACCTTACAGGTGTGACATTGGGATTAGATGTAATAAAACTTTTGTCATGCTTAACACTGTAGCGGGCACAGTGTAAACAATTAGCAAATATTTCCCATGATTATTACTTGTTCCGTGTTATACGTGTGTCTACTAATCCCTAAAGTCTCTTTTTCAGGGCTGGCAGCCATGGATTATTTTTTTCTGTGGAACAGCACCATTTTGTGTAAAAATGTAGAAAATAACGTTTATTAACATAACGTAAAAAAAAAGAAAATACTGTGAATTCAAAGAATGCATTGGAGAATGTTAAAGAATGCGATGTTGTATTATAATTGCAAAATTCTTTATGGAATTGATTATGCCTTCTGTTTCCTTTTAGAGTCCTTTCATCACTCACAAGCCCTAACTCTAATCTAATACTCTGCACATCACAGAAATATGGAAATTCTACTATATGGAATGAGATACTGTGCGTGTGATGTAATGGACAAAGTTGGAAGACAGACTCTAAGAGACTCTAATAGTTTTCAATCTGTTCTTCCATATATTAGCTGCGAGATTTTTAAATAAATTACTTAACTGTTATGTTCATTAGTATCCTTATCTGTAATAAAAAAGGGAGAAGATAGATGGCTAATATCATCTTTGTGAGATTGGTATGAGGATTAGTAATGTTTTTAAACTCCCTAACACAGAGTTAAGATTTAGTAAATGATATCTATTAGTACTAGGCATTGAAAAATTACAATTGCATGAGAAATGGTCTTTTCTCTTAAGAATATTTCAATCTAGATAGGGAATAAGAGCATACGCTCCCCTTTCTCCTACATCACTGAGGGCAACTTCTGACGTTAGTCAGACCGACGGAGAATTGCTGACATCAGGCATCATGTAGAAAATAAATGCCACCATGCTTGGTGTTATTCATCAGTACCTGTAGCAATCAAGTAATAGGAATACTTTAATGATGTCCTCTGCTTGGTTAGTATTATCTCTGGGGAGTGCAAAGTAATTTGCAGGTGGAAAATTAAATGATGCAGTTCAGGATAAAATTGAATTCTAAATAATTGTTAGAGAATTAAAATGCAATTGAACCAGAAATTCTAATTAGATATGAATCAAAGCATGCTCCTGCTAAACTGTGAGGAAAAAAATTTATGCAAGAGGATGTCATTTTGGTCCTATAAGGGCCTCCATGACGTATATTTATATCTTTTCTCATTGCAAGAATGTTGGAGTGGAGAAATATAGTGAAAGTCAGAAAAAGCTTTTCCATTGACTAGTTTGATAAATCTTGGGACAGTTGTTTTCTCTCTCTGGGGCTCACTACCATTTCTTACACACTACCATCCATGCCTTACTCAATAGTAACTTTATAATCCAAGTCAGATCTCCAAAGTTCCATCTTGCTCCCACCTTATAACAGAGCCTGCTACTCTGGTGTGAAAGGAAACTCTGATCAAAGTGAACAGAAAGAGACATCAAAAACATGTTCTCCTTTATTCTCGACAATGGAAAGAAATGGCTGAATATGGGAAAGCCCTTTCTATCACCCTTCATAAGACAGGGAAAATACCCAACCGAGCACCACAAAAATGATGACTATGGGGCACAGTTCATGGAATGTCTGGAGATGTCTGACCCGACCCTCCTTCTCTTTGTCTCATTCACCTAGTATCTCAGAAAGTGTGGCATCGTGGCACCTCTGCAGCTGTGGCTGGCCATATTCAAGGGCAAGGTACATTGTAGTACCTCTCTTTGGTACCACTAATTCAAATAGTGCTTGTTTTCAACATGACACTTCTTCCCTAAGGGACATGATTCGCTGCTAAGCAAAAACACTCTGTGACTTATTATAGTTCTTATAGCTTAAAACATATACATTCTAAGAACTCCTTAAATGTGAGGTCAGAACAACACAAAGGCTGTCCTTTTTTTTCCTTCTCAGGGGTTACCATAGACACCAAAATTGCAGTGGAAACTGTTGGCAAATTCACCTAATTGGATTTAGATAAGGGTAAAAAAAAGTGCAATTACTAACTTACAGGCATGTGGTTTTATTGTGAAATAGTTAATTGTCCTCAATTATTAGCAAGCTTCTCTATAGAGCCATGTATAGTTTGCAAACAGCTTTCCCATTTATTTTTCCTCATTGTGCTTACAATAAGTCTCAGTGCTATCTCAGAGAAAGAAATGTATGTGGAGGGGAGAGGTGGTTCCTGTGTGTGTGTGTGTGTGTGTGTGTGTGTGTGTTTGTGTGTGTGCACGTGCAGAAATGGTGGAGGCTTAGTTCAAGGTAAAAACTCCAAAAAAATCAAAGAGAAGAATCACAAATTGCAAATTTCATTTGATGGCTTTGGCGACACACACTGCTTTCTTCAGTTCAGTCTTTCAGACGTCTATTGGACCCTGTGTTGTAATGATATGTACAGCCTTGATCACCTTAATCTTGTCTCCCTTTTTGAAAAGTAATGAAAAAAATTGGATGAATCTGAGTGTCGTGACACGATTGGATTTTAACTTTTTTCAGGTCCCTTCTTTTCTCAGAGGATCATTTTCCTCTGGCAAGTATTTTCAGCCTCTTCCCAGTGTGAATGAAGTAGTTAAAATACCAGAGCTCCCACTGCACATGGGGAAGTTTCTGCATCAGCCCTCTAATATGTCTCACCCTGAGGGAGTGGTTCCCTGAGAATCCCTTCAATTTACCCTTTTCAGTTTCCTCCCGTTACTCAGAGAGTTAACTATACACTTTCGGATAACAAATAATTCAGCATTTTCCTGTAGTATTTACAACTATAGGGACTTGTAGATGGTTATCTTATCTTTAAAGCCAACAGTCTCTCTTCCTTGGACAAAAAGAACATTTTCACTGTTAGGCCAAGTCCAGAATGTAAATAATTCAAGTTAGATTGACACTTAAAAAACAAGTAGAAGAATTAAAGAAATAATTTGATGTCCTAAACAATTGAGTTCATCTTCATTTTGTTTTGTTTTGATCTTTCTCCATCTTATTTTAAAAATATTTAAATGGGTATAAATCTTTAGAATATATTTTAAAATAAAAAAATCTCCAACTATTTTGAAACCCCTGCTACAGGGAGATGTAGAAGGGTATTATTTTAAATCTTATGATTTATGACCAATTTTTGAAAAAAGTGGGCACAAGACATAAAGCAATATTGCAGACAATTATAGGCATAAGAAACAAAGAAACGTTGCTTTTAATTTAGGACAAAAGATCCATGTTATGGCTGTAGTTCTTTGCTTTCAAGTTTTGCTTTGGTAAATTGATTTTTCTGGGTTTAAACCTCAGAATCTAATCTAGCTCAGCTTACACCCAGCATTACCCTCCTCTTCCACATGATACCTTCTCTCAAGAGCTTAACTACCACCTACCGCCAGTGGCTTTCATTAACTACTAGCTTCCCCAACTAATGACGTCTTCCCATTCTTGGCTCTTTTCCCACCACAAAGTATAGCAGACATCAGGAAGCTCTGGTTTCTAACCCCTAGTAGGGACTATCATTGACGAACTATGTTTATTTTAATTTTGTATTTCCTGAATCACATTCTTCCTCTTCACTCCTACAGCTTTAGTTTAGGTTTCTGTACTCTGTACCTAGGCTATTATAATAAACTCCTAACTTGTCTCCTCACCTTCACATTCCATTCAGTTCTTCACATGGCTAACATAATCATCACACATTTTGTTTGTGTACATATACAATAATTCTCTGTTGCCTCTTGGACTAATTCCAAACTCATCCAGCAGCATGGCAGAATCAAATTTCTCTATTAGAATGTCTTTTTGTTCAAGTCATTCCTTACACCCATACCATGTTTAAGTGTTTGCCAAAATTCCATTCTGCATTCAAGACCCAGATCAAAAGTATGCTTTTGAAAATCTTCTCTTGGCTTCACCTGGAAGTTGGTAACTTTTTCCTGTGGCTTCTCCATAAATGCTCTACCTGGCTCCAGAATAGTAACTGAGTAGACAAATGAGTGAATGGATGAATTAACGAATAAAGAGGTTTGATGCACAGAATCTCCACAATTACTTCCATCTCTAGAGTTCTACAGTTCTTGACATCACCTAGTTACTGGAGGGAAATCTAGACTAACAAAAAGAATAAGCAATATGCCTGGGACAAAACACATAAACATCAATAATAATCATGATAAGCATCATAGTCATCAACCCAAATGTCTCACTTTGAGGTTCACAAAAACCCTTGAGACAAGCAGAAACGATGTTATTATTATACTACCAAATTTAATGATAAGGCAACTGGTATGGGCCACCTGTATCAGAATCACCTGGACTGCTTCATAAATTGCAGATTTCTGTGCTCCATTCTATACCTACTGAGTCAAATTTGGGGAGGATAGGTCTGTGGAATCTGCATTTGTACATTCTCTCTACACTCAGGTGATTTTTGTGCACAATAACATTTGAGAACCATTGGAGTAGAATATTTTGGTTCATCAGACTAGTCAGATTCTGAGTCTGAAGTCTTCTCATTCATAAGAGGAGAGGCCCAGCAATTGACAGGGATAGAAGGGGTTGAGAGTTGGCCAGGAAAGTCAGAGAGTAAGAGTAGGTGGAGAACACTGAGGGTAAAAATAGGCGATGGTCAAGAAATCAGAAAGTCAAGGGCAGAATCCAAGTTTGACTGAGCAGATCTGAGAAAGGAGGCGTAATATCACTCCAGGGTTAATATTTTTCTTATTTAAGTCATTTGCTGTGTCTGAACTAAACTGTGTCTGAGATCATTATCTTGGTTTTTCTGTGTTAACAGGAATTTTGCTCTTAAAGAGCATTTTTAAGCAGACTCATCACTGAAGTTTGGACTTACAAATACTTCTTTAAGAGTTCAAGAAAAGAATAGGTATTTCTGATAATATGGAAATAAACATTAAAGCAAGTCATATGAGGATGTAACCATCGCCAGGTCCACTTTGACTTATACGTAGGAAAAATGGAAAAACAGATGATTGAAGGCACTATTCTTTGCATGTATTTTGGAGGAAACTTCATCAATGAAAGCTATCTCTTACTAAAAAGAACATTTAAACTAACCTTTGATCAGGGCGAAATCTTCTCTAATGGTTTACATTGATCCTATGAGAAATCAGTATAACACCCCATCTACTATAGCTTGTCTGGGACAAAGCAAGGATAATAAAGATATGGATAGAATATGTGTCTAGAGCTTTTCTGGAAGAGAAAAATCCTTTCTCATTTTGAAATAATTTCTGTGACTTCTTCTTTTCATTGAATTATTTCACAGGATAAAATGAATCCCCCTTTACTACTGCAGCATCCCAAAAATCTGGAGATAATTTAAGACTTAAACCTCCTCTTGCTCTAGTTAAATGCCTCTAGTTCCTTCTTCTCCCCGTCATATGGTTTATTTGTGACTTCAGCAGCCAAGTTGTTCTTTTCTGGACAGACTTTGCATCCTATAATTAACTCAATGCCCCGGATGTGATTCAACCAAGGAAAAGAACAATGGAAATTGCACGTCCTCAATTTAGGTAGTCTAGTCCTATTTTTGAAAACTAAATTGTGTTCTCCTCTTGAAAGCAGTTTTGGTATTACTAAAGAGTACAGGCTTTAAAAAAAAAAAATGGAAAAGACTAAGATTTAATCCTGACTTCACACTCTTATTAGCTCTGTGCATTAGTCAGGTTGTTTAACAGTTTTGGGCCACATTTGTATTACTTACTTAATGAAACTCTTTAATGAGAAATGCAGGATTATTTTGAGAGGATTAAATGAGATAGGTAATTAGCATACAGTGAGTCTTCACCTTAACTAAAATCATCAAAAAAACAATTTTAAGGCAGCCTATCTGTGAACAATTGCCTAAAACTACTTTTGAATAGGAGAATACATTCTTTTAATTTAATTAATGGATGTCTGCAAAACCACTCTGTTGAGCAAATATAACATGGGAAGAACAATTAAATTTTACATACATTTCAATTCATACGTTTTGCCCATTTAAATGTAGCTACTTCCTACTTACTGGTGTAATACAGGCTTGTGATTTCTAGCTTATGCACGTGTTTTATTGTATATGCTAAGACTGTCCCATTTTTATTATGCAGTACCCTTCATAGAAACTATCCAAATAAAAATGCCAAAATGTGGAAAAATATTCAAGAATATTCAGGAGAATCAAGGTGTATTAATTGGGATCTCAGATGACCAGAATAAATATGCTAGAAAGACACTGGAGAAGGAGAGTAGAAAGACAGAAAAAAAGACTCAACTTGGATCCTGCCCTCATACCCTGTGACTGTGCTGTCATACACAGGACCATGTGTGTCATCGTCTGTGAAATGGAGAAAACGCATCCCAGCTAAGGTAACCAACAAGATTAAATGTGAAATGACAAAGATAAGACAGAAACTGGTCAAAGTTATTTGTAACATATACAACAGAAAACACTCTTAAGATCCACACTAATAAAAAAAAATCACACAAATTATTGAAGAGAAATTCAGTGAAAAAATGGGCAAAAGATATGAAGAAGAAATTCACTAAAGAGGAAAACTATGAGCCCCAAATTTTTGGCAGCATTTATCCTCACTTGTACCATCTAAATGCAAATTAAAACAATAGTTATAATTTCACTCCTCACACTGACAATAACATTAATAAGGCTGATTTTACTGAGTATTCACCAAGATGGAGAAAACTATACTTTCTTTATACTCTGTGGTGTGTAAGGGAATAGGCAATTTAGGAGTACTTTGACAGTATCTAGCAACCCCGGAAATATACTTATTCTACATTGCAGAAATTTTGCTTCTTCGTTTATCCTGGAGAGCCGTTATTCTCAAAGTATAGTTCTCAGACTAGCAGAATAAACATCAACAGGGACTTGTTAGAATGCAAATTCTGGGGCCCATGCCTTTTCTATTTAAATTCAAGGAAAATCTTATTTAACTTTCCTGTATTTAAATTTGAGGGTGAACCCAGAAATCTGTTTTATCAGGTCCTCTATGTGATTCTGATTCATGCTGGAGTCTGAGAAACATTGCCTTAGAGGAACCTCTGAACTGAGTCCAGGGAGAAAAGTACAAAGATGCTGACTGCACCACTGTTTGAAATAGTGCAAAAGAAGAAAACAAGGTGAATGACCATAAGCAGAGATTAGATATATAAATAATGTTATATTCACACAATGAAGTACTATACAAATATAGAACAATTTTAAATATACAATGTTGGGTGAAAAAAATGAAAAAATATTACACAAAGTGTCATAATAGTTGCACATGTATTTTACATTGTATACAAAAAAATCCAATATATTATTTATATACTCATATATATGATTATAAAACCCAAAAATGGACTGAGAGAACATCCCTGAAATTGTCTATATAGGTTATATCTTGGAATAATAATGGAATTAAAGGAGATAATATTTTATTTTATATAAATATAAATATATGTGAGTGAAATGTAACAAAACAGTAGCGATTGACATGACACAAATGTAGATGTTTATTATATTATTGTGTTTATGCATGTTTCTGTTTAGGTTCTCCTGAAAGCAATTAATTTATTAGAGAGGTGATCTTTGAAAGCACATGATAGAGAAAAGAGAAAAGCCACTGAGTACTAGACCTGAAGTTCCATCTGTCAGCTTGTCCCCTCAAATTTCTCTAGACATATGCACAAGTCAATGAAATTGACACCACTTACTATTGTCCCTACACATTCTATCAACTTCTTTGTCATTCTCATCTCTCTGTTCTTCACAGATGTCTTCTCTATCTCAAGCTATTAAAATTCTGTCCATCACAAACATGGCCTTCCATGAAGACTTTCCGAGTTCCCTGGCCAGATGTTAATTTCTCCTCTTTGAATTCCATTCTAGTTTATGCTTTTAGTTCTCACCATAGAGGAAATAGCATTATTGTCATATGTATGTGCATTTTCCTAGCCCTGTCATGTCTTCTGTTGTTTCATATCCTGTATAGTTTCTAGAGTGTAGTATATCAATTAATTAACTAATCAACTCATCAATTCAATGAGAATTTTTAATGTCTGACACTGTGCTAGAGACTGAAATTGTAAAGACCAATAAAAAATAGCTCTTTTTATGAAGTATGTTGCAAATTGTTGTCAACTTAATCTGGTTATATGTATTTAATTGAGACAAACTTGGAATAAGAGAGTTCTTATTTACTTACTTATTTAATTTACTTATTTGTTGAATTAAGATATACTGAATTGCGCTGGTCTCCTTAAATTTAAAGCAAGTAATATGGAGTCCTTACCTGCCTCATGAGACAGCATTCAGCAGTACTTTTCTCTTACTCTTACACTGTCTCACATGAGCAGGCTTGTACTCAGAGCTTATTCTCTTTAATATTCTACCTGTCAACTTCTTACTTGATTCTTAGCCACTTGGAGTCCTAAGCAGAGAAAAGAAAAACCTACTAAAATATCTACTCCATCTCCTCCAGGGTTGTTATCAGAAAATATTTTCTAATACTTTGACCAACTCAATTGTAAATGACCTGAGTGATGGAACTTTCGTGATTTCCATTAGGAGGGCTATTTACTACTGTAGTCTGGCCTCTGTATGCCAGCCAATTTTTTACCCAATTCACTATTTCATCAAGGCCGACTACCTGCCAGACTTACATATTACTCTTTTATATGGTACTGTATCAAATGTTTTTTTAAATTCCAACTCAATTACTTCTCCTCTTCTGTCTTTTCAACTTTCGTTGGCAATTTCTCAGGAAAATATATCTACTTCTTTGGAGTAAAAAACTAATCTAAATAGCCCCATGTTGACCTGGTCAAATTTTGTGACTCGAATATATCTGGAGCTTGAAAATTATCGCTAAATTTAGGTATTCAATTAGCTCAATATCCTCAGAAAACTAATAAATTCTAAATGAATTTAGAATTTAGATTAAATTTGGAAGAACTTGAAAATATTCTGCCACCTTTACTATTGAAGTCCTATTCGTGCACCAGTTTACTTGTGTATCCACCTCATCCACATTGATGTAAGTAGTAACCAAATTCAAAGACATCATCCCAAATTTTGTGATGTAGAAACCATGTGTTTTCTTGCTTTTATAGAAAAAAATCATTAGAAAATTAGATTTTTCACTTCCTTCATACATACCCTATAAATTTTCCTCTTAGATCTACTTACAGGCTCAGAATATTTTGAAGTGATGATGCCCTATCAAATAACCACAAAATGAGGTGGAAAGAAGCTATCATCTCATGAATTTAAACATATCGGGTATTTTTATTTTATTTTTTCATATTTTAAAGAATGACCATAGAAGAGTAACTTAATCTCTTTAAGCCTCTATTTCCTCATCAATACTAACGTTTTACTGTGTGTGTTTTTATAGATAATTTAGACTTAGTTGAAGTTTTCTGTTTGTCTTTTCCTATAGTTCATAAAACATAAGATGCCCTTTAAAATCTGTAACTCTCCAAGCCATGCAGCAGGAGGGAGCCATCATAAATTCAGATGAATTTCTGTTTAGATCTTTCATTTTATGGATATAAGTAAAGAGACTGATTAATTTCACCTTTCGTATTATCTCCCTCCAAGATTTGAAAAAGAATAACTTCCTTCTCTTCTTTGTCCATGAGGAGAAATATCCATATACTCGTATATCTGAAAAGTAAGAATCTGGGTGATTAAACACACATCCAAAGATCAAGTCTTCTCCAGCATCTGAAGATTTGATTTTGACTGTTAACCCTGCCAGCAGTTAGGAGGGGAACCATGTTAAATTGTTTTCCGTGATCCGTCCCTATTTTCTGGTGCCTTGTTTGTTTCTCCTATAAAATTGGAGACTTGAAATTGAACATCTCTTTGTCTCTATCTGACTTGAAAATTCCACCTGTGCCGACTGACTGATTTCCAGGAGCTGGAGAATGAGAATAGGTGCTATTACAGTGAAAGGATTACCATAACCCAATCAAAGTAATTCCTCTGCACATATTCCCTGAGTATCTACCACATGCTCAAGACAAAAACAACTGTATATTATAGAACACAACAGACAAAGATGTGAAATATATTCAAGATGAACACACAGTAAATAAGTTAACCATGCAACATATGAACATAACTAGATTGCTTATTTATGTGCATTAGATTATAAATTAACAATGAATTCAAAGAAGTGGAAGAATAACATGAGCTGAAAGAGCCAGTGGTGGCTTCACAGGAATGGTAAATCTTGATCTGACATTAAAGAGATGAGCTGAATTTAGGAAGGAAGAAGGACAATAGTGGAGACTACTGGGCAGGATACAAGCACAAATAAGACAAACAAAAATCTGTTTCAAAAGTAAGAGATAGGGGTCATTAAGCAATAACGTGAGAAGTAATATGTTAGTACAGATGCATAGCGAAGCTCTCTACCTGCAGCCTCTTTCTCACACTACATAATGTTGCATTACTTGACTACTGACAATAACAATAGGAAGAGGAAAAACTAACCCATTTTCTGCATCCTAGTTACCCATTTTTATTTTTCACTTAATCTGTCTTTCCTATAGACTACTGCTAATTCGTTTATCTTAGCACTGCTTAGATTCTGTCAGCTCCCTGCTCAAACACTTACATATTTCCGCTGTCTATAGAATGTTGTCCTTTTGTCCTTGAATTCAAGGCCCTCAATGATCCAGCTCTAATCTACCTTCCCAGGATTATCTCACTTCTCCCTAGACATGTCCTGGCCTTCAGCCCAATCTTATTTATCTTTTACTAGAACATACTTGGTTTGATGTCTTTGCTTAGAGTGCCTCTCCTTTATCCATTCTTCAAAATTCCTCTAGTAACTTAAGACTGACTTTGGTTTCATCTGCTCTCTTTTTTTGGATAATCCTAGATAGAAATAACGACTCACTCTTCAATATGCCTACATTTATTTATTGCATTCCTCTAGTCTTTTAAACTTGCATACTGCTCTTAGCTAATTCTCTATATCTTAGCTTCCCCTCTGGTTCAGGTAGAAATCATACATTACAAATAGCCCATGACTAAATATTTAGTTATTGCTCAGCAAATGGATGTGAGTTGAACTGAGTCAAATTAGATATATTACACATGAGCAAATGTCATGGCCTGTGGGATCCATTTATCTGCTGCGAGGACAATTCCTAATTTTACAGAAGTATTTTCCTTAATCCCAGCAATGACTTGAAAACTCACTTTAACATATTACCCACAGGTTTCTCAACAGACTGGAAAAGTAGGATATTATTATCCTATTTTACAGATAAGAAAACTGAAACTCAGAGAAAGTAAATGTTTTGTCGAATGTCCCATAATTAGGAAATTCCAAAGCTAAGATTCGAAATCAGTCTCCTCATTTCAAGACTTTGGTTCATTCTAGTAAACAACTATCAAACATGCACATCAGGTCATGGTAAATGGGAAATACACGTGCAATGAGATGACTCTAACCTTTCTATCTCTCCACTTCTATAACCCAGTAAATCAGACCCATGTATTTAACAAATATTTGTTAATCACCTCACCATACACACACACAGAGTCACTGGGATCCTTATGAATATTGGCGCGCCACACTACACATGGAGCCCCTCCATGACTCTAGGGGATGGGGGAGACATAAAGAATTTGCTAGTCATCTGGACGCTTCTTAAACATCCAAGAATTAGACTTTTCAGTTTTAAATTTACTTGCAAATGTCTGACATCTCATTAAACAAGTCTCTGCTTACACAGAAATGTATCTAATAGGTTTAAATCACGTCAATTCAGTGGATAGATTTGACTGAAAGAGTAGCAATCAATGAGTGAACACTTAACACAAAGCCAGAGAAATTTCATTGAGGTCTCAATAGAAGCTAGATCTAATGTCTGTATGCTAGACATACCACAAGTGTAGTATCTTTTTTGACATTATGGATATTGATGAGCCCTTTAAGGTCAGGATCTCAGCCTTGGAAAAATTGCTTATTCAAATGATCTGTGGTCTTGAGCCTGCTGAGTGAGACACAGCTCAGCCTCTCCGTGAATATTCTCTGGTCTTCTCAGCTGCTCTCAGATGGAAAAGTTGGCAGAAATGCTCAGCTTCCAGTACCCTATGTCCCATTTAGATGCGTTCCCAGTTGGAAACAGGGCCATGTTCAATGATCTAGGAGGAGTGGGAATGGCAGTAGCATTGGTGCCTAAATGTGTAAGGTAAAAGGAAATGAGGTCATGATTCAATTCACTTGGTCCGTTTCTTGTGCTTACGTACTTATGTGCTTATGATCCACAGTTGAGCGTCCATGACTTTTAGTCCACATTTTGTATTTCCCAGCATCAGTGCTAAGCTATTGGTAGCAGGAAGCAAGTAGTTGCAGGATGGACTAGACATGGCTTTACGGACTTCAGAAGGTAAATATCAGGTAAGAGCTTAAGTTTTCCATTCAAACCAGAAAAAAATAAATATGACTCAGGAGATTACATGTTGGCATCTGAAAAGGGCCAAAGTACAGTGGTCTTGACTTATCTGTGGTTTTGCTTTCCACAATTTCAGTTACTCACGATCAACTGTCGTCTGAAAATTTTTACATGGAAAATTCCAGAAATAAACAATTCATAACTTTTAAATTGCATACTGTTCTGAGTAATGTGATGAAATCTTCCACCATCTCTTTCTGTCCTGCCCAGGAAGAGAATAACCCCTTTGTCCAGCATATGCATTATATTTATACGTATACACTATCCGCCTATTAATCACTTAGTAGTCATCTCGGTTATCAGATCAACTGTCACATTATAGCATTGCTAATGTTCCAGTAACCCTTATTTTACATAATAATGGCCCCAAAGTACAAGAATAGTGATGCTGGTTATTCAGATATGACAAAGAGAAGCCATAAAGTGCTTTCTTTAAGTGAAAAGGCAAAAGTTCTTGACTCAATAAAGAATGAAAAGGAATCACATGCTGAGGTTGCTAAAATCTATGGTAACCTTATTACAGTATATTGTTGTAATTGTTCTATTTTATTATTAGTTATTGTTAATCTCTTACTATGCCGAATTCATAAATTAAGCTTTATCATAGGTATGTATGTATAGGATAAAACATAGTAGATATAAGGTATGGTACTATCCACAGTTTCTGGCATCCTCTACAGGTCTTGTAACATATCCCTTGTGGATAAGGGAGGGGGTACTGTAGAGGAAACCTTATGATATAGGGTGTGAGTAGGTCTGCTGATGTTGAGTCAAAAGAAATAAAATATAATCAAAGTATGGTAAAGATGTAGCCTATGAATTTGGAAAGGAGTTTCTATCTAAAAGACAAGGAGGAAAAATTTAACTGTAGGAAAAGGAGATAAGACAGGGAGACTTATGACAGTACTGCTGATCCAAGGCTGATTCGCATGTGTTGGCCCATATAAAGCCTAACCATGGCAGGAAAAATGTGCCCAGTTAGGTGTTATCTATTCTTGACCTTGGTGTTAAGCACCCTTGCCAGGTGAGAAAAAATGAAAAAGGGCCTGATACGGGTGAATGTTTTCCGAAGGGAGCCAGTATTGTAGAGCCAGGCCTGACAACTGCAGTACAGCAGAGGGCAGATTCAAATCTTGAGCTGATATTTTAATTGTTTCCAATGATTGAGCACCTATGATTTGCCAAGCAGTTTACACTACATTTTCTCATGAAGACCTGCAAGATAAGTATTCATTGCACCATTTTGCAGATGAAGAAAGCAAGTCACAGAATAACTTGCTCAAAGTCACACAGCGAATAATTGAGAAAGGTGGAGTTCAGACCATGATCTGTCTATTGGCAAAGTCTGTACACTTTCTAGCTGTGCCAAACTTTCTCTTGGTAGGTAAGAATCCAAGCTAAATGCCTAGGGGTCATTTTCTGAAGTTGCTGTGAGCTGGGAGTAAAGGAAAAGAAAAACTTATACCAGGAATGATGCTTACATGTAATAAGGGGTTGCCAACATAACAAGATTAACAAAAAGTTTTGAAAAGCTGTGATGCTGATGAAAAAGAGAGACACTAAGAACTAATAATATAAAAATTTTGCTTTAAAATACCTAGAAGTAGAAATATAACTAGAAATATGTGCACAAACACTTCAAGAAATGTAACATAAATTTCTTCACCCGCTACAATGAAATGATTGACTAATTCATTCTTTTCCAGATTCGTTAGTACTCTTCGAGAATTGTGCAGATTTTTTTTATTCTCTGGAATAAATTTCAGTGAAATATGCATAATTTGAATAGCAAGCTATCTGATCTGAAAATAAATATGCTTGGCAGAAGATTACCTGAGCTCTGTGCCCAGCTGTACTTTCAACTCGTAATTTCAGCGTTCCCAGGTTTTCCTTTCATCTCTGTCTTGCACAAGTAAATTGTCCTAAATTTGTGGTTTAAAAACGGTATTTGGTCCTCCACTTATGTTATAATGAGACACTCTTGAAAAAATCTATAGCATGCTAAAATTAGGCTTGAAGGGAACAAATTTAGACAGTTAAAAGAAGGCAGTTCTGCAAAGAGAAACAATGGTAGCAATCTTGATAAAGACTGAAGATGTAATGGTTCCAAAAGAACATGCTAGATGAACAGAATTGGTAAGAAAATGTTAGAATTTAAGTCTGGGAGAAGAGCAGAGTAGGAAAATCACAGAACTGATCATAAGATTCTAGAGTACTCTGCTTCAAACTAGTTTGACCTTGGAAAAGTCATGTTACTCCTTAGATGAGCGTTTTGAGACTTAGAGAATAATAGCAGTAACAAACAACTCCTAAATCTCAGTGACTTTAACCATAGTGGATTAGCCATGAGCTCAACTCCACATCATGGAAGCCAGGATAATAGAGCAACAACTCCATCTGAAACATCACTGAATACCAACCAGAGCAGAGGAAAAGGACATTCTGGCAAAGAATTCCTGGCTCTTAAAACTTCCACATAAAATGACAACATAACTTTGTTTCCTTTTTTTTCTTCTTAAGACTGAGCTAACATCCGTGCCCATCTTCCTCTACTTTATATGTGAGACACCTGCCACAGCATGGCTTGACAAGCAGTGCCATGTCCGCACCCGGGATCTGAACCAGCTAACCCCAGGCGACGGAAGCAGAACATGCAAACTTAACCGCTGCGCCACCAGGCTAGCCCCTGACATAACTTTTGGATACATTTAATTGACCCAAATAAATCATATGCCTCATCCATCTTCAAGTATTTGGGGGAAGAGTAATCTCTTTATGTTGGTGAAGGAGAAGGAGCTTGGAAGTTGGGAAGAGTCCTGCTAGTCTAAGAGTTAACTTATAACGTGTGTGCCTGGGAAACCTACTACAGGGACGGTAGATGTAGAGTGAGGCGGCGGTGCTCTAGATGAGTGCCTTCCTGTTCAAAAGGAGTCCGAGTATCAGCTACCATCACTGCCAGAAAGCAGGTATCCTGGAAGCCTTCTTTAAACAGATTAGTTTTTAACTTAATCAATCCTTTCCCACTCCAGGAAGGTAACACAAATCAGCCCAAAACGTTGAATATGTGATTACCCAATGAACTCATCGAAGCTTGTTTTTACCACACCGAAAAAGCAGAGCCTAGTCATAGTAAGACAGGTATTTGCCCATGTTGTTGTAAGGGAGGGAGAAGGATGTTTCAGCACTGGAAGCCAAGGCCTCGGGGGATTTGATGCCCCTACATGTAAGGGAGGACAGTGGAAGAGTGCACCAAAGCTGGAGTCCAAGGACAAAGGGATGAGGCAGAGCGGTTCCTCAAATTAATTCTTAATATTATTACTGGTAATATTAGTAATCATGGTAATGATTATAATCTTATATCTGGAAATTCTATACATTTACATTATCATCACATTAGTTCTTGTAAGAAACTTTGGGGGACAGAAGTCACTTTCTTTAGATCCCTTAGAGATGTTAAACCACACGCTCCTTTGATTAACTTACATTATAGCCCCAAGAAACAATGTACTTCATACAGACAGAAAACAAAGAACTGAGACGTCCACTTTGGCAAGGAGAGGATGGAAGGAGTGGAAGTCTATGATTTAATAGCAACCATTCATCAAGATATACTGTCACTGTAGTGCTCAATTTATAACCAACCCTGGGAAAAAAATGTATGATATGAAATTTAATTTTCAGGTTCAACTTTTGTTTCTACCTGCTTAGAATTAGAAATGTGTATTTAAAGAGAAAGATCATTTTTCAGCAATCTACTGAGATTATGTTTTATTGGGGGAAATAAAAAA
Organism: Equus przewalskii; assembly: GCF_037783145.1. NCBI lineage: Eukaryota > Metazoa > Chordata > Mammalia > Perissodactyla > Equidae > Equus > Equus przewalskii. The sequence goes on from NC_091837.1 coordinate 64,426,339, forward strand.
TAAATAAATAAAATTATTCATCTGTTTCCTTCATTTTTTGGTTAAAGATCAGAACCCAAAGGGATAAGGAAACAATAACAAACAAATTCCAATTTACTCCATATGTGCCTTAGCAGATCATTCACAGCCTTCCAAGATCTAGTCAAAGTATATATTTTAACTTTCTCCCCAAGTACTTATCCCCTAATCACAATGGATTGCTTGATAATGTTTGACAAGTCATGTACTATCTCTTACTGTATTTGTATTTTTCCTTGTATAAATGCCTATTAATATCAAACTTTTAAGTTTTGGCTTAAAATTATTTCTGCAATAACAGTAGAATTTTTCTGTTATGATTACTCTCTCCATTTCCTATAATCTCATCATAGTTTATATCATTATTATAACATGGAACACATTCTGCCCTGTATTCTGTCTTGTATGTATGTCTATATTTGTGAGGCCTTAAGGACAGGAACCATGTTTTGTTGATCTCTTGATCCTATCAGTTACAATTCTCCAAGCATTTGTGCACTTAATGCCTTCCTTGATTTAAAATAAATTCCCATTGCTCTCCCATGTCACTTGACTACACAAAGTACCCTGCCACTACACAAATTATACTTGCTACTTGTGAAATATCCCTGGATCTTTGGAAGACCAGACTGTTTAGCTCTAGATAGTTGAACAATTTCAAAATCTCAGAGCACTAGTTTAGCTTCTCAGAGAAAGGAACTTGGTTACTCATGATGTCACCATGATAATTCTGGAAAATATTTAACTTGAGGCCAGTGCTTTGATGCTGAGAGAACCATAAAGGTCATCTGAGCCACTCTCCTAATGTTATAGGCAACAGGAATCTGCCTAGTACAAGACTGGGTTCCACTCACGCTGGGATTCAGTGATGTTTGGAAAACATGTAGGGCACGTACAAGGGTACTGCCAGTGTTCTATTTATGTGATGCTATAGAATCACAAGGGAGACCAGCCATCCAAAGGGAGAGAACATTGGACGTATAAGCTTAATCCAAATGCAGTGTATCAGATATGGGGGATAGTGGAAGAAGATGATTAGTAGCACAAAGTAGAGCTCCCTCAGCTTACTTTCCACTTCAGCACCCTTGGTCTTATCCCTGAGCAATGGCACACATAACTTGTGGCCACAGCTAACTGGCAGAGTGAAAACTGGAAGGCTCTGAAAAGAACTATCTTTGCCTAGCAACAAGAGAGGGCGATTCTCCAGGATGCACATAATTTGACACAAAGTTAAGGGATAGGAAATTCTCCACACGTTACAGTGTGACCTCTGAGCTCTGGACAACACCACGCTGCTCACACTGACAACGCTGGTGCTCTGGGTCTATGGAGAGCTTCAGATAGGAAGCCATTTGTTGGTTGCAATGTGAGCCCTGCCTGCAGTGTTGGCACAGTGGCAGTCTGAAGCTCACTGTGACTTTATGGGAGCATCACTGGAGCCCTCGAAGCTTCCAGAACATCACTACAGGGAGAGAAGATGTCTACCGAGTAGAATAAAGTGGCCAGCATTAATAGCGCACTTGTGTGCATACGGGTAATGCTTCCTGGGAGCTTTTAGAAACAGAAGATTATGTGGGGTTGGGAATAAAGAGATGAGAGAACTGAGAATGCTAGAATCAGAACCATTTGAGGGAGGATTCCAATGACTACTGATTATGACTGCTGTCATCCATAACTGGTATGGCCAGAAAAATAATAGTCTATTAAAGATAAGGAAGCTTAGGTCAAGCGAAATGAATTTTTACACAACTGGTCAGTGAAAGATGATGTCTCCCTTCCTAGTCTTTCTGCATTATTTTCTGGGGCGCTTATCTCACACCCTCACTTTCACGAAGAGTCAAACACCCTTATGCTGCTCTTCATCTGGCCAGATTGGACTTCAGATTCTCAATAAATCATCCATTTCTAAACTTCTAACTCTATATCAAACTAAACCATCCACCAAGCCAAGGCTTTTCTTTGTAGTTATGCAAAGGGTAATGAATAAGTTATTCAGATAGACTGAAACATGAAGTACTAGAAAACTACTTGCACATTGCTTGTGAGTGTCAAGCTAGCTCTGTAAAGCGGTATGTAATGCTCTGATCTCTATGTCAGTAGGTTGCACTGGTGACACTGTTGTTTATCAGGCACCTCACCAAAGTCTTGTTATCTATTCAATGAGGATGTTTGGTTAACTAGATCTCTATGATATCTGCAAGTCCTAAAATTCTATAGCTTATATTTTGATTAATGACTGAAATTTTGTAAGACAGCCCTGCACGTTTGTGGTACTCTTGGGAAATTGAGGACTAAAGGATGCCACAGTGGGAAGTGGCCATCCTTCACAATAGAGAGGAGCTCTCTGCATTTAGGCTCCGTTAAGCTCACAGACCTAAACCCTCTTTGTTGAGTTGTAAGCCTGTGTGGAACATATCATGCTATTGTAACATTTTCATCTCTTGGAAGTTATTTCAAATCACAATACAACAAAAGGAGCAGTCTCTTGTCCCCTGAATTGAATTTCATTACACCCCACTTTGCTTCTAGCACACCCATGTCAGTTTTAGCCTTTTCACCTTTCTTGCAAAGGGGAGTTGTCAATTTAAAGTAGATGGCAGTCATGTTCCAAAGGTCAGGCACAATATCTGAGAGTATTTTGTGCTTAAGATTCAGGAGAGAAGGTCCTGCATACAGTTTTCTTTAAACTATTTTTTTTCTTCCTAATCAGGACTTCCAAAATCGAGAAGTTAGATAAAAGTGAAAATTCAAGAGTCCAAATTTTGTTTTTCAGCTTCTTGTTCACATTCCTTTATGAAGCATCCCGATGGTGACTGATTAGGGACTTAGGCTCTGAAAATGCCCAACTATCAAATTGTTAAATATATTTACAAAAGCATCCCAGAAGGAGGTTGGAAACAAGGTAGCACATTGAGGGAACAATGTAGTGACTGTTTCTTCTCATCCACTGCTGAACAGCCAAAAATCCAAATAATTTCCTAGAGAATTCTAGGGCATCCTACACTGTAGATTTCTTTTCACTCCATGGATTTAAGAAATGAAGGGATTTTGACTAAAGAGGCACAACTTAAAAATATCAAGCACCACTTCAGAAAGTTTGCTTTTAACATTTCTGGGCCTGGTTTCTTTCATTTATACATCTATTTAACAAATATTGACTAAGTACTCAGAATATATAAGACATTTTTGTAGGACCTTGGAATAAAGAAACCAGGTCATTGCCTTAATGGGGCCTAATTCTAGGGTTGGAGTGAGTAAATTAACAAATAAATATGTACTTTCTTGGGAGGGAGTAAGAGCTATGAAGAAAAATAGAGTGAAGATGGACGTAGGGCAGGAGATGGAGATCAAAGAAAGTGTCCCTAATGAAATGAAGGAGCAAAGCATCCTGGAATTTTGGGGAGTGGGGGCATCCAAGACAGTGGAGCAGTATTTACAAAGCTTCTGAGAGAGCAGCATATTTTATGTCTCAAAAACAGGGAGCCAGGCAGTAGTGGTGGCGATGATGATTTGTTTTCAGTTAATAGGATGTGTTCACGGACTGGACTGGGTGCTTCTGTATAAGAGAAGGAAAGGAATTTAAATGACTAGAAGACATTGGGATAGAATAACTGGAAGAATAGAGTGACCATTTACTGGGAAGTGGAATGTGGTATGGCAACCGACGAGGAGCTGGTTCATTGTGAGTTCCTTTTTGGGTGTGCTAAATTTGGGATGCCAAGTAGATATCCAAGTGGAATTCCTATAGAAGACAGACAGAAGGAAACGTCAATTGAAAAAAACTTTATTCTTCTGAAAATGAGAAAGAAATTCTTCATATCTCAAAAAATGCACTTTGAAAAATACATTCTGTAGCATGGTATTGAGGAATGAATATGAAATTTTAAAATAGAAGATTTAGGCTCAGATCTCCCTTTCTTCCACTTTCGACAAGTCATATAATGTCTCTGAGCTTCAGAGTCTTCATCTGTATAATGGGTTCAAAAATAACTTTCCTAAGTAATTCAAATGGCCTTTTTGAAGATTTGATGAATGAAAAGTGTATCAAAGTCCGTTATAAACTCTAAATCGGTCTTGCTTAAAATTTGCTGACAGCACTGAGGTTTCATTTTGATTTTGGTTTTGGTTTGTTATTTATTTGTATGATTGCTTTTAAAACTTCTATGATTCTACCTGAAATCTACCAAGCCAGAAACTTCAAGAGTGGGGCTTGTTAATCTTTCTGAAAAGTCAAGGTCGCTAACTTTCTATTGCTCTCTAGTTTTACGACTCTTTGCTCCAGGTCTAACAGATACACATTGCACTTTTTAAAAATTATATTGCCTTATATAAACAGCTCTGCGGATTCAAGTCAGTATTAAATAGGATTTGACACCCAAAACTTTGTTTTGTTCAAAATTTTCAAATTGCTACTTTCCATGGGTGTCATGTATGCCCTGAGAGTTGGCTTTTCTTTTTGTAATCCAAGTGCCTGACATGCTTTGATTACTGAGGCACCCTTTTCAAGGAGGTATACTCTTCAAACATGACTATCTCAAACAAACACGTCGCCAGCTACAAGATTCCATAAAGACCCAGCTATCCTGACCTTTGTTTTAGAGATTTTGATGGATTTCAGTAACTGATTATTTGGGCTCCTTGTTTTTTCTCTTCCCAATGCTTTAAATTCCCACTCTTATGTTTTTAATTCACCAATAAAGCCCACAAAGAGAGCCCAAAAATTCATTAGTAGAGCCCACAAAACCCTAAGCCCCCACTTTCTACCCCAATAAAAGAAGAACCTCAAGCCCACCTACATGATTTCTCTACCTGTGACCTCACCGTGTGGCCGCAGACGTGCCATGTGCTTTTCAGCACCTGTAAGTAATAGATCTTGTGTTTTTTCCCCCAAAGTTTCCTGATGGTTATTGCTGAGGGCATCTTGCAATCATAACAAGAACCACAAGTGGTGGTCCAGCCACAACATTGGTTATCAATAGGCTGAGACTGGCACAAAACAGTGAGAGAACACAATTCTATGACAATTCTAAGGCCAAACCCACAGGACAATTTAGAAAAACATCAAACTTACCTTCAGAATCTACCATTCTTTTGCACAGCCTTCCTCTTTTTATTTGCTATCTTCCGCTCACGTTTAGGAACCCAGGTACTCCTTTCCAAGTAATCAGATTGATTTACACTCATTCACCTCAGTTCTTAACATCTTAATGTATTATGTCTCTTAAGTATCTTAAGGAATGTTAAGTAATATGTCTGAATAGTCTAAAGTGGACATTTGCGAGGGGTAACGTTGAATCCTAAAGAATGAATGGTAAGAACGAAAGCATTTCCAGCTAGACATCCATTTAATAGAAGGCAATATTTTTGAACCTTTCATACCATGTTGTTTGGAAAGTAATCTCTTTCACCTGCAGGAAAGATGGGTCTCAATGAGTCTGCAAGAAGTTACTGAGGAAACATGGCAGGAGAAGAGGTCCCAAGTCAGTTCATCTTTACAAATACTCTGGCAACATATGTCTTAGTATGATTCCTTTTACAGCTTTTGGAGACTTAATCAAGTTGAAAATTCTGCTTTTTCTGCTAATGACATATTTCATACTTAGGTGCATGCCAAGCACCCAGGATTGTTCATGTGTGTATTAATATGCATGAATGAAGACAGAGTTGCATCAATATACCAATAAAGTAGGTTCCCTTCCATGAAAAAAATATTTGAGGTTTTAATTACTCCAAAATAAAACCTTCTTCCAAGTTTTGTTAAAAATATACAACATTTTTCATACAGATGGTATTGTCTACTTGTCCCCTCTACCTCATCTGGTCTCTCCATCATTTATGCCATGTTCCCATCATGAATGGTTTGGAATTTCCCTAACTCAAAATGCTTTTTCTCTCTTTTATGTGTTATTTGGCTCTGTCCTACCTTAACCCTAAACTCTCTCTGAAATGCTCTCTCCTTCCAGCCCTATGATTTTTTCCATCCCCCAATTGCCTCCATTGCTAAGATGCAAAAGTCAACTTCTGAAGATCACTAAACTCACAAATCAAAAATGAATATGTTTCCTATCTTCTCTGTGGGTTTTTTGTGGGGATTAAATACTAAAATGAATATAACATGATGACGTAAAATAGAACTGTAAGCTTCAAGAAGCAATCGAACTATTAACAGATTTCAATACCTATTTTAAAGGACTTGAAGTTTAATTTACTAGATTTTCTTTTTGCCTCTTTGGATCAAAAGAAATTCAATACCCATTTTCTGAAAACCCATCTCCACACAGAATTAATCACTCTTGCCACTATCCTTCTATGCAACCGGAACATTTTACTATGGTGGAATTATTATCAACCCTTTTTTGGAGAGGAAGAAACTGAGACACAGAAATGTTTAACAGCAAAGAGTCATCAAACAACTAGTAAGAGATGAAGCCAAGATTCAAAACAAGAGAGATGAAACATGAAACTCATGGTCTTTTTAATCCATTAAGATATAGAGACAACAAAAGTATATTATATGAAAGAGAAGTTGACCTAATAAAGTAATTTAATCAATTTGTGTTCTACCAACATAAAATCAAACCTATGGAATTTTGCTTACCAGATGCTAAATAGAAATGTTCCCTTTAGACAGAGAAAATTCCTCCTAGTACATAGGTTATCAAGTTCATGTTAAACGATGATTTGATCTCATAATCCACCTCAACATGATTTTCCACATAGTCATGACCACTGGAATGGTGTTGGTATTTAAGATGACATTGAGCTGGTACCTCTGTATTGAACTCTCAAACATGAATGTTCAGAGAAGTGGACAGTTCTTAAAAACTTTTAGTGGAAAACTTAGACATATTTAGTCTCAAGTTCTACCACTGCTAAAGAAAAAATTATTCCGACACATCTTAAACATGGCAAATAAGATTTTATTCAAGACTTGCAATAGAGGAGAGAGATTGAATTCAATTCAGAATACAGCAAAGACAACTGGGGATTAATAATCAATGATCAGAGTGAGGGATCAGTGCATGGAAAATTACTAAGAGGAACTTGATTAGATACCAAGGGTAGGGACATTCTTGGTAAACAGGCTTAACAGAATTCTTGCTAATGACAGGCCAAGGATTTAGATATCAAGGGTGGGCTGTGAAGAACTTGATCAGGTATAAGGGGTGGAGGATTCTTAATAAGCTGACTTAGCAAAATTTTTTGCTAAAACTGGGTTTGGTAGGAGGGCTGGCCCCATGGCCGAGTGATTAAGTTCCCACACTCGGCTTCAGTGGCCCAGGGTTTTGCGAGTTCGGATCCTGGGCACCAACATGGCACCGCTTATTAGGCCACATTGAGGCGGCATCCCACATGCCACAACTAGGAGGACCCACAACTAGAAAATATACAACTATGTGCTAGGGGGCTTTCAGGAGAAAGAAAAAAAGAAGAAGATTGGCAACAGATGTTAGCTCAGGTGCCAATCTTTAAAAAGAACAAAACAAAAAGCTGGGTTTGGCAGGCCAAGCCTGATGCCTAGAGAACAAAAGTGCTCAGAAGAATCTGACTAAAGTTTGGTCAAGGAGGGAGTCTTTGTCACCACTTACTTGTTATATGATCTGTGTTAAAAAAAAAAAAAAAAAAAACAACCTGGAGAATGAATTCAAACATTATTTTCCAGTATTTCCAGTATTTGCTATATGTCTGAAGTTATCGCAGGAATTGGGGGTGAGAGAAGAAACACAAGATTCTGTGCCAGCTAGAAGCAGGTCAGTGTGGTGCTGTACACACAACAGGGACTTTGTGTTCAGATGGCTCTAGGTTCCATCCCCTCTCTGCCGCTGTGTGGTTTTAAATGAGATAAAATTGTGAGATTTATCTCTACCATCAGTAGAACTGGAGGAACATTGCCTACATCTTGGGTTGTGCTGCACATTAGTTGAGACAATATAAATTAGAAAATGCATTGTATTGTTATGTTTTAAATTTCAATTCAATAAATGTTTGAGTTACCTACTACCATGAACAGATACTGGGGATACGGCAATGCATATCACAGAAAGATTCCCCATTGAGATGAAATATAACCTTTACACAAGTAATTCCAATCATAAAGTGGTGACTGTTAGTACCAGAGGTAACACAGCAGCAGTGACATTAGCATCATCAGTATTATCTATGACCTGGGTCAAGGGATCTATTTGAGGTTGAGAACTGGACCTATTTTGCATCCAAAGGCTATGTGTCTTTATGCGTTCTCCACTGAATAAATCACCTATGAATGTAGCAGAGCCTGAGGCAACCTTTTCAGTGTGCTCCTGCCCTCTCTCCTTGAGGCACAAGGACATCAGAGGTGCAGGCCTGGACATCTACTTGTTGGCTGTGATTTCCCAACTGCTATCCACATTACTTCACACAGCCTAGCCTAGTAGGTCGTTCAGTGTTTCTATGCTCTTAAAATCTTTTACTTTGATGAACTTTGACATCTCATTAGGTCATATTTCAGTGTGGTATACAACCTCAATGTTAACATTTTGGATCACCCACAGTAAATTTTAAGTCAAATTTATATCCTAGTTGCTTTTAAATTATCGTTCCTTGACCTCAGATGATATTCTATTAAGGAAAACAAAATCACTTTATTGCTAGCTTAATACTAGAAATTGGGAATGTAAGTCTAATTCTAAGAAACAAACAATACAACATATTTCACCCAAAACTAATTTGAAAAGTTTAAGGGTCTCGATTATGGATATATGGCCTTTTTTACATAATGGACTATATCTGAATGATAAAAAATTTCTTTTATATCTTTGGAGTAACTGTTTTTTCTACTACTATTCCTGAACAATAGTAGTTTTCACAAGGCTTTCCCTATAACCGTCAACTGAATTTGGTTCACATCTGACATTTATGGTGGTTCAAACTTTCATTAAATAAATACTCATTGAGCTTACTATATGCAAAACCCTGACTTAGCTATTGTGGAAATGTAAAGATCAACAAAACACACATTACCTTTTTATGAGGGCGTTATCTTATAACGAGGGAGAGTAAACACATGTTCCCAAATAACCAAATGATGCATTTATAATTGATGCTATGAGGGACAAGTATACAGTTTAAAAAAGAGAGAGAACTATCTCTATATGCAACCCAGGAATGATGTCCAGGATATAGTGTATAACATGCTTTTGTTCATCTAATAAAGAGGGAAATGTGACTATATATACACATTTGCTTATATTAAATAGTAGAAGAATTAAACCAAAACTTTTAAAAGTCATTATGTATGGGAGAGGAAGGAACAGGTTTAGTGTAGAAATAGAAGATGGGTTTCCATTAATACACTTTGTTTTGTAAATTTAACTTTAAAACAATGTAAATGGTTCACACAACTATAAAACAAAATTGAATTTCAAAATCAATTTCTTAAAAATAGAAATGAAACACACACAAAAAAATACTTAAATGAACAAGGAGCTGGTGGCATAATTACACAGGAACCATCTTGTGTGACTTTAAAAAGTAGTCATCTAACGATACATTCCTGGGGAGATACACATTAAGAAGAAAAAGAACTACTCACAAAGTATATTAAATATTATTAATTTTCAGAAATCATATTGCTGGTAGTAATGTTAGTATTGTTATTCCTCTTTTTGGTTTGGTTATAACTGCCTTCTACTTATTCTTTTTTTCCCTTAACAGCTTTATTGAGGTATACTTTATATACAGTAAACTGCACACATTTAAAGAGTATGCTTTGATAAATTTTGATAAGTGTATACACCATGAAACCATCTTTACAATCAAGAGAATAAACACATTCACCATCCCAAATATGTCCTCTGGCTCCTTTCAAATCTCTCTCACACCTCTGTCTACAGCCTCTTCCAATCCCCAGCAAATACTGAGCTGCTTTTTATCACTACAGGTTTGTTTGCATTTTCCAACATTTTCTATAAATGAAATCAAATGTCATGCACTCTGCATTTTGCGAGGAATATCTGGTTTCCTTCACTCAGCATAATTATTCTAAGATTCATATTTGTTGTTGCCTGTACCAATAGTTCATTCATTTTTATTGTTGAGTAGTATTCCATTGTGTGGCTATAACACAATTTATTTATCCAGTCACCTGTTGATGAACATTTGGGTTGATTCCAGTTTTGGCTATCACAAATAATGCTGCTATGAAAATTCATGTACAAGTCTTTGTATAAACACATGCTTTCATCATTTTAGGTAAATACCTAGGAGTGGAATGAATATAGTGGGTGTCTGTTTAACTTTCTAGGAAACTGATTACTTGTTCCCCAATGCAGAAGCACATTTCACATTCCCACCAGCAGTGTAGGAGGCATCTAGTTCCTCTAAATCCTCACCAACATGTGGTATGTTTAAACTTTTTAATTTCAGCCATTCTAACAGGTATGCAGTGGTATCTCACTGTGGTTTTAGTTAGCATTTCCCTAATGACTAATTCTCTTGGAATCTCCTTAGTGTCTCTGGTTTCTTTTGGCAGGCAGGCATCCTTAGAATATATTTGAGCAGTTAAATGTAATGATCAACTCTTTTAACATACCTGTGCACACTCAATACCATTAATATGATTTGAAACAAAACTACAATGGCAGCACATTCTAGATGCATTCCATGTACAAGGTTGTTTTTCCGAGTGTGATAACACAAAATACCTGCACATAGACTGATGCTATAAAAAATGGCCAGTCCTCCCAGTGATGAATCCCATTGTTCCCATTTTCCTTAGCTGATGTCTGATGGGAGCATTGCAGATATCTTGGATTTTTTCCCTGCTTTTTAAGAAGGAATAAGGCTTCCATTCCCACATCATTTTACTAACTAAATCTATCCAGTGCGAGGATGTGGGGAAATGAAAAAGAAAAGAAAAGGCAGTAATACAAAATAGGTAATAAAAGAGATAAGATGAGAAATAAGATTGTAAAAGACAAAAATAAGAAAAGCTATGGAAAGTAATGAAAAAGTAAATAAAATATGGAAAAGTGAATACAATGTAGAATGACGTCAAAGAATATGGGCACGAGCCTCTTTAAGAATCTTACAGAGTCAGATGATGAGCATCCGTCGAGGAGAGTGGTATGGCTTAGAGGGGGAGTGCAGGATGCAATGAAATCCCTTCACTTACTGCCCATGTGAACTTGAGTCAACTGCCCAAGCTCCTTGAGTTTCAGGTTCTGCTTCTGTGTAACAGGGATAATAATATTTGTCCCAGATGATTGTTATGAGGATTAAACAAAATAAAATAAGACATATGGAAGATGTTGGTTCTGAGTCACTAAAGTTCTCTAATCTATGCCAGGAGAGTTATGAGGGAAACCTGAGTTTAGATAGAAATAAGAGAAGCCTTACTACAGAGTCCATTGGCAGAAAGTTTGCATTGAAATGGTTTGGGCAAAAGCAGCAATTTATTCATGTCTTACAAATAGGGTCTTACAAACATCATACAGAGCTGGCACGAAAGAACAGACACCACCTCATACACCATGCTTCCTTCCAAGTCACTTCTATTGAGTTACGACATGAGAACAAGTCAGTTACCGAGTTACACAGTTCTTCAAACAGGAATACCTCCCCATTAGGGTGGTTAGGTTGGTTAATCAGACAAACAACTAATTTACATGTTTCATACAGTGCAGGATTGGTAACAGAGTTCAAGATATTCACATTGATATTGTAATGCATTATAAAACGGTACAATTTTCACCAGTTGATGGGATTACGCATGTCCCTGCCTGTTTCAACTCCTTTCTAGTTTTGCTTCTTTCTTTTCTTAAAAGCAGTTGCAAATAGTTTTACTCAACTTTTCACACTCAAAAACACTGTAAGTTTTAAAAACTAACAACTATTTACAAATGATTCCTTGTAATTTTAAAAGTAGTTCTTGTTGGTTTTGCTGTTCCACTTTAAAAAAAAAAATCACCCTTCTCCCACAACCATACTTCACTTGGTACCACCATTAACATTTGGCTGTTGTAAAGGATACTTAGAGTTGACTTCTCACAATGTTTTAGAGCTCCAAAATATATTATATTCCATGGCCCACGATACCAAATATACATACACAAAAAGGCCATTTGACTTCCCCAAACCACACACTGACTACAATTCATTTCACGTTGCTTTCACAGAAATGCTAAGTGGACCAAGATGCTGTGAGGTGAACTTGTGGTAGAATGATGACAATGATTGGAGAATATTCGTTTTTAATCCCAAAGTCATCTTAAAGCACAAAAAAGAGGTTGGTTTCCATTTTTGTACATATAGAATGTAAAACATTTTTTTTACATTAGGCATAGTCATAAAAAGCATGTATAAGTTGTTTTGAAAATGCATTGTCATAGAATTTACAAACACTGTGATATCAAACACATTCTCAAAAACTGCTAAAGTACCGACACAAAACCTGACTCAAAATGTAAGTTTTTCAGTAGACTTCATTTCTAACTTGCATATTTAATAGTTCAGCTGTACCCGAGTTTCACTCATACGTCTCTAAAAACTCACGTGTTGTAGCGTTACCTCAAGTTAATTCTTTCCAAATGATCACAGGGCTCTGCTTCACTCTATCACATTTTTAATGAATTTCAGAGTCCTGACGCTTTAAAATGGTACAGAACACAAGTCTATAAACTGTTCCACAGACAACAGCTCAAGATAAATTAACCTAGAAAAGCTAGTGAAACATACTTTGTTGTGCTAATTTGACAGCCTAAATATATTTTGTGTGAACATATGTAAATTATATTAGGCTTGCTGTATAACTATTTTTTTAGTCTTATTACTGAATTTGTTGGTTTAAGTAAATGCTTTCTATTTGGCAGTGGTTAAAACTTCGGTCTTTTTTGTTTGTTTGTTTCTTTTCAAATAGTAGCTTAGTACTTTCTGGGGGAAAACAAGCTAAATGAAGACTTAGTTATCCATGCCCTCTCTGTGTACAAGGAGTAGCCTTGATCATACACATGTATACTATACATATCTCCTATAAGCAAACCGCATTTCTAATTGGACTTCTAGCTGAAGTTTATTTCTTTACCCACTAGCTAATTCAACAACTTTCACAAAGGTAAATAGGGCCTTTTTAGACCACACTGACACTTGTGACAGGCAATGAATAATTCAAGGCCATGGTTCTTATGTGAGATATTTTATAACACTTTGACTCACATACAACCTTAGGGGGGAGAAAAATCATATTTCAGTCACAGTGTTCTCAACTCAGCCCTTTGATAAAAAGGTTTCTCAGCTTGTTTACTGTCCTTTGGAAACAAACCTGTTAGTCCTCTTGTGATAAAATTGTATCAAATAATTACAAACCAAAGAGAAATGACCATATACTTTTATATGCAGGACAATCATTTGTACATTATGTAATTAATCAAAACAAAGTAGAGAACACTTCTTTAATATCTTTGGATTTAAAGAAAAATACATTTTCCCATTTGAAGAAAAATGGATGAATTTTCATAAAAGAAGGTATGCTTTTCATTCCTAAATCCTAACAATCACATTGACTTCCAGTGACTTGTTCTGAGATCATCATCACATAAACCACATCCATAACCTGGGATTACAGGGCAGTATTCATAAAATGCTTGATTACTCTTATTTATATCACTGGTAACCTGCAGGGAAAATTGAATATCTTATGAAAATTCACCAACTTTTCTAATAAAGGGGGAAATTATCATGATACACATTTACAGTTACTTTCTGGTCTGCTAATTCAACCCATTTCTAACAAATAAAGGTAGCTTGCTGTCACAAGCTTGCAATCACATATTGGAAAGAAAGAAAATTGCTCCCCGCCAAGTAAAAATCATTAAGTTCCAACTCATGGATAGGATGCTAACCATCACAGAGCATGTGCCACTTGGCGATTTGTCTCCTGGGATAGTCACAGATCTCCTTCCAGTGCTCTCCACCGGTTCCTTCTGCTGCTGCTCCCAGGACCAACCGCCCGATCACCTCATTTCGGGATCCTCTTTCGGAATCCAAAACCAGAAACTCAACACTTATCTCTTCAAGACCCTCGCAAGGAATATCAAACACAAACAGTTCATTGAAGACTGCATTGGGGGTGCATTTCTTCACATGAGTCTTCTTTTTGGAGATTCTCTTTCTGGCATGGTACAGGTTCACTTTAACATAGGGATCTGTGATGGTAAACAACAGACATTACAAGGACGGAAGCTGACTGAAGAGCTGATCTCAAGATAATGGTGCCCTTAGAGATTACTGCATCCCAGTAAAGTGTGATTACAGTGAAAATAAGTCAGAAAAAAGTGAAAATGTAGATAAAGCTTGGCTTCTCTATTGTCAACAAATTGAAAATAAGTAAGAACATGCAATGCAAGAAAAAACAGTTGTTCACGAGAGGATGGGAAAGGAGCTATCATGGCAGGAGGAAGAGATAATATAAAGGGGAAGAAAATAGAATTTTCTAATGACACATGCTGATTACTAATAACTCATTCTAGAGAATGGGATAGAAGGACAAAACATTAGACAATATCTAGCCTTACTAAGTTGCATGACTTTGGATGGTCTCTCTACCTCTCAGAGCTTGAGCTGTTTTTTTCTGTTGAACAGGCATTTAGAATCACAGTAGTAACCTCCTTTTTGGCTTTACCTTTTCTGTGCTTCTTTAGTGATCTGCTGGGTTTGCTTCCTGTTTCCCAGTGTTGACCTTCCCTATGTCACCTACAGTGTGTGGATTTTAGGATCATGCTACTTTATCACAGATTTAATTACATTATTTTTTCTGGTTGCAGCATATAAGGTAATTTTAGCTTCCTAATCTAAACCTTTAAGACCATGTATTCAATGTCCATTATCAACTGACAATAATAATATAACTGGATGATATTTAATGAAGTATGCCTTTCTAATCCTCACGGTCTCTGTCAACATAAGTAGTACGTTCAGTTTGTATAGAGTTTAAGAAACATACTCAAGGTTTCTATGCTAAGAAATGGAAAGGTTAGGATTTCAACTAAGATTATTTTAACCCATAGGTCATGCGTTCTTTCTCATCTTGCTATACAACAAGGTACTATTTTCTTTACAAAATTAGTAACAAAACTAAAAGCTAATTCTTAAAGCAGATACATAAGGAATTAAAGGAAACATAATCAAAGTGTAAGGGTAGGCAGGCTCATTTAAAATACTAAAATTAAGAACTCTTCTCCCAAAACTTAACTTGATTTCTGTTGCTGTGTTTTTGGCAATGGCCTCTCACTTCTGCATTTATCACTGCTTTCTGCTTCAACTCCATCCAATCAGACACCTACGATGTACTAGTTTTGGCTTAGATCTTAGACCTACGTAGTTTTCTTCTTCTTGCTAATGACACTGGCTCACACTAGTATTTTATAAAATGAGGAACAGAAAAACAATCTCATCATTTGTGATTGTGGTTAAAAGGTAAATGAAAATCCTGATTATGTTAGCTGTTAACTATTTTGCCCAATGTATTACTTGTACACTGAGCCTGAATTTCTCAGAAGCATTCTTACCTGAAAGTCCAGACACGTCAGATTTCGGCAGATGTCGAGCTTTCAAAACAACCACAGTGAGAGTATTGGTGGTGGACTGATAGCAGAGAGAGATCAGTAACTCACCCCGTCCTGAAGACTTCTAAACAAAGAAAGAGGTGCTATAAGTATTTTTATTAATTTTTACTTTCAAAACTTGATCTTGATATAACATTTTAAATCAATATAATAACATTGTTATTTTAATGTAGTTTTCCTACTTATTGTTATTTTAATATGCTAAGGAATCCAAGCGTAACTACAAGCTTTTGGGCAGTATCATCGCCTCCTGAAACAACTGCCTGCCATCTTGTGGTCTTTTAAGGTACTACAGAAGGTTAAAATTTGCAGTGAGTTAGCCACACCCACTACTAGAAATGTTTAAATGGATATTTAGAGTACAGCCTACACAGAGGTATCTTTTAGCTTTTGCTTTTTAATTAATTCTCTACTTTTTGAAGTTATGAATAGTAATAAAAGTTGTCTAATCATTTGAATGGATCTGTGTAGGTAAAAATGACTCGTGGTAAGTTTGATTTGAATTCAAATTCTTTAGCCCTGACATTACTGGAATTTGAGTTCAGACCAACTGAAATTTATTCTGACCTTCACCATTCTCCTGGCCCAGAGGGCTAATGGAGTTAAAATTTTCTGCTCCCAGCCCCTACCCAAGGTCCTCATTTAATCCAAGAAATGAATAAAATATTGGAGAGAATTGACTCAATTTTTAACGCTTTTTTTGGACAGGATCACAGGATCTTTCTTCGTATGCTACTTAGATTTTACTGTATTTATACTTTGAAGACGTTAGATAAGATGACCAAGAACTCTAAGTACAAGTTTTAACTGAAAGTAACAAAATATAAACTTGGGGTTTGATAATAACTGAGAATGATGGCTGGCCAGAGCTCCTAAAACTTCAATATATATTTTTACAAAAGCTTACATGGGGTAACTGAACGAATAAGTACTCTAAGAAGAATGAGAGTGGGAACAGATCTTTATTCCCACTGTGCCACACTAAGCAGCAGGGTATCTCAAACAAGCTACTTAATGTATCCAGAGTGTGACTTTCGTTAACTTCAACAGAGACAAAGGTGAGTATGTGGTCAAAATGAAATTCATGGTATTCTATAAAATTACGCCTTATAGACAAAGCTATTCTGAAATAGTAACATTGGAATCAATTGAGTTCTGTATTTACAGTGAAAATAGGATTAAATTTGATTAATTGATGTCTTGTCATTTTCTAGTAATCCCAGAATTACATCAGTAGTTTAACTACAAAGGCAGAGTAACTCACTTCCTATTATACAACATAAACATGGACATTTATAATTCAAAATGATGTGATGTCTCTTCCTTGAAAAGCAATTCTATGAAAAGTCAATACAACTTCCAAATCCTCAGGATGAATTGATTTAATTTTCAATTTCAATTTCAATTTCAAATTCAGTTATGCTGACTTTGAAACGTCTTTGTTAACTTGCTTATGAATAAGAAATATTTGCCTGCATTTTAGTTTAAGTGACAGGTATTCAAAATGCTTACAATAGAAATCAACAAAAATATTTATATAAATGATATTTAAGTATCCGTAAAGGATGCCTATGTGTTTTATATTATTAAAATACTTTAAGCATTTCGGTTGTGAGATTAATCTTCTTTAGTATACTCTATTCCCTTGCTCCCTATTTAATTATGATAAATAATAATTAAATATGGTAAAGATGATATATACAAAATTTATCATTTTAATGGAAACCCCCTAGAAACAAAAAAGCTGCATAAAAGATTGTTTGTAATTACTTTAAGCACTAAAAAAGAATTACCCTAACATTTCTCTTGATAATCTCTCTGTTCATTAACGTCTTTCCATCAGTTAATTCAATGCCTGCAAGAGGAATAAGGACTTCTCCAATGATATCATCTCTTGAAAACCTGTCAAAACTCAAGATCGTGAAGTGCAAGGCCAGCTCTTGGATCTGGGTGTAGGGGATCCCATAGAATGTAAAGGTCTCATCAAAAAGTGGGTCCAAGGTCTTTCTCAGAACTCTGGTTTTCACTTTATGCTTCTTCTCTGGGAGGATGGTCATTTTGATATACGGGTCAGAGGTCATTGACTGCTCATCCATGGCTGGCAAGCCACGGGCTTCCTTGATATTAACCACAAATGCTTTCTTCTCAAAGTTGTACTCTAAGGAGAAAAAGAGGGTTCCCAGTTTCTCTTGTTTCTCTTCTGAAGTAAGGGAAGTGCTAGACTTTAAGCTATCAGGGGAAATTGACTCCTTTTCCCCTTCTGAAAAGAGCTTTGGGGTTGCATTCTCCAGATCAGAAGGGCTGCTAGCTTTGACATTTGTTTTGGGAAAATTGCCATTGAGATCTCTCTTCTCAAGGTCGAGATGCAATGAATTCTTTGGCACAGCTGGTTTATTCTTTACTTCATTTTTGTCATCTGCTCCAAACTTCTTTTTGCTATTTAGGTTTTCAGGGTAAATATCAACTCCCTTTAGCACATGCACAAACTTATATGGAGGAGTCTTGTTAGACTTAGATGATTTTCTCTGACAGCAGATCCATGCAAACAGAGAGACCGTGAAGACCAGGCCAAATGCACTGAAGATCCCCACCACTGTGGGGATTTCATCTGAAAAATTAAATGACCAATAACACACATTAAAAGAGCAGAGTTGGAGATATGAACCTATCTGAAAAGCGTACTAGAGCTGGCAATTGTTGTAGGTTGTACAGATTGAATTACTTTCTGACTATTCTGGGTATAAGTTATGTACACATTTCGCATCATTTTCAGGAATAAACACATCCCCTGTGTGACACACAGAAACAAAAATACAGTATGCTAGAAACGTCTTTATTTCAGTAGTTTTTCATAAATAAAATGAAAAGATGAAACTGGGCCCGGACCAGGGATGGGGGGGGTGCCAAATGACCCTGACCTACCTTTGTTTTCTCCGATAACAAAAGTCAACTACAGCTTGATAGATCAGTACTAATTTCATTATGTTTTCATTGACATTTTGAGGCTTTCCAGAAGCATCAATTCTTACTGACTATAAACCTCTAAATACACATTCTTCAAATACTGAGAGATTCTGTATTCTTGGTAGTTCTTTACCCAAGATTCAAGCAGAAAATATCTAGGGACTCAGTGGTTCACTTAATTTTAAGAAATAGTGGAACATTATCTGCCATTGTCACAAACACTAGTAATTTCCACCCAAATTATGAAACAGCAGTAAAAGAAATGTACATGTATTAGGGAAAAAGGAACAAAAAAAGATGAACAACAGGATATTAACATTATATAACTTATAACACTGCAAACTCCTTGTATACCAGCCTGAAACTCCTCAAACACTGAATTATCTAAGGTACAAATTAATTACACCTAAATAGGATAAAAACCAAACAATGGTTATAAATGAATCATCATTCCTTCACATGTAATGAGAAGAGTAAGTAAGTATAGATAATTTAGAGTTCAGTTTTTTCCATAACTGATTTTTTCCTAGCACATTTTCACATGGCAAATGGTAATCAAATTGAAATTGGTGTTCTTTCCTTGAATGAGGGCACATTAACTTACTGACATTAGGTAACATTGATTATGCATGAAGCTTACCATGTTCCATATGTAAGCATATTTCTCCAAGAAATGATTAGTAATACTGTAAGTAAAAGCAGTATTTCTATATCTGGACAGCAGTGAATCAACTGAGTCAATGTAAATATAATCAAAGTAAATATAACTTCTGTAATATTATCTGCATTTGGTTTCATTCCAACCTGTTTTTTTAATGCCAAATAGTGGATAATAAAGTTAAAAGTCATGGTCAGGAAAGGGTTAAGTCTTGTTTAAATAACCCCTGGAAGAAGGATCTTTTGTTACTTCCCTTCCCCATCCCCCCAAATCTTCCGCAAATCTGCCTCATAATTACAAAACTGAACTCAAACAATACAAGATTAAGAAATGGAAATAAGAGCAGAAGTATCTAAGAAGATTTTAAAAAACAGACAGAATAAAACAACAATAAAAAATTCTAAAGTTTCATTATATCAAAAAGCTGAATCACGTAGAGATGAAAAATAAACCTTTGAATTCCCCAAATAGAAAAAGCAGTGATGCTACAGAAAAAGAATAAAACGAGAGCTAAAGATAATCAGCTAAACTTAGTATCAGCTTTTCAGTTTTTTCCTTCTATTCAAGTCTTTGTGAGGGAAAAAAAAATCCACTCTTGGGCTCTCTAATAATCCAAGCCATGGAGCAAAAGCAAAGTCATGAACTAAGGCAATTCTCTAGCCAACGCAAGAAGAACAATAACGGTAACAGAAAGTGATTTTTAAAATAGACTGGTGGCCCAAGCTACAACATATATTTCACTAGCACAGTCTCTGAAAATGCCTCAGTACCAGAAAATTTCTGATTTTCTAATAAGAAATTGGGAATAAGCATCACAACAATATAAACTCAATCACCCAATGGAAGGCTGTGAAAGAAACTCATTCCTGAATATAGTATCACAAAGTGTCTCTATTTAATACTTCTATCAAATGGCAAAAGATTCTCTATAACATGGAAAGACTCACCTACTCCCTATGTATTCTCTACTGATAAGATCTTAAGTTTTTGAGAGTAAAGATCTCAGTCATTTCATTCAATTTAATAACAATTATCATGCATTTGTAGATATCAATTCTTATTCACAAACTTCTATAAAATTCCTTGATTTTTTTTTTTTTGAATACTTGTAAAGTAAGTAAAACTCTGATCTCTTGTCTTTGGAATATAATGGGACCTATAATATTACTTTTTTATTTGAAGAAGTACATCTGATTTTATTTACTCAAAGACAGAAGGAGAGCAATGGTGCCAAAAATCTGGTATAGGAAAAGGGAAATTGAACTGGAAAATAGGAGTCCTAAATCTAGTTTCCAGCAGCTTTTAGCTAACCGTTTGACCTGCAACACTTCCCTCATCTCTCTAGGCTATGGTTACCTCACCTGCGAAATGAAATGGGCTAGGCTAGTTCATTTCCAATACCCCTTTAATCCTAGCAACATAGGATTCTGTATCTTTCGCTAGCAACGTATTTCAAGAACACACAAAAAAACATAGCACAGAAAAACATCCTTATGGTATCTGTAATAACACATACATTCCAACTCTCCAATATATAAGTTGTCTTATACCAAGATCAAACCCTTATGTAATCACAGAAACATTTGGCTTCCGCTAATAAGTTAAACACAGATTTATCTATAAATAAAAATCACCTACAGAATTAATGAAACCAGCAAGCAAACAACAGACCTCCTTTCCTTTGCTCAGCGCGTGCTGCAATTTGCAGAGCTACCTGAACATTTAGGAACTTCTTGGATGTAAAATCGCCCTAGCAGAAGGCAATTTTAAGGAGAAAGATACCAAGGAAGGGAGAAACAACAGAGATAAGTCACGATTGCCCATTTACTGTTCTCATTTTCCTTACAGATTAACTACCTAGGAAATCTGTATTCAACCATCCCGCGGAAAAAAACACAGCCCACCCCGGAGTATTCAAGGAACAACTGTGGTTATAAGTTGAGTAACTTGCTTACCAAATTCTTCCCGGCTGCTAGTGATCGGAGCCATTTTTTGCTGCGTGTTCTGTCCGAGGTGCTGAACGGAAAACTCCCCTTCTTGGTTCACTTGCCTGGATCTGAAGCGCCGGCTTTCCCGAGTGCTGAAAACAACAGCGCAGAGCCCGGGGGACCTGCGCCTGGAGCGGGGAGGAGGCAAAGAGGGAGGTTCACTCGCCCTCGCACAGTGATTTGCCACCCCTGTTCCTGTTTTGGCTCTTCTGAGAAGCTCGTTTCTGAGAGTCTAGACGTGGCTGAAACCCGAATTGACGCAATCCTGACGCTACAGGGTTGAAATCAGCACCTGCCCCCCCTCCCCTCTTCCCTCCAAGCCTCTCCTCTCCCCTTCCTTTCTTCCTCTCTTCTCTCCTGAGGATTCAACATACACTCATCAATTATTTTAACTGTTGGACTACTGGAGATTAGCTTTTCTATTCTGTGGACGCTCAGAGACACATGGAGATGAGCACAGAAACTCGTCGCTGTCAGTTCCTAATATAAAATCTCCTGATCCTCCAGATCAGTAAAAATGTGTCTGTGAGTTATCAGAATAATGCGATTTACAGAGGCGATTCAAGAGAAGAATAAGAAGAAATTTCTGCATCAAATGACCCATTGTAAAATGCAAGAATATATTTTCTATCTTTCTAAATTTTTCTTTGATGTATTATACCTATGTTAGAAAAAAAATTCTTTGCACATTGATCCATTTGAAATAAGACAACAGTTTTCCCATTATAATTACTTATTTTCTAATAAATCATTAGTTTAAACACTTTGCTGATGTTATTGCTCCATCTGTCTGTTGGCTCCCTTCCCTTTAATATCTGACATTTGACCAGTTAAAGTACTTAGGTACAGATGAGAGTAATCCCTTCTGTATTCAGATTCAGTTTCAGCTATGACTTTTGCAAATGATGAGACTGCTTCAGAAATGACATTTCTAGTTTAAAACCCCGACTTCTTACAGGTTTTTGCAAAATTGTTACAAGAATCAAACCAAAATCTAAAATGACATTGATTATTATTTTCAAAGGAAAACTTTTTTTTTTTTTCTGAACTGATGATGTTCCTGGGGCCGAGGAACTGGAAAAAATATGGAGTCAAATTCTGATTACTTTTAATCTGAAGAACCTGCTTTTTTAAAACAAATATTTAGCAATTTTCTGAAGGATAGAACTTAGATTGTAACTCCAACTGTCAATTATGGCTCCGCAAAGAATTCCTTTGCTCTGGAGCTCAGCAAGTAGTCAGTGTGTGTGCTGGGCTGGGGTATGGGGGGCACTGGGTAAGTCTCAGAAAGCTACTGTACAAGTGACAGGTTCCTGCACATTGGTGAGCAGCCACTCAGCGTCAGGACTGTGTCTAGGGAGAAATTGGCTTCAGTCTTTTGCATCATGGAAAATTTTATAAACCAAAGTCCCTTTTCTTTCCCTTTTTACTTACTCCCACGTATTTGGCATTTTAACAGTCTTATAAAAGATTGTTTTAACCTTGTATCTTCATGCTATGAAAACACAGAAACTAATTTACTGTATTTAATTTTTTCCATTGGCAGAATCTGTATTTTGTGTTCTTATCTTTCCACTTCCTTCAGATTACTTGCTTCCTCAGTTGTGCATGCACCAGGTGGGGTTATTTCTAGGAATAAACATCCATTAGCTAGAACAAAGAGCAATATTTGTGATGCATATCACAGGTAGACAAAATATATGGTGTAAGACTTACTAAAAAATGTGTGTTTTCTTGCTAAGTTATTGCTAACATATGGTTAATCTCATTTGTTGTAAACACAAGTACCTTATGTGCATGTTCTATATAAATTAGTATCTCATTAATTTTACCTTCAGGTGGTAAAATGCTGTCATCTAAAACCTGTCTAGATTGTTTAAACTGTTTCTACAGAAGCCCACCCCACCCCGGACTGTCTTATTTCTAAGGACACAGTGTGATAAGATCACCTCTTGCCCAGAGCTAATGGTATTGTAGATGTGGTAACTATTTCATTGCTTGCTTTAAAAACAAACAGAAAATAAATGTTATTAATTAAAATGTCAGAGGTTTCCCTCATTTTCATTTGATGAATAGTATGTTATTCACTGCCCAATCTCTTTAGACAAACTTCTAGCAGCACGAGATGAGGAGTGAGAAGCTGACCCAGCACAGAGGAAAAACCAGTAAGTTTCTTATGATCGAGATTCACACCCTACCACATTATCACGTAGTTCTCTTTAGATCCAGCAAACAAGTAATCAATTCACTGACGTGAGCAATACCACTCATGCAGCAGACTTGGGAGGAGGGGTTGTTGCTAGGTAACCACCTTTTTGCCACCCAAAACACACAGCCTCAAACAAGTTCCTGCCCTGGGAAACACAGACATTCTGTAAAGTGGCAGTGTTTACTTCAGAATGAGTCTCTGTTGAAGTGGCTCAGCGTTTACCCTAGTTCATTTCTGATTTCAAATGTCTACATATATTTTGAGAAACAATGCACAGAATTATTCATCCTAATTTAATATATAGCTTGATTTATAAAGTTTATTTATATAGCTTATTAATTATATAATTTTGTCTATATTTTCTTCATTCCCTTACTTAAAAATATGATTGGTGGATGTGTTTAGAACCTTCTGTTAGGCAAAAGAAAATTTCAAAAGGTTTTGAAAATGTTGCAATGATCTTCAGTAATCTTTAGTAATACTCAGATTAGTAATACAAAGGCATTTTACTGGGATGTGGGTGGAGTAGAATGAAGCATCTGATAAGGGATATTGGATAATTGTTTTAATGTTCCACATCATTCTATTAAGAATACTGGCTCAAATGTTAATGGATCAGATTCATATTACAAGCACATCCAAGTCAAAATCCTACAGCACAAATGCTTTCACAATTGGTATCACAGAAATCCCTTCACTATGTACCATTTCTACATTTGTTTTCCTTCAACATATTTAGCATTTACTATGTGCCAATCTAAATTAGGCTTTGATCCCTCATAAGTGACAAATTCATTAGCCCAAACTCAGAAAGAGCTTATAATCTTCATTTCTTTCATTTTTTTCTTTCTTTTAACACATATTTATTAAACATGTACTATCTCCTAGGTTTTTGGTAAGTAGGGGATTTACAGTGGTCAAGATGATAAAAATGATCCTTGCTCTCATGGAGCTAACAGAATACAGGAGAAATGGACATCCCTTCATCTAGAACTGGGAAAAAACTAGTAACATCATAATTACATTCATATTTCTTTTACCTGGTACTTTCTACCAAGCTTGGTCAGCAGTATTCCACAGCTCTCACCTTCTATCCCACTCAGTCTGTCCTTATTGACCCTTTAGATTCATTACGATTCTTACACTCATATTGCATTCTCCCATCTCCTGTGTCTGTCAGCGCCTTCTCTCTCCTCCTGAAAAACTATTTGATAGTAACTAGTAAAGCAGAACATAGACACACAATATGGCCCTGCAATTCCACTCATTGCTCAATTCTAAACCAAAATGACCACATACAAGTACAAGAATGTTCATAGTATCATTATTTGCAGTAGCCCCAAATTGGAAACAGCTTGCCTTTCCTATCAATACTAGATTGTATAAATAACTTTATACACTAGAATACTATACAGAAATGAAAAAGAACAAAAGGTTGCTATCAATAACAAGGATGAATCTCATAAACATCATGTTGAATGAAAGAAACCAGATGAAAAACAAAGAGTAAGTACTATAAAATCCACTTATTTAAATTTCAAAAAAATAAGAAAACCTTATCAATGTCAATAGAAGTCATACGGTGATTATCTTTGTAGGAGGCAATAACTGAGATGGAGCACAATGGAGATTTCTGGGGTGTTAATATTCTTTGTCTTGATCTGGGGAGTAGTTAATAAGTCTTTTTAAAAATAATTGAGTCGTTCAGTTATAATTTGTGTACTTTTCCATATGTATATATGTTATATTTTTAAAAAATTTACCCAAAACTGTACGTGCATGTATGTGTATACTCTTCACATTGTTGAATATTTCACAAGGGTAAATATATTTTCAAGGGCATATCCAAAGAAATTATGGTAGATATTAAGGTAGATGCATGTAAGGGAGGAAAATATGACTGGCAAGTAGACATAAAGCAGAAAAATAAAATTTCATTAAATTAGAGAGAGACTGTGTAGAATTTATTATGCACTTATGACTTATATTTTTTCCAAAAATTGAGTATTCTTCTGAACTTCAACTTTCAACTATCTACTCAGTTTAAATCCTATCTCAGAGTCAAAGATCTGTACTTTCTCTTTGGATTTACAGTAACATCAGTTCTGAGCTATTTCTCTCACGTAGATATAGACATTATAAAAATAGGTGGTTAGTACGAAGACCGAAAAGTACTAGGAATCAGCTCTACATAAAGATTATACAAAGAAAATGTATAGGAAATGTGAACTTTTTGAACTTCTACATAGAATGAATATGCATTTTAAATGTTCATTGCATGGTCTCAGCATTATCAAATGAAATGAACAAAATAAAAGTGATAGATTTCACCTGGCAACCCTAGGAACTCCACAGCATGTGAGGAGTTTGAGTATCTATATAATTAAGTTAGGGGTAAAGTTCAGGGAGCTGGAACCATCATCCAGCATGAGATTGGAGGGCTAGGCATGGGAAGGTTTAGAAGTCCATGACCTTTGGATTTCCTTATAGTTATTTGATGCTAAGAAACAATACACTACTCCAGAAGAAACAGCTCTAATCTCCACATTACTGAACCCATTCTGCATCGCATACAACTCCCAATGCCAAAAGTCTAGATACAGTAATGCACAGCTCCAAAATAAAAATTTGAAGATGAAGTGTGTCTTTAACATTCTCATGCTTGCTTCATGCGAACTTTCTTTACCTTATGTACTCACTTCTTCACAAATTTGGTATTCATTTGTTTATCTTTTTTCCCCTCTTCCCTTCACAAACACATACCTTCTCTCAGGTGAAAAACTAATAACAATTGCTCATAGCATACTTTGAAATAAAATCCTTTTCTGAGTCCTGTTGAAGAGAAAGGTATTTTAAATACTTACATCTGTGAATGTAACCAAAGACTCTTCCCTACCTCAGGAAATTAATACAGGAGTAAAAGTCACCTGTCTCCCTCCCTGAGCCTCTAAAATCATGGAACGATTATACTGTTTAGTCTCTCTTCACAGTATCTCTGTTGAAAAACTGGACACATACTCATGAGCAATATTGGGAAAATTAAGATCAAAGTTTACAGGTATTGATTTAATAGTGGCAAGGCAGAGAAAAGAGAAGAAATTAAAAAATTTAACTTACAAAATAATTTGATACCTGAGACAGTATCAAAATCTGGAGAAAGGAAAAGTCAATGGTAGCTTGGTAAGTCAAATCACAATTTTTTAAATGCTGTACTTTTAGGTGACAGTGCACTATGACCCATATTAGAAAATACTGAAATTAATTTAGTCTGGTTTGTACATTTTCCCACCCCCTCTCATCTTTTATTGGAACCAATCTTTTAGAATTTTATATATAACCCATTAATTAGCTGTTGGCATCAAATCATAGTTAGCCCATTTGATGCATAGTCATGGCTTCCAGAATAGCTAATTAGTTCTACTGAAGTTCTAGAAAATTATGAACTGTCATGAAAACATCTAAGGCCAAATAGTTGCTAATGTCCAGGATATGGCTTGAGCCAAGAAACAAAGAAAGAAAGGAAGAACAAGCAAAAAAAAAAAAAAAAAAGAAGGAAAAAAGGAAACAACATAGAGGAAAAAGTAAAGGGATGGGAAAAAAGACAGCAACACCAAAGGAGAAAGGAAGAAGTTAGCCAGAGAGACGAGTAAGAAAGGAATGAAGGAGGAAAGAAAGAGAAGGAGAAGAGAGGAAAAAAGAAAGAATGTCTTTTTGAATAGAGACACTTAAAATACATAATTTAATAGTCTACCAGCAAATGGCTGGGTAGTAACCACAGAAGTATGCTTCCTTTTGACTCTTGTTGTTATTAGTCTCCTTTCCTCTATCTCCTCTTTCCGTCTGTTGTCTTTTTTTTATCCTGGGCATTGTTTTTTTGTTTATGCCTATTTTTTAATTTAACATTTTAAATTAATATACAGAGAAATTGACTTTTTTCTTTTTGCATATGGTTCTATGAATTTTAGCACATGTACGGATTCATATAACCACTGCTCAATTAAGATATTGTTCCACCACCCCAAAAAATTTCCTTGTGGTATATTTATTGCCAAACTTTCCTCAAATATAAACCATGGCAACCTTTGATATGCTCTCTATCACTATAGTTTTGTCTTTTTGAGAATGTCATATAAATTGGAATCATACAGTATGTATGAGGGCCTTCTTTCACTCAGCACAACATCTTTTGAGAATCATCTAAGCCGTTACACGTATTAGTAGCTTGATCCTTTTTATTGCTGAGAATTAAATTTTACAAATGAACATAGATGTTTATCATTTATCCAATGAAAGACATTTAGGTTGTTTCTAGTTTTTGTCTATTACAAAGAACACTGCTAGAAACAATCACGTCCAGGATTTTGTGTAAATATAAGTTGTGACTCCTCTACAGTAAATACCCAGGAGTTGGATTGGTGGAGCTTGTGGTAAGTTTATGTTTCATCTGATAAGAAACTGCCAAACGATTTTCCAAAATGGATGTACCATTTTGCATCTCCATCAGTAATGCATGAGTGTTCTACTTGCTCTACAGCCTCATCAACATTTGGTATTGTCAGCATTTTTTATTTTAGTCTTTCTATGAGGTATGCAAGGTGTGTAGAGATATCACATTTTGGTTTAATTTGCATTTCTCTAGTGGTTGTTGATATTAAATATCTTTTCTTGTGTTTATATCTGCATATCCTTTTTGGTGGAATGTCTCCTGTTAAAAGATAAACTGAGGCACATTAAACTTTTCAAGGGTTTATTTGAGCATACATCAATTTGAATTTGGCAGTGCTGAAATGAGAATGGTGAGGAGCACTTGTCCAACAGGAGCTGGGAGCAAGGTTTTTATGGAGAAGATTTGGGAAAAAAAGCAAAAAAATTTTTTGGTTGGCTATAGCTTAAATGGTTGCCTTAACTGTGAAAGGTGAGTTGGCTGTTTGTGATTGGTTGTTTTGTTTCACTTTCCTGGATTCTAATGCATTGACTCTGGATTAAGTTTCATTTTGTTTACATAGGCTATCAAGGCATCGGAGCCACCCCAGTCGACCAGCCTCCTTTTTTTCTTTTTTTTTTAATTAATGTTATGGTAGATTACAACCTTGTGAGATTTCAGTTGTACATTATTGTTAGTCATGTTGTGGGTACACCTCTTCCCGCTTTGTGCCCTCCCCCTACCCCGCCTTTTCCCTGGTAACCACCTATCAGATCTCCTTGTCAATATGTTAACTTCCACCTATGAGTGGAGACATATAGAGTTCGTCTTTCTCTGACTGGCTTATTTCGCTTAACATAATACCCTCGAGGTCCATCCACGTTGCTGCGAATGGGCTAATTTTGTCTTTTTTTATGGACCAGCCTCCTTTTTTAATTACTTTAACACTGTTCAAGTATTTTACCCATTTTTTAAAGTTGAGTTCATTTTATTATTACTGAGTTTTGAGATTTCTTTGTATATTCTGGCAAAATATACATATCTCTTATGTGATTTACAAGTATTTTCTACCAATCTATAGCTTCTCATTCTCCTGACAGTGCCTTTGGTAAAGCAAAATTTTTTAATTTGGAATAAGTAGTGTTTATCAATTTTCTCTTTAATGGATCACGCTATTGGTATAATTTCTAAGAACTCTTGTTCTAACCCTAGCCAATAAAATTTTATTTTAAAAGTTTTTTTATGGCTTTATATTTTCTTTTAGATCTATAATCCACTTGTAGTTAATTTTCAAAAAAGATATGAAGTTTAGGTTGAACTTAACTTTTGTTTATGTATGGATTATCAATTGTTCCAATACCATTTGTCGAAAAGACTTTCTTTTTGCCATTGAATTGGTTTTGCAATTTTTTTGTCAAGATAAAATGATCATATTTAGGTGGGTCTATTTCTGGACTCTATTCTGTTCCACTGATCTATATATCTATACCTTTGCCAGTATCACACTGTCTTTACTACTGTACGTTTATATTAAATTTTAAATTCTGGTAGTGTGGTTCTTCCAACATTGTTCTTTTCTCCAAATTACTTTAGCTGTTCTAGTTCCTCTACCCTTTTATATAAATTTTAGAGCAAGCTTGTATACAGCTATGAAACTCCAGCTAGGATCTGGGCTGGTATTGTATCAAATCCATAGATCACTTGGAGAAGACCTGACATATTTACTATGTTGAGCTTCCAAACCATGATCTTGGTAAGTCTCTCCATTTATTTAAATCATCTTTGATTTCTTTTATCAGCATTTTACAGTGTTTAGTATAAAGACTCTGGACATATTTTGTTAGATTAATGCCTAAGTGTCTCATTTTTGGGAAATGTTGTGAATGATATTGTGTTTTTAAATCTTGGTTCCCAATTGTCCATCATTTGTATATAGAAATACACAATTGAATTTTCTATGTTGACCTTGTATCCTACAAGCTTATAAAACTCACATAGTAGTTCTGTGACAGTTTTTTATTATTATTCTCTGGTATTTTCTTTATAAAAACTTACATCATTTCTATTATCTTTGCAACCTGTATATAAATCTAAAATTATTCCAAAATAAAAGTTTTGCTAGAAAAACTTTGCAGTAGATACATATACCAATGTCACACACCAGTTTCTGGGTCCTCTTGGAGTAAGGTAGGATAAGAAGCCATTTTAGAATATTAGTCCCAAATGTAAATTGTCATCAGTGGTCTGGTTTAACCATGATCAAGCAAAGGAAAAGTGTACAAATGACCACATGATATATACATCATGTATATATCATTATGTACACATATGTGATTATACAAATTACATATAGGTCAATTGTACATCATTATATATATCATCTATACATGAGATACATAGATAGATATATGATCTGTATCAACAAATATTTCCCTGAAATGGAAGGATTTAAACAGATTCATTGAGTACAGAAGTTAGATTTTAGCAGTGTTTGTACAAGAAAGTAACGGCTAAAATATTGGAAATGTCTTGGGAAGAGTTTGTGATGCAACTTAAACACCAGCTTAAGAGATTTGAACTTGTTTGAGCTGCCCATTCACCAAGCATTTACTGAGGATCTCTCTACCTATGGGCCATTGTAGGGACTGAAGCTAAAAGGATGAATTAAAATATCTGAGTTTATACTCAAGAAATATATACTCCAAGGAGCAACATAAGCTTATAAACATCATTACAGAGTCACAATATGTGATAAGTGCTATAAATGGACATGCATATTTACTCATTCTAACCTATTGATTATTTGAAAATATTTTATACTTTGAAACGGTAAAGAGTGTCTAAAGTAGCTTTAAATTACTCCGACTCCTTCATAAAAGTAAATGAATTTTATTCCAGTCTATTCCCAATACTCTTTCAAACCCAATCATTCATATATTATGCTTTCCCTGCCCAGAGATTATCAACCTATACTAACTGGTCTTCATTATGAGCAGAGCTTGGTGCTATCTCAAATTTGGTTTAGGTCATCACCAAACTGCTTCTCCTTTTTTATTCAATCTTTTAAAACTTTATAATATTTTCAGCTAAACACTTTCTAGAGTTTCCCTTTTACTTTTTTCCTCAAAATTGAATGACGGATTGTTGAAAGCTGTTGAGAATAATATAAGTCTGGTCCTTACTTTTGCAGCAACATCCCTCTGTCAGATAGCCAGGCTAAGACAGAAATTACTCAAGAGTGGTCCTTGATATAAAAACGAAGAAAGAAAAAATTGTTTTCAACATTTTTCTATTCACTTTCTACATTTTCTCTTTTTTCTTCTTCTCCATCTTTCAGGCATGCAGAACTCCCAGAATTTACCACACAGTGCCCCACAGTGGGTAAAGTATTAACCCATAGCCCAAATTTTGTTCCTCCTTCACTTTTTTCACCTTTATTTTAACCTTCCTGGACTTTTCTTTGCCCTTGCTGGGACATATCTGATTGACTACTTTCAATTCAATATTGAGTCTAATGGCTTCATAGTTACACCCCTCAGGTACTATCTATAGTTTACTAGCTACTGCATTTGCAAAACCAGTTAAAGAAGTAAGCAACATGAGCCTTATAAGGAATTGATGGAAAACCTTTGGAATGCCATGGTGGTGGACACCATCTCCAACATCGCATTGGAAACTCTTTCTTGTAAGAATTGTCCCTGCCTCAATAATTCGCTGAATCTGTCTTCAGCTGACTTTTTTCTGTGATCAAAGGATATACTTTTCTCTATGTCAGGAATTTGAAGTCACTGAATAACTAGAGAAAACTCAGGTGAATCTTGAAAACAAGGGTTCATTCAAGAAGGCAAGAATGAAAATAATTCTGCTTTGTTGCTTTTGCACTACTACCTTCAATAACTCTGGAGTCAAAACTAAAACCTGAGAGCAGACAGCTAATAATAAATTCTCAGACACAAATTAGGCACTTTTACCCAGGGTGAGAGTGAAAAAACCAAAAAGACAAAAACTCATGCTGCTTGAAATATACAATGTAATTCTGTAATTTTCTACAGTCAGTGGAAAGTACTTGGGCCTCACTAAATAAATGTGACCAGATTTGAAGCATGAAGTACAATAAATGAAGTACCTGTTGGAGTGACTTCCTTTACTGTAGGGATCCTGAGTTATTGAGCCCTTTCAGAATTGAGTTATTAAATGATTAAAGGACATATTTCGGGAAGGTATGCCAAGTAATTTGAACCACACTTCCTTGTGACTCATCCTAGGTATGTTTCAAGATTGATAGCCAAAGCATTCCCTTGTCATGGGCTCCTTATCAGTTGGACTCAGCACTAATTCCTGGTACAGATAAATGCATTCTTATGTAGTGACTCAAAAGTTAATAACATTCTCATCTACTCAAAAATATATTCTGAACTGGCAAAGGCAGTTGATAAGGATTCTCTCTCTTTTCAAAGCTCGTTTGTACATGCATATCTGCCTCACAACATGCAGTCTTGCATTTTGGCTATTCTTACCGTCCAAATGGCCTTTGTGAGCTTATGAATAATGCTTTCTTGTCTGCCTGGGCAGCAGCTTACGTATATAATGTGGTTCTTTGTTCGTATCTGTGCGTGTACCATGAGCTGCCTTTTCTCTTCTCAGGTCTCTGTAGATTTAGTTACAATCATCCAATCTTAATATCATTTTTATAGCTCTCTGTGATGTTTGCTTTAGTTTACTTTGTGTCAGTATTTACTGGGGTTTCACTCTGAGGAACAGTGTTAGGAAAATAAAAATATGTTCTCTTTTTATTTTTCTACATAATTAAACTTGCTATGGATGGCGCTTGCACACCACACTTGACCTCTTCTGTAACATGTAGAAGCTATTGCTCTTCTTGCCTGTACATGCTATTTTAATTTATTTTTTATTTTATTATGCAATGTGTATTTTTATAACTCATAAAATATATTACAGATCAATATATTAAAAATCTGACACTGCCGTTGTCTTCATTACTTCAAGCCCCTGAATAAGTAATCTAAAATGATCCTACATTTAAGTTGAAACCTAATATGCTTACTTGTGATGATTCTATCAATCTAAAATGACATCATTTTACATACATTAGTGAAAGTTTCCAAAACACAAAACCTGAGCTTTGTCATTATAACTGTTTTATAGGAAGAGTTTGAAAAGGTCACTGAGGACAGTGGGTACAATATTTTATCTCTAAATGAAGCAGACTAGGGATAAAACAAAATGTTCAGAGTGGACTACTACATGAAATTGATATAATTCCATTAATTGCCAAATGATAGTATTGAACGTATTTAACATTTTCATGAGAACATTAGTAGATCTATTTTACAGATAAGGTATTAAGGAACAGCATGAGGAATAATAGAGGTTTTCCCTTTTGTTGTTTACCTATCTTTGTAAATATGCTCCTCGAAAATGAGTCCCACAGATGTTGATGGAATTGATAAGCCCCTGAGGCTACGCTGAAAAAACTTGATAAAACTGAGTAAATTGGGCTGTGTTTACACTGCATACATTTTTGTTAATCCTTTGACTTTGTTGAGACCATGTGCCTTGTTGCTCTGCTGTTGATGTCCTCTCTAACCTGGCACGGGCACTGGTAGCAAACCAAACTGATAGAAAAGAAGGGAGAATGAATCCATTGTGACATTTAAAATCTACTGCAAAGTGTTGGAACCCCTTGAAGACAAAAGCTCTATGAAAGTATTTGAGAATCTAAGAAAGGATTATCTGTTCTTTATGTATCTCACACACTATAATTTTCCAAAGGTTTTTAATCAACTTAGTAACACCAAGGCTCAATACTTTTCAAGGAGGTTAACAATGTAACAATAAGAAATGTTACTTCATTTATCTATTTTTATAAAGAACAGTGCCCTTCCTCTTCGAGCGTAAACGTTTTCATTATTTATTGTCCCTTCAAGCTCAGTTGAACACATGACTCATAATTGAGAGGTAGTCCTTTATACATGTTGCATCATTTGATGGCTTTGATTGAGAGGATGATGCAGAATGTGTAAAGTATCTGCATTAGTCAATGGATCTGCAGATGAAATGACTGCAAATGAATGAATCATCAAGTGTAACTTTTGGCTTCTCTGAGCAATCTCAGTTCCCATTTGTACTAATGCAGCTTCCTCTCAAAAGCTATGGATTTTAATAAGATAATAGAACCATATAATTTTAGAGCTGTAAGATACTTCAGAGATCTTTGTGCCTTCTTTAAACTCTTTGTGAGGACACGAATACTCAGTCTACAATCGAGTTAAGAGTTTTTGTACAAGGTCACATAGCATGGTAGTATCAGTCTGAATCAGAGTCCTCACTTTATTATTTAACATCCAATGTTATATCCTGTTCAAAATAACTTTTACAGTTTCTGTATTTGATGAATTCAATACAGTTCACCTGTCTCTTTTATTGATAAATATTCAAATGAGTAGGAACAATTTTAAGTTGTGTTGCCATGTTTAAAGTTCTAAGAAAATGCTGAGAAAAACGCAAATTGTTTTTTCTTTTCATTTTTCAAGATATTTGAATCTACTTTTGCTGGCTATGTACTTCAGAAACTTAGACATAGTCTATAATTAATGTTCAATATTACAAAAGGAAAAGTAAAATCTCTTTCTAGTGTGATGAAAGTCAACTGGGAGAATCCAAACCTCTGCTTGATATTCCATTAAAAACTGTCCCCATTATCATCTAAAATTAAAATGCTCCTTCTAGTTACAAGCATTCTTCTCATTGCTTCTCTGCATGCATTGATATTTATGGGATCAATATGTAATTTAGTATCAGTATGTTTAATCATAATCAGCCAGAGTGCTGTGTTTAGCTGAACCTATAAAATGTACTATAATGATTCTAAAATGTTTAATTTAAGAATCACTGCCTCTGTGCATATGAATCAGAGACCTGTGTTTAATTATTGATAGCAATTAGTACATAGAAGCAGACAAACACCATCTGGTGGTAGAAATGGTTCTATAGCTGTCCCCTTTCACTCTTGGTGATAAAGTAATGCATCATTGATTATGTTCCTCCAGATAAAAAAAAAAAAAAAAAATTGATTTTCTTTCTATACCCCAACTACTGGAATTTCTGTCCCTTTAAACCCCATGGTATCAATAGCCATTGTTCCCCAAGCGATGATAAAACTATTAGAACTGTGAGGTGGTCAACTGGGTTTGGTTATCATAATTAGACCTCAACAAAATTTTTCAGTAAGAACTCCTCACCCTGTAGGCGTCTCATGAATAATAATAACAGTGATGTTAAAGCGGTTGAACCTCAAGGTCAAACATTCAGAAGAAAAAGCAATGCTCAACATAAAACCATGGCAAATGCCAAATATTAACTAATTGGGTGCATATTTTATTCAGACAAGAACAGTGCACATGCACGCACGCATGCGGAAGCCTGTGTGTGTGTGTTGATAGACGGCCTAGGTAGACAGCCTTCTTCTAATGAGTGTCTGAAAGTGAAGGGAGAGGAAACTGCCATAATTACTCTTAAAGGGGTCCTCCATTGTCATCTCAGCCTTGTATACCTTTTGTTCCCTCAGCACAGCTGCTTAAACTCCTCCCAGGGATGCGTCACCAGAGCCCCTGGGCTCTCTCCTCTTCCTTCCTTGTTCTTATTCTTTGACCTTTCTCTTGTACTCTGTGATGCACCTGAGCAGAACAGAGATCTATCAGTATGAAGATCTTAATCCCTTCAGCACTCAGGGTGGCTGGGCTGGACCGAAGGCAGCCTAATCTCCTGGATAGTCGCCTCCGGGATCAAGTAAGTAGCCTCATCCAGGACTCCTCAGGCAGGATTTCATGGTTCACCACCAGGTCCCCACTTCAACAGGCACACTGGGTAGAATTGGGCTTGCTATTCCATCTCACTGAGCAGAGGACAGCCAAGAGGGGGTTCTGCCATCCAAACACCAACATCAGCAGCCAGTGACAATGTGCTTAACAGTCTCATGGGCAAGGTGCCTAACTAACTTCTGGAAGAACTTGCGAGCTGGGTGTAAAGAGCACTACACCCAGGTCAAAGTGTGACTGGGGTAGAGGATGAAGGCTGAGGTCTCAAATCTCTGAATAGACCTAATCTGGATATCTCTGTCTTCACCTATATCAGCTACTGATAGCCACTTGAAGCGATATGTCCTTAGGTGGAGTCTAAGCTGGAAGATTGAATCAATGAAAGAAAAGAACAGCAGTCAACTTCACTGTCTAATGAGGCAGAGAATGGTGTGGAAGCAGGAAGTTTCAAACTGCATCATAGGTCTGGGAGATTTGTCCATTCACAATGGGGCCCTTGTCTCATGGGAAGAGGGGTATGCAGGACACCCAAAAGCACCACTCAGGTTACTGGGGATCAGCATAGGACACTAATCTGAAAGCAGGTCTGGGACAGCAGGAACAG
This sequence comes from Equus przewalskii, assembly GCF_037783145.1. Classification (NCBI taxonomy): domain Eukaryota; kingdom Metazoa; phylum Chordata; class Mammalia; order Perissodactyla; family Equidae; genus Equus; species Equus przewalskii. The sequence continues at coordinate 64,462,640 of NC_091837.1, forward strand.
TACCTAATATTTTCCAGAGGGTGGGAGGAAATCAAAGCACAAATGCAGGTCTCCGGCCTAGTTCAGTGGATTTAGACCATATATCACAAAGCCATGGGGGCCTATGGCAGTGTCTCAGGGCCATTTGCAAGAGTAGTAGCTAAGCAAAGGAAATCTGGCACCCCAACCCAGCTTTGATCTATTATCTGCTTTGCGTACTAGGTACTTTTTAAAATCTATTTTGCATAGTAGACTTCCATGAAAGATTTCCTTTGAAGAAAGAGTTCAATTATTAAAAAGTTCCTCAAAAATACTTAACTGGTCCACAAGTGTGATGGGAATGCACCATCTCAGAAAACAAACCTGGGTCATGTTCAGGTGAGCAGCACGATTCACCTCCAAAGATGGATGTTGGCACGTAGGCCTTGCTGTCTTTGTGACAGGTTCAGGAACTGAGGTAGCCTCTGCAGAGATGGTTATGTGGGAAAGAGAAGAACAAGCGGACAGGGGGAGCTGCTTAGAAACACAAAACACACCTAGAGGCAGAGCAGAATGATGAGTGGGTTGAGTACATGGGCTGGTGTCTGCTATGCTCTCAAGGATCAAGGTTGGAGAGCAGACCCCTGTACGTGACCTCTACCAGCTGCAGGAGATTTGATCAAACTGATTTTACAAGGAAAGGTACATAGGTTCTTCATTCAATCCACTGACTTAATCCTATTTCTGTGAAGAGGTTAAAAGCATCACAGATCGCTGTACTATTTTCTTTATACATCGTCCCTGAACTATAGATAATTGAAGCTGCAGCTGTTCATGAAATATTCATTTATTCAAAGAGGGCATAAGAAAAGTCAAGACCAATGACCTAATTGCATGGGGCAAATTTGTTCAAATGGTCACCCACATATTTTCCCCCAAAAAAATATTCTGGCAGAGGATCTGAAACAAATGGTAATTTTTCTCACAGAAAAATAACAAATTAAGTCAGATCCTTGCTACTAGGAAGAAATTCTAATTATATTGCTCCAAAAAGATGCCAAAGAAGAGGATGCATTCTTATCATGGACAAACAAGTCCTTCTTGGTAAGGTCTGCATTTCATGGCAGAATTCTGCCTATTAAAGTAATTTGCACAAATTGCTATTGCAATAACCATGCAGGAGTGAGGATTTGAGGAGTTTGTGTTATAAGGTCCAGGAAATATCTTTTTGAGATTGTATTCAGTTACCCATTCAATTTCTGTCCCTTTCCTTCCTGACTCAAGAAGTTCTCTTTGAAGTTCTGACTGTCTCAGGCAAGGGGTTCATAGGAAGGCTGATGGAAAGTGGGTAATTTATCCAATTAAAAGTATAGTAACTCATATGAGCAATTAAAGTTAGAAATCATAATAAAAAGTGTCATATGTGATGAAGAATTTCAGAACCTACATTTGAGGGCTGAGGTCAAATTGAGTTCCTGAAAAAAGCCAACCAAGCATTTGCAATTTCTCACCCTGTTATTGTGCACGGCCCCCAGAGGGTCACCAGAGGTATGTGATATGAGTGAAAAGCAAACCATAGTTTGCACAAAATTAGATCTGTGGCTTTCACTGAATGATAACAGCAAAATCCAGAGAAATTCCTAGTATAGACTCTCGTAAAAGAGGCATAGTAAAACAGTGTAAATGTAATGTTTTTATATTAAGGAAGGTAAAGAAAAAGTGGAAGGTAAAGAAATATTACAAAACAAATAGGTCACAATGAAATCTAGTAAAAAGTGTTGAGAGCTTATAGAAAAATTTGGTGGCCCATTAGAGAAATCATTAAAAATGTGCCTCCATGCCCCCCCATTAGAATTTGCACAACTAAGAGAAGAATTCTTAAAATAATGCAATTTAAAATTTGAGGATATTTTAAAGGTCATCTAAGCTAATGAATCAGTATTTAAATATCTAGAATAAGATCCCTTATAGAGGACCATTTGTTCCTGAACATGACCAGGGGCTCATGAGGAAAATAGCATCATGATTAAAAGCTTGGCCTCAGGAGCCAAGCAGACCTGAGGTCTACCACTTATCAGTTGTATAATTTTGGCAGGTGACATGACCTCTCTAAGCCTCAGGTTCTGCATTTGTAAAATGGGCATAATAATTGTATAATTAATCCTCATTATTCACAGATTCCGCATTCGTGGACTTGCCTACTCACTAAAACTTTTTTGCAAGCCCCAAATCGTTACACAGAACAGTGAAAAATTTGAGTCGTCCAATGCTCATGTCCCCAGCCGAGGTCAAACAAGGTGACACTCTGCCTCTTATTTCAGCTCTCCTACTGTGAACAACTGTCCTTTGCATGATCTATTTAGTACCATGTTTTACGCGATTTTGTGTTTTTTTGTTGGTGATTTTGCTGCTTAAAATGGCCTTCAGTCATAATGCTGAAGTGCTATCCAGTGTTCCTGAACACAAGAAGGCTGTGATGTGTCTTATGGAGAAAATAGTTGTGCTAGCTAAGCTTCTTTCAGCATGTGTTACAGGGCTCTTGGCTGTGAGTTCAATGTTCATGAATAAACATTTTATATTAAATAAGAAGTCTTTAAACAGAAACACATGTAAAACATAGTTGTGTATTGATTGGCTGATAAACATTTTGTGACCACAGGCTTGTAGACATGCAACCCGTATTTCCCCTAGAAGCGTTGGTTCATTGTTCACTAAATCGATGCTGTTGGCAACTTTATAGAACATAATTATCATGGGTGATAGGAATCTCCTGTACTTACCTCACCCAGGGAATAAAGCATTTTAGATTGCCCAGTATTGGAACTTTGTTTCTGACACATAAAAAAAAGTTTATTAAAAATGGACATTCTTATTAAACACAATATCATGACGAAGCTTCTCCCACGTTTAGACATTTTACATTAACTAACCCTTGTTAATTTGTAGCACTTAAAAATTGGTGTTTGTATGATATTGTGACATAATGAGAAATAGATATTTATTCTTTGTCCCTGGTTCCTGGCACAGAGCTCCTAAAATCCTTGGACTTCCCTTAGTGATAAGAATGCCTGTGGTAAATTAATGAGATGCCTCTTGGCTGATGGATTTCTACATAGCTTCATGATGGGGGCTGGTTGTCCAACTATGTGGTTAGAAGGTTGAAACTTTCAGTCCTATCTCAGGAGAGCAGTGAGTTCAATGATCAATAATCAATGATTTAATTGATCATGCTTTTGTAATGGAACCTCCATAAAAACCCTAAACAACTGGGTTTGGAGAGTTCTGGAATGGTAAACACATCCGGGTAACACACCTGGAGAGGGCCTGGAGGCCCGTGCTCCTTCCCCCATACCTTGCCCTATGCATCTCTTACTGTAGATAGTGTCAGAATTGAGTTGAATTGTAGGTCATCTAGTTGGTGTCCAGAGAGTTTGAGAATTGGTTGGTGTGGAGAAAATACCACACACATTTGGTATCCGAAGTGTTGTGGGGTTGACCCCACGGCAGAATGGTTAAGTTCACAATCTCTGCTTCAGCAGCCTGGGTTTCTCTGGTTCGGATCCTGGGCATGGAGCCACATACCACTCATCAGGCCATGCTGTGGCAGTGTCCCTCATAGAAGAACTAGAATGACCTACAACTAAGATATATAACCATGCACTGGGGCTTCGGGGAGAAAAATAAAAAAGGAAAATTGGCAACAGATATTAGCTCAGTGCCAATTCTCCTCATCACAAAAAGCGTACAAAAAAATAAGTGTTGTGAGTAGAAACAGATCAATGTATTATCTATGTGTATATTTAAGTGGTTATTACAATGTTAATTGCAGTAAGGTTGACGTGAAAACCCTGTGTCCCCATACTGGAGAACCACTTCCAGATCTGTGTCAACAAACCCATTCACAACACTCGTTGAATATGGTTGCTTGACTTGTTAGAGATTCTAACAGGGAATAAACTTCTCAGTCTTCAGTGTTTTATGACTTTGGTGAAGGAAATGGATATGAATTTAGCTGTGTGGGAGCTTGGTATGATGAAAAGAGTCCTTGGCTAGCATGGCAGGAACAGACTACCTGTTCACCAAACTTGTGAATAGCTTCCTCTTCTTGAGGATGCAAGAAGGTGATATTCCCCAGCCTTTCTTGACATTAAACTGAGTTTTACCAACGTAATGTGAGTGGAGGTGATGCATGCCACTTCTGGGCCTGGCCTGTGTAAATCTTCTGTATTCTTTCCTCTTACACTGGCCTGAGGCAGATAGAGACAGTGACTTTGGAAGCTACTGGTGAAGCCTATGTCCTTTATTCACGTTTAGAGGAAAGTGTTCACAATTAGGAGTACCTACTTCGGGCTTTATCTAAGTGAGAAACTTCCATCATATGTTAGCTATGATGCATTTTGGTATTTGCTGCAACAAACAATGTTAATTACTATAGCTAGGTTTTGAAGACTCCAATTCTGGTAGGCATTCTATCACCAGGTGGCGACGAGGTTTAAAAGATGAGGTATTTAATCTTGCCATATCTCAGCGTCCTCATCTGTGGAATGGCACTCATTATGCTTTTTCAACTCATTGTACACAACCCAGGATCACAAGAGAGCCCTAATAAGATAATTGATCTGAGACAACACTGAAAAGAATAACAAATGATAAATGTGCAAGGCCTTATAAAATAATTTGGGGTGTCTAGGTCTCTTAAGTGACCAGTAAATTGAATTGATATATCCACTCTAAACAACAGATCTTGATTATTCCATATATGAATGATTTCCTGCTCAGTTTCTGAAATTCTAATTGTGTAGATGAAACATCATGATATTCGGAAGAAAGAGTTAGCACATGGTTCCATATTGCCCTGCCTCCTACCTCCCAGTATGGGGACGGTCGCCTGTGCATGATTGTTCAAAGAGAAAACACTAAATTAAAAACTAAAGTCAATTATAATCTAACCTATAACTTCACTCAGGCCTAAATCAGATTAATCTCACTGTCTGTAGTAGACATGCAAATGGGAAGCACACCAAGTGTGATATGAGCACTCAGCAAGATGCTGCTGCGTGGCCTGACTCTGAAAACCCAGAACAGTGCTTTCAAATTCATTAATCTGATTTTCCATTTATTTTATTATAATTCTTTGCATTTTCAGAGTTGCCTACGTAAAGTTTAGTATATGTATTCTTTTCTTTTTCACCTAAAGAGCAGTAATATTGATTTAAATTTTGCGTGGGATGTAGAAAATTTTCCATATGACAAATGATCAGCCTATTGGAAATCCACACTATTAAAAATTACCTGATGGAGGAAGACAAACTCAGCTCTACCTGAGGCATCGCTGCAGGTGTTCCAAAATGTCACCTCCCTCATCCCAGTCCCCACTCCATCTTACCTCCTTTGGCAAGACATTTGCAGTGCCCCAAACTCCCATTTCTATAATGCTACATTGGTTTTTAGGTATATGTATTTTTTAACTTTTGTTTTTGCTTTATAAAATGGATATCATGTTATATATAGTCTTTTGAGAATGACTTTTTCCGCTTAATATTATATTTCTAGGGTTCATCCCTCTGATGTTACACCACCATAGTTTATTTGTTTTGATGGGTGTATACTGTGGTAGGTGGAAAAATGGCGACCAAGGATGTCCCTGTCCTGATCCCCAGCACCTGGGAATTATATTAAATTACGTGACAAAGGAGAATTAAGGTTGCAGATAAAAATAAGGTTGTTAAGGGCCTTGTGATGTAGAGATTATTCTAGACTATCAGGATGGATCCAATGTAATCACAAGCATTCTTTTAAGTGGAAGAGAGATACTGGAGAAAGTACATCAGTTATTCCACTTGAGAATGACACCACCAGGAATTGCTGGCTTTGAAGATAGAAGGGAACAATGAGCCAAGGAAGCCTCTAGAAGGTGGAAAAGGCAAGAAAATGGATTCTTCCCTAGAAAGAAACACAGCTTTGCTGACACCTTCATGTTATTCCAGTGAAACTATTTCAGACTTCTGACCTCCTGAACAGTAAAATGACAAATTTGTGTTGTTTTAAGTCACTAAGTTTTTGGTAATTTATTAGATCAGCAATAGGAAACTAATACCTATAATATTTACTGGAGTCAAAATACTACAGTTTTCTCTTCTACTCTCCCACTGAGGGATGCTTTTGTTGTTTCCATACTGTTGCTACTGTGAACAGTGATCTGACAACATTCTCATACACATCTCTTTTTGTACTTGTGCATGTTTTTCTGTTAAGTATTTACTTAGACATGAAATTACTGGATCAGTGGATTTAAGAGTGGTCAAATATAAGAAACAAATTCAAACTATTATCCAAAATGTTTGCAAATACTTCCATTCCTACCTACAATGTATAACAAATTTGTGTAGTTCTCCATCCTCTTGGCATTGTTAAACTTTTTTTTCCCTGATTGGATGGGTTTAAAATGCTATGTCATTGCAATCTTGATTTTCAATTCCCGGATTATGAGTGGCAGTGATCATATCTTAGCTTGTTTACTGATCGTATGTGTTTCTTCTTCTAGAAATGTTTATTTTGCTTATTTTAAAATAAAGTTATTGGTGCTTTTATTTTTGCTTGTTAGAGATTTTATATATTTTTACACTAACCCTTTGTCAGTGATGTGGAATAAAATTTCTAAGGGCTTGTATGACAGACTATTTTAGTATGACAGTATTATTGGATAAAAATTCTAGGTCTAAGATCTTTTCCTTCAATACCTCAAAAACTATGTTCCATGTTGCATCTAGTGTAATCTTAAAATCGTTTTTCCCTTTGAATATGATCTGTCATTTCTCTAAGCTTTTAGAAAATTTTTGGCATCTATAGAATTCTTACGTTTCATTATGTCTAAGTGCCTCTCCTCACTGGCACTTTATAGGCACTTTTAATCTGAGGTTTGTCATCTCTCTTTTTTCAAATTTTAGAAATCTATCTCTATTATTTACTCCAGTATTTTTTTCTTTCCATTTTATTTTTCTCTCTTTCTGGGACTAGTTATATGCAATCTCAGTTACTTCTATTTTCTGTGTATCTTAGCTATATTTTTATACTGTTTCCTTATTCTTTCAATTTGAGGGGAGTGGATAGATAGTTCTCTATCTGACCTTCCACATTGCCAGTTCGTTCTTCAGATGTAGCTCATATTTTCTTTTTTAAAAAATTTATTTTAGTTATTATATTTTTTATATACTTCTATTTGGCTCTTTTATGCTTTCTTGAGTTTATTTTACATGGCCAGACTTCACACGAGCAAATTTTCCAAGTCACTAGCCAAGATATAATTGTTTAATCGGATCAAAAAACTCTAGGTTGTAATATAATTTCAGTCTTAACTCTTCAAAGGTGTATTTGTAATTTAAGAGTAAGATGCAAATTAACTTCTAATTTGAAGAATATGTGGGTAGCAGGTTTTGGAAAGAGTACCTTGTAATTCCCTGACTATTCTCAGAGCCATCAAAGCTCTTCCCCAGAGGAACAGCACAGCCTGAGATATTTGGTACCAGCTCCTTAAAGGCTAGGAATGAAGGGCCTGATGCACGGGGCTACAAGAGTGCCTGAATCACGCACAGTGGGCATTCAATAAATATTTAATTAATGAAAATACAAACTCATCTCACTGACTTGCCTATGATTTCTAAAGCTGTGTGGTGGCTTACAGAGAATAGTGCTCACCTCACAGAATCATGCTAAAATTCTGCAGCCTGTGATACTTTTAAGGAGGTAATGAGGTACAGAAAGTCCCCATTACATTATTTCACTGAAAATGCTCCACTATGGACCTTTAACCACTCTGCCAAAAAAAGATTGATTTTCTTTTATGAAGTAGTCCAGGGAAGAGTGAAATGAGGAAAGGAGGAGGGGAAGCTAAAATACAAAGTCTGCTCTGTATAAAAGGGGAAAGAGCCCAGGTCCCTTGAGCGGCAGACACTGAGACGGAGCTAAGATGTAAGAATGTAATAGAAAAATGCCTGTGAGAGAAAAATGCTAAGGAAGGCTGGCAGAACTGTCAGATCGTGATGCAAGCTTGACTCTGAGTGAAGGAAAGAGGGAAGGAAGGTTGGATATAAACATCCTAGAGCACTGTGCAATCTAAGGAATGTTTGACAAGGCCTTCAAGGCATCCACAGGCCAAAGCCGGCATCAAGGGAGCACATGTTTTCTAGGAATAGGTCTGCCTTAGAACTGATGCTAAACTCAGTCGCTGGCTAGGAGCAGCCCAGAGAAGGCAAGGCCTCAGTGTAAAGGCAGCCATGGATATCAGAGCACGTGAGGTTCTTAGTCGGTTATGTTCCCGTAATTGGAGGTCTGCAAAGCCCCTTCCCAAGCTTCCATAATCCTGTAAGTGTTTGAATTTCAGATTTCTGGACCATCACTGATGGAAATTGTCAAAGTGAAGAATAATGAGATCAGAGTGAAATTTTGGAATATGACACAAGCATTTCAGTTCTTGAGGATAAACAGGGTGTGATAGGTATAAGTTTTTGCCTATAGTAAATGACAAGCTAAGGATTTTTTATAAAATGTATGTACTTATATGAAGTTGATGAATAGTTCACTGTAAAAACCACATCCCTTGACTTCTAAAACCCTGTTATGGATTATTTCCCTAGTATTTGTAAGATCTATTTAGACCTGAGTTAGGGAAGTTTTTTCTCTACAAGGCCAGGTTTGGGGGGCCAGACAGTGTCTATCATATTTATTAAACTCTGCCTTATCGTGTGAAAGCATGCACACAAAATACATAAATGAAGAGGTATGGCTGTATTCCTATAAAAACTTTATTTACAAAAGCAGGTGTCAGCCTGAATTTGGCCCACAGGAAACAGTTGATGACCACTGATTTAAACGTTTCAAGTAACCAAATACATATACATGGTCAGCTACGTCAGATCATTCTGAAATTCAAGCCGACATGTTAATTTCCCAAATCTTCTTCCTTCAACGTCATTCTCTTAGCATCTATTATAATTTCTACATCTATTTGATAGGAGGAAATATAAAGAACTTCTTAGGAGAAGTTGCTACTGTAAGGTCACATTTTCTTGTCCATTCCAAATCTCAGTCATCTAAATTCCAGATTTTATATTCCAGTCACATTTCTTTCCAACATCTTTGTTTAACAGGAGTTACATCTGATCCAAATTCGAACAGAAGAGAAGAGACAAGGAGTAAATATAATATCTGATCCTTATTCAAAATCATTATCCTTGAGGTGAAATTCCAACACCTCCCAATGCCCAACTGTGGAGTTCACTGTTAATTCTATTTTAATGTTGTGCTGTAATAATAATAATAATAACAATAATAATAATAAATATAACATACACACTGCTTCAATATGCCTGGCGTTGTCTTAAGTGTTTTACATTTATTAATTCATCAAGCTCCCAAACCACCCAAGGAGGTAGTTACAATTATTGCCTTGTCTAGAGATGAGGAAACAGAGAAGCTGTGAAACTTGCTAAAGGTCATGCCGTTTAGAAGAAGTAGAACTGGGTGTGGACCTGTACAATCTGATTTCAGAGTTTGTGTTCTTGTTCACCATCCAACAGTTTCACATAACCATGAACTACACGGAAAGTTATATAAATAACAGTATAACCTGGTATTATTTCTGCCACTTCTATTATTTCTTGAATAAAATTCAAACTTGTCAGCTTGGAATATAAAAGAAGCACAAATATTTCTGCATTGTGTTTTTCTCTCCAGGCTCCCCAGGGTTCTCCTGATTAGGCCTTGATGCAGGTTGCTCGTGTGGCCCTATAGAATCTCTGCATGATTTGATTCATAACCTGATGATAACTAGGATCACAACCAGATACGTGAAATTTGTCTGCGTCTGTGCCTTCTACAAAACGTGAATGACTCGATTTTAGGGTAGTGCCTCAATTACATTTTCATCGTCAATAACCAATAGGCACTCAAAAGGCACAGATAAATTAAAAAACAAAGAGCATATTGTCATCTCCATTTATTTAAAACTTTAGCTTTTAAAATAGAGCATGTTTGGCTGTGTTGTTAATTTATAAATGCTTAATTAAAAAAATGTCAAGTTTTGGTCTTTTTGTATGTCTCATGGTTCCTAACTGCGGAGACACATGCCACTTTTGATTATATTTTGTAAATATTTGTTTATATTCTACCTTGTTCCACACACACACTCTCTTTCACACATACACACACATGAATAGCACAGTCCTTTTAATTACATGAAGAGCTCATGGATGCCATGTTTATTGTGCATTTTACTGTGAGCTCTTAGTGTAACAGTCCCTGAGGCAACCTTTCAAAGCAGGCTGTTTTTAGAGAAAATCTCTTTAGGGAATCCCTTTTCCTGTTAACTCTTTCTGCACAATCAGTTTCATAAGAGAAAATAACGTGAGATGTTTCAAATATGTATTATTTGTGATTTATGTCCTTTGTCTACAGGGTAGCAAAGCAGAGCGGAAAAAAATTACTGGTTTTGTTCTATCACCTTATGGTTTATTCTATATGTTTATTTATGGCTTATTCCAAACTATATGGTTTATTCTATGCATTTCTTAATTGAATATATGTGTATTGAGCACCTTCAGTGCATTAAATCTGTTTTCAGGCAGTTAACAATCTAATGGAAGACACAGACATTGTCCTCATTCAATAGTGCATCCAATCCACACACTTATGGCGTGTCCACAACATACCTTTCATTTTCTACCCACATATACAATGGACTGTCATAGATATTTTAAGTCTTCTGAGGAGGTCAGTACTGTGAGAGAGGATGAGCTTGGTATAGTGTGCTGTAACTGAGCAGTGGTGAGACAGCCTCCTGTTGTAGGAGAGTGGGTGGGAGTATAAGAAACAACATCACAAAGAGGGTTAGAACTTAAAGGGTGGTTCCCCATTCATACGACTTTGGAGAACTAACTCAACTTTCTTGAGCACAGGTAAATTCATCTGGAAAGCGATAAGATTTTACCAGAACCATACAAGTTCTCTTATGGATTTAAAATGTCAATTCGAGAAATTTATGAAAAGAAAAGGAATACAGCTAATGGAAATTAAGAATGAGATTTTCCCTTAGACTTCAGATTTGAAGAAAGAACCTAAAGCTACCACTGCTTGATGATCAGTGGAATACATAAAAGGTTCAAATGCCAAAGCAGGGAATTTATACCTTTTACGTATACCACTGATGACCAAACAGTACCCATATCCCTTCATCACTAAAAAGTCTAGCATAATCCCCACTATGTGAATATTTACTCACTTATGAATTATCTACACATGGAACAGATATGTACAATCTTACATATACATCTCCAGAGCCTAGAGAAACAGGAAACACTTTCCAACTTATTTTATAATCTCAATACCTAAACTTTTCAAGGAAAATATGAGAAAGGAAAATTACAGACCAATCTTGATTGAGATGATAAATGACAGAATTTTAAACAATATGTTAATGAACTGAGGCTAGCAATGCATTTTAAAGGATGGTAAAGTTGAATTAAACCCAGAAATGTAAATTTGGTTTAACATTAGGAAAATTAAGTCATATAATTCACCACATTAAAGGATTAAAAGAGAAAAACTATACCTGCATATCAATAGATGTAGAAAAATCATTTGATAAAATTCAACAACCCACTGATGATTAAAAACTCCTCATCAGCAAACTAAGAATGAAAGAAAGATTTTTCTCTCATAAAAAGTGCCCATAGGGGCTGGGCCCATGGCCGAGTGGTTGAGTTCACGTGCTCCGCTGGGGCGGCCCAGGGTTTTGCTGGTTCGGATCCTGGGAGCAGACATGGCACCACTCATCAGGCCATGTTGAGGCGGCATCCCACGTGCCACAACTAGAAGGACCTACAGCTAGCATATACAACTAAGTACTGGGGGCTTTGGGGAGAAGAAGAAGACAAAAAAAGAAGACTGGCAACAGATGTTAGCTCAGGTGCCAATCTTTAAAAAAGGAGTACCCACAAAATTGCCAAAGGCAAAGTTCATACTAAATGGTAGGTTATTTTCTTTATAATTAGCAACAAGTCAAAAGTGTGCACTTATATTCTCATTTATTCAAAAGGGTACTAGAGGTCTTGGGTAGAGCTCTATGGTAAGACAATCCTATAGAAATATGATATTGAAAAGGAAGACATTAAAATGCTGTCATTATTATCATTATTATTATGATAGTGAGGAAGATTTACCCTGAGCTCACATCTGTGCCAATCCTCCTCTATTTTGTATGTGGGTCACCACCACAGTGGCGTATGTCCACACCCAGGAACTGAACCCAGGCTACTGAAGTGGAGCCTGCTGAACTTAACCGCTAGACCACAGGGCTGGCCAAAATTGTTAGTATTCTTCAGAGACAAATTTTGTATGTAAAACTTCAGTGGGATTGTATTAGTTCAAATGGGCTAGATTATTCTGTGATAACAAAGAAACAGAAGTTTGCAGAAGCTTAAAAACAAAAATTTACACTTTATTAACACTATGTGTATAACAAGGGTGAGCAGGGAAGTGTCCATTGCATTCTCTCAGGGACCCCAGTTGATGGTTACCCTACTGAGACACAAGCTTTCAGACGTGCTTCTCAGGATACCACTTATCATGAAAGGGGAAATGAAAATTGAAGCTGATCACCAGCAATTACATTTTTTCCACTCAGAAATGGCATGTGTCATTTCCACTCACATTTTATTTATTTCACTGGCCAAGGCAAGCCAGGAATAGGTCTAATTTCAAATGGATTGGAAAGTGCAATCTTACCATGTTCCCAGATTGAAGAGACTAGAACATTTTTTGAATAACCATGATAGCTAACATTAGAATTTGCAGGTCAAATATGATAACTAATGAGTGTTCAACAAATCTGCATTGTGTATGTGTATATATATATGTATGTGTGTGTGTATATATATATATATATGTAAATATAAATCAATTAAACATTCACTAGCAAGAAATACTTAGAACATGTAATTTTAAAATTCTCATTTAAAAATATATAAAATATACAAAGTCCAGGAATAACTAAAGATGCAAGACTGGAATGGACAAAATTATAACACTTTATTAAAAGAAATTTTAAAAGATTTAAATAAATAGATATAACATGCTACCAGAAGACTATGGATCTGTGGATTTAATGTTACATCAGTCCATCTAAATTGGTCCTTGTGTTACTTGTTTGTTGTCATGAAATCTAACAAATTGATTCTAAAATTTATAGGAAAGAGCAAAGAACAAAGAATCATTGAGAAAATCAACCAGGTAGTATGATTTGTCTTATCAAATAGGATAAAGTATTAATAGAGCATGAGATTAGCACTTAGATCAGAGCTATAGAATAAGATCCCCCAAAAGACCCATATATACATGGAAACTTCATTCATAATGTTGTTGAGCTGCTGTTGGAGATAATTGGGAAAAGTATGGATTTCATAATAAATGATGTTTAAATAATGTTATCTACTTAATAAACAATGAAATCAAAATCCGATGCCTACCTTACACCATACACCCTTGTCCATATCTGGACATTTCATTACAAGCCCTGGCAACCTCTGTCATTCATCTTCTCTTTCTTCATCATTCCCTTCATCTATAGAATCTTCATTACTTTGGGGGACAAGTAGTCTTTCTCTGGAATTGAGGAATCAAGAGCTTTTATATTTTATTGCTTCTGCCATTAATTTGAAAAGCCTATTTGTAAAAAGAAATCATCTTCATCCTTCTATGGTCCTGCTGTGATATCCATTTCTAGAGGCAGGAGAAAGAAAATCATGCAGTAGTCTATGCCTACCTACCTAGTTGGGTAGGCTACAATATTTAAAAATATTAAAATCCTAGAAATGAAAATACATTTGCTATTATACACCCACAAGAAACTGGAGGCAGAAGCACACTTTGGAAAACTACTGTAATTACCCTTTTGTGAGCCATGAGGTTCTTGCTTTGGTGTGGGGGCAGTGGAAACAGGCAAGAATATCCACATTCAAGTGATATTATAAAGCAAGGATTGCAGCAATGTAACATCAGTGACAGGGGAAGATGGGAAAGTCACCAAGATTTTGAATGCTGGTTGCAGGCAGACTCACCTGATGAGTGACGGAATGAGATCAAGTGTAGTCATCAGGGGAAGTAGGTTTAGTGGTAAAGGTGATGTTAAGTGCTGGAGAGCAGTATTAAATGCAAACAGAAATACCCAACAAGCCTTTAGAAAGGCAGGGTTGAAACCCAGGGCTGAAGGTGGGATTCCAGATGAAAATCCATGAAGAAATACTGATTTACTAGATTCAATACATTCAGTAAATACTGATCAATTCCAGGAATCCAAATGGGCCAAGACTGATGATTGAAATAGCTGGACTAACAAATTCTGTCTTTTTATGGAATCTTTTCTTATCAACAGTGAGGATTATTTACACAGACTAAATCTGACAACATTACTCCATTTTTCACCCCTAAACATGAAAAGGAAAATGCAACTTGGCTGCCTCAGAAGTGATATAAGACTAGGCACAGACATTTTTTCAAGTTCACTCATGGTGGAGGTCTGAAAATAAAAGGTCATCATGCTGAATAGTACTTGTATTTAAACATGGTGATTATTAATAAAGGACGAGAGCTGCATCTTTGTTTATTTACTAGAATTCCTTCCATCAAAACTTGCCTTTGAATAACTTATGTTAAAGCCTAAAGACAAGTTAAACTATAGACCTTTCACCTATAAGACTGCAGCAAAAATCACGGAAAAGCAGGGAGAAGAGGAGGGGGAAAATAGGAGCGAGGAGAGAATCTTGTGAAGGAGGATCACAGGGTAGGGGCTTGGCAAATGCAGTAAGAAAGAGAATTATGGAATTCCTTCTAAGGTACTTAGATATGGATGTAGGTTTGAATTATGCTATTATACGCACAGATTTGTACTTAAGTGAGTTTAAATCATAAGTGGAGAAAATTATTTTAATTGAGCTATTTAGAAAACACCTCCAGCGTAATCAAAAGTAAACCGTGTGGTGCATTACACTTTCCAGGGCACCGTATTTTAGTGAATGCATTTTACCTTTATGATAATTATCAAACACTTATGTTTTATGGATAAATCCCTATAGCATGATGCTCAGTCTACTTTGCATAACTATGATGATTTGCTCCCCTTCTTAATACAGCATAAATGTTTTTGTCCTTTTGCAATTGATCTTGTTCTCTGGTGTCTGGTTCATAGTATAGGGCCTGCATCCAACATATCATTGGAGTATATGAGTCATCTGATAATAATACAAATAATAATAATAAATGCACATTTTCTTCATTTTCCTTGATTTTGCTTTTCCTACTCTCTATCTTCCATAGCTGAACATTCCTTTAGCTGATTTTCAGTTAATTAAAAAGCCTGTAGCAGAGTACTGAGTGTGCCCGCAAGAAAACCTCAAGCAGTGCAGATGGCCCCACCTCTGCACTCAGAGGCAGAAAAGTCATTCTCTGAAACAGCTGTGGGCTGGGAGGCTCAGGGTGGGCTCAGCCTTCTGGCAAGCAAATACGAAGAGTGAATCTGATTTGAATCTCCAGTGTTCAGATCAGCTAATGCTATGGTAAACAACTTTTCAGCTGCAGGAGTGTTCAAAATTTACTCTCTGAGGCCATAATTTTTTTGCTGAAGTTGTGTACTACCTGGAATGATGTATGTGCTACATATTGCCCAGAAAGCTGTGGCTACACGTATGTGAGTATAGAAGATGTAAAAACTGGAGGAAGAAGAGGCATGGGTACCTCAGATGTTTTCTAAGAGCTCCCATTTGATCTCTATAAAGACGTCATAAGGTGTGGGGCTGTATCTTTACTCATTTTTCCTCCAGTTGCTCATATACCAGACTTTGGGAAGATTCTAGCATCCCATAGCTTAATTGCAACCAGCTCTTACCTTGCCATATTGTATAAGCAATAAATATTGATTGGACGTAAATGCATTCCAATGTATTCCCTACCCTCAATCCCAAACACAAAGAACCAAATTACTAAGGGGCACAGAGTTCAATTCCCTTTTTGTGAGCATGAGGAATCTTGCTGTAAAAGCAAACTGAAAATCAATGATCCCATGATATTCTCAAGGGCCTGTTCGAGGAAAAGATGTCTTCACCGACTCAAGGAATGCATAATAGATTGAGGGAGAGTCTTCCACACACCAGTGATTGAATCACCTGTTTGGATATTACTTTTAAATTAGTGATGAATTATACTATAATTCAGAGGAGATTGTTCTTATGATTATTTCATCTCTTTATAGGCAAGTTACCACTCCATCCTACAAATCAGCCAATGAACAATAAGTACATTAGCAAAGAATAAGACGAGCTGAGATGGTCCCAAGTACGGGACCAAGAGCTATTCCCAATCAATTATCTTCTGTGCTTGTCTGTAACACTCTAATTGACTAGATTTCTGTTATCCTAGTTATTATGCATTAGTAGAAAGGGAGAATTCTTTGGGATCAAGGGAAGCAGAGCAATGTGAAGCTTTTATCTCATAGAGCATGGTTTAAATATACTCTGCATAATAAATAATTAAGAAATTAACAGCAGCAAAATGAATTTTTGGATTTACAGGGCAAAATGTATTCCTATCTAAAAGAGAACCATCTTCTGCTGACAGAGCTTATTATACTTCATTTAGGAGCCAACAATGTAGTTACAGTATTTATCTATCACTGTAATAAGAAATCACAGCAGCTTTAGTCCCTAATTACAATTATGGAGCTTTTTATTCAAGAACCAAAACAGATTTTTGTTTTCAAACTGCCTGTATTTTTAATGCTTAAATTAGGAATGCATTGAGATACAAGTTACTGTGTCAAGAATCCGAGTGGAAACGCAATCAGGATTTGGGTAACAAAGGAGCAAAAACGGGTGATCATTACAGTTGTTAGTAGAAAACACTTTGCTAAAGCCCTTATTCTCATCTCATTTATGTGCTATATTATAACTTTGCACTTAATAGATTTAAATAAGTGGTGAAAAATCCAGGAGCCATTTAAGATGTAAGCAAATTAAATAAGTATTGTCCAGGAAATGGTCCTTACATGTGAGTATAATGAAGCAACTCAGGAAATGCCACTACAAAAGTAATCATTTATCTTGAATCAAACAAAAATTTGCTCAGCAAGAAGATCACACTATACTTCTCTTTTTGAACGAAAAATTAGTTTTAAAAAGACATTGCATGAAATTATAATGGGTTGTTAATTAAGAATTTTCTTAGCGATGTCCTTTACCATTTGGAGTAGATGTTCTCAATGCCAAACATGAGGTTATGTTGCAAATATCCTTATTTTCCTTTTAGATCAAAAGTAAGTTCCTTGGCTAGATGTACTTCTCACCAATTATTAGGTCAGTTAGTCAGATATTAAGATAATAAGGCCAGTTCATAAATGTTTTCTGATTTTTAAAAGTTTGTTATAATTTTATTAATTTAGATTCCTAGGAATAAAAGCAGAATGCTCCATCTCAAGAGCTAATATGTTCATGAATAGATTTTATTTTCAAATACTAAAAATTTCTACTGAGATTTAAAGCTAAATCTACATATTAAAATTAGGCACATATCCTCCACTTTATGATTAATGAATTTCCTTGGGTTATCTATGCTTAGAACTAACTGTCAGAATGCTGACATCATGGCTCTACCTTTCAGATAAAAGGGGGGACTCCTAAAAACTAGCGATGCTCTGATGAATAAAATTTGTCCTTGATGAGTGTATTTCTCAGTGATCACTGTGGGAGGGTAGGCGTGCCAGGAGCTGATCAGGGGACAAGGGAGCGATAAATCATCAGAACACTAACCCATAAGGCTTCTGAAGCTAGTGAGAAAGATTAGCCTTGTTTTCAGATTCTACATTTAAAATCAAGGATAGATGTTTGCTAGAAAAAGGAGGTGTTCTAGTATAATTTCCAAGCTGGCTCACAGCAGGCAAGAGTAATGACTATACAAGAGTAATGACTAAGGCAAGAATTCTTAATCTTTGCTTCAAGTCCTCCTGTGAACTCTTCAGAATTGTGTGTGTGTGTGTGTGTATCTGGAGAGAGTTCAGAGCTTAGACTAGATTTTCAAAGAGAAGTGCTACCACCCTCACCACGATGGACCTCTGAACTGGGTACAGACCGCTGGTTATAAAGGGAACACTTACGTTTTGACATAATGGAGGGGCGTAGCTGGCATCAGACAGAACTAGCTGTTTGAACCCCGACTCCACTGTTTGTTAGACCTCGAAAACTGGGCTACTCACTTCAGCTCAGGGAGTCTCCAGTGTGGGGCTGCTAGCACCGAGGGGGTCTTTGTGAGTATTACAAAAAGGAACTCCTTCCTAACCCAGGCTGAGGCAAGCCCTTGCCAAGCACAGAATGGAATTCAGCTCCATGTGGCTCTGCGACTTTGTGTAGGAGACAATCTACATGCTCCCTATTAATAACGTGGGGATAATTTATTCCAAACTCTTTCTCTTATTAAGTGTTGGCCTCAGTCCTAAGCACGAGGAGGCAGATGTCGACAAATCAGATAAAAAACCTTGTCTTCTTGGAGCTTACATTCTGGGTGGTGGTAGTTGGCTAGGAATGGCAGAGAGGTGATAGTTGAAAGATGAAATTTAAAGGATGTCTGGCAAAATTAAAGAGAGAGAGGAGAGAAAGACAGAGAGAGAAAAAGAATCTATGTGATTGATTAAATTTTCTTGGCACATGGTAGGAACTTAGGTTGGGTTTTATATTTTGAAATTGTATTATGGAACGTTACTTGGAAAAAAAGCTTTTCAATTCTAGGAAGTTCAAAGTGTTGCCATATGCCACTACATTGCAAGTGGTTTTCAAATCATTAAAAGGACACACTGCTTTAAATCAAAGCCAACAAATAATTCAAAATGACAGTTTTTATCCTTCATGCTTACTTCAAAGTCCCCAAGAAAAGATCTGAGCATCTGGATTTAGCTAGCCCCACCATAGGAAATAGGATTCTGTATCTGTGTACAGAAAGGAAGAAAAGACTCCGATTCTAACAGGTTACCTTCTTCAGTCTCCAGCACATCCAGGCTGGTAGACAAAGGTTTAAAATGTCTTCTGGGATAAGCAATCTCTGTGAGATACCATTTGTCTTCCTGGTTAGCCAAGGAGATATTTAATAGAGCTGTCAATCATTTTTGGAAGAGAACAGAAAAAAACGAAGTGGATAAGGGAAAGGACTTGTTCACTTTGCCCTGAAACTATTGTTTTCTTTTCAAGACTATGAAATTCTAGCCCTGTTGTATGAAAGAGATTCGCCTCCTAGCAACTTCATAGGCTGAGGTGACTACTCATTTCTTATTTTTCAAAACAAAAAAGTGGGTGAGAAAGTCATTACTTCTGTCTCTATTTCTTCTGGAAGCTGTGTGGAAAGAAACCCTCCTTGGAGACTCATATAGGATTAAGTAAGCCACAAACTTTGCTGTATTGCTGAGCCACAGTTGGAAAAGAAGGAGAAGAAGAAAAAACAGATCTGTCCCATTACAGCATTAGTTTCTATCTTGGAGGCTGAGGCGTAACCTGACTCCTTCCTGGGAAGAAAGGAAGATTATTGCACTTATCCTGGCTCCTTTAAGGTAGAGATAGTGTGTCCACAAAATGAGGCTTCATAACTATCTCCATTTGCTGTCCAAATCCCAGAGCAACAATAAAATGATGATTAGAGACGTGCATGGGGCATTCTGCTGACCCTCTGACTTCCCAGCACAGCTGACTGCGTATTTTCCCTGCATAGTAATAAAATCCCCACTTCCGTCTACCATTGCAAATATACCCTTTTCAATCCAGAAATTTTTGTATTTCTGTCGTAATCATTATTAAATTGTAATATCTTTATTAAATTGTAATATCTTTAAAACCTCCTAAATCCTGAGCTTCCTAAACTCTTCTCCGGGTGTTCATTCAACTAAAAAAAAATTTATTGATCACTTATTATGTTCAAGACACTATGGGAGATAGATGGATGGTGAACATGATCTCTGGCCTTGAAAAACTCACAACCTTCTCTTTTTGTACAAAGTTTTAGAATTTTGCCAAAATTATAATCCCTATTGCCCACAAGAAGTGAAATAGGATCCAATATTAGACTTGTGAAAGCATATAAAGCAAATGGTGACATTTTTCTAATTTCTCAAAAAGCATTTCATTACAATTATACTTTTATAAATCATAGAAGTAATTGAATATTTAGACAAACTCCACTATTTTGCTATGGCATGTCTACTATTTGTACACAGTGTACCATCTAAATTTCTCTTGGGCACTTTAAATTTTCAACCAGATGTGTGAAGCCATATGCAAATTTAAAGCTTCTGCTGGCTGTTAGCTTATTTGGAAGCTATAAATGTTTAACTTTCTAAATAAAGGTTTGCTTCTTTACTCAACAATATGCATTGAGCCTTTGTAGTATGTTAGGACCATGCTAGGAGTTGTAGAATTTTCAAAGTGTCTGTGTTGAGAGCATTTTTTTCTGAGATTAAGTTAAAAATATAGAAAAATAACTTAGGATAAACATATATTAGACTTTCTTTCAAAAACCTTTCTGGAATGGCCCTAGTTGGTCTTTAAATTCCTCTTTCCAACCATAAGCTTTTACATATCTTATTCAACCCTCACCTTTCTCCGTCCTAGGCTTATGGTCCCACCAATGTCCTTTGTGTTTTCTCTCTTCCATACCACTGCCCTTCCCCTTTCCTAGCTTCTCTAGTTCTGTATCCATCCACCCATCCAAGTCCTGCTGCCATCTCACTTCTGACATTTTACAAAGCATTTTTGTTGGAAAGAACCATTATCTCATGTAATTGTTCATAGTACTTTGTCTGAATCTCTTATGACAATATCCACTTTAACCACTTAGTAGCCTTATGTACACTAGTTATCATCTCTGCTAGATGGTGTTATCTCTCAGGAGAGGATTCATATCTGATCCACTCAGAATAGCTCCTTGATTTGGACAATGCTCAATAAATATTTCCTGAAGGAGTCAATGAAGCAAAGTGCAATCAAAACAGGACTCCCTAAATTTCAGTGTGCATAAGAATCACCTGGAGAGATCGTTAAAACAAGGATTGCAGAGCCCCACCCAAGAGATTCAAATTCAGTAGGTCTAGAGTGGGCTACAATGCTGATGGTGCAGGTCCGTGAGCCTCTGAGGCACCCCTTCCTCTCACACACACACACAATATTTGATGGGGGGGGTTAGCTTTGTAACATTCTTCTTGAGGAGGAGGATATAAACTATAGGCTAAGACTAGCCCCATCTTAGCAAGAAATTATTTTAGGGAGAAGAATAGCATAGACAAAAACATTGAGGTGAAAGAAATAAAACATTGGATTCATTGTATGTAGCCCGTTGTTCTCTGGAAGTGTATAGGAGGATATAATACTTTTTTCTTTATACTTGTAGGGGAGGCAAAATTTAGGGTTTTTCAGCTGGGCCTGAGAGTTAAACTGATATAAGATAGGTTTACAGGAGAAAAGAATACACATTGATATATTTTACATGACACAGGAGCCCTCACAAGGAAATGAAGACTCAACAATGCGCCAAAACTTAAATGCTTTTATGTTAGGTTGAGAAAAGAGAAGCAATTGTGTGAAACTAACTTCACTATGCGGAGAGGCTAAAGGAAGGGAATAATTATTTAACAAGATCTGTTTGTGCAGAATTCTCTCCACTATGATTCCCATAGAAGAATATTACTTTTTTCCTGATATAGGGAGAGTGTCTTTCACATGGGAGTTTTTATCTCTGTTTTTAGGAAGAAAAAGGACTATCCTTAGAATACCCTTCTTGCATCTGCTGTCTTTCCAGTGTCTTTAGCTGAAAATAAACTTTATGCCAAAATGGCATATTTTGGGGTGGCATATTGTGTCATCCTTAACACACTTTTGTTACTATAGCAATTCTTCACCATCTCTGTGTATTATCCTTGCATTCTGAACATGTCCAAAGGATAGTAATATACTATAATAATTATCAAGAATACAAGAAACAAGTGAAAAATTATCATGTACTGTCATACAACTGAAAATGAATTTAAAATGTTAAAACAAATTAAGGAAGAAAGGATTGAATCACATATACAGAAAGACATTGAATAATTGAAAAGATGTATATCCAGTTCTCACACAAATTCCCAGAAAGTTGATCTTCAGGACAACTGGGCTGAAATTGTCCATGTATTTTATGATAGGAGGGCAGTGATGGCTGATGTCAGAGGGGAAGAAAGGGTCAAGGATCAAATGGATTTCACAAGCTCACAATCATTGTCTAATTATTGGTTGAAGTTAGGAAAGAAAGAAGCAGGAAGTTCTTTTTCTTCACAAAGATATCATTGACATTGAAACATGATGAAGAGGTAGAGGGCAAAAAAGGAAATGACCTTGGAGACCAATATACTATTGTTGAGTGCTGTGTGTGCATTCACTCCGACAGCCTTTTAGCATTTACACTGGCAGCCTTTATTAATGAATGGGAGGCTATTTATGCTACAAAGTGGAGACACTGTGATGCTGTTCCCCATGGCCAGAACATAATTCATATGTGTTACAGGGTTCATTGCATTTATATGTTCAATATCTTGTTATAATTGAAATATTGGAAATTTTAATTTGGTCGGCAATTTCTTATTTGCTGTTTCTTGCTATCTTTGATAATTAATACAGTTTATTAATATCCTTTAGACAGGTTTGGGATGGCAATTCCCTTTTCTAATAAGGTAGTTCTGGGTAATGCTTACTAAGTAATTAATGTTGCTGCTATCCACTCTTGTTTTGATACTTGTCAGAAGAAAACGGAACCTCCTTCCTCCTTAATGGAGTAAAATGCAATAGTGTGTCACAAAGGAACAAGCTTAGTCTTGTAGTTTATAGTGGCAATCATCTGTGATCTGCTCACTTTGTAGAATGCTGTACCTGCTGGAGGCAAAGGCTTGTTTACCCTGGGTTCTTACTTATCTGGGTATGGGAGAGGGCTGGGCTTACATGCCCACAGAGAAGTAGATTATGAGAGGCAATGCAAGAATTGAGCTGCTGGTCAAAGAGAAAGGAAGAGTGGCAGAATTGGCCATTCTGAGATCAGCGTAATGAGTAACAGGTGATTGTACAGCAAAAAACCCTTGAAATCCTGTTAGAATTTACTAGGGAGGTAGTAGGGATTTAGAACATTAAAAATTACTGTAAGGATTAAAGGAAAATAATCTCTGTAAGTTTATAGGACAAGGCAATGCTGCTTTTTATCACAATGAAAGATGACATAATGCAATAGAGGAGAATATCCTACTTGGGAAAATTATCAACTTGCCTTGGAGAAAGGATGAAGGTGGAATATTTTCCGCTAGGATTTAGGTAAGTAACTAGAAAAGACATTTTTCATGCTGGTGCCTTTGTTATGGTCATCAGTGGGCACTGGGTTGTATGAGAGTTACGTGTTTTTATTTTAAAACTGCCAAATTATTTTCCAGAGTGGTTGTACCATTTTACATTCCCAACGAAATGAGCGATTCAGTTTCACTTCATCCTCATCAGCATTTGGGGCTGTTATGATTATTTATTTTAGACATTCTGATAGGTGTATAGTGAACTCCCATGGTTGTGTTAATTTTCATTTATCTAATGGCTAAAAATGTTAAACATATTTTCATGTTTATTTGCCAATTTGTATATTCTTGTCAGCTTTTGCCCATTTTCTAGACTGTTTGGTTTGTTTGTTTTTTACTATTAAGTTTTGAGAGTCCTTCATATACTCCTGACATTAGTCCTTTGTTGGACATGCGATTATGTGGTTTGCAAATATTTTCTTCCCTTTTCCTTTTTTTTGGAGGAAGATTAGTCCTGAGCTAACTACTGCCAGTCCTCCTCTTTTTGCTGAGGAAGCCTGGCCCTGAGCTAACATCTGTGCCCATCTTCCTCCACTTTATACATGGGACACCTACCACAGCATGGCATGCCGAGTGGTGCCATGTCCGCACCTGGGATCTGAACCGGCAAACCCGGCGCCGCGGAGAAGCTGAACATGCAAACTTAACCGCTGCGCCGCTGGGTCAGCCCCTGCCAATGTTTTCTTCCATTCTGTATTTTGTCCTTCCATCTTCTAAAAAGCGTCTTTGGCAGTGCAAAATTTTTAAGATTGATCAAATCCAATTTATCATTTTTTTCTTCTATAGATTGTGCTTTTGGTGTCAAGTCTAAGAATACTTTGCCCACTAGATAAAAAAGATTTTCTCCTATTTTTCTTCTAAATGTTTTATAGTTTTACTTTTTACATTGATCCAGTTTGAGTGAATATTTGTATGAGTTGTGAGATTTACATCAAGATTCTTTTTTGTTTAGAGACATTCAATTTCTCTAGCATCACTTGCTGAAAAGGCCATCTTTCCTCCATTGAATTGCTTTTACACTTTTGTCAAAAATCATTAGGGCATATTTGTGTGAGTCTATTTGGGGGCTCTGTATTCTGTTTCAGTGATCTATATGTCTACCTACGTGCTGGCCAATACCATACTACCACATAGTTTTGATCATATATGTGTTAAGTTTTGTCAAATTCTTTTTCTACATTGATTGATATGATCATGTGATTTTTCTTCTTTAGTTTATTAATCTAATGGATTACATTAATTGATGTCCAAACACTAAGCCAGTCTTGCATCCCTGGAATAATCTTTAATTGGTCATGGTGTAGAATTTGTTTTATTTATTTCTAAATTCTATTTGCCAGCATTTTGATAAAGATTTTTCCTTCTATATTCATGAAGAATATTGTTATTTAGTTTTCTTTTTTGTACCATCCTTACCTGGGTTGGGTGTCAGAGTAATCTTAGTATCATAAAATGAATTAGGATGTGTCCCATCCTGTTGTATTTTCTGGGAGAGAGTATGCATATTTGAGAGATTATACTCATCTTCTTACGGTATTTTAAATGTTTGGTTGAATTTTCCAGTGAAACTATCTTGGAGGGACAGCTCTGTGGCCAAATGGTTAAGTTCGTATGCTCCACTTCAGTGGCCCAGGGTTTCGCTGGTTTGGATGCTGGGCGCAGACCTAGCACCGCCCATCAAGCCGTGCTAAGGAGGCATCCCACATAGCAGAACCAGAAGGACCTACAACTAGAATGTACAACTATGTGCTGGGGGCTTTGGGGAGAAGAAAAAAAAAGAGATTGGCAACAGATGTTAGCTCAGGGCCCATCTTTAAAAATAAAAGAGAAAGAAACCATCTGGGCCTAGATATTTCTCTTTTGGGGGGAGTTTTTAAATTGTGAATTCAATTTCCTTGATGGCTCTATAGCTATTCAGGTTGTCTATTTCATTTTGGTGAGCTGAGGTAGATTTCTTTTTTCTTTATCAGACTTATGAGAAGTTTATCAATTTTATTCGTCTTTCCATGAAATAGTTTCTGTTTTATTGATTTTCTCTACTGTTTTAATTTCATTGATTTTTGCTATTATCTTTGTCATCTCTTTCATTTTGCTTGCTTTGGGTTTGTTTTGTTCTTATTTTTCTAAGTTCTTGAGATGGGAGGTTACGTTACTAATTTAAGACATTTCCTTTTTTCTAAAGTATGCGTTTAGTGCTATAGATTTCCCTCTCAGTATTGCTTTAGCTGTGTCCCACAAATTTTGATATATTTTATTTTCATTTGTCATTCATCTCAAAGTATTTTTTTATTTCCCTTGAAATTTCCTCTTTGACCTATGATTATTCAGAAGCCTGTTGTTTAGTTTCCAAGTGTTAAAAGATTTTTTCTTTTATTGATTTCTGCTTTGATTCCAGTGTAGTTTGAGGACACACTCTGCATGATTTCAATTCTTTCAATATTATTGAGATTTCTTTTACAATTCAATATATGGTTAATCTTGGTATATGTTCCATAGGCACTTGAAAAGAATGTATATTTTGCTGTCATTGGATGGCATGTTCTATAAATGCCAATTAGAGACTGTTGATTGACGGTGGTGTTGAGTTCTTCCTAGATCCTTGCTGATTTTGTGTCTCATTTTATCAATTGATGAGAGAGAGGTGTTGAAGTTTCCAACTCTAACTGTCGATCTGTCTATATCTCCTTTCAACGCCATCAGTTTTTGTTTCATATATTTTGGGGCTCTATTTTTTGCATGTACAAATTCAAGATTGTAAAATCTTCTTAATATATTGACTTTTTTATCATTATATAATGTAGATCTCTGTCTCCATTAATTTTCTTTGCTCTGAAGTCTACTTTATCTGATTGTAATATAGCCACTCTGGCTTTCTTTTTATCAAAATTTGCATGAGATATATTTTTTCCCATATTTTTACTTTCAACCTGTCTATAGCATTGGACTTCAAGTTAGTTTCTTCTAGACAACATATGGTAGGGTTATATTTATAATACACTCCATCAATCTCTGTCTTTTAATTGGTGTATTTAGAACATTTATATTTAAAATACTTACTGGTTTGTTAGGGCTTAAGTTTGTCATTTTATTTTTTATTTTCTGTTTCTTCTGCTTTTTTAATTTCTATATTTTTTTCTGTCTTCCTGTGGCTTACCTGAACTTTTTTTAGAATTGCATTTTGATTTATTTATAATGGTTTTTAGTGTATTTATTTGTCTAGCTCTTCTAGTGGTCGTTCTAGGCATTACATTATATACATAACTTCTCACAGTCAACTGTTGTTGCCATTTTACTAGCTTGAATGGTGTTGAAACCATACGTCCATTTATGTTCCTTTATCCTCATCTGTTTGTAATATAATTAAACATTACCTCTACATACATTTAGAACTACATCAAACAGTAATTTTTGCTTCAACCATACAACATAATTTAAAAAGTTCAAGAGAAGAGAATCTGTTATATTTACCCATATGTTTGCTTAAAGTGTTCTTTTTTTCCTGATTTTCCAAGGTCCCTTCATTTATCATTTCCATCATGTTCAAAGAACTTCTTTTAGCCATCCTTATAATAAGTTTTTTGGTGTCAAACTCTCTTAGTTTTCCCTTATCTGAGAATGTCTTGATTTCATCCTTATTTCTAAAGGATATTTTTGCTCAATGTAGAATTCTGGGTTGATATTTTTTTTGAGCACTTGAAAAAATGTTATGCCACTTCCATCTGGCTTCTATGGTTTTGGATAAGAAATCCATTGTCATTCGAACAGATTTTCTCCTATACATAAGGTGTTGTTTCTCTCTAACTACTTTCAAGATATTTTCTTTGACTTTAGTATTCAGAAGTTTGTCTATGATCTGTCTTGGCACAGATTTCTTTAGGCTAATCCTGTTTGAGTTTTACTCTGCCTCTTGAACGTATAGATTTGTGTTTTTTGTCAAAGTTTGGAAGTTTTCAGCAGTCACTTTTCTATAAGTACTCTTTCAGTACTGCTTTTCTTCTTATCACTTTCTGGAATTCTAGTGACACAAATGCTATATTTATTGTTTTAATAATTCAACACATGCCTTAGACTTTGTTCTTTTTTTCCCTCTAGTCATTTCTGTTGTCCAGGTTGGGTAATTCCCATTGTCCTATATCCAGTTCATTGATGCATTCCTCTGTCCCCTCCATTCTGCTGTTGTGCCCATCTATTGAGCTTTTTATTTCAGTTAAGGTGTTTTTCAGTTTTAAACCAATTTCCATTTGGTTTTTCCTATTTCTTTTTAGAGATATTCTATTTTTTCCTTGGTTCCAATCATGTTTGTAAGTGCTCATTGAAACATTTTTAAGATGCCTGCTTTAAAATGTTGCCAGGTGGTGGCATATATTGACTATTTTTTTCATTCAGTTTGAGATCATCCTGTTTCTTAGCATGATAAATGCTTTTCATTGGAAACCTGGACATTTTGGGTATGTTAGGAGACACTGAATCTTATTAAACTTTCAGTTTTAGTTGGCTATTTCTGATATTGCTACAGCAGAGGAAAGGGTGGGAGATATCTCATTACTATCATGTGGGGTTGAAGTCAAGATTCTCCATTCAGTCTCTATGTTGACACACAAGTGAGGGAAGGGCCTTCATTACTGCTTGATGGAAGTTGGAGTTCTGGATCCCACTAGACCTCCGATGGTAGTGCCCTGGTTATGACGAGTAAAAGGGCCTCCTTACTGCTTTCCGCATGACCACCCCTGAAACCATGGAAGACATGGGAAGTGGGGAAAGTCCTGACTCTCCACTAGGCCTCCTTTGACACCTCCCCAGCAGGGAGGATGAGGAATGACACCTCTCCAGTGAGATGGATGTGGGCCACCTCGTTATTGACAGGTAGGAGTGGAAGTTCAGGTACCTGACATGGTCTCCACTGACATCATGGCAAGAGGGCCCACATTACTGGCTAGTGAGGATGAAAGTCCAGGTCTTCAACTTGGCTTTCTGTGACAGTTCTCCAACAGCAACGCTGTGTTTTTCTATAGCCTGGCAAGAATGGAATTCTTGGTTTCCCACTTAGCTTTTGCTGGAGTTGAGGTAACAGTTTTTTTGGATGGTGCTTGGCTGAAGTAGAGTGATTATTGTCTAAAAGTTTTCCATCTTGCTAAGCTGCAAGTATATGATTTATTTTACAATAAATCCTGGTCCTTTCTCTGGAGAAAGGATTTTTAAGGGGTTTTATTTGTCTCTGCCTATTATCGCTTCCGGGTTGTCGGTGCCTTCAGTTCTAAGCCTGGTTTATGTGCGGCACACACATATGCACACAAAATCCAGGGAACTCATTACCATGTTGACTTCTCTCCACCTTTCAGCATCTTCTTGTGTTTGTTTTGTATTGAAAGTCCAGTGTTCTTATTGTACTTGGCAGAAAGAATATGGAAAGAAATATGTACTCCGTCTTCTTGGAAGTGTTACCTATTCTTAACTAGCCTGAAGTGGCCTGAGAAAATAGGAATTAAACAGCAATCCTGTAGTCAATTAATTCCTACCTTTATTTACCTTCCTGTCATTGGAGACCTACTCTGAACTGCAGGTCATGCTGGTGATATGGAGAATGTACAATACCTCTCTCCAGGGAGTCATATATTTGTGGGAGAATCAGAAAACAAAAGCAGCAATTAAACATAATGTGAAAAATGTTGAAGTAGAGATTTGGATGGGGCATTGTGGGAAAGCAACGAATCCAATATAAAGGAGGAGGTAAAAAGAAGGAGACATTTTAGCTGAGAATTATTGGACAAATACAAGTTAGCTAGGTGGCCTGGGGTAGAGATGACCAGGGTCAGGGGAAGGGCCATCCTTCCACATAAAGATAAAAGCCTTGTAAAGGCACAAAGTCATGTAAGAATGTAGTGCAGCTGGGAAATGCAAGTGGTCACTGTGACGTGGAGCATGTGTATATGGAGCAATAACCTAGAGGGAGAGAAGTTAGAGCTCTCACCATAAGAGCCATTCCTATGTCATATTTTGTACTTTGGGTTTTAAGTCACAGCAATAGGGAATGTTTGGAAAACTTCATATCATTGCATAAAATTGACTGTTGTAAAATAAATCATATACTGGTAAATAAAGTATACAAAACTTATATGCTAATCTAAGAGCATATACATATATAAGAACAAAATATGTATTCTACCCTCAACTGTTTAGAGCGGAGATGTCATCTTGTCTGAAAGGCCTTTTCTGACCATGTTCTCTGAATTAGTTCTCACTGCTTATACCTCCGTTTGTTGCAACTTATAAAATTCTTTTGCTTGCTAACTTCTGGACTGCTTGCCTATTTACTATCATGTCTTCATTGACTACTATGGGGTATGACACCTTGTAGACACCCAACCAAGATCCATGTGCTGGCATTTCATCAATTTCTGGCAATAATGATCACAGGAATAAAAGGCACAGGGCTTCTCTTAATTTGTTCAGATTTGGGTCCACATTTTCTTTCCACTAGCATCCAGAAGTGGCTCTTTTACCACCTGAGGAAAGTGGCATAAATTTCTCCTTATGTTATGGCATGGGACATCAATGTTAATTACAAAAATTGTGCATAGCTTCCTTGCCTCTTCATTATTCTCAGAGATCCCTGAAGGAAATACCTCCGGTTTGTTAATCCAAGTACATGCAATCACATTGTAAAAAAATTAGTTCTAATGGTTGAGGAATTATATTGTGAAGGTAGTTGGAAACCACCTGAAGTAACCAAACGAAATTGTAGAAGCAAATGTGAGCTCATGCCATTTATTTGACTCCTCCCAGTTCTTCCTCACGTCTACCTACCTGTCTTTTACTGTTAATTCCCACCAAGGAGCAAGCAGAATTTTTCTACAACTATTTGTCTACAGCCAAAGACTATTTAAGTTTTTAATCGTCTTTATCTCCAAGCTCCTCATTTCTACTCCTGTGGGAGTCTCACATGGCTGGAGAACAGAACTAGCCATTCAAGAGATGGAGAGGGGCTCCAGCATTTGTAAGGAACAGGACAGCCCCTGAAAACCAGCACATTATCCATTCATAACAGTCATAACTTAAGGTAATATTTGTAACATTAGCACTTTCTTTAGAAGTGGGTAATTAAAAAATAGCTTTTAAAATGTCACTATTCTTCAAGAGAAATAACCCATTAAATCTGCAATTCTCAAGATCGGCTTGCATAAATCTCTGGAGCTTATCAAAATGAAGACTCGCAATCTTCACTTCCACTTGCAGAAATTCTGTAAGTCTAGGTTTTTGTAGGCCCAATGCTTAGAATTTTGCTTATAAAATAGACACACTACTGATTACGATGAAGTGGCAAGGTGCTCCATTGGAGAAACAATACAATAAGACTAATTTTAAATTGTTTTAACTTTCTAAACCAAGACTTTGAACAATGAGATGTAGCAGATAAGTTTCAATTTAGAAGATGGAGGTGTGGCTTTGGGGAATGATATAAAATGATAAATAGTTATTAATCAGTGAAAACACTTCCTTAAGAAAAATATTATTATTGCTATTTAAAGTCCAATGGGAAATTTTGGCTTTAATGGTCATCTTAATTTTTGAAAAGCTCAAATATGATTTTGTCATAAATACTGATTAAAATGAAGACTTGTTATTATATAATTAACATGTTCTAGAAACTAAGACTATATGAACATAAAAATTATGACAGTTTTACAGTGAAAATTCTAAGAAAATTTGGTCAGCATTTCCCCAAACAACCTGCATTTCCCAAGTCACTCTTGGAAGTGAATGAACCAAGTATTGGCAGGTAGGATCACTGTTAATTTTGTTTTTCTGGGACTGGAATATTTTAGCATATTCTGAAGACCATATAAAAGTTTTCTACAACAATCCAAGAAAGTTAAACTTTTCGGTGTATTTCCCTGAAATGTGCATCTAAATTGCCTCTCAATTCTCTTTCTGCCAGAGCAGCCTCTCCAGAGTGGTCATTATATAGAGAACACAGAGAGAGTGCTTATGTTTGGGTACATATTAGTATGTATAGAAATAAAACAGAATTAACTTTGTTCTGAAGTTAGAATTTGTATTTTTTTTGTAATTTGATTTAAATTACCTTTCTGGAGACCACAATTTCAAAAAATAATGAGCTCTGAATTTTGACAAGAAAGAAATCATCAGGAAAGAGTTTACCATTCAGTTCAATGGCGGCAGGTTTTCTCTCTTAATTAAACAGATTGTTATTGAGCAACTACTATGTGGAACTATATATTAGGTAGGCAACATTGGAGATATCAAAATCATCAACCTCAGGGGCATTTAGTTCAGTAAAGAGAAATACAGAATTTGCTATATCACAGGGTAGAAAAAATAATGGTCATGAATTTACAAGCAAGTGCTATGACCATCAGTGAGGGTACCTTAAGGAAGGTTCCACAAATGCAGTGGGATTCTTTTCAGGACTTTTGGTCACTGAAGGTAGATTTAGGGAGAGTATGGTCAACTAAAGAGGAAGAAGCATTTTCTGAGCATCTTCTCTGGGCCAGCTGCGCAGAGCACTTCATATGCATTCAGGTGTAGGTGAGGGGACGCTTAGGGGACGTACAGGAAAAGATGAACAGTTCAGTTCAGCTGGAGTATGCAGCTTATGAAAGACATTTAGGAATAAATTGAATTTGAAAACATTTTAGGGGTAATTCATAGAGTCTTTTGAAGTCTAGACTAGAAATTCATTTTTTAATAAGTTTAATGTGGCAGCAATATTTAGAATTGATTGAAAAGGAGAAAAAACTGAGTGGAGAGGGTAGTGTCTAATAAAAAGGCTATAATTATTGTCCTCAACCAAGAGAGGTAGGGGCAAGTAGAATGGAGAAATGGAAGCATGTGTGTGAAGTAAAATAGAGGAATATGGAAAGTAAAAAGAACAGCGTCGTGAATACATTACCATCTCTACAAACATGCCATGACTGACCCTAATTTAGAAACAGGAGTCAAGGAATATTAAAAATACATCTATAGAATATTCTAGAATCCTGCCAATTCAAAGAGTTAATTAACAGTTATTAATAGTTATTTGATATCTCTTAAACATAGCTTGACCAAAAAAATTAATAAATCTCAGGTCACTAAAGTAGTAAGTTAATGGGCACCTATTAGGTGACTGCTTTACTAATAATATGAACACAGTCAGCATAGCTAGAAAGCAATTCTGCTATTCTTTTTTTTTTTTAAGATTTTACTTTTCTTTTTTTCTCCCTAATGCCCCCAGGTACATAGTTGTATATTTTTAGTTGTGGGTCCTGCTAGTTGTGGCATGTGGGATGCTGCCTCAGCATGGCCTGATGAGTGGTGCCATGTCCGCGCCCAGGATTCCAACCGCGAAACCCTGGACCACCCGAAGTGGAGCACATGAAATTAACCACTGGGCCACGAGGCCAGCCCCACTTCTGCCATTCTTAATTTCTGGAAGAAATTTATACTTTGAGCATCCAAAACAAAAATACTCCAAAATTTCTACTAACCATTTCAATAAAGTTAACATTTCAACATGTCATTACGCTCAATAAACTTTGTAATTAGGATGTGTTTAATCACTGACTTTTGTTTAAAAATGTTACAAATGCAACATGTATTCACTATATTATATTTATGAAATAGAGACAGATAAAGCTAAGTGGAAGAAAAAAATAATTTTGTTACCCAGAAAAACGAATAAGACAACCACAACAAAAGCACTGTTAACATTTTCTGTAAATCCTTCTGGTTTTTTCCTACACATGTGAATCCTTTTCAGTTTTTTGTCCACTATGACCTGTAGATCTTTCTCTTATCACAGTTACCCAAAGATTTTTCAAACTTTAAATTATATCGGTTCTTACCAATCATTTTATGCATTCGTATTTGTTTTTTGGATCCTGACAAATTAAAAAGGATGTCTTTAAGTATAAAAAAAAAACATTTTCTGGGAACACAACCTATCAACTGGAATGCTATAAGTCAAAATGCAATTATTAAACATGCAGACTACAACGGATGTCAAGTTGAATATCTTATTTTTATGATTCACCCCTTTAAATCTCTAAAATGTAAAGTATTTATAAGAAAAAAAATTAAAACCTTGTCCAAATTTCCTGTCTGTGTTAATAATGGGTTCTTTGACAACATTGTTTCTTTAAAGAACAAATTTTTGCTATAAACTGAAATTTACAAATTATCGCTATATTACAAGTAAATATGAATCTTATCTTACATTGGAGAGATAAGTTTAGATTTGGACTAGCTCAACTAATAAAGCCAAACAAATAAGGGAAAAAAGTTTCTTTTTCAAAAAGAAGTTTCAATGGAACAAGTAAGAAATAATCTATTTCAAGAAAAATACATACGTCTGTTTATGCAGATGCATGCATAATTTTTTAGTATTCTGAGGAAGGAAAGTTTAAAGACAAAGGAAGTAAACAGTACTATATTCTTCAGGAGTAGGCTATGAAAGTATATAGTCATATAATATTACCCTAAGTTGACACATCTGTAACTAAGCAGTGAGAAGTTTCAAGGGCTTGAGATGCTAACCTGAACTCAGCCTCAGGAGTCATGCAAGTAACAAGACATAAGATTTAAACCAAGAGGAAAACCAAGAGAAGTGTTTTCCCCAAGGGGACATGCTAATTAAAGGTGAAGCTTCTTCTCTTTGCAGGTAATTTTTGATGACTCTGTGTGTGTGTGTTATCCACATGACTATGCCTATAATTGAAGTCCTTCTATTATTCAGCCTACAATCATGAGCGAGGAATACGTCTCACTGAGAGCTACCTATGGACAAGTGCTTAGAAAAGGAAATAAAGAGCTTCTCTACTGCTGAACTTGCAAATCCAAATGTCGCATTAAAAAAAAGAAAAGGAAAAACAGGAAAGTGATCACTACCCCTTTTAAAAGTGTGAAGAGGATAAAACATCAATATTTTATACCATCTTGAGTTGAATATAGTGAAAAACATACTTTCTTTACTAAGTACTTGTTTCATTCTCTGAACTGGTCTGAATCAGTGTCTTCCAAAGCAGTTGGTAGCTTTTTATATGATTCTCAACCACTGTCCCTGGAAGGAAGCAGAAGGATGAAGAGAGGGGCTGTAGTGGATCAAACCTATTCCACTCTTAGAAGGTAAACAGACAGGGATGAACACCAAAACCCAACAGAGTCCATGGACAACATCATGATCTTCCCGTAGAATAATAACATGATACTTTAGAAATGGCACGGATTTCCTCATAATCTTACAATCGCCCTAAATATGATCCATATTCCCATACATCAGTGGTTCTCAAACTGTGGTCCCTGGACCAGCAACATCAGCATCACCTGTCTCTACTCTAGGCCCTACTCTAGACCCACTGAATCAAGCAGACACACTTGTGCTGGGGTCCAGTAATATGCGTTTTAACAAGTCACCTGCAGGTGACTCTGATGCATACTCAACTTTAGAACCGCTGCCACACATAACTGAGATACTCTGTAGCACTAAAGACTTTTATAATAGGTCTGCACTTAAGAGAAAGTTTTATTTTGTGGCTATTTGTGTAGAAACAACCAAACACAAAATACCCTCACAACAACCCTGACAGTTTGCACATATCACATCTCAAAACAATCACAAAGGGACTAGGAAAAAATATTTATTTGTCCTGCCCCAGATTAGAAGAACACCTTGTCTCAAACATCTGAAATGGTGGAATGATGGCAGTTATTAATAGGCGCTGCATCTGAGAGGGCCTACCCTGTTTGGAATAATCATGTGTGGGCCGTTTGAACAATGACAAGTCCTGTCGTGCGCCATTTTCCTGCTATTCCTGTAATTGTATGGTTGCTGCCGCTGGGGTGAAGAGATTTCCCTGTGGCTGGATGAAGATTTCCAACTCTGCTTCTGTATGAAATGTACTAGTGCAACAGGCACATTATCTGGCTGTTCTGAAACTATGTCATACATCACACCAAACGAAGGATCCAGAGTGGCTTTCTTCCTTTTTAGAACATGCTGTTAGGAGGCTCCTCCTCTAGGTGAGGTCCTCCTTTCATTGCTCCTATATCAGTGATAGCCTATGGGCAACTCCAACACTGGAAACACTGCACATTTGAGGGACAAGATATGTGTGACAAACACTCTTTAACTTTGGAGAATCTCATGCTCTCCTTCCCTCATCATGGTGTCCATTGGTGGCGGAAAACTGCAGTTCTCAAAATGCCAATCCAAACTTCCCTGCTAATTGTGCTATTTTATTGGTTCCACCTAAGAAATGTTAGTAACGGTAGAAGTTAGCCGGGACACCAAATATGGTCATAAAATGCACTTTTACCTATTCCAATATTAGGTAGCGTCCAAAATTGTTGTGAGGAATTTAAGCTTACATCACTCTTTTTCTTTTATCGGTGGAGGAATGTTGAAAGAATTAGAAGTTCACAAAGTGCTGAAAGTCAGACATTAAGCATTGATTCAAAGGTAATTTCTCACTTTCTTGTCTGCTTTTATCCCCACGGTTACCACCTATTCTATTCCGTAACCCACCGATAATAGAGCCCTGATAAACTGGTGCCAAACGGAGTTGAACTTCAGCCATTCATACACCTGTGATATTACCTATTTTGGGACCAGTATTTTCACCGCAATAGTGCATGAACTGTAAAAAGAACTCACTGGTTCTTATGTAGTAGGGATAAAGGAAAATAGTTTTCAAATATTTTTCTTCTGAGGCTTAACTGCCCCTTCTAGGAGAGATGAGTTACACTCACCGGGCTGCCAGTTTCAGCAACGTACATATATGCTTCAGCCACATGTGCACTTCTCATTTACTTAGTTAATCATGCAATCCATAAATTTATATTAAGTACCAATTGTCTCCAGGACCTGGATTAGGTATTAGAGAGATACAGACAGGAAAATAAAATACTCTTATATTTCTCCTCATCCAACAGAGTCCTTTATTTTCTTAGGAATTCATATCCTTTTGATGGTGAATTTTACTATTATTTTTTTATGTTAGCTGTTTGTTCCTGGACATAAGTCTCTAGGTTCACTGAACTTAGTATTTATTTATAAAATCCCTTAAGACATTGCTCACCTGGCCTGGCCACCAGAGTCCTATACAAGTACAGTCTAACCAGCTAGAGAGAAGTTATATAGTATTTAAGCCACACAATGCAAATAAATGCCCATAACATTTTGTGCACTAACTCAATTTCCATTTGTTTCCAGATCATCTTACACTTTATTTTAAGCCAAATTCTGAGGGGCCTACAAAGATAACTAAGACTTGTTGTCTAGGAGACTGTAGTTTGAATGAAGATATGGATAAGTAATTTGGGCAAAGCCATACTACTAAATGCTGTCATAGATCATTGGCTTTTACACACTTTGGGATCATGAAATTTTGTGGGTGCGTGTGTGGAAGATTGGCTCTGAGCTAACATCTTTTGCCAGTCTTCCTCTTTTTGCTTGAGGAAGATTATCACTGGGCTAACATCTACGCCAATCCTCTATATTATGTGGGATGCCACCACAGTGTGGCTTGACAAGGTCTATGCCTGGAATCCAAACCAGCGAACCCTGGGTCGCTGAAGCTGAGCACATGAACTTAACCACTACGCCACAAGGCTGGCCCCAGGATCGTGGAATTTTTGCGATGTTAATGAAAGATGGACACTAAGAAAAATGCATATACATACAGAGTTGGGAATATAATTTAACATTCCATCAATGAATCATTAAACTCCATTTATGATGCCACATTAGAAGAACAGACAAATGCTAAAGGAACATGACAAACAGACACTAATTCCATTAGGAACACCGTGCAGACGTTTTCTGATGGGATAGATTTAATGAGACCTTAAGGAAATTTTAGGATTTTCTCAGGCAGATATTGGGAGTAGCAGAAAATATTTGAGATATATGTAGAGAAATGTGACTGGATTTCCACAGACCATAAGGTACAAGCGGTATATTATGGGAGAAATACTACAAATTTCACATGGAAGCCACATTTGGCAGGAATTTGAATGCCATGTATTGAATGCCAGGTGTCTATGGAACCATTGAAGGTGTTTTAGCTGGGGACTAAGCTAAGCAAATCTGTATCAGAGGGAACTACCTGTGGAAACAAAGTGGAAGAAAGATGAGAGTATGCAAAGGGAGCAGGTGATGAGTAGAAAGCTACTGCAAGACTCAAAGTGAGCACAAACGACATCCTGAAGTGGTAGGATCCTGAAGCTAGGAAGTGATAAGGATGATGAGGAGGAGGAGGATGCTAATGAGAATGGTATCAATAACAACTGCATCAGTATGAGAACATTTCTGCAGTACCAGTAAGAAAGGGCATTGCAATAAAACGTATAAAGCAAGTCAGAATAAAATGTCTTCATCTGGCTTTCTTGGAAATATAAATACTCCAAATGCATGGCAGCTAGATAGTTTCAGTCCATTACAATATTGTCTATAATATAAGAGAGATTACAGTATGAACATGTAATTACTTTAAGTGGTAAATTCCAATATGTGTGCATTAAGTTTAAAGTCTCTCAACTGAAAAAATAAGCAAAAAAACATCATAAAGGGAAGTTTTAAAAGATAGATATATTTGAATCATGTTTTTGCTTAATGAATGTTATTGGGCCAAAAGTTCAAGTTGCTTTTCCAAAGAAAAAATAAAAATTATTTCCTAAAGAGTCCAGAACCACCCCTTTTCCTCTCTAGACTCCTTCTGGTGAGTCTAATTCATTTTAATTAAGAAAATTATTACTGAGTGTTCTAAAATACATAAGGCATCACGTTTGGTGGAAATGGGTCCAGGAGAAGACGGAACGAGTGAAATGTAGTTTCAGTATAAAAACCTAATAGGGAAAAATGTTGATGAAGACAAAAACACTGATGAGGAGATGAGGAAAGATTTTAAGATGGTGGTTCTCAACTTTGGCTCTACACTGGAACTACCTGGAAGCTTTAGAAAATACTCATATCTGTTCTCCATCTCCAGAGATATTGACTTAATTGGCATGGGTTGTAGGCAGGACACCAAGAGTTTAAAAATCTTATCAGTTGCTTTAAATTTTGAGTAGTTTCTAT
The DNA here is from genome assembly GCF_037783145.1 of Equus przewalskii. Lineage (NCBI taxonomy): Eukaryota > Metazoa > Chordata > Mammalia > Perissodactyla > Equidae > Equus > Equus przewalskii. The sequence goes on from NC_091837.1 coordinate 64,501,111, forward strand.
TTGAGGTAAAACATTTACAGATGGATAAAATCTTGGCAGGTAGAGATAGAGGTGAGATTGGGACATTTGCAAAGGAATAAAGGCAAGTAAGTGAAAAATGTCAGCAAGGCCATATTCTGGAGTGCCTTGTAGAATAGATGATGCAGAGCTAGGAAGAATACCTAGTTAGACCCAGGATACCTAGGTTCAATCTTGAATGTGCCCCTTACTGGTTGTGTGAATGTCGACCATTCACCTAACTTTTGCGTACTGTTTTCCTCATTTGTAATATGGATATAACAGCTATTTCTCAAGGTATATAGAGTCATTAAGTCCTGTTATGGGCTGAGTGGTGTCCGCCTAAAAATGCTTACGTTGGAGGACTAACCCTGAGTACCTCAGAATGAGATCGTATTTGGAGATAGTGTCTTTACAGAGGTAATTAATTTAAACTGAGGTCATTAGGGTGGGCCTTACCCAATATAACTGGTATCCTTATAATAGGAAACCTGGACACAGAGAAGTACAGAGGGAAAACAGTGTGGAGACATAGGGAGAAGATGGCCATCTGTAAACCAAGGAGAGAGGCCTGGAACGATTCCTTCACTCACAGCCCTCAGAAGAACAACTCTGCCCCTGCTCTCAGATCTCTAGTCTCCAGAACTGCGAAGAAATAAACGCCTGTTGGTTAAGTTGCCCAGTGTGTTACACTTTGTTAACAATAGCCCTAGCAAATTTATTCAAGCACCAAGATGAAGACTTATATTAAATTTTTTATGAAGAATCATTGAAAGATTTTTTGGTGAAGTGTGAGATTATCAGAGCCACTCTCCTGTTTATTTATTTTTATTGAAGTATAGTTGACATACAATATTGCATTAGTTTCAACTGTACAACATAGTGATTTGACATTTATATACATTATAAAATGATCACCCTGATAAGACTAGTAACCGTTTGTCATCATGCAAAGTTGTTACAATACTGTTGACTATATTCCTTGTGCTGAACGTTGCATCCCATGACTTATTTTATGACTAGAACTTTGTATCTCTTAATCCCCTTCACCTATTTTGCCTGCCCGTCATCTCCCTCCCCTCTGGCAACCACCAAATTTTGTCTGTAACTATGAGTCTGTTTCTGTATTGTTTTTTCATTTGTTCTGTTTTTTTAGATTCTACATATAAGTGAAATCACAGTATTCTCTGTCTGATTTCTTTCACTTTGCATAATACCCTCGAGATCCATCCATGTTGTCAAAAATGGCAGGATTTTCTTCTTTTTTTATGGCTGAGTAATATTCCATTGTGTGCATGTGTACACTACATTTTCTTTATCTAGTCATCTACTGTTGGACACTTAATTTGCTTCCATATCTTGACAGAGCCAGTCTCTTTGGCTCTTCGATCATCTCTACTCCTCTATTCTGAGTAGTGAAAGTACTCAGGGCTACAGAAATTCTAGAATTCACTTAACTCCTTTCTCTTCAGTATAAAATTGAATGTACATACTGGAGGTCACTGTTAGGTGAGATTTCTTTTTTATTTTTTAAACTTTCACTATTAATTTTTCTTTATTATTTAAAAAATATGTGCATCAATATAGAGAGCTTGAATTTCCAGTGTTTCCATGTTCCTTTAGGTAGGAGAAGCTGACATTGAGCCTGTGTAGTGGCTAATGCTGCACAAATCATTCTTCTTCTTCTTCTTTTTTTTTTTTTTTTGAGGAAGATTAGCCCTGAGCTAACTACTGCCAATCCTCCTTTTTTTGCTGAGGAAGACTGGCCCTGAGCTAACATCTGTGCCCATCTTCCTCTACTTTATATGTGCGATGCCTACCACAGCATGGCATGCCAAGCAGTGCCATGTCCGCACCTGGGACCCGAACCGATGAACCCCGGGCCTCCGAGAAGCAGAACGTGCGAACTTAACTTGCTGCGCCGCCTGGCTGGCTCCATGCACAAACCATTCTTTATGAAGCTAATTCTTGAAGCAATGTGGGGAACATACAGAAGAGAATTTCAGCAAAATTCTTGAAAAATTCTGAATTGTTTCTTATGTTTCTCTTTAGAATCTGACTTATTAGATGCAAATTCCTTCAATATCAATGTATCAAATTAATAAATGTTTAGATAGATGCAAATCTATGAGTTATGGAAATGAACCGCATCTGCCAAGTATCAAAACTGAATTTAAACATTATGTGGTCTCCATGATAGAAGTCCTCTATCTTACATAAAAATCTAGTAAAGGGGACAGTACAGTATTCTAATTAGGTGACATTTAGAGATTGCCATCACATCTAGAATGTGTAAAATAAAGTGAAAAGTAGAGCCAATTTTAAGACACTTATTTCCCATAACCAGAAATTTCAGGGTTTTATAGGCTTGTCTTTAAATATGTTAACATTTATACCAGTGTTTACAAGTTAGGTGAGAATTAATAGCTTACAAATACAATTTGATCAAAAAGATGCAACCTCATTAGTGAATTATCAAAAATTGTGTTAGGATTTAATTAACCCTTGAGGAAAAGGTGTTGGACTCTTTGTTTTCTGTAGTTCCAGCCCCAGGAAAGGGCTGAAATGTGGTAACACTTTAGTGCTTATCAGTTGAATGTAGGAACTTGGTTCTGCTTAGCATTTTTCAGAAATGCTTGTTTCCATCTTCTCACTTAAAATAGTACTGCATCTTGGGAGATCCAGAAGTAAACTGTCCTTCTACAGAGAAGTAAAAGTAAACCGTGTTCAAAGTAAAACTGTGACGTAAACTGTGAACTTTGCAGTAAAGTTACAGAGTAAACTGTGTCCATGAGCTTCTAATAAACATTTGTCACCTGAACACACAGTTAGAAATCTACATATAATCCCCCCACATACATATCCATATCATGTGTCCTCTTTATATGTGATCAGTTCTGATCTATTCTACGCTATCCTTTCTGTTCTATCCCATTATTTTCAATAAAAATCAAAACTGAGTTCTAATTCACAAAATTGATTTCCTGGTCCTCTAATGGATCATGGGTCACTCAACCTCAATGCAGTGGTTCACTCAAACTTGCAGTTTGAAAAACATTGCTCTAAAAATCTCAATGTGCCCTTTGGTAGGAAACGTTCATGCCTCAAGAAGCCTTGTTTTTTTACTGCAGAAATATTTATTAACCAGAAAGAAACTAGAATAATTATGTTTGTTTCTGCCCCTAAAATAGTATCCTAGTTATATGTATTTGACAGTGACTTCTTCATGGTTGGTTGGAAGGATAAAGTAGGTTGATGGAAAATGAAATGAACATGACAAACACTTCCCCATGGGGGTTGGGAGAGTGAAATGGTTGATGGAAAATGTAGGTTATGACAATGCCACCACACGGAAGCTTGGCAGACAATGGAAATTATGATGCTTCCTCCTTGAGTGGTGGAAGTGTGAGGGGGGTTGAAGGAAAATGGAGATTATGACCACACCTCTCCCCAGAAAACCAGGGAATAGCAGTAGTGAAGAGAATGTGGTGACTTGACCCCACACGGTCCTGAGTCGGGTCCAAACAGCACCATATTGACATGCTTGGAATGTGCAGGGTTGGGAGAGAAGGCAGGAGGGTGACCTGCATGAGGCTTGAAAGATCAGCAGGAGTTTTTACAGGCCAGACATGGAAAGCCTGTAATACCAAGGAGAGCCCTGCCTCCCCCAGGCATGATCGGCACTTGAGGCTGCCCCTCTTCTGCCTTTTGGCCAGTCCCAAATAAACCCAGGAACCTTACTTCAACCCCTCTAGTGCTGCCCCATGACTCCTAGTCTCTCTCCCAGGGTCCCCTCACACTAGCAGAATCTAGAGACCACCTACCAATCCCTGATGTCTCTCTCACGCACTGCCTAGCTGTAGTTGAGCCAACCGGGGCAGCGCTCAGAGCCCTCGTGGTCCTCCTGGGTCTGTACCTCCACAGCCTGTGCCTCCAGTCTGTCCCACTCAGGAACCTCTTCCTTGCTTTGTCATCCTCTCCGTTGGCCCTCACTTTTCTCTGCCCCCCTCAAACTCTCAGCACCTACACTAACTTCCCCGCATGCAGTCACCCCTAATAACCTCATCCATCTGGGGTCCAGCCTCTCAGGATCTCCAGCCTGTGTCTTCACGAGGGAGGGAAGAGCATCTCCAGCCAGCAGACAAGAAGGTGGGTGCAGTTGCTGTGCATCTCCTGAGCCCCTGCTGGACAACTGGACAGGCTGGTGGACTGCACTGTGACTTCTTTCATCAGCCACCTCCAAGAATGGAAAGTAGAAGAATGTCCTCAAGCTAGCAAGGACCTGGGCAAAGGGAATCCAAAGTCTTGAGTATCCACAAGACTGTGGCTGTGATGGGCAAAGAGGTGGCCTGTGGCAGGCAGCGAGATGAGGATTCATGAACTTCTTCATGAAGTTCTCTCCATGGCCTTGGGACCTGGGTCTCTCAACATGCCCACATTCAGGATCATAGGGATCATGTGCCTGAAATTATACAGTGAGAAAGGTGTTGGGAAGAAAATCCACGCTAGAGGCCTTCTGACTGAAGCCAACACTCTTGCTCAGCAATGCCTGTGCTGACAAGGAGCATCTTGACCTCATAGAAGCAGAAATACAAAGGGTCACGAAACCATGACTCAGCATGTGTTAGCACTGTCTGTGTGCTGGCACCATGCTCAGGACTGAGGATACAGAGGGGAACACAATGGGGCTGCTGCTTTCAGCTTGCTCAGTGTCATGTGGAAGGGAGACATTAATCAGATGGATCCAAAACCTGATTACAACTGCGATAGGACTGTGAAGAAGAAATCACGGGTGTCTGTGCTGGGCGGCAGGCAGGAGGGCACTCTGGATGAGATGATTGAGAGGGAATGATGGGCAGAACTAGCCAGGAGGCTGACGTTCCATGGCGAGGGAGGAGCACATGCAGAGGCCCAGTGGCGTGAAGGAGATGGGCCAGTTCTGGGAACAAGAAAAAGGTTGCTGCAGCCCAAGAGGAGAGACCTTTAGAAGCTGTGAGGGTGGGCAGGTAAAGATCCCCATTCCTGGGACTGCCGCAGCTGATTGGGACGTGCAGGCCTTGTAGACCCCTTCCTTGGGGAGCTGTGGAGTGGGGAAGAAGCCCTGGATAGTTGGGGATCACTGCATCTGCATATAACAAAATACCAACAAGACAGTGACTGGGAAAAAAGAAAGTGAAGTTCTTCTGTCTCATGTGAAGAAGATTGTAGTTTCTGTGCCAAGATTAGGGTCTTATCTGCATCTTTCTGCTCTATCACCTTCCCGTGGTTTCCATTCTTGAGGCACCAAGGGGGTCTGACCATCACATGCACACTCTACATCTGCAGGAAAAAGAAGAGATGGCAGTGAAGGGGCTGCTGCCTCACTTCCAGATCCCCCTCAGAAATTCCATACACCCCTTCTACTCAAAAATTAGTCATATGACCACACCAGGACTCAAGGGAGCCAAGAAACTAGTCTTCTTAGGAGGGGTGCATGACTCTGTCAGGAAGAGGAAGGAGAATGCGTGAGCATTAAGATTATAGCAGCTGCCTCAACGACTGCCAACACCTTCCTGGCTTGTCCCATGACAAGCTCATCTGATAGGTTTGTAGATGAATTCCTGGTCTACAGGCAGGTTCCCTCCCTGTGAGGCTGAAGGGGAGACAGGCCCTTATCTTTGGGATACACCCTTCTCTGGGCCAGGCCTAGACTTGTCCTCTGACTTGCTTTCACAGCAGTGAAAAGGACTGAGTCATTCTGGTTCTCGTTCTGCTTTTTGTTTTTGCTTGCTTTGTTTTATTTTGTACTGGTAGAGGTATTGGTCTGAGTGAAGGGCTGTGCTCTGTTCATGGTCCAGACTGTAAACCACTCATTACACACTTTTATTCATTACACATCTTTAGCACTGACTATGAGGTAAGTAAGATGCTAAAACACTAGAGGATACAAAGGGAATGGGATAAGACTTTGACCTACAATGGCCTATGTTTCCTCAGGAAAAATACAAATTTTGGTAGCTGGAAAGTGGAATCATCACAAGAAATATTTAGATAAGACATTTAGATTATTCTGGGGATGAAATAGATCAGCTAAGCTGCCTTCAGCTTCATGTAACAGAATTTCTGGCCAAAGTGGCTTCAACACAGGTGGTTATGATCTCACCAACAAGGAGACCAGAGTCAGGAGGCTCCAGGGTTGATGAATGCATCCTGTCAGCAGGGGCAGCCTTTCACCAGCTCCTCTGGGATTCTTTCTTTCTTTCTTTTTTTTTGTTTTTTTTTAAAGATTGGCACCTGAGCTAATGACTGTTGCCAATCTTTTATTTTTTTTTCCTGCTTTATCTCCCCAACTCCCCTCCCCCCGCCCCCGTACACAGTTGTATATCCTAGTTGCAGGTCCTTCTAGTTGTGGCTCATGGGACGCCACCTCAACATGGCCTGACGAGCAGTGCCATGTCGGCGCACAGGATCCGAACCCTGGGCCGCCACAGAGGAGCGCGCAAACTTAACCACTCTGCCACGGAGCCGGCCCCTCCTCTGGGATTCTTGTTACCTCTTTCCTCATGGGCTCACTTTGGCTGCTACAGCTGCTAACATCACATCCTCACCCTACTAGGTCAAAGGCAAAGAGTGATGACTGATTCCTACCATCTGCTTTTCTCTAGTTAGAGAGAAAACTTTCCCAAACACCACCTGCCTCCTACAGAAGCATCTGCTCAGAGCCTTTTGGCCAGAACAGGGTCAAATGTTTTCCTAACCCCCAACCAATCCTGGCACAAAGGAAGGGGAGGATCATGACTGCTTTCCTCCAGCCGTGAGTCATCCCTTAGGAATGGGCCTACTTTCTCTGAGCCCATTCCATTAGGAGACCAGAACAATTTACATTTTATTTATTAGTGTTACTATTATTCAGTATAGAAGAAAGAAATGTCTGGTGGAGAAAATATCAACAGTTTGCAACAGGAGGCAAGGTCAAGGACTAAAAGTCCAGGTATAGAATGGATTGTTGTTGTGGGTGTGGAGGTCACCGAAAATGATGGCAGGGGTATAGTGGTGACAGCAGCAATGATGACCACAGTGATGGGGGAGGGGCAGAAAACTGCCTGAGAGCAGTGGTGGGGTGCTGTCAAAGAACCGTGGGCAGCCTACTCACTGTGTTGCCCTGGAGTCTCTGCACAAGGATTCTTTCTCTTTTTGGAGTCTTGTCTTCTCTGTCCCGGCCCGCCTGCAGTCTGCCACACTGCACTTGATCTCTCTTTCCCGGAGGTCTCTTCCTCAGAACCAGCTATCAGATGGGAGAAGTCAGAGCAGCAAAGGGAGCAGTGGCAGCCTCAGGATCCAGGATGCTTACGGTCACCATGGAAACCCTTGGGCTGAGCATTGGCCCATGGAAGGCCAGGAAGCAGCAGGAAGAACAAGCTGAGCACAGAAAAGTGGGGCGTCTTGACCCAGACATGAGAATTCTGAGGCCACCAGTTCAGGCAGAAATCCATCTTCCAGTGGATGGGCCAGTCAGCGGCTGTCTGTGAAGGGAGAGGTTGCTGCCTCTTTCAGGGTCGGGCTGGGCTCTGAAACATAAGTGGTTCATGGCCAGGTGCCAAGGCCTGGCCAGTACTTGGAAGGATTCAGAGTACAGTCTCCCTGATGACTTACCATACCGAGGTGCTGGTGGGCTCATGGCCTGAAGACCTTTGGCCTGGGACTGACTTCAGCCTGGTGGCATATCGCTTGGGGAGCCTTTTGGTTTTGGGGAGTTCTCTTGTTCAGAGGGAGCAAAGGCTGCCTGAAAAATCTAGAGGTCAACTGGGCATCACAGGAAGGATATGACTTAAAGAACTTGCCAGAGGGTCTGGCCTCCCTGGACGTGGCACGAGATGAGAAGGGGGACTGTGAGCAAGTCCTGGAGGAGACCAGGCCCTGAGCAAAGAGGAGTCCTTGGCTGAGCTCCTACAGGCTAAGGACAGGTACTCCCAATGGAGGGGGAGACACAGGCCTTATGAGAAAAGGCTGAGCAGGGCTGTCAGCTGCAGGCCCAGGTCTCTGAGCTGGAGAGCTGCTGCAGAGAGATGTAGGGGTTCCTGGCAGCTTTGGCCTTCCAGGCAACAATTCACCATACCAAGGGGTCGTGTCCCCACATACACCCATCCCAGGAGGGTATAGAAGGGGAGCTGGGGTGGAATGTGGGTCACCTCCCTGATGGAGGTGGTATGAGCTACCTGATGGATATGAGTTTTAAATAAGGGTACTGAAATACCAAAGAAGTGTCCCCGGGTGATTGTGATGTACAGCCCGGGATCACAGTCCCTGCACCCACCGAAGGAGTGGTCGCATTCTCCAGCTGGTTGGGTCTCGACAGAGCAGGTGTCTAATTTGACCCTGAGAACAGAACCGTGAGGTGGGCAGGGTCCCCACAGCTCTGAGAAGGTGTTGGTGAGCTACAGAGAGCTGACACTGAGCACAACGTCCCCTTCCCCATGAACACTTTTCACACATGCTGATTCCTCTAAACCAAAACCAGCCACTGAGGTGGCGCCATTCTGATACAAAAGCACAAGCGGAGTGTCTGCACACAGGTGTTTCTGCATAAACCATTTCTGGCCCGAGATCTCACAGCAAGTGTGTGGCAAAACTTGGGTTGGAACCCGGAAGTTATGGCTCCAAACTCCAGCCACAGCAGCAAGTGCTTCTCACCTGCAGGTTCCTGTCTGACTCAGGCTTTTGATGAGCAAATGTGAAGGAAAGAGCAGGTGGAGAGAGGCCAGAGGTGTGGGACGCCTTCCCTGTCTCTGGGTGAGGTGATGTGGGGTGAGGGCGGCAGGTGAGGGACTGGAGAGAGAGGGCCAGGATGGTGGGTTGGGTGCTCAGAACCATGGAAGCGCTGCGGAACCAGGAGGAGATAAGTGGGATTCGCTCTGGCTGCTCTAGGTGCAGGGGTGGAAGGATGGAGCAAGGCAGAACAGGAGACAGGTGGGGACAGGTGCTTCTGGGAGACTGGAGGGTGTCTGTGGACATGGGGGGAGGTGGCCCCCTCCAAGAGGCAGAGCTGAGAATTGGTGATGGATTGGATGCTGGTGGGTGGGGAAGGAGGAAGAAGCCGAGGTTCCAGCTTGCCCCTTCCAGGCAATGATTCCCCTCAGCTCCAGGGACTGTGGGCTGGAGCTCAGGTCAGGTGCGGATCCCAATGAGCTGGGCCTGCCTGCAGCTCAGGCTGAGGTAGACGCGGAGAGGCTGGTCCTGTGGCTGTGCTCCAGACACACGCCCTCATAGCAACTGGGCTTAAAGGGAGGAGAGTTGTGGAGAAGGCTGAGTCTGGCGGGGAAGGTGAACTTGTGGGGACCTTGGTTGATGTCCTAGCCATTTGGAGGGTTCCTGATTTCAAAAGACAGTGGGGAGGTTGGTGGAGGCCAGGTAACTGGGACCTGATGGGAAGTGGCTCAGAGCTGGTGTTACTGTGATAAATGTCAGTGTCTGATGGTGAGAAGCTAGAGGAGGTGTGGTTTGAGGAGCAACATCTGGAGAAGGTCTGACGTGGGGGTGGACACTAGGTGAGACCTGGATCTCTGGGCTGGCCCTCCCCCAGGCAGAGGCAACACTTCACACTCATTTCCTGTCAGCTGGGGACCCTAGGTCTCCTGCGCTTGGCAGGGTCTGAGGGGCAGAGGTCAGAGGGCGTGGGGCACACTTGTGTGATCCCAGCAGATGAACATTTTTCTCTGTAGACATTGGTGGGAAGTGCTGTACTGAGAGGCCGTTAGGTTCTGGCTGGGTTGGGGTGTTGAATGAGCCACACAAGAGTGACCTTGTCTCTTCTGAATACCCCCCCAAAGTATCCCTCGCACACTGCTCCGGCAAGGAGAGACTCAATAAAGATTTGTTGAATGGATGTATGCTCAGAAAAAGGAGGCTCCAGGGCTAGAAGAAGTGTGGGCAGAAAGTGGCCACATTCCAGTCCCAGGAAGCCAGGATGGGCCACCCGAAGAAGGACTTGCACACTTTGGATTTCAGGAACCAATAACTGTCCTGGGCACATTGGAGGGTCGCCACTTTTCTATTTTCAGAAATAAGAACATTAAGCACAGTTCCTTCCATACTGTTGCCTTCTCATGTAAGGAGGGAGAATTTCCCGCCAACTGGGAAGGACACGACTTCAGGGAAAAGCCAGCCCCTTCTGAGAAACAGAGACAGGTGACTAAGTGTCCAAGTCAGGCTCCTTTGAGGGTGAAGAGATATTCCTCACCCTCATAGGACATGGGACAACAGGCATCACTGATGGTCAGGCACAGAGGATGTATAGTCACCCTGCCAGGAAAGGGCGCTGTGACTTCCTCAGGCCTGGCCGCAGGTGCCCTGCAGAGCCTGCTGTCCTGGAGGTCTCATGAAGAAGGTGCTCAAGGAAGCAGGTGTGGTCAGTGTGTCAGCCACGCTGAGAGGCCAGGACAGGAATGCGGTGTGCATGGCTGGCAGGGGTGAGATGGTCCTGTGGTCCCCTCGTGTCTCTCTTTCTGGTTCTGTGGCTCAGCCCCCAGCTGCTGCATGATGGGTCCATACAGCCTCCTGCGGAGGGCTGCCCTGCCTGACTGGCCTGCTCAGGCCACAGGTGCAGGCTGCCAAAGCACTTGGTGGTTACGTTGGTCGCACAGCACCCCAGTCTTCAAGCCTTCGGCTTGCTGGCGCTGAAGGAGGCAGGTGCAACTTGTGCCCAGAGCCCCACAGGATCACATGGTGATTACACACCATGCAGCCTCTGGTGTGCTGTGCAGGCAGATTTGGGGGCCGTTGGGAAAGCAGCCCCACCAGCCAGGACAGCAGTGAGCATTTAGGATGCCATAGGCTAGCTGCAGACACAGGCTGAGGAAGGAGGAAAAGCTCTCCCATCAGACGCCACAGCCCGGTGGACCTGGATGGCTCAGGCTCGAGTCCCAGGCTCTGTGCATTCATTCATCACAAGTGTAACAAGAGTACGGGAGGAGGACTTGTGAAATGGCTGATGAAACGATTTCTCACCTTTTGTGATGGACAAGTAGCTATTTTAACTAGAAGCTAAATTTCTCCCTCTTGTCACCATCTCTGGTCCCAGGGTTCTTCAACCACATGATCAGTTAGGAAAACTCTTGGACGACTTGTCACTATTTCAAGTCCTCAGCTGGCTTCAGGTCGGGTTCCTGTGCTGGCTGCAAGAGGAGAGCTTCCTAAGTTGGGTGGCCTTCTCATGTCGGGGGGCTGCCGATGCTGCCTCTGATCCCCCGTGTGCCCAACTTCTGCGAGAACAGGATCTCAGCAACACTGAGAGCCACAGTCAGAGGCTCACACATTCCAAGCTAGGTTGGCCCCTGGGGCCTTCATCACTCCTCCACTTTCCTATCCCCAAACAGAGCCAGTGGTGACCCTGCGAGAGCTCTAGAACCATCAGCATCAGCACGACTGCAATACAGGCAGCCCAGGACCAGGATGTCTGGCCCTCAGAAAGGTCAGGCGTCGGGTGAGAGGAAATCCCAGGACATAAGATTTGGAGATGGAGTGTGATCACTGCTGCTGACCTGGCCACCAGGCAAGCCACCAGACAAGACCCTTCACCAGCAAAAAGATACGACTTGCTGAATGCTCAGATGACGGTTAGCATTTTTTAGCAATGGGATATTTTTTAATTAAAGTATGTACATTGTTTTTTAGACATAATGCTATTGCACACAAGAGACTACAATATAGTGTATACTTAACTTTTATATGCACTGGGAAACCAAAAATGTGTGTGACTTGCTTTATTGCCATATTCGCTTTATTGTGGTGGTCTGGAACCAGACCTGCAATATCTCCAAGGTATGCCTGTAAATATTAATGAAATTGGAGTATTTCTGGACTCTAACTTTGCCAGAGGATTTTTAGAACTGAATCTGATATTTATATGAAAGAGCTGCTGGGTATTTAACTATTTCACCTGGCGGTGATGAGAGGACTTTGAATAAACCTAAATATGTCGGAAAAAATCATCCGCTTGTCTTTAAAAACTTGGCCGATTCCTCTAAAGTGAGATTTTTCTCCATTTGACGGGAGTAAAATGCAGAGTTGATGGAAGAGTATTAATATTCCATATGCTGTACTCGTGAAAAGCCTCAAGCATTTTGCTTAGATTTCAAGAGAAGAAATTTCCTTTGAAATACAGATCAATCATTTTATAAAAGATCCTGTATTGCCACCTTAGAAATATCAGAGCTGAATCGTACTCTCTTACAATGGTTATTTAAATCTTCGGTTGAGGCGAATCTTGCCAGTGTGTCCGTTTCCTTGGGATATCTACAGTGAAGTATTCTCAGGCAGCCTGCTCTCGTAGACTGATTAAGTAAAATGTTGACAGAGCATAACCAAAATGGCATCATTAACTTTAAACTTGAAATTCCACCTTTGGGTCAAAAGAGGTTTTACTTTTGTGGAGGTTTTGGGTGTTTTAGCTTCTGAACTAAACAGATTGAGGCAAAAAAGTATCTTCATCGTTCATGTATCCACAAACTTCAGGGTCTGGTTGCCTGATGCTTACTGTGTGTAACATTTGTAGACTGCTGTTTTTCAAGGAGTTCAAAAATGACACAATATAGCAATCATGAGCATCTCTCATACTGACAGCTATGGTTAATAGTCTTTAAAAAGGAGTAGGATATAATTTACTATCTTTCCCCAACAGAATAACACTCACCCCTCAAGTCCTCTCCCCTACCCTAATTAATATCTCCTGCTCAGAAAGCATCAAAGCCTGTTTCAAACGATGCAGCTGTGCTGCACATTCCTGCCTGCCCATCCTGTCCCCCTGTAAGGGGAGGCCGCTAACCGGCTGCCCCTGAAATGCCTGATGCAGCCGAGCACTTTTCACTGTTGCCCTGTCAGGTACTACTTCAAGGTATTTTCTCCTGTGTGTGTGTGTATAACAGAGAAAATAACAATATTTATTTTCTGAATAAATAGTGTAGTTTAAACAGGTCTGGAATGCAATCAGAACACAAGAACACCTTAGAATTTACTTATTTTTTTTTTTACCTTTTTATTTATTTATTTATTTTTTGCCGAGGAAGATTCGCCCTGAGCTAATGTCCATTGCCAATCTTCCTCTTTTTGTATGTGAGCCACCATCACAGTATGGCCACTGACAGATGAGTGGTGTAGGTCCACACCCAGGAACCAATCCTGGCCCGCCAAAGCAGAGCATGGTGAACTTAACCACTAGGTTACCGGAGCTGACCCAGAATTTACTTATTTTTAAAATGTATTCTGTCTACTCCCCTCTACTAGACAGTAAGCACAATGAGGACATGGGTCTTAGTCTTTTTTATTCATTGATGTATTCTGCAGATGTAGAATAGTGCCTATAATTATTTCTAAAAGATTTACAACATTTCTTTATATCTCAAGGATATGAATGATCATTTGTCTTATATATTGTAAATTTTTCTCAGTTGATAATTTGACTTTTAATTATTATTTAGTGTAGAGTACTTTTTAAATTTTAAAAAATTAAATCTATCAATCTTCTCCTTTATGGTCTCTTCAGCCTTCTAACTGCCTATGGTATCACAAAGAAGTGTTAAATCTTGCTTTCACTTTTCCTATTTCATTTCTTCTTTGTGTGTATGTCACTAAGGTATGAACCCAGCTGGCTGCACAGAACCATTCAATCATCCCAGCTCTTATTAGGTACCCTGTGTTGCAGTAGGCATTGCAAGGCATACAACATATATATTATATAAGAACATGCAAAATGTTTCTAATACACATTCAAGGAATAAATATGCAAAATATTAATATGAAGAAGACATAAAATTGATAACCCTTATAGCAGATGATGAATTGCCAAATATAGATCTCAGTTTCTATGAGTTCAGCATACAAAAAAGGATGACAGTGGGCTACTGTGAGATGAAAAGTTTAAATTAAATCTTAAAATTATCTGAAGGGCTAACCTGGCAGTGAAAAATAATGATTTCACTTCACTAAAGCAATAAACTTATATTTCTTAAACTCCTAGAAAATAAAAAGTTCAGAGTGTACTGTACTCAATGTCAGTGTCTGAACTTTTACAAGAAAGGAGAAAGGGAGGGAGAGAAGGAAGGAGAGAGAAAAGAGGGAAGGATGGAAAGAAGAAAGGAAGAAGATGACATTCAGAAAAGCCAGTAGATTTCTGTTGGTTCTCTGTGAGATTTCCTGAATAGCTCCCATTGCATTACATATTCTAGCAGATGTAATGCATCCTATCTGGTGATAATTATAATTCCCTTGATTGTAACCTTCGTTTGAGAGTAAGATCGATGATTCTAGGGAATCACACATGCCTGCCTATCCTCAGCAATCTGAATAGTCAGGCTGTGGCATGAGGTCATTCCACTCGGCTCAGAATCAGCCAGAACAGCTGACAAACCAAATTGTTATGGGTCACATCTTAAAAGGACAAATGAGTGTCTGTCAATGTGTCTTTCTTCACTCTTCCTGGAATAATTCTTAAATGCTTGATTGAAATACCTGCTAAGTGACTGAAATAGTCCCTTCTTCCCTGTGCTCATTGAAGACAATAGCCTCGCATGCTTACAAACAATAGAAATGATACAATTGATAGAAGACAGGCTTGATTCTTCTGCAATTGTGCTTCTTAATGCTTTGCTAAGGGTTTAAGGTAAGTCCTATTATGGTGGCTTGACCTAGAGTGTAGTGATTACCTTCCAAAGTGAAAGAAAATTGAAATGAAGTTTGTATACCTCGTTGTAAGTTATAGAGAGTGTAAGAAAGTGAAAGAGTGAGGCGGAGCAGGAGGTATGCTATCTTACTGAAGTTTTGCCAATCAAAGCAGCAGGTACAGTATGGCTCCCTGTGCTCTGCAAAATGGATTATAACCTGGGCATGAACCCCCTGAACTGACTTGAATGGGTGTTACTCCAACTCTGAGGATCTTGGTGGAAGCTTGTTTAGAGAGTTGTGCAACCTCTGGACTTGCTATCCTGCGTCCTGCCACTGCCTTGACCTTCTGCCTGTCTCCCCATCCCCCCACAGCATGCCTGATCACGTGCCCCTTCTTTGTAGCTTATTCATGCAGTAAATTTCAACATTCTTTTATACTTTAAAGTTGAGTCTTATCTCTTCCTTTCAATCAATAGGGCAAAACCTACATGGCAGAAATGGATAGGATGGGGCAAAGCAGGGACCAACATTGCCAAACCCACCCGTGTGTGTACCATATCGTGGGCAGGCCAGAAGATAGTCATACTGACTATTATAATCAGGTGATGATCTTATTCTAATTGGTTATGTCTAAAACTTATTGAAGAGATTATAACTATAAATCCTAATGCTCTTCTGAGTAGGAGGAGTGAATTGAATGTGAATCATGCCCTTTTATGAGAAACTTCTGAGCACAAAGAGGTGACCCTTGTCAGTTAGACTGAACACCCTTTTCATGTCCTCTTACAGTGATTGCAGCATTGTAGGATTAAAAGAATAGTCATCTCTTTATCTGCCCAAGTTCTGGAGGGAATTTGACTCACTGCATGCCATTTGGATATTGCTGAGTCACCTATGCACACAAGGGGACTCCTTTTCTCTTTTATACTAGTCACTGCTCAAACTTTTGCTGTTCCTGTGTCCTCAAGAGTTAAAGATTTCATTCATTCATTTATTATTTCGTATATTCACCAAGGATTTATTTAGTTCCTGTAACACGCCAAAACTTTTCTAGGCACCAGAGAAATAAAAAAATGTTCTCTGCTGTCAAGTAACTCATATACTTGTGAAAATAATTAAAAGAAGTGTTTTCCTTATCTTTCTGTGAGTAAAAACAAGTATCACAGAAATTTCTGTGTTTGAAGTCATGTTGATTATTGTGTAGGGTGGAAACTCACAAGTCAGTTTTTGATACATTTTTGAGAATCATTGGAGTTTTCTCAATACCTGACTGAAATTTATTTGATTGTTATAGTATACATTCTATGTTTTTTATACCATAAGTATTGAAGGTCCTATTTTTTTATTACTCATCTACTTAGTTTTGACACTGAATGACTGGGCTCCTTTGAGTGGTTAAGAAACTACTCATTTTGAGGAACTTTGATTTTGATGTAATGAAGAATGGAGGGTAGAAGGAGAACCTGCCACTAGGCTCTTCCTGTTTCTTCTATGAACACAAACAGAAAGCCCTTGAGCAAGGATATGGTATGAAGTCATCCATAAGAAGCAGGAGGCAATACCTTGTTTTGATAGGACAAGGAACTAGATTTTTCACTAGAAGGCCGTTTAATGTGAAGGCACGTCACCTGCAGGAATGCTGTAGCTTCAAAGTGAGGGCAAATTGGCTTACTCCGTATTGGAGTTGTAACAAGGAGTCAAGGTAATATTTTTAGCTCACATTTTCAATTTTAGGATAAATTTATATATACTACTTTCTTACAAGCATATGCACTTCGTTTTATGTGGTTATCTGCCCTTAATTATTTTCCAACTATTCATCAATGATAACTTTGATTTTGTCTTTGGTCACAGGAGACAATTTAGGAAAGTGACATCAGTTTTTAAGAAGTTGTTATAAATTTTGTTCGATCTCTGATTTATTGCTTTATGAGCCAAGAATTTGGCTTGTGTTGTCTCTCTTTTTAGGTGTATTCTTTGTGCCTAATGCATAGTCAGTTCTTTTGAAAGTATTCTGTGGGCATGTTGAAGAGGATAAATTTTATGTAAGTAGAATATGAAATTTAATATGTACTGAATAATTATTAAATAACGTTATCCACTCTATTATTGGGATATTCTTTACTCTTATTGACATTGGTTCTGCTTGATATGATTGGGACCAAAAGAGATGTGCTGAAGGCTTCACTACTTATGTCCTCTCAGGTTTCCTTAATTTACAAGAGTTTTCACTTAATACATTTTAATGCTGTGCTATTCAGCACATAAGGATTTGTGACATTCGTATCATCATTGTAGATTTTACATTTTACCAATAAAACATGACCTTCTTTGTCCTATTTAGCTCATTTTACCTTGAATTCTATTTTGCCTCTTATTAATATTGCAACCTTGCTTAGTTTTTTGTTTGCATATGCAGGGACTATGCTCAGCTTTTTCTTTTAAAATTTTTTTGGTTCAAACTCTTTTTGATACCATATTATTTAGACTGGTCTTGTTTAAATAAATCTGAAAGACGTTTTCTATTTTTAATAGGTGGGAATTTAAGGACTTTTCAACTATAAAAGCCTCACTTGCTAACTCTCAAGTCAAATTTTATATACATTTTTAAACATTTTCATTGCAGTACAGTATCATTTGGCCAATACTGTTTTCATACATGCATATAAGTGCTTTGTTTAATTTACATAGTTCGCTGTAAAAATAATTTCATTAAACCCTTTTTTTGGCAGAAGGTGCAGCAAAACTTGGGCTGTCTAACAAGATCACCTGTCTATAGGTGGCCAAGGATTTGTAAAGTCTGTTCTCCCATCCTCACACAGTCTTGTCCAGAAAAAGTGTCAAATAGAGACTAGATTTCATTTAGTTTGATTTTTATGAGCATGTTGCTTTCAGGGCAAGAAAAAAAACAAAAAAAGGACCAGAGAAGTGATGTTTAAAGAGCATTTGATATGTGTACATAATTATGTGAGTTGTTTTAGTTAGTATACTTCATCTGAGAGTACCAGGTGTAGCTAAAAAGGGTGAAAAATCTAAGACACTGGAAATGATTTACTCAATAGCCTGCCCTGTGGTGAATACCTTTATTCTTGGCAGTAGTAACCGGCAAAATCCTTGAGAGGCATAGACACTGGCCCAGCCTGGGCTGTATGGTTGAGCTCACACTTGCGCATGCACAGACACACGCAAGACATTCTCCTTGTCCTTATAAACTTCATTATAATTTAGAACATGTTCATATCAAACAGGTAGTTTTTTTCTAAAGTGTGCCATAAAAAGTCATTAGTAAATTAATATCTGAGGATGAAAAATATTCAGGAAACTTCTTGGAGGAATTAGAAGATGCTACATCTTCAGAAGACCAATTACTGATTTGAAGGCAAAGTTTTTCTTTCAGTCACTTTCTTTAGAAAGACTACTCTGAAAGGATGGAAACTGTGTCTACTATTTCCTGGGTGTTATCCTGACACACCTAGCGGGGTATTTAGTGTCTAAGTGGCACTATAAAATCTACACTGTATAAGAAGCAAGGAAACTTTCATTCCTCTGAATGTCTGGGCATTAAGTTTCTCAGCATCCCCTAGGGGTTAACAAATCCATACTCCTATGTAGTACATTAAACATTCACTTTTATGTTTAATTGCAAAAAGGAAGAAATTACACATGAACCAAGCCGTGGAACACCCCAGCCAATTTGGGCTATTTTTATTGCTGCTTCTTCATCCTGTTGGCAAGGGAAAAGTTTCCACCCTAGGGTTTTGGCAAAGGCCAAACATATGACACTTGACACTGGACAGATTAAATCAATGGCAGTTAATAAGTCACATATACTCAAAGCCCAGTCTAGTGAGGAGGACACTTCATGCCACACAGGGGCACACAAGAGCTGCATTTGGGAACAGAGTGAACAGCCAGGGGCTGTAGGATGCAGGCTTCGTAGTATTAAGAGGGTGAGGTGACCCCTGGTTCCTGCTTAAAGATGTGATTCATTTGTTTGAATAATTCCACTGGTTGGCAGGGAACTGAAATATGCTACTCCGGGATAAGCAGCAACTTATGCTGGTCCACTAGATAAGGAAGGTTGCTTGGGTATGAGACCTTAT
This sequence comes from Equus przewalskii, assembly GCF_037783145.1. Classification (NCBI taxonomy): domain Eukaryota; kingdom Metazoa; phylum Chordata; class Mammalia; order Perissodactyla; family Equidae; genus Equus; species Equus przewalskii. Next base: position 64,519,845 of record NC_091837.1, read on the forward strand.
CTGTGGGACCAGAGTGGAATGGGCAAGTCGTGTATGCTTAGACCCTTTAGGCCCTCCTTGTTTCAGATGTCAAGGTAGCATATAATATTGACTGTTAATTTTAGGGCTTACGTTACAGAAGTTGAAGGACAAACCTTCTATAGACCAGGTTTACAAAGAATTGGTTCTCACCACCATGCCTGGTCTAAACAGAGCTCATATTTATGTAGAAAGCTGCCTATATGTCAACATTCTGCTTTTTCTGAGAAATCATTTATCTGTTCTTCTACTCCTATTTTTGGCCAGGCTATGTAGCTCCCTCGCTAGACACTGTGCCTTCAGTTGCTGAAACAATGCTACCTGCTGACTGCCCAGATTTGGGGTACACTTTGAATTCTTTCGCCTTCCGGTCCTTTGGCCATTATGACAAAGAGTTAAGTTTAGTTAGTACACTGCCCTAATGTCAGCCTCTAGCTGAAAAAACTGAGCATGACTGTAAGTTCCCGTGGGGAAAGACTGCTCTTAGTGATCTCTTTGTCCCCTTAATAATCCCATACTCACCCAATTAAGAATTTAGTCCCTAGGGACGAAAGACAAGCTGGCAGAAGTCAGTCTCAGATCCTCTGGATCCAAGTTGCTCGGAATGAAGATAAATCTGGTGAGGAGGAGTTTTGGGAGCCAGAACACCTGGGCGAAAGGTATTTGCATTTGAACAGGGAAAGTGGCAGGTAGTGACAGACTTCTCCATCCTCTGAACTTTCAAAGCATCTGTAATCTGTGGCCCATTCATTTTTTCCAAATATCTATTACCTTATTCAAATAATTAAGTTGAATTTGAAACACAAAATTATAACCAAGACTCATAGAGTGAACTTGTCATTATATTTCTCAATGAAAGGAGAAAGTTACAGAGATGACAGAAAAAATATTAAAGAATCTAAATATAACGTGTGCTCCCTTTGGGCAATGATTTGAATATAGACGGCTGAAGGCACAGGAAATACATCTTTCAGAATTTTAACATAAATGAAATTCTAGTCTCTATATTTTATTAACTGTTGTGTCTTATGAACTGTTATGGATTGAATTTTTCTGCCCCACCCAAATTAATGTGTTGAAATCCTAACCCCCAATGTGATGGTACCAGAAAGTGGACCTTTGGGGGGTAATTAATTTTATCAGAATAGAGTCCTCATAAATGGGATTAGTGCTTTCACAAAAGGGACCAACCACTGAGAGCTCTCTCTGCTCTCCCCCATGCCAGGATAGGAGGTGAAGATGGCCATCTACAAACCAGGAAGCGGACCTCACAGACACTGGATTTGCCGGTGTCTTGATTTTGGCATCACAGCCTCTTGAACTGAGAGAAATAAATTTCTGTTGTTTAAGCCATGCAGTCTCTTGCACTTTGTTATAACTGCTGGAACTGACTAAGACATGGACTAAGGGAGAGAAAAAGGCAATTGGGAGAAACAGAGAGAAGAAAATGATACCAAGAGAAAAGAAGAAATAAATGGTAAATATCCCGGGTAGCATTAAAGCCCTTGATTTAAAATGTTCTCTGAGCGACCTGTCCTGGAGTATCATGGATATCCCTTATGATCAAATGGTCATTTTATTTGTTAGTGTAAGTAAATTTGGAATAAGCACAAAAATATTACTAGATATTAGTAGTGTCTTCAATTGAAGAGTATTTCTTGTTTAAGACACTCTTCTGAGCTATCAGATTCTGGCCTCTTACAACTAACTTTGAGCTAACTTACAACTCTGAGAGTTGTCCGTAACTGATAGCTATGCGAAATGATTCTTGAAAATACTTCTGTTCGATGGAGAGAAGCTAGTTTGGGGTCCATTTGCAAATTAATTCCAATATTCCTGACCCATAAGTGTGTCTGTTTTGGGATTTTTCTTTGGACTGTCTATAACATTTTACAGTTTCCTCATTAATGATGAGTTAAATAAAATCTTTTAACACCTGTTTATTTTATATCTGTTTGAGAGATATGATTTAACCTTTTGCAAAAGAAATGTGTCTTTTAACACTTTCACATTAAAGTTGGCTTTTTGTTTTTGTCATCTAGAAGACTGAAATCAATGAGAACAACTCTTCATCTGAAAATATCTTTGAAGTGAAGACTTGCTTAGTTGAGGACTAATCTTCATGAACTGGAAGGAAGAGAATGACAAAATGGGCAGGGCATGGACTTTGGGGTCTAACTCCCTTGGGTTTTATTCTTTGCTTCATACTATCTTCTCAGTCATGGGAAATCTTGAAAGCCTTGAGAATCTTGAGCAGTACTGAGAATCTTGTAGATTCAAGCAGGAATAATTCAAAACATTTCACTATGTTATTATGACAACTGCTGGTATCATACCTATGGGAGTTTCAGATAGTACTCAGAACAAAAGTGGAACTCAAATAATGTTTGTGATTGTTTTTTAGCCTGTGGGCTTGTAAGAGTCTCTGTTATAATCTCCATCTTGCCTACAACAACGCAAATCTAGCATTATCTAAAATTGCTTGCCAAGGTGCAAACCATTAGCTAGTTAGTCTGGTCTTCTTCCTGTCCCCAACACAGACCACAAGCGTTTCTGCCTCTGTGTAATCATAGACTAATCTCCCAATCAAAAGGATTTTCTTCTTTCTTGTATAATTATTTCAGTTCTACTTGTCCCTCTGGATTATAAGATTTTCAAGAACCATGACTAATATCTACCTTGGTATCTAACAATAATCTTTCCTCTATTCCAACTTTCAGTCAAGACAATTAGCATGGATTCATTTTAGCCACAGCACTAGCCTCATCAGCTGTCTTCAATAATAGAATTACCAATGGATTTTATCAGGACCCATCAAGGACAGCCTTCCCATCAGTCTTGCCATATTCCACTAAGCTGTATATGGACAAACTTTTGAAAGAGAGTAAATCATGGTTCTGTCTTGTTAAAGGTCAGGTATGTTGATTTGAGTTGACTTTGGATCCCACCTTCCAATTCGTCCTAAAAATATGCCAGTGAAGTGTCTCATACTTATATGTCTTCTTCTATTCTGGTCCTTGGCATTCCATCTCCTGCTTTTCTCATCCCTGCCCTAGTTCCTTTATTCGTTTCTCACATTTTATTGAGTGGAACAATGCATACTTTTTACTGTGTGCTGGGCTACAGAAATTTAAAACTGGATAGACTCAGTTTCTAAATTCACAGGGCCAAAATATGGTGAGGGAGATAGGCCAAGAGACAAATAATTGTATTTTAATGTTCCAATGTATGTAAAAGATCCTCAGCAGGCTGGATTAAATTAAATAAATAATGTGAGAGTACAATGAAAAAAGTAAAAAAAAATTCCCAGGGAAATTAAATTTTGAGCTGAGTTTGGACAATTAGTAAGAGTTTACCAAGTTAAAAAGTAGACGCTAAACACATCAGAACAGGGAATCAGGGTATAAATATGTGCTGTGAGACTGATCACCTTCCTCATTTGAGGAAACCAAATAGTTGGATGTGAAGGGAGTTTAGAGTTAGTGGGGAAGACAATTAGGAAGATATATTGAAGAGAGAGATGAAGCTTGGAAGTTTATTTTAGTGACCAGTAATTTTCATTTTCTGATAGAGGCTTGTACACTCTCCTGATTGACCTTCCACCTTCTTCCTGTTGCTATCCATCTTTTGGCATCATTCCCTTTCTTTGACCCATATAACTCCATGTTGCACCTTGGGAGGTCCACTGGAGCTCATATAACGTGCCTTCCCGAGGACTTTTCCCCCATCTCCAGTCAAAGGCATAAATTGCATGTGGTTCATTCCCTTTATTTAGACCTAGCTAACTCATATCTGGACATACTGGAAAGCACAATTAACTACTGTAATTTTCATATTAAAAGCAATGGACATTCATGAAGGCAAAACGGAAATTCAAATCTATGGTTTGGTATTCAAATCAATAGTTGTGGGTGTAAGAAGCATTCTGACAAAAATATCTTTCCGCACAGGTGAGGATGCACCTTGATACTTTGCTCACGCACTTTCATCTACCTGACATGTTCCCTCTGGCATTTCTTCATGCTAAAAGTTCACCGTCCTCCAGGCTCACGTACCACGTCATCATTAAGCTCCCTACAGGGGAAATGTGACTTTTACTTCTTTAGGGAACTTGCTATGTTCTGTCTTTTATATTTAGGTACTTGACTACATTCTGCTCTAGGTGGCAAGTTCCTTCAGGTCACATGCTGTTTTCCTATAAAACTTGTTATGCCTCATTGCATCTGTCACTGGGCTTTGCAGAGTCAAATAACTCAAATGAAATTTAATTTCATCTTGGTGAGGAAAAAGTGAGTAAAAACATTCATATACAAGGGGGAAAAAACTATACCTAATTCACAAATTATAAATTTCTCCTCAGAGATTCAACATTCCTATCCCACTCTAAAATGTAAATTTCCTCTGCTGGTCTGACTCCTTTTGTGTTAATAAGTTGGGTATGATTCAGAAAGCTTCATGTTTTATAATGACTAAAATTGATGACTAAGCGATTAATATGTTCCCCAGCCCCATCAGTAGCAACGAAAGGAAACACAGGTGCTCAATAAAAAGAGTTCCCTGGCTAAGCCAAGTCAGAGCTTGGAGATCTTATATGGCAAATTAATGTTTTGCATGAAGGTTTTTTTTCTATATTGAGAGGCACAATTGGTTTTCTTAAAGGTCAAAAACACCTCACCAAGATCCCCATGTCAACTTGACAGCAAGCTTAATAAAGAGCAAATCTAAGCACTAACTCAGATCACACAACAGGGTCATCATGAATTCATTTCCTTTATGCCTTTTGCATTTCTAAGACTTGCTTGTCATTAGCGTTTATTTCTTTACCAGGAAGTGAAAACAGTATGATAAGTTTCTTTCTCAATAGATAAAGAAAATGAACTTTAGAAATAAATTTTAAAATGAGAGTAGAGAATTCCATTAATTCAAATAGCAAGCTGGCACATTCAACTATCTTGAAATTGATCATTATATTCCCTGACTCATAGAGTCTGTTTTCAATGTTTACAAAAGAATTAAACAATATCTTCACAGTGAAGCTCATAAAAGGGAAAATCCTTTCTAGTCTTTTGCATTTAGGTATTTTTATTTTTTCAGTTTTGTTTTTAATTCCTTTTTCATATGCAATCTTCTTGTTTTATGTGAATCATAAATGCGATGTGGGCTCCTATAGTTAAAAATAGCTCAGCTTTTGTGCTTAAAAATATTCTTATTCAGATCCTTGGTAGTTATTAAGAAAGGCGACTGTAGACCATGAGATACTCATTATAGAGAATACAAAATACAAGCAGCAATGATAGTCCACCTGTATCCACAACTGTGTCGTCAGCTGAACTCATGAGAAAATGAAATTCTTGGGAAAGACCAGGCCAGGGGGAAATAATTAGAATTAGTGAAGGTTTTTCTGTCAATAACTTTGACACAAACAATTACAAATGTCAGTGCTCTCTGCTAATAAGTATTTTTGAGGATGTTATGGACTGACCCTTTGTGTCCCCGCTAAATTCATATATTGAAGCCCTAACCCTCAGTGTGACTATATCTGGATGTAGGGTCTTTAAGAAAGTAATTAAGGTTAAATGAGGTCCTAAAGATGGGACCGTGATTGAACAGTTTCAGTATCCTTATGGAAGAGACACCAGAGAGCTCGCTTTCTCCAAGAACACATAAAGAAGAGGCCATGTGAGCTCACAATGAGATGATGGCTGTCTACAAGTCAAGAGAAGAGGCCTCAGAATGAAATATACCTTATTGGCACTTTAATCTTGGACTTCCCAACCTCTAGAACTGTAAGAAATAAATCTCTATTGTTTAAACTACTCAGTCTGTAGTATTTTGTTATGGCAGCCTGAAGAGACTAAGACAGGGGGATTGGGGAAAGGGTTAAAGAATAATTTCCAGGCGTGCAAAACATCAAAAGCTTTTTGTTTTTTCAGGAAGATGTTAGCCCTGAGCTAACATCTGCCACCTATCCTCCTCTTTTTGCCCTGAGCTAACATCTGTGCCCATTTTCCTCTATTTTATGTGGGATGCCTGCCACAGCATGGCTTGACAAGTGTTTCGTAGGTCTGCACCCAGGATTCGAACTGAAGAACCGCAGGTCGCCAAAGCAGAATGTGTGAACTTAACCGCTGCACCACCAGGCCAGCCTCTCAAAAGAGTTTTCATCAGATAAATGGTATTACTTTATCTCCCTAGCTGCTTTCTTCATCAGCAGACTGGATTAGAGTAAGTCCAAAATCTGTTCAAGTTCTCATAACGTCAGTGGAATCTCATTATCATTGTGACAGATTGCATTTTCCAAAAATGGTTGCAACAATATCTCTCATCCCACCTGATTTTCTTAAAGTGTAACTTTGGCACCCTCCCATCAAGAAGTGGGGTCTATGTTACCTGTCCTTTGTTCTGGGTGGGTTTTGATTACAGCAGAAATGATCTTACTTGATGAGGTCATAAAAGATGAGACAGCTCCCATCAGATTCTCTTAGTAGGTTCCCTTAGAACTCAACTGCCAGGCTGTGATAAAGCTCAAATAGCCACATGGTGAGGCCACACGTAGGTGTTTCAACTAACAATCTTAGCTCAGGCCCAGCCAATGAGGAACACCAATTACCAGACGTTTGAGTGGATGAAATTTCAGATGACTCAAGACTGTAGTCATGAATTTGCCTCCAGCCATTGAGTCTTCCTAGTTGAGTTCCCAGATATTGTGAAGAGAAAAGCCATGTCTTCTATGCTTTTAACTAATTCCCAAATCAACTCCACGAGCAAAAGAGATATTGCTCTAGATCCTGTTTGGGGTGGTTTGTTACACAGTGATAATAAGTGGTAATAGTAGGAACAATCATAAACTTCAGGCATACAAGATTGTTGTTTGGTTGCTTTATTTGCTGATGTTGCTGTTGTTGCTGTCGTAACCACTCAGGTGAACTGGGTTGGAAAATTTGAAGTGAAATCTGTCCAATATTGAATTATGCTGGGTCAAGAAGTTGTAATTTTCCAATCACTAGAGGTTTTCTGGTTGGGACTAAATGTCTGTCTGTCTTGAATGCTACAGAAGGCTCTTCTGCACTGACAAGTTGATTTATCCTAGCTGCGATGTTTCATCATTTTGTGTTTATGGTGTCTAGCCAAGTGTCCACCTCCATGGTCCATGTGTGCTTACTGAATGTGTGCTTGAATCTAAGATCTTTACATACTGTATGATTCTGTGATAGAAGAGATGACAAAAGTGGACTTGTCATTAATAGGAGTAATAACAACAATGATCATCATCATCATTATAACTAACTTTTCCTGAGTGATTATGTGTTTCCTATTCAATCTTGATAACTAAGTCTCCGGGGTAGTTACTGATTTATAGATGAGAGAAGTTTTCCCCTAGATTAGTGGTTTCCCCACTGCTGCTAATCTAGCAAGTATTAGCTGGGCTTAGAACCCAGGCTGTCTGACTCCAGACCTCATGCTAGATCTCTGTGTAATATGCACTTGACTAACTTGTGGGATAAAGTTATAATATGAGAATGTAAAACTGTAACCTGCTCATTTTTAATTTCAGTAGTGTTTCTACTCTTCCTTTGGTGGTATGAATACCCTGAGAAGCAGCTCCTACTTATGACCCCTCAGGCACAAAAGCATGTGTTTCCAAGATGGCTAGTTCCAGTCTAGAGGGCCATGGATCTGTGACCATGGAGAATAGTGAGATTAACCAGTGGCCACAAGAAGACTAAATTGAATGCCTGTCTGCTGAGAAACTTGTAAAAATGAACTCAGCTAACAAGCATCCAAGCATGAAACTAGTAATATTTTATACCTATGTCATAATTTCCTCCTCAGCCCTCAGCCTCCCTGTAATATAGTCTACCATTAATCCTCACAGCACCCTAGTAAAAATCTCATGTAAAAGAGAAAAAACATAACTTACGAACGATCAAATGAATGCCATGTCATTGTAGTGGAGAATTTAATCACATCTCTTATTTTAGTTTCTCTGAACAGAAATGAATAATTATGAGCTAAACCAGTTGAAATGAAAAGGTTGAATTTTGAAAGACTAAAAAGCATTATTGGATTCAAACAAACAAATAGCAATCAAGACAAAATTGCATGCTTCTAAACAATATCCTCATGAATCTCAGGGGCAATTGGTCAAAACAACAACAGAAAAAAAAATATTGGGAACAAAGAGAAAAAGAAATCTTGAGAATTTTGCTGCATTAGTAATAGGGGAATCAGAGATGGAAGAGTGAATAATGTCCTAAGAATCATGTGACACAGGTCATATGCCTAGTTATGACCCCAGCTTTCTAATTACCTATGAAAAATTCACTGATTATCTTCAGCTCTCAGTTTTTTTCATCTGCAGGATACAATGAAGGGGATTTTTGAATGTTTCCTCAATATTTTGGAGATGTAAAATTCCATGATACTTAAAATATTAAATCTTTCTGATCTAAGTTATATTTAAAACTGATTATGTGTTTTAGGACAAATTCCTTTGCAACGTAACTCCTTTCCTGCTTGACCTGAAGAGTGAAAGAGATGTTAATGCTTATCCACTGGTCAGAAAGAATCTTAAAACAGGGCTTAGGAAGCAAAAGTTTCCGATATCTGGAAGATCATGCTAGAAGAGAAATGCTTAGCATGTCTCTAAGTCAAAGTTAACTACTTAACATTCTTTACTATCTTTCTCCTTTGGAAAGTTTCCTTTGCGCCTTCCAAAACGATTTGGAGAAATAAGAAATAATAAGAAGTTATTGAGCTTTTAGTCTATTGAACCCTGACTAAGCATTTTACGGGTAGTATTTCATTAATCGTCACAACAACCCCATGAAGCAAATGATATTATTTTCCCGATTTATAATTGAGGGTTCTAAGGCTGGGAAATGGTAAGTCAGACATCCAGCAAGTGGATTGGATCACATACCAGGAAAATGTTCATGAGGAAGCAGATTCTTCTTCTATCTTTGAGCTGTATGTTTTGGTGTTCAACTATTCCTCTCATACCTAGGAATTCTGTCTCCAACATTGCCCTGGAGTGTCCCATTTCTTATGTTTAAATTAAGGGATTAAGGTCCAGTATTAGTATCTAAACTAGGGGTCAGCAAACTTTCTCTGTGAAGGATCTGACAGGAAATAATTTTGGCTTTGTGACCCACACACAGTCTCTATCACAACTACTCAGCCCTGCAGTTATACTGTGGAAGCAGCCATACACAATATGCAAACAAATGAATTTGTGTTCCATAAAACTTTATTTATAAAAACAGACACAGGGGCCTGCCCGGTGGCCGAGTGGTTAAGTTTGCACACTCTGCTTTGGCAGCCAAGTGTTTCACCAGTTCGAATCCTGGGCGCGGACATGGCACCATTGATCAGGCCATGCTGAGGCGGTGTCCCACATGCCACAACTAGAAGGACCCACAACTAAAAATACACAACTATGTACCAGGGGGCTTTGGGAGAAAAAGGAAAAATAAAATCTTTAAAAAAACAAACATTAAAAAAAAACAGACTCAGGCTCTTTTTGGCTAGCAGGTTGCAGTCTGTCTGACTCCTCAGCTATATCTAGACTGTATATTCCTCTCCAGGCATCATAAAATTGTTTTCTTTTTCTAATTTTGTCTAAAACTAAAATAACAGAATTTTTACATGCCATTTAAGCAAGAGGAGACAATTTATTTTAAGAAAGTTAAATATGCATCCATAAAAAGAGATCTGTTTTTTGTGGCCTCAGCAGATTCACCTTGACTCTCCATTGTGTTGCTTTCTTCATATTTTTGTTGATGGAACAGCTATGGAGCATCCCCCAGACGTAATTCAAGAAAAAGATTTCAGAGGTTTCTGCTATGATGTAGGGTGACATAGAGATCCATAATTCTTGAGCCCACATTCTTTGCTTGGGTTATTTTTTTATATTCCATAGAATTCAATGATTGTAACCAAAATGTGGTTCCTGGTTACTCATGTTTTAGGAGACCAAATATATTTCTATCTTGCTCCTTTAATTGTTGGCAAGCAAGAAAGGAGTGGTAAAGTCAATTATTGGTTAGAATGCAGACAATAGAAAAAATAATTCATGGGATTTAGAAGAACAGTATATCCTTATTCCTGGCACTCTTGCTGAGATACTTTCTCAATATGTTGAAATGTAACAGAGCCGTTTTCTTGTCAACTAATGTTACTTTTATAGAAGAAGAGAGGATATTTCTATTGCTGGCTGTACCAGAATAGCTATTATCAGACTAACTATCCCACTGAGAACAATTACAAAATCTGGATACCGAACATACAACAGCTGCTCCAAAGCACTGGAGAACAATGAAAGCAGTCAGGATGGGAGAAACTAAGTTCCCAAGGAGATGGGAAATGCATTGAAATTAACCCTGAATTCTCTGCTGCTTCTTCTCCTTGGGACATTTGTCAAATTCCTGCAGGTAAAAAGATGAACCGAGCAGTCACATCAAAAATAGAGTTCAGAGCTATTAAGCAGTCAGACCTTGAATGGCAAAGATCCCTGGGAAAAGAGAGCTTCAGAGCCCAAAATTCTGTGCACACTGTTCTCTCAAGGCATTGCTGATTCCTAAGCCAAGCATGCAAGATAAAACCCAGTGAAATCAAACAGCGGGTAGCTGCTAAGAGACTAAGGGCCTAAGTAGAGAATGCTGTAGTCGTGTTGTTCGGGGAATATAAACATTACATTCAAGTTCCCATCAAATAAAAGAGGCCCAGGTAAACACTTCAGACTTTTAGTTGTGACCCTGGAAGAGCTAAACCTAAGTAATAAGGAAAACTGGAAATAGATCAACCTCTTCTTGATACAAGCCATGCTCTGTCTTAGCAGAATCACAAAAGAAAGGAACTATGGAATGGGCAGGATCAATATTTAAAGTAATATTAAATATGAATTTTCCAAAACCGAGGGAAAAGTTCTAGCCATAGATTTAAGAATTTCAGCAATCTCCATGAAGAAAACACAGTAACAGAAAGACCTACACCTAAGCCCATCAGAGAAAACTGCCTCCAATGAGAACAAAAAGAAATCTTAAAAGCTGCCAGAAAATAGTACATTACTTTCAAAGGAGAAACACAATATAGAAAGCTGACTTTTCAACAGAAAAAATAGATAAACCAGAAATAAGAATGGAATATTTAAAGTGTTGAAACTTAGAACAGTGAATTTTTTACCCAGCTAATATATCACTCAAAAATAAAAGTGAAATAATGTCTGAGAGAAGTCATTGCTAGCAGACAAATACTAAAATTAATCCTAACGGAGTCTGTTAGGTAGATTGATAATGATCATAGTTGAAACATAGTAATGCAGGATTCATTGAAGAGCAATGAACACATGCGAACAGTTAGTAGGGGGAGCAAATGAATTTAAATATATGTCATTAATCATGACATGAACTTAAAGTACTGTAAGTTCCTTGTATTATCCACGAAATACTAAAAGTAATAATCTAAGAAAGAGTCTGGTAAGTTCAACATGCAAGTTACTAGCCCTAGGGTAATATTTAATAGCTAAAGAGGGAAGTGGAATATATAAGTATTAGACAAATAATCTAATATAAACCAAATAAACCAATAATATAAATATATATTAAGCTGACAGAAGGTAGGAAAAGGAAATAAAGAAACAAAGAAAGGAAACAATGTTTCCTTTCAAAAAGGAAATAAACAGCAAGATTTCAGACTTAATTATAACAGTACTTAAATTTAATATAAATAAATAAAATATTGTAACTGAAGCACAAAGTTTATCAGACTGGATAAAAATAAACACACCAACAAACAGGCAAAAAAGAAACAAAAAGGCAAGCAATATTTTATCCTTCAAAGAAGCACATCTTAAATATAATGACACAAAATCTTGAAATTAAAGGGATTGAAAGATAAACCATACAAACAATAACAGAAACTTGTACAGCTAAATTCATTGACTAAGCAGACTTTAAGGCAAGAATTACTACTAGTGATAAAGAGGAAATTTCATAATAATAAAAGTGGCCAGTGCAAAATATAAAAATATAACTATCATAAACATGTATGTCCTCAAAATATAAAATTAAACAGTGGCAGAAATAAAAGGATAAACAGAAAAGTCTAAGTCACAATGAGAGCTTTAAAAACAACTCTTATATACTGGTAGACAAGCTGACAAGAAATCAGTAGATGTATAGAGAAACTGAAAAGCACTATTATCAAAATGAACAGACAAATGTGGAATATGTTTTAAGCAACCATGTAAATTTCAAATAATGGACTATATGCTGTATCATAAAGCAAATAAAATATAAAGCAAATTAAACCATACAGAACATTTTCATTGACTGTAAAAGATTAAAATAGAAATTGATAATAAATGTTTGAAACTTAAAATCTGTAAATGTTTAAAAATTTTAAGAAAACACAATTCCAAATACACTAATGGTTAATAAAAAACAAATAAAATTATAAAATATATTTAAATGATTAATAATGAAAATAGTATATATCAAAACATGAGGCACACAGTTAATGAATTATTTTCAGAGAAATGATTACTTTAAAAACTTACTTGAGAAAAGAAGAAAAGCTGTAAAATTATGTGATAAGGTATAACCTAAAGAAACTTCTTAAAAGTATAGCAAATTAAGTGCAAATAAAAGTAGAAGGAAAGAGAAAATAAAGATAAGAATAAAAATCATTAAATAGAAAAAAAGGTACAAGGAAATATTTCAAAAAGTGTACATGATTTCAGACACTTAAAATATGAATAGATGATAAGAAGATATTACAAATTATTTGCTAGTAAATATGAAATTTTAGGTAAAATAAAAAATTACTCTAAGATAGCCTAGCTTTAAAAATCTGATTCAAGAAATTAGAAAATCTTATAATCCCAATCTCAATTTTTAAAAAGTCAATCCATTTTTAAAAACAAGTTGGTCATTGTAATACATTTGCACAGCTACAAATACTAATGCATTTGTAAATTAATGCCAATACATTTGTACATTAACATAATAATGACATAACGATCTCAATAGATGGAAAAAAACATTTTAATCAAATTCAATTCCTAGTCTTGATTTAAAAGAACAAAAAGCCCAAAAGCCTCTTAACAAGCTAAGAATAGAACACCCTTAATTTGATTTTGAAAATCTATCTACAAAAATAAATAAAATCTACAGTAATCATTAAACTTATGGCAAACAATTGAATCTTTATACCAGAGACAAGGAACAAAGTAAAGATTTCTGCTATCACCAGTTCTATTAAAAACTATCCTGTCCATAGCCTGTGTGATAAAGAAAGAAAAAAATAAACTCATAGGGGGTTGGCCTGGTGGCATAGTGGTTAAGTTAGCACCCTACTTGGGCAGCCTGGAGTTCACAGGTTTGGATCTTAGGCACAGAGCTACACTCATCAAGCCATGCTGTGGTGGTATCCCACATACAAAACAAAGGAAGATTGCCACAGATGCTAGCTCAGGCCCAATGATCCTCAAGCAAAAAAGAGGAAGATTGGCAACAGATGTTAGCTCAGGGCCAATCTTCCTCACCAAAATAAATAAATAAGTAAACTCATAAGTTAACAACATGAACATATATGTAGAAAATACAGAAGAATTCAAAGATAAATGATCAGAATTAATAGGTGCCATTGGTTAAGTTTTGGGGTACAAGGTCAATATAAACACTTTAATTGTATTTTGATATAATAGCAAACAAACAGAAACGAAGTTTAAAAATACCATTCATAATAACATCAGATATTTAGGAATCAATCTAATAATTGGTATGTAGTAGCTCTACTCTGAAAATTATGAAAATTACTGAGAGAAATTAGAGAAGAGCTAAACAAATGGAGAGAGAGAACATGTTTATGGATTGGAAGACTCATCGGTGTAAAGATTTCAATCTTTTCCAAATTGATCTACAGATTTAATCTAATTCAGATAAAAACTCTAGCAGTCATCTATTTTGTCACATGAAAATTGACAAGCCCATTCTAAAATTTGTATGGAAATGCACGGGCTAAGAACAGGGAGGAAGTAGAACAAAGATGGAGACCTCACTAACAAGGTATATTATAAAGCCATATAATTAAAATAGAGTGGAAATTGTGTAAAGATAGCTAAATAAATCAATGGGACAGAAAAGAGATTCCAGAAATGGGTCTACACATATAGGATCACCTGATAAAGAGAAAAATGCCACATCAGTGCAGAAGCGAGGGATGCAAAGAGAGGAAGGATGGACTTTTGAGGAAGAAGTGCTGTATCAACCACATATCTGCATGGAAACAAAGTTCTTAAATTTTCATCTTTCCTTCTTACCAGAATCAAAAGCAAATTCTAAGTAAATTGCAGAATTAAAGGTGAAAAGTAAAGCAACATAACATCTATGCTTCCAGATAGTCTATTATGGTACTCAGGTGGGGAGAAATTTCTTAAAATTGTGTGAAAGCATCAAAGTCAAGCCAAAAAAAATAGATGAATTGGGTTTCATTAAAATTAAGAAACATCTATTAATTTAAGGATACCATAGAAGAGAGTGAAGGGAAAGGTATGGCGTGGGAGAAGATATTCATAGTACAAATAACTTGTATCCAGAATACATAAAGAATGCCTACAAATCAAGAAGAAAAACACAGACAACCCCTCCAAAAGGGTGGATCTGAATGAGCACCTCCCAAAAGAAAACAGTGAAATATGACACACTTCCAAACAGGTGTCAGTTTCACTAGTCATTTTAGAAATACAAATGAAGACCAAAATGAGATACAATACTCAATCAACAAAATAGCAAAAATTAAAATACATACATAACACACTGACAGTATCCACTATTAATGAGAATGTGGAGAATCTTTAATTTTCATACACTGTTGATGAGAGTATAAATTGGTGCAAACATCTGGAAAATTGTTTGGCAATATCCTCTAAACCTGAGTATATACATACCTTATGTTCCCCAAACTCCAAGACTAGGTATAGACCTGAACAGAATGCGTACACAGGTGCCTTAGGAGATGTGTTAAGATTGGTAGCAGCACAATTCATAATAGCCTCAAACTAGAACTGACCCTAAAGTCCATCGACACTGGAATGAATAGATAAGTTGTGGTATATCCATAGAACAGAATATGATACAGCAATGAAAAAGAACAAATGACAGCTACATAAAACAACAAATGAATCTCAAACACTTACTGTTGAGGGAAAGAATCCAGACACAAAAGAGTATGTTTCATATGATCTGATTTTTGTAAAAGCTCAAATACAGCTGAAACTAATCTACGGAGATAGAAGTCAGAATATGGCTACAGGAAATGGGAGGGTGTCGTGACTTGTGGGGGCAATAAATTAGAGAGCCTTACAGCACTGGAAATGCTCTGAGTTTTTGTTTGGGTGGTGATTATATAGGTGGTTTAGCATTTTTAAAAAATGCACTGAGTTGTACACTTAGGACTTGAGTCCTTTAGTGTAGGTATGGTATACTCAATTAAAAAACAGTTTAGAGCCAAACACACACACAGAAAACATATCAAAAAAACAGCACACAGACACACATCCCTCAAAGGGAAAAGTAGATGCCTTTAGCTGTCAATTACAGTACAGACCCTTCACTGCAAATACAGAACATCATTATGCACATTCTCATTCTCTCTTCTCTCTGTCTTTCTCCTTTGTTCCATTCCTTGGTCCTGTCTCCTCACTTTTTTTTGAATCCCTGTCTAGTGCTTTCATGTTTTTCTCGTCACCTTATATGACTTCTGGAGTTATACCTTTTCCTTTCATGAGAATCTTATATTTGGTGTCCTAATTGTACTGTTCAGTTCACAGTAGCCCCAATATAAGTGCAATAAAATATTTAATATCTCTGTTCACTTAGACCAAGTTTTTATGGGACTGTTAGCATAGGAAGTATTATAAGCCCACAGTATGGTTAACCTCCATTTGTTTCTCTAGTTATGTGGATTTCATGTTGTAGTCATTTTAAAGGCTTGGAGGAGCCTCATTAACTTTACAAGACAAGACTGGATTTACAGAACCAATATCTATGTGGAGAAAGCAATGCCTGCAGGTTTTATTTTTATTGGAGGTTCTCTGTTGCCTTTATTCCCCTATACAGATGTCTGTTATAAGATTGCTTTTTATGGAACAAAAGCAACAGGCAATTTCCAATTAAATGCAGATGGCAAGGTTTCTCTTCCTACAGGCACTCAGGTGCAAGGATGCACCCAAAGCCCATGCATTTTATAAGGCTTGATGCAGTTAATGTATTTTACATTATTTTGAATATTAATTCTAGTATAAACATTGCCCCTAGCCCATGTTTTAGGTAGCATATTTTCTAAACAAATTTACATCTTATTTTAAGGAACCTTTCAAAACAAGTATAAGAAGATCATTACCAGTTCTAAATTATTTTTCTTTTCTGCTTTAACTAGCTCTGCTTTCTAGGGACTAGACAGTAAAATAATTAAGTGCAGTGCTTCTTATTGTCATTTAGCTTTGATAAGTGCTTAACTATAAGGCTTAAGTATTTGGAGCAAATGATGAAGGAACACGCTGGGACTGCGATGCAGTCGCCCTACACTATTAGTAAATCTAAGAAATATTTGATCATTAGAGGGAGGAAAATATACAGAATATGTAATATGCCAGTTGTTTGAAAATACATGACATGTTTTAATGGTACCCACCACTATATGTAAAATTTATAATAGATATCATAAATAGATAATAGGGTTACCACATAAGGTTGTGTTTTTCTCACATTGAGGTAGTGTGACACATATATTTCCATTGCATGCTCTCTGCCCGTTCTACTAAATATTTCCAGTTCTATTCCTGGGCGTGTAGTAGGATTGCCCTTCCTTACACCCTTGATATAAAGTTTGACCGTCTGACTTGCTATGCCAGGAAAATGTGAGCAGAAGCGGTGCCTATTACTTCCAGGTGGAAAACATTAAGAATCAGGGTAAGACTTACCATCCTTTCTTTCTCTGTGCCAAGGGTGTAGCTGTGTTCCATACTGTCTGCTCTGGAGGCCTGGATCTGGGAGTGAGCAGGATGCTGAAGCAACCTGTGATAAGTAGCTTTGCGAGAAATAAACCTTTGTGGTTTTAGGCTGCCGAGATTTGCAGGTTATCTATGACCAAATTTATAACCCAGTACATCCTGATTGTGATACACCTTGAGCTTTGAATGATGCCTGCTTCATCATAGGTGCTCAACAAACCTTTACTAAACTGAACGGTTGGACCACTTTAGTTACTGAGGAAGATATGAAGATGAGTAAAAGAAAAGACCTATCCTCATGTGGCATGAAATTGAGAAAAGCCAGTGGAAAGCTAAATTACAACACTGTCAAGAGAGGCTACCAGATAGTGCTTACTTAGTCACCAAATAAATGACATGTGTAACGAAAAATAGGACTTCTGAGGATGTGAGAAATGACCAGGGGCAAGCTCTAAAGGGCTTCTTGGAAATAGAAGGATTTTACTCAGATCCTTAAACATTGGTCGGGTTTGAAGAGGCAAACATGATATTCTAGATGAAAGATGGAACTTGAAGAAATAAGGAAGGAATTAAGTTGGACAGATTCGAATAATAATAAATAGATACATTTAAAAGAAACCAACAATATGTAAGTTCAGGAAACTAGAGGTAAATATGCCTGGAAGTGTGTCCTTAATGAAACTCTGGGAGTTTGAATTTTATGATCTGAATAGGAGTCATTGAAGTTTATTATCCTGGGAATGAGATAGAACTGGGTGGCTAATTCAAAGTTCAGATTGATGGAAGCCTAAAGAGAGTTTTTACAGGGAAAAGAGAATAAAAGTGAGATGTTTGGGAGACAATTCCCAAAACATTACCAAGACATTGTTTGTTTGTATACTGGACTTTTAGCTAAATTTTGGTGGCGAGGAAGAGCAAAACAGAGGACAGTAAAACACAGGGCTTCAGATTAAATATTAGCTATCAATCTGTCAAATAAAACAAACGCCAACAGAGCTGAAAACTACACAGCTGTGCCAAGCCAGGAAATAAGTACAGTGATTAGATTCACTGGGTATTTTGCTGAAAGGAAAGCTCGGGAATCTTGGAGAACTGAAAAGAAGTTCATTGTGGTTATGCTAATTAAGCACTGAAAACTAGCCCATTGGAGAGGATGGAAGGAGTCCATAAGTCTGTATACAGTTGATTAAAATAATTTCTTTGTTTCCTGGTCAGGAAAATATTCAGTTAGTTTCAGGAAGGGTCTGGTGTCTTTGGGTCAAAATTCATAGTCCAGTATCAGCTTCAGCAAGTGAGAACTGGTTGGAATGAAATCCAAAAGTAAATTTTGATACCTGAGACAAGAGCTGCTGTAAGAGGAACATTTTCCTTTTGAAGTATTCATAACGTCCTTTTCCACGCCCAGCACAAGGATCTTGTTTCACCGACAATTAGCCCTAGACATCCACTCCTGCCATGTAAGAGAGACCCAGTTCCTCTCTTTGTAGTGGCTTTCTCCCACCTCCCTTCTCATTTGAGGTCTGAGCTCCTGGAACTCTACCACCCAGCTTGCCCATGGAAAATTTAAATTATGTTTACCTATTATATATTTTTAATCTTTGAATCACATTCTTCTTCCTTATAAACTAGCTCCAGACTTTATCTTTCATTGCCAAGATCATTTATTTCTTGAAAAAATGGCATATACCTCTGAAATGAATTTTGTTACTTCCCCCACTCCACTTCACTAGGAAAAACTTATAAAAATATTTATAAAATAAATATAAAAATATTTTAATAAATGCACATAAAAATATTTTTTTAGTGAACTTTTAAAATACCAACTATTTTCTTCCTGGCTTATATATACAGATTTTAAGTTGTGGACATGGCTCAGAATACCAAAGAAGAAA
The DNA here is from genome assembly GCF_037783145.1 of Equus przewalskii. NCBI lineage: Eukaryota > Metazoa > Chordata > Mammalia > Perissodactyla > Equidae > Equus > Equus przewalskii. The sequence continues at coordinate 64,538,769 of NC_091837.1, forward strand.
AGAAAGAAAGGATGGGAAAAAATGGGGTAAGAAATGAGAATAAGGAGAGAAATTCAGCAGAAGGGAGAAGAGACAAAAGTAAAGAGGGGAGGGCATGATGAGAACTTTAATACATCTTCCACCTCTAAAATGATAGACAACTATTTATGTCTGTCAAATGCTGTTACCCAAGGAAATTTGCATTTAATTGTGATCAAGTCCTTAAAGAACATGATTGTGACTTTTCAGTACAATTTCAGACACCTGGAGTCATGTGGAGGGGATATTTGCATTCCCTGGTACCTTCTTCCTTTGTTGAAATAAAATTTCAGACAACTGTCTATTTTTCCTAAGATAGAAGACACGGTCTGGTTGAGTTGTTACTATTTTCTTGTGGCCATCATCTCTGTATTATATTATTCAATTGGTTAAAAAAAAACAGCAAGATTCTTGTGCAGTTAAGAAATTCTAATGCCTCATAGACATAAAAGAGAGAAAGCTTGTTTATCAAAATTGGTTTTGCCTTAGATTTGCCTTAGGTATAGGCATTCTTTACTCAACAGGAGTCTTTAGGCTGCTGCTGCCACCTAGAGAACGAATTTGGTATTTCTCCGCAGCCTATGGAGGAAACAACACCCAGGCGTTGTTTTTCTCGTTGTGTACTTTGCCTGCTTCTCATTTCAGCATCAAGTATTAGCCTCATTTTGTTTCCAGTAACATCCTCTTCTGATGTTAAATAACTTATACATTTATTGCCTTAGTACTTTATATGCCTGAGAGAATCGAAATCTGGCTTGTTGGCTAACTTGTCCAATAGGATTTCTAAAATTGAAAGATATTCTTAGTCATTCTACCTATCAGTAAAAGCAGTGCATTCAAAGAAATAAGAATAAATCCTATTAGTTCTTTGCATGATAATATCTTCAGGATAATCCAATTCAAATGCACTTATATTTACCAGAGTTTAATTATACTTTTTTGGAATCACTTTACTTGCATTCTTATGCCCTATAAAGGAGGTAGTTAATAGATTTCATATACATGTAACCAAAAGCTAACATACCATATTCAAAATTGAGCCTGAACGTCAGTGATATCTAAGTTTCTTAGTCTTAGCAGTTAATAGTAAATTTACTTTTGAATTAATAGCGAAATTAGCTGCAAAATGGAATATTTTCCTGAGTTCCTTTTCTGGAGTTTAAGAAAGTTGGCTGCTAAGGTTTCGGTTTAATTGGCATTATTGCTCAAAGAATCCTATACCAGTCAACAGCCTAGATGTGTAAATGCAGAGTCCACAGCATTATGGGAGGGCTTATATTATGTGAAGGATGGGAGAGAGAGCAAGGATGTGAGCCCTGCAACCCTGAAACGCAGTCTCTTTCTTATCAAAAAGCTGCTTGAAACTGGTGAGAAGGTAGTGCTTCTTAAACTGCCTCACCTGTAGCGAAGGACTTTTTTTCCCCCCTCAATCTGTTATTGTACTGCTTTTAGAAAGTACCATAAAAAAAAAATTACAGAATAATCAAATACAAACACAACAAAGACATACAAAATGCAATTGAGTCCCCCATTTTTAATTCTTATGTACAATGACATAAATTTGATCTTACAACTTGATCCAAACATTTCTATATGCACACTCTCAATTTCCTTACTCACGGCCAACTGGTATCAGACAGTTCCTGAATTGATGCAGGTCCACGGACCACATTTTGAGTAGCGTTTCTCTAGGCCTTCCCGGGTTTCTGAACCCAGTTTCAAAGTGTGATGTATTTGCAAAGTAAATTGAGTCCATGAGATCAGGGGCAGTTATTACTCTTGCTCAGGCTTCAAGCTTATGTTTTCAGCACAGTGCCTAGCACTCAGTTTCAAAATGAGTAAAAGACATTGGAGTTTCAGACTTATAGAATGAAGCCTGAAGAAGTGAAGGGTTCCATTTCATAAGATCAATCAAGTCATACTCTCATTTTAATCCAGACCGGATTTCCATGTTTAGCCCCAGATCTGTTATAATTAGAAGAGGATGGCAGTCCAAAGACCCTCCAGTATAAGATGCCAGGAAGCAGCAGTGTGCCACACAAATGACAGAAAGTGATTCATGCAACAGTTGTAAGTTAGGAGAAGAAGGAAAACAATCCTTTTGGACTCCTGGGAAATAATAGCAAACCCTGACGAGAACTCTTATCTCCAAAATAGTAACTTCTAACCTTTGAATATTTGCCCTCAGGTTTTTATTTGACCCTGTCCCTGCCCTTATGCCCACACCAACTGTTAGGCTATCTTCTCAAGCTTCCAAGGCCTTTGCCATACTTTCCTCTTCCCATAAAGGCCCCTTTGGATTATGATTTTCATTCTCTTTTTCACTTGTTCAGCCTAGACTAAAATGGAGACATTTTTCTATTAACTACCTTCTTTGGAATCTTTAATTTCTTTCCCCCTGTGGTACCTTCTGTATAAAATATGTTTAAACGTCTACCGTATTTAAAAGCCCCGCATCAATCTCATGGCTCACTTCATTCTTCCATCTGAGTTTGTTCTTTCTTTACTATACTAAGCACCTCCTGACTGTGTAGTCTTCACTCTCTCTCCTCTCTCATCTCACATTTATGCCTTACCCTACTGCAATTTGACTTCTGTCTCTAATTTTAAACTGAAATAGTGAAGTCCACCGGTGCCCTCATCAGTTCCCCCAAATGATGAAAATACATCACGCGATCTTTCTTAATGCCTATGCTTTGTCTGTTTGTTGTCTTGATGTCTACACTTTTTCGTACGGTATCAACATCTAGTGATTGACTTCATACCTCCACCAGATAGAGCCTGACTCCATTGTGAGTGATGTTGCGTGTATATAATAAAAATTAGCTCATTTTCATCCTGGAATCTTCAGTTCAGATAATTTCATACTTTTATTAGCTATCTTTTCTAAATGTCATATTTCCAGAGATGACACATCCTAGATGAAAGAATGTAGACACAAGTTTCAAAGTTGTGGCTTGCCTCCAATCTGGTGCCTGTTAGTCTCCCTAAGCACTTGCTGTTTTTCTCATCGTTTTCTCCACTCCAGACCCACTGGTTTTGTTGTGCAGGCACACACTAGGAACCTCTTCTTCTTTCCTCTGTTTGGAATTTTCTTCCTCTGGATTTAACTCTTCAACGTTATTAATTTTATTTGAAGCACCTATTGCTATCCAAAATTATATAATTTTAAAAAAAAAATCTCTTTATCGTCTTCCATAACCAGAGTCTAAGCACTGCAAGGGCAGGAGATTCTTTCCCTCATAACTGGGTGCCCCAGGCCTTGTCAGGGTTCTCAGAGGACAATTAATCCAGCCTCTTCCTTTGATGTGTGAGGAAGCCAAAGTTGAGGGAAGTCAATGATTTATGCCGCGTCTTACTCTTGGTGGCAGTGTTGTAACTAAGATCCAGACTTCTGCCTCCTACTGGTGCTTCTCCTTATTTCCACTGAAAGATCACTAAAGGCAGAGGGGAATAAATGTTTATACCAAGAGATCTAGGATCAGAGCCTAAAGTTACTCCCTCTGGGCATAAAATCACTTGAATTTGTCCTAAGAATTTAAGTATACTTGGTCTTTTACTTAATAATATATCTGTGCTGGATTTAACTGAAACATAAATCACTGAGTAATGATTTCTTTCTTTTTTTCCCAAAAGATTGGCACCTGAGCTAACTAACATCTGTTGCCAATCTTCTTTTTCGTTCTTCTCCCCAAAGCCCCCCAGTGCATAGTTGTATATTCTAGTTGTGGGTCCTTCTGGTTGTGCTATGTGGGACATCACTTCAACACGGCCTGATGAGCAGTGCCATGTCCTCATCCAGGATCTGAACCAGCAAAACCCTGGGCTGCCAAAGCAGAGTGCACCAACTTAACCACTCAGCCACAGGGCCAGCCCATGTGTTCTTTCTGTTATGATGCATCTTATATATTCTGGGGACTTTGGCATTAGACAAATTGGAGTTTAAATCCTGGTTCTAATACCTACTAACTGTGAATTGAGCAAATCAAATAACCTTTCTGTGTCTCTATTTTCTAGTGTTTAAAATGAGGACATTATAGTTTCTACTTCAAAGTTTTTTGTTTTTTTTTTAATTAAAAGAAATAGTACTTGTAATATTTTTAGAATAGGTACCTCACACATGGAAAATGGCCAATAAATGTCAGAGAAGACTGTGACCTTCACTGTTTTGGGCACGTAACCGTGATGTCATGCCTGAAATTAAGGTCCAGTATTATGTGCTGCATTGACATCTGAAACCAGGAGAGTTTTGAATGGCTTTCCTGACTCTGCTCCTGATACCTGCCCTGATATCAATTTCCCTACATTAAACCCAGCACATATGGGGTTAAAACCAAAACACTCCTTCCCTACTTTCTCCCTGGCTTCTAGGCTCCAGAATCCACTATCCTCCATGGAGACAGACACAGCCAAGGACAAGCACATGGATTCATTATTTCCTCCCTGCCAAGGAGATACAGGCTGGTGGGAAAGCTTCTGACCAGCAAGGTCGGGGATCCCTCTTCTCTGCAAGTAGTCTCAAGGCCAAAGACAGGCTGGTGTCTGGGAAAGCTCCGACCAGTGACCAGCAAGACCATATGCTCCCCCTCCCCTACCTAAAACCCCACATAAAAACCCTCCTTGTAGCTTTTCTCGGAGTTTGGGATTTTAGTGTTAGCTGCCCTCTCTCCTTGCTCAGCACTGTGCAATAATGAAATTCCTACTTTCTTCCACTACACCTGATGTCAGAGATGGGCTTGCTGTGCAACCAGTGAGTGAACTCACTTCAGGTTCAATATCACTCCCATGGATAAAATCCCCTAACCAAACAACACTTCTTAGTAAGGGGGCCAGACATAGTTCCTGCTTATCCCTAAGGAGATGGTTTCAGTTCCTGCCTGCCCAAAGAATTATTCCAACAAGCCAATTACATCCTTCTGCAGGAACCAGCGGCCATCCCAACCTCTTGATGCTACAAAGTCTGTCTCCCACAGCCCCTGGCTGTTCATTCTGTTCTTGAGTGCAACCCTTGTGTGGCTCCACGTGGCACTGGGCTGTGAGTATATGGGACTAATAAACAACTGTCTAGTGTCAGATATTGTTCATTTGGCCATCCTTATAACCATAGGGCAGGAATCCCTTCCTCACCAAGGAGGTAAAGAGAAAGCAATTAAAATAAGCACACGTCTTGTAGCTTTGATGTTGAGAACAATGCAAGCTGTACTTCAAGCCCTTTGATTAACTATTCTCTACCTTTTTTTCGAATCTCATTTCAACCTATAGCCAACATACAAAACATGTGTTTTAGTTGAACTATTCTGCTTTGCTTCATAGGAGATGATCACGTGCATTACAATATATAAAACTAAAATACAACCATATTTCTGCCCTGCTTTAAGCCTCTCTGTAGGTTCTTATCAGGGAAAACAAAATTCCCCACATAAAAGCAGACTTTGACCTATTTTTCCAGCCACATTCTATCCTACACTTTGTGTTTCAATACTGTGAAACTATAGCTATGTTTTTATTTCATGCTTCAGATATTTGGTGATTTCATTCCATCAGCTTAGAGTAATGTTCTTGCTTTTCTTCAGCTGGACAACATCAGTCATTCTTCAAGAGTAAGCACACACATCTTCTCTTCTAAAAAATCTTTCCTTGCTGAATTAAAAATTTGAGCAAATTTCCCTCATTGCTAACTCTCAAGCAACCTTGTGGATTGACATCTTCTTTCTCTCCATCTTCCTTCAGGGAGAAGCTGTGTCCTACTCATCTCTGGACTCCCAGGACCTGGAACAGTTTTGTGAATGACAAGCACCAAACACCTGTGGTGGAACTGATCTGATCCACTGCATTTCTCTGGCTATAGGAGCACTTCTTCTCAGGCACACTCACTCTAGTCCACCCATTTCAAGTACTTCTACACTTAGCTCAAAATTAGTCTCACATTGGAATTTCATTTACTCTGTGGCCATATCCCCTGTTTACAAAAATAATCAATTTTTTAAAGAAAATGATATAATTACAAGTACAAAGAAAAAGATACAAATGAGGGGTTACTTTTAAGACCATTTATATTAGGCTAACTTGATATGTATCAGGGTTCCTTTAAATTCAGAGTTTTTCCAATAGCTTTAAAATAGGACTTAGTGTGTGAATGAACGCTGTGCCGATGTGGCATAAGACGTACGGAGAGTCCCTCAGTAAGTGTTTTGATTGATTGACTTCACCCAATCTCACCACTTCTCCATTTTCTTTCCTTGGCCTTGATCAAATGATTTGGAAAGAAAATTAAAACCCCTAGGAAAAAAAATGAAAAATTGATTTTTAATAAGATTTCACATATTAAATGACACTCAACCTCGGAGAAGTGAATACTTTTTATATTTTCTCTGAGAATCTAACCCCCCATAATTATTATTATGTATTATACATTTATAATTCAATAACTTTTATATATATAATATATTGGATTCATTCTAAAAATCTTTGCAATTCTTTAAAATAAATGATGGCTTGAAGTATGTACTAGCAAGATAAAATTTTTGGTTTCAGAGCAAACATTTTTATTTTCTGGACCTGCCTGATATCTTAGAAAAACAAAAGTTTCGAAGATGAAGTGGTTTGCTAGAGGATGAGGAGTTTGGGTGGTAAGAAGCAGTCAGCTATCTTATTTTAGCAATATTTTCCTCTGCCTCCTTTTTCCCACATGACTGTGGGGAGTCAGGCTTGGCTGGTGGGAGTCTTTTGCAACCTCCCAGAAACTCCATCTCATGTTCTCAATCCGTGATTTCTAAATGTTCTGTATTTTCTGTCTTCAGATCATTCACATGCTTCATGAGAATTAGACATTTATTTTCTCTGTTTGAAGAAATATTTGTGAACGATTGAGTTCAAACAAAATGATTTACTGTATATAGAAGAACCTGGTGTATTTGCTGTAAAATAGGAATGAGATTTAAGGGATGGCCAACATATCCATTTTTTCCTCAAACTTCTAAATGTTGATAAGAGTGTGCGTTGTTGTCCAAATTCTGGAATATACAGTTGTTTCTCGTAAGAATTTTATTTCCCATAATCTTTTCAAACAGAAATATTACTTTACTGTAGAGAACTCACGTGTGTCAGACTATTTGTTGTTTCCCTCAAGAAAATAGCACTCCCATCTGGAGAGACCATCTTTCACCTTCCGACCCCGTTGATGGAGACGTGAGTCCAAACTCTTTTTACACAAATCTGTTCTGCACAATGGTTTCTGATTTTTCTTCTTAAGAGCATCATATTTATCATATTTATGCAAGAAACTAAATTAATATACAATACGAGGCTTGATAAATTAAGGTCCTGAAAGATAGTGCAGGCAACAGGGCAGGGCTATGGAGGAATAAGAAAAGGGATTTCCACTGCTGTGATGAAGAAAGGCTGCATAGAAAAGAAGACTTCATATGGATATGTGGGGGAAAAATAAGGCGAGGGGGACAAAAATCCAGGAGAAATAAAAAAATCCAAGAGTTAATAAAAAATGCTGAGGAGGAGAATAAGGTACAATTTGACAATGAGAAGTTGATAATTTGGTGCTCCAGTGGAGTTTGTTCATCTTAATTGAGGTATAATTGATGTTCAATAAATTGCACACCTCTAAAATGTACAATTTGGTGAGTTTTGATATATGCACACACCTATGAAACCATAATCACCATCAAAATAACAAACATATCTATTGACTACAAAAGCTTCCTTATGGGGTCAGCCTCATGGCCTAGTGGTTAAGTTTGCCACACTCTGCTTTAGCGGCCCTGGTTCAGTTTCTGGGCACAGACTTACACCACTCATCAGCAGCCGTACTGTGGCGGCAACCCACATACAAAATAGAGGACTATTGGCAGAAATGTTAGCTCAGGGCAAATATTCCTCACCAGAAAACACTAACAAACAAAAATAAGCTTCCTCATGCCCCTTTGTAATCTGTTCTTCTCCCAGTGCAATCAGTGATATGTTTTCCAGAACTATTAGATTCGTTTGCATTTTCTAGAATTTTATACAAATAGAAGCATACTTTTTATGGTCTACTCTCTTGCATTCATCATAATGACTTTTACTTTCATCTATGTTTTTGCATGCATCCAGCGGCACGCTGGTAAATACTTTACAATCAGATTTCTGGTGACAGTGGGCAGAGGGGCTAATTTGTGGTATTTGCTGATTCCTGTGGTGTAAATATTCCCATCATGACTTATTTTAAGCTACTAACATGACGTCACTGAACTCAAGGTTGGGAAGAGATGTATATAATCAGATTTAATACAGCCAGTACAAGCCAAATCCAGCTCTTCACTGCATATGTCAATATTCCATTCATTGTCATTATTGAGTAGTATTCCATTGTATAGATATTTATTTATCCACTCACCCGTTGATGAAGATTTGGGTTGTTTCCAGTTTAGGGATATTACAAATAGAGCTGCTGTGAGTTTTCTTGTACAGTCTTTTCTCAGACACATGCTCTCATTTCTCTTAGGCAAATAGCTAGCAATGAAATGGCTGGGTCATATTGTAGATGTATGTTTAGCTTTTTAAAAAAACTGTAAAATTTTTCCAAAGTGGTTGAACCATTGTATGTACAGCAGTATGTACCAGCAGTATGGGAACATTCCAGTCTCCCCACATTTTCCCCAGCACTTACGAGCATCAGTATTTTTCATTTCTACCATTCTAGCTAGAACATATTATATCTCACTATATGTATAGCATCTACCTAGTGACTAATGATATTGCACTTTTCAGGTGCTTATTTGCCACCCACATATCGTCTTTGCAAAGTGTCTATTTAAATATTTCCCCCTTTTTTAATTGGGTTCTTGTTTTCTTATTACTGAGTTGTAAAATTTCTTTATGTATTCTACACGAAACCCTTTGTCAGATATACATTTTTCAAATATTTTCTCCTGGTCTGTGGCTTGGCTTTTCATTTTCCCAAGTGTCCTTTGAAGAGCAAACCTTTTTAGTTTTGATGAATCTGGTTCCTTGAGGCTATCTTTTACAGTTTTTTCTTTTTATGTTTTATTTAAGAAATCACTGCAAAACACAAGGTCCCTAAGATTTTCTCCTCTGTTTCTTTCTGAAATTTTAGAATTGTAGCTCTCAAACTTTGATCTACAGTCCATTTGGAGTTAATTTTTGTATATGATGTGAATTGAAGGTTAAGTTTCATTTATTTGGATATGGCTAACCAATTGATTCAGCACCATTTGTTCATTGTCATTTCCCCATTGCTCCGTAGATGTTTTAAAATTAGAGAGGATCGTATGCGACTATGACAAATGAAGGCATGCTAGAGCTGCGTCTTTCAGGGCTTTGAATTTTTTCTTAAAGAATTTGAATTTCACTGTGAGGTGTTACAGAAGGAGGGCACGAGAATCCATGTAAAGAGAAATGAGCTTGGGGCCAGCCCAGTGGCCTAGTGGTCAAGTTTGCGTGTTCTGCTTCGGCAGCCAGGGGTTCACAGGTTTTGATCCTGTGCACGGACCTACACACTCCTCATCAGACCATGCTATGGCAGCGTCCCACATGTAAAATAGAGGAAGATTGGCACAGATGTTAGCTCAGCGACAATCTTCCTCAACAAAAAAACACAAAAAATGAACTTATAAAGAATAAATTATACTAATGATTAAAAAATGAACTCACAGCATATAACAAAGTGATCTGTAATGCTTTTTTACTCTCATTTTTTTTTCCTTGTTCTCCCCAAAGCCCCCCGGTACATAGTTGTATATTCTTTGTTGTGGGTCCTTCTAGTTGTGGCATGTGGGATGCTGCCTCAGCATGGCCTGATGAGCAGTGCCATGTCCGTGCCCTGGACTCGAACCAACGAAACACCAGGCTGCCTCCAGCGGAGTGCACGAACTTAACCACTCAGCGACCGGGCCAGCCCCCTGTAATGCTTTTTGAGTGGTCTTTGAAGAACTCATTAAAAGTTAACAAACCTCCTCCCAAAAAAATGCCCAAAAATATACCCACCCAAAATTTTGCATACAATATCAGTATTCCATGAATGGCATCCATGTTCCATCTAGGGGTTTGTAGGCACTAATTAAGAGCTATAAGAAAATATCTGTTAATAAAAACATTACTAAGAAAGTTCAGATTTAGGAAGGAGATGGCCTGAGACATGTCCCAAGAAGTCAGCATGTGTAATTTTCACTTCACTATTAGATAGGGGATCAGCAACTCTAGGGAGAAAGTGTGGTTGGGAGAATCAAGGATGTGGGAAAGAATGGAGCTCTGGGTGCTGCTGTGGGTGCTGTGTTCCAGCAAGGCACACAGAGGACTCAAAATGTGATCCTGATTGTCCTACTAAGTCTTGCTAGACTTCCACAGCATGAAATTATGCATATAATCCCCTATCCCTACAATTCCCCCAATTTACAACCTGCTTGTTAAGACATGGTCAAAGTAATTGGAAATCAAAAGCTCCCTGTGAAATATTAAAGAGCACATAAGCCAGTGTAAAAACCCATGAAATGAAGTTACTATGATTGGCTTTTCAAAATGTTTTCTTGTTGTTATTTAATTAAGCAGACATCTGTCTGCGAGATAGTTTCATATCAGCAGGAATACAAAGCAGTTTCATTTGCTAACCTAAAGTAAGTTAACCTCAAAATTAAAACAAAACAAAACAATAAAAGGATTGTAATTTACTGCCAAATTCATTGTAACTCTGCTTACATCCTTCCTGGAGAGAACTTGGGGGCGTGCGAGCTTTTCATTCATCCCATTTTCAAACATTCTACCTGTTTTCCTCATACACCATAGAAATGCCCTGAAAATTCCAATATGATGGTAACCAGAATCAAACTGGATCATTTCTCTTAAAAACCACTTATTGTATAAGCTGACGTTTCAACAACTGTATCAAACAACAGTAATTAAAATAATCATTTTAATGATCAATGTATAATGTAACTATTAGGATTTATTAATATAACCATATAGGTAAATGTGAATTTATTTTTTATAAAACTGTGATAGTTTTCATATCAATGCATCATTTAGTGGAAGAAATTTCTTTGTTATTCCCCACGTTTTGGTTTGCAAATTACGGCTACTGTATTTGAACAGGTGAGGGCGATCTCTTTCATAGATCCTAATGGGATAACCTCCAATCAGAGGATAACCTACAGGAAGTACTGCTAGCTTCTCAAATCACTGAAAGCAAAGAAAATCCACAGGATATTTTGCTTCACAACAAGGGAAGGCTGAAACAATAGGAGAGAAATATAGCCGTAAATGATCAGTGACATCAGACGTCATTTATTCTTGAGTGTATGCAAGCTACTTTCTGCACACTCCCCAGATTCTTCAGGAAAGGGGAACATGGCAAGGAGCTGGGTTTTACATCAGCACACGAGGACATGGCAAAAAACTACACAGTCATTAGTGCCTGCCCCAAAGCAGAAATAGCCATATGGTCTGTGCTTTCAGGACTAGTTTTACACACTGGCATGAATTGTCAAAGGTCCCAGACAAGGGCCTGCTGCCTGCTCCCTTCCACCACTGCACTCCCTTCACAAACACACTCTTTATCCATTGAGTGGTGCCTGAAATTATACCTCTAGAGTTTTATTTAGCCCCTTTCCCCCTGCCCACACTTCTCCACAGTTATGTCTCAGGGTGAATAGATTAGAAATCATATTTTGAGATTCTAAGGGAGGGATGTTGGGGATGGGGGCAAGAGGCAGTGAGGATCTGGTGAGGAAGGAGAATCCAGCAGGGCCTATAGCCAGGAAAAATGGGGAGGCTGAGAACCCAAATGCCAAAGGAGCTCTCCTTGAAGAGCTTCCTCTGACCCGGGTTTATGCCTCCTTGAATAAACCCCATGACTGCATTTGTAACTCTGCTTTTTTTCTTTGGTGTTGTTTACATGTCTGTCTCCTCTTGCAACCTGTAAGTTGTTCTAGAACAAAAATTGTGGCACACGGTGAGAGCTTGGTTTAACCAATAAATAAATTAATTTTAAAACCCCTGGTTTCCAAGTCTCATTGAGGATCATTTTAGAAGACAGTCATAACTCTCAGGGTTTCATATTAGAGACGGGAGAGACTGAGTTCTATCTCACAAATTTACTGCCCAAAATCCGTAGTGTTATCTCCTGTGTGTGGTTGTGTGGTGTGTGTGTACCTGTGATGTGTGTGTATGTGTCTTGCAGTGCTGGCTATGGTTCCAGAGAAGAAGGGAGAAGTGATCCACAAACAGATTTTTGCCTCCCTCAGGGCATCTAAATATCCAAATTCCGTTATTTCTGAATATTGCTTGAAAAATTTCTCACCTTGCCCTGATGAAAATTGGTTCATATTCAAGACACTCCGCCCAGAATCCAAATCTTCCTCTGTGACTATGTGACACTCAGAAGCAGACACCCTATTTCCTCTGAGGGAACCTTCTCATCCTCATGGTGAACTGTAGGCTACATGTACCTCAAAGCTTGCAGGGGACTCACAAGCAAGAATGCATTTGTTGTTTATCTGTACAACACATCCAAATGGTTTCTTCCCACCTTAATGGAAGGTATAATTTGGAGCTAAGAGTCTATAATGCTCATGGCTTTTAAATAGATTATTTCTTCGTTTTGGTTATTTTGAGAGTACATATGTTTCAGTGCCTGGGTAAATTACAGGCTTTTAAGGCTTCACATAGCTATTTTGTTTCGAAGCCGACAGCCTTTCACCTTTATTTCTCCTGAGTTCACTTTCATATTTACAGATGAAAAACAGCAGAGGGTAGCATTTATTTACTTTCTATCGAACATCAGTGACATATATTCCTGAGAAACCTATTGGTGGAGACTCACGCAGGCAGGCCTTCTTAGATCCTGGCCTCTGAGGACCATTTCAGAGCAAGCGGACAAAAAGCAAAGCCTGCAGAAGGGATGGCTATGTGCAATGAATGGAAGTTCTGCCATGTCAGTGGAGAAAAGTAAATGGATGAAAACCAAGGGAAAATGGATAAAAGGGCTGAGGAAGAGATGAGGAAGTTTCTTCAGTGGCTTGGCCCGGCTTCTCCCACTTCAAAACAATAAGAAACTGAGACAGTGATAACAAGAAATCCACTCCCCTCTTCTTTACGTGGTATAAATTAGGAAAATTGTCATGTGAAGCTGAAGAGCCATTTGTGTGAGCAAAAACAATGAATAAAGAGCAATTATATCCATTTCTTTTCTATAATTCTGTCTAACTGATGATAGCAAATGAATGAGGTTAGTCAGAGGGAAGAATTCTCTGAGAGTGGAGGTTGGGAAAGATTGGAACTGGATTATAGAAGGAGCACTGGAGATTTTTAAATTTTATTTTCACTGATAGTGATTTTTCTCTTTCTTGTCTCTCCCTGGTGCTACATGGCCTCACCCTAATGAACGGCTCACTGCAACCTTGACTACCTCCGGAGTGTCTTGGCCTCCTCCAGGCCTCACGCTGGCTGTTCCCCTGATCTGAAGTGGTCTTCCACCCTTTGCTTCTCATTGAATTCCCTCTTGGTATTTTACGGGTATTTTAAAATGCCATTTTCTCAGCAAAGCCTCCTTTTTTCTGCGGTTCTACCACAAAGAAGCTTTCCAACATTGAAGTCACTTCTCTGAGATTCCGTTTCTCCATCTCTACAATTAGCAAATTGGAAGTGATCTTTAATGTTACTTCTGTTTCTGGTCCTTGAATTAATTCCACATGTACAACAACATCTATGCATTTTAGAAACCTCTACCTCTTGACACTTTCTAGGCTCACTCCCTCATCATTTATGTTCCTAAATTTCATTGCATAACTTATACTGTGGTTAAATACGAGTTTTGCAAGTATTTAGTTACCTAACTTTTCCTTCGACTAGACTAGGAGTTCATTATGATAGTGTCATTTGTAAATTTACTTTTCCTGTTCCCTAATGCCATGCATGCATGTTTAAGTTCTCAAATGCTTGTGGAATGAATGAAAGGCCAATCAATTTTGAGATTAAAGAGTTTTAGTACATAAGTGATGTGTGAGCATATGACTTATATTTTATGTTATCCTGGAAAAGAGGACAAATAAGAAGAACAATATCTGCCTCAAAGTTGAGCCACAATATTATGGTTTTAAATAGATGGATAACTAATGTTTAAAACTATCCTACAATGGGACACAAAGCAGTAAGTTTCTGTCTTCAGAGGTGCTTCATCAGGGGTTATATGACCACTTTATTTGAATGAAGGAGTCACACATGGAATAAAGAGTTACAATAAGTGATCTCCAAAGGTCTCCTTTTCTATGGTTCTTGGAGTCTATGACTCTAACTTTCATGTTCACTGGAGTTACCTGTACCCATATGAACATCCTGCACTGTTGAATACACTGGAATAAATCTTGGAGGACCAAGAACTCAGAAAATGCTTTCTAGTGAGCACAATAATAAATGTTGATGAATCCAGAACTCTTTGGAATCGATTGCTCATGCTGAGGGTGTGGAGGGCTAAGATCACAATGTGTTTGCACTGGTCTTGACATCAGAAACTTGAGCTCGGGCTCAGGCTCTGCTAATAATGGGCTGTGCGCTTTGGAAAGGTCTCCTCACCTTCCAGGGTTTCAGATTCATCCTCTAGAAAAATAAAAGAGGTTAATTAGGCAAGACAATTTCAAATATTCTTTCCAGCTTTAAGTGATTGTATATCGATAGGAAGTGAGATATATTTCATTTTTAAAAATCCCAATAGATGATTATCCAAAGCCACATAGCTAGGAACCAATCCTTTACTTCATGAAATTAATCTTCGTTTAACAAAGGATTTCCTTGAGAAAGCATAATAATGAATGTTTATTTCTACCAATTTTGTTTACACACGGTCTTGCTATCATGAAATGAAGTTGGTCGGTATAGGGCAAGCAGGAGGTGAGGAGATTATAAACATTATCCTCATGTACCATTATTGTACAATTTCCTATGTATAAACTAAATGATTAAAAATGATGATTTTACAATGCTTCTATTAATCACAGTACTATTAATACATTACTGCATTTATGCCTGCTCTATGAAAAATCCTGATGACTGAGAAAAAGACAAAAACATCACGGATGCTTAGAATGAGCTCTAATTGAAAGGGCTGGCTTCAGTGAAGCTGTGCTGTGAGAGGGCTTTCATTTTATGGCTGGCTTTGCTTCTTTAAGAGCTAAATTTTACTTCATTCCTCTCATGAATTGCATTTTATCTCAAAGAGTAAAAAAAAAAAATCTCTATCAAGAAATAGTAAGAAATGACAGACTTGGGACAGAGATGACATGTCAAGTCAGGGCTAGATCACAGAAAAAGTAGAAGTCAGAAGTTTATCTTTTCCACCCTCACTCTTATTTCTACGTCCTTACACGTTTCTAGCATCCTCAGCTTTTGCTCAATTTTTTAATGCTTCAAATCATCTCAGGTTCCCATGTCATTGTCAAAAGTGGTTCTACAAAATCATGCACCCTGAGCTGCTCATGGTAAAACTTTAAAATACCAAATCCAGTATTCGTTTAAGATTGAAGAAGTTATAACCAGATTACTAAGGTGTGTACAAATCTTTACAAGGCAGCTTTCCCCATACACTATCTGATTATAACCTTACAACATTATCTTGAGGTATATGTGTCCAATATTAATCATACTTCTTGTAAATGGAGAGGGAAATGGAGAGAGGTTATGTGGCCTCTCTGCAGTCGCTGAGCTAATCACTGGAAGAAGATGAATTCCAACTCAAGTTTTTATCTGTTGTAAAACCCAAGGATTCAAAAAATGCTTCTACTGTAGTTATCCAGGCCAGCGATAAGCGGCTGACTTCAACCAGCCTTCTCAATGTTCTTTCTATTCCTTCTTTATTCATTTATCATGAAGCCTTCATTTTTATAATCAGAAACGTCTTAAAAGTAAAAACAAAACACAAGTAATCCTTAGGGCAGAAATCTGTTTTTCAGTGATAAATGGCTAAAACACCCAGCATGTCACCATCTACATTCTTATAGATTTCATGAAATAGTACAATAAAAATGACATCTCATTCCAATCCCTTGTTTAACAGATTAAAAAACAAGATCCCAGAGAATCCAAGTGACTGGAACAATGTCACACACCTAATTAGGAGTAGAATTAAATCAGGAACTAAAATTGCCCACACAAAGTCTAGTACATATTTTTTTAAGACACAAATTATTATTTTTTCTCTTTGACGTTCTCTAAGAAAAGAAGTTCCACAAAGTTCATCAGTATCCTGTTCTATTGTTCCTTCTCACTGGAATCCTTTCTTTCTGTCCAACCAAACTATAAAAATTCCTAATTTTGCCCAAGTTTGTCCTGCTTGGAAACCAATCAAGAATTTCCCCAGGGCTTACTGAGTGTAATACTTCCTGCAGTGATGGTGGCCTGAGCATCTGGAGTCCTACCGCTTGACCTTTTATAGGGAATACACAAGTGGTAAAGGGATATTTTTGCCTTCTAAAACATAGTAGTTTAGAGGCTAGACAGCATGTGAAATGAAACTTAGCAGCCATGGACTGACCATGAGGACAAGAGAGTCAGAGTGTAATGGACATAGAGATGTGCCACTAAGACCCTTTTTGAGGAAAGATTTGCTGCCAGTTGTGAGAAGTGTGGCCAGAACACAACCTTCTGTCAGTGCCTGCTCAGCTCCATGGAGCTGGAGCTCCCTTTTCCTGAAGAAGTCATGCCCTTCCCACCTCTTCCAGGGCAGCCCGAATCCTGTGCTGGGGCAAGGAGAGGTATAAAGGTGCCCACATTAGCCTGACAGGGGACGGTCCTGATGGGAAATACTCGCTCCAGAGCTCCCTGCAAAGCTGGTGGAGGCCTGGTTGGGCATGCACCACCATTTAACTTCTTCCCCTGCCCAATTCTGTTTTTTCCCCCTTTCCTTCACAGTAATGGCTGATAAATAGCTTGCATTCCAAGTATTTCGGCATCTGCATCCCAGGAACCAAGTCTGCAACATAGAGCTGCTGTGCAGGGAGAGCTGAAAAAAGCAGATATGCAGGGAGAGTCAAAAAGAGTTATGACAGCTTTGCATTTTCTGCTTTTATTCTCTCGCACTTGGCTATAATTCTGCCTTTTTATTCTGTGTGCCAAGCTTACAGATTAGAATAAATCACTCTCATTATTTTTAGTATTAGTTTATTGCTTAATTTAATTCAAATCAGTTTTTGTTTCTAGCAACATAGTCATAACTATGCAACTGAATATGACTGAATGCTGTATTTTGCAGCACTGATACAAAGTATAATAAAAGCTAAAAGAATGAAAATAGTGTGAGCTTCTAAAGTCAGGGAAATAAACAAGAATGCCAAGATTTTAACCATTTTTTCTCCAGCCTCTCTTACGCCTTTTTTTGCCTTAATTCTTCCTCTCTGTTTCTTCCTGGTCTATGCAACTAATTGTTCCTATCCAAAGGCCTGAGAAGATTCCTATGATGCCAGAGCAACAAATGGAGTTTCTAAGAGCAGTATGCCTCTCATCTGGGGTATTATGAGGGACAGATAGTGCCAGAAGTTAAGCAGATCCTGTACAAGATGGCCGGGCTGGTATTTGAGAAAAGGAAACAAAATCTCATGAACAAGAAAATTCAAGTCCTCTTGCATTTTATTCGATCCAGGGGAAATTATATTCTACAATTTAGTTAAGGTACCCAATGCTTCTATGCTTTTTAGCTTAGCATCCTTCATGCTCCTCTTCTTTCTTTGTAGTTCAATGACAATTTTTCTCATCTTCCAAATCCTTAGTTTACTAAGTTGAAAGTTCCATGAGAGGGAGAAACAAACCTACCCTTTTCACCTTGGTATCACCAATGCTAAGCGTGGATCATAGGGGATATTTCAGTGTATGTTTGCCTGAACAGATGGGTTTGTTTATTAATAAATGAATGGTTAGCCCTTGTTAGTATAATGTATTTTATAGAAGTTGTTTTATTTAACCCTGATAACAAGGGTCAGCTTTTAGATAAACTGAGACCCCAAAAGAGTAGCCCTCAGGCAGATCCAGGGCATGAGCCCAGTGGGGTCTTTTGCATCAATAGCATTTTCTTTCTTTGTTCGCAAGAGCAGCAGCAGGCTACAGAGATAGTTTCTTCCTCAATCAGCTGCCTCCGACAGTGAGAGATAAGAGTAACACAGCAAAGCTTCCTGGGATGCAAGCAGATCAAAATTATAGGTTCCCACTCCAAAGATTTAGTTTTGTATTACTAACATGCAAATGAATGAAAGGCAAAGGAAGTTCTTCCAAGTCCCATTTTGCTTGTTGAAGTAGAGAGAACTGAAGGTACCGCCAGGAGCCCCGCAGAAGCCCAACTTCAAATGCTGCGGTAGATCTCCAGTCTCTTGGAAACCAGATAGGTTGACAGAGCACCAGGGTCTAGGGCAGCTGAATACAGCAAGTGATGAGTGAATGATTAGTGATGACGGTGAGACTTCCAGCATCCTGGGAAGTGCAAAATAGCAATTGGCTCTTAACAGGAAGCTTCAGACTCCTAAACCAGAGAGCAGGATTCACCCATGCACAGAAGGCTGTGTGGAGCCTCTGACATAATCAGTGCTCACAGTTACGTTCTCAGCGCAATAGTGTCTCCTGATTGCCTGGCGTATGCACTTTATGCTTTTCTTTTAATCTTTAAAGCTCTCCCTAGGTGTCTGTTCCCACCTTACTACTCCACCTTATTTCGGGACCCATGAGTGTTCAAAACTGACACATGCATTGTGGTGCTCACCCCGGCCCCCATGCTATGCTCAATGTTCTCTTCCCTTTTTTTCTCCTAAGGACGAGCCCTCATTTTATCTTATCCATAGAGTTTCCTTAATCACTACATCACATAATTTTAAGAATCACACATACAATCTATGTGACACATAGATCAGCATGTTAATTTATTCTGCTCTTCTCTCTGTGCCATTTTTGCAAAAATATTTGTCTACGATGTATGTTCCTGCAGGTCAGGGGTTGTGTTTTTTTAATTCTTCAAGGTGAATTAGCATATTATTAGGTCACTAGGACGTGCTTAATATAAATTGAAAGATTCATGTGTTATTAAGCAACATATATGTATAAACAATTTGTTCCCTAGCCCTATAAAAATATCTGTTCCCTACCTCTTCACAAATACCTTCTGGCATGTTCAAGACGCTTCTGGAAATGGAAGATGTCTTGCTTTAAACATGAACAAACATAAATGTCATCAATAAAAAGACACTATAAATTACACACAAAGCTCCCTCTAGTGAATCCAACCGTATCTAAATCTTTTCTTACATGTTTGGTACGTTGATAAACATTTGTTTTTACCATCCTGTTTATATTTTACTAGCAAACTTAAAGCAAATTTTATACCTTGGTGTAAATGATTTTTCATGATAAATTTACTGAATAATTTGACCTTACTTCATTTTCTTTCCTAAATTTGCACTCAGATTGGAGAGATTTAAAAAACACCTTTTTTTACGTGAAACACTTTGAGTTACCTTAATGTAATGGAGCTGCGTGAATCACTGCCTGAGTTTGAAAGGGAGTGTAGCAGGCTATTTATCTCCTGTTGCCATGCCAATGACGTCTGACCACGACATGACGTAATGAGCGCTGTCTGGTTTAACAAAAGAAGAGGTCCTCTCCAGTACTTCAGGAGAGAGATTTCAATCAGCTCACAGTCTGGGTCTCAATGTAGCCTCAGGTTGAAATCATGCTTTTGGCAGCATCTCAGCTTGCCATGAAGACTGCTATCCAAAGCCTGTTTGCTTGGACCAGCTCCAGATTGAGAAAGCCCACAGCAAAAGATAAACTAACAGGCAAGGACAAGGACATTTTCCAAGTAGTGATGACTCCTGATCGCATCCCTAATTTCTTCATCCCTTCTTTGGATGTGGCACATGTAAACTTTCATCTAAAATCGGTCAAACTCCCAGAAGACTGGCATCTAGGGAGAAGGCTGTCCGATGTGATAAACAGCAAATCTCCATCAGCCCAATACAACTCAGAATCTTCTGTAACAAAGAAGAGCATGAAGAAAAGAGAAACACCGTACAAAAAGGATTCTCTGTCCTTGGCTGAGGGTCTCGCTTCCTGCAGGGATGTGCAAGGAGCTATGCCTCACTCAGACCCAGCAACCAGAGCTGCCCTGTCATTGCCACATCTCCCCAAAGTTACAACCCCATATGGGTTTATCGCACTAGGTGAGAGCCCCAGCATTCGAAGGAAAGAATCACTCTTCTTTGAGTCTGACACAGCTGGGCTCAGAACTCTGTTGTCACAGAGAAAAGGGATTATTGGCCCCCACAGTCACACAGCAAACAATCTGGACAGATCAGGAGATCAAAGCAGTCATTTCCAGGCCCCTGGCTTCTTACTGAAGCAGAGAAGGACAACATCTTTGGAACTGATGGGCCAAAATCCTTCTGCCTCTCTGACGCACTACCCTGTTGCATCTGAAAACTGTCACTACGAGGAAGAGAAAAAGACTTTTCAAAGACCGATGATGAAGCACCTTCCCAGCATTAAGTGCATGTAAGCACACAGACCAATGTTTGGATAACACAGCGTTTACCTAAGGATTCCCATTTTATGTATCAGAAGGGATTCCAGGCATGGAAGCAGCTGCACTACTTTCCTCCTGCACCTGGGCCTCACACAATTTCAGCCCTGCAAGGAGACATCTGCCAGCTTTCTCCAACTGGAAGGGTAAATGGTTAGTAAAATACATAATTCTTAATGTGTTTAACCCAGTTAGGCCCCAGTTTTGGTACTGTCATCAAGATCAGTGATTTCTTTCGAAATAGCAGAGTAGTCCTATTAGATTGTTGCAAGCTCTGGCTCTGTGTTAAATGCAAAGTTACAATCAAAACCAGACAGAGAAGGAAGAGCAAGGGTGGGGCATAGTACAAATAATCATGATGATTTAATGCATTTGTAAATGTTTGAAAGATAATGTAAGAAATGAGAGCAAATGAGCATTTCTAGATTGTTTCATCCACACACTTTACTAAATGATTTTTAGTAGACTATATGTAATTCTTACTGTGATAAAAGTTCATGAGATTCTCTAAGTGTATATGCATATACACACTTATAAGCGATGAATGCTCATTAGTTTATCAAATACTCTTTGTTCATTAGGTAGCTGAATGAAGTTTATCCTTTTGAAGCTATCAGGTGCCTAATATATGGAAAGTAAAGTGCTGGTAATTGTTTTTGTCATTTTATAAATGTTGGAGGCTTGCACGCCTCTTTTGCTTGGCCATGATACTTTGTGTAGTGTGCTCACCTGAGAGAGCTGTGCTGCCGTACAGTGAATAATTACTAAAACCAACAAAATGTATTTTTGTTTTCAAGTGTTTCAAGAGCGTTATTTGATTTTCTGGTGTATGGTAATTGAAAAAAATACTGATATACTCAAATAAACAAATACTTTCCAAAATCTCTCTGACTCCAGCTCTGTGTGGGAAGCTGTAGTGAGGAAGATAAACAAGGGTTAAGGTATAATTCATGCCTTGATGAATTCATAATCTCTTTCTGGTGATAGAACTCACACACAAGAAGCCAATAAAAATGAGTGTGAGAATATACATATTCAACCATGGGAAAAATCATACTATCTTGACGTGGTAACTTAATTGCCTATGATTGTTCTTGAATTCCAACATGCCAAAGCACCCAACACAAGAATGGGAAAGTTGAAAGGCACATAGTCATCATTTCTAGGGATGACATTGGAAGGTGAGAGAATTTGTTTTAGGTCGTCACTGTAAGAGAAATGTAAATGGCATACTAACTTTTTCACTCCAAAACTACATACAAATTATCTAACTAGCTCAAATTATAGGGAATGTTGATTTTAACTTTTTCCTTCTTTTTTTCTTATCAGTTTCTCTGTGTGTGTGTGTGAACAGTATCTTTTTGGCTTAATAACACATAGAATTTCTTTTATTCTCCAAAAAACCAAGTGTAATTAAAAGTTTTCTTTGAATCATTGCTTTAAACTTTGTTTCATAGAAATTTATAAACAGATTTACTCTAACATCAAGGAGTAAAATTAAATGAAGAGACGTATTTATCCAAACTAAATACACTACATAAACCTAAACTATTCTAAAATAGAAAAGTTTAAGAAAACACTCTAAAGAGAATATCTTTAAAAATTAAGACAGAAAGCATGTGGGTCTAGTCTGTGACTAAGAAGAAAAAGTTTGATTTTTATAGAACGTCCTTTTTTTACGTTGATGAGAAAATTGAATCTGCTTCAGTGAGATTAAACAAATCCTTCAAAGTTACATGGTTGTTATGTGGCAGAGTTGACATTTGAAGTTAAGACATCTGACACCCAAATCAATGCTGTTTCTATTATTGGCATTTAATTTTAACAAAATGAGAAATTATCAATTGATTAACTAGTTAACCAAGAACATAAAAGAATAGATCATGTGGTAAATAAGTAGCTTTCATGAAAATAAGGTGGAGGAAAGTTTAGGTCCAAAGTTTTGTGCTTTGCCCAGGGAGAATGAGATTGGGGCAATAATGTCATAGGAGTCTCTGAGTCTCCAAGGATTACCAGGAGAGTGACCTCAAGACAGGGCTGCAAGAGGGGAGTGAGCACACTGAAGGCAGATGCAAAACGGCAAAGAATGAAAACAAAGACCAAGTTTATAATTTTTCTAAAGACTGGACACAAAATCCTTGGTTCTCTAGAGTTGCAGTATACTAAAAACAAAAAGACAGTGTCCTGTGCTCCTGGCACTGGCACAAAGACACTGTCACACTCAGAGGTATAATGGTTGGTCTTATGTGTCACTTTGTCTAGGCTATCGTAACCAGTTAGTCAAATAGCAGTCTGAGTATTGCTGTGAAGGTATTTTCTATGTGTGGTTAATATCTACAATCAAGTGACTTTAAGTAAAGGAGATTATCCCCTATAATGTGGGTGGCTCCCATCCAATAAGTTGAAGGCCTTAAGAGCAAAAACTAAGGTTTCCCACATAAGAAGGAATTTTGCCCCAGAACTGCAAGATCAATTCCTTCCTGAGTTCCTAGCCTACTGGCCTGCTCTACAAACGTTGGACTTACCAGCCAGCACAATCACGTAATCCAATGCCTTTAACATAAATCTCTTCATTATCTCCTATTGGTTCTGCTTCTCTGGAAAACCTCACTGATACAGCAGGGCACCTATGAACACTGGAGCTTCTAGACTATCTCAAGAGCAGTGTGTGCAAAGGAGTCAAAGAGGCCCATTTCTTTGTCTCCTCTTGCCTAGCTTCCTCTGGGGAGAGGGAGACCCAATTTCCCTGAGGAGAAATTTTCTTTTTTTAAACTCAAAATTTCTTTTGAATCCTCCACTTAGGACTGGCCATTAACAAATCGCCAAAGTTGCAAAGTATGGTCTTCCCATGGGTCTTTTGTTTTCTGTTTCCCTCTCCACTTCATCTATCGCTTCCTCTGATGGAATTTCTCAGAGACTGCATTCTCCCCACTTCCTCTCATCAAACCTGCTCATAGGAAACAGACAAGAAAATGCAAATCTTATCATAAAGTCAATTCCAACTTGATTTGAACATCGATAAGTCACTATTACTTTTTCTAAAGGAATTGGTAGTTTAAGCTTTATCTCTCACCTTGTAGGAAAAAGTACTGTGCTACTACATATCAGTAATCACCAACCCAGTGGGATGGCAGGGGCTCCCCTGCTGGAAGTCTGCTGCATATACCCTTCTCCCACTTATGCATACTCTGGGCTTCCTATTAGCATCAGGAAGGTGAAATGTGATCTAAAACTAATGTTCAGAGAAGCAAGGATACTGTCATATGGTGTCTGTGCTTACAGCACCTCCATCGACTTAACTGTTCTCTTGCTTCCATTATCTTTACCCATGAAAGAGTGTCAATAGTCTGAATCCTACACCTTTGAAGATAATGTAAAGTTAAATATTAACAATAACCAATAGTCAATATATTTTGTTATCACTAAATTGATTTCATATACTTTATCTCCCTGAGCCTCATGGTAACTTATGAAGTATATATTATCATTTCTATTTTATGGATGTTGACATTGTTAATTTGGTTTGTCAAGATTAAACTTGGGCTTCCTCCCATCAAGCCCTTTCTAAATCTAAGGAAAATGCTATCACCTGTTAGTAGTTCCAGATTGTTACATGTTGTACATAAGTAATTTTTTAAGCTATTGACAGAAAATTCATAACTTTTATATTTTGCTACACGATGGTATGAATACCAAATAGATATAATATAACCATTGTTTCCAAAAAATGGCCTGCTACCCCAACAGAGTGGAAAGGAGAGAATATTAGAACAAATGTTTAGAAAATCAAATTAGTTTTTATTCTTCTATATCAGTGAAACGAGTAAAAATTTTGATCTATGTGGTTATTTGGCAATATTGTTTGTAGGTGAGTCCTTTTTCGGTTTATATTGTTTTCAACTCAGTTCAACTGATCAAGAATTCATTGTTACCTCCCTGCAAACCCAGCACCATTCCAATTGTTACTGGATATGAAAAAAAATGTATAGATGTAAACAGCTGGCCTCACAATTAATAGTTAATCCCAACAAACAATGGTTAATGAACGTTCGCTATGTGCCTGGCACCCTGTTAAGTGCTTTACAAGCATTATCTCCTAAACCCTATGACATAGGTGCCCCTACCTCTATTCCCCAGAAGCTTACAAGAATAAAGAGACTTGTTCACTATCACATGGCTAGAAAGTAACAGAGCCAGACTCAGATCTAGGCAACAAGGCCTTAAACCTTGAACTTTTAATCACTAAGCTGTATCAGCTCCCTGAAGACAAAATACAGTCATGCGCCATGTAACTACTTACCGGTTAACAATGGATGGCATACACAAGGGTGGTCCCATAAGATGTGTACCATACAGCTAGGGTGCGTAGGGGGCTATACCATCTAAGTTTGTGAAAGTACACTCTATGATGTTCGCACAATGTGAAATTGCCTCATGATGCATTTTTCAGAATATAGACCTTTCATTAAGCAGTTCATGACTATACACAAAGAAACTAACTAGAGATGCATAATAAAGCAAACCACACAATATGAGATGCTAAACTTTAGATATTCAAATGTCAAGTCCAGCCAAGAAAGGAGAGATCCACTTGGACACAACTTATCCTTCACTAGAATGAAAACCACGGGGCACAAGCATTTATCTATCTTATTTACTGTTGTATTCCTAGCCCCTAATCCATAGTCTGGCACATAATAGACATTTAATAACTATTTTCTGAATGAATTATTTAAAAATGATTAGTAAATCAACAGAGGAATGGATTTTGAATGCATAGAGAGGAAGTAAAGGGTCACTACTGGTGGTGGAAAATATGGCTTTTTCTTTTATTCATCTACTCTACCAATGAACATTTGCTGAGTTTCACTAAGCTAGTGGCTCATATGAAGAATGAGAAGTTAGTGTGGACGCTTAATTGTGCTTGTTCTGCTCTAGAAGGACTAGAGCCATCCAAAGTTTTGGAGGAAGCAGACTGACACACAGAAGTTTATTTGGGAATCTGCAAACACAATACCTGACCTTGCTTATGTCCTGGGGCAGCTGAAGCTCCCGCCCTGGGGAAGAGGTCATAACTTTTAAGGATGGTCTCTTTTATGACTTCATTTTATATATACTGAAATCGACTTTCATGCAAATCCTAGCTAGAAACCATTTAAAAACAGACTTACAGGGGCTGGCCTTGTGGCCTAGTGGTTAAGTTTGCATGGTCTGCTTCAGCAGCCCAGGGTTCTCAGGTTTGGATCTCAGGCAAAGACCTAGTGCCACTCATCAAACCAGGCTGTGGCAGCATCTCGCATAAAATAGAGGAAGATTGGCACAGATGTTAGCTCAGCAACAATCCTCTTCAAGCAAAAAGAGGAAGATTGGCAACAGAAGTTAGCTCAGGGCCAATCTTCCTCACAAAATAAATAAATAAATAGAAACAGAATTATGACTGGCACAATTGATGAAAGCTGAATAAGGACTGAGGATTAGATGCTCTTATTGCATCAACATTAAATTTCCTGATTTGGATGATTCTAATATGATTCTATAAGAGAATGTCCTTGTTTTTATAAAATAAAAATGACCTTAAGTGAGGTTACTTGTATCTCTACCTAAGACTTGGCTTTGAATCATATATTTGATGCTTGAACAGGCAACACATTAACAGATTATCATATGGATCATCATTTCTAAACCATTTACAGCAAATAGTGATTTTTTGTTCGTATTTGTAATTTCTGCTGAGGTAAGTAACCAGTTGATTATGGGAAAATAAGGCATTGTGATAGACACACTGTATGTATCATATTTAAAGTATCAGAGCTAAGTTTTGAAAGATGAGTATTTAATTTTTTAATAAGAAGTTAGGTCAGGATAATTACTGCTATTTTTAGACAGGTAAAATTGGGACTAAAAGAGGTTAGCTACTTTGGCATCATATATTGGCAATTATTGGTGTACCACGGAGCCAAGATTCTCCATTCTGGCTGCACAGTAGAATGATAGGGAGAATTTGAAAAACTGCCATTGTGTGGACGCCAATCTAGAAATTTTGAAGTAGTTTGTCTAGTGCAGGTCCTCGGCATCAGCTGTTTTTAAAAGTTC
Source organism: Equus przewalskii (assembly GCF_037783145.1). Classification (NCBI taxonomy): domain Eukaryota; kingdom Metazoa; phylum Chordata; class Mammalia; order Perissodactyla; family Equidae; genus Equus; species Equus przewalskii. The sequence goes on from NC_091837.1 coordinate 64,565,434, forward strand.
TTAGGCGATCCTAACGTACATCTTGGGTTGAGAAACATGCTGTAAGGAGAAGATTTGCAAATAAGCTTGTAGTCTGACTCCAAATCCTGTGATCTTTCTGTAACAATATGTATGATAAACTAAAGCAATGATTACAATTTATCTGAATAGAGTTTAATGGTTCCGCATTCTCGATAGTTAGAACACTAACAAAATAACTCAAAAGCAGCTTTAAAATTGTCATAAAACTTGTGCATAATAATTCTGGCAAATATTACTCTTAAGTTATTAGTTCTTTTATTTCCACATAGTCCTATGATGTTTAATGTTGTTTTTTATTCCTTAGAATTATTAGAAGGCAAAATTAAGATTTAAAAAGTTATCAGCGGTACTATCCCAGGCCTCTCCACTGCAACAGCTTAAACATAAACCCATGACCCCACGACTTATTTTAATAATCCTTATATCAGGACAGAGGCTCTGTCCTTGACAAACTTTGGTCAGGCTCCTCCGAGGCCTCTTCCCTAAGCCTCACCCTTGGCCCCTGTCTCGCTGAGTCCAGTTTTAGCAAGACTCTCGCTAAATCAGTTTAGTGAGAATCCTGCACCCTTGATATCTGATCACTCTGGCCTGCCTTCAGCAAAAATTTTCAGTGGGATTAGCAGAAATCCCCCTACTGTCGATGCCTCCTCTTAGTAAGAGGAAGAGGCCAAAAAGTCAACCTACCTTTGCAGAGAGATGAACACAACTAATTCTGTGATGCTTTCAATTCCTGTCTTCCTCAGGTTCTGAAAGAAAACCAAAACCCCTACCTGATTTCTGATTTCCCACACTGTCTCTCCACCTTGGCTTTGAATACCTCCTAAAACGATCCACAGTCATGCCCCTCACAAGCCACACGCTTGTTCACTACATCTTCTAGAGTTCACTCTCCAGCAAATGCCTACTTCATCATCCTCGCCTCTAAATGCCTTTTGACCATCTTGCTCTAAGTGAAACCTGGCTGTCCTCTGACCTGCGCTTCACTAGCAGCTCTCTCACCTGGTGCCCGCTTCCTCCCTCACAAATTTTGAACCACTGAGCTCATTGCATGCAAAATCTAAATATCAATGTCCTGTGATTGTTAAAGAAAAAAATTATCCTGACACTTTTTTAAACAATAGGCAAGACTTTATTCAGCACTATTGCAACAGGTGTCAAGACTTGCAATAGAAGAGAAACATCAGGCTCAACTCTGCACACAGCGAAGACAGCTGGGGATTGGTAGCCAATGAACACAGTGAGGGGACCAGTGGATGAAAAATTAGTAAGAGGAGACATCGACAGTAGGGGGATTTCTGCTAATCCCACTGAAGATTTTTGCCGAAGGCAGGCCAGGGTGATCAGATATCAAGGGTGCAGGATTCTCACTAAACTGATTTAGCAAGAGTCTTGCTAAAACTGGACTCAGCGAGACAGGGGCCAAGGTTGAGGCTTAGGGAAAAGGCCTTGGAGGAGCCTGACCAAAGTTTGTCAAGGACAGAGCCTTTGTCCTGATATAAGGATTATTAAAATAAGTCGTGGGGTCATGGGTTTATGTTTTCCAACACAACACTTGTTTTCCAGCTCCCTATTTTTATTTTGTTGCAAACAAGCATGGCAGGTTGCTGAGCTAGGTGGAGAGAGAGCTTTTTACAAACATACTAAAATATTCTTCGTCTAACAGACATTAATCTTTCAGTGGAAGGGGCCACTGTTTATTCCCAGTTACCACATGGCACCTCTATGCTGTCTTGGCATTTTACATAAATTCTTCCATTTGAAACACTTTAAGAGCTGGCATTAATCATTGTTAGGGAGGGTTGTCTTTAGTACAGGAGAAATACGCAGAAAAATATCAGGATGAGCCAGTCTAACTCCTCTTCCTGCCTTCAGAATTGATCTCTTTGAATTTAACTTCCACCCTGCTGAAAGGTTGATATATTTCAGTAGTTAGTAGATCTTACTCTTTTGGTCTACAAATGAAAATCCTTTGTTGAAATCTCATTTCCTAATGTATAAACTCTATAAAGAAGTCATTAATGAGCTGGTCCTGCTCGAGCCTCAGCTTTCACAATTCCCCTATACTTTAATGAACTATTAATACTTTCTTTAAATACCTTGGCTTGCGCCTTCCTGCCCCATATTTGCATCTGTCTCTAGGTTCCTGCACTGAATTTTTCTGTGGTAAATAATAATAATCCTAAAATCTTAGAGGGTTGAAACAACAAAGTTTTATTTCTTGCGAATAATACACATTCTCTGCATTTGGGCATGGATATCTGCTCATCACACAGAGACCCAGCAGGCAGAGCAGCTACCATCTCAAGTGTGGTCAGTCACAGTACTAGAGAGAAAAGGAAAAGACCAGCTTATTGCAGAACTGGTCCATGCTCTACCTGCCCTGGTGTGGGAAAGGAAAGAGAAAGTGTGTCCCAGAAGAGGAAGAACCAAAATTCTTTGGCTGACAACACTAATGACAATCACATACTGGTCTTCTGGAGAACTTATATAATTCTTTCAGAACTCAATTCAAATGTTTCCATCTTTCCTAATTGCCACCTCTTTGTAGCCACTACTCTCATTTGTACTTAGCATATCATACTAAAATTATTAATTTATATGCCAGCTCCGCAACTAAATTGTTAGTTTCTTGAATATAGAAAGTGTGTCTTATTCTTGCATTTTTGGCACCTAGGCTAGTGTATCTTTCATTGTGGGTATAATTGCTGAACCAATGAAAATAAGAAAAAATAATAGCTTTATTTCCAGCTAACCAACTCTTCATTGGTGATTAACATTTTTCCATTAGAAATATAGGGTTTTGGTATAATCCTAAACTCCCTAAAGAGATCAAAGTATGCCATGAAAAATAATTTATTTCTACATCATTATAAATGCACTTGCTGAATTTGTCATTTAACAAACATTTGTTTAACCCTAAATCCATATGAGATATACTAACTCATTTAATCTGAATATAAACCCATTTTGCAGATAAAGAAAGTAAGACACAGAGAAGTTAAGTAACTTGCCACAGCTAGAGAAAGGCAGTGCACAAATTAAATCCCAGTTCGTCTAGCTTCAGACTCTTCGCTCTTGACCCCTAGACTATGCTGCCTTTTTGGAGTAGCATGGCTTCTTGAAAGGATAATTGAGTACCTTGTTTGGGGTATACTAATGGGAAAGGTTTAAGTTGATCATATCAGTGGTTCCTAAGCACTTACCTCTTTGTGGAGTCATACTGGAATTGTTGTGTAAGAATCTCCCAGGGAATCAGAGATTCCATTTGGCATATCGAAATTTAAAATTAAACAAAGCTCACAGATTATTCTGATGCACAGCAATACTTGTAAATCACTAGTCTAAATCATTTTATCAAAATTTGTCCCTCTAAAGCAACAAGAAGCTATTCATTAACTCCCAAACCAATAATGGCAGAGTAGGAAATAGTTTATCATAATAGGTAACACCCATCTCAGAGTGGAGTCTTAGTTCTTTCCAAAGAAACTTATTCCAGTCATGTGACGAAGGTTGAAAAATCCTGGAGATATGAGGTCTCCTTGTTACTAGGTTACAGACACATTAGTACTATACTTAAGAGCATGTAATAGCTTTGAGTAGAATTATCTGTCATAACGATAATATACTTATATTAATTCTTGAGATAAAATGAAAAATTTATCTTAAAATGTATATTTGTATTTGCCAATAATTTTTTTATGACAGCTGGTATACAAAATAGTTTGAAAACTCTAATGTATTCGGTGAGCTGAATGAAGATTGAGCAGGTGTTGAAAGAATCCTAAGGTTGTTTAAGCAATGGGATAATTCACTTCAACTGACTTAATGAATGCCCACGTTATTCATAAAGGCTTCATGCTGGCCTGCCCTCCAGGAGCCTTAGGTATCACTTAGATAGAATATTCAGCTTAAAATGATCACATAGTAATAGAACAATAAAGCATATTGGCAGCTTAAAATGCACATAATCTAGAGGAGTTTACCTAAAGAACAAATAAGAAAACAGGTAATATCAAAAGTCCCTTTTACACTTCAGTCCTGGAACAGTCTATTAGCAAGATTATATTTCTGAAAAAGGGCAAAAAAAAAAAATGCAACACACCTGGGGCCTGCATTGTTGCATACGCTTTTCCAAAATGCCAACAATTAGCTCTAAGATGATAATGCGACCAGTCTTACAGGGCTGTATAATGAATGGTGTTGTTTCAATTAGGAATAATTCATGTATTTATATGCATTCTGTGTGTAGGAGAGTCCCACTAAAGAGTCCTTGACTCCATATGATATCCCCCAAATCATACCCCAATGAAGGCTAATGACACTCATTAAAATAAAATAGCACTCATGGAAAGACATTGGGAATTCAAATGCTCTCCCGTATTATAGGATGTCGTTACTAGATTGCTTTAGCTGTAGAGTGACAGAAGAGTATACATGAATATCTGGAAGAAGAAAATGTAACAATTGCTTCTTTGATGTACTGCACATCAATCTACATCAAAACTAACTTTATTACAGTGGTTCTGCTACCCCCAAGTGTTCCAAAGCTCCAGAAACCCACCACCTTCCTTTGGGATGACTCCAAATTCATGCTATCTTTAGTATTCATAAACACGAACCCTTAAACTTCCTCATAACAAAGCATCAGACAGTCTTCCCCGCATCCGGACAGTCATGGTGTCCTGTGTATTTGGTGCCACTGCCACAGATCTTTCAGGTCCTATTTGTTCATCACCTGGGTAATTGTGTAATGGACTCCTGACTTCTCTGTTTTCTTTCCTCTACAATCTTTCAGTCATACTGTGGCCTAATTTGTCTTCTTAAGTCACCAGTCAAATACTGTCTGTCCCCTTAAGAGCACTTGGAGTCTCTTTGTTTTCTACAGAATAAAGTCTAAAACACTTGGATTTTCTTTGTTTTTTTTTTCTTCTATACATCTCTATCCACTCCACATTCAAGTAAGAGTATATTTTCAGACATTTTTTCCAGTATAATGTTAGACAATTTTAGCAATAGGGATATTCAAATGCTATAATCCATTATCAATCTATAGTTATACAATGATTATTTACTAATCTTTTATTTCTAACAGATGTAGACACCAGTCATGCTTTCATAAGGGAAATAAACTCTGATTGCCTGTAAGGAGAAATCTTTCATCGTCGGTTGGTAAAGGAAAAGGTGAGACATGATTACACATTCTGAAATGTGGGTGATTTCTGTTGACCAGGACCTGAGCAAGTCACAAAGTGATCATGACAGGAAACATGCTTATGACCACAAGTAGATGAGATAAGAGGCAAGAGATGGAATGATGTGGGGAAATGGTTCATCCATATGTTCTTTTATCCTTCATCTTTTGCCACTTATGGGAGAATCATATGACTTGGGTAAACGTATTTACAAAAAATTATACTTTTTTAGTGCCCAAAGAGGTTCCATAAGAAGACAAAAATATGCCTATGATGAGAGGAATTGGAATCTATAATGTTTCTTTGAGAACACATAGCACACAGAACTCTCTGGATTTGAGTACTCCACGGTGGCTTTCAGAATCAGTGGCAATAAGTGCATGTAATAGAGGGCCCCAATACCATGAGTACTATAAGTTAAAGCCCAACTCTAGAGGACGCTGAAAGAGGAGAATACCTGGTACATTCATTATTTATTTGACCAGCCCAATGTCATTAATGCTCTGACACCAATTCACTGATATCAACTGGGTAACCTGCAATGCAATTCTGTTCTGACACTAACTACCCAGTTAGCATTAAACTCCATGGGTTTAAAGGCTCAATCCCACAAGAATGTTCTCACTTCGAATGCCAGCCACAAGTCTTAGGGGCCACCTACACTTCTAACAGACCAGCTATTAATTAGGGGCTTCCCAGAATTCCTTCTGGTTCAACAATTGGCTAAAATGACTCACAGAACTCATTCAAAACACTATAGTTACTAGTGCAGTTTTGTTATAAAGGTTACACATAGAACAACATCTGAAAGAGTCCCAGACACTGAGCTTCCGTGCCCTCTCTCTGTGGAGCCAGGGCACGTCACTCTCTCTGCACATCAGTGAATTCACCAACCAGGAAGTTACACCAAGTCTTGTGAGCCTTGTGTCAAAGTCTTTATTGGACATGTAGGTATGATTGATTAAATCATTGGCCAAGTGATTGAATTCAATCTCCAGAACTCCTTCCATTCCTTGGAGGTCAGGTTCGTCCAAATTTCCAAACTTCCAACCATGTAGTTGGTCTTTCTGGTGAGCAGCCCTCATCCTAAAGCTATCTAGGGGCCCAACTTCTCACCTTCTTAGCATAAAAAAGACACTCCTCTCACTCAGGAAGTTCTAAGGGTTCTAGGAGTTTTGTGCTAGGAACTTCATGAGGGCAGAGACCATCTATGTCCCCCCCTACATCACACCATTCTTCCATCATGGAGTATATTGTGTCAATTACCAAAATTCGGCACTATTTTAAAAACTTTTTGTTTATTCAACTGATACAATGTGTCAGAAATAGTAACAGTTCAAGAAACATGTATATACCCTTTTTCAATTTCATCTATTACCATCGAACCCCATTTGGTTACTCTATCGTTCTTTCTCTCTCCTTCTCTCCCTTTCTCCACACGCACACACACACATTTTTTTTTTCATGAACCATTTCAGGGTACATTACATGAATCATTGGCACTATTCTTAAGGTTATAATAAAAGTTTTCTGTATTAAAAGGCTTCCCTTTGTCCGTGAAAAGTAATAATGGTTATTAAGGCAATTTCTTTTTTTTATTTTGTATTGTTGGTAGTTATTTTCATTTTCATCTTTACTAAGGGTGTTGGATAAAGATGTTATCATTTTACATGCAGATTCCTAGAACTTATTCCCTATTATTCTGGCCTGTAGCCCTCTTAAGGGCCCATGCATGTCTATTTTTAAGAAATACCTCCACATTATCCTGATCTAGGCAATCTTTCTAAAATTACTTTGAGGAGAGTGATATTTTTGAATCATCCCTACATCATCATCAAGTCCAGTGCTCAGTAGATATTTTTTCAAGGGAAATGTTTTGTAAAGGAAATTATTTAGTGAAGTTCTCTTGGCCTGTGTTACGCAAATATTGATGAATTGCTTTATATTCACTGTACATTATTTTCTCCCTTATAATGAAAAATGGCAGACTGAGATACTAGTAAGACACTATATATTCTCTATAGTCAGAAATACTGTACACAAGTATGTTTGATTTAGCTTAATGTCTACCTGAGGCTGGATTCCCTAGAAGAAAAACCTAAAATGAAGATTCAGGTCCTTATGATTTTTTTTAAGGTAATGCCTCTAGGAGAAACAGCATGGGGGAAGCAGGACAGGGAACAGAAAGGAGCTAAGCCACTATGTTCTCAGCTGGAGTCTAGCTTTAGCCTGATCTGCATGGGAGCTCTGGAGCATAAATTGTACTACACAGAAGAAAAACCAAAAGCAAAGAAGCTGGCTTTTTGCATTCGTGTCAGTCAATCATTTGATACCACCAGTTGCAGGGATAGAGAACACAACCTCCCAGGCAAGGCAGTTCCCATTTGGATGAGGGTAATTCTCTAGAGAAGAGCACAACTGAGAGCATTAGCAACCAACACTCACCACAGCCAAGGGACAGGTGCAGCAGCTTGGTAAAGGGGATCTGGGAAGGGCACCAACAGTGTCCACTACAGCCTCAATATCCGAAAATTATTTATTGAATATTTAGCAAAGATCCAGAGTGTTCTGAATACTGTGAAGTCTCTCTAGATGCCCAGATACATTTTAAAATTTAGCATAATGTTTTTGGAATCATTTTTGAAATACGCTCACTTTCAGAACTCCAGTAATTAAGCTTTAAAAAGGACCAGGCAGCCATTAAAAGAGGATTTTCAGGTGGTATATAATATAACGTGGTGCTCCAGAGTCAAAATTTGAGGTTGATTATCTACATTCCCAATGTAAACCAGACACTGTCCCTTCCTTCCTTTCACTGACTATCTTTAATTGAGGTTATTTATTCAAGGTATCCTTCCTCAACTTAAATGAAACCTCTTTCTAGGCAATGTCTGCATTTTCTTCAGATATATATTCCTGTTGCTTTTCTATTCAGTAAATTCTCAATTCAAAGCTAATAAGTAACCAAACATATATATGGATGTACAGAACTATAATGATGTGGTGCTTGGACCGAAAATTCTTTGAGTGCATCTGAGAAGGACAAACATATGGAATAGTAATTAGCTTAAGTAAGATGTCATGTATTGCTAAAATTGGTTGAAGGGCTGTGACCAGGAAACTAATGAAATGATAAGACAGTCAATCTTGGTGAAACATTTTTCTGGCTGAGAATCAATAAGGATGAATAATCTGGTTGTTGAATCATCTAAATAAAAACAATAATGCCCTATTTGTAGGGAAGAGATAGGAACGAATTTAAATAGTTCATTCTTGAATTCTATGTAAATACCTACTTTCAGGTGGTGGATTAAATATGGAACTGGAAGAAGAGATTGTTTTACTTCTAAGCTCGCACATTTGCACATCAGTTTTTTTCAATTTGTCAGATTCTTGGTACAGATGGTGTACCAGGTGGTTTAGCAATCTGTCTAACAACAATAACAACAGAAAATCTAAATTCATCCCACCTTTTCTCCAGATGTTGGTTTTTGTTCTCATGGCAGCCACCAAGATCAATAACTTCTTTCTCCCTTAAAATAAAAGCACACGTTTTATTTTTAGTTTATTTATGCTTAAACTTTAACCCAAAAATGATTTTAAATGGCTTATAATGATATCTCAAAACAAACATTTTGTTCACTTAGTTGCATTCTGAGTTTTTGGCTTCCGTTTTCTGAGTATTTCAGCAGTTGCCTAAATGTTGTTTGTTGAATCTGTGATTTAGCTTTTATCTCTGTATCTAATATGAATCCCCATTTTTGATCTAGCACTCTTTTTTTTTTAAAGATTTTATTTTTTCCTTTTCCTCCCCAAAGCCCCCCAGTACATAGTTGTATATTCTTTGCTGTGGGTCCTTCTAGTTGTGGCATGTGAGGCGCTGCCTCAGTGTGGTTTGATGAGCAGTGCCATGTCTGCGTCCAGGATTTGAACCATGTCTGCGTCCAGGATTCGAACTGACGAAACACTGGGCTGCCTGCAGCGGAGCGCACGAACTTAACCACTCGGCCACAGGGCCAGCCCCTTGATCTAGCACTCTTAATGGCCAGAGCTTAAGATTCAGGACTTATTATTTAGAACAAAAGCTCTGATGTATACAGATGGCATTTGTAGAAATGATGTTGGGGCTCTGCCAACACTGATATCTTGGGTAGCAGAAGGGGGAAGGTTGGGACAAACAAGAAGATGGAAATAGATAAGCATTACATTGGACCTCTAGACAAGTTGATGAGACCAAAATTAGGTGCTAGACATAACTGGAGGATTACAGAAACATTTTAGCAATGAGTTAGTCAACAAAGTATCATATTCAGCCCAATTATTCTGTTTTCTTTAAATGTTAATACCTATTTTCATTTCTCGTAACAAACATTATGTTTTAGAGAAAATAGACACTTACATATTAATCCAAATTTAATAAATGCTTATTAAACAATAATCATAGACTAAATATTTGAACCATTAGAAATGACTTCTTATTAAGTTGCATGTTGCATAAGTTCATTTGAAGTACATCAATATATAAACTCTGAAGTTTGAAAGAGCTTGGAATTCAGAGGCTATGAGGGGAAAAACAGCTAGTTTCCTCAGCTCTCATTTCATGGATACTTACAAGGGCTGTGTTGTAAGATTCATGGAAGAGTGGACTGATGGTGATCATCTCCATGAATATTTACTAAATAAGGAGGATAATTCACTTGAACTTGCTCTATTTTGTATTAAAAATGCCTAGTGGTATACCATGATTTAATAAGCAGCTAGCCCCTTCTCTAGGGCAGATACTACGCTGGGTGCAGAAGACTCAATAACAAAATATTCAGGCATGCTCTCCTGATTTCATGGCTTTTACAGTCACGTGGGTCTCAAAGAGAGGTGATTAGCCTTCCTAGATAGGGTATGGAAAAGTGGCAAGTGGTAAATGTAGGGGAGTGGGGAGGAGAGAGAGCTTGGGTGCCACTAATTGACATAATGATTGGGTAGTGCTATGAGTCTTTAGTGGTTAAGGTCTAGGTATGGTAAACATCCTTCTCTACCTGGGAGAGACCCATACAATGAAGAATTGTCTGCCCGAAGTGCTTATAGCATCTCTCTTGAAAAACACTACGGGAGGAAATCCTGCCATTTGCAACAACATGGATGGACCTTAAAGATGTTGTACTAAGTGAAATAAGTCAGACAAAGAAAAACAAATACTGTATGATCTCACTTGCATGTGGAATCTCAAAAAAACACCTGAACCCATAGATACAGAGAACAGATTGGTGGTTGTCAGAGGAGTGGGATGAGGGTGGGAAAAATAGGTGAAGGTGGTCAAAAGGTATAAACTGCCAGTTATAAGACAAAAATTAATAATAATAAGAGCAGAAAAACCATACAGGAAAGAAAATTAATCTGCACTTAAAGCATAACTCATATAAAATTAAAATACAGACTCACAGAGCATATGAGGGATATTACAAGATGTATTTGAGATATCTAACAACTTTAGAGCTTTAGAAAGTTAGGGAAGTTCTTTCAAAGGAAATAGCAACTGAAAGATGAACAAAAGCTAGTCATAGGAAATGGGATTGGAGAGAGGTAGTCACAGTCTTGTGCAAAAGTCTCTGGGCAAAAAAGAAGGTGTCTCATACAAGGAATAAAAAGAAATTTGCGTAGAGGTGATGTGACTTTCATGCGGGGAGTGGAGAGAGATGAAGCTTAAACAAAATCCAGGGCCAGGTTATACAAGGTCTTATAAGGTATGTGATAGACCTTGCATGTCATCCTGAGAAAATAAAGAAGTTATTGAAGAATTTTCACTTAAAGAGTGACATGACTATAGGGGAGGAAGAATATTCCTCTATCCTCTAGATTCTTCTGGCTGGTCTAAGAATTAAGTTAGCATGAGAAAGAATAACAGGAGAAAATCCAACAAATTTAATAAAACCTATACACGGGAGAAACCCAGGAAAACTGAATAACTCACCAAAATGGTGGAAGCAACCACCTTAAATACTATCTTCAGCTAAAGACAAAGGAGTATGTTGGGGGTATTGGTTTGGAACTTCAAAGGGGAAGAAGGCAATGCACATGGAGATGGAAAAGCAAATGTTTGGTAAACAAATATTTGATGGGCCAACAATAGACAATGGGACCTGAGAGAGACCTTTGATAAAATGGGGTTTGCTAGGTGTCTTCCCTTCTACGTCTTCCATCCCTAGAGTTATCTATGGTGATAGTTCCTTCCTGGGACAGGCCTTCTATCTTAAATTCCTTTAGGTACTTATGGAGAAAGTCAAAGTTTCTCTCTGAGTCTTGTGTTCTTCAAGATAATCAAATTTGTAGAATAAATTAGATGATCTTGTAATATCTATTTACCTTTCTAATGAATTCCTCTGCTGCTGCTGTCCACAAGTACTAAGAGAGACAAGGAAGGGAGTGGAGAAAAGCGGACAAACATTGTTATTAGAACACCAGTCGGATGCTCAGTATGGATGGGGCAATTTTCCTGCCTGGACACTCACTGCCCCATACAAATATAATGCAAGCCACAAAAGTAATTCTAGATTTTCTAATAGCCATATTTAAAAATCATAAAGAAATAGATGACATTGATCTAATAATATATTTTTATTTAACCCAATATATTGAAATTTCATTATTTCAACATGCAACCAATATACAAATTTAATGAGATAATTTGCATTTTTTTAAATTTTCATACCTAATATTAGAAAGGCAACATGTATTTTATACTTATAGCTCATCTCAATTTAGACTAGCCAAATATTTTATGTGTTAGCCACACGTGGATAGTGATTCTCATATTGGACAGCACAGGCGTAATGTCTGTTAGAGAAGAAAGAACAAAACATCTTTTGGTTGTTCGCTGTATGATTGAACAGAACTTTGATTTTTTCCCCCAAATCGAGTTTTCTCAGGAACTGAGCAAAAGCAGAATCCTTATTTATACCAATTGATTAAGAGGAAGAAAGAAGGAAAACATCATGACTCATTGTTTTCTTTCCATCTATGGCTAACTCTATTAGGCTAACTTTACGTAACAAATTGTTGATTGTTCTCTTCGTAAATCAGGACCCTGTGGTTTTATTGATTTTTCCAAATGGCTCTTGTAAAACTAAACAGTAAGTGAAAATTCCTATTTATTTTAGAGCTTTACCTTATGTGAATGTTCAAGTTCTGAGATAGGTGTAAATAGATTTGGAAATGTATTCGTTCAAAACCCAATGTCCTAGGATACAATCAGTTCTTGCTATCGTTTCAATTCAAAATATTACATAACGTTTGAAGGTTGGTTGTGGAGAACAGAACAAATTTGGAAGCTCTGTGCTCTATCCCAGGGACTTGGGTACAAAGCAGTAACTGGAACAATATAAAAATGTCTAAAACTTGAAAAGTGTGTATCAGCCATCGTTATAAGCACCTCACGTTAATTCATTTGATATTTATGACAACGCTATGAGGTAGACATTACCAGCAAAGTCATTTTACAGACAAGGAAGCAGCAGCTCCTACAGGTTGCACAACTTACTCAAGGTCATACAATCCGTAGGTAGGAGGTCCAGGATTTGAACTCTCATGGTCTAGCTCCAAAGCCCTTCTCTTCGTTGTTACTGAATACTGAATATAGTAGTTATTTCTTGAACGAATGAAAGCATGATTTTGTCACAAAATAAGTTATATTTGGATATGACAGGATAAGTTTAGGCTTAAGAATAGGGAAGAATAAACATGAGCTAGATTAGTCAAGGATAGTTTAAAGGAAGAGGAAGGATTTAAATGCAGTCTTGGAAGATAGGTAAGTTTTAAAGATGCATAGTATGGTAGAAAGTGTATTTAGCACCTGGAGAAGCATCGGAGCAGAGGATGGAAGAGGTGATTAGTTTCGGGGGCGGTGCAGTCACAGTTCAGAACGGCTCACATGAAAGACAAGCCTGAAAGAGCCATATTAGTGATCCAGATGCAGCCCTTGGCCAATGCTGCAGTGGTTCCCTGCCTTTCTCTTTGTTTAGTCCAACATAAAAAGCTATTTCAAGGGGAGGTTTTCCTCAATCTATGAAATTTCTTATAGTGTAGACCACATTGACCTGGCAATTGTCCCTTTCTTGGTTTGTATATATTTAGCACAAATCTTTCCAATTTGAGATGGACAACCAAATGATAGCAGACGGAAGATTGAATAAATATTAGGGCTTATAACCTGTAAAAAGTCCAAATCTTCCAGGAGTGCTTCTTTCATATTCCCACCGTTTCCTATACCCTACTCTCAGATTGGATTTGATGTTCTGGCTTTTGTGTTCTAGCTCACATCCCTATGTGCATTCTACCATCAAATCTTATCTCCCTAGACAGACGTTTCCCCCATCTTTATTGAGATATAATTAACATATAACATTGTACAGTTTAAAGTGTACAACACAATGATTTGATACAGGTATATATTGCAAAATGATTACCACAATAATGTGGTAATACCACCTCACATAATGACCTTTTGTGTATCTCTGTGGTGGGAATATTTAAGATCTACTTTCTTGACAACTTTTAAATATATAAAACAGTATTGCTAACTATAGTCACCATGTTGTACATTATATCCCCAGAACTTATCTCATAACTGGAAGTTTATACCCTTTGACCAACATCTCCCCATTTCCCCCATACCCCAGGGCCTGGCAATCACCATTCTACTCTCTGTTTCTATGAGTTCGGCATTTCTAGATTCCACTTGTAAGAGAGATCACACAGTATTTGTCTGTCTCTCTTCCCAGATAGATATTTTCTTGTACTTAAAAACTTTTCTTCTGTATACTTGAATCCTCAGTACGTAGCACTGAAGTTAGTATATTGGGAGATTAATAGTACACTGGTGATGAGTGAGGACTCCATGACCACATAGCACAGCTTTGACTCCTGTTTCTGACACTCATTGACTGTGTGATCTTGGCTGAGTTACTTACATCATAGAGTCATTGTGAAAACTCAAGAGTTAAACATATGTAATGCGCTAGACTAGTGCCTGGAGCGCATCAGTGCTGTGTAAGATTCACTATTCTATGTGTTTTTGTTTTTGAACTGAACTGTGAGGAATAAAAGGAATCTTCTCTTTTATTCAGAGATCTTTCTGCCTTGCCCTTTTCTAATGCACGGAATTCTTCTGATTTAACTCTAAATGTATTAGACTTTTCTCTATTGTCATTTGTTTCCCTTATTAAGATTCTAATTAAATCAATAAAAATATGTACCTTTAATATAGATGCTAACCTCTCTTGTAAGCATTTCATAATATATAATTCGCAGTTGTTCCTTAAGTGTTTTCTTTCATTAATATGGGGTAATGTGGAGTTTCTGTATTCCATCAATGCAAGGAGGCTTTGGCATATTTCCTCCTTGAATACCAGTAGAACTTTGGTCCCCCTTAGCACTAATGTTTGTTAAGATAATATAGCCTCAGATATACTCAGGAACACAGCAGCCAGAGGAAAACATGGGAAGAGGTGGCGATGGGGATGCCTCCTGGGACCACTGACAGACTCGTCTAATCCTGCAGCAGACGCCCGGCAGGCTCATGGGATGCCACTTATGGGATGATTGCCTTTGTGAGTTTCTTCATGTGAAATATCTTTTCAAATGCCCTACCCCAAATAAACCTTAACATCTGGGAAGGGAAGCCTATAGAACACTACACACAGCTATTAAATATAATACCTTGTGCTTATCTGTGATTTTACATTTCAGAATCCCTCCGTATCTATTATCTATCTGGATACTTTGAGAAAATACACCTTTATCCTCCCTTATCCAAATACACCTTTTCATACTTTTATTCCAGACCCAGCCCAGGCTCCTTTTGCCTTTGAACTAACAAGCCTGATCTTGGCTCTATAAAGCTGCATGAGGTCCTCCATTTCTGTGTGCATGAATATTGGGTATTGGGTCAGTAAGATTTTAAGCTCTCTGAAGCAGTGTTGAATTTCACAGATTTCCACTCTAGTACCATGTATTAGGTAGTATGTTTTATCAATTTTTCTTGTAAAACTTCTGAGAAACTCAAAGCTTTTGTAACCTTTTTAAAATTGAAACGAAAGGAATTGACATGAACTTAGAAAGAATTCTGTATTTGAAGTAATTACTTATAATTGCCTCCAAATAGAAGTGAAGCTGTGGCAGAGGTTTGGAAACTGAAGGATAAAGTCTTAAGCGCTTTTGAGTGGTGAGATGTTTTAAATGAAAACTCCTTCATAGAAAGATTGCCTATTGGCACGGTGTTTTATATTGCAAGTACTGGCTGCTTAAATTCGTGTGTATTTCTGACAGTTTGTAGACAACAGATCAAAATCCCCAAATGGATTTACACTTCACATGAAACTGTTGAATATGTTGAAATTTCCACAAAGATTATATTTACCTGATGCAAGCATACTGGAGCTGGGCTGCCATGCAAATGAATGACCCTATGTCACAGGTGCTCTGCTTCTCTAACAACACAATTATAGACTGGCAAAGATAATAGCCCTCCAAGGAAGTTGAGAATCTAAAATTGTACATTTTTTCTGGGCAGAAATCCATTTAATTCACATTCTTTAACTTCATGTTTTGTTTGCTTGAAATCTTGCAGAAAAAATAACCATGTACAGGGCTCAGAACTGTTGCCATCTTTGGGACTCACTAGTTGGTGAACTTGAATAGGTCCCTTGACTGACTGGATCACAGTGTCCTTAACTGTAGAGTGAGGACGAGTATAAATCCATCAGGTTCTCCCCTTCACTCCGGAGCCAGTTTAAAGGCCACAGTCAACCATTGTAATCCCTCCCTCACATGCTTTCTCAGAAGTGATGTTACACCCTTCTAGTTCATCACCAAGGCACACGATGTCAGCTAGTCCCAATTTTGGTGATGTTAATTTCAATGACTTGGTTAAGGTGGTGTTCCCCAGGAATCTGCACTATAAAGTTAATATTTTACCTTTTAAATTAGTTATTACTTTGGAGATACTTTGATAAAATGTTAACATCATGCTTCTTATCAAACAGTAGCCCACTAGTTTTTGAATCTCTTGATGATTGTCTGATTCCATTATGCCTTCTATATCTAAAAGAATTTTTATTCTTTTTTAATTATTTATTCATTTATTTATATCAAAATGGTATCATGGATTCTTATTTTATTCACTGCTGTCATTATTTATTGATGCTCAAACTGTCCCAGATTTGGCCAGTGGGAGCAAACCAGGTGCTTTCAAAGAAACCACTTTCAAAGAAAATTGGGAGCTGAAGTTATATTTATTAAGCAAATATTTATTGACTACATGATACATAACTAACATTGTTTTAGATACATTGGAAAGTACATCAATATATGAAGCCCCCTTGTAGACCTTATAATTATGTTGAAGCGTCAAGTTATGCCTCAGCAAAGTATTGGAGAGTAACTTCAAATATATTATTATTAGTCCTAATTTCTAAGTATTATTAATAGTATCCAATTTTATATTGAAATATTAAAGACAAACAGTAACAGCAACAACAACAAATACCCTAATGTAAGGACATAGGTAGTCTTTCTAAGGCTACATGGCTGATTTGATGAAAGCTGAAGGCTAACTCAAGTCTTCTGACTTAAAAACCATAAGTTTTTAAGCTGCTCACACCAGATGGAAAAATAATATATTACAGTGAAATGAGTGCTGGAACCTGTGAGTGTTTTGAGTGCTTTCTAGGAGTTTGCCTTACAGAGGTGCTGAGACCTAGGCTAGGACCCAAATAATGAATGGAGTTCCATAGAGAATGTGGGATAAGGAGACCCTTGGGAAAAGGGGAAAATGATGGGCAAAGGACTCAGAGCATGCCAGCTGCTATGTTCATGAATATGCCAAGGAGAGGAAAAGAGCAGTAAGACCAAAGGGCCAGAAATCCAAGAAGTGTCAGCTCTGGCTATGGTCTGGAGCGCGTGTCAGTCATATAAGAAAAATCAACCACTCTCAGTTCTGATTCCAGGGGAAGGTGGCCTATGCCAGTGGTCATTATGGAGGAGGGAGCTGATTATAAAGCCTCAGAATCTTGATTTGACTCTGCTGCAAGAGACTTCCTATCTAGCAAAACCACCCCTTTCGGACTCTCTTTTAAATCTTTTGGAATGATACTGTGACTTTTCTCAGGGCTACTCATTTTGAGCGTGTGAGAATCTTCCTCACAGGAAAGGATATTTTCAGCTCCTTCTGAGCTCCCACAGAGCTCAGCCTTAATCATAGGGAGGAAATGATTGCCCATGCATTGTCATCTCAGAGGCAGCAGAATGGACTAGAACACAGAAGACCTGAGCACTTAAAACTGTGACACTACAAATGGATTGCTTAAGTTCTCTGAGTCTCAATTTATGCATTTACTTTAAAACTAGAACTAATGCCTTCCAGACTGACTTCCCAACTTTTATGTGACACTTAAATGACATTATCTATCTGAAAGGGCCTTCCTTGTTCAGTAATATCCATCTCATGAAATTTTGGTTTTCATAGTATTAATCAATCTTTAGGCTCACTTCACTATAGTACCAAAAGGAAATGTATTCAAACCAACAGGAGACATTTTAACAGGATCTGTTGGTATCATTACATTTGATGCCATGCATCTCTGTCATGTGAACTCCATTCTTTCCATTCCCATTCCCATTCCATGGTCTTAGTTGAGGCTCACACCATTTCTTCCCCAAATTACTCCAACAATATCTCTCAGTCTGCTTTCTTAGCCCAACCTACCCCAATTAAAATGATTCTTCTCACTCATCCAGAGTAATTCTTTACTGTCCTACTCAAAGTCCTTCAGTTCCCGCTGACCATCCTCCCCACTCCCACATCTCTAAGAAAAAGTTTAAAGCTCCCATCCTTGGCATAAAACACAGGACTTGTCTTTATCTGCCCTCTTAATGCCTCTGCACCAACACACAAAGTCTAAGGAAGACAGTTAGCACCAAACAGGCAGCACTTAAATCCAGTTTTCTTACTCCCTGACCAGGACTTTTTTTGTCTGAATGATGTTGATAAAAGATTTAACCCAAGAAGAGAATGTTGTTATACAAATAATTATGTTAACATCAAGAGTACTGCTAGTATTACAACATTTCTACCCAAGGAAGACACATAAACGGAAAATAATATTTATTAGCCAGTCATTAAAATAATCGTCATGGTAACTACCATTAAATCAATGCATACACTTGCCAGGCATGATGAAAAGAACTTTGCACAGAGTATCTCATTTAATTCTCATTGTAAGCATACAAACAGGTACCACTTTATCTCTATTTTATAAGTGAGGAAACAGATTTAGAGAGATTATATTGCTTTTCCAAATGCAAAGAGTTAATGGATAAGGAGCACATGATCTGTGCTCTTACCCACTAAGATTTGTACTTAACTGAGGTAATCATCTCATTTTGGGGATGAGTGGGTAGCGAGGAAAACATTTAAAATCTTGTAGAAGATAAAACAAACTGGATGCTTAAAATTAGGGGTCATCAGTTAAAAAAATAAATAAATAAATCTCATGGACATACTACCTTTTCCACTTTCTTGAGTAGACACGTTGAGATTTCTAGTTTTCTGGGTATCCCAGAATTCCCCAAAATATAGTTGATAAAAATACTGTTATAATGAATTTAAAGTTTATAAACACAAAATTTTTCTATTTTTTCACCTATTGAAATTATTGGGCACATTTTTGGGTTATAGTTCTTCCTGAATTGTTTATTAAACATCTCTTTGGTTTATTTTTTATTTTGTAAAGATCACATTTAACTAAAGAAAATGTTAATTAAATAACACCATTCAGGAATCTGAGTAAGTGGTTCTTGACCTATAGCATTTGCCCATCCTAAATTCCATTGATGTACTCTAAGAAGAGATTTTAAATTAATCTTTGACATGTGGATTCAATTTTCACACTTTAAGAGGAAATGGTGCTGTATAGCCATGCTTCCTCATGATACCTAATTATCTTCTCCCTTACCTGAGTGAAATTAATTGTCCTGGACGCCTACATTTGAATGATGTGTGCACTGTGAAAAAGACAGGAAGATAATACATTTATTCTCACCACTTTCTAATTTATGTCTCTTGTCACTGACCAATCCCCCTGGTACGTGGGTGAGTTTAAATTTCTAGTTTGCATAATACTTGGAGCATTTTTCCCAGTCAAAAGTAGGTGTGACACACGCCTTGAGACCTCTGAGCTTGAACTTTTTGCATTTGTGTAAACCAAAATACTTGTGAAAGCCCTCCCTCTCTAGGTTATTGAGGCCAGGAGGCTGTCTGAGGGGTCCTTTGGTGAACTGGATGAAAATACTTCTGAGAATCTCTTTACAAAGCTAGTGTTTAGAGGCAGTGTTACAAATCTCACATTGATTTGTGGCACAAGTGCTTTTCTCAAAGTGCATAAATGAGGTCCACCACAGGAAGTTTCTAATCACACATAATCTTGCTGAAGGAAAATCATTCTAATGCAATAAACACTCAACAATTTTTTCTTCTGTGAAAAAAAGCCCGATATTCTCTGATGACATTTTTTGGAATTCTGCTCCTGTCTGTATGGAAAGGAAAATTCTACAATTGGGTGAAGATGAATACAATAATCTAGAATTCAAACAAAGTCTATTGATGGAAGTGGGCAATTACCTTGGAGAAACTGATTAGAAATGGTCAAGGGCAATTGTTTGTTTTATGTATGTTTTATTTTCTTTCTTACCTTACTTACCATTTTATTATTTCTTCTTTTTAATTAAAATTTAATTACTAGGGCTGGCCTGGTGGCTAAATTTGCATGCTCTGCTTTGGTGGCCTGGGTCTTTCTGGTTTGGATGCCAGGCCTGACCTACGTACTGCTTATCAAGCCATGCTGTGGCAGGCGTCCCACATATAAAATAGAGGAAGATGGGCATGGATGTTAGCTCAGGGCCAATCTTCCTCAGCAAAAAAAAAAAGAGAGAGAGAGAGAGAGAGGAAGATTGGCAGTAGATGTTAGCTCAGAGCTAATCTTCTTAAAAAAAAAAAAACAAATGTTAATTACAGTGGGGTTGGCCTAATGGCATAGTGGTTAAGTTCATGTGCTCTGCTTCAGTGGCCTGGGGTTCTGGAGTTTGGATCCCAGGAACAAACCTACACATTGCTCATCAAGCTAAACTGTGGTGGTGTCCCACATGCAAAATAGAGGCGGATTGGCACAGACGTTAGCTCAGGGACAATCTTCCTCAAACAAAAAGAGGAAAATTGGCAACAGATGTTAGCTGAGGGCTAATCTCCTTTGCAAAAAAAAAAGTTAATTACAGAGAATGCTCAAAGGCTAATAACATAAAAACTATCTGTGTACTCACCACTCAGAACTATCAAATGTTAAAATATTTTATATGAAATAATATTTTACTTAAGAAGATGTCTGAGATTTGCTTCAAATAACACAAATAATTCAGGAGAGGGAAGTGAGTGAAAGTAAAGAGGTAACAAATTGATGAGGACCTGACAATTGTTGAATCTGGGATGATGGATGCGTGGCTATTTTATGTACTTCGTATAAGTTCGAATTTTTCATAACAAAAAATTTTTTAAAAATCTTACATAAATAGTTTCATATTTATGCTCTTCCTAATAAATATGCCATAATGCATTTTTCATAATGTCCCCTGTGTAATTTGGGAGAAAATAATAAAGACAAATAATGTTCAAGTCCCCTTAGTCTACTCCTCAGTTCCATCTCTCTTCCCTTTCAGTAGCAAAAATATGATTTTGGTTTGATTTCACCCATATGTATTTTAGTTTTATTAACTATATATGTATCTATAAGGAGTATATTATTTTCTATTTTTTAAAGTTTTACAAAAATATTATATTCTACCTTATGCAACTTATGTTTTCCTATAAATACTTTTAGATTTAACCATGTCAACAACCATGTCTAGTTGTTTCATTTTCGCTCAGGTAGAATAGTCTATTGCTGCACAAAGCCACAATTTATTTTTGCCAATTCAGCACTGCTACAGTGAACACCCCATTATATAACTACTTGTATACTTTTGAAAGCATTCCCGTAGGGTGTATACCTAGAAGTCCAATTTCTCAGTCACAGGGCATTTTCACCGTCACCTTCACTAGATAGAGTCAAATTACTCTCTGGAGTAATGGAGAGAGTTCGAAAAGTGGGAGACCCCTGTTTTGCAGTAACTTTTGATCAAGGTGTACCGTTGATTGGTTCTAATTTTCTTTTTCGCTACTCTGATGGTATGACACATATCTCATTGTCATTTTATTTTGATTTCTCTGATTACTAGTGAGGATAAACATCTTTTCAAATGTATATTAGCCTTTCAGATGTTTTCTTCTGTGAATTGCCAGCTCATATTCATTGTTTTTCACCTATTACAACATTTGATTTTTCTTACCTATTTGTAAACATTGTTTATACATTCAGGATACTAAGGTGTGGATAATTATGGCATAGAGATGATGCCAATGAATATAGATGTTTTATCACCAGTCCCAGGTCATGCACGTGATAGCTATACCTGTGACACTTAGCTACAAATCTTTTTTCATCCTTCACTATGCTGCCTCCCAAATATCAAATAATAAGGCCAAAGAAAAGGAATTCTAATGCCTTTTCCATTTCTGACACTTCATGGTTTTAGCAATTGTCAAGTTCGTGAAGGAAGAAGGTAATTTGTCTTCCATGTGAAATTGTAGCTGCGTTGTGTTGACGAGTCTGTGAGGATGACATGAAGAAAAGCAAGAAAACTAGACACTTCTCTCTTCAAAGAAAGACAGCCTCCTGGCTTTGGAGGCTTCTTAAAAATTTAAAATATGAGCCACAAAGTCCATCAACAGATTATATTCCTGCAGTGGATGCAGCTCTAGTAGTGTCACTCAATAGATCCATTTCTGATGAATGTTAGTAAGAACAATTAAATTATCCATGTGCCTACTGAACCATGTTTGCTGAACGTACAAGACATAAACTCTAACATGTTATTTACTTAAAATATAATTATGACAGTGTTCTCACTAAAATACCTGTGCTTCTTGACGTCACCTGGAAGGTGAGCAGGTAACATTAAATTTGAGTTAGCAGAAGTTTGGTACGAGGTGCCAAGAAGCGAGAACTCTTCCCGTTTGTCATCTTTCTGTCATAGAATTTCACTATGTTTGTAAAATAACGTGATTCCTGTGTTGCTTTAAAGACTTTGAAGCATCATCATAAGGATAAATAATATTCTTTGTTCTCTGAACAACTCATAGAGACAAAGAGAACTCAGAAGAATAGCTGGCCTCATCTGGTTTTGCCCTTAGGCAAAAAATAGATGCAAGTGCTTGCTCCAGGGCTTTTCTCATTTCTTCAGAGTCTCATATGGACTTCAATTTATTGTTCTTATTGACCCCCATAGGTCTGTAATGTACGTACACAGCAGCACGTGCATTCCTAGTCTGAGTACAAAAAGAAGTGGCAGAACATCATGGATTGCCACGAATAGGAAAGGGAGAACCAGACAAAGGAAGTTTTAAAAGGCAATAAGGAATTTTGCTCTTACCAATCCATCTTCTGTGTCACTCTCCACATAATTGTTAGCTTAACAATTACATTAAATTGAGTGTTTCTTGCCGTTTTAGGCACATTTATATTAAAGAATATACAAAAATGAATATATTCCATAGGTCTATGAAATAAGCAGAAGTTTCCAGATGGTAAACCTTTTCTGGAATTTATTCACTTAGTTTTTGTTTATTTGTTTTGAATTGGTTTTTGTTATTGCCCTAACGAATAGTGAAACACACTCACTGCTAATGATGAGTTTATCTAAATATCTAAAACCTAACTAATGAACCCCTACCTCAAACCTGCAACTCTTCTATTTCCTTGTTTGTATCAACGCTATCTACCACTTTGAGTCATCTAGGCTTAAGAGAAAACAGAGTTATTGGTAAACCCTTTCAGTCTTAAATTTCCCATATCAGATCAAGTGAAACTTTTTTAGAATAACTGTAGTGGGATTCCAAATTTATTCACAATGACATTTGGATGTGTGAAGAAAATATAATCAATTGGTCCAGTACTGTTTATTATTAAAAAGACGGTTCTTTCCACACTGCTCTATGGTGGTACAATTGTCCTCTATAGGCGGTCATATATATGCTGGCCTGTTTCTGAACTATATTTTCAATTTTATTGATTTGTTTGTCTATCTTTGCATCAATACTACATGGTCTTATTTAATATGTCTTTACATTAGGTGCAATATTTAGTGTTACATGACTTTCAGATTTGTTCTTTGCAATTGCCTGGGATATTCTTGACCTTTTGAATTTCCAAAAGAATTTTAGAATTAACTAGTTAAATTTGGGGGGGGGAAGCTTAGATTTTAATTGAGATTGGTTAAATTATAGATTAATTTTAGGAAAATTGACATCTTTATAATATTAAATATTCCAATATTAAGTATGAGACATCTTTCGACTTATTTAGATTTTTTTTTATTTCTCCCAAGAAATATTGTGCAGGCTTTATTGTGGCGGTCTTTGTATTTTCATTAGGTAGTCAGATACAATTATGATACAATTTAGATTATATTGAGGTCACTCAGCGACAAGACAAAGAAAAATTCGGAGAATAACCAACCACAGAAGAAGTACAAAAAAGAAGTTATCAAAAGTAGGTATATAGGTTCAAGAAACACAGAGGTAAAATAAACTTGTTTTGGTGACCAGATGTGAAGAATGAAGAAATAAACAGAGTCCATAAGGTCTCAGAGCCTTTGAAGCCAGTTAAACTTTGTAGATAGATGGTGTTTGGTGCAATTGTAGAATGGCATCCAGGTGACAATTTCCACATAAGTGGTTTGTACAAAACTGTGGTTGTATAAAGTAATCACATAACTCATAAACGTAACAAGATCAGTGCCTTTGTCCTGTTGATTGTGATGTCCCCAGATTCTAGTATGCGACACAGATAAAATCCTCAATAAATACTTGATGAATGGGACAGAAAGAAGAAAGAAAGGAGGAAGGAAGGAGGGAGGGAGGGTGAGAGGTAAAGGAGAGAGAGAGAGAGAGACATGGTGGGGGGAGAAAATAAAAACAAAAGAGAAAAAGAACTCAGAATATCTCAGAAAAGAGACAGGCCCTTTTCTGGTAATGTAAGTTATTTCCTCTTAAGTAGTTTTATCCTCACTGCTCTGATCACATTGTTCATCTCATTTTCGTCTGAAATGTTTAATATGAACATAATGTAAAAAGGAAATTTAGATGTCTTTATTATTGTGAAAATCCTAATAAAAGGGAAATGTGATCATTCAATGAATATTTATTTGTTCAGGTTAGTAAGTATAATGATAATAATTTTTACATTGCAATAAAGCAAGGAATGAGAATGGGTTATTGCTTTTATAGCCCAACATTTATTTCACTTGATTCAGAGACTTTCACATTATTGCGTTTAAGAAACAATTACTGTACTACCAGGTTGTCATTTTATTAAGGTAAAGCCATCTTAATACTATGACACTTAAATGCAAATTTCAAGGTAGGATATGGCGAATTTAAATGAGTCTATGTCCTGAAAGTCAGAGGAATTCAATTGGTTTCTGCTAAATGAAAATATTTTTGAGCTTTCTTTGCTGAAGTAGGAAACCTGAAATAGACCATCTGGGGTTTCTTAGGTCAGCCTCTCACCTTCAAGCAAAATAAACTGTATTTCACTGCAGAAAAGTAAAACCTTACTCTAGTTTATTCTTCTATGACATTGATTTCCCCTTTCTCTTGATTATAAATCCATGAACATCAGGATCTAAGTATCTGGTAGACCTTTCATTTGTGTGAGGAGTTGAGTCCAAGAAACCTTGACATGCAACATTTTCCCAGTCCAATGACAGAATAGAGAAGTCAGCAGGGCATGCAAATGAGAGGATGGAGACCTGCGTAAGTCGGGAGCCATTTTAACAACAAAGTGAAATATACCTGTGGCTAGAAGTGATTGTTAGGGAAATTCTTACTCTAGCTCTACCTCATTCTAACTTACAGGGACTGTTTGTTAAAGAGACCATAATAAGAAAGTTGAAGAAAGTATATCATCTTAACATGGTAGCCAACCTTTTAGAAAGATAGACTTCCAAAATGGAGAATATTTAGCCTGGATTTAATGCCATTATATTTCAAAAGGAAATCTAAGAAAGAGGAAGTAAATTAATGTTCAAAAGTATGTTCTGTACCAGATTCTCTCCGAAAGTTGTTATAGGAATTATCAGGTTTTTTTTTTTTAATTAGTCCCAAGATGTGATATTACCTCTGTATTAGTTTCTCAGGCTTACTATAAAAAATTACCTTAAACTTGCTGGCTTAAAACAATAGACTTTTATTCTCTGGCAGTTCTCAAGATGAAAAGTCCAAAATCAAGGTGTCAGAAGGACCACCCTCTCTCGGAAGGCTCTAGGGAAGAATATTTGTTTGCTTCTTCCGGCTTCTGGTAACTCTTGGTACACTTTAGCTTAGGTCTGCATGACTCCAGTCTCTGCTCCATCTTCACATGGCCTTATTCTTAGCTTCTCTCTCTCAATTTCTCCTTCTCTTCTCCTGTCAGGACTTGTCATTGAATTTGGGGCCCACCCTAATCCAGTATGATCTTATCATGAAATTCTTAATTATATATGCAAAGTTCCTTTTTTTCCCCAAACAAGATCACATTTACAGATTCTGAGAGTTAGGACATGGAGATATCATTTTTTGGGGTCACCATTCAACCTATTATAATCTCTATTTTTATAGGTTAGAAAAAAGTGACCACAGAAGTTAAATGCCTTCTCAGGAAGATAGAGTGGAACAGAACTTAGACCCTAGTCTGTCTGAGACCAAAAACTTTGCAGAATCATTCTACAAGACCCAAATTCCAGATTACAATTGTGATTGTGCTGACATATGTACTCTGTGAAGAAGACAAAGCTGTACTTTTGAGAAGATTTTAATGAGCAAAGACATTAAAGTATCAGTTAAAGTATAAATAATAAAAGAAAGTGTCACATAGATTGCTAAAAATTATGTCTTGCAAAAAATACAAAGAAAAACAGAGCAAGCTTTGGACCCAAAAGAAGAATAAAAAGCGTAAGCACTCTTGTCCTTGGAGATGATGAAATATTGTTAATAGACTATATACAAAAGAAACTTTGACTCTCATTAGTATTTTGGATATTGTGTCAAGTAAAAGGATCTTTGAACTGAAAGTGAAAGAAGAAATTTTGGAGAGTAGGACTGAAGCCTAAAATAGATGAAGAGCTTGAAAGAGAGAAACTAATTTTTTCAATTTCAAGTCTCCTCACTTAGGTGAATTACAGCTGAATATATAATGTAACTTCTGGCTGGTAAAATCGCTAATCTACTTTGGTCAAGTTAAAAAATGATGAATAGCTAGAATTCTGCTGGAAGGAAAAAGTTGTATATATCATGACTTTTCTTTAAAGGGAGAAGTGTATTCCACGAATTATACACTGTGTAAATTTATCTCAACCTCTGGGAATATTTGAGAAAGAATTATTAAAGGATTGCTAGTGAGCCTCTAAAAGAACAAAAATTTGATCATTACAACCTATGATGAAGTCAGTAAATCTCATTCATTCTGTACTAGGATGATTTCGTCAATTGGCACACAGGAAGAATCTGGAAAATAAACTTAGGCTTGAGAAGCTCCAATATCTTCCTACAATATTGGGGTTCTTGGTCATATATTGGCAACTAGTTGACTCACTCTAACCAAACAATGCTACTTAACACATCACCATTTTCTATATACCCATTTGTCTGCACCAGTTTTTGCTAAATTTATCCCCCATCTCCTACACTCACTTTATAGCTTCACTTCTCCCCCAGATTTTGATATGTCTACTTGCCAATTCATTTGCCATATTGCTGTCAAGGCCATATACTAGAGTACAGAATTGCCCACATGAGCCCTTTATAATCTGCTCTTACTCTCTTTGGTGTCCTTCCATCAATATTCCCATTCAGCCATTTCTTTTTTTAAATGAGCCCATGTGTTTTCCCTCCTGTTAGAACGGCGTTCTCCTGGTAACCACCTGGCCATGCTTGAAGGCCCAGGAACAAATATCATGATTTCTTAAAGATTTTTCCAGATTGTTATCCCCATCTCACATCTGAGATTAAATTATTCCATCATATGTTCTTCCTAGTATTGTATAAATGCAGCTGTTATATGAGTGATGACTTCTGGATTGTTTTATTATTCTATTTACCCAATTAGACTCTGAACCGTTTTAGGACAAACCTATTTCAACCATGATCTCACTACCCAAACACTGGTACTTAGCAGATACAAACTAAGCATATGTTTTACAACAAACATAAAGTTTCCTTGTCCCCTGGCAAAAGAACCATTAATCACCTAACTTCCTTGTATAGCATTCTTAACACAGGTAGTGGTGATGTGAAAACATATTATAATATATATATATTACTAGCTAACAACAGAATTCTTTTAGGATCTGTTTGGAAAAGTGCCCAATAAGCTAAGTAAATGTGAGTCAGCAGGATACAAAGAAATCAGAGAGACAACCAACTTCTACTACCTTAAAATAAAACAAGTCAAAGCTTAACAAAAGTTGAAAAGTTCTGTAGAGAGAGGCAATTCAATCAAAATGGTGGGAGAAATTGGTGCAATACTTTGGAAATGGTTGAGTCATTTTTTTTTAAATAATGTCTTTCAGTGTTACATTTTATGTTTTTGCATTGTTCATTATTCCCAAACACATAGTAAAGTCTGATACATACAGAAAGACCCTTGAGTAAATTCTTTTTTAAAAAATGTGAGACAGGAAATCAGAAGATTAAGGAGTGATATTGACCTCTCAGTAAGTGGAAGCAGAGAAAGCATGGGCAGGATTATGAGACCATACATAAAGGGAATTGATTTAGTGGAAAGTAGAGCTTCCCTTTCACGGAAATCAGAACAAGGCCTTTGGACTTTTCATAGGACCTATAGCAGGATTATATCAATTTTGTTTGGCTCTTTAAAAGCAGGATTGACCAAGGCTGAGATTTGGATAGCATTAAAAACGTGGTTAACAAATTTTCAGGTGGCTTATAACTAGAAGGGAGATCAGATATTTTGAAAGCAATATCCCACATCTAATGAGACAAAGTGTAACATGGTCATACACACATATATCAAAGAAAGATATATGACTTAAAGAAATCAAAAGAAAAATATTTGAGATGTTTGTACAGCACAATTCAATATAAATTAATTCTGTTAGCATTGTCAAAAAAGTTATTGCAAGTATTAATATATTATTTTAAACAAAAATTTAAAAAAGAATCCAAAGCACTCTGCTTGTGTCTCATATAAGACCTTGGGTTTGGTGATGACTTTTTAGATATGACACCAAAGGCACTGTCCATGAAAGAAAGAATTAATAAGCTGGACTTAATTGAATTTAAAATGTCTGCTCTGTGAAAGACCCCATGAAGAGGATGAAAAGATAAGCCACAGTATGGGAGAAAATATTTGTAAAAGATTTATCTGGTAAAGGACTGTTATCCCAAATACACAAGGAACTCTTAAAACTCAACAATAAGAAAACAAACAACCCGATTAAAAAATGAACCAAAGACCTTACCAGATACCTCACCAAAATAAGACATACAGAAGGCAAATAAGCACATGAAAGGATGTTTCACATCATATGTCATCAATGAAATGCAAATTAAAACAACAATGAGCTATCACTACATAGCGATTAGAATGGTCAAAATCCAGAATAGTGACAACACCAAATGCTAGCAAGGATGTGGAGCAACCAGAACTTTCATTCGTTGTTGGTGGGAATGCAAGGTGGTACAGCCACTTTGCAAGACAGTTCGGCACTTTCTTAGAAAACTAAACATACTCTTATCATACGATCCAGCAATTGCCTTCCTTATTGTTTATCCAAAGGAGTTGAAAACTTATGTCTACATAGAAACCTACACACAGATGTTTATAGCAACTTTATTCATAATTGCCAAAACTTGGAAGCAACCAAGATGTCCTTCAGCAGGTGAATGGATAAATATACTGTGATACATCCAGACAAAGGAATATTATCTAGCGCTAAAAAAGAATGAGCTATAAGCCATGAAAAAAAAAGGAAAGAATCTTAAATGCATATTACTGAATAAAAGAAGACAATCTGAAAAGGCTACGTACTCTGTGATTCCAACTATATGACCTTGTGGAAAAGACAAAACTTTGAAGACAGTAAAAGATCACAGGTTTCCCAGGGTTAAAGGGGTGAGAAGGATGAATAGATGGAGTACAGAGAATTCTTAGGGCATGAAACTGCTCTGTACGATAATAAAAGGAAACTACATATATAATACACATCATTATAAATTTGTCCAAACCTATAGACTATACAAAACCAAGAGTGAACCCTAATGCAAACTATGGACTTGGGATGATAATGACATGCATAGTTTCCTCTGCTGTCACAAATGTTCCATTGCGATGGGAAATGTTGGTAAAGGTGGAGGCTATGCCTGTGAGGGGGCAAGGGGTGTAAGAGAGAGCTCTACACCTTCTACTCAATTGTACTGTACGGAAAACTTCTCTAAGAAATAAAGTCTCTAAAAAAAACTATAATAGAATATCGTAACCAGGATACTGACGTTGATAAAATCCACCAACGTTGTTCGGATTTTCCCAGCTTTACTTACAAGGTGTCTTTTGATGCAGAATCTGAACAAAGGATGAAAAAGGAAACAACGAGAACATATCATAGAGGATTTACCTCAGAAAGGGCTGAGACTTCACCAGTCAGAAAAATGACTGGAGACACAAGTGGAGGACCGGATGTTCACGGATTGCATTGGAAGGAAAGAGCCTCTTAGTTTGAAATAACTTTTTAGCGGTTGTGGGAGAGGGGGCAAAAAATAGGAAAATCGAGTCCTTTACCAAGTCCTGACTGATCTGGGCTGATTGCTGCAGAGCTTAAAGTTTGGTTCTCTGAGCTGTTTGCTGAAGAGGTTTTGGGTCAGAGTTCTTTTGTCAAATATGATTTGGCCGTTGTCATTTGTGTATTCAGTCTCTTAGCCCTGGTTTTCCTTCCTTCCTTTCCTACTTCTTTCTTTCCTCCCTTCCTTCCTTGCTCTTTGCCTTTCTCCCTCCCTTCCTCCCTTCCTTCCTCCCTTCCATCTTTCTTTCCCATCTATTTATTCATGTGTTTGTCAGGCTTATCTAGCTGCCTCTTAATTGCCCAGCTACATTTGTAAACTTCAATTGTAAGGGAAGATTTATTCACATGAAATTATATTGTCAAATTATTTGCTTAAATTATAATGTGGAGTTTTGAGGATGGGGTGATCAGCATAAGCTGGAAAAACAGAGCAATGTTTACAGAGGAGGTAAGAGTTTAAGGTTTTCAAATATACATTGAGCACTTAAAAGTGAAGATGCACCTTCAGCCTTGGTGATAATGCGGTCATAGTGCTATTTACCAAAAAGCTCACTGAGAAGTTAGAAAGATAGACAAAAAGAAAAGAAAGAAAAAAAAAATTATAAGAATATGAAATAATTATTTTAAAGGAAGTTTGAAGAAATTTTTGTGGAAATACAAAGGAGAAGACTATTAGTTCTGAGAAAGAAGATGCAACAGGCTTCACAGAGGGGAGATGTGCAAAGGTTTCTAATGACGAGTTGGTGCTTGTTAGGTAGACAAGAGAGAAAGGGTAGTCCTTACAGAAGGAATCATATCTGCAAAGGTGCTGGAATACTAAAGATCTGGCAGACCTGAGGAATAGTAAGAACTGTGATGTGGAAATAGATTCTTCTGCATTAAAGATGTGGTAATAGGTTGGGTCGAGATTCCAGAAGACATCATTTCATACTTAGGAGATGATCTTTGCTCTTTAGCCTCCAAGATGCCTTTTTTTAAAGCAGAAAATTAATGTGATTTGACATTTTTGGCTGCTAGTTCTAGTAGCAGTGTGGGAAGTAAAGCTCAATGAGGAGATATTTGTTGGTAGTAAGAAGAGTTAGAAAATTGTTCAGTGCTTCAGAGGAGGGATAAGAGGAGACTCTGAAATAAGCCATTCTAAAGGGGATGGAGGGGTAGATTCTCAAGGGAGAATTTGTAAGCTCTGATAATCAAGTAGATGCGCAGAGAGAAAGAGGGGTCAAAAATTACTAGATTATTGTTTCTGATGAATGGTGACCAATAATTAAAATAAAAAATACAAACTGAGAATAAACAGACTGTGTGTTGAGGGTGGGGGTTGGGAGGATGAGTAATACGTTTACTAGTTTTGTTCTGACAGTGTTTGTGGGGCCTTGGGGCATCAGTTTGGAAACACGGGTTTGATATCAGGAAAATACACAAGAACTAGATAATAGATATTTGCGTCTCGTGTCATATATTTGAGAGTCTGAGAGTTCAAAGTTTTTGCATTTATAAGGTAATTGACATTATCCAGTGTTTCCAGTGGGAGCTGGTTGTGAGCTCAGCATTAGCAAAAGTATAGTAAGGGGATTAGAAAAGGCATGTAAAGCATTTTATTATGGGAGACAATTATTTTAACAATCTTATGCCTTAGTTTTTCAAAATTAAAAAAAAGAGGTTGCCACTCATATCTCTATTATCTCTTTAATTGGAATCAGACACATTTACTTCTTTTAAACTGTGTCTACACCTGAAAATTAAGTGAAGACTAAACTACATTTGTTTGGTCAATTTTCTCTCAAGTATAAGAAAAAAAATATGCAGATGTTGTGTACATTCTCTCTATTTGTTCCTCAATTTAAAAATTATCCTTTGTTTCTAGTGTTCAGCTTATAATCGTTTTCTAGTAAAGATAACATTCTTATCATTCCAGAAGATTTACCCTACAAGTATTCTTAAAAAGTGAGATTTAAAGAAGCTTGGCAAGAAACTTGGGTATTAGACTCTTTTGGAGATTGCCTCAGGTAAATGCATAATAATTGAATAATAACTTGTCTGCTTCTTGCAAATGGAAGAAAGATACACACAATCATTTTTAATACCTTCCATGTTTCTGATAAACATCTGTGGCTATTTTATTTTCTAAGCACTTTAATTATCAGCAGGGGAAAAGAGCCAAGAGAAGCAAGAGCATTAATATGCTCTTTTTTTCTCTCTTCAGAAATAAAAGTAAATTCACTGTGTGATAACAACAGCTAGTAATGCCCTTCTCACTTTTATATTAATGACCAGCGATAGAAATGCCTGAGGCATTGCCTTCAGGTTTTGATAGTTCTGAAACCCAACACTGAGACTTAACAATGAAAGAAATGGCTTCTTTTGCTCTATAAAGATTAGTGATGCTATTTAAGATAGTGCCACAGGTAAAGACCAATAAGCTTTCTCCAATCTTGGGGATGTTGAAAGAGCCTTTCTCTCCAGACTCATCAATAAAACATTGGATTCAACTTTATCTTAGAACAATCTTTTAAAGGAGGTAGGTTTAATACACAGTAAAGATTATAATATGAAAACCAGTAGAAGTACATTTTGCAAATGAAAATGAACAGAATTGAGCAGCACAGGGAAGAGTCATTTCATGTGTTAAAGTTAGGAAATTACAGCTTTAATTTAGGAGTTGCATTTTTTTTCAAGGGAAATATTAAAACATTTAGATAAGAACACATTTTATTGAAGTCAAACTTCTGAAATAAATAGCTTTCTTTAAAGCAAATGGACCTAGCAACATACTTAAAACAATAGATCATAAAGCAGACACTAACTGAGTCTAGATGAATCTAGAAAAAGATAAATATTGTTTCATTGAATGAATAAAATGAATAAATTAGAGTTGAGTGGGGAGCGAGTCATATGTCTATTTTTTGTTCTAAAATGTTGGGCTCTTTTACTGAATGACCATAAGCATCTATGTATACACACACACACACATACATAAATTTAGAACTCCTTATCTAGGAAGAGTGATTCCTTTCCTGCAAGAAATGGTAAATAACTTAGGTTCATAATAGGAATTTGTATTACAATGTGGGACAAACCCATGTGGCCAGAAATCTAAATGAAAGTTTGTAGTCAGAGTATTTGGCAACATGGATTTGTCCAATAGCCAGAAAGAAAGCAAACAAACCAAAACAAAATCAAATTTAAGGCAAAGAGAGTAATCTGAGGAGAAATGATATCATTGCTGGGGACAGGTGATGAAATTCCAAATGGGCAGTAGTAAAGAGTAGAGTCAAGAGTGCTATTAAGATGGTTTTAGGCAGGAAATAATAAATACCCAAATACTGCCTTGGCGCTCTTTAGGTACAGGCCTGCTCTATTATTAATCAGGCTTTTGCCATTCAGGAAGCTGCTAAGTTGTGTTGGACCAATAGAACACTGCTTTTGCCAACACAGCAGACCTAGGTGGCTTTGGCCCTCTCCATCTTAAATCTGAATTTTGGAACCTGTAGCTTCAATGAGATGTAAAACTAATGCTTTCTCATGCCCTTGTAATAACTTTGGAACCAGTACCACACGAAAGAAAGTGAGAAGATTTAATGAGAGAGAGAGAAAGGAAACTGGGCTACTTCAGGCTCTGATCATTCTAACCACGTGAAATTCATCACTATTCCATTCCAAAAAATATTATTATGCTCCTATGTGGCAAGTATTGTTCTAGGCACTGGGATTATAGTAGGGAAAAACCACAAAAATAACAACAAAAAAGTACCTCCTCTTATGGAACTTACATGCTTATTCATAGAGAAAGGGAATGATACAAGCAAAGAGATCATTCCAGGCAATTAAAACAGCGATAAAACACAAGCATGTTAGAGTGATAGAGAGGACTGGATGAGGGGCTCCTCTTCTGGATATTTGGCAGATCTGGTATGCTGACCAAGGTTTCAATTGTGTTGGGAAACAATGTAAAATTATTTGAAAGCATATTTTTAAATATTCCAATGCACTAGAGAAAAAAGAAAGGAATTTCACAAACCAAAAATTAAGGAGAGGGGGAACTCAGAAAAGTAAGATGAGCACAGGGTCCGGCTTCCATCTTCAGGATATTTGTTAAACCCAGTGAACATGAACTTTGGTTTTTCATTGCTTCATGACACACGTGGGAGAGGAAAAAATTCAGATTTGCACAAGAGGGAGAGGCTAAGAGGAGACAACCCCACATAAAGCTGAGACCCCAAAGGCCTAACTCTTAGGGAGCAGGAGCAATAGAAGTAAACCTTCCATCACTTTGGAGAGTCCAAACAGAAATTCCAGTGGTGAACATGGCTGCTGAATGAGAAGGGAAAAAAAATCTGTCATAAGAGTTTATAACCATAGCCAGGCTCTCTTATGGCTCCTAAATCCAAATTCATGTTACCTGAATGGTCTGGAAAAAAAAATCAAGCTATTTGTTTGTGGTAAAGTGGCCCCTGATAGGTAGTTCCCCAGGAAACAGGCAGAAGCAAATCTCCTCATAAGGGACTCATCCTTGAATTTAGCCTCAAAGACTTTTCATATTTGTAGCTCCAAGAACTATGACCTCTTGGACAAAAGAAAAAGAGAGTCAAAAACAAACACATCCACACACAAAAAATGATGCTTTATGAGCTAAAGCTAAGTAAAGAAACACATACATGCAAACACATAACAGAATCAGATCCATGAATTCCTCACTTATCAGCATTTGTGGACTCAGAAAACAAAATAATTTTTAATATACTTAAAAAAGAAGAAATTGAAAACAGGATTAACAGTAAAAGACCATACAAAATGACTAAGGAGAACTTTTTAAAATTAAAAATAACATAATAAAAATATATAATAGAAATTTAAGACAGTGGAATGACAATAGCAGATTAAGCCCATTTAATAAGGGAATTAAAGACTTGGAATATAAAGTTAAAGAAATCATCAGGAGTGCAACACAGAAAGTATAAAAGAAATGAAAAATATGAACAATTAGTAGACATAGAGTATAAGGGCAGAGCATTTAATATATGTCCAGAAAGAAGAGAATGATAGAGAAGAATAGTTGAATACGTAATGACTGAGGTTTTCAGAAGTGATGAATGACAACAGTAGATTCAGAAAGCCCTAATAATCTCAAGCAGGATAAAAATATAAATAAATATTTCAAAAAGTTGGCCACACATTTCGCCACAATGCGAGAATTAATAAATCGCAAAGGATTGATACGACATAGATGGTATCGTCTTATCACTATGCAATTAGGTTAGGTGTTGATAACAGAGAGAGATGCAGCTAATATCGTGCGTATTTGAATTAAGCAATGATCTTCCAATAAACTCCTATGTAAAAGAAAAACAATCACAATAGGAATTAGAAAAGATTATCTTAAATGCAAATATTATGAATAGGAAAGGCTAAATATTAATGAGTTAAACATTCAATCAAAGGAATTAGGAAAAGAAATTGATAGAGTAAGCTTTCAAACAAGCTTGGAAGGAATAATGAACATAATAAGCAAAGAACAGAAAATAATGAAATAGAAAGCAAATACAGGTGGTACTTACTCTGCACAGACAGTAACAATAACCATGCCAGGTGAAACATACAAACAATCTTATTAATCCGGGGGAAAAATTACAATTGTTCTATGACTTAAGTTTTGTCAATATAGTAAAAGCTCTCTCATTGTTGGTTATAAGGAAATAAAAATACTAAAACTAATATTTATTTAGTATTTATACATTAAAACATTAGATCCATTGAGAATTAACATATTTTATTTTTGTAAGAAAATTATTGAGTGATTTGATTGCCTTCTTCTTATTGAATAACTTATGATACCTTATTTACACACTGGTGAATTATGCTCCTTTCTAAATTGGATTAGCTTCCAATATTTTACTCTTCACATTTTCAACGTTGTGAAATATTTGTCAGTATCACTTCCTCTGGGACATCTTCATCCTTTTCGATGCAACCACTTTCCTCACTTACTTCCAAAAGTTCACCCTGATTAAGTGTCCCTGGCTGTATATCTATGGTCTCTCAAAAAGTGTCAGTGTCAATGATATTCCCACAGTCACGTATTTCTACTAGAACTCCCTTTACATTCTATTTGAATTCTACAAATTATTTGTGCAATATGGTCAAAGTTTCTGCCATACTGCGCACATATTACTCGTTCAAACATATTCCTGTCATGTTTCAATGTTTTCACTTGTGTGCTTTACGTCATATTTATTCTAAAACCAAGCTAAAAAAGTTTTTGTGATTTTTAGTTTCTTTGTAATTACTGTTTTCTTTCAATGTGGCAGGAAACTTTAGTTCTTTGGCCTGAATGGGATGCTTGATTGGGATTTTTGTTTTATTAGAGCCTTTTTCTGTCCAAAAGAGAAGGAAATGCTCTATTTCAATCATAAACAGCTCTCTATACTTACTGAAATTTAAACCACAAAATGCTGAAATGACTTTACCTTGTTTTCAAAATTCATCAGACTTTTTCAAGCATACCTAGATTTTGTCCTATCTTTGCTTTGTTGCTTCATTTTCAAATCTTCGAATCACTTCCCATATTACTTTCAGTGATTTATTTTTGATTTCTTTGCTGCATGTTCTCTCTCTCACTCTCCCTCTCTCTCTCTCTCTCTTTTTTTTTTTTTGGTGAGGAAGATTGGCCCTGAGCTAAATCTGTTGCCAATCTTCCTCTTTTTTGTTCTTTTCTCCCCAAAGCCCCAGTACCTAGTTGTATATCTTAGTCATAGGTCACTCTAGTTCTTCTATGTAGGATGCCACTAGAGCATAGCTTGGTGAGTGGTGTGTAGATCTGTGCCCAGGATCTGAACTGGTGAACCCTTGGCGGCAGAAGTGGAGCACAAACTTAACCAATCAGCCACAGGGCCAGCCCCTGCACTTTCATCTTTGTTGGTCAATTCTTTCTTTGGATTATCCATATCTAACAATGTCATGTTTACCCTTGGAGACAAGGAGGCAACTCAACCACATATTTTGCTGTCTGTTCATGAACTGAGTAACAGATGCTCAGCGATCAATCACCAACAGAATATGAAAAAAAGTGACATGATGGGACTGCCCTGGTGGCGCAGTGGTTAAGTTCGCATATTCCGCTTTGGCAGCAAGGGGTTTGCTGGTTCAGATCCCGGGTGCGGACATGACACTGCTTGGCAAGCCATGCTGTGGTAGGCGTCCCACATATAAAGGAGAGGAGGATGGGCATGAATGTTAGCTCAGGGACAGTCTTCCTCAGCAAAAAGAGGAGGATTGGCAGCAGATGTTAGCTCAGGGCTAATCTTCCTCAAAAAAAAAAAAAAAGTGACATGATTATGCAATTACTCACAGTTAATATACTGTGATAACTGAAATTTTAAGTGTGTTGTTGGGAGACTGGCACTTTAACCAGAAGAATTGAAATTAAAACAGTGTATCAAAAACAGTACAAAGCAAGACTGTCTGAATATCAATAGTAAACACTGAAAAACCCAAAAGCTAGTTCTCTTAAAAGACTAATAACAATGCCAAAACTCCAGAAATACACTGGTAAAGAGAGGTCTAACACACACGCACACACACACACACACACACACACGGAATGGTGATAGTGACATTATATGGTGTATGTGATAAAAAGATACTAAAAGATTACAAAATATCATAGTAATAGGTTAAAAAGCTTACACAAAATTATCAAATTCCTAGAAGTTTAACTTCTCAAAATGAAACTGAAAAGAGAGAAAAATCCTGAAGGGTCTCATAATCTTTTAAACGTTAAGATAAAATCTTAAAATTTCCTCCAAATAAAACACTAGATATGGAGAGTTATATTGTGAAACCCTGCTAAACACGCAGGGAACAAATTACAAATCTTCTACCACTGGCCAAAATTTAAAAAGTGGAGGGAACACTCTTCTTCTCAGTTTCTATGAGGCTACTCTAATAGGGAAACCAAAATCTGACAAGGAAGTATGAGAAAGGAAAACCATGGTCCCAGTCTCACTCAATAAATCACAGTGAAATTTTTCAGTAAAATATTGATACATCCAATCCCAGCAGGAGACATGAAGACCACACTGGATTTACATGAGGAATGAAAAACTAACCTAGCCTTAGGAAATTGATCAATAAAACTACATTAACTGATTCAAGGAGAAAAACATTATAATCTTTACAGTCAATAGAAGTCAAAACAGATTTGATATGTTTATTTCCATAAAAATGTTTAAATAGAAATTAGGAATAAAATATATTTTCAAAGTACATCATAGCAAACAGCCTGCTACCTGATGAAACATTGAAACATTCTCTTTAAATGATAAAAAGAGAAGGTGCCCTCTCCCATCACTGTCATTCTGTTCAGCACTGTACTGAAAGTCCCACAGAGCACAGTATGGCAAGAAAAAGAAGTATAAGCTTTGAAATGAAGAAGTAAAAATTCAATATAATTATCTGCATGGAGTATATACAAACTCTATAGACAAATCGTTGGAACTAATGAGGTTAGCAAGTTGTCAATTTATCGATTATATATGTCTATGTGTATGTATATTATAGTCTATAGATATTCACTATACATATATATGACAACAAAAATATACCATTTTTCAAAAATATCATTTATAGAATAAATAATAAAGTAGTTGAGAACTAATCTAAAATGCACAATTCTTTAGGAAGGAAACTATAAAATGCTATTTAAAGATACTTACTAATACCTAAATGTATTTAGGAAATCACTATGTCCATGGATTGGAAACATGTCAAATCTCACACATTCACATTTAGAGTCAATACAGTTCCAACTAGAAACTTCATGCCTCATTTGTTTATTGGAACTTGACAAACTAATTCTATAATTTATATGGAAGAGAAAAAACTCCATGAAGAGCCAAGGCTACGCTTAAAAAAATAGATGAGGTATGCCTTAAAAGCAATCATGACAGGGTGATATTGATACAGAGATAGGCAATATGATGAATTTCAGTCCATGCATTTTTGGAAACTGGATGAGGATAATTTGTTATTGTAAATTTGTAGGTAAGTTGCACATCAGTTCTTTACTTTTAACAAATGGTCTTGAGACAATTGACTATTGGTTATTACATGGAAATCAATGAAAGTGTACCTTACCTAAAACCATACATAAAAACCATGTCCAGGTATTTAAAGAGAAAAAATAAAAGGTAACTTTTTTGGAAGACAATATAGGAGACGATTATTATGATTTTGATCGGGGAATGATTCCTGAAACAAGTCACAAAATGCATAAGCCATAAAAGAAAGAGAAATTAAACTCATATAAATTGAAATAAAAAAATTCTGTTCATCAAAAGGCTGACACCAGAGACTAGCATAATATTGGGCACTAGAGAAATAACTAAATGATTTTCAAAGCCAAGTGGGATTGTGCTAACATAGAGCCTGGATGGGTTTATTAAGTGAGGCTGGAGGGATAAATGAAACAGTTTAGAAGAGAAATTCAGACTTATTACAATATCTTTAGAGTTAAACTTTTGAATTTGAATTTCTTCTCTTGTGTCTGTTCATGGTACATGGAACACAGCATTCCTTAACTCTCTGAACTACAATTGCCAATCTAAGTAGAAAGGATAGTGCTCATTTCATAGGCTTTCTGTGAAGCTAATAGAGGTAATCATAGAGCTAACATCCATGGAATGCTTTCTCTGTGCCAAGAACTGCACCTATATTAACCAATTTAGTCTCCACAATAGCTCTATGAGATAAGTATTAATATTGTTCATGTTTTTCAAATATGGAAACTGGCTTGCCTGAGGTTACATAGCCAATAAGTGGCAGAGACAAGATTCAAACCCAGACGATCTGACACCAGAGTCTGAGCTCTTACCATGACCTAATCTGCCTTCCCATCTCTGTAAATAATTTTTTGTAATACACATGGATACGGAAACTTAGCAGACACAATGAATGACAGTTATTATTTTCCAAACAACCTCTCAAAATGCATGTGGTTATTCATTTTGACAGCCGAGAAACATGGTTTCAAATTATGTAATCGGGAAGAAAAATTACTTACTTGCTATTACGTTATTAAAGAAACACTTATATTTTGTTCAAAACTTTCCTCCAGGACTGAGAACATTACAATAACTTCTTTATGTCTCAATTTTTCCCAATATAGCTCCTCATGGTCAGGGGCTGGGCCTTATTCACTGTTTCATTCTACATGAGTAATAGAATGCTGGCATCTAACAGGTGCTTGGTATAACTGTGATGAATAAAGAAATGATCATGGATTTAGGCCCAGCTACCTAGTACTAGTTTGGGAATAAGATCTGATTTTGTGTCAGTCTTGTCTTCTCAGGTCATTCTTGTCTCTCAGCTTATTCAACCATGCGTGTTAATAAAAAGGTGCAAAGAATGGAATGTGGACTGAATTGGAACTCATATGGTTTTACTTGTCTAATATCTGTATGCATTATCTTGCCTTCTTTTGTTCCACAGAACTTCAGACAGTCCCAGGCTCAGAGAAGTCATGCAGTTTCTTACTGAATTCTCAGAATACACAATTGTTTACCTGAAATTAATGCACAAAAGTATACGGTCAAATAAAACTTCGGAGCTAGTGAGATTTCCAATTTTCTGGATTCCTTTGAAAAAAATTTTACTCACCCCTGCGTGGGGATGTCTGACTTGTTGACAGTGTTCTAAATCAAGGTGAAGAGACTGCTTAGGTATTCTGTAAAGAGATATTTCTCACACCTCACAAAAAACAAACACTCAAAATGTTCTGAGAAACCTTACAGTGTGGAATGCATTATTTCATTTCTCTTATAAACATGGAAGTGTACAGAAGAAAATTCTTACAACTATGTGAATAGTGAATGACTTGCAGGAAAGAGCAGTGCCAGATCCCAGATTCTCTGCTTTCACAAAGTTGTTGCGTGTGCTCTAGGGATGTACGCTTTCTTTTGTCTTTCTTTCTCTTTGCTTTCTTTTATTTTTCTTTCCCTTTTACTTTATTTCTTAGCCAGACCTACCAGAACAGCAGCTGCAACTTGATATAATTATTTTAATTGTTTGCATGCAATAAAACTGTTAAAAGCAATTTTAATTTTTAGCAGTAAGTAGGTTTTATTGCAAAGTTATATTGTTGCTCATAGCTATCCAGTGTAATGGGTACTTAGGAGAGTATTTTAGTCTGGACTGTTACGTCTCCTTTATCCACCGTATGCCTAGCCAAGTGTTACAATTTTGCCCACAGGATAACAAAAGAAACGCGAATAGGAGCAATTAAAAGATATGAATAATACTGACACCTCTTTATTATCTTCCAGGTACCATTGAACT
This sequence comes from Equus przewalskii, assembly GCF_037783145.1. Taxonomy (NCBI): domain Eukaryota; kingdom Metazoa; phylum Chordata; class Mammalia; order Perissodactyla; family Equidae; genus Equus; species Equus przewalskii. Next base: position 64,606,950 of record NC_091837.1, read on the forward strand.
GCCCGAGACATTAAATGGTAATGATGCAGTTACAGTTATTTGCCAATCAAAGTGATTCCTGAGGAAGCGCAGAGACATTTATTTCCAGGCTTTGATGGCTATTGTACTGCATTATTGGATTTGGAAAATAAAGCAGGCGTCGATAGAAGTGTCTACTCGGTAACTGATGATGCCAGGCTCCTCCAAGGATTCAGCACACATGGGCTAACTTTGTGCACCAGGTAACGGAAATTAAACATAGGTTTCCTGTGTCGTTTCATAATGTAAACTTCGTTTGGTTTCTTTTTTTCCTTTTTTCTTTCTTTTCTTTTCTCCCTCATCCTTTCCTTTCTTCCTCCTCTCTGCGTCTTTTTATTAATTCTGTGATTTTCTGTGCCTCACTCTGCTCCTCTTGCTTCCTTTCCCTTTCTGTGGTTGAATGGAACTCTGTTTCAGGCACACCCCATCTACTATTCAACAAACGTGGTTCTGGCCACAGGGCATTTGACTCCACAATCTGCTTGTACACCCTTCAGTTGCAAAATGTGGCTTTCTTAACAGTGCAGGCTTCATTCTCACTTTTCCTCATTGTCCTTGTGTCTATCATTTAAGTACGATTTTCTGTATCCTTTTGCCTCTTCCTAGTTCCCTCTCCTGTCCTTATTTTATTCGCTTCCCCTACAACGCTCGTGTTTTCCAAAATCCAATTCATTTGGAAGCTTCCCTGAAAATCTCTGAGGTGAGACACTGTGCTTGCTTGTTCTTAGCCTCCCTGCCGTCCATTCATCTTATTCCAACCTTCTGTATTTCACTCTGTGGAGTTTTCCAGTTAAAAGAAATGGATGGGTCAGCACTAGTTTTAATTTGGTTTCCCAGTTCTACCCAAAACCAAACTGAATGCCCTATATTAATGCTGCAGACTCCTTTGTTGTGTTCTGACTCTGCTTTTCTTCCTTCTGCCCTCTCCCTTTCCGCGGATAATCCCTTCTCTTCCTCAAATGAGAGCTCAGCACAGTCTGCTCTCCAAGCTCTCTCTTCCAGCTGTTAGTCATGTATCTACTAATTTCAGTTCTCCATATTTGTTGAGTCTCAACCTCTCTCTTGATCCTGCTTAGATGCTTAAGATTTCTTTTAATTGTCTGAAATAAATGACTCAAGAAAAAATAAGTTTATCCTTCCATGTAGACACTAGCTTCCTTGAGGGCGATGTTTATATCTCGGAGTGGTTTTGTCTCCCACACAAATCCTGAGCCCAAACAAATACACAGCTATATAAGTGGTTCACAGGTAATTAAATATCTCTTTTTCTGACCACATTCATACTGACTAGTAGTAAAAATAAAACAAAAGATAGATAACACTAGAGTGACCTTCAGTTTTCCCAAATTCTAGACCCAGCTTTCTCACTGACTAGTGTATCTCTCAGAACTTCAGCTCAGTCGGCTGTAAATAATAATTTTTGTCCTAATTGTCCGAGGTTCCTTATTCTAGATCATAATATTCCATCATTCTCTAACCATGGCAATATCAGTGGACTTGTATTTGTTTCCATTAAAAATTCACAACAATCAGCAAACAAATTTTCATTGTATATCATTTATGTACCAGGCACTGTTCTAGAGAGTGGAAACATTGCAGTGAACAAGACAGATAAAATGCTTACCTTTGAGCAAACGACATTTTGAATGAGGGAGAAAGATAATAAACACATTAGTTTTTAAAAAATAATATTTATTTTGGGGGCCAGCTGGGTGGCGTAGTGGTTGAGTTCTTGCACTCCACTTCAGTGGCCTGGAGTTTGCAGGTTCTGATCCCAGGTGCGGATGACCTAGCACTGCTGTCAGGCCACGCTGTGGCGTCATCCCGCATAAAATAGAGGAAGATTGGCAACAGATGTTAGCTCAGGGCCAAGCTTCCTCACACACACACACACACACAATAAAAATACTTATTTAATTCAGATATTGATAAGTGTTAGGAAGAAAATAAAATGGGATAGTGGGATGCAGAGTGGCAGGAGAGAGCTTCCTCAAAGGTCAAAGGGAGAGCTAAGATGAGCCGGGGGATGAGAAGCAGAGTCGTTTAAGCTGACCTGAATGACGAGAAGCAGGCAACCACACAAAAATCTGGGAAAGAAGATTCCATGTGGAAGGGACTGCAAGGGTTGCGTCTCTGATGAAGGAGAAAGCCAATGTGGCAGAAAAACACAGCACAAAGATTTGATTTTGATATTAAGTGGGATGGAAGCCACCGGAAGTTTCTGAGTGATGTAAAAATGGAGGCAGGAGATGCTTATGTTTAAAAAATTCACTCTCACTGCTATTTGAAGAAGGCCCTTTGGGATGATGCAGCACAAGAGGGAAGCCAGGAGACTAGGAGAGAGGTTTTTAAAGAGAAGATCTAGAAGCAAAGCAATTATTTGATAGGTTACAGCATAAGTGGTTACCTTGTTTGGGAAAGCCTAGCTAGCTATTTGTGATTGGCTGTTCTTAAGTTTCATTTTCTTGGTTTTGAGTGCATGGACTCTGGCTTGGGTTTTGGTTTGCTTACATAGGCTACCAAGCATTAGAGACGCCCTAGTCTACTGGCTTCCACGTTTAATTACTTTAACACTTGAAGCGGTCTGTCTTTGCAGAATCAGTAAATGCCCTCTTTGCTGAAGCTGCATATTCAGTACATCTCACAGGAAATGTTCACATAAATGGTCAGCGCAGGACCACTCATAGGCTATTAGGGTAAAACAGGTGCTCTGTTTCTGCAGGTTCTGTATTCCTTTTGAATCATCTCCCTCCATTTAGGAAGTCATTTTCTCAGAGACCCTGGGATTCCCTTCTCCCATATTCAAAACTTAATTATCCATTTTCTCACAGATTTCCCTTTTAAATAAAGCTGTGTAGATAATAAAACACTCTATGTAACATCTAACCCTAGCTTAGACAACAGTCTAGAGAAATAAATCACTTGGCTAAAAATGTCTTCTAAAGGACTCTAGTTCTCATTTGGGCAACCAATACAAACAGACTACCTTAAATCATATGTATGATTAAAAAAAGAAAATCCACAAAAAGCTGTATGGCAAAGCCCATTAGCACAGGGCAACAATTTTCCTCTTGGTAGTTACCCAAATATCCTCCAAGGTTTATGAATTTTCTACAATAATGTTTTAAGGTTTGGTCTCTATTTTGATGGTAATATATGCTTACAAAATTAATGCAAGCATATTATGCAGTATCTGGGCGAACACTCCGACTGGGATTTGTGCCTGCTTTGAATTTGTGATTCCAATAGTGTGTATACCGAGTATACTCTTTAGTTCACCCTGACTTAGGAGAAAAGAGCAAATGAATAGTTGTTGGCCTCTCTCTGGAAGAAAATCCCAAAGTGCACCAGTTTGAAGGTTTATATAAGTAATCAGAAGAGTGAAACAAAATAGGACAAACAGGAAAACTGAGTTATCATATAGTACAAGTAGTAAGGGCAGTCAAACTGAAAAGACCTCATAACACAGCAATCAGCCCATATGCAAATGGTAGGTGGAGGCTTAGCTAAATATCATCTATTCCATTAAATTAGTGTACTGAAAATGAGTTTTATTGATTTTGTGGGATTTTTTCCCTTTTTTTAATTTGATTTGTAAATTTGATTTTGGTTGTTATACAAAGTTTAGGTAAAAGAATACTGTAACTCATTTTGCTGCACATTTAGTTTTATAAGAAGTAACAAATAGAGGATGGGTTCATGAGAATCATTTTTCTTTAAAAGAGTTTAATATGCAAATGAATTTTAGAAAACACTCACTGGAGCAAGATAGATGTGGATTTTATATTGGTGTTACTATTTGCCAGATGTGGCAACTTGGCAGTCCTTTTAACAACTCTGAGCCTCAGAGTTTCTGTCCACAAGTTAGGGATAATGCTTGTCTCAGTAGAGAGTTTTGAGGTTCATAGAATCATTTACATGATGGTGCCCCCAGATTTTCATGTCTCATCCAGAATCTCTCCTGAGCTCAGTAGCCATCATATAATCTGCACCCTAATGGCTATAGTCACTTAAGTATCTCAAAGGCACTTCCAACTCAATATATTTAAAACTCGCTATCTCATTTACCCAAACCTCATCTATCCTAGTATGTGACACCAGCATTCACTAAGTAGTAGAAGTCATCAATTAAAACCTCGTCATTGACTTTCATCCTTCTTGTTGCTTCACATGTAAGACATCCCTAGGTCTTTCCATTTTACTTCTTCAACAACTTTTGAATCAGCACTTCTCTGTATCTGATTGTGAGTACCTTAGTTCAGGTCTCAATCACCTTTCTTGGATTAATGGAGCAGCCCTTATAGCAAGCCTGTGGTCTTTCTTCTCCCCAGTCCATTTTCCATGATAAAGGAAGGTTGGTTTTCTGAAAAGATAAACTTGATCACAGCTGCTTACAAACCTCCAAGACCAATGCCTTCAGAATATAACTCAACTTGTTACTATGGCTTATAAATTCTTTCATGTTCTAGTCTCAGCTTACATCTCCCAATTTATCAGCCTCTTCTCTTGGCCATTTTTCCAGACATCTTTAACATCTATACTAATTGCAATTTTTTCAAATGTATTATTCTTTCTCTTATTCTTTGCACATGATATTCTTCTGATTCCTGGAATATTTTTACTTACTCTCTATCCTCCTTGACTTTTGCCTTTGTTTCAACCTTCCCTGGCCTGCAAAGACCAGATGTGTGCCCTTCAACATGATACCCTAAGCACTCTGTCTTTCTTACGGTATATCAATTACCCCATCATGCTTAATCAGTTGCTTAGAATTACTTATTTTTTTAATTGTACTGTGAGCTATTTGCAAGAAATTCTTTCTTATTCATAGTTGTATTCCTCAGCATTTTACAAATAGTAGTTTTTACATAATTTTTCGCTGAATAAATGGTTAGTACGACGTAAGTGGTAACTGAATATTTGATGATTTTTTAGGATGTTTGTTTTTTCTCACTACACAGCATTTCGAATTTTATTATTTTCTCCTCTCATGTTTCTTATGTATACTTTATCTCTTTGCAGAGAAAAGTTACCTTTTGTATTTCTTGAATACCCCATGGCTCCTGGGATAGTTAGAAACTCATAGTAGGTGTTTAAAATACTTACTATTTAACTGAGTAATCAAATTAATTATAATGGCAGTGAATTTATAGGTATATCCATCAAAATGATTACCAGAAGGTGTTCAGACAAAGACACTGGTTGAGTGACTAAATATTTAATCATCTGATTAAGTATTTTTACACCATTTAGTTCTTATGATATAAGAGAGAGGAATTTTTTGAGCAGAAAGACCGTGACTCTGGAAATGAGATTTACTCAGTCACCGGAATGATTTACTCCATCGTCAAAGACCATTTTAGGTACTTTTGTTAATAATGTCCAGAAAAAGAACACGTCTCTCAAATATTACTTTTCCCTGCAGTTTTCTGTTTGTTTACTTTGTTAAAGAGATTGCAAATGGGAAGTCATGCTAAACTCTCCTCATATGAATCAACAGGTATATCTATTCAGAGGAATACAAATATAACAATAATAAAAATAATAATAACGTTATATGCTTTCATATATTAATAACTGGACTTTGTCCTTGTACAGCTAGTGACCTTGTTTCAGTTATAACTGAGAAGAGAAATGAAGAACAAAAGAATCAGCTGATTCTTTCGACAGATAAAGATAAGTGATGATAGCTAATTACGATTAGCATCTGGGAATTACACTGTATTAAAAAGCCTGGGAAGGGAAAGTGATCAGCATCGCAATTTCTTTTTCATTGTTATGCTCTGTACATAAGACAATTTTGAAAGGTAACTTAAAAGGACAATTCTCAGAGGATTCTGCATTGTTTAGAATAATAAGTGCAAAGACATTAGAATCTGTATTTATTTGTCAGATGAATATAAACTACCTATAATTCTTTGTTTCTTCCCATGTTTCATGTATATAAGCCTGCTAATAACCATATATCTGGAAATAATATAATTTATGGCTCAAAACATACCATAGTGGAAATTTAAAAGTTTTTAGAACCAAATGATAATAAAAATACTAAATTTCAAAACTTGTGAGATGTAGCAAGTATGGTACCTGAAGGAAATCTATTGCGTTAAATTCTTATAAAAGAAAATAAGGAAAGCTTAGAACTAACAAGTAAAACACTCAGCTTAAGATGTTGAAAAACAAAAGCAGAACAAATTCCCCCAAAAGGAAAAGAAAAGACAAAGAAAATAACAGAATTATTATTATAATTTGTTGTTATATATAACTATATATCTTGTTATAAATTATAGTTTATAATTTTATAAACTTATATATACATAAAAGTTAAAGACTAGAATCAGTAAATTCAAAACTTGGCTTTGGAACAGCTAATAAAATAGATTAAAATTCCAGTAAGATTGATCAAAGGAAAAAAGGAAACAAGATTGAAAAATAGAACATGACAATAGATATAGGAGACATTAAGGAAACTGAGAAAAAATTTTGAAGAATTTTTGTAGCAAAAATTTTGAAAAGTTAGATAAAATGGGTAAATTTCAAGAAAAATATAACTTACTCCAAATTACCCAAAGCAAAGCAGACAGTATAACCAGGTCTATAAACATGAAAGAAGTTGAACAGATAGTTTAAAATCTCTCTCGCCTAAAAATAAATAATAAAAGGATGATTTTATTTTATTTTATTTTTGAGGAAGATTAGCCCTGAGCTAACATCTGCTGCCAATCATCCTCTTTTTGCTGTGGAAGACTGGCCCTGAGCTAACATCTGTGCCCATCTTCCTCTGCTTTCTATGTGGGACGCCTACCACAGCAAGGTTTGCCAAGTGGTGCTGTGTCCGCACCGGGAATCCGAAACAGTGAACCCCTGGCCGCTGAAGCAGAACTTGTGCACTTAAGTGCTGAGCCACTGGGACAGCCCCAAGGATGATTTTTAAATAGCTTAAAACTTCAAGAAATGGATTATGCAAAACATTGAAAATATTCCAGGGAAGCAAAAAAAAGGGAACAATTTCTGACTCATTTTATGAGGCTTTTATGACTTTGGTATTAAAATCAGACAAGAAGAATATGAAAATGAAGAATTATATTTTAATCCATTTACACTTGTCAATGTGTCCCCAGCATTTCCCATTTAAGGCATATGAGTCTAAATAATGCGACAAGATTTCTCTGTGTCTCAGTCTCTGAAAGCTATTTTCAGAGAGGAATATCAGGCATGTTTCTATTCATGTCTTTAATAATGACACTATGCCTAGAATAAAGCTTTAAATTTCCAGAGTTTTGAAAAATTTTAGTCATTAAGCACAGAAGCTGTAGTCTCCTGTTGTACCGATTAATTCTATTGTCTTTATTTGCTCCCAATTTACAAAGTTCAGTTCAAACCTTAATAAGTAATAATTTTATAAACAAAAAAAGGGAAACTAAAGAAAAAGAGAATAAAGGAACATTAGCATTTGGCAAAAGTAAGCAATTGTTGTGTCCAAAGTGGAAGAAAATGAATGCTTATTGATCATCTAAAGTATCTCAGAGACTATTCTAGACATAGTAATTATGACATCTCACTTAATTTTCCTAGCCTTATATAACAAAGACAATTAACCTTGTATAAATGGAGAAACAAGCTTACGGAAGTTAAGTTACTTGCCTAACTTCACTTAGCCTGTAGGTAATAGACCTAGGATTCAAACATAAGTAAATTTTGATTTCAAAGTCCACGCTTATATTGGGCTGAATGGTTTATTTAAGTATTATAGAAAATTTACATTTTGAGACTAGAAAGGAAAGAGCATGTTTTTAGTATAATGGCATATACCAATATTAATAATTCATCAATCTTTGTCCTTTGCCCAGTCTGTGATACTGAAATCATATGTAGACTAATAAACTTAATGAATTTTCTAAGTAAACTTTTTAATTTTGGAATGATTTGGGATTTACAGCAAAATTATAAAAATAGTACAAAAATTTCCTTTTATGCCTCACACATTTTTCCCTAATTTATATTATCAGGGTCCATTTGTCAAAATTAAGAAACTAAAATAAAAAGAGTGAGAGAAAAAAAAAGAAATACACAATACTAATATCAGGAATGATATGGGGGATGGCACTACAAACCCCACAGACATTAATGATACTTAATGGTGAAACAATGAATGCTTCCTGTAAGATGAGGAACAAGGTAAGATGTCTACTCTCTCTACTTTTATGTACATTGTACTTAAACTCCTGACTAGTGCAATAAGGCAAGAAAACTAAACAAAAGCCATACAGATTGGAAAGAATTAAACTGTACCAGTTTGTAGATTACATGATTCTTCTATGTAGAACATACAAAGGAATCTACAAAATGAACAAACAAATAAATATAAATCTTCTAGACTTAATAAGTGAGTTAGCAAGGTCACAGGATTCAAGGCCAACACATAAAAATCCATCACAATTCTATATACTAGCAATGAACTCCTGGCAATCAAAATAAAAGAAAACTAAAAAAAGTACCATTTACAATAGTGCCACAAAAAACTAAAAACTTAGATGTAAATCTAAGAAAGCATGTATAAAATCCATATGCTGAAAATTACAAAAAGCTATTGAAATAAATCACAAAAAAATTTTGTAAATGACATATTCAGCTAAGGACTTTCATCCAGAATATTTTTTAAAAATTCAATAATTAAGAAAAAACTTGTTTTAAAAAACGGGCAAAGGGGCCAGCCTGGTGTCACAGCAGTTAGGTTTGTGCTCTCCACTTCAATGGCCCAGAGTTCACCGGTTCGGATGCTGGCCATGGACCTAACCACCGCTTATCAAGCCATGCTGTGACAGGCGTTCCACACATCAAGTAGAGGAAGATGGGCACAGATGTTAGCTCAGAGCCAATCTTCCTCAGCAAAAAGAGGATGATGGGCAGCGGATGTTAGCTCATGGCTAATCTTCCTCAAAACCAAAAGGGCAAAATATTTGAATATGTACTTCACAAAAAAGGATATACACGTGGAAATAAGCAACAAAAAAATATGTTCAGACTCGTTAGTCATTAGAGAAATGAAAATTAAAAAGTCAATGAAATGCCATTATACACCTATTAGAATTGATTAAAAAAATGAATAATATCAAATACTGGCAAGGTTGCAAAACAATTGGAACTCTCATACATGGCTGATGGGAATGCAAATTGGTAGAGCCACTTAAAGAGCAGTTCGTCAGTTTCATATAAAGTTATGCCTAAACTTAAACAATATGGCCTAACAGCCCTACTTTTCTTTATCAAAGTGACAAGAAAACTTATCTTCACACAAAAATCTCTATACAAATGTTCGTAAAGTTTTTTTCAAAACTGCCAAAAACTGGAAACAACCCAAATTTCTCTCAACTGTGGAATTGATAAAATAACAGTGGTACATCACTCAATAGAATGCTACTCATTAATAAAAAGGATCAAATTACTGATACACACAACAATATAGATGAATTTTCAATGCATAAACTAAGTGGAAGAAGCCAGACTAAAAAGACTATATACTATATTAATCCATTTATATAGCATTCTGGAAAAGATAAAAATTTAAGAGACACAAAAACGAACCAGTGGTTTCCAGAGGCTGAATATTGAGGGACTCAGGGTGCGGCAGAGAGATTTGGGTAAAAAGTGACCCAGGAGAATTTTTTGGGTGATGGAATTGTTCTATGTCTTAACATTGGTGTGTTTACATGACCCAACACATTTATCAAAACTCTCAACACTATACACTAAAAAGGGGGAACTTTACTTCGGTAAATTTACCTTAATAAAAACATGAAAAACAAAAACCTATGATGTTGTAAGAACAGACTTATTTTCTCATTAAAATGACAAAGGATATAATGCTCAGACAAGTGAAGTAGGAGCTCATAGAGATTCTTCCAGTCCACCCCAGCTCCTCACTCTAAGTTAATTGTGAAGGAAAAGCAGGCAAAGAAGTGTGATTGATTCTTTTTGAAAAAGATGAGCTAAGAACTGGAAACGTGAAGGAAATTCAGTGTTCTACAATGGCAAATGAGTAGAGATTTTTTAAATTTGCATACGTCTTTTATTATAATTTGTCTCGAATACTTTTCCAAAGAGTGGTATTTAAATACATATTTTATTTTATTTTTTTCAGCTTCACTGAGTTATAATTAACGAATAAAACTGTAATATACTTGAAGTATACAAAGGTGATATTTTGATATACCTGTACATTGTGAAAGAATTCCCATCATCGAGTTAATTAACACATTCATCACTTCACGTATTCACTTTCTGTTGATGAGAACGCCTAAGTTCTACTCTCTTAGCAAATTTCAGTAGTGCAATGCTGTATTATCAACTATAGTCACCTGTGATACATGAGATCCTCAGACCGTATTCATCTTATAACTGAAAGTTTGTACTCTTTTACCAGCCTCTACCCACTTCTTTCACCCCCTACCCACTAGCAACCACCATTCTACTCTCTGTATCTATGAGCCCAAATTTTTTTTAGATCCCAAATGATACCATGCAGTATTTCTCTTTCTCTGTCTGACTTATTTCACATAGCATAATGCTCTCCAGGTTCATCCATGTTATCACAAATGGCAGGATTTTCCTTTTTTTAAGCCTGAATGACATTCCATGGTATATTTGATAGAGATTGTATTGATAAATGGCTTTGGGTAGTATGAACATTTTAATAATATTAATTATTCCAATCCATGAACAGAGAATATCTTTCCATTTATGCGTTTCTTCTTCAGTTGCTTTATCAACATTTTATAGTTTTCAGTGTATGTATCTTCACCTCTTTGGTTAAATTTATTCCCAAGTATTCCTTTTAATGCTATTTGTAAATGGGATTAATTTCTTTCTGATAGTTCCTTGTTAGTGTATAGAACATAACTGATTTTTGTATATTGATTTTGTATCCTGCAACTTTAGTGAATTCATTGGTTATGTAAAACAGGGGTTTTTTTTGTTGGAGTCTTTAGGATTTTCTACATATAATATCATGTCATCTGCAGAGACAATCTTAATTCTACCTGATTTGGATGACTTTTATTTCTTTTTCTTACCTGATTGCTCTGGCTAGAATTTCCAATACTACATTGAATAAAAGTGGTGAGAGTGAGTATCCTTGTCTTGTTCCTGATCTTAGAGGAAAAGCTTTCAGCTTTTTATTTTTGAGTATGATGCTAGCTGTGGGCTTGTAATATATAGTCTTTATCTTGTTAAGTTACATTCCATCTACGCATAATTAATTGAAAGTTTTTGTCATGAAAGGATATTGAATTTTGTCAAATGCTTTTTCTGCATCTATTGAGATGATCATATTAATTTTACCTTCATATTGTTAATGTGGTATATCACATTTATCGATTTGCACATATTGAACCATCTTTGTATCCTTGGAATAAATCCTACTTGATCATGGTGTATGATCATTAAATATGTGTTTTCTTGAGGACTTTTGCATCCATGTTCCTCAAGGAATATTTTAGCCTGTAATTTTCTTTTCTTGTAGGGTTCTTATCTGACTTTGGTATCATAATAATGTTGGCCTCATAAAATGAGTTTGGAAGATTTCCTTCCTATTCTAATTTTTGGAAGAGTTTGAGAAGGATTGGAAGTAACTTTTCTTTAAATGTTTCCTAGAATTCAACAGTGAAGCCATCTGGCCCTGAACTTTTCTTTGTTGGGAGGTTTTTGGTTACTGATTCAGTCTCCTTACTAGTAATTGGATTGTTCACATTTTCTATTTCTTTGTGATTCAGTCTTGGTATGTTGTATGTTTCTAGGAATTTATCCATTTCCTCTAGGTTATCTAATTTGTTGGTGTATAATTGTTCATAGTAGTTTTTTATGATCCTTAATACTTCTGTGTTATCAGTCATAATGTCTCCCTGTTTATTTCTGATTTTATTTACTTTTTATATTTGTTTATTATTTATTTTATCTCTCTCTCTTTTTTTTTTAGTTAGTCTCACTTGCAGAGATTTAATATAATCCTGGAAGGCAGATTCTTTAGTTCAATGATACATGTTCAGTGCCTAGAAGAAGCTTGGCACATAGTAGATTATATATATATATATATATATATATATACATACATATATATATATACATACATACATACACACATATATCTACTATAGAAAAGAGAGAAATTGAGTGAGTTAGAACAGATAATAATCATCTTCTTCTGCAAAGCAAGCAAGACAAACTAGATGCATATGTAGGGTGTGGAGTTTTGGGTCGAAGACCTGAAATTTTAAAAACGATATGTTTGTCAATATCCCAAGCTGGAGGAAAGGCACAGTAGCTTCAATTTGTAGACCTGGCTAGTGTCTAGCACATGGTAGGTGATCTAACAGTATTTGCTGAAGGCACAGTCATTGAAAGAAATTGAGGTATGACTATTTATATTCTCATTCATTCTGGCCTTATTTAATCTTGTCTAAAATATAAACAGAATAATCTTTTCAACTGTAATTCTTATCATGTTACTTCCTTATTTAAAACTATCTTTATTTCTCACTTTTCTTAAGCAAAGGCAATACTCTCACTGATGGTTTACTAGCACCTGTATTGTCTGGCTTTTATGTATCTTGGTAAAATCATCTCCCTCTATACTCAATATTTTAGAATAATCCTGATGCTCATCTTTAAAAACCATATTGGATTTTCACTAAAACTTCATTGGACTTGTTTTGTAGGCTCTTCTCCAAGGACTAAATGGTCATATTTTTTTTTACTTACTCCCTCCTTAAGGGAAATATTTATTTCTATGTACACACACTGAACAATAAATAAAAGAAGGAGGAGAGAGGAGACAAGACCAAAGACTTAGGAAAAGAAGAAACTAATAGCTACATTCACAAAAGCATATAAGTTAGACCAAAGTCTCTTATCCACTCTTGTTTCTTTGTCCCCTTTTCTCCCATGAGGAAAAGGAAAACAAGGACTCAGCCATAATATCCAAGTCTTTCAGAAATCTAATCAATTCAATATTTTGCCAAACACACAATTTAATTGAAAAAGTAAATTATTTTGTATTGTAAAGAAGATTGTTTTGAAAACCATTTATATTCTAATTAGAATTCTAATTAGTTTCTATAATGAGAAATATGTGATGACAATTTTATTTCTCCAGAGATTGTCTGGGAATATTATTAAGAAGTTAGTTTAGAAGCAACAGCCAATTAAGACTCTTACTTTGGATAGAAAAATAAACATAAAAAACATTATACCTAGCTAACTCTTTAGAAGAAAAACTAAAGACAGATGACTATGAAATAATTAGAAATGAGAATATCGTAATGATTTTCATTTTGTTCTGATCTACTAACAGCACTACAAAATTAAAGTGGATGATATATTTCTTGTGTTACCAAATCAGGCCTATTTACCCTTTGTATATTCATCCAGTCACCCTCCACCTTTTGTTTTATACTAATTGCCTCCCTAGGTTCTTTTTTACTTCTCATCTACCTGTAGCCTACAGTTAGATTCCTATTCCTAAAGCACACCTTCCATTATGTCTCCCCATCTCTAATTACTTCAAGATATATTGCATCTTCCTTTACCTCTCAGAAATCACCCATCATAGTCTGGCTTTGAAGACAGTGTTGCTTACTCACCTTTTGGACTTCATTTCCGTAATACTAAAAAACATCTATCGTCTTTTTTAACCACACATCTCTATTTACTTTCCAACGTATGTAGCAGTATTTTTCTTAGATCTTGGACAGAACAGGGAAAAAGAAAAAAAGAAAAATGAACAGAGTTTCAGAAAATTTGGGACACCATAAAACACACCAACATATGTATAATGGGAATACCAAAGGAGAGAAGAGAAAGAAAGGAGTAGAAGAAATAGTTGAAGAAATAATGTCTGAACCTCTCCCAAATTTGATAAAAACATTAATCTACGTAGTCAAGAAGCTCGATGAACCTCAACTAAGACAAACACAAAGAAATACATACCCTTACAAATATTAGTCAAAATATTGAAAGTAAAAGAGAAAGAGAAAATCTTGAAAGCAGTAAGAGAAAATGATTCATCACAAAGGGACTCCATTAAGATTAACTATTGACATCTCATTAGACAATGGAAGCCAGAAGGCAGCAGGACAACATATTCAAAATGCTTAAAAAACTCTCAACCAAGAATCTTAAATCCAGCAAACCATGTTTTAAAAATAAGGGAGAAATAAATACATTTCCAAACTACAAAACAAGCAAACCAAAAAACAGAATTCATTGATAGAAGACTTGGCTTACAAGAAACCTTGAAAGAAATTCTTAGTTTGAGAGCAATGGACATCAGGCAGTAATTAAAATCCATACAAGAAAATAAAGACTGCCAATAAAAGTAAATATGTAGATAATTACAAAAGACAACATAACTGCATATTTCTTGTTTTTACTTCTTCTGGTTTCAAAAGTAAATTGCATAAAGTGATATGTATATAATTGCATTAATGATCCTATAATATATTTCACAACAGCAGCACAGAGGAGGTTGGTGGGGGAAAAAGTGTATGGGAGTAAAGAAATGACAACAGTTGGTAACTCAGATTCACAGGAATAAATGAAGAGAATCAGAAAGGGTAACTTAGGAGCTCAATAAAACAAACTCTATAAATTTATACTTGCCTTCACTTATTCTCTCAGCATAATTAAAAAATAAATGGTTATTGTCTTAGTCAGTTTGGACAGTTATACCAAATCACCATAGACTGAGTGGCTTAAATGACAAACATGTGTTTCCCACAGTTTTGGAGACCAAGAAGTCCAAGATCAAGGTGCTGGCAGATCTGATGTTGGGTGACAGACTACTTCCTGCTTTGTAGGTGACCATCTTTTCATTGTATCCTCACATGGCAGAAAGCAGAGACAAAAGAAGCAAGCTCTTTCGTGTCTCTTCTTATGACACTAATTCTATCATGAAGACTCCACCCTCATGACCTTCATGTATTTGGAGATAAGACTCAAAGGTCCCATTGGGGGTCAAGGGTTCAACATATGAGTTTTGATAGGAAAAGAACATTCAGTTGATAGCAAGTATATAAAGTAGTAATTATAATAATGTATTATTGGGTTTAAAACATATACATAATATATATATATAATATACATATATTTAATATATAATATATATGAAAAAGCTAATATATATGTAATATATATAAAATATATATAAAATATATTTGTATATGTTTAATATGATATATATATATACAGCAATAGTACCAAAAATGGAGAAGAGAGAATGGGGCTATATGGAATTAAAGTTTCTATATTGTATATCATATAATAACCACTGAGAAAAAAACCTCAAAGAATAATTTAAAAATCCTAGAAGGACTTAGAATGTTAGGCTAGAAAATATCCACTTAATCAAAAAGAAAGCAATAGGGCCAGCCCCCATGGCCTAGTGGTTAATTTTGGGACACTCCACTTTGGCAGCCTGGGTTTAGTTCACAGGAGTGGACCAACACCACTTGTCTATGAGAGGTCATGATGTGGCAGTGACTCATATACAAAAAACAGAGGAAGATTGACAACAGATGTTAGATCAAGGGGAATCTTCCTCAGCAAAATAAAGAAAGAAAGAAAGAAAGCAATAGAAGAGAAATAGAGAAACAAAAATGTCATGAGATATAGAAAACAAAAATAAAATTGTTAAATCTAAATCTAATCCTATCAATAATGTTAAATGTTAATGGATTAAATAATCCAATTAGAAGACAATGATAGTCAGATTGCATAATTGGCTCCCTCATTAAAAAAGACACAACTTTACAATTTTAAGCAATCTATAAGAGATACACTTTACATTAAAAAATGCAATAGGTTGCAAGTAAGAGGATGGGAAAAGACATACCATACAAACAGCAACAATAAAAGAGCTGGAGGGGCCAGCCTGATGGCGCAGTGGTTAAGCGCACATGTTCCGCTTCAGCTGCCGGGGGTTCACTGGTTCGGATCCTGGGTGCAGATATGGCACCGACTGGCAAGCCAAGCTGTGGTAGGGGTCCCACATATAGGGTAGAGGAAGATGGGCACGATGTTAGCTCAGGGCCAGTCTTCCTCAGCAATAAATTTTAAGTCATCTATAAATTTTAAAGAATTGAAGCACAAAATATGTTCCCTGACCATAATGCCATTAAATTACAGGTGAAAAACAGAAGGAAATTTGGTAAATTCACAAACAAGTGGAAATTAAAAGATGCTATTAAATAACCAATGCCTTGAAGAAAAAAAATCACAAAGAAAATTAGAAAATATTTTAGATGAAAGAAAAAAAATCATAACATATCAAGACATATTGGATGCAGCTAAAGCAGCATCCAGAGGAATATCTTTAGCTATAAATGCCTACATCCAAAAAGAAGAAAGACATCAAATCAACAACATTGCCTCTTAAGAAACAAGAAAAAGGAAAGCAAACTAAACCCAAAGCAAGTAGAAAGAAGGTAATAACAGAGTGCAAAAAAAAATCAATAAAAACATTGACAGATCTTTATCTAGATTGACCAAGAAAAATGGAAAGAAAAAAGGTGAAATTATTAAAATTAAGATGAAGATGAGGGGCCAGCCCAATGGCCGAGTGGTTAAGTTCATGCACTCCATTTGGGCGGTCCAGGGTTTTACCAGTTTGGATCCTGGGCAGGGACATGGCACCGCTCATCAGGCCATGCTGAGGCAATGTCCCACACAGTGCAACCAGAAAGACCTACAACTAGAACATACAACTATGCACTGGGGGGCTTTGAGGAGAAGAAGAATAAGAAAAAAATGAAGACTGGGGGCCAGCCTGGTGGCACAGCAGTTAAGTTCGCATGCTCTGCTTCAGCTGCCTGAGGTTCACCAGTTCAGATCCCAGGTGCGGTTTGACACACCACTTACCAAGCCATGCTGTGGCAGGCATCCTACATATAAATAGAGAAAGATGGGCATAGGTGTTAGCTCAGGGCCAATCTTCTCAGCAAAAAAAGAGGAAGATTGATGGTGGATGTTAGCTCAGGGCTAATCTTTTTCAAAAAAAGAAGATTGGCAACAGATGTTAGCTCAGGTGCCAATCTTTAAAAAAAAAAAAAAAGATGAAGATGAGGGCATAGGTACTAATTTTACAGAAATATTAAGGATTTTAAGGGAATACTTGAACAATAATATTATGCCAACAAAACAGATAATAGTTAAAATGGACAAATTCTATAAAAAATGAATTACTGAAAATTACTCAAAGAAAGTAGAAAATATAAATAGATCTATAAAGAGTAAAGAGATTGAATTAATAATTAAAATTTTACGATAAAGAAAAACCCAGGTTCAGATGGCCTCACTGTTGAATTCTACCAGACTTTCAAAGAATAATACTAATCCTTTACCAAATCTTCCAAAAAAATAGAATAGGGAACATTTGCCAACTCACCCTATGGAGCCAGAATTACTCTGCTATCAAAACCAGAGCAAGATACCACATGGAAAGCAAACTAGAGTTGAATATCCCCCATAAATACAGATGTAAAACTCCTCAAAAAGATACTAGCAATATAGTAATATATAAAAAGAATTATATACTATGACCAACTGGGATTTCGAAGACTCGTACTTCTAGATTTCAAAACTTACTACATTGCTACAATAATCAAGACAGTGTTGTACTGGCATAAATATAGACATACAGATCTCAGAATAGAATTGACAGTCCACAAAAAAATTCTTATGTTTATGGGTAATTAATTTTAACAAGAATCTCAAGACAATTTATTTGGGGAAAAAACAGTCTAATCAACAATGGTGCTGGGACACCTGGATATACACATGCAAAAGAATAACATTTGACCTCTACTTCACGCTGTGCATAAAAATTAACTCCAACTAAATCATAAACTTTAATATAAGAGGTAAAACTATAAAATTCTTAGAACAAAACATGGACATAAATATTATCTTGTATTAGTCATGATATTTTAGATACAATACCAAAAATACAAGTGACAAAAGAAAAGTAAATAAATTATACTTCATCAAAATTAAAAACTCTTTTTTTGGTGAAGATAATACCATAAGTAAAGTAAAAAGACAACTTATAGAGCAGGAGAAGATATTTGAATATCATTTATCTGATAAGAGACTTGTGTCCAGAAGACGTAAAGAACCCATAAAACTCATAAACAAAAAGAAAACCCAATTTAAAAACGTACAAAGCGTTTGAATACACATTTCTCCAAAGAAGGTATACGATTGGCCAATAAGCACATGAAAACCTGTTCAACATCATTAGTCTTAGGAAAACAAATCAAAACCACAATGAGATACCACTTCACACCCACTAGAATGGCTGCAATAAAAGAAGCTAGCAAGAGCTGGCAAAGTATTTGGAGAAATTAGAACCTCAGACGCTGCTCATGAGAATGTATAATGGTGCAGCCACGTTGGAAGACAATTTGGCAGTTTTTCAAAATTTTAAACGTAGAGTTAACATATGACCTGACAATTCCACTCCAAGGTATATGTCCAAAATAAATGAAAATATGTGTCCACTCAAAAATTTGTACACAAATATTCATAGAAGCATTTTTCACAGTAACCAAAAGTTAAAAATAACATAAATGTCCATCAACTGATGAATGAATAAAAAAATATGTGGCATATCCATACAATGGAATAATATTCAGCAATAAAAAGACATACTGATACATGCAACAACCTGGATGAACTTGAAAACATTATGTTAAGTGAAAGAAGCAAATCGTACAAACAGAAGGCAGATTAGTGGTTGTTCAGGGCTTGAAGAGAGGGAAGTGGAGAGGAGAGTATTGAGGAGTGCCTGCAAGTGGATACAGGTTTTCTTTTTGGGAAAATAAAAATGCTCTAAAATTAGATTGTGATGATGGTTGCACAAACCTGTGAATGCATTTAAAAAGCATTGAATTGTGCATTTTAAATAGGTGAATTGTATGGTATATTATTTACCTCAATAACACTGTTAAAAACCATAATTCAGATCATGCTATTATTTTGCTTGAAATTTTCCAATAACTTCTCATTTTATTTGAAGCAAAAGCAAAGTGCTTACATTCATCCATAGGGCCCCCCATAGTATGGTCTCCATGTTAACCTCTGTCGTCATCTGCGACTATTCTCTTTGCTCACTCAGCTACACTTTTTTTTTACTTTGCAGGTCCTCAACATGTCAGCCTATTCTTGTTTCAGGGACAATGTGTTTGCTGTTTTTCCCACCTGGGACGTTTTTTCCCTAGATGTCACATGGATTGT
The DNA here is from genome assembly GCF_037783145.1 of Equus przewalskii. Taxonomy (NCBI): domain Eukaryota; kingdom Metazoa; phylum Chordata; class Mammalia; order Perissodactyla; family Equidae; genus Equus; species Equus przewalskii. Next base: position 64,626,255 of record NC_091837.1, read on the forward strand.
TCCCTTATCTTGTGCCTTTGCTCCAACAAAGCCTTCATGAGACCACTGTACATACTTTAAATTGAAGCTCCCTCCACTAAAGCACTCCCACCCCCTTTCCATGTCTTTTTTATTCCATGTCATTGATTACTGTTTGGCCTCCTTTGTTTGTTTTCTGTTCTACCATCTTCTTTCACTAAAATGTAAGTTCAAAAAGGCATAACACTATCTGTTTTGTTCATTGTGGTTTCCCCAGTACCTAGGACACTAGACTATTATGTGGTAGGCATGAAAAAAATATTTGCTTAGGGTGCCCGCCCAGTGGTGCAGTGGTTGGGTTCGCACAATCCGCTTCGGCAGCCTGGGGTTCGCTGGTTCAGATCCTGGATGCGAACCTACGCACAGCTTGGCAAGCCATGCTGTGGCAGGCATCCTACACATAAAGTAGAGAAAGATGTGCATGGATGTTGGATCTGGGCCAGTCTTCCTCAGCAAAAAAGAGGAGGATTAGCAGCAGATATTGGCTCAGGGCTAATCTTCCCCAAAAAAACCTGCTTAATGTAATGTAGACGTACACTGCATAATGCCAGTTCAGTCAATGACAGACCTCATATACAACAGTGGTTCCACAAGATTGGTACCATATAGCCTAGATGTGTAGTAAGCCATACCACCTAGGTTGTGTGAGTACACTCAACACAACAACAGAATCACCTAATGGCACATTTCTCAGAATGTATCCTTGTCATTAAGTGACACAAGTCTATACAGAAACGAATTAGAAATGCATAATATAGCAAATCACACAATATGAGATGCTAAACTGTGGATATCAAATGTCCTTATTCAAGTGAGGTCAAGAAAGGAGAGATGTATGACTGTAGTTACATTGTGTGGCTAATATCTTGAATTTCCTACCTCAGCCAAGAAACGTAATGACCTGGGAGAGCTTCAAGTTCTTGCATAAAAGTGAAAGCATTTTACTTTGTTGAAGTGGAAAAGATGCGTTAAAAATCACACAACATACTTTCTCAGTTGAAGTTAAAGCATGAATATCTGATGTCACATCAAACGTGTAGGACAAGATCCAATTAATTGACTTTTGCAGCAAATACAAATTATAATTTGTTCTCATATCACAGCTCTGACAACATCAGTTAATCTTTCGGTAGCATCCCCTGAAACATTCATCTTTACTGCTCCAGGTTGAAGAGATTTAATCGGTTTGGGCCCGACCACAACATCTGCCCGTGCCTGCAGGGGCTGACAGTCAAAGAGAGAAGGAGTGAGGAGAATAAGCCTCTCCTCCACAGTCACCAGGGTAGCCACAGGCATGGTGGCTGGCCTTGCTGACATTTCAGGCAATGATATTCAAAGATTAACTTGTGCTTTCATTACGATAGACAGAGCAGAAAGTGTGACTCAAAAGTCATGAGATTGATTATTGCCCAGATGTGACATTAGTGTTATTGCCTGAACACACATTATAATCTATGAAATCTGAGGGGGTATTGGAAGGTCACCCAATCCATAAAACATCTCCCCCACTGTCCTGACATGACACATGCAATTATCAACAATAATGGTTCATTCCTTTGGGTTAAGAAGTATTGTTCTTAGCAGTCCTCTGCCAAAAAGACTCTCTCAGGGATTTTATGCGTAAAAACACATCATCTGCCATTAACAGTATTTTAAAATAAAATAATGTTTCATCATTTGGAATTCTTTTGTCTGCAAATATAAGAAACTGACTTTTTGGCTGATTTGAGAAGAAAACTGCAATTTAGCATAAGCAGTGTGGCATGGGCTAGACGGAACTGGAATCAGATTAGAAGCTACCCAAAACTTTTCTCCATCTGTCATATTTGCCTGTCTCTACAAGGGTTTTATTCTTTTCTATTTCCCTCTCTCCCCCTCAATCCATCTCCCAATGTGCAATTTTCCTGCTTCTCTGCTCCATGTGGAAGGTTAAAAGTGCGCTCCCCACTGCTTCAAAGGCACATATTTTACCTCCAGCCAAAGAAAATGCAAAAATCTGTCCCTCTCAGTCCCAATTCCAAAATTCCTACAGACACTATTTGTTTGGTTACACTTGTCTAAGGGGTCCACACCCTAATGGGAGGTACCATTGCTAGAGTCAAGGTCACATTATGCAAAATAGCTTCCAGGGTCCAAAGGACAACTAAAAGTGGTGTCAGGATCTGGGCAGCATCTTCATAATGCCTCTGTATTGAACATATTTTTAAATCTAGTCACAAAAATTAATAAATGTTTACAAAAAAGAAAAAAATGCAAAAGCATCTAAGAATACAAATCTGCCTCTGATCTCTTCTCCAGAGACAACTGCTGATATACTTTCAGTGTTTAATTGTTAAACCTTAGCCATTAACACCCTAACATGGATATGTTGGGGAGGAAAAGCTTTTCCTCTTCTCTTTTATATTCTGTTCTTGGGAGACTGAGAATTAAACTGACAAGACAGATTAGCAAGAGAAAGGACACCATTTAGTCCTATAGATATGAGAGCCCACACAAATGTGACTCAAAGGGGTAGCTAGAATTTTGGACTTATATATTATCTTAATAGGCGAAGGGGAGAAAAAGAAGGACACTTATGAGAAAACAAATGACTTTTTAGAAAGATATATGGGTCCTTAGGAGAACAGATGAAAGATATGATAGTTTTGTGACATGTCTGCTTAGGTGTGGAAAAGGTCCCCACCTGAGCAGAGAAGTAGAGAATTTTCATCTCTGGTGATGAGTCATTCTCCCTGGTTGCTTCCAGAGAAGGGATTTATGACAGTTGAGTTCTTTTAGGATGCTTTGCTTTTAGACACGTAAGAGATTTCAGGACCTCAAATGCCTTCTGCTCAAAATACTTTTTATGCCACAGTGGCATATTCTGGACCCCTTCAGATGTGTTAATGTGATGGCTCCTTAAAAGCAATTAAACTACCCAGGGGGAGTTTCAGAGGATAAGTGGCTCTGTTTATATAGAAGCCACAAAGCCAGAGAATGTTCTGAGCAAGATCAACTCCTGAGAAATGGTGAGAAGGAGCCTGGGAGAGAGGGAGGCAGGCACCAAGACAGGCAGGACATGCAAGTTTTATGAAGTACGAAGGGTCCTGCAAATGCCAGTCAGTGTGCTTCCTGAAACAAATGAGTGAGATGAGCATGATTGCTATCTTTAGCTCTTTTGAGAAGCTCTTGTGAGAAGATAGAGTCTAAGAGGGATATGGTGACCTGGTTGTGATCATTAGGAGTATAACTTCTGGAAGGAATAACTGAAAACCCAACTTCTGCTCTTCCAATGGATCCCACAGACAGTGTTTGCAAACCAAGTCAGCACAATCTGGCAGAAGCACCTACCTAATATGGGTATGGAGAGGAATATACAGTTAGATGTAAGGAAAGCACTTACAGGAGTGTCTAGCACATTGTTAGCACCTCAGTAAGCATCAACTGTTTTGGGCCCACCTTTTGAAAGGCTGCCTAGGTTAGTGGTCAAGAACCTGGACTCTTGAACCAAACTTCAGGATGGAGAACCTGTTTCTTTGCTTACTGACTGTGCTGTCCAATCTGTACCTTATTTTCCTCATCTGTGAAACGGAACATTTATAGAGACAATCTCCAATTTTTCTTCTTCTTTTTTTATATGGAGATTAAATGAGTTAATATATGACAAGTACTTGGAATATTTCTTGTCGTCACAATATAAGTGTTACTATTACCAAAGAGCCATCAACCAAGATGCAACTGGGAAGCCCAAAGTACAGAAGAGTTATAAGGATGACTAATCCATGACCTCAAGGAAGTGATCAAAGACCCCGTTTCTTCTCACCAGTCCACCATGCCAGTCATAGATCAGGGCTTCATTTGGTGCTGCTTACCTCTGTGATCAAAGGGATTACTTTAATTGGCTTAAATGAGTCTGCATATACCTCTGGATCATCCAGGTCTTGCTGTCTCATTTGTCAGCTTGTTTCTTCTTGTGAAAACAATGAGTTTTCCTTTTTAAACATGTAATAACAAATTGACAAGTTTACCTTCTTAACCTGTGGTGAAGGAAACTGGTAATTTTAATGCAGCAGTTATGGCAGGTTGACCAGAACACCCTAGAGCAGTGACCTGATTGCTCAATTTCACTGACTGAAGTGGTTCCTGCTATTCCATAGTGTCTGCAGGTTAGTGTTAAAAAAAAAAACGTTGAAAGTGCTTTCAAGAACCAATGGGCGGTGGTTCTTTGGTCTCTAATTAAACAAAAACCATTGATTCCCACCAATCATGTCAATTCATATATCCAGGATTTAATCATTTTTGCAATGGTGGGATTGTGTTTACTGCCGCTTGAGTCTTCTGACAGTACAAAGTTCCTAAAATTTTTTGCAATTTTTAAATTTATCTTTGCAAAGCATAAATAATGTGAAATTGTTTATTAGGAATATGAATCAGTGAAAAATAAGAAATTTGAAGACTGAAATTGAACGTAGTAAAAATGTACAAGTTAATGAGGGAGAATTTAGAAAACCTGCAAGCCAGAAGTTCATAAAAAAAAAAAAGGAAAAATGGCATGACTTTCAACAATAAACCTGGCAGGAATGAAAACAATAAAATTACTCCAAAAGAAATAGTGGCTTAGCATACAGAAGGAGTAGTCAATCTAAAAAATTTGAGAATTTATCCATATAATTATTTAAATATGGATTTTATTGCTATAGAATATCAAAAGAGCCTAAAACTTGAATCTCATGGGAGAATAAACCCTGAACAATCACCACAGTAGGTTGTCATTCGTGGTGACATGCACTGATCTTGCAAAGTGCGAAGGAGACGGTCAGACATTTTTGAAAAAACACAAGAGAATTATAAACAAAGTACAAGGTCAGTCTCCAAATCTACTTCAACAGTACAGCTCGCTTAGTATGAGATAAACAGTGTGTTCCAAACTAAGTTTATATAAGACATTTTTCCACTTTCAAGGATTTGGTCCAGTTGGGGAGAAAGAACATGTTCTTGGGCAGAAAAATAATTTGATTATTAGCTGGCAACCCAGATAGAAATACCTGGCAACTTGACTACAGTATTACAAGTGCTCTTAGCTGATTGTACAGTGGAGTCTGATACTTTTTCTTTTGCATAGTATATTTGAATAATTTATGTCTTCTAGTTCATTTACGCTTTTTTCGTAAAAAGCAGTCTTTTGTTCTTTATTTTAGTGTATTTTTCCTCATCATGCAGTGACTGCCCTTTGATCACATTTGACTGGATTGATGGAAAGCACAGTCGTTTATGCCTAGACCGTCAGCATTTCCCCTAATGTTCATCAGTGGGATTATTGATCAGGGAGATTGTTCTATTTGCATCTCATTTTTCTTGGACTTGGTCTCAGTGGCTCAGGGGAGAAGAAGCAGGAACTGTGACTCCAGGACAGAAGGTCTAGCGGCGGGAAGATGCACGGACTGGGAAAAAAAGTAGGAAATACCAGATAGCTCTCAGGCTGCAAAGCCTGCACACATAGACAGAGAATGGGTAGTTTCCATGAATTAGGAAATCTTGAAGTTTCATTTATAGCGGCAGCCTTGAGGCTTGGTCCGGATGCTACAGTGGGTACCAGCCCGGCAGAAACATCAGGCTCCCAGTTCAGCTCCAAGCATAATTTCCTGAGGCATAGGCTACGTATGAGAGAAGCTTTCAGAGACTGCTCTTTTCTAGGACAACTTGGATCTTTCCCAGCGTCTATATCCCGGAAGCGGGCTTTCTTGTGAATTAGTAAAGGGCTCAACAGCCTAGAAAATTCAGTGAGGTAACTTCTTATTCCTAACAAACCCCAACTGCCCCTGGCTGTTATGTCATTTGTGGTTCCCTAGAGCCATTCTAGCCTCCACAGTCTGGGGAAGGTGGGTCCCTCAGGGTCCCAGGTTCTTTCTTTTCATTTCAGACCAGTAAAAATAATTGATTCGTTCCTAATAGTATGAATGCTTCTGTGCCAGCAAATAATAATAATAATAGCTATTATTCTAAAATGCAGACGTGTGATTTAAGGTCTGCCAATCAGCTATATACTTGAGAGATGCAAAAATGATTCAGAGTTGAATTATGTGGGGAAAAGAGGAGAGAGGTGAATGAAATATCAGTTTTGCTTCTGTGAATTGCTGCAGAGTCAGCCTGGTTCTGTACCTAACGCTGTGGTTGTGGCTTCCTGATTTGAAAGCTTCCTGAATATGTACCGATTTGTAGTTCCCTTGCTGAGTCAATTCTGCAATGTGGACTAGAAATTGTCCTAGAAGCTTGGACTGGAGTCAATTTCTTTAGCCTTTTCCAATGCTTCTGTGAATTATCTATATAACCTACGGAATCGTTTTCTCTATAAACTAGTTAGAGTAGATTCTCTGGTTAAGAGTTCAGATCCTTGGGGTCTACCCTGTGGTCGAGTGATTAAGTTTATTTGCTCTACTTTCACAGTCCAGGGTTTCGCCAGTTCAGATCCTGGGCACAGACATGGCACCTCTCATCAAGCCGTGTTGAAGCTGTGTTCCACATAGCACAACCAGAAAGATCCACAACTAAAATATACAACTATTACTGCGGGGCTTTGGGGAGAAAAAGAAGAAGAAAAGAAAAAAGAAGATTGGCAACAGATGTCAGCTCATGTCCCAATCTGAAAAAAAGAGCCCAGACCCACAGAGATCCTTTCTAGTTTCTCTCTTGTGACACTCTCAGTCAAACATCCCTATTCTATTTTCAAATGGAGAAAAGTTTTAAACTGTCACTGATCCATCAAGATTTTCCACCTGTTTTAATTGCAAATTTACATTAGTTCAGAAAAATGTATCAAGGTATACTCTGTGCTTAAACTCTGCTGGATCCAGAACTAATAAAAATAAACATAAATGATTCTTTGTCCAAAAAGTTTTTGTTTATGAACAAAATGCACATAAATTTGTTAAGAAATATATTTTTGGTAAAATACATTTTTTTATAGTCATTTACTATATAATTAGCGATGTGCAATTCTGCCAGAATGAATCCTCATCTTCTGTGCCCATGTTGTGATCGGTTGACTTGTACTTCTGCCATAGCGTTGATCATACATCTTTGCAGTTGTCTGTGTGGGTGTGTGCATTTATGTGTAGCTCTGCAGCTCTGTGTACATGTTTTATCTTTGCATGTGTAAGTTCTTCTGGGGTAAGGCTCATATATTATTTTTTTCTCCTTCTACCACTATCCTTAGTACACCGTTGATACTCATAAATAGTAATTGAATGAAAGAATGAGCAAAGTAGGCAAGCTGTATCAGAAAGAATTCTAAAGATCCCATAGAAAATCAGGAAGAAATCTCTCTCCTTTGTGGAGTTCTTTCCTTAATCAAGCTTCCTACACTCCCCAACATATTTACCAATTAAGAGGTAATTTTTTGTTGTTGTTTTGTTGTTGCTGTACAAGCAGAGTACTAATGAGCAAGACAGTCATATATCCAGGGAACACATGGAATGAACACTTCCTACTTCTGTCTTGTTTCCTGGGCCTTGCCTTCCACTGTGCCTGGCTTAATTTTTGCTAACCAGTGCCTTGCAGAAATAATGGGATTTCTGAAACCAGTATTCTCATGCACTAGTGTTCCCTGGAGAGCTTTTAGAATTCCTGATGCCTAGGCCATACTCCAGACCAATTAAATTAGGAGCTCTAGGGTAGAGTCCTAGGCATCAGTATTTTGCAAAACTCCCAAGGAATTCCACTGTGCAGTCAAGGCTGGAAATACTTCTCTAATGATTTAATGATTTAACATACTTTAATCAAGTGTATCTGTAAAAACACCTTAAGGTGAAATGTGGCTCAGCTTTCTTGTTATTGAATCCATCTGAAAGAGTTTGCACTGTGAATAAATAAGTAAATGAGACACCTTTAAAGTATCCTTAAAGTGGTAGAGCTTAACTCCCAATCATAATATTGTGTGCTAATCATAGGCTTTTAGTCGTCTAAATTATTCTAATCTAATCTAATCTCGGTACTGCTGTAAAGTGAGCATATATGTTGTCCAACTGAACAGAACACTATTTCAGAGTTTACAGCAATTAAATTTCCTAACTGAAACAAATGTTTAGCTTATTCCAAAGAACGTAATCGGTTCCTTAAAAGCAAAACAGAAAAAAGAATGTCAAAAACTAAGCAGTTTTGTTCCTCTTTTAAGTTTCTTTTCTTCAATTAATGTAATGAGTTTCTTTTCGCTGAGGAAGCCCACATTTTCAATCAAGCTGATTAGAAGTATAATAAGCATAACATGGTTAAATATGTTCCCCACGTGCATCTGTATGATCAAGTTTGTATACAGTTACAAGGGGACAATTTTAGACAGGCGTCTGACTTGGGATTCTAGTATGTTCTCTTAAGCCTTAGTATTTTCCCTGTTCCATAGACATTTTCCAGTTATGCCTCCTAACTTTTTATTAATTGTTCCAGGGAGGGAGAAAAATTGTAAAATCTTGGAATTAACTTTCCTGCCATCCCACCCTATTTCCCATTACCCCACCACTACCTCCCCTTTGCCCTCAGCCCCCATTAGACTTTTTGACTCTTTTTCCCGCCTGTTTCAGCATTGTTTTCTCCTTCCTCTGACCTTGCTGATTTCACCCATTCCTGAGGCCCCAAGGCTATGAAACCAAAGGCAGAACCACTGGAAGGTAGTCCAAATGTCCTGCACTGGCCTCCTCCAAACTGGATCACAGAGGTGACAGTTGACCTCTTCTGCATCTGGAAAGGCTGGCTGGCTTGATTCATAAATTCTCAAATGGCCTGAATTTTAATCCAATCTGTTTTCTTCTCCCCCCCGCCCCCCCCGCCACCGTGCACTGAATGTTAATATATATGTACATAAGAACCTATGCAAATATTCATCAGAAATGGAATCTAGGGGAGTGGAAAATGCTATTTACTAGACAGGTGATTTCAGCCAAGTTAACATTTGTGTGGCATAATTTCTAAATATTTAGTCTGGGAATGAAAATACTTAATTTTTATGTCAATTGTAAACATTGCAGATAAGTTGTATAAAGTACTAGCAAAGTGCCTGGCATATGTAGTACCCCTCAGAGTATTTGTTATTCTGGAGATGTTATTATGATGGTTAGGACAATATGTGAGACTACATGGTCAGGACAAATTCTTCATCTATATATATGGGATTGAAAGTATCTATGTTTACGGTCTTGCTACATGGAATAAATTATGCTGTATATGAAAATGATTTGCAATTCATAAATCATCATGAATGTCAACTATCACTAGTAGTTTATACTATTGTATTTCATACTAATCTAAACTATTTTGATTTTTTAAAAGTGGCTTTACCAATCAAACTCCTGGAAAATATATAAGGACCTTGACTAAATTAAAGCTATAAAATTAAACAGGTACAAATCTCATAAGGAAATTGATTTCTTAAAGCTGCTAGAAAAATGCCAACTTTTCAGGGTGATTGAAGGGAAATTGGTGGAAACCTATCCAGCTAACAATTTCATAAGGTCTCTTTCCTCCTTGAAAGTCCAATAAAGTACTGGAAAACCTGGAACCAGCATAGATTATTTCTTTTTTCTTTTTTTTCAATTAAATGTTCTGTTGTTTCCATTCTCACCCCCTCAGGTTATCTCATTTCATCCTCTCTGGGAAGAAAAAAATTTCTGGATTAAATTTCTAAAACTAGCATTTTGATGTCAATCCATGTTAAATTGGCCACCCACTGAATCCTGTCAAGTTGGAGATTAAGTGACTCTTAAACTTCAGCTGAACTCAAAAAGAACTACGACTGGAATACTAGGAGATTAATTCTTATTTGTATTCTTTGCTGAAGATAAAAGATCCCAAATTTGGCTATAATCAGTCTGTGTGCCTTGTAAGTGATTTATGAGCAGAATTAATAAAAAGTTATTTTTTAACAAAAACTTCTTATTGCACATATAATCAACGTTTATTACAAAAAATAAGCAAATAAAAGAATTCAAAATTATTTATAGACAACTACTCAGAGATAACCACTTATAAAATACTATTTACTGTTCTATGTGCAATATTTTAAACAAAAATATAAGCTATATATATATATATATATCTAGATATATATATATATATCTTATTGTAAACTGGTTTTTAAAACATAAGGCTGCAGGGGCCAGCCCCGTGGCTGAGTGGTTAAGTTCGCGCTCTCTACTACAGCCGCAGCCCATGGTTTCACAGGTTCAGATCCTGGGCGCGGACATGGCACCACTCATCAGGCCATGTTGAGGCGGCGTCCCACATGCCACAACTTGGACCCACAACTGAAAATACACAACTATGTACCAGGTGGCTTTGGGGAGAAAAAGGAAAAATAAAATCTTTAAAAAAAACAAAAACATAAGGCTACATGTTTCAATGACAGTAAATACCATACAATACCATATTAATATTTTCATTTCATTGCACTTAAGTTCCAAATTATTGACTATTGAAAATGTTTTAAAATCTTTTTTTTTGAACAGACTATGATGATCAGACATGTATATCAATCTCTTTACACATTCAATTACATCCTCAAGATTGATTTCTAGAAGTGGGATTGCTATGCCAAACAATAAACGTAAGTTTAAGGATTTAGATACACTTTACCAAAATTGGCCTCCAGAAATTTTTTATTTTTATTTTTTTTACCAACTTGTCTTACCAATGGTAGTTTGAACTCAATCAAATTCTTTCCTGCATGGCAACATTGGGGATTATCATCATCTTCAATCTTTGCCAATCTCACGGGGAAAACACGGTAATGTTGATTTTAAGTGTATTTCTTTGGTTACTAATGTGGTTCAGCATTGTTTTACAGGTTTATAGTGCTTGTATTTATACTTTTGTGAATTGCCTCTTAAAGATCTTTCTCATATGATCATTTTGAGGTTGTTAATATTTCAATGGAAGCTGATCCTTGATCTGAATACATTACAATCATTTCCTTAGTTTATTCACCTTTAAGAGCACTTAAGGTGTTTTTGATACACAAACAACTTACATTTATAACTAAAATTACCTAATCATTTTTTTGTTTGTCTTTCGTGTCATACTTTGGAAAGGGTTTCTGTACCCTAAAATATAATAAATTTCCCTATGTACTTTTCCTTGTAAATATAAATGGTTATAAATAATTTAATCAAATAATTCATTAAAACATTTACATTGTGAACAGTTCACACAAAACTAAAATACCTTGTAGAGTGGAAGTTTTCATCAATATGAACCCAATCTCATCCATTTGTCACCCTAGAGTAAGCCACTCTACAAGGATCCATTTGGCTATAGATCTTTCGTGATGGATTTCTACACATTTACAAACATATTTACATACACACATGCATACTTTTAGTTTGTGCTTTACATTTAAATAAATGTACACCAAGAGGAGAGAAAATGAGTTTAATAAGCAACCCATGTACTTCTGAGACTACATTTTTTTACCAACTTAATCATTTGTGGAATAGTTTGCCAATCTCTTTTATTGAGACAATAGCTAGAATGCATATAGAAAGGTAAAGGGTAATATTTACAGCAAGTTTTCACATTTCTTACTGGTATTTTGCATGTGTTTTATCATGATATAACAAAGTACTTTTTATAGGTGGCTAAGTCTTCTTGAGTGCATCTTCATTAAATTTCACCATGTATGAAGGTTCCCATGGCTTAACATCAAGATTTATCCCATCTTTCCAAAGAAAAGTTGTTGATTAATTTAAAACTCACTCTCTTTATACATTACATTTTTACATGCAATGTTTGAAGCTTTTGATAAATATTCTAAGTGCAATTAGAAAAGCTCTTAGTGAACACCTTAAAAGGAAAGAGGGTTTGCTGTACTCTGAAGGAAAAGACAAAGAACATACTATGTTCTGTAGATGGAATTTCCTTCCCAGATATGTCTATTTTGAGTAAGTCTTTGCATTGTGAATAGGAAAGTCATAAGTACGAGCCAGTAGCCTGGTAACTGATCCATCTGGATTTAAAATAACACACGTAAAAAGTACAAAAGCATTGGTATTTGTGCTCCACAAATCTTATTTTCTCTTTCTGGATCCCTTTCTCATGACTTTTATTTTTATTGAAACAAACCTCAGATCTCGATATGTTTGTGCCATTCTTATTGCGATCATAGCTTGTGCCAGGATTAAAAGACAAATTAGATATAAAGCTTTGCATCAAAGGAACTGACCACTGAGGAGGGAGACAAGGACCTTCACTAATCAGTGATAGATACAGAGTATAGAGTAGTGAAACGAATGAAGGATGTTCCCCACAACAATCAGGCATGAAGACAACTGGATTTGGGCCCTGATGAATCTCCTCTTCCAAGGAATGAGAACTTCCTTGGAACACCAGTAACTTTCAGAGAAACTTTGAATAAGTGTCCCCAAAAAATACAAATCTCATGATGGATGTTAGGCATATCTACTTGCTAGGGTTGCCGTAACAAATTATCACAAATTGAGTGACTTACACAATAGAAATGCGTTGCCTTACACTTCTGGAAGCTACAAATCTAAGATCAAAGTGTTGGCAGAGTTAGTTCCTCATGAGAGCTATAAGAGAGAATCTGTTCCATGTCTCTCCCCTGGTTTCTGGCAGTTTACTAGCAAGCTTTGATAATCCTTGGTTTGTAGAAACATCACCCCGATCTCTAGCTTCTTCACTTGGCCTTCTCACTGTTTGTGTGTCTGTGTCCAAACTTCCCCATTTTATAAGGACCCAAGTCATGTGGACTAGAACCTATCCCAATGACCACACCTTAATTTAATTAATTACGTCTGCAATGCTATTTCCTAATAAGGTGTTCTAAGGTAATGGGAGTTAGGTCTTCATCATATGAGTTTTGGGGTGAACATAATTCAACCCATAACAGCATGTAAGAGTATTTCCAGATGCAAATATTATGCAATATTTCCATAAGTATTTTACAATATTTATTTATTTATGGAATATTTGTTTATTTATTTTTGAGGAAGATTAGCCGTGAGCTAACATCTGCTGCCAATCCACCTCTTTTTGCTGAGGAAGACTGGCCCTGAGCTAACATCCATGCCCATCTTCCTCTAGTTTATATGTGGGATACCTACCACAGCATGGGTTGCCGAGCAATGCCATGTCCACACCCAGGATCCAAACCAGCGAACCCTGGGCCGCCAAAGCAGAACGTGTGAATTTAGAAGCTGTGCCACTGGGCTGGCCCCTTGAGTATTTATTATTTCACAATATTTTTAGAACCCTTTCCTTTTTAAGAGCTTCCCATACTTTTGTTTGTTGTTGTTTTTTTTTTTTTTTTTTTGTCTCCCTACCCACTCAGGACTCAGGACTTCTATTACTTTTTTTAATTTACTTTTTTTTTTTTTTGCTCAGGAAGATTGGCCCTGAGCTAACATCTGTGCCAATCTTCCTCTATCTTGTATGTGGGATACCACCACAGCATGGTTTCATAGCGTTGTGTATGTCTGTACCCAGGATCTAAAACTGTGAACCTTGGGCTGCTGAAGCAGAATATATGTACTTAACCACTACACCACTGGTCTGGCCCACTTTTAGTCCTTTCTACTGGAGGTTCACAATGCACATTAAGAATTTTGCTAAACCATTGTTTTTCAAACTGAATTCTAAGCAGTAAGGCGGGGGGAAAGGAGAGTGGTTAGGGTTCTGTTTCCATTTACTTACACAACTAAGGCAATTTAGTTTTAATATGTTTATTTATTCTCAATTTCTGTGTAAGAAGTATTAAAAAATACTGCTGCCTTAAAAATTGAGAAACAATGAAACTCAAAATCAAACATTAACATTAGGAATTGACGAAGTGATGAAAATGTTCTGAAATTAGTGAATAACTATGGCTTCACAACTTTGTAAAGTACTAAAAACCACTGTATCCCTTAATAGGTCAATTTTATAGCATGTGAAATATATCTCAATTTTAAATCCTTATAACATCTCGTCAGGAGCAAAGCAGGCATGTACAAGCACATTATAATCCTAATATTGCACTCCCTGCTCCAAAAGAAGAAAAGCCAAAAAACACGAAGTAAAGTAAAAAACCATTAGATATTGATCTTTAACACACAAAATATCATCCTTTAGATAAGACACAATGTCTTCTTAAAAGGAGATCTTATTGGTTTATTTCTTGCGAAGCATCAGGGAGTGACTGAAATATAACAGCTATTCAATTAGTATATGCTAATAGAAGTCATATTAGTGAATTAAGAGTCTAAATTGTAAAAGCAGCTGCCTCTGGAGGTAATTCCGGCTCTGCCATTTAGTAGGCTGGTGACTTTGGGAACATTTCTATTTGGGAACATCTCTCTACTCTTGCAGAAATGGGGGCATGATAATGACACATTCCAGAGAGTTTTCATAAGGATGAAATGTGATAATGTATGTAAATCACTCATTGTAGTGTCTGCTATATAATAAATAGTAGCTATGTACCATTATCACTATTATTAGTAGTAGCACTACTATCATGGCTTATTATTGAATTGACTATCTTCCCTCATGAATTATATATGTTAAAACTGAAAGCCTCGCTTCAATGCAGAAGCCCTTTATTGCATTGATTGGCCAGCTGGCTAACTGCTTATCAACATTCACTCATTCAGTCTGATAGTCAATAAATATTTATTGAACATTATGTAGCTTAATTTCTGGGCAAAGTCAGGTGCCTGTGCCCTATTTTCGGCATTAAGTTTTGGCTCTGTGCCTCTTCATCCTGATCTCCGGCACTAAGCCAGCTGTCTCTGCCCAGTGACATCAGCTTTATGGTTTGCTCTGGCTCCAACTTGGATCTATTATGGTTCAGCCCTCCTGGTTTATGTGTCAGTCTGCCTTATCACCAGCCCCGGGGCTTATGGCCTTTGATTTACAGTTTGTGTTAATGAACTGATTTGGAGTTCAAATCGGATGTGAAACCTCTTGATCCAGTCATCTATGTTCCTTTCATGCAAATCTTAGCACCTGACGTCTGTTTAGTCTCCTATTGGCTAAATTTGCTAGAACACTAGCCAAATGAAATTAATTCTATAATTTCAAATTCTGTCCAAAAAGCAAGAATATACCCTGCCTTTTATCTTTTCAAGGAATTTTAAAAATAAACATCTTATATTTTCACTAATTTCTGTGTGGCAGTAGTAATTTACTAAATTCCGTCTTCTTTCCCTCCCCCTCTCCCTCCTTTCCTCTCTGCTTCCCTTCCTTCCTGTCCTCCTTTCATTTTTTCCTTCCTTCTTTGTCTCTCTCCCATTCATCTAGCTATCTATCTAAATTGAGAAGTCATTTGACTGCCTTAAAAAGCACCCCAGTCATGAGCAGCAGAAAGGTTCCAGGGTTCATTATTCAGTACCCTGACTTGCTGATTTCATCTCTTGTGCATTTTCCTCTGTCTCATACATTTCATAGCCTCATCAAGGAGGATACTGTCTATATTCAGATACAAGATTTAACATTTTAAACTCATCATTGGAGTTCGTTAAGCAATACTTTACATAAGAAGATAGGTTTTAGAGGTGATGTCAGCAATATGGTGGACTGAGTGGTTCCCTTCATCTCTCCTTCTTTTGAATTGCAACTAAAAGGGTACTCACTGACCAATGGAGGAAGCCCACACTGCACAACAGGATCCCTGAGAGACACACACAGGTATACATCTGAGGGTGGATGATCTGGACCCCCAGGAAGTGGCAGAGATAGGTGAGCACACCCTCTGTCCCCCAGTAGCCATGTACAAGCACACAAATGCTTTCCAACATGGCGCAAGCTCCCAGAAAGTGGGAACATGCAGGGGGCAACAATAAGGTGGAGGAGGCAATAACCCTTAGCCCTGACTCATGGTCACTCAACACAGAGAGAGGGAGACCACCATACCCCTGTGCCGTAAAGGAGCAGCCATAACCTGGGTCCTAGCAGGGAAGCCTCAGCTGCCAGCTCAGCAGCCCCACAGACTGTGGATCATTAAATAGGCACCTCAGTAGATTTCTGCACTTGGGCAAACACTTCCCAGGCACACGTGAATGCTCACAGTTCAGCAGTGCTCCTAAAGAGAGACCGGATCTGAGCTGCTGCAGGAATAGGCCTGGCAGTTTTGAATCCACGTGCACTTGCTTTCCTGGCGGGGAGGGGGAGCCCACCATGCCCCACGGCTGTCAAGGAGCAGCCATAGCTCAGGTCCCAAAGAGGAAGCCCTGCCCACCAAGCTTAGCTATCCCGCAGACTGCAGATCATAAACAGGGACCTCAGCAGATTTCTGCACTGGGGCAAACACTTCCCAGGCATGCATGAACACTCACAGTGGCACTCCCAAGAGAGAATGTGTCCCATTTAGCTGTGGGAATAGGCATGGTGGTTTTGAGCCCACTGGCGATCACTTTCTGGCAGGGAGGGGGAGCTCAGAGCATGCTTGAGGCAGCAAAGAGTGGTCCTAGCCTAGTGAGGAAGTTCCACCTGACAAGGACAGTCCACACAAGTACCTGAACACATCCTAGGCTGAGGCAACCACCCATAATACCCCCACAGCTTCCAGGAGACGGGGTGGGGCCAGAAACACTGCTCCTACTGCCCCCTAGATGTAACAGGGGGAATCTGCATCCTAAGAATACCACAAATGCCCTGACAAAAGAATAGCTCATCAAACACCATGAGAAAACGCAGCAACAATTCAGACTGGAAGGAAAAGGACAATTCTCCAGAAACCAACACTGAAGAACACAGAAATGTACAACCTAAATGACAGAGAATTCAAAATAGCCATAGTAAGGAAACTCAACAACTTACAGGAAAATACAGAAAGACAATACAAGGAGCTCAGCAATAAAATTAATCTCTTCACTGATGATACTGAAACTACAAAAAATTTCAAGCAGAAATTCTGAATATGAAAAACACAATTAATGAAATAAGTAATAATCTATAATCCTTAAGAAATAGAATTCATCTTATGGAGAAAAGAATTAGTCTTCTTGAGGATAGAAATGTAGAAATTTGACAGATGGAGAAAGAGACAGAACTAAGATTTTAAAAAAACAAAGGAATTCTTTGAGAAATATTTGACTCAATTAGGAAAAGCAACATAAGGATTACAGGTATCCCAGAGGGAGAAGAGAAGGAGAAAGGAGCAGAGTTTTGTTCAAAGAAATAATTGCTGAGATCTACCCAAACATGGGGATGGTTTCAGATTTACAGATAAATGAATTTAATCAAACACCCAACTTTATCAATGCAAAAAGACCCTCTCCAAGGCATATAATAGTAAAAATGGCAAAAGTTTGGGATAAAGAAAGAATATTAGGATCAGCAAAGCAGAAGAAAATAACCTACAAAGGAAACCCTATTAGGCTTTCTGTGGATTTCTCAGCAGGAACCCTACAGACTAGGAGAGAATGGAATGTTATATTCAAAATACTGAAAGAAAAAACTTTCAGCCAAGAATACTCTATCCAGCAAAACTTTCCTTCAGATACGATGGAGAAATAAAAGCATTCCCAGATAAACAAAAGCTGAGGGAGTTCATGGCTACTAGACTTCTCCTACAAGAAATAATTAAAGATGCCCTCACACCAGCAACAAAAAGACAAAGGTGTACAAAGCTCTGAGCAGGGAGATAAAGAGACAGACATGATCAGAAACCTGCAGCTGTCTACTAGAACAGGGAGGCAAAGGCTCAATTACAACTTAAAAGAAAAAGGGAAAGAAAGCATCAAAAGTAATGATAAACCCTTCAATGTAGCCACAAACTCACAAAATTAAAAACAGAACAACATGTAACAGCAATTAGAAGGGGAGAGGAAAAGAAAGGAACCTGTTTAGCTTAATGGAGATAAGATGCTATAAGAAAATGGACTATCTCATCGCCAATATCTTTCATACAATCATCATGGAAACCACTAAACAAAAAATCAGAGCGGAGCCACAATTCACAAAAAGAGAGAGAACTGAGAAATTCCTCTTGGAAAACCAACAAAATGAAATGACAGTCAGAAATACAAAGGAATAGAAACAGTGGAAACATAGATCAACCAGAAAACAAGAGATAAAATGGAAGCATTAAGCCCTCATATAACAATAATCTCTCTAAATGTAAATAGACTGAACTCTCCAATGAAAAGACACAGAGTGGCTGAATGGATTAAAAGACAAGACCCAACAACATGCTGCCTCCAGGAAACGCACCTCAGCTACAAAGACAAACATAGGCTTAGAGTGAAGGAATGTAAGACAATACTCCAAGCTAATGCTAACAAAAGAAAGCAGGTGTTACCATACTTTTATCAGACAAAAAAGACTTCAAGTTAAAAAATACAATGAGAGACAAAGAGGGGCAGTATTTAATGATAAAAGGGACATTCTACCAAGAGGACATAATACTTATTAATATATATGCACCTAACACAGGGGCACCAAAATACATAAAGCAATTATTGACAGGCCTAAAGGGAGAAATTAACAGCAACACAATAATAGTAGGGGACCTCAACACCCCGCTTACTTCAATGGAAAGATCATTCAGACAAGAAGTCAACAAGGAAATAGTAGATTTAAATGAAACACTTGACCAGATGGACTTAATAGACATATATAGAGCATTCCATCCAAAAACAGTGGAATATATATTCTTCTCAAGTGCCCATGGAATATTCTCAAAGATAGATCATATGCTGGGTAATAAGGTGAGCCTCAATAAATTCAAGAAGATTGAAATCACCCCAACCATCTTTTCTGACCACAATGCTATGAAGCTAGAAGTCAACCACAAGAAAAAAAACAGGAAAGTCAGAAACATGTGGAGACTAAACAACACACTATTGAACAACCATTGGATCATTGAAGAAATCAAAGAGAAAATTAAAAAATACCTGAAAAAAATGAAAATGAAAATAAAACATATCAACTCTTATGGGATACAGCGAAAGCAATCATAAGAGGGAAATTCATAGCAATACAGGCTCACCTCAACAAGCAAGAAAAATCTCAAATAAGTAATCCTAAAATGCACCTAACAGAACTTGAAAAAGAAGAACAGACAAAGCTTAAAATCAGCAGAAGGAGAGAAGTAATAAAAATCAGAGAAGAAATAAATGAAATAGAGATTAAAAAAACAGTAAAAAGTGTCAGTGAAACTAAGAGCTGGTTCTTTGAGAAAATAAATAAAACTGACAAACCTTTAGCCAGACTCAGCAAAAAAAGAGAAAGAAGGGTCAAGTAAATAAAATTAGGAAGAAAAGAGGAGAAATTACAACAGATACTGCAGAAATACAAAGGATTATAAGAGAATACCATGAAAAACTATATGCCCACAACTTTGATAACCTAGAAGAAATGGATGAATTCTTAGACTCAAGCAACCTCCCAAAACTGAATCAAGAAGAAACAGAGAATCTGAACAGACCAATCACAAGTACAGAGATTGAAACAGTAATCAAAAACTTCCCAAAAAATAAAAGTCCAGAGCCAGATGGTTTCTCTGGAGAATTCTACCAAACACTCAAAGAAGATTTAATACCTATTCTTCTCAAACTATTCCAAAAAATTGAAGAAGATGGAATGCTTCCTAACACATTCTATGAGGCCAACATTACCCTGATGCCAAAATCAGACAAGGACAACACGAAGAAGGAAAACTACAGGCCTATATCACTGATGAACTTAAATGCAAAAATCCTCAACAAAATATTGGCAAACCAAATACAGCAATATGTTAAAAGAATCATACACCGTGATCAAGTGGGATTCATAACAGGGAGGCAGAGATGGTTCAATATCTGCAAATCAACCAATGTGATACACGACATTAACAAAATGAGGAATAAAAATCACAGGATCATCTCAATAAATGCAGAGAAAGCATTTGACAAGATCCAACACCCATCTATGAGAAAAACTCTCAATAAGATGGGTATTGAAGGAAAGAACCTCAACATAATAAAGACCATATATGACAAACCCACAGCCAACATCGTACTTAATGGTGAAAAACTGAAAGCCATCCCTCTAAGAATAGGAACAAGCCAAGGTTGCCCACTCTTGCCACTCTTATTCAAGATAGTACTAGAGGTATTGGCCAAAGCAATTATGCAAGAAAAAGAAATAAAAGGAATCCAAATTGGAAAGGAAGAATTGAAACTTTCACTATTTGCAGATGACATGATTCTATATTTAGAAAACTCTGAAGAATCCACCAGAAAACTACTAGAAATAATCAACTATAGCAAAGTTGCAGGGTACAAAATCAATTTTAAAAAATCAGTTGCATTCCTATACACTAACAACGAACTAGCAGAAAAAGATATCAAGAATACAACCCCATTTGCAAGTGCAACAAAAAGAATAAAATACCTAGGAATAAACTTAACTAAAGAGGTGAAAGACCGGTATGATGAAAACTGTAGGTCATTACTGAAAGAAACTGAGGAAGACATAAAGAAATGGAAAGATATTACATATTCATGGGTCAGAAGAATAAACGTAGTTAAAATGTCCATGCTACCTAAAGCAATCTACAGATTCAATGCAATCCCAATCAGAATCTCAATGACATTCTTCACAGAAATAGAAAAAAGAATCCAAAAATTTATATGGAACAACAAAAGACCCAGGATAGCCAAAGCAATCCTGAGGAAAAAGAACAAAGCTGGAGGCATTACAATCCCTGACTTTAAAACATACTACAAAGTGATAGTAATTAAGACAGCAGGGTACTGGTACAAAAACAGACATACAGACCAATGTATCAGAATTGAAAGCCCAGAAATAAAACCACACATCTATGGACTGTTAATCTTTGACAAAGGAGCCAAGAACATACAATGGAGAAAGGAAAGTCTCTTCAAATGGTACTGGGAAAACTGGATACCTACATGAAAAAGAATGAAAGTAGACCATTATCTCACACCATACACAAAAATAACTCCAAATGGATTAAAGATTTGCATTTAAGGGCTGAAACCATAAAAATGCTAGAAGAAAATATAGGCAGTATACTCTTTGACATTAGTCTTAGCCACATCTTTTTGAATACCGTGTCTACTTGGGTAAGGAGAACCAAAGAAAAAATTAACGAATGGGACTACATCAGACTAAAAAGCTTCTGCAAAGCAAAAGAAACCATCAACAAAATGGAAATACAACCCACTAGCTGGGAGAAAATATCAGACAAAGGATTGATGTCTGAAGTTTCTGAAGAACTCACACAACTCAAGAAAAAAGAAAACAAAGAGCCCAATCAAAAAATGGGCAGAGAATATAAACAGACATTTTTCAAAGGAAGATATACAGATGGCCAACAGGCACATGAGAAGATGTTCAATATCACTAATCACTAGGGAAATGGAAATCAAAACTACAATTAAATATCACCTTACACTAGTCAGAATGGCTGTAATTACCAAGACCAAAAATAACCAATGTTGGAGAGGATGTGGAGAAAAGGGAATGCTCATACACTGATAGTGGGAATGCAAACTGGTGCAGCTACTATGGAAAACTGTATGGAGAGGCCCAAAAAAACTAAAAATAGAACTACCATATGACCCAGCTATCCCACTACTGGGCATCTACCCAAACAACTTGAAATCAACAATCCAAAGTAACATATGCATGCCTATGTTCATTGCAGCACTATTCACAATGGCCAAGACATGGAAACAATCCATGTGCCCAGCGACTGATGATTGGATAAAGAAGATGTAGTACATATATGTGATGGAATACTACTCGACCATGAAAAAAGACAAAATCATCCCATTTGCAACAACATGGATGGACCTGAAAGATATTGTGCTAAGTGAAATAAGCCAGACTGAGAAAGACAAACACTATATGATCTCACTTATATGTGGAATATAAACAAACAATGGACAAGTAAAATAGTTCAGTGGTTATCAGGGGAAAGGGGGTGGGAGGTGGGCACGGGGGTGAAGGGGAGCACCCATATGGTGACAGATGAGAAATAATGGACAACTGAAATTTCATAATGATGTAAACTATTATGAATCTCAATTAAAAATAAGTTAAAAAAAGAATCTAGGGTTTTATCTACCTTCTATCCTCTTGTATCTTCTACTCTTACTTTCTTCTTTCCTTCTTTCTTTCAAGTCATTTGAATTTGCCATTTATTTGATTTTATAGACATTGGTCACGAGAACAAAGTCAAAGGTTATTATTCATAACCTTACTGAGAAATGTCTGATTTGGAAAGTTTACCATATATTGTTATAACCTCAATTTATACCAACATCTTTTACTTGTTTTGATTAGGGACAGCGAGAGAGAAAAAACTGTACACTATTAAACATAGCTTTAAAATAACATTTTAATCTAACGTTATACAATATAATAATTATATAATATACTATATTTTTATATAGTAATTCAAGTTCATTGTGGAAAAGATTTTAAAAAAAGAATAAAATCCTGTCTTTGAAATGTCAAAGTGCATAGGACTAGTATATCTATTTACATGAATCTAAACTGATTTGGATGAATTTCTTCATGGCTCTCATTCCTGTCGTTTGGTACCTTCTCACACTGCTGGCAGGCATTTTATACCAAATTCTGCCATTCTGGCTTAGGTATCATGATAGGGCCTTACTTAATTCCTGAACAGAGCTTCCCAAACATAACCATTTCCTTGTTTCCACTTCAGTCTAAATAGAATCAAAATCAGTGGTGAAGAACTGAAGGCGACTGTGAAACACGAGGACCTGCTTGCTTTACAGTGTACTTGAGCGTCAACACTGCCAATTATGATGTTCTGCATGGTCAAGGAGAAGTGCTGTCAATGGATCAGTATCACTCTTGTTTTCTGCCCTCTGCCCTCTGATGACTACATTAGTTAGGCTCATTTAGTTGGTAAAAGATAAGTGCCCACTCAAGTTGCTTCAGTAAATGGGAGTCAGGGGCAAATATCTGGGGATGTAAGGAAATCAAAAAAGACCTCAAGGCTAATGTGAATAGACTTCTTGAGAAATAGTAATTCAAGTGCATCAATGGCTTCATTAATGTGACACAAGCTGTCAAGTTTTAATAGCAACTCTTATCACTAATCATGTCCTCAGAAGCAGACAGTTGTTGATTTCGAAGCCCTAAGGTCTCTTTTTATTTTTGGTGTTGACAATTCCCTGGAGCAGATCAGACTAGTCTGGGCTGTCATCACCCTGTAGGTAACACAAGGCTGGTAGAGAGTTCTCAATATGAACCAGCCAGCCCAACGGTGCTGTTCTGGTCTGCTCTGCACAGAAGGGTGGAGTCACATGATACAAAGCATGGTGTCTTAGGAACAAGAAATCTTTCTCAAGAAGAGTAGGTGCAGAGCAGATTTCCTAAGGGAGGCGTTTAAAAATCATCTCAAGCAAAGGGATGGTATCCAGAAGAGGGATTTAAATCTTGTAACACTGTTCATAAAAATGGTTTATGCTCTAGTTTTCATTAAGGACGTCAAAACTGCCCATTAGGAAAACTGTGATATAGGAGTGGAATGGTTTAGGCTTTCGTCCTCCTGCTGTCAGTCCAATACTTCAGGCTTCTAGAATAACATTCCTGAGTTTTGCTCCTAGATGATCATTTCTCAGCACACATCAAAAAGTTAACCTACAATGAATTTTCCAATAACTACAAAAACTATGCATTTATCAAAGGAATACAAAAGCCTTTGGAGGAATTAAAGACACTAGAGATATTTTTAGAAGGCTGGGATCCCAGGAAAAAAAATATGGGGTTATAGATAAAGGTAAAAGTGTATCTATTCATCTATCTATCTATCTATCTATCTATCTATCTATCTATCTATATGTGGTGTTAGTGTATCAATTCCACACCCCTCCTTTCTCTTCTGTTCCATTATCCGTCGGTTCTATTTCCAGATTCTACGGCTTTGAGATTATCCTCCTATGATGTTGGTGCCTGTGTTTATCTCACTGGATTTCTCAAAGGTCTTGAAGTCAAATCCAGAATGAGCAAGGGACATTTGATCCTCACACCAGCAGTCAGTTGATTGTACACCCTTGCTCATGCAAAAAATAAAGCAAAAACTAACAAAACACATAGTTTCCTATCTCACCATGTAATAAATAAAAATGGATACAATAGGTCATTTCTAAACAAACATTTTGCCTGCCTAATCAAAACTCTACAGTTTAACTCTATTAGTGGCACAAATAACTAGGAATTTCTTGTTTAACACAATAAGCCAAAAATACTTAAAAACTGTGTACTGTCTGTCGTGCATTCTGTTGGATTTGAATAGGAGTGTAAGCCTTTGCTAATGGGTGAGACTCTTTCTAGAGATATATCAGGGA
This sequence comes from Equus przewalskii, assembly GCF_037783145.1. Taxonomy (NCBI): domain Eukaryota; kingdom Metazoa; phylum Chordata; class Mammalia; order Perissodactyla; family Equidae; genus Equus; species Equus przewalskii. The sequence continues at coordinate 64,650,569 of NC_091837.1, forward strand.
AGCATTAGCAGAAAAACCCACTTGACATACAGCAATCCAAAGGTAGTCTCCAAAGATGACTTTCAAGTGACACACAGTAAATCACACGGAGTGGTTTATAACTGTCTTAAGACTTCCAAAAGTTCCTTGCTGTACAATGGCTTTCATCAGTCAAGGATAGGCAGGAAATTCCTAATATTTTTGAGGGTTATTTTCCCCTCAACTTCTGCATGGTCTGATCCCAAATCCAACAGAGCTTGAAAACTCCATTGGATGTGAATAGAGAGATCCTCTCACAAAAAGATGAACACGTTTCCTGGGGCGTGTGTGCTAGTCAGATTCACAGTCCTCAAATTCAGGGAATGGATAATTGATCCATGAAACAGATTGGTTTAAAAAGATTTTAACAGCAGAATTTCCGGCTCTCCAACTTGATTTTAGTCCTGAGATAACTCCTAGACCACCTCTCAAAACATCAGCATTTTCAAAGGCACAATCATCTTTGTCTTTTGTTGAATGGATATTGTCAGTCTTTTCAAACTATGAGTTATAGATTGATACATCAATGTTAGAACTTAGACTACAAGATGGAAGCCCAGGTAGATTATGATTTGGGCTCTTAACTCAAGGATTTCTATAAGCGACCATACTAACACAAACACACAAAACACACACACACACACACACACACACACTGGGGGCCGGCCCCATGGCTGAGTGGTTAAGTTTGTGAGCTCCGCTTCGATGGCCTAGGGTTTCACCAGTTCTGATCCCGGGCACGGACATGGCACCACTCATCAGGCCATGTTAAAGCAGCATCCCACATGCCACAACTAGAAGGACCCACAACTAGAGTGTGCAACTATGTACTGAGGGGATTTGAAGAGAAAAAAACAATTGAAAAAAAAGAGGATTAGCAACAGTTGTTAGCTCAGGTGCCAATCCCTAAAAAAAAAGAACAAAAACACACACACCTATTGTTTGTTTTCTATCCTTGCCTTCACTGTTTAATTCTTGCTCAGAGAAGCAACAGTATGGGTTTAGCTATCATAAATTGACAGCAACTGATTAATGTTATTAGCTGTCAAATGGGGTTTCCAGACAAAATTAACAATTTGCCAACTGAAAAATCTTCTGGATTATCCAAATTTAAAATTGCTATTTGGATGTATGTGAAGATGTGAATGTATTTAAACACAGGCTGATTATAGCCTGTTCTTGTGAACTGGCAGGTATCTTTTACAGGCAGGAACCAGAAGAAAGGAATGTTGTTACTTGCATGTTACTTGGTGCTCTGTGACTGACAGGATCCATAGCATCTTCCAGTGTGAGCTTATATGAAGACCAGAGTACTCATCAACCCAATTAAGTTAATAAAGAATATAACATCAAATTGATTTCTTCTCGTGGAGATATCAATGCAATCAGCAGGGTTATGCCTCTATCCTCTTGAACATCTCTGCTTTCCTTGTATGCAGAGCAGAAGAATCTTCCAATTTTAGAACTACTGAGTCCCAGGTTGCCTAGCAAATGATCACTCCAGAGTAGTCTCTATTCCAGAAACAACTGCCTTCCTTCACCTCCAAAACTTTGAAAAAATTATCTTGAGTTAGTAGTGACATTAAAATTTAGTTCCCTTTTATTATTTTATCTAATGATTTTCATTTATCCAGAGGCCTTTTTTCATTTTACTCATTCTCTCCCCATATTTTGTACCTTCCCCAGCATGTGCTTTAACCTCCTTTCCACAAAACCAACTCCTACTCATCCCTTAATAAAGTTGTCCCACCCACTTGCGCCCATAATGGCTTCTCCCTAATATTATCATCCATATTATACAGTCACATGAATCTTCCTATTTTTAGAAGACTTTAGTATTGGTAAAACAAGTGGATTCTGTAGTAACAGCGTGTCTGTGTATCAGCAATATATTCATTTAATAAGAATAAATGGAAATATCTCACACTGAAGATTTTTGAAGCAGAGCAATGGAGGGGAAAGTGACCAAAGTTAGGTCGAATAAGCGATTAATAAAATTAAGTATGTGAATAAAGCTGATGAACCAGAGAATTTTCCCTTTGGCTTGAGAAGTAGTAAACTGGAGAAAACAAGAAAACTTTACTATTGGCATCATTATTACTGCCCTCAGAACACTCATTTAAATGGATCATTGAAGAATGGGAGTTCAGCACGGGGAGAAATAGCCTGATTGTAAGAACCCTTGGAATGATGTTCTATGAGGAAGTCAACTGAAAGGAGGATGCCAAGTGAAGCAAGAAAAGATCTAGAAGAGGCCATGTGGGCGTCATCACATTTTTAAAATGTCATTTTGGAGAAGCATATTAGATAGATAATATGAAACCAATGAGAGTCACAGGAAAGGCCAATAAGTAGAAATTATGGAGATTGATTCAATATAAAGCAGAAGTTTCTAAATATTAAGACAGTCCAAATGGAATAAACTGCCCTAACAATTTAAGAATGGGTGAATTCTCTCTCTCTCTTCCTTTTTTTTTTTTTTTTTGGTGAGGAAAATTGGCCTTGAGCTAACATCTATTGCCAATCTTCCTGTTTTTCTTAATTTTTTGAGTGAGGAAGATTGTCCCTGAGCTAACATCTATGCCTTTCTTCCTCCATTTTGTTGGCTGCCACAGCATGGCTTGGTGAGCTGCATGTAGGCCTGCACCCAGGATCGGAACCCATGAACCCCAGGCTGCTGAAGCAGAGCACATGAATCCAACCACTATGGCACTGTACTGGCCCAAGAATTGGTGAATTCTCTGTCACTGGTGGAGATTAAGGAGAAATTGTCTGATAATATTTTGTATATACTACAGAAGAGATTAATGTTGCAGAAGAGATTAACTCAGTAGTCAGAATAGATCTTACTTAGCATCATTTCTTAATTCTAAGATTTATTTTTTTTAGCTATGTTAGCTTTCTCCCTAGGTAGAGTGGAAATTCTTTGAAATCAGTGTCTGTGCCCAATATATTTAAAAAATTTTCTTTCAAAGCTACTTAAAGCAGTGTACCTTATACACATGCATTTGATAAATATTTGTTGATTGATTAAGTGTTTTAGACAAAAGCTAACAACACATTAATGACTGTTTCATTACAGTGCCTCAGATTTGTCCATATGACTCTTAGGATCAAGCTTTGGGAACTTCTAGTTATTCCTTCTGCTTCAGCCGCATCTCTTAATTTTCTATCAAGTTGTGCTTCCACTTATTGACCAGTACGTCCATTAGGTATATGTTGTCATTCCTGCATTTTAGTTTCACCGCCCAGGCCTCGCAGCAGCTGAACTTTCAGAGTGAGGCTGAGATGGAATCCTTCATTATTCAGCTTTGCTCCTTAACCCTCCATCATTCCCTCCGTTTATGAGAAACTGTGTCCAGAATTAACCCATTTCAATTAGCGGCCTGTCAACTCAGGGAGGCCTATTTAAAACAAATTAATTCTAGACATGCACTCGATAATTTGAAGCCATGCGTAAATCCACATCATAAGACAGGAATAGAGAACAATTTCTGATAATGAAACCATTATATGCTGACAAGGATTATAAGTCAGCTGGTGGCCTCTCTTTAGAGTCCATCCTTGGAGCCTTTATTTTCTACTTTGACAATCAGGAAAGGTCATGGGTTTCAAAGGAAGGAAGGAAGCTGTGTAACCAGGTCTTTGGTTTCTGTTTATTGAGTCTATTTGACTAGTCGATTACACAGAGACTTCTGAAGGAAGAGGCTCAGTGTCCTGATGGCGTTCTGCAGCACGACCCCAACAGCTGTTGCTATGTCGTTTGTTTGATCAGTTCCCTGGTGCTCATTTAGAAGTCCGAATTGATATTAAAATAAATAAAGTTTCTATTCAGTGAGATTAGCTTTCTTAATTTTTTAATTAGGTAGATCTTTCATTCATTTTAATATTGCCTCTTCGAGTCACCACAATAGTTACTATGAGCAACAAAGGGGTACATCAATAGTGTCTGACCAGCTTATTCGTTTATAGAGTAAGAGATGGAGCTTACTCCCTAGGTAGAGTGGAATTCTGAATTTCCATCAGAATTCTGAAGAAATAACTAAAGGATGAAGGCAATGATAATGATTAATGATGACAAAGATGATGAAGGTGATACTAACTATAATAAGGATAAGTATAGACCTGGGAAGAAATAGAACCATTTTTTACCTTAGTGCTCTTGCACACTTACATCCTATAGTGGTTCTAGCACACACAAAAATGCAATATTGAGTAAGAAGTAGGTAGCAAAATTATGGCACCAATTAAAAATAAAAGCTACTCTGTGCTTTCTGTTCAATTTTTCTGTAAACCTAAAACTTCTCTTAAAAATAAAAATTTTAATTTTAAAAAGTTACAGTAATAGACTCACCATTAAATCTTGTCATTTAACAATTTAATAAAGAAATACTTATTACTGATTTAAAAAGATTTTAAACTAAAGGCGTTATTAGTAGCCGTTAATGTACAAAGCTACGCAAAAGGAAAAGTAGACTGGGGGGAAGATCCTGAGAAAATCTTCTTTGAATGTCACTTGTAAGCAGACTGATGTATATTTAGCATATTTTAATGAGGCATATTAACAAATTAACCTATCAGACAGTCAGCTGACATTGAGGAAGCTTTCTGTTTAAGAACTTTTTAAGCTTTTGAACTATATTTGCCTAAAGTAAGCCATGCAAGCCTCTTAGAAAATTTAAGTGACACTGAATCTAGGAGTCATGTGAGAATGTCCTGGTATAGATTTTAAAAACACTCCTGTCTTACCCTTTAACTTTCCTTTTATCTACTTTTGTCAAATGTTTCTGCATGCCTGATGAAGCTATTGCACAAGACGATGCTGAATAAAAGACGACAGAATAAGCTTCTGATAATACTGGGTTCTCTCTGTTAATTTAAAGTTGAGTCCTCTTGTGAAAGATCCTTGAGCAAAATGACACATGATACAAATGGAGTAGGATGTTCCAGTCCGGATCAGAGTCCACCACTAAGACACAGTCAGCTTCAAGCATCTATGAGAAACGGGAGGGGCCCCTTAGCGGAAATCCCTTTGCATCAGGATCTAAGCAGCCTCCAAGGAAAAGAGGTCTAGAAATAGCCAACTTGACTCTAACAAAGTTGCCTTGTTAGAGAGAACATCATTCTTCTGAACACAAATAGTAAGTCTGAAACCAGGAATGTGTTCCTGACCTGGGCCATTGTGATTTATAGGGTGAAAGAGAAAGGAGCACAGTTACAATTAAAAGATTTGCTTTTTAACAAAATCTAAGGCAGAGCTCCTCAAACTTTAACATGAATGTGAATGACCTGAGGATCTCATTAAAATGCAGATTCTGATTCGGTAGGCAGGTTGGGTCAGGTGAGGTCTAGGATGCTGTGTTCCAGAGAATACAAGGTCCCTGCTACTAGGATCTATGAATCTAAGAGATTAGGATCCACGGCGGTAACGTTATAGTGGTCCTTTTATAGAGTGTGACGAATGAGTGGCATTTCCCACACTTAGTCACCAGACATTGAATAGATCTGTAATATCAGAGGCTTCAGCCCCGACCAGGACAATGCGGCATGCAGCCGTGGCATTATAGCTAGCAGATGCTGAGGGGGGGGACCAACAGGCCTCCTGGTTGGAGATACAGCAGGATGGCAGAAACTAGCAAAAGTGAAGACATTACAGAGTACTAGACCACGGGGCAGCTCTAGCAATGACCCCTTCCTTAGCAGAGAGGAACCAAGCAGAAGAGAGAGGCGACAGAAGCTTAGAGTGGTTTTTGGACTATTTGATAATGACTTTCAAGTATCATGCCTCGGATATGCCCATAAATACTAGGGGTGGTCAGGTTTCCCTTGGGAAATGTGGAATTCTGTTATGGTTGTCAGGATAAAAGACAGAATAAACATGAGTAAACATGGAAAGCGCAACAATTATAATGTTTATAAAACTGCAAGAAGACAGCTCATTGAATACTATAATTTCAAAGGTAGTTGTACTTACAAAATGTCATCATAAGAATTCGCATTGTTTGAGACTGAATATAAGTTAATGAAGCGTGGCTAAGGAAAAGATAAAACAGGCTTCTGAAGGAAGGAAGATACTTTTTCCATGGATGGGCTCTGAATCGGCATTTCTCATAAACTGAATTTGCCCAGATTAAGCCATGCAAGCATTTTAGAAACTTTAAAAAGTGATTCTCAATCTAGGAGGCACATCAGAATGTCCTGGGGTAGAGTTTAGAAACACTCCTGTCTAACTTTGAACTTCTCCCCTACATTCTGAAATATTCTAGCCTACACTAGGGGTGGACTATGTCTTAAAACCCCCAAAGAATGCAAATTACAGTACAGTTAATACTCACATATTTTGTTTCACAGTGCCAAATACCTGGAGGATCAGTGTCTGATTCAATATTATAAAAAGTAGTCTCTTTTTTTTTTTAAAGATTGGCACCTGAGCTAACAACTGCTGCCAATCTTTTTTTTTTCTGCTTTTTTTCTCCCCAAATCTCCCCAATACATAGTTTTATATTTTAGTTGTGGGTCGTTCTAGTTGTGGTATGTGGGACACTGCCTCAACATGGCCTGATGAGCAGTGCCATGCCCAAGCCCAGGATCCGAACTAGTGAAACCCCGGGCCTCAGAAGCAGAGCACGAGAAGTGAACCACTCAGCCATGGGGCCAGCCCCAAAAGTAGTCACTTTATACTATAATAAAAAAATTAAGATAATGTTGTTTTAATATTGAAATAGTTTGATATTTTATAAATGCAACAACATTAAATACACATGAGTTTAATTTCCCATTGATTATCCAACATTATAAGCACTTTTCCAGTTGTATTTTAGAATCTAAATTGATAATTTATAAGATATCTGAACACAGTTTTTCAGATATGAGCTGACATTGGGATAATTTACCTCTCTTGTTTATCATCTTGTACTTTTATAAAGGCAACCTAGTATATTGGAAAGAATACTGGCTAAAGAGTCAAGTGAGGGCCAGCCCGGTGGCATAGCAGGTAAGTGCGCATGTTCTGCTTCGGCGGCCCAGGGTTCACCAGTTCAGGTCCTGGGTGAGGACATGGCACTGCTTGGCAAGCCATGCTGTGGTAGGTATCCCACACATAAAGTCGAGGAAGATGGGCATGGATGTTAGCCCAGGGACAGTCTTCCTCAGCAAAAAGAGGAGGATTGGCAGCAGATGTTAGCTCAGGGCTGATCTTCCTCAAAAACAAAGAAACTAACAAGAAAAATCATTATTCAGATGGGCTGGTCTGGTGGCGCAGCGGTTAAGTGCACACGTTTCGCTTTGGCGGCCTGGTGTTCGCCGGTTCGGATCCTGAGTGTGAACATGGCACCGCTTGGCAAACCATGCTGTGGTAGGCGTCCCACGTATAAAGTAGAGGAAGATGGGCATGGATGTTAGCTCAGGGCCAATCTTCTTCAGCAAAAAGAGGAGGATTGGCAGCAGATGTTATCTCAGGGCTGATCTTCCTAAAAAACAGAGTCAAGTGGCATAGGTTCTAATTTTCATTCTGTAATTTACTGGCATTGTGACCATGAGCAATACACATGACCACTTGAAGACCCGATTACATTATCTCTAATATAAGAATACTTAACTTACTCATTGATTAGTGAGGATTAAATGGGAAAGCTTGTGGAACATCAAGAAACTCCTAACCGTGGTTGTCTTTGGGGAAGAAAATTGACTGATTGACAGACTGAAAAGCTGTGAGATTTGAGTTTGTAAATGTCTGCATTTTGACTTTTGTACAATGGACATACATTATTCATTAAAAAATTGATTAATGATAAATAAATTAAGACAAAATAATAGATTTATGATATTTCTGTTGTATGTGACTTCTCTAAGTTGAGCAGCAGAACTGTGTTTGAAAACAAGATTTTATGACTCCAAGATCAGAATTCTTTTCACAATATTACTTTCATGTTTTAAAAAAAAATTCTGAAGGGATTACAGAAATAAGTCATAGAATTTTAAATTAATGTGAACATTTTTTGCATCTTATGTAGATGTGAGAAAACGTATAGCATTGTGTTCTTCCTGAGGATAGCCAAGAGAATCACAAAGCCATGTACACATGGAACTTACTGATTTGTCCAATGAAATCTAACATCGTGAACCTTGTACATTGATTTTTCAAAAGAGTGCCTTGAAATACACCTGCACATTTTCCCATGCTGAGTCTGCAGACTTGCTATTAAAATCAGCACATTTTTTTGAATAAAGCTCCACTGAGAACCAATTAGGTTTAAGTTTGGGTTAAAACTGAATGACCATGAATCCATATTACAAGATGTTAACAAGCATTAACTTGAAGTCATAAACTAGCATTTTACAAGCTGAATGAGAGACCATGAATCGCAGGTTCGGAGATTGACCATCTTTAACACTGGCAAGAAGTTTGCATTAGTCTTGCTAGAACACTATTGAAGAAGTCCTTTCAAACCAAAACATTTAAAACCATGGAAAGGTCAATAGAGTCTGTAGTCTGATAGCTTCAATTCTGTATCTATACAGCAGCTTGCAAGATTCAAAAGGCTCATAGGAAAGGGCGTCTGTCAATTTTAGATCAAGGATAAATTGAAAACAACTATGTAACTTTGCTCTATTTTTTTTCTGTGTTGCTTAAGCAACTTTATGTTTCCAAATATTTTTTCCAGCAATTTCTTCAAATAGCCATAGTAAGTTAAGTTATTGCCTGTCTGGCTGTCTCTATTAGATTCCACCATAACAACAATAATCTACATTGAATGATATTGTAAGTAATACAGAGAATATTTTTGAGATATTAAATGAAGGTATTTTTGTCTTTCTTAATCCCAAGGTCTTAATTGTCCCGATTAGTACCCAGCTGGGAGGAGATCTCTCTCAGGACATCCGGTAAGGATCCACACAGTGGTGTGAGGAAAATTGAGTTTCTCTTAGACAGAGTGTTTGAAAAACGGAAGGAAAGAAGAACCTCTTGGAGGAACAGCCTGGTGTTTACTCAGAGACATTTTAAACCAGAAGAAATATTGTAAAACCCGCAACCTACCACTAGAGGGATTGAACATGACTAAGATCAGTTTAATTACAATCATTGAAGAAAATCACATCTTTTTTGCATTTCATATTCACAGTGTGAAGAGTTCAAATCTACCATTTGTATTTTTAAACATATGAGAAGATTAAAAAAAAAACATGTATTATGGCACCATATAAATTAAGATTAATATTGTCTTGCAAGTGACAGAAAACCCAAAATAAGTGGCTTAAACATGATAGAAATCAAGTTCACTCTCAGGTAAATGAAATCCTATAGAAACAGTCCAAGAAGAGTACGATGGCATCATAATTATTTGGAGCTGATGTACCTTGTATCTTATTATTTGTCCATTCTTAACATCTACCCATGATCTAGAAAACCATGGGTATCTACCCATGATCCAGGATGGCTACTCATGCTCCAGCCATTATGCCTACATCCTAGCAAAAGAGGAAAGTGGAAAGAGACACTCCCACTCATTATACAACGCTTCCTGGAAGTTGCACATAGCATTTCTATTTTCATCTAATTGGAAAGAACTTCATTACATGCCTTTTAGATCTGACTTGAAGAAAAGCCATGTGACCAGCTCCAGGCAGAAGCTGTTTTCCTAGGAAATAAATATTGGGCAAAATGTAGCAATTTCAACTATACGTTGCAGTTTAGCAATGAAGAAATGACATCAAGGCTATTGGTGATGCACCAGTTCCTAAAAGAATGTCTGAGATTTTTCTAAGGTTTTCTTCTGAGCTGCTGACAACAATTCTCCAGGTTTGTTGGTACTGATCATTCCCAGCAATGGCTATTTGCTTCATGACTATCAAATGCACACCTCGCTTCTGTTTCCATGCCTTTTTGCATAAAATTTTCATTTCAATATTGAATCAGAGCGAACTACTTTTTTAAAGAAATTGAAAAGGCAATCAAACTTAACGTGTGTAGTATGAAATTGCACATATCAGCTGAAATTATGACAAATGAACAGCTCTGACCAAGTTCTCACGTACAAAGAAGATAATAACTGTATCACAACTGATGTGATGTGTTTGTAAGATACTGCCGATTATAAGTTCACCCTAATTTCAAAGACTTAAAAAATTGAAAAATATATTTTATAAAATTTATGAAATACATTATTTATATGGATTTCATAATTTTAACCGAAGGTATTATATTTATGATATTTAATAATAAATAAAATGATGTCAATTCTTTTCAAAATAGTTTACAGAATTAATTGATGTTGATAAAAATCTAGGTCAAGATTTATCTGAAAATTTGACCAGATTGTATAGTATTCCAGTGATTAAGTTAACTATGCAAATGCTGTTTCATTTATAGTTGACTTTAAAAATTAATATTCAAATTCCCTCATCACTAACTTAAATCTTTACATTTTCAACATCTTTAATTTTAATTTTTAATGTCTACAGTTAATGTTTGTTCAAAATCACCCATTTCATTGAGAATTTAAAATTCATTACCATATGATTATATGAGACTTTTTAAAATTTACTTGTAATTTTACAGATAGTATATTTCTTTTCTCTTAAATTATTTTACAGATGTTAGTATAATTTATTAGCTGCTTTTTAAAGAACAAGCTTTTGAATTTATAAAGTAGATATCTTTTAATATTTATTATTTAGTTTCTGCTATCTTTATTGTTTCCTTCCCTGGTATAAATCTGTGATTTGTATGCTTTTGCTAATGTATTATATTGAATTTTATGTTTAATGTTTTTGCTCTTTTAACATAATTTTACAAAAATAATGTATTATAATGTGACTAATTTTCCTCTGGATGTTGCTTTACTAAAATCCCATAGGTTTTGACATGTAGTGCTTTCACATTTATTTCTTTTAAATCAGTTTATTATTCTCTTATTTTTTACTCCCTTCACAGAACGTTTACTTTAGGGAATGTTCATTTTTAACATTAAAAGAATTGGAGTTCCAGTTCTGTTGCTGTCATCCAAAATTATATGCATTTTGTTGTGCTAATTTGGAACCGTTTACTTTCTGTTTTATATAAGATAGAGATATGCTGGTTGTGTATATGTGCCTGTGCATTTGGATATGTGTGTGTGAGATGGTATATGTGTGACAGGTGTGTGTATGTGAGTGTGTATGTGAGTTTACGGGGGTAAGCATATATGTATCTGTGTATGCATATCAATATATGTGGTTGTGAAAGACAGTGACTGTGGGAGGGTATGTTTGGGAGAGTGGGTGAGTGTGGTGGATGTGTGATTGAGTTTGAGTGTGCATGTGTTCATTGGGTGTTTGTTTCTATTTGCGTTTAAGTCTGTGTTTTGTGTGGAATGTGTATGTTTGTGGGTTGGCTATCTCTGGGTATATTTACGTGTGCATGCCCTTGTGTGTGCGTGTTTATGTGTGCTGGTGGGGAAAGGTTGTTAGTTTGAGTGTTGGTGGAGGCATATATGTGTCTGTGTATGAGTGTGTGGGGGTGAGTGTGAGTATGGCTGTGAGAGTGTAAGTGTGTTTGTTTCTGGGTGGGTGTGGGTAGGTGGGTTGATGCATGTGAGTGGTGTGGGGGGTGTGTGTGTATGTATGTGGGAGTGTATGAATGTTCACGTGTGTAAGGTATATGTGTTTTTGTCTGTGAGGGGAAGGATTTGTATATGTGGATAGATATGTGGGTGTATGTGTTTATATGTATCTGAGTGTGTGTTTGTTGGGGGTAGGGTTTGTGTGTGTGGTGTGGTGTGTGTATATGTGTGTACTAGTATATGAATTTGTATGTGTGGTTGTGTGTTGGTGTGGGTGTGGAGACTGGTGGAGCACTCCGAGTAGAGCACAAGAGGACTCCAGGCCAAGGGACTGGAAGGGAACACCATGTACAAGCACATCAAAGTGACCGAGCCGGATGTCCCAGTGAGTCTAATTCAGTTTCAAGGATGGGACTATGTTGGGAAAGAAGAGAGAGAACTGACCAAAGAGGGAGGCAGGAATGTGACAATGGGGAGCTCCATTCTCTGCTCTTGCAGACCTTTGCCTTCTAAGCTAGACTCAGGATTTACTCCTGCATTCCAGGTAAAAGGAAAAAGGAAGAGATTTTCCCTTGATCTTATTTTGTCCCCTTTGTCTATTGCATAGTCATATGTTGGTTTAGAGAGAGTGAAAGGACACATCTTCCCCAGCCAAGGGGACAAAATAAACATGCTAGAGAAAGAGGTATGATGGAGAGAATCAAAGTTCCCAAGGTGATTTGAGAATATGGTTTCAAGGGCACAAGGAGCTAAAGCAGTAGGTTGTAAGGTTCCAAAACTACACATATCATTTTCAGAAACATTCGTCAAATGAACACTTATTTCCCCAGTGAGTTAAGGAACAAAATCATGTGTTGATATGGAAGGCATGTTGAATAACTTGGGTGTTTAAAAAAATAGTGTCACTTGCAAAGAACTAGTTTAGTCAACAGAACATTAGGTTAATTAGGAATGAACAAATCTCTTAAGTCTAAGGAACACATTTTTTAAAAATATTTTAACTTTTCTGCATCCCATGCCTGATTTTGCTTCAGTAGGTCTTAGGTGGTGCTCTGGACTTGGTATTATTGGGTAGAGCATTGATGCAGTTTTGGACAGTCTGCACTAAATACTGAGTGACATTGAGAGATGACCGGAGGTAATTGAATGTGGTAAGTTGAATACTGGCCCCCCAGATGCGCACACCCTGATCCCCAGAAACTGTGAATGTTACCCTAAATAGTAAAAGAGACTTTGCAGGTATGACTGTTAAGGATCTTGAGATTGAAGGATTAGCCTGGACTACCTAGGTGAGTCCAATATAATCACAAGGATCCTGGTAAGAGAGAGGCAGGAGGGTCAGAGTCAGTAGAAAGAGATGTGATGAGAAAGCAAGAGGTTGGAGGGATACAAGAAAGGAGTCAAGAGTGAAGGAATGCAGGTGACTTCTGGAAGCTGAAAAAGACAAGTGAATGGAGTTTTGCCTCAGAAGCCTCCAGAAAGAACAAGCTCTGACAACACCTTGACTTTAGCCCGATGAGACTGATTTTGGACTTTCGACTTCTAGAACCATCACATGATAAATCTGCGTTGTTTTAAGCCTCTGAGTTTGCAAACAAATGCACTGAACATAGATTTTAGTGAAACCAATTACAAATTTACTTAAATTTTCATGTAAATAGATAAAATCAATTTAGGATGGATACAAGATAAAGTAAAAGACAATTAGCCTGGCCCAGAGTTGGAGATGGTAAAAACAGTTGCAGAAGGAGATGTGTAGGTTGTGTGAAAGGGTGGACAAAACAGCAGGATTGAAAGAGTAAGGAGAAAAGAAGCTTGGATGGGCTGATGGCCTAGAAGAGGAGTGTGAAGCTGAGGAACCTCTGATGACGTGCAGAACTGGAGGCTCTGTGTATGGGAGTAGGCATAAAGAGAGAAAGTTGTAAGAAGGGAAATTGCAAAGTTGGACATAACAAATTCACTTCAAAGGCACTAACCATCACCCACTAAAGCGCCAGCTCTCGAATTGCTGAAATAGGAAGAAATGGAATTCATGAATGGTTTGCTAGCATACCATCCTTTGTCCATTTAGATAAATTTAGCGAGTCAGACACAGATTTGGAACTCAAATGATGAGAATTACATATGGCTTCTGCTGCAGCAGACTGGATTTTATAAGGCTAGATATTCTAGAGTTGTAAATTCTAACTGTTGGCAATTTTATTCTAGGAAAAAAGACACTTTAAATTCAGGTCAAATAAGTCCAAGGAAATCTACAAAAGGACATGTCAGTTAAAGAGCAATCCAGATTCACAGAATGATAAAGTTGGAAAAGTCTTTGTAGATTATTTGATCCAGTTCCCTCATTTAACAAAAAATAAACAAGTCCAGATAAGGGAAAATATGTCACCTAATTCCCATAGCAAATATGTAACAGAAATAATAAAACTAGGACCCCTTATCATACAACCAATAGCTGTCACCTTTTTCCACACTGCAAACCAATTAGTGAACTTGAAAAGAAGAATTGCCTCTTTGATTAACTAGTGAGGGTGCAGAATGTCCCTCCTACAAACTGATGTGGATAAAACACTCCTATCTGGTTCCAGGATTTAGTCAAATAAACAAATATGAATTAAGTTACTTCTGTGTGCCAGATACATTGCTGACAACATGGAAATAAACAGGACACTCCACGCTCCTTGGGTAGGAGCCAGATATGTAAACATCTATACGTTTATGGGCATCCCAACTTAACTCTAAACAGTGTCAACTGCTGAGATTTAGGCGTTTCTCAAATTATCTGTCATATTAGTGAAAAAATCACAGGGAATTATTTGAATAAGTAAATAAGGAACAAGGAGAATTTGAGTGAAAATATACAAAGCATCTAAAAGAGAGAGGGAGTCAGAGTAAAGCTTGAGTCAAAAATAATGCAGTTACTTTTTATAGCCTTATGTCTACTTTTTCACATATATTCCAACAAGGTATAGTGATTTAATATTGTGGAAAAAATATCTCGAAGAAAAATTAATTAATATGTTTCTAGATATTTTGTGTGACATTGCAAGACAAGTCAAAACTGTATCAATACATGTGAGAACAGGAAGAGAATCCTGTCTTCCCCACGCTTGCATAAACACAGTGTGTCTGGCACATTGGAGTTCTCCAGTGAGCACTGATGGCCCCAGGGCATAAACAATATTGGGGCTGGCAGGATGGCAGGATCTGTTGCTTAGCAGTAGTGCCCCCAGGCAGCTTGCTGGGTCAACTCAGGCAGTGATATGGAAAGAGCTAGCAGCTTCTCAGACAAAGGTGTTCACCAAATAGGACCAGAACAAGAAAGCAAGAAAATGACAAAGCTGCACAGTGGCACGAGCTACTCTGGAGATCCTCAAAATGCTTGAAAGGGTTTAAAAGGCTAGAGGAGCTGCATTAGCAGATGAAATATAATTCAAATTTATTCATTAAAGTTAGCATGAGGGGCCAGCCCAGTGGTATAGTGACTGAGCCTGCGTGCTCCACTTTGGTGGCCCAGGGTTCACAGGTTCAGATCCTGGGCACGGACCCAGCACTGCTCTTTGAGCCATACTGTGGAGGCATCCCACATAAAATAAAGGAAGATTGACATAGATGTTACCTTGGCAACAGTCTTCCTGAAGCAAACAGGAAGAAGATTCACAAGAGATGTTAACTCAGTGCAAATCTTTATCACACACAAAAAGGCTAGCATGAGTCTTATTTGTATCCCACAGTCAGTACAATCTAGGGGAGTGTGTATTTTATATATGCAGGGAGTTAAAGAGCTATAAACAGACAAATAAGAAAGTGTAAAATATGGTGTATTAGGAAATTTTACAAGGTATAGAAAGTTTATACACATATATATACACACAAGTGGCCAAGTATGGTCTCATGAAGACCTGTGCATTTATGTTTTAAAATAAATTCTTCTTGCATTTTCCCAAAATACACATTGCTCAAAGGGGATTCATCTTTTCTACCTACAGAAAGAATAATAAAAAATTAAAATTTTATAAAAGCATGTGGCCCATGTCAAGTCATAATGACTTCACCTGTAATAAAGGGTCTATTAATATGGATGAGTTAAAAATGATCTAGTTAATCGGTTTGACACATGATGAAAATCTATCAGAGCAGAAAAAGAACTGAAAGTCTGTGCTTTCAAAAGCCAAGAACAATTAAATCCTCACAAGGAAAATGTCCAAGGGAATTTCACAATTTTGGGCAAGTGAAGATGAGGAGACAAAGATATCGCTCAGTTCATTCCCCGCCATGGCAAGACGGCTGCTTGTGATGGGGTTGAGCTGCCAGCATGTCTTTTTTTCCCCAGTGTGCTTGTCACTAAAGTCCTTTTGTTTCTAAAGTCCTTTTGTTACTAAAGTCCTTTTGTTTCCTATAATATCAATATCTCCCAAGAATGGATATACATTGTTAACAAAAGAGCAATTGTTCTACTGGGTGCCTTCAGGGATCTGTGTACATAAGCTAGGGCATTATTTTTGAAACAGCTTATTATGAACCATTAGTGCATTTTGAAATCAATTTGCTGTTGTAATCTGTGTATAAGGAAATAGCCTAGTTTAGACCAGAATAGGTGATATAAAGCACCTCTCGCCTAAGAGAAGTACTTCTTGAAATTTTTTTCATTTCTGTGCATGCATGCATTTGTACTGAATCACAGCGTTCAATGTGCTTCTTACAGTTTATCGTGTTGAAAAGAAGTTTGAATGCACTAAAAGAAATGAGCGAGACTCACATTCTAACTTTGCCCCAGGACAAGAACTTCTATGAGTTCAATATAATAGAGAAAGGTAGTTGTATGGAAATAATTTTATAACATGCTTCTCTTCAAACTGGTAGCACTTTTGTCATCTTTAACCTTCAGCAAATGTCTTCCCAAGAGACCTGATGTGATGGCGACCCATTCCAAATATTCTTATCTGCACAAAGGATGCCTCATGCTAATCTTCTAGACTAGCTTCAGGTTTTAGTCCCTCTCTGTTTACTTCAAGATCGAAATTCTGGTTTGAATCTCATCTCAGTTTTCTTATGCTCTTTTCCTCAATGTATCTTTGCTTCATGTTTTGATATCTTCAAACAATCATCTTCAAACTACTCATACCATGAGAATGTAGTTCATGTTTTATGATAACAGGTTGGAAAACATTAAACGTTCAATCAATTCAAGTATAGTATGCCTAGTGTTGTGTTATGTGTTGTAGGATATAATAAATACTTAATGTATCACCACCAGGAAACATATTATCCAGAAGAGAAAAAGCATGCAAAAGATCTTTGAAGAATACAAATCATTACGTAATTAAGAACTACACTGCCAGAGCTAAATTGTACAGATGATAAGTGTTATAATAGTTCACAGAAGAAATTGATCCACAAAGACTAGAGTATCCAGAGAACATTTTGGGGGGTGGGGCATAAAGCTGGAGTCCATCAGTAATGCCCCAATGTAAGTTAGTTGACAATTTTCCTTTCCTCTGAGGAGCCTGGGAAAAATAAAACAATGAGAGTTTTGATGACATGGAAATGAGAAGGATGATGGTAATGTTGGAGTATGGGACACCTTTAGAAAGCAGGCCTGGCTGAGATTCAGCCTCACAGAGCCCTGGGAACCCAGAGGAACACCTGAGGGGTCGCAGGAGAGTGGAAGGCCATGGAACATGGAAGTGAAAGCCTGTTGAAGATAATCCAATGCAAAGGAAACTTTCCCAAACCAGCACATGGTATTTGATACTAAAACAAAAAAGTGGAGAAAGGTCATAAATTAAGAAGATGTAGGAGGAAATGGTTTGCTCTCCAAAAAGAGGGCAATCTACAGATTATTTCAGAAGATTATCAATATTATGTCCTAGTAATCTCTCCTTTTAGCTGAAAGCTATGTAGAGTTTGTATATTTGGAAAGACTGTTTTCCTTTATGTGAAGTTGCTTAGCCAAACAATGAAAACTGGCACAAGACAAAAGAAACTTTCTTCTTTCTCCTTTTTAATTGATCTTTCACGTGTGTAAGAAAGAGCTCTAATAATTCCATAAAATTTGGCATATTTTCTTGCTAACTGTTGTCGTCTATGACAAATTGATTTCAGTAATGAAGATACTGGATATACCAGTAGGTTTAAAAATTAGCTGTTGAAGTCCAGGGGTGGGCAGAACAGGGTGATACATCACCTTCATGTTGTCCGCAATATCACAGGATGTGTCTGCATTTTATCTCTACCATATTTAACGTGTGGCTTTTATTCTCATATTGCTCCATGGTCAAATATTGCTGCTGGAGCTCCAGTCATCATGTCAGTATTCCAAGTGAAAAAATGGAGACAGACAAGGAGGCTTAACAAAAGGAAAAAGCAAATGCCAACTGTCTGGAGCAGATAAGCTCCAAGCTTCCTTCCAACTCTGTGAGTGTAAAGGCATGATAGTGTGGAGGCAACAGAAAGAGTGCTCAGTATTACTACAGAGCAGATAAAACACCCTTCTGTACTCTTAGCACTATGATTAAGATATAAGCATTTTGTTAGAAGAAAACTTAGTGAATTCTTGTACCTAGATATTAGTATTTGGAAAAGTTTATATGATCTCATAATTACTATTATTATAATCAACATTTAAAAAGTGTTCTGGGGCCAGCCCAGTGGCACAGTGGTTAAGTTTACATGTTCTGCTTCAGCGTCCCAGGGTTCACTGGTTCCAATCCCAGGTGCAGACCTACGCACCGCTTATCAAGCCATGCTGTGGCAGGCATCCTCCATACAAAGTAGAAGACGATGGGCACAGATGTTAGCTCAGGGCCAATCTTCCTCAAAAAACAAAGTGTTTTATCTGACACACGCACTAAACAAAACACTTTCCACTAGTTTTTCCTTATAAATAGCTCTTATTTGGGGTATGGGATAAGTATTACTATTAGGCCAAAATATGGATGAGGAAACTGAGGTTTAAACGTCCTGCCTAATATCACACAGCTAGTAAATAAAACAAACAGAATTTGATGAATCTGCTAACAACAAATGCATTTAACTGAATATATACTAAAAAGAGAGAACCCCAAAATAACAATTTTTAACTGTGTCCTTGAAACTTCCAAAATTGGGAATGAGGTTGTCAGGGAAGGAAGCCTGCAGCTAGAATTTCGATGTGTGTCCACCAGAAGAAGTATCTTTTTTCATTTGCAATGTCTTCAGTGAGACACTAAAATATGGCTGCTAATTACCAAACCAATCTAACAAAGAAAAAAATATTTGCTTCAACAAATCCTATAGCAACCAAATTGGAACTCCAGAAATTCCCTTTAACTAATAACCTTTCCCTTCTTTCCAGAATCCCAAAAGAAACTCTGAAATATCTCTATTAAGAAATGTCAAGAGGCTCTATAGTGATTGAATCTTGAGCTCACCAAACAAAGGCAAACAGAGCTATTTGGTTAATGAGAACTTTTTAAAGCACTGATAATGAAAAATGAACATGAAGCTTAAAGCATGAAAAGAGAAATTCATTTGTCTTATTAATACAAACTATGACATCTTATTTTTTCATACAATCTTATGTGGGGATTAAACTATTCCATTAGTATTCCATTAGTGAATGAGATTAGTGCTTTTATATTAACCCACAGACGTCGTTTCCATTAAATTTTGTAATTATAGAGCCACATAATCTTTTCATTGTATTGTCCCAAGTAAATATTTTCAATCAGATGCTATTGAAAAAAAGAGGCAGATCTGAATAAATAGAAAGTGAGCCAGGTAGTAGTCATCAACAGATTATGTGGAAAATAACCATGACAGTTCAATGGGAAAAAAAGACAAATTGGAAAATGAAAGAAAAAGAAAAACAAAGCAGTAGAGAAAGAAAGATACTGATAGAACAAGAGAATGAGAATGAGGGGGCGGGGCAGGTGGGTGGAGAGAAACGGAAGAGAAAAAGAAAAAACAGAGAAAGGTAAGATGGAAGAGAAGGAGAAGGAAAGGAGGAAGGGAAGGCGGGAGGGAGGAAGAGGGGAGAGGGGAGAGGGGAGAGGGGAGGCTTGGTGATTTTAAATCCATCGCGAATACAAACCTTAACAGCAGAGTCCGTGAAGGAGTTAGAACCCCCACGCCCTATCACCATTTCTCTCTCTCCTTCGTGTTCCTTCCTCAGCTACCCACATAAATCACAACAATTATGCAGCCGCTTATCTGGTGTGGGACATTGGGATGGGGAAAACAAAATAAAACAAAGCAATGCATGAGACAAATTCTGTGATATGATTCTTATCACAGTTCTGAAATATCGCTTTGTCATTGGATCAGTACCATGATCTCTGTGGGCCTCAACCTGCAGGCCTTCATTTCCTGTGTGTTAAATGAGAACAGTAGAATGAATAAATGCAAAGACTGTTTTCAGCTTTAAGTTTTTAAGTTATTTCTAAGTCCTCTCTCTCTTTCTCTCTCCCTTTCTCTCTTTAAGAAAATCCTCACAAAGAAACAGACACGTCCTTGTGAGAACCTCAGCCTTTGGGTGCCCATAATATTCTATTTAGTTGTTTATTTTCCCTTCTCTCTCTGCATGTTTGATTCAGAGCCTTCTGGCCGAGCAGGCTGCGTTAACCTTCCAGGATTGACTTAAACGTGATGACTATGCAGGGAAGTTTGCCTTCATTAGTCTTCATACCTCTTTGCTGCTCACAAACTCAGCTACTGCGTTCCTCCTCCTCCTCCATGGAGCCCCTCACTCCCCTGAGTTCCTGCTGCGTGTGCGGAGCATCTTATCCCTGACGGCTCCTCTCCTCAACTGGACATTCTCAGGCCAATTTTACTACAACAGGACCCTGCTTTCCCAGTTGATGAATGGCTACTATCATCTAATCCAATAATCTCATCACTGTAAATGTTTTAGCAAGCTTGTAAATTAGCCCATCCCTATATACAGTTAACATGAATATGAATAGACTCAGACTTGTACCCTTTTTCAAACATTTAGTGATTGTTTTGTTGTTACCAAAGAATCAGGTCTCACAACTGACAGTGAGGGAGAAGTTTTCTTCTGAAAAGAATCTATTACACAACTGTCAGCCATCTTGAGAAGAGCTTAAGATTGGACAAGAAAATAAGGATGTAATGAAGTTGATGAGGATTTTAGGCTGGTTATTTTTAAAACTGCAGATGAGAAGCAGGCTCCGAGGACTGGAATTTTGCTTGCCCTTTTGAGAGACATTTGCGTTTGTGAAGGAAGGGGGGATGACCTTGTAGGGACCTGAAATTGGCCACCCCAGGATACGTCTCTTTGGCATCGGGATTGTTTTGGGCTGATTGCTTTTGATAAACTGGGACAGTGAAGGAGGCTCTGGGGAATGGAACTTGCCCTTGTTGGGACACATTTACATTTGTAAGGTAAATCTCTATCTGTAAAAGGTGCCTCCCTCTCTGTACCAGGAAGAAGAAGAGAGATGACCTTATCCCTAGAAACTCTTAATGGAGAAGGCAAGAACTTAAGTTGGTTGCTGTCTGGCCATCTCATGTAACTGATTTGGGGGGTGGCTTCTAACCTTTCTAACCTTTACTTAATCCGATTTGATTCTTGTCTAAAAGTCATGCGATCACCCAATGACCAGACCCCACCTGCACTGATACCATTTTAACTTTTTTCCATGTTCTTTCCTTTGTCTTGTAAAGAGATGGCTCACATACCCATGCCTTATAAAATTAACCCTAACCCTCAACTCGGGGCAGCAGCAGAAGCTCTGACTGCCCATGGGTCCTGTCCCCATGCCACACTATTCTCTAAATAAAAGAGCACTACTGCCAGATCTTGAGAGTCCAAGAAATCTTTCTTTCGACTCCTCGGCTCACCAACCCCGCATCAAAGCGACACTTAAGAAAAATGTGGTTTTTTCAAACTAAAGTTTGCTTGAACTAGGTACTGAAACGTTAGGATTAGGATGAAAATTTTTGAAAAATGCTTCTTAAAACCTATTTCCTGGGTTTTTATATTTCAACATGAATATTGAATGAATGTAAAATTTATAAAAGGAACTATAGAAATCTCAGTTCTACCCTTCACTTAAAATTATCTTCCAAGTTGGCCTAACATGTGGTTTATTATAGATCTTTTCTATCAAATTAAGTCCATATTCTACCATGAGTGTTTTTAGTCCAAAGGTACTTTGGACCAGAAAAGTTAAGGGAAGCTTTTCAAACCCAAGCTTACTAGGGGAAAAAAATTGTTCTATCAAGCATGTTTTTTGGATGTACCTAAATTATTTTGAGTTAAATTTATATAGTATTAGATGCAATGCATACTTGATGACTGTCTTAAGTTATGGGAAGTCGACATAATTTGACATTATTCCTGAGTTATTATTTATTACATTCAGTTGTAACATAGCAATGTTTTCAGAAGCTCCTGAAATATATAGGCTGTATCTTCCTTCAGGAAATAACCATATACAGATATTTTAAATTCTTTTTGACTATTTATTTAACATTCTCTGTTTCCTTTTTTATCAGTTATAACTTTATTTTCCTCTATGTTCTTTCTTCTTATAATGTATATCAGTTCTTTCAATTTGCTGCATTCTATCTATTAAAGATTTGCAAACTTAATGGCAAATAGTTATAGTTGTGTTCAAATATTATCATGAATAAAGTTTGAGCCATTGGATGAAGAATATATTTAACTATTAACACACCCTTTGGAGCTTCTATTTCTTGTTCACTCATAAATGTTTCAGATTTTACTTTTTTCCCAGATGTTTTTGCATCCTCTGTGTTTCAAATTGCTAGGTAATTAAATTACAGTTTGGTAAGAAGTCCAGAAGTCAAAAGATGGAAGCTTGCTGTGGGAACATGATTTCATGGCAGATTAGATGGATTTTGTCATTATTGCTAATAAGGCAAGCTTTCACTTTTCTGTCATTCTCTGCCTGACAAATTGATAACTGCTTCTTTTGCTGTATTCTTCATTATCTGTGGCCTTTCTTTTTTATAGAAATGCTTAATAGGTTTTTACTCCAGCCAGCACTTGATTAAAAGTCGCTGAGATATATTCAATGAAAAACACACTGTCTGAATCTAATTAACTTTAAAAAAAAAAGGAAAAAACAACCTGTTTTTAAACTTCCATAGGACAAAGTATTGTGTCAGTGGAAAGGGAGAATGTGTGTACCTGGCAACAGATGGTCTTGGTAGCATAACTTAATTCTGACTTCAATGTTAAGTTTTGATTAATTAAAGGATTTTTGTTTGGATAATAAATTATTCCCTCAAATTGCAGGTTAAGGTTTGAAACAGCTTGCTGATCATTTGTCTTTTCAAAGTAGAGAGTCATTAAGATCCAAATTAACTGCCATATGCTGGATTTCTTTGTTTGGAAACTGTTAAAAATGTATTTCAGGAGACGAATGGCCTGGTCAAGGACTCTGGGAGACGTTAGTCAATGTTATTTGAGGATGCTCGTGCTCTGTCATCTATCTCAGCAGGAAGAATGGTTCTGTTACAATAAAGTGACAACCAGGGACACACCAATAAAGAAAGTAGAGTAGGTTCTATAAGGAATCTTTACTCTGGTTATCTGTAGGTTGAGCGATAGTCACTGGAACAATGGTAAATCAAGTACCAAGTTCTTGATAGGGAGGTAAATGATGAATTCCATCTGTTCCTTAGGATGAGCTGGGTTACCATGGCCACAATTTAGCATCATTTTCTGCTATACATCTTCACACCTGCATCAGATTGTTTGCCATTTCGACTAATGGCTTGACACCATTGAAACAACAGTGGGATATTTGCTGCAAATAGAGACAGACTCAGAGAATGGAAAAAGGATTAGGAGTTAGTATATTCTCCTATGTAAGTCTGTATATATAGCCTTGCCATGCCTAGGGGTTGGAGAAATAAAAGTTACAGTGGAGAAAAGAGAATTCAAGCTGACCTAAACATAAAACACATTTCAAGATAGGTGACACAGAACAAAGAGCCTCAAATAACACTAAAGACCTTTGTGGGGCTGCAAAAGGAAATAGAAGGTCAAGAAAAGTGTGAGTTAAAAGTGTTATGTTCCTACAGTGATTTTTTTTCCAGCCATTTTAGCCCATCAAAAATTTTCACACTTCATTTGTATAAAAGGTAGCATTTGTGATTCCCATGACCTCTTTCCCCGATCTCATTTTGACCGCCATTAAAGTGTCCCTTACCTGTAGCCTATTTCTTCATGAACAAAGTTTTCAAAAACATTAATCTGTGGTCAGATCTTCCAAGTGCTAACAGACCACCAAGGAAATCTGAACTGGACAGCCTGGATGTCTACTGCTGAGGCACCAAATGCTGGCAACAGGACTTCTGGTGCCAAGATTTGGACCAACAAGAATGAAACAATTGTTAGTGTCTATTCTGTGCTCACTCTTGGGTGAACAGTATTCCAAGCACTTTTTCTGTATTAACTTATTTAATCTTCACTACAACCTTATCAGCTACACATTATCTTCCATAATACAAATGAGGAAGCTAATGCACAGAGAGGCTAAGTATCTTTATTAGACAGGTTTGATATAAATATTAAATACATAGATGTGGGGAAGTGATGCTGTAGAGACAGACATGTTAACAGAAGAAAAAGTGACCCCTGACAGCCTCATATAAGGGAAGGGCATGTAAAAACTAATAATAATCCTCTGTTCCCATTGTTCCTGATCTTCTTCTTTTCCTTTCCCTTCTCTTCACAGCACAGAGTTGTTGAGAGGTACCAGAGGGCTTGCTGAACAGTTGTAAGAGTGGAGAAAGCAGACATTCTGAGACACAGTGACAATGTGCCTGCCAGTGCTGAAGCATGTGGGGTTCTGAGTGGGGTAGGAGATGCCACACAAAAATGCTTTGGCTATGTATTCATTAACACCAAAATTACTCCAGGGCAGGCCTAAGATACAGCATGCTGAAGGGGATGAATGCAGATATGGCAGATGGGGGAGATGGAGGAAATGAATGGCACAGTTGTGAGACTGGTTATAGTGAGCAAATAAGTATATAAATACACTGAAGATCACGAAAGTCAGGTTTCTCATTGGAGAAAGTACTTCCAAATATTCAAGAGGAGAGAATGACCCCTGATGTTAGAATCCATTATAGACATAGATATAAATATCCATATAAATACATATACTGCATAGCTCTGTCTTCCAAAAGACCTAGAAGTAATGACACCCCACTAGAAATGAACGTATCCAGTACCCAAACATTGGTTTTTAAATACCATCAGGACTTTTCAGAGAAATATTAGAAAACTGTCAAAGTCTAGGACTATGAGCTGGAAAGGACAAGAAAAACCTAGAACATCTTCTTGCGACAGATGCTTATAGAATATTGGAAACACAACAATAGGATGCAAGACATGGCTTGAAGGGGCTCCATGCTAACCAAATATGGGAAAATTAGAGCATCAAAATAAGTAATGATAGTAACACATTGAATAAATAGCAATCCACGAGTTCATACTGATGGAAATAAATTTATAAATAAATTTATAAGTAGGAGAATAGAAAGCTATTCCTTGTAGTAGAATGCCCCTAATAAATGTAGAAAAAGTGTATGAAAATTGTGGTTTGGCGATCATCAGAGTGCTAGTTGATTCTGGTAGGAGTTGACAATGGAGGCTCAGGCAAATGGCTGATGAGTAGAAGTTTAACAAAGAACAGGACTTTGACATACTGTAGGCAAATACTTGATTATCAAAGGAGAAAATTGTGAATTTACTGTGAGGTAGACACTAACAGGACAAGGCATTTATGTTTAAGCTCATTAGAGGTGGGATGGATGGATATTCTATGTCCCCGGTTTGAAGCACTAGGATTAAGAAGGGCATATAATCTTTTTTCTGCCAAGAAAGTGTCTCATGGGTCTAATCATGAGGTAATGCTGGACAGTACAGTTAACAGTCATCCTACAGAATATAAGACCTACAGGCTAAATCTATCTAAGACATTAAGGGCAAAGAAAGGCTGAGATAGTATTGGAGTTCGGAGAAGACTGTATTAATACAGAGATTAAATTAATGGCTGTTCCTAGATGACAACCTGGATCAGAAAGAAAAAAATGGACATAGTTGGACAGCAGTATTATATCTGTGTTGATTTCCTGATTTAGAAGTTTGCATAGTGGTTAGACAGGAGAGTATTTCCTTATTTGGATGAAATAGACACTAGGATATTTAGAGGCTTTGGGGGCATTCTGTCTACAGCTTGCTTTTAAATACTGTAGTTCAAAAAAGATTGAGGACCACATGCCTATGTGTGCATGTGTGCAGGCACGTTTATGTAGAGAGAAGGAAGCTATGGAGCAAATGCGGTAGAATGGAATTTTCACATTTGGAGAATCTGGGTGGATATGGGAGGTTTTTTTGTTTTCCTGTGCTTGCTTTTTCAGAGATTGAAATTATTTCAAAGTAAACTATTAAAAATCAACCATGATAATTCTACCTCAAAATTCTAAATGTATAACCACCAAGGGTATTAATAATCAAGGTATTAATAACACTTAATAACCTTGATAACACTGAAGGACATTATTGCAATAACTCATGATGAAATTGATAATCATAGGAATGATATTGAGTCTGAAATTTCAGTGAGAAGGCCAAATATTTGTACTATATTTTAAAAAATAGTATTCAATAAATTTTAAAAAATAAATAAAAGTTTCATTTTTAAAAATAAGCTTCAATTGTCTGGAAAATAATTGTACAGAGTAATTCTCCTTCTGTGATGCTGATGAATACACGAGGCATCATTGTGAAGGTTAACAGTTCAGTTAAATGATTGCTTATATATTACGACTGCAAGTAGAATAGACATGCTTCTTGTGGCGTGATCCTTGGTCTACTCACAACAGAATTACTTAGAATGTTCATTAAAAATACAGCTTTTAGACCCATCCCAAAATTATTAAGTCAGAACCTTTAAGGATAAGGATAGATATTTGCATTTTAACAAGGATTGCCTCCTGCCCCAACCCCCAGCTAGTTAGAAGTTGTAGCCTACCTAAAACTTGTGCTATTAAAAAAGCCACCAGCCTCTGCATCTCAGAAACTCACATTGTGAGAACTAGACACATTTTAATACCCAGTGTGTCTACTGATGGTTTTATTCTGCTGTGGAGGCTAGATTCACCAACCTTGAAGAGCCCTGCATGCTTCAAACTGAACATTCTCACCATCTCTTGGGGGAGTTAATCTGTATAATACTGCCTGGTAGATGCATCAAATATTTTCTACTAATTTGCTCAGATAAGGAATGTGAGATGGATAGAGGTTAAATAATTTGCCCTCAGGCTACACATATAGTGAAAGGAAGAAGTCTAGTTATCAGGTCACTTGCCCTCTTAGTGAAGCCTTTTTCCAATATGAAACATTGCTCTGAATTTTGGAAATAAGTAATGTCTGTACATACAAAATAGGTAATCCATGTATTTTGGACACTGTCAATGAGAAGATTTGTGGCCATGCAGGCAGGGTGTCTATATTCAGAATCTCCTGTGATGTAGGAGTTCAGATTTTTGTTGCAAGAACCCCCACGAATCATGGAGGCAGCACAGTGCAATGAGCCTGGATTCTGGAGTCTGAATCTTACCTCTGTCACTTACTAGCCATGACTCTGGACAAGCTTCTTCACCTCTTGGTGCCACAGTTTCCTCATTTGTAAATTGTGAGGATTGAATGAGCTAATGAGTCCAAAGCCCACTTTTAATAAATGCTAAATGGGTTGTTGGTTATCATTACTGAAAGAGTTTAATGAGGTGAGTGGCATGATTAGATTTGCTCTTACAATATTTTTCTAGGTTGCAGTAGGCAGAATAGGAGATCAGACTAGAGTCAGAAGGATGCATTAGGACACAGAGCCAAGCATGATGAAGATATCCGAAATGAGCTGAGTGGTACAGAGTTAGAAAGACGGGAGTGGATTTCTCTAATAGACAAGATTGATTAATGGGAAGGGAGCATGGAAAGACATCAATACCGACTTTCAGATAGAGGAATAGCTTTACAAGTGTGTGCCTGTAATGGAGGGGCAGTGTAAAGGTTTTAACCCGCCTGTCTGTAGTGTGGGACTGAATCCTAAAACAGATTGTGATGTGGGCTCTGGGTCATAGAACAATCTTGGAATTTGAATTGGGCAACCGGGACCTAACGTGAGATTTCTATTTGTGCCTTGCAGCAATATGTTAATTTTATGGATCTTAGACCTCTGATCTCCTGATCTGAGAAATAGGGACTGGCTTTAAGTGTTTTTAAGGTTGCTTTCAGCTTTAACATTTGGTAATTACGATTTTAATATGTGATACATTCCTACTAAGCGAAGAACAATGAAAGAGGGATTTCACTGAGGAGAAATTTCTCAGAGGAGAATGTGAAAAGAGCCATTTAAACACAGAAGAGCATCTTATATTTGTTTTTCCCTTAAGCTTGTGTAGATACTCTGGCTGTTACTCAGCGAGAACTAGAAGCTTCTAAGTAACTTTTAATCTAGTCAATCTTTGAAGTCAAACTAATTTTTTTACTATAAATTTATTACTGTGAGCCAAAGGAAAATGAATTTGACCTAAAACACTTACACTTTGAATATTCATTGTAGAATAAAATTATAAAAATTCTTAAAAATTAATCATTATGATTGCATTAATAAAAAAAGGGTTTTAAAAAGAAGCAGTCCACAAAACTTGAGTTCAGAAAAAGCTTGCATATTTAACCTTGGGAGGTATGAGCAATGGGGCAATTAGTATGAGCTCATTTAAGGATGCAGTGGCAGTCCCGCCTACCATAAAGGATTACTGTGAAAATCAAACAGCTAATGTATTTGACATAACCTTATTTGTTGCTGGGTTTTTTTTCCTTTTGAGGAAGATTAGCCCTGAGCTAACATCTGCCACCAATCCTCCTGTTTTTGCTGAGGAAGACTGGCCCTGAGCTAACATCTGTGCCCATCTCACTCTGTTTTATATGTGGGATGCCTGCCACAGCATGGCTTGACAAGCAGTGCATTGGTCCGCACCCAGGATCTGGACAGGCGAACCCCAGGCTGCTGAAGTGGAGCACGTGAACTTAACCACTACACCACCAGGTTGTCCCCTTGTTGATTTTTTAATTGGAAGAGCTTCAAGGTATCAGTTAAGGGCTTTCTTCACTTCTGAGAATGGGAGCAGATGTTTAATTTGGAGCTGCAGCACTGAGCTCACATATTTGAAATCCTGGAAAACTAAGCATGAAATAGGCGTGAGCTCAAGATAGAGTCCTGGGTAAATGCACGTCCCTCATGCCTTATAATAACTGGCATTTCCTTCCTATTAACAGAATGCAAATGTCCTGTGGAGTATTCACGCTCTCTTAAGTCTTACTTTGAAGTACTTTAATTAGATAATCAGGTCAATTCCATGAGGCAGATAGTGGTAAGGAATGCTTGGGGTTATCACCAAAATTAAGAAAAGGAGAATTTCACAAGAACTTTTTGGAAAAAGTGGGTAGTATGAGGAAAAGTGAAGACCAGGGACAGGAGGCAGATAGTGATCTTAAAGGGTCTCAAAATGAGATTCCAGAGAATAATGGAGACAAGTTGAACATGCAAATGTGGCCTAGATTTGGGGCAGCTTCTGGCAGATATTATAACCTTTGCGTTTCTTTTAACCGAGTTAAAGACTAGTTTGAAAACCTATGAGACTTAGCTTTCCCAGTTCCACTTTATTTTCTTTACGTTGTAATGAGATAAAGAAAGTGAAAGAGAGGAAGAGGAAGAGTCTGGATTTGTCTGAAATTCTTTATTTCATTTATAGTCAGTATACAGCTAGAATGTAGCCATAGGCTCAGGTGAGCAAGTCAGATAACTTTTTTTATTTTACATAACTCAATGATAAATTCAGTGCAAGCTTCTATTGATTGACGGCCAAAAAGGACCTCAGTAACTCCAGAGATTTCCTGGAATCTCCAGCTTCAAGGAGCTGTCACAGTGGCGACAGTGGTAGGCCATGTATTCCCTGTCATATAGTCACACAGGCTGCTGCAAAGATAACATCATCCCAGGCTGCTTGGGCCCCCAGGTAGACTTACCTTGTGTCATGCTTGGGCCAGGCTTAGGCTCTGGTGTGCCTCCTTAAGCTCCAATCCTCCTGTGAATATTTCTGCCTCCCCAGCAGAGCTGCCAGGAAAAAAGAATAGACCGTTCCCCACACCCACCTCTCTCTCTGCACCAGCTGTCTCTTCTTAGTCTAGGGGAAATAATCACTTTAGGCTATTTCAAGGCAATCTGCCCAAAGCTGGGAATCTCATATTTTCTCCAAAGTTCTTTGGCTTTTCAAAAGCCAAATCAGGTGACTTGAACTTTTATCGCCACTTGCTTTCCTGGGAAAAAAAGACATACCAGGCCATGTATCTGCTGCAACAGGGGAACAGTGAGGAAAAAACACAAGTGAAAAAAAATAAAATTAAAACGTCCTGCCATCTATGGTGCCTTCATACGTAAAAGGACAATTTGAGTCTAAATAAATTGACAAATGTACCTATTCTCATAGACCAGTAGGTGGCGCTGTGATCTAGCAAATAACTAGTGGGTGATACTTTTTGAACAAAAAGACTAAACACTATATGGAACTACTATTTACCAGGCATAGGTCTAAAGGTTTTGCATGTATTTACTCAGTACAACAAAATACTTTGTTAAAGCACTAATGTTATTGTGCCCATTTTATAGATGAGCAGACCAAGGTCCAGGATGGCTGAATAACATGCTCATGGTCACACAGCTTGTAAGCACAGGTGCTGAATCAAAACTCAGAGTCTGCCTCCAGAATCACGCTCTTAAAAACAGAATACACTACTTCTCTATATTCCTCTCTATCTTTAGGAAAGGAATTTCTCTTTCCTCTACCTTGCATTTTGTAAACAGTAAAGAATTAATTATACATCTTTTTAGTCCTTTGCCATGTGTCAACCTTCAGCTAGAATGGAAACAATCATTACATTCTGTTTTCCTTCGTTTGGTAGTTAGAGAACGTTTTTTAAATGAGCAATGTCTTCTCATCCTTCCAACTCTGTTCTCATGCAGTTCCCTCTATTCGTAAGCCATCCCTTGGTCCTCCCTATTAGTAAGGCACTTGTCCTTCAAGTCCAGCTCCCTATGTCCCACAATCTATAAAGTCAACCCCTTCCCAGTTTACTCTGGGTGAATATTGTCACATTCGTTTTCTTAAACTTCTGTTACACCAATTATCATTTTCAATTTGTAATATACTTAATACTTAACATTGTGTGTGCCTGGTCCACACAATGTGTATTTCTTGAGGTAAAGGATACCACATGTCTTCATTTTACATCCCAATACCTATCACTATCTTAACACATAAGTACTCAATCTACGCTTTTTTGTATGAATAAGCTGTTGTTACGGGATCTGTAGGGAAGGAAGAAAAAAGTGTGATCAATATCTCCTGCTGTTGGAATTGTTGAGCTTTAAAAGGGCTTTGTAGTACATGTCTTGAAATTTGTACTCTTCTTGTCTTTTCGCAAATAGAAGCAGCTGTCCCTTGAATTTAAGACAGAAACTTGGTGTGAAAAGCAACACTTGCTTTGTTCCTGCAGACGTCTCCAAGGACAGCTTGTGTGGGTGCAGTCGCACCTGACAGTGAGTATTAAAGGTTTGGCCTGCTGCTTTTCTCACTTTCATGAAGAATCATATTTAAATAAATCCTGTCTCACCAAATAATGATCTCATCTCTACTTTGCTAAATACTACATTTTCTTTAACAGACTGATTTCAGGGAATTACTGACTATAAAATTGGCTAAGGATAAGGGACCAGAGTCCTTCCTTTCTACAGATTACTAGCCTCCAGCTGCAAATTATCTCAAGAGGCAATTTAACTAGGCAACACAAACACAATTCTTCATCCCCTGTTTACTTGGAAGGTGCTATTCAAAGAGGTCTGCCTAAATTTTGCTTTGAGTCAACAAACGTAGACTAACTCTTTGCATCCAGATGCTGATGTGGACCTGCTTTATTTGGTAGTCCCATTTTTAGCCTCAAGCTCCCTCCATTTTTAGCTGCAAATGACATGACTTTAATTAGAATAAAGTTTTTGCTAGGTGAATGTTAGAGGCAATGACAATATTATAATCATGTTGCTCTCTGTATTTACAAACAGCTCCCGTTCACATATTATTTCCAGACCAGGATCACTTCCAAACAGGAAAAATTATTGTTTACATTTCAATGACATCGCAAGGAATAGGTTTCACCAGGGTTCACAATGAATCATTTTTGCATGTATTCATCATTAGGTTAAAAAAATAGAATGGGGTGCATTAATACTGAGATTCTGGAGTTATTTTTAAGATACCACTTTGATTTTGTTGTTTGTTATACTCATTGCCACAGCTTTTAATACAATAACAAGTGACCCCCATACAAATAAGTCGAATGGATATTAATCGGTCTAAATCTTACTTGATCTCTTGGTAGCGATTGATACTGTTAACCACTTCTTCCACCTTGAATTATTCTCTCTTCCTGCTCTCTGTGACACCCCATCTTCTTCCTATTCTTATGTTCTAAGAGGGAACCCTAAACAGATTTCAACATTCAAAGGTCTGATAGAGGAGAGTGATACCACAGAGACTATCAGAAGGATCCTCTTCTCTTCCTAGGCTATATCATCATGCCCATGGCTTTTTCAATTTCTCTTCATATGCCCATTACTTTCAAGTTTATATATACACATAGTTGTTATCAGTCCTCTGAGGTTCAGATTTATATGTCTACCTGCCTATACAATTCCCCCTATATATATATAAAATCTCCAGATACCTCATATTCTATCCGACAAAAGTGAACTTGTGCTCTATAACATCTGTTAAGTCTGCTCTCCCTGTGTCAGGAAGCCAATTCACTACTTATTGTGCAAACCAGAAAGCGAGGGGCCACTTTAAGCATCTCAGTTTTTATCTGCCCATATCTAATCAATGATGAAATTCTAATTTATTTCCTGACTACTTCTTGAATCTAACCACTTGGCTTTATCTAGTTATAACACCTTGATAAGCTCCAATCCTTTCCCATTTAGGTTGCTATGAGAGACTCCTAATGGAACTCCCAACATCACATACATCCTCTCATTAGCCATTTCACACTAGGTAACAAGAATGGTGTTTTAAAATGACAGATATGATCATGTGGCACCTCTAACCAAACTCCTCAATGAATTTCTATTGCTCTAAGCATAGAGAGACCGTATTCCTTAATACCATAGCCTGCCACACTTCTCTTGGTCTGGGCCCGCCTTCTGGTACTTCACCTCGTGTTCCTTTTCCTTGAGCTCTCAGTGCTTCAGCCAGTATATACTGGCCTTTCTCTGGATTCTCAAACATGCCTGGCTCCCTCCTACTCATGGTCTCACTCATGTTATTCCCCCTGGATGCAAAGCTTTTCCTGATTTCCTCTTTATCTGGTCACTCCTACGTGGAGGTCAGCTCACATGCCACTTTCTTAAGGATGTATTTTCTGAACCGATATATAATGCCATGTCTTTAGTTATAATCTTCCGTAAAACATTTCATAGCATTTAAAAAATAACTCTGTTTAATTAATTGTTTTCCATTTGCATATGTGGGAGAATGCAAGCTCTCTGAGGAAAGGGCCCATTTTTCATGTTTACTACAGTATGACCCACGCTAATGTCAATGATAAACACAGTCGGACATTAGTTAAAGTGGTGAAAACAGATTTGATCCCATAACTACTGACAGTAGGGGAAGGAGCTGAGCTCCACTCTGATTTGTGCAGAGGTGAGCAGGCATTTTACAGGGAGAATGAGGAAGAATGGACAGCGGGGGCTCAGGAGAGCCAGAGAGGTGAAAACTACAAAGGGTTGGGCGCTGGAATTTTGGTCAGGCCCGCTGTGTCTGCCAGCTGCCAGTTACCGAACTTAGCATTCTATCTTCCCACAGGGACTGCGAAGCAGAGGCCCTATCCTTCCTGATGATTGTATTTGCAAAGGATGGCTCTCAGGTGCTTGAGGGAGGTACTTCTGAGTTGTAAGAGATTCATATTTATAATTGTAAGACCGTTTTAGTAAATGCTCTAAGAAAGGGAGGTCAAGGGCCTATGGTCAGTGTTGGCAAGAAACAGCAATAACATTTTCCTGGCAGTGCTGAGCTTTCTCGGGCAGGCAGTTAAATGCGGGGCAGGGTCATCCTAGGGACACAGCCTTATGCTGCCAGATATCATGCTACATTTTGGTTGAGTCTCTTAGTGCAAGAGTTCAGATGGAGTTGCTACTCACTGAGAGTTCTGCAGTTCTCACTAACACAGTGCCTGCCTGGAGTAGGCACTCAGTAAATACTGGTTGAATGACTGAATGAATTGTGAGCTTGTATAACGAGCTTACTCAGAGTACTTACCATTGAGGAAAGGAAGCCTGGCATGACATAGTACCCCAATTCTTCTCAAACACCTTACTCCTATTACTGACAGCATTTCTAGCTCATTCAATTATTATTACACTTATTAAAGAAGGATTGTGGGATATTTAGCCTGATACGTTAAACAAAGAGAGATTCAGGTTCACTTCTAATTACTTTGTCATTTCAATGTACTCTGCCTCACCACAACATATCCCACAGTTGGGTAATCTGAACGTTGAGACAGTTCTGATTGCAGGTACAAAAGTATGACCCAAACTGACTTCATAAAGAGAGAATTTATTGGCTCACATAACTGAAACGTCTAGGGAGAGAACTGGCCCCAGCGTTGCTGTACTGGGGAATTAGATGATGTTTTCAGAGCTCAGTTTATTTTCTGGCTCTGGCTCTGGCTCTGCCTTCTGTTGTGTTGGCTTCAGTCTCAGGTCCCACTTGGTAGCAAAATGATGGGAATAGGTCCAGTTCATACATCCACTCAAATTTATATTCACCAGGAGAGAGTAAATTCACTCGCCCGAAGGCTCAAAGAAAAGTACTTGCATTGAGGCTTGGGAGTTCTGATTGGCTTGGCAGAAGTGTGTACCCATCCCCAAACCATGCAGTGTTGGGGGAGAGAGCGAGCTGATTGGTTCATAGGTATTGCTCACATGTTCCATTACTGGATCTGGGTTGCAGTCATCTTCCTAGGAAATACGCACCCTGAGAGTAAAGGAGGGGGATGGGAAGTCTTAGACACGGGACCTCTTTCTCAAAGAGTGTGCTGGGATATCTTGCCCTTCAAAATAGAACAAATACACACTATATTGACTTCTTACTGCATTCTTTAGGTACACAGGTTCCTTCTCTCTATACACATTGAGGGAAGAAATGTTAGATAAACCCATAAATCAATAAAGGTTTATTGCCTCTAGAATTAAAAATTTAAGTGACAAATCTTTATAGCAGTTTGTCAGAGAGGAATTCAATCTTCTAGAAGACCCCAAATAAAATAAATAATTATTTTAAGGCTGTGAGTAAAGGATTCGGAACTCAAAGGACCAATATCTGTTACAAAAATGTAGTATTTTAACTTAATAATATATTTATAAATATTATATGCAAATATGGAATATAGGTTTCTCAGCCCTCTGGTGTAGATATTTTTTGTTTAATGGTCTCAAAAATAAAAATGACCATGAGCTCCCACTCACCACCTCCATCCTAAGAATAGTGGAAAAAGAGGTTGTCATTGATTAAGCTCATTGAGAAAGGCATGGACATTGTGTAGTGTCCTCACTTTATGAATGATCTTTTTTCTCCTAGTATCACCCATATTTCTCTCTGTGAAAGAGCTTGAGAAAGCGGGATACATGTGCTTACCTGTTAGGATTTCTAACTGCAATGAATGCAGGTACAGCGTGAGTTTAGACCTTAGTAGAGGGAGAGAGCAGGCATTCATTCTTCTACTCCAGGACACAGAGAGCAATTTCATCCAATAAATTGTATTTCCAAGCCTAGCAGCACCTACCAAAATAGCACATTTATAACCAGAAAACAGCTCACTCATCTCCCAGAGCCATTTCCAATATATAATTAGAATTCTGCTGCCTCAACTCTGTGCTCTAATGTCAGAATTATTTCCGGTTGTGTATTGCAAACACTATTCTATTTAGTATACACGGCTTTCTTGAATGCTTTGTTCTGGGAACCATTTACCATTGATTTGTGTCCAGGTGCGTTTATCATGTTAGTCCAGCACACTAATTAAAAGGTTGAAGTCGTTCTGTATATGAATACACTGTGCTCGTTATTATCATTCCACTTAATTCAGCATCATCTGTAGACTTCTAAATATTGCTTCTACTTCATCATCTGGTACATACTCAATAGCACTCTTGCAATTTAAATGTCTTTCATTTCCAGCTGTGACTTTTGCTCCTAAAGTTTCATCAATTGTAGATCGCAACATAGGTTTGTTTAGTAATGAAATTGCAGCTCTGAGAAAGACTTAAATAGTTCATATGGTTTGTCCCCTGCCTTTAGAATAAATCTCAGAAGATTCTATTTCATTTTATTTTCATATATTATTGAGAGAAATCCTCAGCGTCTCTCCAGTGCTTCTTGGGCCTTGTATTGCAGATATGAAAATGCTCTGCTCAGTTCTCCTCCTGCAGAGAGTATAATTAACTGACAGCTCCAGCTGCTTTGCCTTTGGATCCAACACATTTTCCCCAAGGTCATGCTTCCTGTGACTAGTCTCAAGCAATGACTGAGCATTGTGGGTACTGAAAGAAAGCCCATTCCAGCAAGATATGTTACTCCTCCAACAGGTGACTTGAGCCTGTGGCTTTCCAATAATCCTTGCCAAACCTTTCTGGGAACTGTGCTGCAATCAAAGACTCTTCCTCCTCCAATCCTTCTTTATTCCTTCTCTCCTTCCATAGGTGCCATGCCCACATCACAGTCTGAAGTCTCTCCCTTTCTTCCCTTGCTCTGTTCCCAAGTACACCTCTGTCATTTCTAACCCCATCTTGATGTCTGCTTCTTTGAAGGCAAAAACTAATGCAACTTACTGTTGGAAAAACTTTCCTTAGATTCAACTATAATTCTACATACTAGTAAAAAAATTACTCCTTCAGTTTATCATTTGGTGGAGATGGAGAAAAACCATAGGAAGGATAAAATATTACTATATCTGAAGAATTGTACTAAGGTATTTGAAAGTGTTCTTTCTTCTCTTTAGTGCAGAATCCCTATAACCTAATATTTATTGTATCTTTTATTTCTACCATATTCCATAGATTCTAAGGTAAATGATTTTAGTATCTTGGAAGTTGTGATATATTTTACAAGTATGGGTGTGTCATAGTTTAAGTGGCATCCATTTTTCCTTAGTAATAAATAAGTTAATAAAGTATCTTACAATCATTGGCCACTAAATTCAATCAAGTTCTGAGTCTTCTCTCTATACAGTTTCTCTGCATTTTGTGTGTGTCTGCGTATGTGTGTGTGTGTGTGTGTGCATGTGTATGTGTAGAACCCTGAACCAAGCATTTTATATTTTCTTCATCTCCATTTGGTGGGTGATTTGTGTAATGGAAGGGGATCTTTCAATTCTTCTGTATGTCAGCTTCATTTAGCCATTCTAATACAACATTTTTTCCTAGATATCTGAAAGAAAATCTTAAAATTGCGTTAAAAATTTGACATGCTTGGATACTGTGAGTTTTTTCTCTACTGAGTCCTTAGTCTGTTTTGCGAATATACTGAAGACTTATGATAAGTAAGAATGCTCTTTTGGAACCCAGATTCCATCTACTTTCATCAAATCAAGTCCTCATTTGTGTTCATTTTTGGTGCATTTGCTTCCAAGAAGAAGCAAAGATCGTATTAAAAATCAAAAAAGTGTCACCAACATAGATCAAAATTGTAGTATAATCTATTGGAATGCAAGTTAAAATCAACATCGGGAGAAAAAAAGAATTTTTTCTGTTATTTATCGATAGTGTAATAGAGTGACTAAGAACATGTTGTATGAAGTCAGATTTACTTGAGTAGAAGTCTTTATAATACTAACTAGCTTTAGATATTTGATATTTATTAATAATTACAAAAGTGACCTTGTATCTCACTAAGAATCTGTGCCATCATCTCTCATTTCCAAACCCACCCTTCTATATTCTGCTTTGTGATGCTGGCCCTGGAACACTACAAACTACACTTCTGCTTTGCTAGGGTTCCCTACTGGGGAGATGGCAGAGCTGGAGGAGGGAGAAGGGACTCCTTCCTTTCTGCCTGTTTGCCTTTCCTGTCAGTATCACCATAGCAACACTTCTTCACTCCAGCAGCAGCAATTTCTTCCTGTGACAGCTGCCAAATCCAATTTGTGGTTGTTCCAATGTTTGTAGAACCAGCTTTAATGAACCGTCTTAGAGACAACAGCATCAGTCAATGGGTGCCAGTGCCCCCCATTCAGAGATGTGGGTCCTAGTCCTATACTGTTCCTCCAACAAGACCAAAGGCTCCAGCACTATTCAAGCAGCACCTCTTCCCTAAGGTCAGAGTTTCAGCTCCTTGGGACCTTCCTTTAAGCTTCTACGTTTTCATAATTTCAACCTCGCCTCTTGGTTTTCTCAGTCTTAGGCGGGGTAACTCCTTCCTGCAGTTGCTACCTCGGCCACAACTTAGCATGTGTGGTGTGCTGGAGCTCCTCAAACCAGCTTACCTGAGCTGATTTTGCTTTTCTTTCCCCAACTTTGAGTTCAATGATGTCACGTTAGTAGCTTG
This sequence comes from Equus przewalskii, assembly GCF_037783145.1. Taxonomy (NCBI): domain Eukaryota; kingdom Metazoa; phylum Chordata; class Mammalia; order Perissodactyla; family Equidae; genus Equus; species Equus przewalskii. Next base: position 64,688,836 of record NC_091837.1, read on the forward strand.
ACATCAGCCTAGGTGAGAGTGTACAGCATTGAGTTGGCAAACACTAAAAAGCCTGTCTACTTGTACTCCCACATCACAGAGCAGTTTATTAGCCCACCACACCCTAGAGTTCGCTTTTCAACTTTTTAGTTACCTAATTAATAACTTAATACTTAGTTGAGATGTCTTTAACTTAAAATCTCCCTGTTCAAATAACTAGTGAGGTTTCTGACTTCTGACTAGACCTAAATGATCCAGTATCATTTTTCTCAATGGTAAAAGAAGGAAACTTTTAACGCTTACATCATAAGTTTCATGCAAGGATAAGATGAGACAACGTGGTTAGGATGGTTAACCTAGTACATCGTAAGCAGTCTATAAATGACTTCAGGGCCAAAGAATTTATTAAATTGGAGCCTATCATTTTTCAGCCAGTATTTTTGTGTTCCTCCATTATAAGCCATTAGATAGTTCAAAAATTCTCGAAAGGGATAAATTTGCCTCCAAAGAACATTTGGTATTTGGTAATACCTAGAGACAGTTTTGGTTGTGAAGGAAGGTACTATGGGCATCTAATGGGCAGAGTCCAAGGATGCTGCTAAACGTGCAATGCATGGGACAGCTCCTCATGACGAGGAATGATACAGCCCCAAGTGGCAATACTGCTGAGGTGGAGAAACTCTGAGTTAGATTGTTAGTATTTCCTTTCTTTGGGGATTTTGGCTAAGCAGAAAACAGAAATTTTTTTAAGTCATCAGGTTCTTCCTCATTTTGTGAAAGCCTTAGCTTATTGAAGAATTGATACTAAGAGACAGAGTGAGAGAGGGTTGAAGATGGCACCCACCTGTGTGGATTCCTGCAGAGAGAGAGAGAGAGAGAGAGAGAGAGTGAGCAGGCTTTACATGTGACAGCTGAAAACTGGAAACAACAGAAATGTGCATAAACAGGAGAATGGATAAATACAGTGCAGTATATCCTTACAATGGAATACTGCTCAATAATAAAAAAAGTAGCAAACTAGTGATACACACAACAACTGGAACAACTTTCAGAATAATTATGCTGATTCAGAGAAATCAGCAAAAAAAGAATATATATTTTTTATTCCATTTGTCTAAAACTTTAGAAAATACAAACAACTTTATCATGACAGAAACAGACAAGGGGATGCCTGGGGAAGTTGGAAGGGGAGAAAGGCAGAAACTAAGGATGATAAAAACGCGTGATGAACATTCTGTGTGTAATATGTTCACTCTCTTGATTGTGGTGATGGTTTCCTAGGTATATACCTTTGTCGAAACTTATCAAATTTTACAATTTCAATATGTACAGTTTATCATATGTTAATTACATTCCAGTAAGGCTATTCTAAAGAGTGTCTCAGTTTGAGTCACCAAGTCTATGGTCACCCTATCTAGCATGTGCCAAAGGAATTTTTGTTGAGTTGAAATGCTATTCCTTTTCCAGTAGCACCAAAAACAAAGTTAAAAGATTAGATGGATAGGAAGGAAGAAAAGGAATTTAGAAAAGGGAAAATCTCTGTAATAGAGACATTCAAGTTATCAAGTGAAAATATGCTTACTTTAACCACTAAATTTGCCTTCAGTAGACAGATCATAAAAGGATCTCTAAGATTATTCATAGCTGAAGTGACTAGCTCTGCTACCAATCAAGCTGACTTAACTTATGGTCTTAAAAATGGATATGACTGACTGCTCAGAAGTAATTTATTTTCCTCTAATTTGTCTCTCAAAGTGTCAATAAAAACAAATTGACCATTACAGTGACGAAACTTGTTGGATCCATCTGCATAGCTGGATGTATAAAGACCTCTATTCTTACTCTTATGCGTGCTCAAGCACTTTACATTCCATTTGGGTTCTCCATTTCTCTGTCTGGATAGAGTTACAGAAATTCACCTCTAATACTTTTTCAGATTCTAAGGTGACTCTGATTCTTTTATGCAAATCTGCTAGTACCATTTCTGCTCTTGTAAGATATTCATTTTCTTTTGTTTGTGTCCATCTTCCTTCTGTCTCTCTTCTGTTAGTAATTTTTTCTTCTCTGTCCTCTAATCTAATGTCTTTTTTGTTTTTGTGCATTAAGGGCCCATATTTGACAGGTTTTTCATTATAGATATTCTGTACACCATAGAGAGGCCTATTTTCACTGTTATGTGAACCAACAAAATGGTCTACATAATTCTTAAAACAGAGCCTTGTTACTTATGTGAGCCTGAAAGAAGTGTGCAGCAGCACTTTTTTGTCAAGGTGTAGGCTTGTCTCAACTTTAGGAAATCAAACTCTTATGCCACCTGGTGTCTACCAAGGAAAATGCAGTCAGAAACAAGCTGTGCCTTCAACAAAATGAGTGGCATATCCAATCTACTGAGGTTATGCATGATTTATTCTATTCATATGACACATCTCTCCGTGATGACATGTTGCCCCTCATTTGAACCTCAACACTGAGCAACCCTAGCATCAGCCTAGACAGGGATTTGCTACTCTTCATTAATAGTCCCTAATTCCCTATTTCCTAGAGAAAAATTAGTTCCCTCATTTCCTCACTTCTCTGTTCATTGTTACAAGATGAGAAAATTCTAGAGCTGGAAGGGACCTCAAAAATAATCTAATGAAAACTTCTTGTAAAATTCACCCAAGAAGTTAGTGGCAGATTCATCAGAAGAACACAGGCCTCTTTCTTCCTAATGAAAAAGCTTCAAACATTATGTTCACCATACCTTATCTCACAGAGTTTAAGATCAATTAAGGAGACATAGCTAGCTAAGAGAAATAATTAAGAAGCATAAGTAAAAGAAAGAAAACACTATGAAATCTATGAATGAAAATATAATACTTTTTATAACTTCTGTCACTTAAAATGAAGGTTATTGGTCTAATTATATATTTATTTACTTAGTTGATTGAAAGAAACATAGAGAGGTTGTTTGCCATAACATAGTGGAACTTGACTAAGAGGCATGGCATCAATTGGGAAAGAACCAGGCAGAGGAACATCCAGGGCTGGAGAAAGACACTGGGTGCGGAGAGTGGCAGGGGTCCACTAATCAGAGTTCACAGATATTGTAAATTACTATATGGCCAAATAGCCAAGGAGTTCCAACCTCCTGGGAAAAGTAATGCATCACAAGTGGAGATGGTAAATGACACTCATCACCAGGTAAGTCATCTCTATCAGATTTCTAATTGGAGCTTGAACGCCAGAGGTGCCTCCAATTCTGAAAGAGGAACTGCTGGGAAGAATTAGGATGGCATTATGTTTGGCTCTTAATTTTATTGGTGGAATGGAAGACTTGAGTCCCAGATGTTCATTGTGTTGCAGAGCAAACAAATGGAGGCAGTCGTTCGATACTCAGTGTAGGACAGCACTGTAGCACTTAGATCCAGGCTGAGTCACTCTGAGCACAGAGGAGCTGGGGAACTTGCCCTGTCTTTTCAAATACTGGGCCTATTTGTGCTAGCAAGGCTGTCTCTAGCTGCCTTACATTAGAGAGAAGCCTCCTATTTCACATTCTACTCTAAGATTCTTTTACTTAACACGATTTACTGAGGGCCTACCCTCTGTTGAGCACAGTGATGGTGCTCACAGTTGTATTTCTAACACAATAGTTAAAAACAAAATGCATTTTCTGCCAACATGGAGCTGGAATTTCCTTGGGAACCAGATGCAGCTATAGGATGAACTAGTTGACGCTACAGGTTAGTATTTTGTCAGCTAGTAAGTATGGCTGGAAAGTCATGTATTCACTGTATCGGCTTAAGTTATTTTTATCATTGACACTTTATAGAAATAGATTCAAATAATACCCCAAAAGTCAAGGCCCTTACCATAATGTTTTAAAACTAAAGTAGCTTTGGCCAATGGCACATGCTAAGTTAGTGATTAAAAGACGGAAGCATCACTTGTAGCAACACAGTAGGTAAAGAGCAAAGAAATTTCATCAAAGTGAAACTATGCCAAGACTAGAGCAGCGGGCAAAATGGGAGCACCACAGGATAGTGCATTTTACTCAGAGCCTCTGGAGAAATGGAAACTTCTGAAGTCCTGCTTTTCTCTGAACATATTAATGTCTTACTTCAAAGGATATTGACTGGTTCCCAGTAGGAATATCATAGAGATTTATGTGGTGAATGAATGAATGAATGTTGATGATGTTTATCACAGACTACACTTTATTCTCTTTGGCCTGTGATGACAACTTGAGTAGGCAGCCAACCCAATTCTTTATCCACTTTCATTAGCAATTTGTACCCCAAGAATATTCTTCTCATCACCTCCTTCTGTTTTACTTGTTGGTCATTTAAAGCTTTTGAAAATATAAAGCTTTTCGTTGAAATGAAAAAAGCTTGAGCAACTGCAGACTAGCGAGTTAATCAAGACTTTAAGTTCTATTAAATGTGATGAGGCAGATTTCAGTACACACCAGCCCATCTTAGTGACAATGCCACAGACTGAACTCTTCAAAATGACTGACGGCTCCATTTGCCAGGCAGCCATTTTGAGTGGCAGTTTCACTTGCAAAGTGTCCATTTTGAGTGGCATCTCAACACCAAGAACATCCAGTTTGACTGACAGCTTCACATACAAAGAAGTGAAGCCAGAATATCTCTGAGAAGCTGAGGAGAGGATGTGGAAGAGATACATTCCTTGGGCTTTGTGCCTTCACCACCGTGTTTTCTGTGAATAGTTCATCATCACTACTAAAAGAGCATAAAATACACACATGTAAATAAGACAGCACTTGCTTCCTCACAGCTGGGCTTCAAGTCAACATAGCTTTGTGTCGTTCCACATGAAAATGTTTACATCCTTCTAAATAATATAAAACATAACCATTCCAAGTTATTACTGAAGTTTTAGTTATGCCTACTAAACGACCATATTGTTCCATTAACCACCAAAGTGAACTGATAAGACTCAACACTTTCTATTTTTCCTGTGTGGACATAATTTCCATACTATCTTAGCAAACATCTTTGACTTTAGATTTAAGTTCACTATAAAACACGAAGGGAACCAACAACAGAGCATAGCTGCCTAAAATGTCAATCTAAGCCATACAAAAAGTTTACATTATTTTTTGAGCACCTACTTGTGAATAACACAGTGCTAGAGACTAGTAATTAGAAAACGTAGTGACTGGAAGAAGATTTTTCAAAAGTGTTCAGCACAGTCCATCCATCGTAGCCCTTCTCCACTTTGCTTCTTTTTCTACCATATCTTTATTTTCAAAGATTCAGGCTGCTGATTGAGTACTGACAAAAGTGTCCCTTTCTTGTGCTCATAATCTGTGATAGTTTCTTACTGAACACCACATCAGCTATATAATTTCCATCTCAGTTTTAAAGAATTCTATAGAATGATCGCAGAGTACTGTTCCAGGTTTGTTTTACAATAGCCCTTATATTAGTTTGCTAGAACTGCCATAACAAAATACCACAAACTGGGTGGCTTGAACAAGAGAAATTTATTTTTTCACAGTTATGCAGCTGAGAGTCCAAGACCAAGATGGCAGCAGGTTTGGTTTCTCCTGAGGCCTCTATCTTGGCTTGCAGATGGCGGCTTTCTCCCTGTGTCCTTGCATGACCTTCCCTCTGTGCATGTGCATCCCTGGTATCTCTTTGTGTGTTCAAATTTCCTTGTCTTTTAAGGACATCAGTCAGATTGAGTTAGAGCTCATCCTAATGGCTTCATTTTGCCTTAATCATCTCTTAAAGGCCCTATCTCCAAATACGGTTACGTTCTGAGGGACTGGGAGTTACAGCTTCAATATATGGGTTTTAGGGGCCACACAAGTCAGCCTGTAACAGCCTCTGACCAGACCTTACACTTTAGCCAGAAATGCAGAATTCCCATTCCCTAAATAAAACATGTTTTTCCACCACTTCATCTTTGAACTGAGTATCTTTAAGAAGACAGATTGGATTCCATATGTCTAGTCAGCTCATTAATAGAGAAGAAAACTGGGGCTTTCTGAAAAAGAAAATTGACTGACCTACCCAAATACTCAGAGGCGGTCGCTCAGTAACACTGTCAGAATTAGATAAAGCCTTGGAAACAGGGCAGGGGCTTTGTACCAATGATAACTCCTCTCAGTTATTCTTTCTGGCTGAAATGAGGTGCTCAGTCATGTTTACTGATTGGAAAATTTTCTGTTATAAAAAGATTTGTTGGGGTCGGCCTGGTGGGGCAGTGGTTAAGTTCGCACGTTCTGCTTTGGCGGCCCGGGGTCCACTGGTTCGGATCCCGGGTGTGGACCTATGCACTGCCTGTGAAGCCATGCTGTAGCAGGCGTCCCACATAAAACAGAGGAAGATGGGCACGGATGTTAGCTCAGGGCTAATCTTCCTCAAAAAAATAAATATATAAAAAAAAGATTTCTTACATGGAACCTCTCAGATGAAGACTTTCTTGATTCTTTTAGCTGGAAATTAGCTTTCTTTCTTTAGAACATTCAAGATTTCACCTTATAGTATTTTTCATGTAATATCTATGTGTTTTTGTTTCAATGTACCTACCTGATGTTGTAAGTTTCTTAAGCACTGACTGAGTGAAAAAGCGAGTCATTTGTTTTCCATGGTAGCATCTAATACCTTGGTTTGCACAAACACATACCAGATGCTCAATAAATCTCAGTAAATATTTATTGTGTTAAATTCCTTGTTAACATCAACCCTCATATTATAAAATTGTCCTGTTTTTAAAAATGCAGTAGTAGGGAAAGGCAGAAGCATTTGATAGATATTTCAGCTGCTCCTCAAGTCAGGAGCTCTCAGAGCTTCTTTCCATCACAATAATTATCATTTGAATTTTAATTAACGGGTTATATATTTGTCACACACCCTCACCCCCCCCCCCCAGGAGGCTGCATGAACCTTCACGACTACTGTGTCTTGTTAATCTTTGTATCCTTAATATTTAAGCTGGCATATAGTAGATACTCTGAAAGAGTTGAATGAGTAAATGCGTGAATGAAGAGGTCCTCCTAATCAATGGGATCCAGGATACTGGTGTGCAGTTTCCAGTTGGAAATGCTTTGTATTTAAAGACATCAAATAGGTATAGATCGCCATCTAGTGGAAAATGTAGAGCAATGCTATGCGAAAATGGAACTCCTCTCTTCGAACAGTACATTGAAATTTTACCGGGCAGCAAACACCCTTCTAAGTCTCTAGCCATTGAAGAAAGAATATAATTGTTATTTTCCAACACTCACTACAACAATACACAAGTTATATATTCTTTTTCATATAACACTTTTAAAAACATTTCTTTGGTGAAAAACCTTAATGAAAAATTCTCTGGATTTGGTAAAACCAGGATGTACCTTCCAGTGTGCTCAAAAGTGCAAATGTATATCCATCCTTTCAGATATTGTCCTTCTTGTTAATTTATTCCTCTGCCCTGCTTTTTATGTCAGTTACTCTAGCTAGTGCTCTATTAGTAGACACACTCTCAGCAACAGGCAACTGTTATTTTTTTTCTTTTTGGTGAGAAAGATTGGCCCTGAGCTCACACCTCTTGCCAGTCTTTCTCTTTTTGCTTGAGGAAGATTGTCGCTGAGCTAACATCCATGCCAATTTTCCTCTACTTTGTATGTGGGACACCACCACAGCATTGCTGGAAGAGCGGTGTGTAGGTCCACACTCAGGGGCCAAACCCACAAATTCAAGGCCCCCAAAGTGGAGTGCATGACCTTAACCACTATGCCACTAGGCCAGCCCCAGCTACAGGAAACTTTTATCCAGGCAAGCATAGTCTTTCTCATTATCTTTACATTTTCTAAATTTTAGAAATGCTTTAAGATATGAGTGACTTTTTCATTGAAATCATTTGTAACTACAGTCTGTGTTTGTCTGCTTGTGTACTCTGCACTGTGTTGTCTCTGAAATTGAAAATAGGACAGCAGAGTCTCAGAAGCACATTTGTCAATAGCTGTATGGTTTGAATAATCTTGCTGGTCATGTCCCATCCCTGGTTATCTATTTCATATTTATGGAAAAAATTCAAATCATCATTCTATTAAGAGATATTTATTTAACGCTATCCTATTGAAATAGTATATCTAAGTTATACAAAAATTTAATATATGGTCCTAGATTCTAGAAAACTTTTAATCTATTAATAGCTCATGTTTTTATTCAAAAGTCTATGTTAGTAATACTTCCAGAATTGATTCCAGCCATACTTCCATTATTCCAGCCATAATAAAGTTTTAGAACTTGAAATTACCCCAATATCATACACACACACAAATCAGACAAAATAAAATATTTGAAGCAACTGTTTTCAGATATTACACAATAGGCATCATGAGATTGTGATCCTTGTGAAAAAGGAGAACACATGAGATGAGATCCATATCCACGCTGGTTTCCTGCCTGGGACATTTTCCAAACTGGTATAGCAATAGAAACTATCCAAAATCAAACATAGAAAGTAAAAAGACTGAAAAACATGGCAAAGCACCAGTGAGTTTGGGGAAAATTCCGAGCACTTTTATATATGGGTAATTAAGTTCCCAAAGGAGATGGAAGAAAAAATATTTGAAGGAATAATGACCAAAAATTTCTCAAATTTGATGAAAATTCTAAATCCACAGATCCAGAAAGCTCCATGAATCCCAAACACAGAAACTACACAAAGGCGCATCATAATAAAATTTCTCAAAGCTAATAACAAAGAGAAAATCTTAGGTGCAGCATGAGAAAAAAATTAGATATCAGAGAACAACGATAAAGATTATAGCAGATATCTCATAGAAAAGAATGCAAACAGACAACAATGAAGCAATATCTATAAAGTATTGAAAAGAAAAAAATCTAAAAACCTAGAATTCTATATCCAGCAAAAGTATCTTTCAGAAATGATGTTATAGACTGAATGTTTGTCTCCTCCTCAAATTCATACTTGGAAATCCTAGCCCCCCAGTGTGAAGGAATTAGGGAGGTGGTTAAGTCATGAGGTGATTAGGTCATGAGGGTGGAGCTGTATTAGTGCACTTATAAAAAAAACTCAGGGAGTTCTCCCACTCTTTCCACCATATGAAGACACAGCAAAAAGATGTCTGCCCATGAACCAGGAAGTGAGGTCTTACAAGACACTGAATCTGCTAGAGCCTTGATCTTGGATTTCTTAGCCTCCAAAAATGTGAGAAATAAGTTTCTGTTGTTTATAAGCCACTCCAGTCTATGGTATTCTGTTATAGTTGCCTAAATGGACCAAGAAGTAGGGGTGCTACTGTAACAAATAACTAAAAACATGGAAGTGGCTTTAGAACTGAGTAATAATTGGAGGCTGGAAGAGTTTTGAGGCTCATGCTAGAAAGTCTACACTGCCATGAACGGACAATTAAGGGAAATTCTGGTGAGAACTCAGAAAAAAAAAAGAGCTCTAAAGAAAGTCTTAATCTTCTTAAAGAATATCTAAATAATCATGAACAGAATGTCAGTAGAAATATGGACTGATAAAGGCCATTCTGATGAGGTCTCAAATGGAAATGAGGAACATGTTATTGGAAACTGGAGGAAAGGTGAAAGTGACAAAAACTTGGCTAAACTGTATTTGTGTTCTAGTGTTTTGTGAAAGGTAGAATTTGTGAGCAATGAATTAGATATTTAGCTGAAGTTATTTCTAAGTAAAATGTTGAAGATTTGGCTTGGCTTCTCCTGACTGCTTATAGTAAAATCCAAGAGAAGAGAAATAGGTTAAAGATAGAATCATTAAGCAAAAAGAAATTAGAACTAAAGATTTGGAGAATTCTCAGCTTACCATATTGCAAAGAATGAGAAGGCTTGTTAAAAAGAAAACAGTAACTGTATGGCCAAGCAATTCTTTGGTAAAGAGATTAGTATTGGTGTGAGTGGTGGACCCAATCAGCCATCTCAACAGAAACCAGATACTATTCTTCAAGACAAGGGAAGAATGACCACAAAAGTGATTTCATTCATCATCAGGCTTGCCTCTTTGCCTTCAAAAGGGGGAACCATTGCCTCACTTTCAAAGCTGTGGGAGCCCAATCCCTATTCAGCCCAGCTGTCGGGGCAGGAAGACCAGCCCAGTGGGCCCAGAAGGTAGGACCTCCATCCCAGTGGACCTGGAGAGCACAGCATTGAGCCAAAGAGGAATATTTTTGAGCCTTACTATCTCAAAGAGTTTGCCTTGCAGTTTGGACTTACTTGGGATCCATTACTCCTTTCTTCTTTCCTGTTTGTCCCTTTTGGACTAGAAATGTCCTATGCCTGTCCCAACATTGTCTTTTGGAAGCACATAAGTTGTTTGTTTTCACAGGTTCACAGCTGGAGAATCATTTGCCTCAGAATGAATTGTACCATGAGTCTCACCCAGATCTGATCTAGATGATATCTAGATGAGACTGAATTTTAGACTTTAGAGTTGATGCTCGAATGAGATAAGACTTTTGGGGCTGTTGCAATGAAATGAGTGTATTTTCTGTGTGAGAAGGACATGAATTTTGGAGGGTCAAGGATGGAATGCTACAGACTGAATGTTTGTGTCCCCCTAAAGTTCATACATTGAAGTCTAATTCCCTATGTGATGGTATTAGGAGGTGAGGTCTTTGAGAGGCAATTAGGTCATGAAGGCGGAGCCCTCACTGATGGATTTAGTGCCCTTAGAAAAGAGACTGCAGAGACCTCCCTTGCCTTTTCTACCATGTGAGCCACACAGCTTCTGGTCTTCTATGATCTATGTCTTTCATAGATGGTCTTCTATGAACCAGAAAGCAGGTTCTCACCAGACACCAAATCTGCTGTTACCTTGATCTTGGACCTCCCAGCCTCTGAAATTGTGAGAAACGAATTTCTGTTGTTTATAAGCCACTCAGTCTGTTATTCTGTGATAGCAGCCTGAACAGACTAAGACAAATGACAATAAAATAAAGACATTTCAGAAATATCAAAGCTGAAACATACACATACCTTGGAGATATTGTGGGTTTGGTACCAGACCACCACAAGAAAGTGAACATCATAATAAAGTGAGTCATGTGAATCTTTTGGTTTCCTAGTGCATATAAAAGTTGTATGTACACTATACTATAGTCTATTAAGTGTGCAATAGCATCATGTCTATAAAAAAATATACATAACAATTAAATTAAAAAATACTTTATTGCTAAACAATGCTAAATACCATCTGAGCTTGCAGTGAGTTGCTATCTTTTTGCTGGTGGAGGGTCCTGTATAAAAAGCAGTATCGGTGAAGCACAATAAAACGAGGTATGCCTGTAATCACCAGTGGACCCACACTACAAAGTATATTGAAAGACATCCTTCAGGCAGAAGGAAAATGACACAATATGTGAATATGAATGTACACAAAACAATGAAGATCGCCAGAAATAGTAACTATGTAGGTTAATATGTAAAACTTTTAAACTATTATTTACATTTATTTAAAAAATAATTGAACATGTAAAAATAATAACAATGGATTGTGAGACTTATATAAGGGATTAAAATGTTTGACGTCAATAGCACAAAGGCACAAAGACTGGGAGTGGAAAATTGGAATTGTAATATTGTTGCAAGATGCTTTTATTTAGAGGAAGGGGTAAAATACCGCTTGAAGGTAGATTGTGATAAATTAAAGGTATATACTATAAAACTAAAGCATCTGCTAGAATAACAAAATGAAGAGTTATGGCCCATAAACTGACGAGAAGCTAAAAGGGAATCATAAAAGTTGCACAGTTATTCCAAAAGAGTGCAGAAAAGAAGAGAAAAGGGAACAAAGAACAGTTGAAATAAATAGAGAACAAACTGAAATATGGTAGATTAAAACTAATGAAATAAACAATCATATTAAATATAAATGGTCTAACCATCCCATTAAAAGGTAAAGATTGTTAAATTAGATAAAAGGCCATGACCCAAACGTACATTGCCTATAAGAAACCCACTTTAATTTTAAAGATGAAAATAGGTTAGAAGTAACAGGATGAAAAATGATCCACTATGCTAACAGTAATGAAAAGAAGCCTCAAGTGGCTATACTAATATCAGTCAAAGTAGATTTTGGAGCTAAGAACATTGCCAGTGACATATACGTTCATTTCATAATGATAAAGAGGTCAATTCATCAAGAAAACCTAACAAAACTCTGAATATTTATGCACCCAAAAACAGAACTTGAAAATACATGAAGCAAAAACTAATATTAACTACAAAGAGAGATTGTCAAATACACAAGTTGAGGATTTACATACAGATCCCTCAATAACTAGCAGAACAAGTAGACAGGAAAACAATAATGCCATGAAAGACAATCAACAATGCTATCAATCAACTTGTCCTAATTGACGTTTACAGACTACTGTAACCAACAATGATAGGATACACATTTACCAAGCTAGACTACATTCTGTGCTGTAAAAAGTCTCAATAAAGTTTAAATGGTTTGTCATAAAAAGCATCTTCTCAGACCACAATGGAATTCAGTAAAAATCAATTTTTAAAAATTCCCAAACTGAAAGGATAGTTTCTTGAGCAAATGTTACTGGGAAAACCGGAGAAATACATGCACAATAATGAAAGTGGACCCCTATCTCACACCACTTACAAAAATTAACTTGAAATGCATCAAAGACTTAGACATAAGACCTGATACCATAAAAATCCTAGAAGAAATTGTGGGGAAGAAGCTCCTCAACACTGGTTTTGGAAATGATTTTTTTGTATATGATGCCAAAAACATGAGCAGCAAAGGCAAAAATCAATAAATGGGACCACATTAAACTCAAAAGCTTCTGCACAGCAAAAGAAACAATTAACAAAATAAAAATCCTACAGAATGGGAGAAAATTTTGCAAACCATATATCAGGTAAGGGGTTAATATCCAAAATATATAAGGAACATATAACAATAACAAAAAAACAGAAGTGGTACAGAAATAATTCATGTGTAAACATACACAATGAAAGTTACTTAAAAAAATAACAGAAAAATCCAATTAAAAAATGGGCACAGAATTAAATAGACATTTTTCCAAAGAGGACATCAATATGGCCAGTACACACATGAAAAGATGCTCAACATCACTAACCATCAGAGAACTGCAAATCAGCACTACAAGGAGATATCACCTCACATCTGTTAGAATGACTATCATCAAGAAGACAAGGGATTAGCAATTGCTGGCAACAATGTGGTGAAAAAATAACCCTTATATACTGTTTGTGGTAATGTAAATTGGTCCAACCATCATGGAAAACAATACAGAGGTTCCTCAAAAAGTTCAAAATAGAACTACCATATAATCCAGCAATTCTACTTCTGGGTATATACCCAAAGAAAATGAAAGCAGGATTTCAAAGAGATACAAGCACTCCCACGTTTATTGCAGCGTTATTCACAGTAGCCAAGACATGGAAACAACCCAAATGTCCATCAATGGATGAATGAATAAAAAAGATGTAGTATATATATACAATGGAATATTATTTGGCCAAGAGAAAGGAGGATATCCTACCATTTGTGACAACACGGATGGACCTTGAGCACACTATGGTAAGTGAGATAATTCAGAGAATGACATGTACTGTATGGTATCACTTACATATGGAATCTAAAAAAACGTCAAACTAATAAAAAACAGAGAGTAAAATGGTAGTTAACAGGGAATAGGAGTGGCAAGATAAAATTGATGGTGTTTAAGGGTACAACTTGCAACAAGTAGTAAAGAAGCCATAGACATATAATTTACAGTATAACAAATATAGACAACAATGTTGTACTATAAACATCAAACTTGCTAAGAGACTAAAACTTAGTAATCCCAACCACTAAAATGAAAGGATAGTTATGTAATACGATAGATGTGCTAAATATTGCTACAATGACAATCATATTAAAATCTATAAAGGTATCAAATTAAGAAGTTGTACACCTTAAATTTACACAATGTTATATGTCAGATATATTCAATTAAAAAATTAAAATAAAATAAAGTAATCCCTAAAAAAATCCCCAACTCCAGGATAGCAAATAAAAGAAAAACTATATAATTTCTACATCAATAGAGTGAAAAATAGTTTAATAAGCAATAATTAATCTAAAAGGAGGCAAGGAGAATTGAAAAAGCTCATAATAAATAGTAAGGCAATATATATTCAAAATATCAATAATTATATTATGTATTGACTATAAACTCCAATTAAAATAAAGACTAAAAATGATGGGGGACGTAACTACAGATCTCACAAATATAAAAATAGTGAGTTTTATAAACAATTTTTTGCCAACAAACTTGAAAATTCAAATGAAAACACAAATTTTCAGGCAAATAATAATTTGCAAAACTGAAACAAGATGAAATAGAACATTGGGATAGTCCTATGTCACTAAAAATGGATCTAGAGTTAAAATGTTTCCACAGAGAACATTATAGACCCAGAAAGAAGATAAGAAGGGAAGAAATAGAAATTTTCATGTATATAGATGACCTAATTTTATATGTAAAACATTCAAAAAAGATTTATTTATAAACTGTCAGAATTAAAAATTTATTTTGTAAACTTGTGCATAGCAAGTCAATAGCATAAATTTAACTGTGTGCAGTTGAGAAAGAGATGCCAACATGTATGGTGACCTAATTTATGACAAAGATGACACTGTAGTGAACAGAATAAATAGTGATATTTCCTTTAAATGGTACTGGATCAATTGACTATACACATGGAAAAAGAAATGAGTTATGACGACTATCACCTCCCACCATAATAAAAAGTCAATTCCAGATATAAATCTAAATGTGAAAAGCAAACAATAAAGCTTTTAAAAGAAATCAAAGAGAAATCATAACTTTATGGTAACCAACGATTTATCAAACGAGATATAAAAAGTGACATGAGAAGAAAAACATGATATATTGAATTATGTTAAAATGAGGAAGTCTTTATCCAAGGACACTATTAAAAGGGTAAAAATGCAAGCAGAAAAATGTGAGAAAGTATTTGAAATTCAAGTATTTGATAAAGGACCTATACCCAGAGTATATATAAAGAACTACAAATGAATAAAAAGAAGACAGAAAATCTAATATAAATACACACAAAAGACTTAAGCAGGTACTTCACCAAAGATGATATGCATATAACCAAGAAACATATAAAAGCTTCTCAACTTAATTGGTTATCAGGGAAATGCTAATTAAAACTACAGTTCAATTCCATCATACAAACAATGGAATGGTAAACAGTAATAGAACAAAAAAATATCCAATATGGGAGAAGTTATATAGCAACTGAAACTTTCAAACAATTCTGGTACAACCAATTTGGAAAACTTTTTGATAATATCTAATAAGGTTGGGTATACACAGAGATTCAGACCCAATAATTTGACTCTTATGTATTTATCTTATAGATTTGCATATGTATCTTTACTAAAATATATGGACAAGAATGTCTATAAAAATAGCCCGAAAGACCCCCAAACTGAAAACAATAAATAACCAAAACAATGGATAAACAAAGTATATGGATCCACAGTAGAGTTGATAAATAATTGTGGTATACTTATTCAAAGGAATATTATACAGCAGTGAGAATGAACTGTCTACTATTATATGCAACAACATGGATGAATCTTAACAAGCATAATTTGAGCAAAAGACACAACACAGAAATGAGTGCATACTATACAATTCCAATAATGTAAAGTTCTAAAGCAGGCAAAAATAATCTATGGGGCTAGAAATTAGGAGAGCAGTTACCCCAGGCAGGCAGTGTGCAGGCTTGGAAAGAGCACAAAGAGTTTGGGTAATGTTATTGCTTGACTGGGGTGATGCTTACATAGATGTATTTACTTTATGAATATTCATCAAGCCGTATACTTTTAACATGTGCATTTTTCCTTAGGTAAATAATACTTTATTAAAATTCACACTTAAAATGTAGATCAGCTGTAGTACCCTCTGCTTAAAACAGTCCAGTGCCTGCCCACTGTAATTAAAATAACACTTAAAATTATGAAATCATATTTATTATGCATAATTTTATGCTAAATACTCTAAAACTGGATTGAATATGTTTTTTGGACAATGTATTATTGACATTAATCCCAAAAAGTTGGAGAATCTGAAGAATGCAATCGTTACAGAAGAAATTGAAAATGTAATCAAAGATCTACTCTGGAAAAGCTATCAGTCCCTGAGCATAAGATGGAAAAAATTATACCAATTGTGTAAGGAATAGATAATGCACATGTTAAATAAATTGTTCCAAATCATAAAGAAAAACAATATTTTTCAGCTCATTCTATGAGTTTGTAAGAGCTTAGACACCAAAAAAAAGAGATATTTTAAGGTACAAGCATTTGTATATGCACAATCGTACACACACAAATACACACACAGAAAAAAATAGGGCAATCTCATCTGTAAACATAGAAACACAAATTTGAAACAAAATATTGTGAATCCATTCCAGGCAAATAATATAAGAATAACAGCATAACCAAGTACGTATTATTCTAGATATATAAGATTGGGTTGGCATTATAAAGTATCTTGGTGTAATTTATGCTCTTAATAGATTCAAAAAGAAAAATAAATGTGACTTTTTCAGTACATGTCTGAAAAAAATCACATGATATAATTCAGTCACCTTTCTTTATAATGCTCTCTTAGCTTGATAGAATTTGTCTACCAGAAACCCTACAGCATGCCAACATGATAAATAGTGATAAAATATTTAAAGATTTCTAGGAGGAAGAAGTTAAGGATGCTCACATTCAAAGAGAATGAACTGATGACCTATTGTGACTGACAACTGAGTTCCACCAGGAGTGGAGAAATTATACCAATAGACAAAAAACTCTCCAATTTGCTATATATCAGCTATAATTAACTAGAAAATGATATTAATAAACTGAACAGGATGTAATTATTATAGCTATTTATTTAAGGTTTGTGGCCAGAGGAAGATTTTTTGAATATAACTAAGAAGACCACACTCACGGTGAGCAAACAGGAGCTAGAATTTGGAACACTGCAAGAGGAAGTCATAGAATAAAGGTGCTCCTGCGCTATGCAGAGCCAGTTTTGGACAAAACTATGAAGTGCAAGTGTTGATTTAGGCCTGTTTTCTGATCACTCTTAAATTCCACTCTAGCTCCTGATGGCTGGCGGTCTGATGCTGCTCCACCGATATCACAGTCCCCGACACCACGGAGATGGGTGAAATACTGCTCTTCTTGACCTGTGTTCTCTGATCCTTTGCCTGCTCCTTCCTCCAAACACAGAGGTACCAATCCTATAATTCTCAGGTCTCAGGGCCCTGATCTCACTTTTCCAAGGTATAGAAAAGTTCATTCGGAAACTGCTTCATAGTAAGTGTTAATGACTCATAACTATGTCATATGGGACCTCTCCTACGATAGCTACTTGTTTTGGAAAAGCAGAAACTTTATTTCAAAGGATTGAGTCTTTTTTGGGTTTTTTTGAGGAAGATTAGCTCTGAGCTAACATCTGCTGCCAATCCTCCTCTTTTTGCTGAGGAAGACTGTCCCTGAGCTAACATCCCTGCCCATCTTCCTCTCCTTTATATGTGGGACGCCTGCCACAGCATGGGGTGCCAAGTGGTGCCATGTCCACACCCGGGATCTGAACCAGCAAACCCTGGGCCACTGAAGTAGAATGTGCACACTGAACCACTGAGCCACCCGGCCAGTCTGGATTGAGTCTTTAATGGGGGTGAAATCATGAACACTGGTTTACTCTTATCTCAATTTATTCACATACATTTGGTTAAATGAAATTAAAATTAATAGATTTATTAGAAGGATAAATCAGTGAATAAACAAAACAAAATGTAACAAAAGCCATGTGATGTTTAAAATTGTACTGTTCCGCTCAAGGTGGGCTTGGGAGTGAGGAGTGAGGGGTGGTCTGGTGGTGGTTGAGGTTCAAAGGAAAAGAAAAGGTCTGAACAGTTGAGTCAACAGTAATTCTATGACAACACTTTTATTCAAAAAGCAGGAGACTCAGCATCTACATAGCATCGTAGCGTCGAGCCCTATGCACACCAAGTATGGATATACATCCAGTCCTACGCCAAGACTTTGCCTCTTCTTCTGGGTTAGCTTGTTGAAAATATAGGCCCACAGGTCTCACACTGACAGATTTGGTGGATTTCTGCGTTGGGGTCCAGGAGCCAGCATTTCCATAGTCAGGTATTTTAGGGTCACACTTTGAAAAATAATAGAAATGTGATTACTTCTTTGAACAACAGATGGCAGTAAAGTCAAAAGAAAGATGGAATTTTTCGTAGCTTCAGCAGTTGTCAGGAAGCAACTTTGACCCCCAACCTCTGTATGGGCCACACTTTTAAATATAAAGAGCTTCTTTGAAAGGTTGCTGGCTCCAAACGTAATCCTTAGTACATAGTTAGAAGAATATCTTATTATTCTCTTACCTGGTGAAACCTTCTATTTGTTTAGCAATTTAAAATTTCAAAACTCTATCTAAAAGAATATATTATGGTATTGTCCTCCTCTTCCCTGAAGACTTTAGTTACTTGACCCACTCATCTCCTCAAAACTGATATTTGGTCTGGGCAAGTGTATTAAAATAAGAATGATTTGGGTATATCTATGCTTTATTATTTTATCTATTCAACAAATAGCTCTTACGCTCCTGCAATGTGTTCCAGGACAGATGGAGAAAACATTACTTCTGAGGAATATAAATAAGTACAGAGATAAATCAGGAAAGAGTCATTTGATAAATGATGTAAATGGGAATAATAACGTGCTAATCTGAAGCCAGTCTGTCTTTGAAGAATTAAAGATGTTTTTCTGCACCAAGCGACATTCAGGTCGAGGCTTAATTTCTAAAAAGAAAAAGCTAAACACAGACTTGTAGAGAGATAGGAGGGAGGAATATATTCTGCAGAGGGAACCACATTGTGGAAAAACTTCCAACCCAAGAGATAGTGTAGTGACTTCAGGGAAATTCGGATAATTTACCATGTTTGGAGCAAAGATTTAAGATGGGACATAAAAGAAATTTAGTTGGAATTCTAAGAGACCAAACCATAAAAGATCTCAAACGCCAAGCTTGGGAACTTGGAAGTATCACAAAGAAAGTTATTGTGGGGTGTTAAGGAGGCAATTAAAAAGCTCAGACACATCATTATTTTCTTTGGTTGTGATAAAACCATACAAGGTGGTCAGAAAAGAATTCTAATAGAGATTTCTTAGAGGGAGAAGAAAACTATGAGAAACATTGTCATTTCCTCCAAGATCATACAGCTTTGTAAGGCACAGACCTAGGAGCACCAGGACTTCTGAGTTATGTCCAGGGCTCTCTCCAAGGCATGGAACAGCCTTGCGCCATAACTGTGCTTAGACCCAAAGCCATAAACACCCCCACAATCCACTGAGCACCTACTCTGTGTCAGTCAAAGACTAAGTATTTTACACACAGTATCTCTAATCCTAAACCAAAATCCAAGACCGCTGTTAAGCCCATGAAACAGATATGGATGTTGAGGCACTGAAAGTCCAGAAAGTGGAACAAATTTTAGAGAATGGAAGATGTGAAGGAATGCAAACTTTATTGGCTTTAAGTTTAAGTACATTTCCTATTCAACTGAGTCAAGAGAAATAAAATAATTTTCTCTGTTCTGTGTCAGTGTTTGGGTGTTTTGTGGTTGAGAAAGCATTGTATTTAGAAGAAATATATAAAAATGACAGAAAATTAAATGCTCCTGTGGATTTAAAGCTTTCCCATACCTTGAACTGACCTTTGTATTCAGACTGAAACGTTCTCATTTCATTCTCCTCAATAGCTCATCTGAAGTTCATATTAATATTCATTCTTCACAGATGAGGAAATTGAGATCCAGAGAGGTTAAGTGACTTGGACCTACACAGCCTATAAATGTCAGGCAGACAAAGCAAATTGCAAGACAAAAAGACTAAAATGCTATTAAGCCTATTTAAATGGATAGCATACAAAAATAACAAAGGAAGATTCTTTATCTTTGCAATGATATCTTATTTTCTGATTATAAAAGTAATGTATGGTCATTATTGACATTTGAAAAGAAAATGAGTTTTTATTGACCAAACAAGTGAATACCAAAACTATAATATAAAAGGAAAATGTTCAAAACACAATACTGAGCACTTAACCAATATTCTGTCCCCTCATAGTTTCTCAAAACACTGTCCCCCATCAATAGGGGGAAATAGTAGCAAGTTAACAATATATCTAACAGATTTATAATAGAATCTTCACCCTATAACTAGAGAATATATCTTTTTAAAAAGTCCATGGAAAATATCATAAGCATTAAAAAAAATTCTAAGAGATCTGTTGTCTAAGTTTCAATGAAACTTCAAACTAATATTTAAATAGAACAAGAGTAATCACAGCCTTTGAGGTGGAGCATAATGAAAATAGGGACAGTAAACCAAATCTGCACTGGGAGGGAAATTCATTGCTTCTAATGTTCTTTTTAAATTATTATTATAGAAATAGAAAATGTAAGTAGCATTCATTTTGAATTAGTGACATTCTACATATCACATGCCTGGAAAATATACAGGAATGATATTAGAATTTCTTTGATAGCAAGTGACAAAAACTCAGCTAAGGGCAGATTAAACAGGAAGATGTTTTCTTCAATGAATTTTAGAGAAACTGACAAGCATGATAAAAAATAAAGGAATCAGGCTATTGGGGACCCCAAGGACAGAAAGCATGTATGGATGCTTCCAGTCCCCTCTCCCTCTCTCTCTCTTATTTTTATTTCTTTTTGGCTCTGTTCTTCATGTGACTACAAAATGGCTACAGAAAGCTGAAGATTCTTTGACTTGTGGACCTGAGAAGTAATGGACTTTTCTCACAAATTCCTGTTAGAACAAGGCCATGGAAGAACTTTTAAAAGTCTCACTTGAGTCATTTACCTATTCAAAAATGATATATCCTTCTCTCTCTCAGGGAAGGGTAAATCTTCATACAAATTTTGGGAAGATCATTCTGGAAAGCCGAAACCAAAGGATGAGACAAACAGTCCTGAAAATGAAGCTACCTGGTAGAAAATGTAAGATCCTAGGAGCAAAAACCAAGTTGCAATCATCAGCTTGAACTGGAAGTTATGTTGAGACAAAGAAAAAGTATTACAAAGCTCTCCTGAAAATAGAAGGATGTGAAGGAGAATAAAAGCGTTTTATATATATACATATACGAAAATAGGAAACTATGACTTTAATAGTTAATGCAATAAGGGGTTCTTTGTAGGAATGATTTAGTAAATAGAATTAAAATAAGAAAACACATCAACATTTGAAAGAAATAAATACATCTAGAGGTAGGGAAGGGATCAAAAAGCAATTATTTTCTGAAAATTTAGAAAACTACAAGACGTTGAATGACTATCGATATGATACATGCAGCATTGCTCTGGGCTGCATTTATGTATCTGGAGCTTCAGATAACAACACAAATTTCACCATCTTCTTTCATTCGCCCCTCGCCTCCCCTCGAATTCATTGCAAAATGCCTCCACTTCGATTCATCTAAAATCCCCCAGGGATGTCTCCTGTGCATTTGATTCTAACCACAAGTCTAGTAAGCTGTTTAGGTGGCTACTGTTTGGCATTGGCTTTTCTTTCCTTTTCTAGTCTTCTGCTGTGGTTGAGTACTGGTAGGTCCAGTGGACTTCATTGTTCTCTAGCAGGGGCTGGAGTCTTTTGCTAGACATCTTCCAAATGCCCTGTGTGATCCAGAAATTACCTTCTGCCAGAACCCAGAGTAGCTAAGAATCTGGGAGATGAAAAGCTGCATGTGCTCTGTTTCAAAGGAACACTTTTATAAAAGATACCAAAATAGTGTTGCTCATATATCCCAATGTCTTACAGACTTTATGAAATGAAACTGCTCTTTCACTTTTTACTTACGGTCTCCTTATTCAACACAGTCCTCAGACATAAATCCGGATGGGATCTGGACAGTGAAATAAATCTGAATGACAGATAATGTGCTTTCCTCAAAAGCGACTCTCCTGTTTGTCAGGCAAAAGAAGACATTTGTTTATTTCAATGGAGGTGACTTCACTATTATTTGCTCCTTTTCCCTTTGGAATGCTTGTTCTCTCAGATCCAAGCTAAGTGCAAATTTTCTGCATAGCAGAAACCTGGACATGAGTCTAGGTTTTTTGATAGTTTGTTTTTCTATGTGCTGGTAAAGATCATGGATAGTCTGTTTTAAAGGGATAGACAAACCAAAAACAGACAAACAAAAGTATGTGCAACTAGAGAAAATTGAATCGTGGTGAATTGGACTAAGTCTGTTTCCCATCCTTCTCAATTTTGGTGGTGGTTCATACTGTCTTACTCTCATTGAAACTTAGCTTAGTCTAATATTCCTCCAAGTCTCCAAATTAAGCTATTACTTGCAGTCTAAAACAACACAATATAGCACTAATTCAACTCTATTTTGTCTCATGTTGCTCTCTAATTGGTTCATGTCTGTCAATCATCTCTCTAACTAGACAACAATCTTGAACAGGCAGGAATCACATCTTACATTATTGTGACCCCAAAGTGTCTAATATGGGGTTGCATATGGAGCAGGGACTCAGTAAATGCCTATTTCCATTCATATCTTACTTACAGGGTAAACTCCTTTCCCAGGATTGGACACTGAAATCATTAATGGAAAAATCAATTTGTATTAGAAATTTCTCAAATCATATTCCTATTTTATTAGCATGTAATTTTCTGAATATGGTAGCAAACTATCTGTTAATGAATTCTGTTTCAAATACTCTCATTATGAAACTTTCAAATCTCATTAAATAAACCAGGCATTAAAAATACAAGGATAATAGAATGAAACGGGAAACTGTTGATACGATTAGATTTGGGTAACTATCCTCTTTTACTAAGGGAAAAAAATATTGCTTGAGTAAATGATAACTCAAGCATAGGAAACATACTTTACAAAGTACAAAGAATACGTTTCTCTACATGTTTTAGTAGAAGCAAAAACTTCTTAGCCAATAGCATCCTAGCTAGAGATATAGATAGAAATATGAAATGTGGTGTATCTTAACAGGAGCATGTTGATATTAGCATTTTTATGATGTACATTTTCAAAGGTGATATAGAACAAAAATATGCACCATATAAAGATACTTTCTACTAATTCCATTTCTCATGTACCATGGTCCAAGTCTTTATTCAAATGTACTTATTAGAAATTTAAACACAGGTTTATTCACTGCTATTTGCTCTAGACATCTTTACCAACTCTCCTTTTCTGGAAATGTAGTAAAGAACACTTAATTGAGTAGTGTAGATTTCTAAAAAGTGTTGACCCTGCCTAAAGCATTTTTCTTCTCTCTCAACCAGATATTATGCTTCCTGGAGGCAGAAAGGAAAAAAAAAAAAAAGAAAGAAAGAAACAGATAAATAAAAAATCATTCAGTTCTTGCATATTTAAATCCATTAGAGAATCATAAAATGTCAGAGATAGAATCACTCTTCAGATCATTCTAGACCTACCTACTTTATAACTGAGAGCAATACCAGCAATAGAAGTGGAATTCTTTACTTAAAATGTGCTGTTAATTGAAGACAGAATAACTGGTTCCTGACATGCATAGTAATACTCTTTCTAACATCCCCCAGCAAGCTGAATGTTGAATAAAAAATCCAATCCTTAACCTGCCCTCTTTGTTTCCCTATTTTCTGAAATCACAATCCAGTAAGACCTGTGTCTGTTCAGCCCCCATATTAACTGCTCTTGGTGCGCCTTCTGCTGCTTCCTGTTGCTCCTGTGAAGAAAGCTTTGGTTAGGGAAGGTGCCTGAGGAGACCCCAGACCTAGACTCACAAGAGCATCTGTGAGATACCACAAAGGTGTCTGTGAGCTCTTGACCAAATCACTGTACATCTTTGGGTTTCATTTCTTCACCACCAAAAAAAACGGGAAAGGAGGTGTATCCAAAATGTGGCCCTAGAAGCAGCAATGTTGACAATACCGTGGAGCTTGTTAGAAATGCAGAATCTCAGACCCTCCCTCAGACACCTGAACTGGAATCAGCATTTTAACAAAATGTTCAGGTGATTCGTGTGCGCATTAAAGTTTGAGAAGTGCTGAAGGGATTTTAAGAAGGTTTATCTTCCTGTTACATTGCATTTATGTGTTTTAGTATAGAGGTGATTCTACCACATCGGTTTTTGCCATTAAGAAAAGCCACACTATTGGGGCTCTGCAGAGACAGGAAAGCTTTTTCCAGGCCCTTCAAGTCTTACCATCTGATCCCCATCTCTCCCTCTATGTACTCATGGCTTTGAAGTAGATCTTTCTCCCACTCCAGTTCTGTTTCTGCCCATATAATGAAGCACTTCCTGTCAGCTTTGTCTAGATGACTTCATCCAGCTGGGAGATCCTCCTGCCAGGCCAGGAAAGGGCC
Organism: Equus przewalskii; assembly: GCF_037783145.1. NCBI lineage: Eukaryota > Metazoa > Chordata > Mammalia > Perissodactyla > Equidae > Equus > Equus przewalskii. The sequence goes on from NC_091837.1 coordinate 64,713,290, forward strand.
AATCACATCATCCTTTCTGAGGACAGCACCCTGGGATGGTAAGTGACTGGGCAAAGCTTATATGACAAATGGTGGGTGGAAATGAAAATTGAGGGAGATGGCTTACCACCTGGTGTGGTCCTGAGACCATCAGAGCACTTTGGGCGTAATGCTGCTCTCATATGTATTATATTTCATGCACATTTTCTGCCCTGCAGCCATTGTTGCCTTTGTAATTACAGACTCACATTCAGCTGCCTTGAGAATGCTGATGGTTGCAAAAGAGAACACTTGCCACAGTGGGTGGGAAGGGCTGGGCAAATTGCAAATCTCCTATTGTGTAAGACTGGAAATCTGTGATTTTGGCTGACTCCCCACCACAAAGAAAGATTTCATATGTACATTGTGCCCCTGTCAACCCTTCTTTGGTTAATGTTGTCTTAAAAAGGCTAAGCAGACCGAGCAGGCTGGAGATGTTGCAGATCCAAGCGGAAAGCAAGCAGAAAATGATTTATTTCTGGATTAAGAATAATAGACTGCATAGGTCAAGACTAATACCTAAAATTAGAAAAATGTTGCCTTAAATTATTTGATGCAAATCATATTTTTAAGGAGGATCTGCCCCCAACACCCCCATGATTCTGCCTGAAATTAGACCACAAGCAATTCATTCCTATGAATCAAGGAATTGTTTGTTATTCAAAGATTCTTTTAAAAATTGGTTTTGCTTGATGCATCTTTTTCTTCTAAGATGAAACACATTAATCTCCAATACACGAAAGTAAATAAATGGCCCAAAGGATAAGATATCCCCTCTCCTGCTGGACCAGAAGAGCCCTCATCAATTAATCAGTGTCCTTCTTCCCATTTAGCCTGCACAAAGATCTAGACGCAGAATCTTTCTCAATACAGGAAAGCAGGCAGCAAGAGCCACTGGCAGGTGGGAGGCAATGTGATAAAACTCAAAACTCATTTGTGATTTGAAGAAATATTAATTTTTCAAAAGTTTCTGAAATTGAGTAATGACATTAAATTGATTTATGTAGTGTTTCTCCAATATCCCCCGCTACATGGCCTCATTCAAACGTTTATTAACTCAATAGCCTATTTTATAATTAATATTGCCTTAAAATAAAAGAAATGTGGATATTCTCTGTCCTCACATTAATTCCTTGGAGGAAAGAGTTGTTGATGTTGTTTGCTTGTTTTTAAGATAAAATTCAACTGACATAAAATGGTTCAGCCACTTTGGAAAAGAGTTGGCAGTTTCTTAAAAAGTTAAAAATACATTTGCCACGCAACCCAGCAATTCCACTCCTAGATATCTGCCCAAATGAAAACATACGTTCAACCAAAAACTTTCCTGTTACTGTTCATAGCAGTGTTGGAGCCCAGGGCAGGCCACCCCAAAACATCCCACAATGGCATGTTGATTTATTTTGAATTAAAGTTACTTGTTCTGACTTAAAGTTTTGGCCCTCCTCTCTCTATTCCCCCTGAAAGCAAGAAATAAATCTGCCATGTGAAAGGTACCCTTCCTCACTAGGAGATGGAGACATCCTTATCACCAGAGCTAAGGAATTCAGGACTGAGAAGCCTGTATGAACAAACCTTGTTACTTTCACTTATTTACTACCTCAAACCAAGACTCTACTTAAATTCCCCACTAATCACATAACCCAAACCTAAGTTCCTTTGTCCTGTCAATTCCTCACAAATTTATTGTTTCTTTGTGTAAAAAGATACATAAACTGCCTAATTTGTTCACTCTTTGAGCATCATTAATATGATCTCTCATACATACATATAAAATATTTGTTTTCCTGTTAATCAGTTCTTGTGTAGATTTTATTATTTGTCCAGCCGTAAGAACTCAAGACGGGGTAAAGGGGGAAATTTTATCCTCCCCAACAGCAGCATTATTCACAATAGCCAAAAAATGGAAACAACCAAACTATTCAACTGGAGAATGATTAGAAAATGTGTGGTACATCCTCTACATAGTAGGAATGCTATTCAGCAATAAAAAGGAAGGAACTATTGATATGTGCTGCCACAAGAATGAGCCTCAAAAACGTTATGTTAAGTGAAACAAGTCAGGCACAAAAACCACATAGTGTGCAACTTCACTTATATGAAAATAAATTTATATCTTATATCATTGATATCTTATTGGGATAACGAAAATGTTTTAAAATTGATTAATGATGATGGTTGTACAAGTTGATAAATTTTCTAAAATTCAAAAGGGTGATCTTATGATATGCAAATTATACCTCAATAGAGTTGTTAGAAATGTTTCAACTGACAAGGATAAGGATGTGATACAGAATTAGATGAGAAGGGAGAACTTAAAGAGTCAAAAGAGTTGGGAAAGTGTGTTGAGGGAAGTCACTAACAATGGGCCAAATTTATTGTCTTCCTGAGGGAGCTACCAAAGTCGATAATGCTAGCTTTATTTTAGAAGGAAGAGTGTACATGTGACAGTGCTAACTAAAACCTAAAGTAGGGAAGTGGTGCAACCAGGAATGTTCTCTCTTGGTCTCTCAGAGCTGCCAGTCATGCAGCCTCTATTTTTTTTTTAATCAGTTATTCCCAGAAAGCTTAGGTCAGGTTAGTCTTTCTCATTGATTCTCAAACATGAAATCAGATTTCTCAAAAATTCTTTGCTCTGTAATGCTCTTCCTCATCTTTTTATCAGTCCGTCACATCAAGACATAGACTCCTTATTCACCTAGAGGAAACTTTTCTTGGAAACAATTGAAAGCTGCTGCACAGATTGGGGAGACACTTGTTCAGAGTCTGAACTCAGGCAGGATAGGTCCAGATCTCAATCTGTTAACCACTGGTCTATATTTCTTCACTAACTTAAAATCCACACTCAGGATTTGGGTCTTGATCTAGAGGAAATGGCTTTTGAGAGTTCTGTTGGAAAATAGCATGCGTGCTTTCTAGCTATGCAAAGAATGGCTTAGAGAGGGTAGACAATGACTTGGATGAGGAAATTTTGTCACTTGTTCTATTGCAGTGGAATAGAGAAAGGTGTGGACATCAAATTTGTATTCGGAATTTTAAAGTAAACGTGGTTTAAATCCATTCATTGGATATGAGAACTCACTTGTACGATTGATTAGAATGGGGGCACTATTGGCAGAGATAGAAAAATATGCATGGAGACCAAGTTGTTAAGGAAAAGATAAGCTCATTCACAGGTTGAGGTTGAGATAACCATCCAAGTAGAAATTCTTAGAAGGCTGTTTACTAAATATGTCTAGAAATCTAAGGAGAGTTACTGGACTAGAGAATTAAATTTGAGTGTTAACAAAACGTAAAACAATAATTGAATGTCTGTGATATCACAGAATATATGAGAGAATCAGGAGAGAGAATATTGTGAGAAAAGATGTTATGACTGAACTTTGCATCCACTTAAGGAAAAAAATTGAGAAAAAGTGACCAAAGAAGTAGGAGGAATATAGGAGGATATGGTGATACAGAGGCCAAAGGATAAGAGAGTATGTCAAAGGAGTGGCTTGCATTGTTGAATATTGCCAATAGTTAATGTAAGAGGAAGGTTGAAAACTGGGGAGTGTATTTAATATCAAGATGGTTATTGGAGATATTAGAACCATTTTTTCAGAGTATTGATAGAATCCAGATTGGAGAGAGGTAGGAGGACTGCATGGTGAGTGTGCAAATTGAGAAACATGAGTAACAAATCTAGAGAAGATTGACTACAAAGAGAAATTCAGAAATAATGCTGTGGCTGGAAGAAAATGTGGGATCCAGTTAAGACTTTTTCTATATGGAAGTGACTTGCATATTATTAATAGCTGGAGGGCACATCTGGGGAGAAACAGAAAGATGAAGGAGAGATGTAGATATAATTAATAGTGTCAGGTAAGATGTGATAAGTTCTATAATGTAAGTGAAAATACTCAATTTAGATAGAAGAATGATCACCTTCTTTTTGATAGAAGTAAGAATAGAGAAAGGGAGGCTTGGAAATTTCCTTTGCAAAACATTATTGGAGCGCCTATCTGATGGTGTCTGCTTTCTCTGTGAAGGAGAGTGGTGAGGTTTGAAACAGGCACTAGATGGCAAAGGAGAGAGAACTAACAAAAGAATTGCTGTGCATTTGTGGGACATTGTTGACAGCCAAGATGAGGTTGGTAATCATGATTCCTTGGCAGTACAAATCTGCCTCACTGTGTGATTTTTCTCTGGCATCACTGAATTGCACTAGTACAAATCAGAGAAAGTGAAGAGCCAGATGCCTCTGGAGCTGGGATTTTTCCATTTGATTCTGACGTCAGATTACCTGGGTCCAAAAGCCTGAAAAGTTCTCTGCACAATGATGATGCTTCCAGAACCAGCCTCAGGTTAAGATTAACTTCTCTCTTGTTTTAATAGTGGGAGTTCATGGGTGCCAGCCCTTTGAAGATCCACTCTGCAATTCATGGTTTTGCATTGCTGTGCCTCACCCATACTCCGCCAGGCAGTCTTTCCTGATCCGGGTGTTTTATCCACATTGGTCTCTTCTGCAGTCCTGCTTTCTGCAAAGGAGAGGTTAGATACATTAAGTTAGACTAAGGCCTCAGAGCCAAAGAATGGCTTTGTATGTAGCTTGTGTTTGGACAGGACTCCTCAATGCCTTTATGGAAATGGGTCAGTGGTAAGGGAAACCAGATTCCAGAGTAGGAACTTCTCTATGAGATGGAGACTGCTACACAGACCACCTCAAGGACCCTTCATGCACCACACGTCAGTGCTGCATATGGCACCCACGTAGCAGGCTTCCTGTGAGTCATTCTATTGTTGCCTCATAAAATGATGCAGAAGAGAGATTCTAAAATATTTAGAATAAATAACTTTTGTTGCGAAATTGCAGACTCACTCTATGAGCAGAAGAAACAGTGATCTCATAATAGCTATTTATATCACAATTTATTCCCCACTTCTGGCCCTAAAATTACTGCAAACTGATAATTTGAATACATCTGAGAAGAGCGAATAGTACAGAAACTTGATAGTACGAATGTAGAATTATATCTATATTCCATAGTATAGCTTTTAGGATCTCCATGGATTATAACAATATTGCACGGGTTGGTTATAGGCAATTTATGGATAATTTAATTAAAAAGAGAAGTTAGTAAGTGAACATAGAGGCTAGCCACAAAATGAACAGTTTCCAGGAGATCCAGCTTTGGAAATAGGATAAAACTACTTAGGAGCCAGCTTCAACCATCGTTTTTGGGCACCATTTGGGTCCTTTGTCATTCCGTTCAATATTTAAATATCTTAGAAAGAAAATAAATTTAACCAACCCAGATTAAGTAGCCATACCTTCGTTAGGGGAAGATAATGCTCCTCAATTTGATTACAGCCTCATTAGCTTATGGACAATGAGTAATTCTATGAAGGAAATCAGCATGTGGTTGGAACAGGGTAAGAGACACTGGGTGACCAAAAAGAAAAACCAAAGTCCATTAGAATTAAAGTCTGTTAGAATTCTCATACCCTGTCTAGCCTTTCGTCTTTTTCCTCACTGCACTTTAGGAGATCTAAACAGCATCCTAATTGTTCCTGATACATGATCCTTGTTATCATGTCTGTATATGACAGCTTACAATATCCATTTTATTTGTAATGTGCTTTCCCCAGTGATTTTTAAGTCTAAATTCTATCCTTTCTTTAGCATTTATCCTAAGTTCCATCTCTTCAATGAAAATTTCCTTCATCCGAAATGCTCTTCTAAGTATCATACTGTAAATATTTGTATACATGTACTATCTCTTTTTTTTGAGTGTAGCCTCTTGGTGCACAGGGACTGGGTCTTATTCAACTCTGTATCCCCCCAAAAGTTTAAAATAGAGCTGGCTACATAGTTGATATGCAACAAATACATGTCAGATATGCAGATGTATATAGCAATAAGCAGATACACGCTACTTTAAGTAGGAAAAGAACTAAAGAAGGGAGTCTTATATTTTTGCCTCATATTTAAAAGTATGTTATGTTTTTGTTTAATCCATTCTGTCCTCCCTTTTAGAGCAAGACATTATGTCCAGCAATTAAGCAGTTAGAGACAATGAGTGAGATGTTTTTCTATGGCTTTCAGAAGCAATTGCCAACAATAAGAATTAGCATTTTCCTTCCACTGGAGCCCTCAGCAGCTGCAAAGAGTGACTCACTGAATGGCATGTGACACTGATTATATTATCTGGTGATAAGGGGGTCACAATTAGATAAAACCCTTTGCCAGTGCATGTGTTGCAACTCCAACCCAAATGAGCAAGGCTTCCCTTTCCTACTGAGCTAATGTGGATTTTGTAATAATGGAAGACAGAGACTTCTGTTGCCCTCTATCATTCCAGTAAGGTTCTGCTCTATAATAGGTGGGAGTAATTCAGCTGTAATTAAACAAGACCTGATATATTATTTCCTAATGAACTCAAGTGAAGTCATCTCCCACTTCTTCTCAGTGCCTCTAATTAGGCAATAAGGACTATATCACGAGCAATAAAAATCACTTTGCTGGGCTAGTGATGAGGGATTAGAGAGCACACAGGGAGGCTCCGATGGCCCAGAGTGAGGGGCAGGTAGGCGGCAGTTCTGAATGGAACATTCTCCATTCCTCTTGCCATCTGCTCTCAAATTACCTAGGTGGCAAGCACTGATGAGGAACAAATTGAATTGAAGCTAGAACAAGAAGCTCGAAGCCATCAGTCACTAACCCAGCTCTTTAAATTAGAGCTCTATGTGTGGGTTCTTTGTATAATTATTCTGGTGCTTTATTTCCAAGATTTTCACATCCGCTATCTTGTTGAATCCTCAGGAAATTCAAGGGGATTAGAATATGTGGTTTTTATTTTTCCTGACTTACGCATGAAGAGATTGGGATTCCAAACCTTGATGTGGCATACTCAGTGCAGAAAGGTTACAGCATCCACAGCTGTCCACAACGGAACCCTTCCATCGACTTCACTCCAAAGCTGTTTTGATTGTATTTTATTTCCTGTGATATCAACCAGAGAAATGCTTACCTTGCTGCCTTTGTAGACTCTTAGCTGAAGAAATAGCTGTTGTCTTTCTTTCCCTCCCTTCAGTTCATCTAAGACAGGGGCAGACATGCGAGGCTTCACATCCTCCGGCTGTTTTTGTAATGCATGTGAAAGACGAGCGCTGTCTATAGCACATCCCTCTGATTCTGGACTCCATGGGAGCTCTTTTACAACTCTAGGATATAAGTAACTGAGAGCAAAGCAAACGTAGTTCTTATCTATAGACATGTAACTAAATTCTTTCCAGTGGAGAGACAACTCTCCTTCTCTCCTTTGGGAAAGTCAGTTTTCCCTTCATTTGTACATTCCTTTCAATATCCTTGATCTATAAGCATGTCTATTCTTTGGCTTCTCCTTTGAATTGGTAGTACTGACTGGTTTCCTCATTCAAGTTTAATAAAATCTTTAACTCATGTATATTTTGTATCTGTATGACAGTCATTATTTTACCCCTCTTTAAATTATGTTTTAATAACAAATACAGTTTTATTCTTTTACATGTTACTTATGGTTTGGTTCACACTACAACAGCAAGTTGAACAGTTGTCATAAAGACCCTATGATCCAAAAAGCAAGAAATTTTTACTCTGACTACGTAAAAAGTTCACAGACCTTCATCTAAAATACAGAAATCGGCTAAGCTCAAGCATCTGAAGGAGCCACTTTTAGGTTTTTTTCCTACATGTTCAGGCATCAGGAGGGTGGCATAAATGAGAACCATTTCAATAATCCCTCACTTTTCCCTAAATTGCTAAAAGAGCTATTTTGTAGAATGAGATATGGTTTTGGACTGGATGTTAGGAGACTTGCTATCATTAGCTGTGGGACATTTAGCAAATTTTCATATTTCTGGGCTTGAGCTTTTTCATATGTAAAATGAATGTATAATTTTTGGTCTCATTTTAATATCCTTTTTACGTTTATCCTTTAGAGATTACCAAAACTGAATTTTTTTTCCTGGTTGAAGATATTTTTTGGAGGCAAGTCAGAATAAATCAGATCAGATCATTCTGTCCTGAAACAGATGGAACCTGTGTTTAGAACCTATTATAAAATGATCACATTGGGTTGCAAAATCATCTACTTCCAACCTGCTCCCACTTCAGAATCACTGAGCTGTTAGACATCAAGCAGAAAGGCGGCCATGATACTTTTGAAAACAGAGCAACAAAAGGGCCTGAGCTGGGCTTCAGAGGTTCTGGCAAGAAAATTAAAATCTGAGTTTTACTTGTAGAGCATGGCCAAGAAAATGTCACAATCCATCATTTCAGCTTATCTGTGTACGGTGAGCAGAGTGTGTATTGTTACCTTATCAGCTCAAACTCTGAGGTCAGAGGAGTTCATTTTGGGACCCCTCTGTTCTCATGTTGACTTCTCTTTCTGCAAGTGGCCTCTCCTTCGCTCGTCCCAGTATCAGCCCTTTTGTGCTGTATTCTGAGCTGCAGCCATATCTGCCCTCCCCGGAAGTTCTTTATTCAGTCATGCTATGAACTGTCACTGTCTCAACTACAAAATCAAATTCCTCTTACTTGACACACACAAACTTTCTTCCTTCCTTTCTTCATTCATTTGACAATTACTTACTGTCTTAGTCCATTCAGGCTACTATAACAAAAATACCATAAATTGAGTGGCTTATAAACAACAAATATTTATTTTTCACAGTTCTGGAGGCTAGGAACTCCAAAATCATGGTGCCAGTAGATTCAAAATCTGCTGAGGAACTGCTCCTTCATTAATGACCATCTTCTCTCTGGAACTTCATAAGGCAAAAAGGGGGAGGGACCTCTCTGGGGCCTCTTTTATAAGGGCATGAATCCCATTCATGAGGGCTTTGTCCTCATGACCTAATCACTTCCCACAGGCCCTACCTCCAAACAGCATCACATTGGACATTAGGTTTCAACATATGAATTCTGAGGGGACACAAACATTCAGTCCGTAGCACTTACAGAACGTGCATCATTAGTCATCCACCATACACTGATGAGCAAAAGGAAGTGCAGCCCTTACCCTCATGGAGCTTATAGTCTAATGAGGGTTGTAGCCATTATGCAAATAATTGAGTAAAAAAATGTAAAATTAGACTGTGGAAAGTTCTATTTAGTAGAAATGTGAAGTTCTATGAAAACCAGGAGAAAGAAATTTCGCTTAATAAAAAGATCAACAAAGGCTTCCCTGAGGAAAAGACTCTTGAGCTGTTGGGCTCTAAAGGGTCACTAGGACATTGCTATGTAGTGAAGGGAAGAAAGAACCTTCTGGGCAGAACAGAGAGCATGTGTAAAGCCACACTAAAGAACTGAAGAAAGACAGAGGGGCTGAGTTGGAATGAATGAAGGATTATGTTTAAGATGAGTCAAAGATGTAGATTGATCCTGACCGTGACAATGTAGAGCTTTAGAAGTCACTTAAAGGAATTTCTGCTTTATCTTGAAGAGTGATGTTACCTAAAGGGGAGGTTTTGTTGAGCTCAGTGTGGAGAAGAGATTTAAGAAGGCCAGAGTGGAGTTGAATAGATGAGTTAGTCACGCATTGCAGGTGAGCATGCGAGAGAACCAGCAAACACTATATAATGCTTGTTATGTGTCAGGCATTATTCTCAGAGATTTCCCTGTCCTCACTCATATTCCCTCATTTTACAGAGAAGCAAACTAAATGCTGAGAGAGGTTAAGAAATGTCCCAGATCATATCCTTAATAAGTGACAGAGGAGAGGGTCACACACTAACAGTCACACTCCCAAGCCTATGCTCTTAATGACTGTGCTTTGTTTCCTCTGGAAAATTTGGCAGAAAAACTGTGAAAGTTGATATTGGAAGGATTTTCCCATTTCTGCAATACCCACACACACATACAAAATGTGTGAGTACACATAAATACATACTCACTTATATTTGTACACACTGATGTATCACAGTCAAATATTCCATCAGATGGTTTGAAATTAAAGATAGAACCTATGGGACAGGCAAATATGGAAACCAGAGTATGGTTTAAAAATATATATTGAGGAGAGTAAATCAACACAGAAAATATGTTTACCATGCAGAAGAGGTCTTTGGGGTGTATTTCTGATTGTCTCAGTGTGAAACCTCAACAGGCACTGAAGGCCATTGGGCGTACAGTACTTAGGAAAATCAATGCTTGTTGGGTTCCACCTGGATTGGTGTTTACAGTTAATTTACCCTAAGTCTCCCTCATGGGACAACGAGACCTAGATACTTATTAGCTATGAACTTGAATAAGTTACTTAACCTCTCTGAACTTGAGATTTCTTGTCTCTAAAATGTGTCAAATGGATCAACCCCCAAAATTCTTGTGAAGCTTCCAAGAGATGACATATCTGCAAATATTGAACTTCTCCCTCATTGCCTATTTCTGGAATTGACTTCCTTACTCATTTACCCCTCCCTTTCTTCTCACCCTCCCTCTCTCCTCTTCCTTCTCTCTTTCGTTCACTTCCCTTTTTGACTTTTTCTAAGAATTTTTACATCAATTAATAAAGAGGAAACTGATGTGAATTCCCAAAGTATTTTATTATTATTTTCATCCAACTATCTATGACTATATTTATTTCTATTCAAACAACTACCCATATCTATATTTCTATCTATCTATCTATTGACTGAAAAATAAAATACAACATGTTAATTCTCATGTTGGTTCTTTGACAAAAATTGACTTAATTTAAAATTAATTATAAGGGCCTGGAGGCAGATTGAGAGACATACAACCAACTCTATGTTCATTTTTTCTTTCTCCTTAAAAAGGAGAAAGGAAGCACCAAAAAGGCCTCCATCCCTTCATTGCTATGAGCATACTTCTTTCAATCATATTTTGGTGTTTCACTGAAGTTACAATACTTTTCAAAAGGCACTCTATTTTCAACAAGGCATATAATTCTTACTACTGCATTTCTGCTTTAGAGCTATGATATGCCAAATGTGACCTGTTAAGAACAGAATCATCAGTTTACAAGAACAGAATGATTGGTTTACAAGAACATTGATGCTAAGTAGATAGCGCTGTTTTGTTAAGGGTTTTTGTTTTATTTACATGAGCTCTGGCACTTCATCCCCTCCTTACTGACATCAGCATTGCTTGGGAATTGTTGCTGGGAAACCCTGTGTGTTCCTGGAGCTTCACTGTTTTACCATGCATTAAGAATAATTGAATTCATTACTCAGGACTGGATTTATGTTTTCACCAAGACAAGCACACTGACCCCTTCACTAATCATCAGGCCATCTTTAAAAAAGCTTAAGCTGCTGACCCAGCCCAATAATGACCCTAGAGGTTTGAGTTTATTTCAAGGACAAGCCAAGATCCACAGGTTCACAGGGTCAATTCTGAACTGAGGTGAGCTGAGCTGACCTTGAGCCCTGACCGTACTGCCCTGCTTTTGGAAATATGCAGAGATTCCCCTAGTATGACACAAGTTCAAGATTTTACCACAAAAAGACAGATAAGCCAGGGGAACACTTTGTTGCAAAATATTAGTTTGTGCAATTCTTTTAGCTTGCTTGCAACAGGACATTAAACTCTGTCCAAACCCTAAAATGATGCACTTAGTAAAGAAAATCACTATAAATTATCCTTGAATTTGGGACATGGGAAGAGATCTTTACTTCCTATATACAGCCCCATAAGTCACATCACAGGTCAATTCTTAGAAAATATATTTTCAAATCACATATCTTATAAAGGACTCCTACCTAGAATATACAGAAAGCTCTTATTACTCAATAATAAAACTTCAAATAAGCGAACTAAAAAAGGATCTGAATATACATTTCTACAAAGAAGATGGACAAATGGCCAATAAGCACATGAAAAGATGCTCAATATCATTAGCCATGAGGGAAATGCAAATCAAAACCACAACGAGATACCACTTCTCATCCACTGGCATACTGATAACAAAAAAGACAGATTATAGCAAGTGTTGGTGAGGACTTAGAAAAAATCAGAACCCTCATACACTGCTAGTGGGAATATAAAATGGTAAAGTCACTTTAGAAAGCTGTCCGGCAGTTCTTCAAAAGGTCAAACACAGACTTACCATATGACCTAGCAATTCCACTCCTGGGTATATACCCAAAGGAATAGGAATATCCCACATAGAAAAACCAGAATGACTTACAACTAGGATATACAACCATGTACTGGGGCTTTGGGGAGAAAAAAAATAAAAGGAAGATTGACAACAGATGTTAGCTCAGGGCTAATCTTCCTCATCAAAAAGCATACCTTTAAAAAAAAAATCTTGCCCATGAATGTTCATAGAAGAATTATTCATAATAGCCAAAAAAGTAGAAACAACTCAAATGTCCATCAACTGATGAAAGGATAAATAGAATTTGGTCTATCCACACAAGGGAATAATATTCAGCAATAAAAAAGCATGAAGCATTGATACAAGCTGCAACATGAATGAACGTTGAAAACATTACGCTAAGTGAAAGAAACCCAAAGCTACATATTGTATGACCCTATTTATATGAAAAGTTGAAAATAGAGACAGAAAGTAGATCAGTGGTTGTCTAGGGCTAGCTGGATTGAGGGAAAATAAGCAATGACTGCTAATATGTATGGAGTTTCTTTTGGGGCATTGATATTTTAAAATTGATTGTGGCGATGTTTGAATAGCTCTGAATACACTAAAAGCCACTGAATGGGTGACTTGCGTGATATGTGAATTTATCTCAATTTTCTCTCTCTCTCTCCATTTTTATGGCATAAGGGATTTTTACAAAGCACTTTCACGTATAGTATATTCTTAGATTCTTCTAATTCTTACCTCATTGGTGAGGCCTTCCCTGGGCTCCCTATTTAAAAAGTATCCCCACACCCTGTTCCTTACCTTGCCTTAGTTTTTTCTTCAATAGTTCACATTTCAACATGTTTTCTCCCACACATTCATATTTCATCGAATCTAAGAGATTATTCATTGTAAAATGTATTCTGATATCAGAGACGTGAGATGTGCATTGGATTTGCTAAACTACAGTGTGTGTGTGTGTATATATATTGATGCTCATTGGTAGTATATTCTTGGTGATATTTATTTTGGTCTGTCTCCTCTAACTTGACAAGGAACATTGTTTAGTCCATCACCGTAACCTCTCTGCCAAGAACAGCACCTGGCACCTCATAGCTGCTCAGTGAGTGTCCGTTGAATGAGTGAATGAATGGCCCAGGTAAATAAAGCTAACTATCCCCACTATACTATACTTACTGTTCTATAGGAGCAACCGAGACTAGTTTGCAAGTGGAGGACAGTGATTTGGCAATATTTATTCTTGAATTCTCTGATAAATTATCTCCCAATTTGCATAGATACTGGTTGATGAAGTCAGAACACAAACATAGATTCTGTTCTAAACATTCATATGTACTTTCCTTTACACCACAGCCTGTGTAGTGAGTAGATATTTACCAAAACTGAACTGTTGACCTTGAAGTTCAAGGTCTCCCAGGTAAGTGACCCTTGTGCCTCCAGGGATCTTCTTATTCACTCAAGATGCTATGAACACGTGGAAGGGGATAGTACATGTGTGTGTTTGTGTGTGTGTGAGTGTGTGTTGGGCGGTGTGGGTGTATGTGATGGAGGATAAGTCAGGCTTTGTGACAGAATACTCGTCTTTGTAGGCACCCCTTCACAGAAACTCATTACCGCTATGATGTTAGAAATGCAGCAGCTGATGCTTCTGTTCTCATCTCATCGCTTTCATCTCTAATCAAATAGGTTCTATGCTAAAAGAGAACACCGAAAAGGGCAAGATTTTAAATGAAAGCATTTAGCGTCAATGTAGGAAGGATATTTATGAGGGGATTTTGGTGATATTTCTGGCTGTCCTGAAATTACATCATATAGGCAAAAACTAGCACAAAATATTAATGTTAAGATTATTTTGATATGTAAACGTAGCTCTTGGTTTTCTCTTTCTTTGCTGCATGAGAAGAATGGAGTCCAAGTAATTCCTTCTATTTCCTTTGAGGGTTTGTCCTTGAGCTATTTGGTTGCTAATGATTCAGGCCCTAGATTCAGTAGGTTCAATAAGATCCACTGCAAAAGTGCACAGGGAAAGCAGTATTTCAGGAAAGCATAAAAGGAAGCAAAGAGGTTAAGGAAAAGTAGAATAAAAAGGCAATCCTGGGGGAAATGCATTGAAAAGGAAATTGTATAAAATAATTGGGAAGAGAAAAAGGAAGGTGCATCTGAGGAAGACAACCCAAGGACAGGCCAGTGGTTGATCCCAGGAGCATTGCCTCCAGCTTCCACTTCCCTGTGAACCTCCCATTCCTGTGTCCATAAACTACGTGGGTGTTTCACCCACTGATGCCCAAGGACGCTTTCTCTTTGTTAGGATCTTTGAGCTTTACCTGCTGACTGTCGGGCAGGTGTGCTGTGTTTCACGCTGTAAGACTCTCCTTAAACCCCTCCAGTTATCCTATTTGGACAATCATATACTCCACCGCAGACTCACCTAGGACACTTGCAAACTCAAGAAAAGGAAATGTGACCCTGGCTACCAGAAGAATGAGGGACCAGTGAGAGGGGAAGAACCTTCTGTATCTATATTTTATAGTACTGAACCCCCCCAAAAATTTGATATCCTGAGAAATTTGAAGTGAAATAATGACATACTCCCTCCAAAACCCATACTTGCTCTTTCAATTGTTAATTGTATAACTCTTACCAAGTTTCCCCAAATCCCTGATGCTCATTTTATTCCTCAAAAATGAGAATAATAATAACTACCCACTAAACTTGGCCTCTTCTTGAATTGTGCCCTTGTGATTTAAATACCCAGAATCCTACAAGTTTTGAGACTATAAACACACATTTTGGAAAATTCTAAACACATTTGAACCTTTTTTCCATAATCCTTTATGAGGAAGAATGAAAATGCTTTTATTTCTTGCATCTCAAAAAGACATCAAAATACTGTATAGTACAGCAGGATGTTGACAATTGTTAAAACTGAGTAATGGATACAGTGGAGTTCATTATACTATTTTCTCTATTTTTTCTTGTTTAAATATACTCATAATAAAGAAATTCTTTAAAAAACATCTTATGGGGCCAGCCTGGTGACGTAGTGGTTAAGTTCTCATGTTCCACTTTGGTGGCCTGGGGTTTGAAGGTTTGAATCCTGGGCATGGACCTAGCACTGCTTGTCAAGCCACGCTGTGGTGGCATCCCACATAGAATAAAGGAAGATTGTCACAAATGTTAGCTCAGTGACAATCTTCCTCAAGCAAACAGAGGAAGATTGGCAAGAGATGTTAGTTCAGGGTCAATCTTCCTCAAACACAAAAAAAGAACTTTACTATCACTATTTAATTACCTAGTAATATGAAAGTCTACTTGTCCAGTTTTACCATGAAATTTCATTCTAAGTAACGAAACTGTGCTATCCTCTGTAAGTGTGTGTATGTGTGTGATTATTTCCTATAACACCATCTTTGTAACAGGGACTTACAACTCAATACATTAAAATTTAAAATTTTTCTCTATTTAGATGAGATTCTCTTTCTTCAAGATCTGAGGAGATGTACTAAATCAATGGTCTTTATTCTATGCGTTGATGACTCCTCTAGTTCAACATTGTTTCTTACCTTTTAAGTATCCGTTCCATTTAAAGTAGATAGAAAAACAGATCACTGAATTTTTCAAGATAATCACTGGGAGAAATGTCTACTTTTGAAAAGTGTTCCTTCCGGCTGAATGGGAAGGAATTTTGTTCTATCATCAAATCCCTGAATCCCTAAAGCAGCAAGTTAGTTGAAGAAAAAAGCAGAGCTTTGTATGTATGCATATGTATGTGTACGTACGCATGTGTGTATTTGCAGTTAAGAGGAAGCTTGCAATAGGTTCTGCTCTCTGCCTTTGATTTATTCATTCATTCATTCAACACCTCCATGTTGACAAGCACTGTCATAGGCACTGGGATTCAACAGTGAACAAAACACACACAGTTCCCTGCCCAAGTATAACATATGCTGGGAGGGAAGGAGGAAGAGAACATAGTTAGATAAATGAGTCAAATAAATGGCACATCAGGTGGTAATAGTGCTATAGAGAAAAATAAAGCATAGAAGGGGAAAATAGTGACTGAGGAGACAGAAAGACTATTTGAAATATAGTAGTGAGAAAAGTGTCCCTGCTGAGGTGACGTTTGATCACACACCTGATAGTCTGAGGCTGTCAATTATGTGGACACCAGCCACATGTCTGTTCCTGGCAGCAGGAAGAGCACCCAAGTTTCGGATAGAGAAGTGGCTGATCAAGAAACAGAAGGGAGCAGATCATGACTGGAGCAGGGTGACGTGGGGGAAATACGCGGTACCTGACTCAGGGTCTGGGTTTCTTCTCTGAATCAGATGGGAAGCCTCTGGTTGCTTCTGAGCAGAGGGGGATGTCTTATTCAGCTTTAGAGAACAGGTATATTCCAGGCTGTAAGGTGCAAAAGAAAGTAGCAGACAGATTATCAACACATCTAAAAAAGATTTCAGTGAGGCATTTGAGGTGACTAGATTGATTGAAGATTGTAGCATTTGCTACAGTAGGCATGGCTGAGAGTATGTTCAGGTATGCTGTGTGGCAGATATCACTTTTTATTTATTTATTTATTTATTTATTTATTTGAGAAAGATTGGCCCTGAGCTAACATCCGTTGTCAATCCTCATCTTTTTGCTGAGGAAGATTGGCCCTGAGCTAACATCCGTGCCCACCTTCCTCTACTTTATATGTGGGATGCCTGCCACAGCATGGCTTGACCAGTGATACATAGGTCCACACCTGAGATCTGAACTGGAGAACCCCAGGCCACTGAAGCAGAACGTGTGAACTTAACTGCTGCACCACTGGGCCAGCCCCGGATATTATTTTTAATTCAATGTCCTACAGTGTAGTTTTTTTCAGTTAATCCAAAAAGAGAGGGAAACATCTAAGATTTCAGTTTCTGTCTAACTCACCCTTATCCTTCAGGTCTCAGCTTAAGAACTCCCCCTCAGATCTTCTTTACTCAATACCTCAGGGATAGAGCTTCCCCATTACACTCTCTCAATACACCGTATATTTTTTCCTTTATGGAACCTACTATAATTTGTAATTATTGATATAAAGGCACTAATATTTTGACATGATTTCCTCTTTTGGTTGTTTGAGTAGCAAATCTTTGCCAAAACCCATCTGAGGCATCTATTTATGGGAGATTTAATATTTTGTAACAAATAAAATGTCAAAGAAAATATCAAGGTAATATTCAGCTTCCCACAAAGAAAAAAGAGTAAAGCAGTAAAGTGTTAATTGAGAGGGAACTGTCACGATGTCCTTAATTTCCCACATTTATCATATAAAAACTAGGCCAGGGGACTCAGCTCACAATGGAGAGAAGACCTGTCACCAGAGGGTCTGGCAGATGGACCGACTCTATGCATCTGGAGAGTATCTCATAGGAGAAGGAAAGGAAAAGATTGCTCTTTCTCAGCTTTGGGGTGGGGAAGGACAGCAAAGGGTCAGGAATGTGCTGAGGGCTTGCCCTGAGACCTGTTTGTGCCTCCAGCAGAAGGCTGTCACGTATAGACCTGGAGAGACACCACATCCTAATGAATTTGACAGCCTGTCATAACCAAGCAGAGAGAGGGCTTCATGTTTATTTCCACAGCTGTTTTTATTTCTTCTGTGACATGAATGTAGAATTGAAAGGAAGCTGGCCTCTCATGGGCCCTGGTATGTTAGGGCAAAGTGCTTATTCAGTAGAGGCCAGAGGAAGGAAGGAAGTAAAGGCTGAGGGGTCACACTCAGTGAGAACTGAGGAAAGGCGGAATTAGCAAGGCGGAAGATGGTGAATGCTTTTGTGGAGCATTAACTTGGACACAGGAAGGGATGATGGGTTCAGCAATCATAGACTTCAGCATCAGAACCCAGCAGCGTACAGAGCAGCCAGGCAGACAAGAGACCAGGACACACCAAGACCCAGCATATGCCCATGGACTCCTTTCACTCTATTGCCAAGGACATGAGGCTACCTGAATCACACATCCTTTCCCTCATTCTTGCAGATTCCACCTTGAAAAGAACATTAGGAGATTATCTGAGAGGTGAAAAAATTTATGCATCAGAGTATATTATTTAAGTTGGTGGATAATAAACTTCATATTACATTGAACATTTAATCTTTCTCCCAAGATAGTGTAAGGAGGATGTAGGTAAAAAATCAGAATGGTTATAGACAAAATCAAGAAACTATATTCTCCCGGCTGGCCCAGTGATGTAGTGGTTAAGTTCACATGTTCCGCTTCGGCAGCCCAGGGTCCATGGGTTTAGATCCTGAGTGTGGACCCATGCACCACTCATCAAGCTATGCTGGGATGGCATCCCACATACAAAATAGAGGGAGACTGGCATAGATGTTAGTCCAGTGACAATCTCCCTCAAGCAAAAAGAGGAAAATTGGCAACAGATGTTGGCTCAAGGCCAATCTTCCTCACCACCCCCTCAAAAAAAGAAGAAATCATATTCTCTTTTCACATTCACATTGTAGATGAGAGAATTTCACTGTCCCAATACATATGTTTATCTCTGTGATTATCTATTTAATATCTGTCTTCCCAGACAAGTCCCACGTGAAGAATGTTGTATTTGCTACAGTATCTCCAGTACATAAAATGCCCCCATGAGACACTGAATTATTTGACAAATGATGAATAAATGGATGAATAAGGGAAGAATTAATAAATTAATGAAGGTATGTCAAAGGACCTTTACATTATATTTCTGATACACAAATCCAGATATTACCAGACTACAGTGATGGCTAAGACCACAGGGAAGATTGTGGCAACACCACTTTACCAGAGTGTAAGGAAGTGGCTTAGATACCAGGCACCAGAGAGTAGCTATTCTGTTCTCAAAACCTGCAAGTCCTCGTGGGGCATCTTTTCCGATTGGCTGAGGTAGCCGAGCTATAACAGAGAAAACAATGTCATGGGAGCTGCTATGCTTAGTGGCAACTAGCACAGCTATGTTTCTATGTTTTGTTTTCCATGTTATTATTTTTTAAGAAATCCTTTACTGAAAGGGAATTAATAACAAAATAATGCATGACATTCCTTTTGTCAAGACAATGAGCAAAGGGGCTCACTGAGCATCTTCATAATTCATCTGAAAATCTTATTATTTCAGAGGGCTTTTTTTAGTACCAATTCTCCAAAGAAATATTCTCAGCAATTAATTCATGCTTTCTAAATTTAAAGCATACTAATTAGACATCCATCAGGGGGAGAGGGGGAAACCTTCTAAGAAACTAGAAGCTTCAAATATAGTACACATAAATTAACTCTCAAAAAAAACTCTTCTATAAATATATCATCCCACCATGTATATATTGAGTGGGCCACATATGTTTTTGAATTCCATCATCTATTTGCCCAGATTTGTATGGAACATGTGTTGGTTCTAAAAATGGATTTTCATGATACATATATGCTTATATCTATAAGCAAGTATTGAGACAGAAATTATTCTAGGTCTACGCCATGTTATGAAAGACACTAGGGGACAGAAAGATGTTGTCCTTCTTATCAAGGGATCTGCATTCTTCTGTAGGAGATGGGTTTCACATACATGCTGCAAGCTAGAACATAATCAAATCCCAAAGTTGAGCTGTTTCAACAGGTGTTGGAGGATCATTGGAAGCTGAATCATTGGAGTAACTTCATGTAGGTGGAACTCAAATTAAGCCTTGATGGGCAGATTGACTTGGACAAGGAGAGAAAAGAGGGATAGACAATTCTTACCATAAACAATGTTAGTTAAATTTATTTAAATTTTTTTTTAAGGACAGAGAGAGTAGCACGTTATATTAGAAAGGCAGAGCATTGGTCTCCAAAGAACCAGTTTGTAGCCTTGATTTGTCCACCAGTTCACTGTGCAGCATCAAGACCTCTCCAGAAACTGAACCAGAAAAATTGACCACAAAAACACTTTCCAATTTACCCAGTAAAAAATAATTCCATTTGATTCCAAAATCACCAATATCACTCTCTCAGGCTGCTTAACGAGAATTATAGCTGGAATTCCAGATTCCCCAAACAAAAACATCGGAAAGGATCTGTTTCCCCTTTGTTGATAGTAAAACAGGCTCCCACCTCCAATGGAGAGGAGCTTAATACGTGGGGAGAAGCAAAAGGACTGATCACATGACAATTTCAATGCATGGAAAGCCACGTAACTCCCTGTAGACTACTGGAGTTTAGAGATTTCAAGTGAAGGAACATAGCGCCAAAGGCAAGATTTAGCGATGCCTTTGAAGTCTGAACATCCTTTGTTGATGTTCAAAACCTTGAGTTACTAATAATATCTCACATGTGTATAGCAAGTTGAACTTCTCAGAATAATTACTTAGCTTTCAACATTTTTTCTTCTGTGTGAATCATTGTTTCCATTTTACAGACAAAAACACTCAGACACAAAGATGTCAAGTGATTTATCTCAGTTTAGACAGCGAATCTGCAGCAGTATCCAACTTGAAACCTACATCTGCTCATGCGTTTACCCTTGCTCTAGTTATTTTTTTCCACCGTGGACACTGTGGCCCTTCTAGAGTTGCTTCCAGTGTTTTTCTTGCTCTTTCCATGGCTGCATTTGCAGATCTTTCTTAAAGAGTCTCTATTCATGTGGCAGATTCAGTGGGGTTCTGGTAAATGTTTAATAACTGACTCTCAAAAAAAATGTCTAGTATTGATTTATAGCAGTTGTCAATTTCTATAGTGGTACTACTCCCATCATGGCTAATTTAAAGCTACCAATGTAATGTTGCTGAAATCAGAGATGCAAAGAAAGGCAATGTCAGTTGGCTCCTGCATGACACTGGCTGAAATATCCCTCACTTTTTGTGTCTACTAGTTTAGTTCTGGATAAGCTGATATGACTCACCAGGACTGAAAAGACTTAATCATCCTCTCAAAGTTTCACTTTGCTAAAACCCCAGTCCATAGAATTTAGTTATTTTTAACCTGTTATGATACTTTAGGGAAATCTTCAGAGAAAAATATAATAATAATAAAACTTAGGGGCAGATGGGAACAAGGTGTGTTACTAAAAGGAAAGGGAAGATTTCTTCCTGGGAATGTGTAATCTGCCTTTCTTTATCAAATTATTATATTAGCTCCTTTTCCTGGAACCACTTGACCTGGATGTATACCCAAACTACATTTCTAGCCATCTCTAGCCCAGTTTCCTTTCCTGAGCTTCAGATATTCATATACACAAATGCTTTGTGAACATCTCCAGCATGTTCAAAACCAAAGACAGTAATACTTTGCCTCAATCATACTAACTCTTGTCTTTCTATATTCCCTAATTGATTAAGGAAGAAAACAGATTCAACTTAGACCTCTCCTACAGCCTCACTACTATAAGCAATCTATTAGCAAATCCTACTAATTTCATGATTCAGTTTTTCCTCGAATTTATATGCTGGATTACCATTTAGCCGTTTCAAAGTTTTTAGCATGGCGCCTTAGCTCAGGCTGTTATAAGAAAATACCATAGACTGAGTGGTTTAAAAAACAGATATTTACTTCTCACAGTTCTGGAGGCTGGGACGTTCAAAATCAAGACGCTGGCCAATTTGATTCCTCGTGAGAGCCCTCTTTCTGGCTTGCAGCCTTCTCGCTGAGTCCTCACATTAGAAAGAGAGAGAAAGCTTTGGTCTCTCTTCCTCTTCCTATAAGGACACTAATCGCAACCTCGGGGGCCCTACCCTCATGATCTCATTTAAACCTAATTATCTCCCAAAGGCCCCACCTCTAAATACCATCATGTTAGGGATTGGGTTTCAACATATGAATTTGGGGGGCACAAACATTCAGTCTATAACACCTGGTGTACAGGGTCTTCCTTCAACTGGCACTTTCTGCTCTCCAGAATCATTGCTTACTACTCATGTCTCATACGTTACATTGTGAAACCAGGCTGGTTGTAGCGACCCAAGATATATTCATCTGGTTGCATTCCTTGGGGCTTATACTGCCTGGAACATATTCCCCATAGTCTTATCTCCTTTGCAGGTTTAATTACTTCTTCATCCTTTAATATCTACCTCCAGTGGCAACCCCTCTAGGAAATCTTCCCTGAATCCCATCCTCTCTCATTGCTGGCATAAGTATTGTTCCTCTATATTTTCATCGCACACTTTGCAAATCTCTGACTTTAGAATATTACAAAGAATTATATGTTTCTAGGTCTCCCCTCCTTAATATTCCCTAGGCTCTTAAAAATAGACACAAAATAATATTTGCTTTTATACTTCCAAGACTAAGCACAGAATTTGGTATATAATAATTAAATGGTATCATTAAAGAATAAAGAAGTATCTCAGCATATGCAATAAAGTCAGAACAGCTTTGTCCGAGAGCTGTGAGATGGAAACAGGAATCTAGGAAGTGGCAATTCCAGCTTGATTTGATCATGTTTGCAGTTTATTTTGCCTGAAAGTCCTAAAATATGCCTACCCATGCTAAGTTTTTGTAAGTTAATTTTGAATGTGAATGAAGGAGAGGCAACATTAGGAGACAGAAGCAGGGGCTGGCCTGGTGGCACAGCGGTTAAGTGAGCACGTTCTGCTTCAGCAGCTGGGGGTTCACCGGTTCGGATCCCGGGTGCGGACATGTCACTGCTTGTTGAGCCATGCTGTGGTAGGCATCCCATGTATAAAGTAGAGGAAGATGGTCGTGCATGTTAGCTCAGGGCCAGTCTTCCTCAGAAAAAAAGAAGAGGATTGGCAGCAGATGTTAGCTCAGGGCTAATCTTCCTCAAAAAAAAGGAGACAGAAGCAAATTGTTTATTTGTTTGTTTGTTTATAGAGGAAGTTGTTTAATCTTTTTTTCGTATTTTGTATGCTGTTTTTTTATTGGTGAGGAAGATTGGCCCTGAGATAACATCTGTTATCAATCTTCCTCTTCTATTTTCTCCCCAAATCCCGAGTACATAATTGTATATCCTAATTGTAGGTCATTCCAGTTCTTCTATGTGAGATGCTGCCAAAGCACAGCTTGACGAACAGTGTGTACGTCTGTGCCTAGGATCTGAACCAGCGAGCCCTGGACCACCAAAGCAGAGCACTTGAACTTAACCACTCAGCCATGGGACTGGCCCCAGCAAATTGTTTTAATGCAGCATTTCGGTTTCTAGCTCAGACCTTTGCAAAAACATTGATGATGATATGGCACTGTAACTTAAAATTACATGTTATATTCCAGACTTTTAGAAAGGAGGATCATTTGACTTCCTCCCAGGTTTTTAAGTGTCCTGGACAAAAAACTACACAGGCCTTGCTATTCTAAGCAGTCTCACATAATGGTTACAATGGGGAGTTGGGATGAGAAAGATAAAGGCGAAAATTCCTTGTCTGTCATTTACAAGAAATATGACTTTGGATAAATCATTTAAACTCTCCAAGACTCAAGTTCCTCATCTGTAAAATGTGAATAACAATATTTGCCTTCCAAGCTTGTAATAATAATCAGTTTGGATGATGCATGAATATTGGTCTCACAGAATGACTTCAGTTATTTTAAGCAATAAAAGAAATAGGTTGGAAAAATCTAAGATACTCATA
Source organism: Equus przewalskii (assembly GCF_037783145.1). Lineage (NCBI taxonomy): Eukaryota > Metazoa > Chordata > Mammalia > Perissodactyla > Equidae > Equus > Equus przewalskii. Next base: position 64,736,970 of record NC_091837.1, read on the forward strand.
AAAACAACTACCTGAGGTAGCAGAGTTAGAAAACCAAATCCAAGGCAAACCTTGGAAGGACAAGAAGCAGAAAGCAAAAAAACCACCAGGAACTATCTGACCAGAATGCCACCACCGCCAATAATACATCTGCACTCCTCCAAGGCGGCATTTACCCAGTGTGAGTTCTAACCTTCCCTTAGGTTTTGTGTTACTAACCCTAGATTCAAAGCACTGGGTAGAAATATCAAATTTCCTGTGACCTAATCATGTTTCCTCACCATTTTGCTGAAGAGTGGAAGAGAGATGATCATTTTTCTGCAGGTTTTCTAGTAGTTGGTTGGACTCTCTTATCAATACCAAACGCAATTGAGGATTATTCCAGGATAGGAAGGAAGGATCAAATTCTAGTCTATGAAAAATGGCAAAGGGCCATTACAACCAACCTATTTGCCAGCCCATCATCCACAGGTACTTCTCTTCCCATACATACACAAGATTACTCCTTTCTTCTGTAAATATTCTTTTTTATAACCAAAAACATACTTAACACCTCCTCAAAGGGAATAACTCGAATTCACATGTTACTCCATCCAACTCTTAAATCCAGGATTTGGAGGTAAGGAATACTCATCTATCTTGATCTTCTCCTGCTATTTTGCACAATATTGACTAAAGAATCAATATAACCAACAACTCAACATTTTCTGAAAACATAGTGACTACAAATGATAGAAAAGCAAAGCAAAATTACTGTGAATGAATAAAAAATGTGAGAACCAAAAAAAAGGGAAAACTACAAGGGAAACCCTACAGACTTTGCTTCTAAAGCTAGTCATGATGGCATTACAGGTATTTATGACTCTTGCACTCCACTGCCATTTGATGACTCTGTGCTTCCAGCTAGTACCTCGGCTGATCAGGAGAAGTTAACCAATGGTATGACAAAAATCTTTACTTCGGAGGGATATGATCTTGCCTATATGAGGTTGATAAGTCTCCTATTTATTTAAATAGAACCTTTTTATTGAAGTATAATACACAGAATAATGCAAATAAGTGTGCAATTCAATAGCTTTTGAGAAGTGAAGCACACCCATGAAGCAACACTGAGATTGAGAAATAGATTTATAAGCACAGCAGAAGTCTCTCTTGAGTTTCCTTCCAGTTGTGAGTACCTCCAAAAATGCCAACACACCTAACTAGTAACAACATAGATTAGGTTTTCCAGTTAGTCTTCCATTACTTTTATTACTAGACCCTGAATTAGCTCTCCTAAGTTCCATCCACAACTTCTCCCTGGCAATATGGTGTTGCAGGAATCTATTTCTTCTTGCCTGTAAAAATCAATCACCCTAATTGACACAATGCCCTTCTTTTTCGATCTTTTTGCCTAGTTGCGTGAGGAACACCAGAGAATGTTGGTATAAGAGAAATATTATACTTGCCAGGTGCAATTTAACTGCTTCTTCTGTTTTCTATTTATCAGACTAATGACAAAACATTTGTTACCAGATGCTAGGGGCAATGCAATTTTGCTCTAGTAACAAATCCACTTTTGCTATTGGTGTTTATCATGTAATCCATTGTTATTCTTCAATGTCACATGTGTCTTTTGGATCTGGCCACATAAACAGCAATGAGGATGTGTGTGATTTATCTCCCCTGCATCTTATAGCAGCTGCATTCACCTCTGAGGCCCCTCACCCTTCACAGGCACCTTAGGATTGTTATTTTGGTAGGAATGGAATTCCAGGAGTTCATGTTTAGCCATTTCTATAAGCCTTTAGTCCATGAAGTCAAAGACTCAGTTTAGGAAACCTACTAGTTGTTGTCTATAGGAACTAGTGTTCTCAGAGCTAGTACCCTAAAAATCCTGACATTTTCGATGATTCAGTTTTTCTTATATCCTCTTAGCCTACGCATTTTGTTAAAGGGAAAAAGGTTTAGAGTGCATATTTTGGTGTTGTTACATTGTCTTTCCTTAAGAATATATGGACCCTCTTCCTTCAAGGAACTCTGGAATTGTGAACTGATTCAGGTTTGAGAAATGTTAGAAGCCTAAAAATCAGAGAAGACATTAGTGGGCTGCTCTTCTGTTTTGTTCCCAGCAGCTCCATGATCAAAAAAGTAGTCTCCAAATATATGTGCATATTACAATTCCGATCATTACCCCCATCCCTATATTAGTCAAGATTCTCCAGAGGAAGAGAACCAATAGGATATAGAGAGTAGTTCTCCCCCTTATCTGCAAGGGATACATTCCAAGACCTCCAGTGGATACTTGAAACTGCAGATAGCACTGAACCCTATATATACTGTTTTATCCCTCTAAGTAATATCCATGATAAACTTTAATTTTTAAATTAGGCACACTAAGAGATTAATGTCACTTTGGCGCCGTTATTAAGTAAAATAAGGGTTTCTTGAATACAATCAGTGCAATACCTTGACAGTCAGTCCAATAACTGAGATGGCTACTAAGTGACTACTGGTGGGTAGCCTATGCAGTGTGGATACGCTGGACAAAGAGAGGATTGATGTCCTGGGCAGAACAGAGTGGGATAGTGTCAGATTTCATCTTGCTACTCAGAATGGCATGCAATTTAACACGTGAATTATTTCCAGAATTTTCCATTTAATATTTTTGGACTGCTGTTGACCACAGGTAACTGAAATCATGGAAAGGGAAACTGCAGATAAGGGGGCTACTTTATGGATATAAAAATAAGAGGAGATTTATTACAGGAATTGGCTTACACAATGAGGGAGGCCAATAGTCCCATAATCTGCCATCTGCAAGCTGGAGAACCAGGAAAGCTGGAGGTATAATTCAGTCTGAGTTCAAAGGCCTGAGAATTAGGGGCCAATGGTGTAAGTCCCAGTCCAAGTCTGAATGCCCAAGAACCGGGAGTGTCAATGCCTGAGGGCAGGAGATGATGGATAGCCTTGCTCAAATAAAGAGTAAATTTGCCCTTTCTCTGCCTTTTGTTCTATTCAGGCTCTCAACAGATTGGTTGTTACCCATCTGCATTGGTGAGGGCTATCTTCTGTACTAAGTCTACTGATTCAAATGCTAATCTCTTCCAGAAACACCCTCACATATACGTGCAATCAGAAAAATGTTTACCAGCAATCTAGACATCCCTTAGCCTAGTTAAGATGACATATAAAATTAACCATCACAAGTAGGAATTTTATAAAAATCACTTAATACTATTTTATACTATTTAGTCAGAAAGCTGAGGAATTTGAGCTTGATCTTTTTTTTTCTTTTAGTTATTTTCATCTAGAAGTAGTTGCTTTGCTCTGGAGTAACTGAATTCCTCACGTCTGTTATACTGTTCAAGGCATCAGCAACCAGAGCTTTGTCCTCAATGGGCCTTTGATATCATATGATACAATTGATATTTCAGACACTCCTTTTCGCACTACATATCTTGAGATTCCAGATTCCCATCATGAACAAATTAATGCAATATTCACTACCTTTTATCCCAGCTAGGTAAGAAAGCAAGTCTCGGGTTCTCCATATTTTCCTTACAAGTCTGATATCTATAAGCCCTTCTTAGTATTGCTTTCTGTATTTGTTAGCTTTCTTGGCTAAAAGTGATAGAAACAAATCTGCTTATCTTAGAGGTTGGGAATAGGATGAATAAAAGAGAAACAAATTAAATCAAGTGGAAGGATAATGGTAGATCATAGAATTGAACAAAAGTGGAAGACTTGGATGAGGATCCAAATCTAAGGTGCTAGCTCTAGCAGGCCAAGGATGACAAATACAGCAGCCCTCTTTCAGTCTGAATAGTCTGGCCAAATGCTTCTAACCTTTCAGCAGGACATTTTTAGTCCCAATACACTAACAATACCACTAAAAATTTACATGAATACTATCCTTCGACTTTATCTTATTTACTCTGTAGTCAAAGCCCTTTGCAAGAGCATCAAAGGGAAAAGACTGAGTTATGTGTTCATATTCTGCCTGATAAGAGCGAGGACAGAACAGTTCTTCTCTTTTGGCCTCTGTAGAAGAAAATGAGACACTGTGGCCTAAATGAAAACGCACAATGGCATATTCCACAACACTGAGAAGTAGAGATGTATGATAGATAACGAAATATTATAAAGGCCCTCTTAGGAAATAAAGAGATAAAAAACAGACCTAGTACATAATAGGGACTCATAGTTGTTATTTTTAAACTACTATTGTACAGAAAATAGACTATACAGATTAACTGTGACCAGCAGGGAAATGACCCATTTTTTAAAATGAGTTGCATGTAACTCTACTTTTCAAGATTTTCCAGGATCATAATTTGGCCTTTTTTCACCATGGCACCTGAAAATAGTTAATAGCCTGAGTTTTGTAAACTAGAGTTTTGAATTTACTAATGAAATTAAAAGAGTAAAAGGAGAAGCACTTCTCTTTACTTTGCTTCCCTTTACTTGTCTTTTGTCTTAGAAAAGTCCAAGACCAAGGTGCTGGCCAATTCAATTCCTGGTGAGGACTCTATTTCTGGCTTGCAGATGTCTGCCTTCTTGCTGTATCCTCACATGGTGGAGAGAGAGAGGGCATGCTCTCTGATGTCTCCTCTTATAAAGACAGTAATTCTATTGGTGACTTCATTTAAACCTAATCACTGCCTTGCTCCAAATACAGTCACACTGAGGGTTAGGGCTTCAAAATATAAATTTTGGGGGGAAAGAGACTCAATTCAGTCCATAGCACCTTTCCTTGATGTTCCAGATATAAACACATTTCTCCCTATTCATCTTGTTAAGCACAACTAAAAACTCTAGGAATTATATATAAAACACATTAATAAAGTTCTGAAAGATGGTGAGAGGAAGGCAGACTGGCTAGGACCTTGGGGCCCAAGTAATAACGCAGTGCTGAGTTCTCTGAGTTTTTCTTTTGCTTGATACACCCCAGACGTTGGAATTATCTGACAAAGATTTTAAAGCAGCCATCACATAAATCTTCAGTAAGCAATTATGGTCATACTTGAGAAAAACTAAAAAAAGAGGAAGTCCTGGCAAAAGAAAAATAGAAGATATAAAGAAGAACCAAAAGGTAATTTTAGAACTGAAGAATACAATAACTGAAATTAAAAAGAAAAAACCTCAGTGAAACAACTCAACAGTCTGATAGTACAGAAGAAATTGTCAGTGAACTTAAAGATAGAACTATAAAAATCTTAATGACAGAAGATATAGTAAAAGGAGAAAAAGAATAAATTCTTAATGACCCTTGAGACTATAACAAATGAACAAATATTCATGCTATCAGAGTTCCAGAAGAAGAGAAAAAAAGATGCACCCGAAGAACAATATTTGAAGATATAATAGCTGAGAATTTCCTGAATTTATTACAAGATGTATGCCTACAGATTCAAAAAGCTAAATGAACTCCCAGTAAACTGGGAGAAATTCATGCCAACATACATCATGGTCAAACTTCTGAAACCTAAAGACAAAGAAAATATTTTGAAAGCCACAGGAGATAAATGACACTCTGCCTACAGACAAAACACAGTTCAAATCATGGGTGATTTCTCATCAGAAATCATTCATGCCAGAAAGAAGTGACACAACATTTTTCAAGTGTTGAAAAAAAATATCAACCACAACTTTTGTATCTGGCAAAATTATCATTTATGAAGGAAAAGGAAAAGGAGTTTCTTCTTAGATAATGGAAATTAAGAGAATTTGTATTCTGCAGAATATCCTAAAAGAATCTATAGAAGAAACTCTCTCACAAAAAGGAATTTTAAAATTATATATAAAAGGAATTTGGGAGCATTAAGAAGGAAGAAAGAACAATGGAAGGAGCAAAAACGTCGGTAAATACAGTAGAATTGCCTTCTCCTCTTGATATTTCTAAGCAATAATTATTGAAACAAAAAGGATAACATGCTCTTAAATATGTAGGGAAAATATTTATGACAATTAAATTATAAGTGGTGAAGAATAAACAGACTTACAGAGAGGTGATATTTCTATACTTCACTCAAACTGAAAAAAATGTCAAAACCAGTAGATTGTGATAGTTATGTATGTGCAATGTAATACGTATATCAACCACTTTAAACAATGTATGCAAAAGGATATACTCAAAAATGCTACAGGTAAATCAGAATGGAATTTTAAGAAATGTTTGGGTAACCCACAAGAAGACAGGAAAAATGAAAAAGAGTAAAAGAAAAAGAAGTAATCAGGAAACAAAAAGTAAAATGCCAGACTTAAGGCTTAACATGCCAATAATTACAATAAATGTAAATGATCTAAGTATATCAACTAAAAGAGATGCCAGAATGGATTTTTGAAAAGTGACCTAACTCTAAACTATCTACAAGAAACACACTTCAAATATTATGATATAAATAGGTTGAAAGGAAAAGGAGAGAAAAGTTATATCCTACAAATATCAATCAACAGAAAGCAGGAGAGGCTATATCAACATCAGAGGATATAGAGTTCAAAACAAAGAAAATTAACAGAAACAAGGAGAGCAATTATATTAATTACTAAAGTTTCAATCCAAAATGAACAAATAGCAATCCTAGATGTTTATACACCAAATAACAGAACTACGAGTTATGTAAAGCAGAAACTGAGACAACTGAAAAGAGAAATACAAAAATCCACAAATACGCTTAAAAAATTTAAACATCTCTCTTTCAACAGTTGATAGAACAACTAGACAGAAGCTCAGCAAGGATATAGAATAACTCAACAATATGATTAATCAACAGGATCCATTCTACATTTATAGAATATGCCTCCTAGCCACTACACAATACACATTCTTTTCAAGTGCCACAGAACACTTACCAATATAGATCATATCAAGGGCCATAAAACAAGTCCCAACAAATTTAAAAGAATTGAAACTATACAGAGTGTGTTCTTTCATCACAATAAAATCAGTACTAGAAATCGAAATAGAAATCAATAACAAAGATAAAAAGAAACTCTTGTACACTAAAAAACAGTAAGGCCTCAAATCAATAATCAGTGCCCCACCTCAAAGAGGAGACAAAAAGGAAAAAAAGTGCTCAAAGTAAGCAAAAGGAAGGAAACCATAAAGATAACAGCAGAAATTAGTAAATTTGAAAATAATTTTAAAAAAGAAAACCAATGAAACAAAAGCTGGTTTAAGAAAAAATTAATAAAATTGACAAACCGTTAGGAAGACTGACCCAGGAAAAAAAGAGAGAGAGAGAAGATACAAATAACCAATATCAAGAATGAAACAGGGTATATCATTATGGACACCATAGTATCAAAACTATAATAAGGAAAACTATAAACAACTGTATACACGCAAACTTTACCACTTCGATGAAAATGATCAATTTCTTAGAAAGAAGAAACTATTGCAACTCGCACAACATAAAATAGATAATTTGAATAGCTCTAAAACTATTAAAGAAATTAAACAAAAACTAAACGCTGGCAAGAATGAGGAGACAACCAGTCTTTCATACATCGCTGGTGAGGAACCAAAACAGTGCGGCTATTCTAACAAGCAATTGGCCAGTTTCTGAAAAAAAAAAAATCATATTCTTACCGTTCAAACCATAAATAAGAATCCTTCTATTTATCCCATAGAAATGAAAATTTATGTCCACAAGAAATCTTGTGTTAAAATGTTCAGAGCAGCTTTGTTTGCAATATCCAAAAAATAGAAACACTTAAAATGTCCTTCAATAGATGCACGGTTAAACATCTATACCAGGCAATAGTTCTACTCAGCAATGAAAAGGAATGAACTATTGATACAATCAATAACCTGGATGACCAAAAAGTATTATGCTGAGTAAAAATAGCACCAATCTCAAAAATTCACATGTTGTGATTCCATTTATGTAACATTCTTGAAATAATAAAATTAAGGAAATACAGGACAGATTAGTAGTTGCTAGGCAGTAGGGATGGTGGGAGTATGGAGACTGAGTGTGACTACTTAGTACTAGCACAAGAAAGATTGTTGTGAGGATGGACTAGTTCTATATCTTGATTGCAGAGGTGGTTACACCAATCTGCACATGTAATAACATAATGTAACTACAAATGCATGTTATACAATTCCAATTTCTTTGTTTTGATATTGCACTATAGTTAACGGAAGGTGTAACTCATAGGGGAAACTCACGGTAAGCTTCATGGGACCTCTCTGTACTATCTCTGCAAGTTTCTGTGACTCTAGAATTATTTCAAAATAAAAGTGTTTGAAAAGTAAACAAAGGGATAGACAAGATGATTGGTGGCATGTTTGAATGTAAATATCAGTATTCATAGTATAATTTGGGATAAATTCTATTGCTTAAAAGATGAGCACACAGGGTCCGGCCCTGTGGCCTAGTGTTCAGTGTGCTCTGCTTCGGCGGCCCAGGCTCAAGGGTTTGGACCTACACCACTCGTGAGCTATGCTGTGGCAGTGACCTACGTATAAGATAGGGGAAGATTGGCACAAATGTTAGCTCAAGGCTAATCTTCCTCAAGCAAAAAAAAAAGTGGAAAATTAGCACACATGTTAGCTCAGGGCTAATCTTCGACAAGCGAAAAAAGAGGGAGATTGGCAACAAATATTAGCTCAGGGCTAATCTTTCTCAGAAAAAAAAAGTGAACACACAGTTGCAGGCACAGACTGTTAATAGATACTTAACTATGTCCTTTGCACACATATTCATGCAAAAACTGACAATTTTTTCACAGTTTCTTATAAAACTAAACATACTCTTACCATATGATCCAGCATTGTGTTCCTAGGTATTCACCCAAATGAGTTGAAAATGAATATCTACACAAAAACCTGCACAAAAATATTTACAGCAGCTTTACTCAAAAATGTCCACACTTGAAAATAAATGATAAGCGTGTTAGGGGCTGAATTCTTTTCCCCAAAATGTGTATGTTAAAGCCCTAAGCCTTAGTACCTCAGAAGGTGACTGAACAGTATTTAGAGATAGGACCTTTAAAGAGGTGACTCGCTTGGAAGAGGCCATTAGGATGGGCCCTAATCCAGTCTGAATGGTGTCCTTATAAAAAGAGAAAATTTGGACATGCAAAGAGACAAGAGGGATGTGCACACACAAAGGCCATGTGAGGACATACCAAGATGACCATGTCGAAACCAAGGAGGGAAGCATCAGAAGAAACCAAACCTGCCAACACCTCGATCTTGGACTTCTAGTCTCCAGAACTGTAGGAAAATAAATTTCTGTTGCTCAAGCTCCCGAGTGTGTATTACTTTGTTATGACAACCTGACAAACTAATACACTGTCTTTCAATAGATGGATAGACAAACTGTGGTACATTCATACAATGGTTTACGAATTAGTGCTAAAAAGAAATGAGGTATCAAGCCATGAAAAGATATGGAGGAACCTTAAATGAATATTGCTGAGTGAAAGAAACCAATCTGTAAAGGCTATATATTGTATGATTCCAGTTATATGACATTCTCAAAAAGTCAAAACTAAGGAGAGAGTAAATAGATCAGAGGTTGTCAGGGATTCAGACAGAGAGCGGGAGAGATGAATAGGTGGAACACAGGGGTATTACAGGGCAGTGAAACTATTCGGTATGATACTGCATATGTCATTATACATATGATAAAACAATGGAAAATACAACATCAAGAGTGAACGCTAACAAACTATAGATTTTGGTTACTAATAACATCAATATTAGCTTATTAGTTGGAACAAATGTGCTAAACTAACGCAACAAGTGGGGTAGGTGAGGGTGCATGTAAGAGCTCTCTACCTTTTGCCCGACTTTTCTGTAAACCTAAAATCACTAAAAAATTAAGTTTATTAATTAAAAATAGATGTATATGCTATCTTCTGCAAAATGCATTTAATAACACTTAGTTATCCCGTTTATTTTGTGTTGAATGAATGAATCTAGGATGTATGGGATAAAGTTGAATGATTTTCTTGATGAAGAATAAACATAAGATGACATAATATTCTGCTTAAAAATTTATCTTATTTTAGCATCTTATACGAATTAATTGCATTATTTTCTACAATCATTTTGAAGGCATTTATCCTTTCAAAGATACTCACCTTTGTTCCTTTCTTTGCCTCCATGTAGGTTTTTTTTTAAGAACAGAGAGCATATTTATCTTTCCACAGGAACTTGTCACTTTTAACATAAATGTGCCTCCTTGATCCAGCTGCCGTTTGCTGCTCTGATACTTGTCGTTTCTGTCAACGTCTTCTCCACTGAACTTCATGAGACAGTCTCCTTTCTTTTGCTCTTTCTTCTTTCTCCCCTTTCTTTCTCCCTCCACTCTCTTTCCCTTTTCATCTTTTATCCCTCTTTTCATCTCTAAAACACGTTTAGAGAAGAACAATAATATTCCTTTACCAGGATACGGTTTTTGTTTAATGTACAGGGATGAAAATGAAAGTAAAAATTCTTTGGAGAAAAGAATCCTGAGAATGACTGTCTCTCTGAGAGTTATCAGAATTATCTCTAGACAACAAAAAGGAAAATAAGTTTGTGAAAAAAAGTCTTAGAGAAAAGCCCTAGTGACAAAATGTGCTCTGTTGACAATTTTACCCACAGGTAGCCCCGTTCAAAAGAATAGAATACACACAGGCAGACGCAGAAACCCACATAAATATGAACAAGCAATGTGTGCATACATAATCACCTTTCAGTTTATGAGGCTATATTAGATCTCAATTTTACTATTTAAGCTTATTTCAAATGCTATATCCCATATGACATTTTAGAAATGTATTTACTATTTAATTATGTAGAAATTCCAAATATGTCAAAGCATTTTTCCTGGGTCATAAAAGCTGAAATTTAGTAAATCAGTTAACATTGGAGCAAGTATCTTCTTGATCAAACTGCAATTTTCAGCTTAATTTAATTAGTAAGTAAAGAATGTGCAGGTCAATCATTTCTGGCTGAGAAATTAGGCAGAAAATATATGAATTATAAGGAGTCTATGATTAATGTTAAGAGTGAGACAGTAAATCTGCCTTTATTGAGTGTTATGATAGATGAGGATTCCTTTGGATAATGTAGAAAGGATGACTACAATGTGGTCATGTTATTACTGGTAGAAATTCAGAAGACTATTAAGTGTAATATATTAGTCTAGTACATTCTTGAATAGTGTTTCCAGTGATGGTCATAGGTTGTCTAAATTCAGACATATCTCTCCAGTTCTTCTTTGTCATCACTGCTCACACTTGCCAGATAGGAGGACCAAGAAATAAAGAGATGATGCCAATTCCCTAAGCTGAGAACTAATAAATACATGATTATTACTATATCTATCCTACTGTACTGAAATGTTTAGTGAGTTGATGGCAGTGCCTCATTCAAACGTGAAGCTACACTAAGATGATCCGGATTTTAAAATCATCTAAAATAGATGAGGTAGTGGTATATATACTGATTGAGGGCAGGAAAAAGAGGGAATAGAGATAGTCAATGCCTTTCTGAACTCTAAAATAAAATTCCAGGAAGAATCGTCCTGAACAAAAGGACAAATAACGCTCAGAGAAGTCTAAATATCCCAGTCCAGCATCAGAACGAGTGAAGGAAGTTATGGGAAAATGGCAGAATACCTGACCAACTGAAAGAGAATGAGAATGCCGGATCAAAACATAAAGAATCTGATGTACCTTTACATAATTCCTAAAATAAAGCAGGTAGAACTCATTTTATGAGCAGTGCTGGCGCCTTTTTTCTCAAAATAATTTGCTTGTGCGTGAACTACTCTACCTTATCCTGCTTATTGATCATTTTTCTGTGGATTAAGTCTTAAGCTATCCAACACTTCAAGAATGGCTTCTCCGTTGATTTTTGTCACTCCATGCAAAATTTGGTTTAGACACATGATACTTTGGGATTGACTAGAAATTGCCTTTCTGCCAAAATTTAATAATCTTAATTAATAGGTAAACTATAAAATATGCATATAATCTATTCTATAGCATCCATAATTTATGAGTTATATGATCAAATTCATTTAACATCATATATTTCTATTTTAAATCTAGGCTTTTCTTCTCATCCTTTCAGTAAAAAAAAGAAATCATTTTCAATTTCAGTTAGATTGAAGTAATAAATTTATGATTTAAATTTTTTAGTATTATTTCTTTTTATAATGTTTGTCGTGTGGGTAGGAGACAAACAATTTTTCTTCTATATTTCACTAAAGAAGAAATATGTGACATTCAGGCTGTGCTCTATACAACATACTATTTGGAAATTATCATTAAGAAACTGAATTTCTCATGGCTGGCCCCATGGCTTGGTGGCTAAGTTTGGTGTGCTCCACTTCAGCAGTCCAGATTCACAGATTCGGATCCCAGGGGTGGACCTACAACACTCGTTAGCCATGCTATGGCAGTGATCCACATACAAAATAGAAGAACATTGGCACAGATGTTAGCTCAGGGTGAATCTTCCTCAAGGAAAAAAAAGGAAGATTGGCAATAGATATTAGCTCAAGGTGAATCTTCCTCAGGAAAAAAAAAAAAGAAAAGAAACTGAATTCCTCTCTGAAATTATTTTGATTATGCCTAAAGAAACTTTTTCTCTAGGGCATGTGGGCTAGTGACAAAAACAGTTTATTTAAATTTGAAAGTTTCTTCTTTTCTTTTTCACTTTTAAGATTAAGGTTTTGCTTTTTTCTTTTTAATAGTGTGTAGAACTCTAGTTTGGCTGTTATTTTCTTCGGAGAATTTAAAGATAATATTCCGTTGTCTTCTGACTTCAATGGTTTCTTTTAAAGAGGCTGCTATATGTCAAATTGTCGTTTCTTTCAAGGTAATAAACTATTTTAAATTTTCCTCTGTTTTTAATATTGTTTTACTTTTTTAAAAAAAGTTTTAGGTAGTTTTGTTATGACAATCTTGGATGTGATTTTTCTTTTGTTGATTATGCTTAGAAATTCTCAACCATTGTCTCTTTAAGGTTTATTTTATCCCCATTTTTTCTTCACTCTTTCTGGAATTCTAAACATCTTATAAATGTATCATCCATCTTTTCCTTATCATCTGGATTTCCTTCCTTTAGTCTCTCCATATTTCTTTTCTTTTGTAAAGATTGGCACCTGAGCTAACAACTGTTGCCAATCTTCTTCGTCTTTTTTTTTTTTCTGCTTTTTTCTCCCCAAATCCCCCCAGTACATAGTTGTATATCTTAGTTGTGGGTCCTTCTAGTTGTGGCATGTGGGACGCCGGCTCAGCATGGGCTAACAAGCAGTTCCATGTTCTCGCCCAGGATCCGAACCCTGGACCGCCAAAGCAGATCGCAGGGACTTACCCATTTGGCCATGGGGCTGGCCCCTAGTCTCTCCAGATTTCTTACTGTTTTCTTTTTCTGACCTATCATCTTCCAATTTACTAACAGTCTTTCAGCTACAATTTATTAGATGCAGCCAGTTAGTTTGTAACTTCAATTTTTTTTGTTTTTTGGTTAGATAATTTCCATTTAGTTCTTTTTATATTTTCTACCAAAATTCTTATCTTTTATCTAGCTAAACATGCTAGACATGCATCTGATAACTACATTTTCTAGATACCTCAAAGATGTCTGTGTCTGTTGTTCTTGGTTTGAAATCATGTTTCTTGTTCCTTCACAAGTCTGGTCATTTTCTTATGTTGTGGATAGCACATTTGAAAACAATGTAGAAATAAAAATATAGAAATAAATGAAAGCACTATGATGTCACTTTACCCTAGAAAAGATATTTCTTTGTTTTAGGCAAAAAGCCAGGTGCACCTTAATACAATTTCAGGGATCACAAGATGATTTAGAACTGGTCTTTATGATGGCAATGCACTTCTGGTTTACTCTTTTTGGTAGACTGAGCCTTTTAAGGTCTAAACACAAAATGTGGTATTTCTACCAAGCTCTGTTCTCCTTGGCAAGCCATGGTCTCTGTTTTGTTGCTCTAACTCTAAGAAGTTTCTAAAAGCTCTGATGAACACTTTAGTCTTTTACCCAAATCTTCAAGATTTGGTAGAACGCTTCTACAGAAAAACTGATCCCAAACACCAGGCTGTCTTCTCTGCATCTGCTTCTTCTGGATGTTGATCTCTATTCATCATCGTATAGTCTTTATTTGATAATTTCAATGATACATATTTAACATTTTGTATAGGGTTTCTACTTAATCTCAATGGGGGTTTAATTTTAATAATCTGCTTCTATATTACCAGAGATATATCATCTGGATATTTTATATTACTTTTCATGTTTTATTTTCATATTCCTAATCAATGCCAAAGTCATTTTATTATAGTGGCTCTACTAACATCAGCATAGCAAAACTTCCCATGGAATTGTTATTTTTAACATACATGTCTTGGCTATTAATTGTCATTGATTTTTTTTCATATAAACTTTAGAGCAATTTAATCTAATTATTAAAATCTTTGTATTCGAAGTGTAAGTGAGATAAGAGAAGAAAAAGAAATAAATGGTACAAATATTGGTATATGTTTACATATTTTGTTTTGAATAGAGAATTATATACCTGTATATCTTGATATTTAAAAAATATTAGCATTTCTGAGGCTGATGTGATTGGATATAATATAAATACACAGAAATAAATACTTTATTGCTATTCTAGTACAAAGTACCCACTTAAAAATCAAAACTCAAAAAAAAATTTATTTAGAAGTAGTTACAAAGGTTATAAAATACTCAAGAATATATTAAGAAGGAAAGACAGGACACATGAAGAAAACATAAGACCTTATTGAAAGACATAAAATGATCTGAAAAAATAGAATTGATAAAAATCTGTAACATGTTCTTGGATGAGCTCCATCAATAGTAAGAACATTAACCCTTTGTGCATCGTAATGGTTGCAAATATTTTTAGGCTTTTTGTTTCTTGTATTCTCTTGACCATTTTGTATCGTTGTATCATACAGCATTCTTTAAATTCAAAATTTTGATGTAGTCTAACCAGTTTCATCTTGAATCATGGTGCCACTTATTTGTTCCAACCCCATTGATCAACCTTCAGGTACTCTTATAATTTTGTCTTGAACCAAAGGTCTTTGGTACTTGCTGTTTCTCTGCCTTGATTGCTTTTTTCATTTTTATTTTAACTAGTTAACTGCTGCTTATCCTTCAGAAATCATCTTATTGTTCACTATTTTGGAGAAATTTTTCTCTAGGAAAGAGGGATAGCTAGAATGAACAAAAAGAGAAAGGTCAGGTTAATTCAACATAAAGCTGACAGACATGTGAAGTGAATGGGCCATCGATTCCTAACACGACACAGAATAGGTGATGCTGGTGTGTGTATTATTGTACATGAGTAGTTACCTTTTAGTGGTTTCCCGTAAGTAAGTAAATATGTTCAAATAAAATTCACAAAGGGTATCAGTGATTTGAATTCAAGACAAAAGCTAGAAGAAGGACTTTTAGGTCTTCAGCCTAGCTGCAGGGTAGCAGAATATGTCACTCCAAAATGGGCAGCTTTGCTATATTGATTATCTTGAGCTGTAGGCACTTGATAAACAGCAAATGCAGACAGAGGTTTTCTCTGAACTCCCCTCATCTGCCTAAAGATAGGTCCTCCAACAGGAACTCACTTGTCACCAATCCCCTCCCCAGAAGTTAGGTCAACCAGGGAAGACTGACTCATCACAGGAGAGAAGACTGGAACTTGATACCACACCCAAACTTTGCCACAAACTATCATACCTCCCGTCTACTCTTCTAAGGGCCCATTCATCTTTCCTAATAATCATTTCTCTCCCCTAAGATGCCTCTATCCCCTCCTTCACCTTTTAAGATGATATTTAAGTCTGAATTCTAAGCCTCCTCAGAGAGTTACTCGTTTGTTCCTGAGTATCTCCCATGTATATCCATGAGGTATACATGTTAATACACTTCTGTTTCTTTTTCTCCTGTTAATCTATCTTTTATTACAGGAGTCCCAGCTAAGAACTCAGAGAGGTAAAGAGAAAATTATTTTTCCTCTCCCACACCATCCAATTGTCTAATCTTTGGAAATTTAAGGGCAGCCAATGCCACAGCAAATAATAATGGCTAGTATTTATTGAGATCACTGCCTATTTATAAAATTCATTCAATCTTTACAATAATTCTATTAATTTTGCACTATTTTCACCATATATGAACAAGAAAACTAAAAGCAGAACAGATAGCCCAAGTACACGTGGCTAGTGAGCAGCAAAGTTGAAGACCAAATCCAGGTCCTTTTGTATCATGCTGTTCATCATTCTGATTCAATCGTTTTATACTAGACTCTTTTCCCTTTGCTGATCTTCGGTACATGTGACATCAGACACTTCAATTATGAACGTTCTTAAATATAAATAAAATATAGCCAATTAAATTTTAAAAGTGTCTAGAAATTTTTTCATGGTCAAATTTTTGAAGGACCTAGAAATAGAAGATTCAACCTATTTCTCACCTCACTTAAAGTCTTCGGCATTATACAAGGCTTATATGTGTAAGAGTAATATAAAATATTAATTTAATTAGGATACATAAAGCATCTAATCAATTGCAAAAATGTTTTCTATCAAATGTAGTTTTCTATGAAAAAAGATATTATATTTGCTTGTAATTATTTATATATGTTAGCAAATTTAATCCTTACAAACACCCTATTAAGGCAATCACCAATATGCCATTTTACAGATGAGAAAACTGAGACACAGAGAGATAAAGAAAACTTTCCCTGAGTCACATAGCTAGTACACAGCAGAGCTGCATTTTACTCACAGGCAGTCTAGCTCCAGACTCTGTGCCCTTAACATCACATTTGCACGTCAGCAAAGGAAGACCAAAGTGTACTGGGTAGAATTAATAAACCAGAATCACTCTCTTACCTCACCATCACCTCAAAATCCTAGCAAGTGCCTTCATTCACTTAAGAAGTATTTACTGAGGACAGAATAAACAAGTGGTCAAATCCTGGCTCAATCTTTTGCAACTTTTTGAGACTAAGTGTGATATGTAGCCTTTGTGTGGCTTGGTTTCCACATCTGTGAAATGGGGATCAAAACAATACCTATCTCCCTGGATTATTTTAAACCTTAAGTAAGATAAGAGTCTCTGGGCACAGAATACACTTTTAATTTCTCTTGCCCGTCACTTTAATGACCCTCTAGATACGTAATTTACACAAAATAAATGTGTAGAATGAAGGAGGGTTTTCACAGAGAAGAAGGAATTTACACAAGTCCTTGGACGAGAGGAAGGTCTAAGATTTGAATATGAACCAATTCTTAGTGACCTCACCTAATTTCTACTGCAAAATGAAAATCATCATACTTTTGAAAAGAAAAAAAATGAAAGGAATCCTACCTTAAAAAAAAAAAAACAAAACCAAAAAATCCTTCGGAATTTGCAAAGATCCCTCTCTCAATTTGCATTGCACTAAATGGCCCAGAAAAATAATTATTATCCCACCAGCACTCACCATATTATTTGCTTTCTGCCACTTTATTGATTTACCTTTAATGCATAATTATCCAGTGTGTTTAACATTACTAATTCAGGACCCGCTTAACTTCTCATTGAATGAAAACTCTCCCATTAGTCTCCCCCAAGCTATTTCTCTCCTTCCCTTTTCCGATTTCTTTTGCCCTGGTTATGCTAAATTAGAACTTCAGAGACTGTCATTTGTTAATGTAAATGAACTGTTCCTGTTCAAATTTCTCAAGTGTCAAGCACCCATTTGTTATTGCAGCCACTGTTTTAAGCACCAGTGTGTTTTATGTGTTAACGATGGAAGCATCATTCTCTATTTGCCAACCTAAATGGGACACTGAAGGATGCCAGGACTTGATGGATTATGACTGAGAAAGACACCCAGGCATCTGGACAGGGATGTTGAAAGACAGGCTGAAATGAAATAAAATGACAATAACAACAGCACAACAAAAAAACCCACAATGTGTAGGGGCTAGGGATCCAGAAGTGTGGGGAAAATGCCCACTGAGGGGTGTTCTTTGAGTGGCCCCTGAACACAAAGAATTTGGGGCCAAAAGATAATATTAACAATTTCACTAAACTCTGAAAGCAGGAGAAAGATCAAAGAACTTGCGTATCCCATCCCAGTCCCCTTTTTGCCAATTTGACCACTTCTTCCTATTTAAGGAAGACATCAAGCTGGTAAATGATGTATTTGAATCTACCAAGACTTAATAAGCTTCTGTCATGGGCTTCAACTCTGATTCTGTTTGATTCTTTCCAGAGATAATTTCATTTTAATTGGGATATAGCCAAAACTTCTGTTAAACTAAAAGGAATAGAGCAGTAATAGTGGGGATTAGGCTGTTGTGTGTGTGGCTCCAGGTCACATGAAACAAGAAAAAAGGGGGGAAAGTGCTATGTTAAAGGACTTTTAGAATATGACAGACTGCTGACAATTTATCACCTCAAAATAAGTAAGTAGCTGTTCACATAATCTTCAAGATTTTTTTTGTGGAGATAACATTGAAGAATTAAAATGAACACCCCTAAATGTCCATAAGAGAAAGCAAAAATACTTTAGGAGAGAGATTTTTTGTTTCAATTCTGCCTATTTTGGAGAAGAATTTTATAATCTATGAAATTGTGTTATACCCATTTACCTAATAATTTCTCTTCATGTCTAAATATTCAGAATTGGTATTTTTAAACAGGAAAAATCTGAAAGAAAGGTGAATAACAAACAAATGACTGCTTTTAAAATATATAATCTCTGAGACCGGCTTAAACTACAGGCTTATAAAGCCTATGCCTGTGTTCCACCCTGTGAGTCTCCTTCCTGTGACAATTAACATTTTTAGACAGCACAACACAAAACAGAAGCACAAAAGAGAGCAAAACGGGGTGAAGCTCAAAGCAATAGAAACTCAAAGCAGTGCTGAGTTCAGACCTACTGCTGACTTACCACATTGACGTGGACCCATGAAGCTATGAGCAGCAAGGAATAAGAGCTTGTGCGGATACCTCATTTGATCAAAGGCTGGGGTCTAGGGAGACAGGCAGTGCAGACTGTGTCTCAGAGGCTCAGTGGAGTCTCCAAGAAAACTATGGAAATTAACAAAGGGTATCTAAATAAGAGTAAACAGGGGCTATGTACTCAGAGCTTATGATAGCAAGGGCATCAGCTGCCATCACTTGCATATGGTCGAGACAATCAACGGTATGCTGCGGAGTGAGACAACTTTTTGGTTAAAACAAGGGAAGGCTTCAGGAATGCTCTATTAGAGATTGTTGGTCTTGGGAAGCTGGAGGTACAGTATCCTATGTGATTGGTGTGGAGAGATTAATTGGCTTTATCTAGTTGGTCCTGAGGTGAGACCAGGGGAAATTGGTAGCAAAACTGGTAGTCATTGACCAAGTCCTTACCATTCTGAGCTAATCGCTGCAGAGGTTGTGATTTGGCTTCCCAATTGGTTGCTATGGAGATTGCAAGTCAGAGTGCTATTGTCATGTATGGGTTGTCCATTTGTATATTCAGTCTCAGATCTGTCAGGTAATTCCCATACTAAAGTGATTGACAATATTGAACTTTATCCAAGCCCTGTAATTCAGGAATACAATGAAGGTTAAAAAAATTCCCCCACATTTTTCAGTTCCAGAAACAGTTTAAAGCAAGGAGCTATCCTCCTCACATAACTTAGATAAGACTTATGGATGCTCACCTTTGTTGATGCAAATAATCCATACTCAATCTGTAAATCAAAGTTTGTTATGAGCTAGGTCTGAGGACTATCGTCCAGGGGCTTTCCTTCCCCAGTGAAGGAAGTACACCAAAGAAGTAGGATGTACAGAGTGGTTATATACCCTCTTGGAACAAAGAGCATCTATCACATATGACAGGGCTGTCTCTTTTGCTACTGTCACAAGATGCTTAGCTGGCATAGCAGTTCAATAGTCACAAGGTGAGCTCAGCAGATCAGTAATTAATCTTTAGTTTCTAGGAGTAGGTGCTTATCCTTAAGGAAATGCTGATAATGGGGGAAGCTACCTTCCTATTTTTAATGGCATCATGTTTGTCTTTGGAACATTGTAACATTTAAGGCAGATGTACAATGCGTGCTCAACAGGCCATGTCAGGGCCTTTTGGAAAAACAAGGTTAGACTGAATTAGTTTTAAACCAAATGGCTTCCTCATATATTCCCGTATATCCTATGGCTTTTCATTTATTCACCACATTGTTTACCTATGAGAAGGTCAAAAAGACTCTCCAAATTCCCATTCTTTGCTTCATAAATGATTAGCTAAACTGTTTGTTCCCATTGACCAATCTGGACAAAATTCCTGCTATCTAGATTTTACCCAACTTTAGTTAAACTTCTCTCCTTCCCCATTCTCCTGAAATTCACCCACCCTGACTAACCCAGCAGACGCCAAGCATAAACTGACTTGAGGGATAAACATTCCTTGATCAACTGTGGATCACACTTTCTCAGATCCAGTCCTTTCTAGACTCCAGTTCACTTCTCCCTGCCCTCTTTCTGCCTGAACTTTGAGACCCTTTAGAGATCCTGTGGTCAAAGTAGTCTTCCTATTTCAATAGTCAGTCTCCCCCCATTGCAAATCCCTTTCTCTCTTCTTGCCATAATTCATTTGAATAAAGTCTCTCCTTACCTAAATCTGCATTTGTTTTTTATTTGACACTTCGCAGTTTAAAAAACTTTAGAATAGGTTAATTTAACTCCATCACAGGGAAAATCTGCATTGTCCCCTCATCTTTAGGATAAAACTAAAAGCTTTTGATAGACAAGCAGGCAATCTGTCCAGTTTATTATCTGACAGTCACTGACAGTCAGTTCAGGCAAGCAGCATCACTGAAATGAAGTGCATATCTGTCACCCGACCTTTCCTTCTTCTGAGTGTATGTTCTTATTGCTCACTAAAATCACCTTCTGAGTAGGCATAGGATGCAGCTCTTCCCCAAATCTGCATTGGAAAATACCGTTTAGAATTTTCTGTGTAGTTAGAATGTTTTATCAATCAGCAGGAGAAAGGGAAAAGGCAAGACTGACTGGAGGAGGAATGATGGTAGAGGGGGGGACTTTTGAATGGTGGCTATTCCAGCTCTTGCTTTGAAGTGTAACTGAAAATCATTTAGATAGCACAAGTTGTATTTGCTAGAGGCAAAGATCTTTGAGAGAGTAAGTCCTGGAAAGTGGCAAAATAAATACAATGACATCACTGCGTGAGTTGATAAGAGAAGGGCTTGACAAGACATTTTCACGTATTGAGGTGTATGGGGTAACTATTCAGGTTCACCACTGATTTGGTTTGAACTAAAAAGCCTGACTTATGATCTATCAAACATAGATTGTACATCTGCTTTAAACATTAGAGAATGTACTCTCTTAAGATAAGAACGCATTCTTCCCCTCCTACACCCTATTAATAATGCCTGTGTTAGTCTTCCCCCACCCCCACATCAAGGTCATGTTGACCTGCTAATTTGCAACTGAATATCTCTTTGAAACTTTGATGAAAATCTATCCTGGGTGTGTTTCATGTATGTTATTTCTTCGAAAAAGATACAACTGTATTGAAAACCATGCTTCTCCAGAAAAATTTCTTCCTTTCTGGAAAAGTCCTTCCCAGGTTATAATCCTCACTCTGGTTCAAGTGAAACTCACCATATTTCTCCTATCTATAGAATGGTTATTGGTTATTTGTGTTGGCGTACGCTGCAGGATTTCAGAGAAACCCACCAGAGACCACCTGGAATCTACTTTGAACCAGTGCCTGGTAGCCTGCAGGCCCTTTGAGCCCCTCCCGCTTCACAGCATTCATTTTCAGGGTAAGGCTATGGAAGAGCCACCAATCTAGTTAGTTAGAGATGCCATATGTATATAATGAGTAGATATAATTGTGTTGATTTTTAAATATTCTGGGATTAGTCCATGCTATAAATTCTGTATTATTGTTTTTTTACTATAGCCTGATGGTTGTCCAAGAATAATTCACAAAAGAAGGCAGATTTAGTTAGACTTTGAAGGATGATATGATACTAAGAAATGGAAAGAGAGTGGAGGATATTGTGGGGGACTGGAATTGGCTACCTCAAGATCTGTCTCTTTGGCATGAGGATTATTTGGGGCTGGTTACTTTTAAAAACTGCAGACATGAGAGAAACCCTGAAAAGAAGTTACCCTTTGTAAGAGACATTTACATTTGTAAAGGAAATCTCCATCTGTAAAGGTGTGCCCTCTCTGGGAAGCAAGAAGTGGGGCTGACCTTATCTCTAGAAACTCTTATCAATGCAGAAGACAAGGACTGAAATCTGCATAATAACTTTACTCTTGTTTACTGTGCTTTTCTGGTGATCTCCCATAACTGACTCCTGCCTCCCCACCCCCACGCCCAACATCCTCCTTTGTCTTTAGCTGAGAGTGGTATTTAAGGTGAGAGCTTCGGCCATTTTGCTGAGTTGCTCAGTTTTCCTGAGTCTCTCCCATGTATACATGTTATAAAACTCTGTTTAATTTTCTCCTATTATTCTGTCTCATGTGAATTTAATTAGTTGTCCAGCCAGAATGACCCAGATCGGGTAGAGAAAATGTCTACATCCCCTACAACATTTTAGGTAATTCTATGAGGTATGGGTGGAAAATTGAGAAAAGCCGGTATCTCTAGAGTGAACTACAAAATGAGAAGTTGATCTAAAATAAGGGTAGCAGATTCACATTGTCTAGAGCCATCTATCTCTGCTGTCCTTAACTGTGATGTATTGCTCTTTATGTCACATATTATGCTGGATGCGTAAGTCATTTGTTTTCTTACATTGGCTGTAAAAAAGCATAAGACTAAATTTTCTTCCTAGTACCATTTGAATCTGGACTCATTTGTTATGATATATAGATTTCTCACTTAATTGCAGTCAACTTACTTTGTGATCTAAGACATGTTTACAAGTATGATATAAAATCCCTGAGTGTTTCAGAAATTTTTGTCACTGTTATTGTTGCTGTTTATGTCTGCTTTTAGTTAATAAGTCTATGTGTTGGATCCAGAGGTTATACTTTATGCTATCTCTACCATTTGGAATTTAATGAATTTTTCTTTGTGGTCTAATTCTAGTTTTGTTTTTGTTTGTTTTTTAAGTATGCCATGGACATTAGAGAAGAGGGCAAATTTTTTCTTTGCTGATTAAATAATGTTATTCTTTATGTTATTTATATCCTCTCTGTTCATACTACTGTTTATCTGCTTGATCTTTTTTTAATCTGAGGAAAATATGTTCATCTGCCCCTACTAGTACTTTCTGTCAATGTTTTCTTTATTTTCAAGGATTTCATGCTTTACAGATTTGATGGAATAATTTGATATATGAAAGTTCAAGAACATAGTATCATTATTTTAGATTATATACTTGATTTTTATGTAAGTTCCTATCTGTAATTTATTTTCATATGAGGATAAGCATAAACATATATAATTCAAATAATTGAAAAAATCTCATTTCAGCAATTATTTGAAATATTTGGGGTTTTTTGTTTGTTTGTGTGTGTGAAGAAAATTTGTGTGTGTGTGTGTGAGGAAGATTCACCCTGAGCTAACATCCATTACCAAGCCTCCTCTTTCTATTTTTCTCTTGAGGAAGATTAGCCCTGAGCTAACATTTGTGCCAATCTTCCCCTACTTTTTAGGTTAGATGCCTCCACAGCATGGCTGATGAATGGAGTAGGTCTGCACCAGGAGATGAACCCAGGAACCCTGGGCTCATGAAGCAGATAGTGCTGAACTTTAATCACTCAGCCAGGGGGCTGACTCTGAAATATTTGGTTTTTTTTTTTTTTTTTTGCCATATAATAATGTTTTATGTATACTAATAACATTTCTGGCCTGTGTTTTCTATTTAATTGGTTATTCTATAATAGCACCTTGCCATTTGAATTAGTAGAACTTTAAAAATATATTTTGGGGCCAGCCCCATAACTGGGTGGTTAAGTTCTCGTGCTCCGCTTTGGCAGCCCAGGGTCTTGCTGGTTTGGATCCTGGGCACGGACATGGCATCACTCATCAGGCCACACTGAGGCAGCGCCCCACATGCCACAACTAGAAGGACCCACAACTAAAATATACAACTATGTACTGGGGGGATTTGGGGAGAAAAGGCAGGAAAAAAAAAAAGAAGATTCACAACTGTTATTAGCTCAGGCGCCAATCTTTAAAAATATATATATATATATTTTAATTTTGGTAAGCCATGTCTCCCTTTTTAATTATATTTTTTTCGTAATTTTTCAACCTTTTCTTTCATGTTTATAATTAGATTAAAAAATTAAAATTAGAATAATTTTATCAAGATGCAAAGAAAAACCCAATGAGTTTATAAACTAGATTATGCTGAACTGATCTTTTAGCAAGGAGCAAAATTTTGCTCAGAATTTGGGTTCAGCCTGAGTTTGAATTCTGTTTAGAAATAAATGAAGACCACTCATACGAGAGCAAACAAAGGCTGTTATTCAGTGTGTGCTATAGAAGCCAATCGGCTTTCATCACTTGCATTTGGCAGAGACTCAAGGGCAGGCAGAGGAGTGGGAAAACTTTATTGAGGGGAAGACTTCAGTTGGAGGTCATTGGCATGCACTGTTGGTGGGAATGTTACTGCACAAACTTGGGGTTCTCTTGCCTGATGCGGATAAAGAGCCATTAGCTTTTGAGAAAAGAAAAAAGCTTTATTGTGAGATTAACCTACAAGGAGACAGGAGGCAATACTCTCAAATCTGTCTCCCCAATCCAGGGCTTGGGGCAAAATTTGTGGGACAAAAGACAGGAATGTGTAGATAGATGATTGGAGGTAAGGAGAAGTGAAATAATTGATGATTTGCAAAAGCATAATCAAGATTTGTGGCTCTTCATAGGATGCATGGTCAAAAAATGGTAGTGTTAGTATGACCTGAGGGTGGAGTTTTCAGCCCCTTGATGTCAAAAGGGTCACTTATCAGACTCTTGTGCAGGCTCAGTTGATGTGTTGCTGGTCTCAACTGGCCTGAGCTGGACAAGGAGTCTCAGTTCCTTAAAAACAACTCTTAATTACTCTGTTCATAAGATGCGGCCTGCTTGGACTGGTCCTAGAGGGCTTGTGGTTACAGGAATGTAAAGTGGTGCAGATGTTATGGAAAACAGCACAGAAATTCCTTAAAAAATTGAGGTCTAGCAATCCCACTCCTGGGTACATATCCAAAGGAATTCAAAGCAAGGTCTTACAAGACATATTTGCACATCTATGTTCATTGCAGTATTTTCACAATGTCCAAGAGGTAGAACCAACCCAAATGTCCATCAATAGATGAAGTGATTAAAAAAAAAATGTGGTGTATACATACAATAGAAAATTGTGCAGCCTTGAAAAGGAAGTAAATCCTGTCACATGCTACAGCATGAATGAACCTTGAGGACATTATGCTAAATGAAATAAGCCAATCACAAAAGGGCAAATACTATATGATTTCACTCAATGTGAAGCATCTAAAGTAGTCAAGATCATAGAAATAGAAAGTAGGAAGGTGATTGCCAAGGGCTAGAGGAGAAGGAGAAGGGGAATTTAGTATAGAGTTTCAATGTTGCAAGATGAAAAAGTTCTAGAAATCTGTTGCACAACAATTGTGAATACACATAACACTATGGAACTGTACACTTAAAAATTGTTCAAATAGTATGTTTAACATGTAATTTTAGCACTATAACAAAAGAATTATGTTTTCATTTATTCTTTGTTAAGGTTCTTTATCAGCAAAGATATTGAGTTCTATCAAATGCTTTTTCCACACCAAATAAAGGATAATAAGACTTTCCTTTGATCTATTGATATGGTAGATTCCATTATAATTCTCCCAGTAATAACGTATGTTGTTATTCCTTGAATGAATATCAAAAAATCAGTTCCTAATATTTCTGCCCCATCCCCCAACCTGCTTTTTCTGTGGTTTACCCCATCTCAATTAATGTCAATTCTACCCATTCAGGTGCTTGGATCAAAGTCATCTGGGAAGTTGTATTGGTTCTACATTCAAAACTGAGCAACCCTCATCCCTCCCACTGCCACTATCCTTGTCTAAGTCACCATTTCCTCTCTTATGATCATTGCAGTAGCTTCCAAACACCTACTTCTGCTCTTATTCAGTTGGTTCTTATGCAGAAAGCACCTTTAGTTCATTCCAAATGCCAAAATATTTCTTAATGGGAAATGCTAGAAAGAAGGCCATGAAAGTTAGAAACAATTGCAGGATATCCAATATTACCCCTATTTGAAATATATGGATTAAAAAATACAACTAGGTAGAAAAATAAATGAGAGCTATAATAATTG
Source organism: Equus przewalskii (assembly GCF_037783145.1). Lineage (NCBI taxonomy): Eukaryota > Metazoa > Chordata > Mammalia > Perissodactyla > Equidae > Equus > Equus przewalskii. The sequence goes on from NC_091837.1 coordinate 64,763,268, forward strand.
GAATGAAGAAGTATTGTAGACTACGAATTTGAAGATATAATGTAATAAAATTTTTAAACAATAAGAATGCCCATTCCTAGTAAATTTATTAAATAATATATTATGCATCTTTAGTTAAAATAATAATTGATGAGAATAGTAATAGAATAATGATGATACAAAAGAATTGACATTTAAAGATCTCTAAAATATATTTTTAAATAAAAATGTTTGGTGAATAACAGCATAAACATTACAATTTTTGTGAAAAAAATGTATACACATTGGGAAGATCAAGAGAATCTAATGATCGTTCTTGAAAAAGCCTAGTGAAATAGATTAAATTCAAGGAAAATTGACAAAAAAAAAGACAAGGCACAAGCTAACAATATTCAAAATGAGAAGTATAGGAACATAGTGACAAAAAGAGATGCTTTTAAAATATCATGAAAAACACAATACAGAATATTATGTCAACATACTTAAAAGTTGAGATGAAAGAAATTTTTTTCGAGGAAAGATTATAAACTAACAAAAATTATTTTTTATAAAAGAAGAGGACCAGGATCTTTAAATAAATTGGCTTGGGATTCAAAAAATACAGTGACAATCTCAAAGCAAAACAAATACCCTGAGTATTTGTTTCTATGAGGGCAAAACCATAATGGCAACATCGGACTATGGCAACATAAAAAATAGAAGTGTAGATGAATTTCACTTGAGAACATATATGCAAAAATATTAAAATACTTACATGTGTACGTATCCAGACACAAAGCAATCTAACGATGTGTTTTCAAAACCATGAACATGTAGTCTTTATCATAAGAACACAAAGGAAGTTTAAAAATAGAAAGTGATATTCATTATAGTATGAATATATAATAAGAGAATATAGTATAAATTCCACAGACAAAAAATGAGTTTAGTAATAAACATACATAAAATATTTTGACAAACCAATATTGCAAGGAAACTTACTTCTCTTTATAATGGGTATCTACCAAAAGTCTATAGCAAATATCATAGAGGATAGTGAAATATGGTTAGAAGAATTCTCCTTAAAATCCAATCAAATACAAGGATGTCTGCCAGAATCAGTCTGCATTCCGACTACAGGTCCTAGACAAGTCATTACTATAAACAATTAAACAAACATAATTTTTACTAATTGAAGATGATATACTTTCTGAATAAGAAATCTGAGAGAAACTATGAACAAACTGAATGAATAAGAGAGTTTAGCTAGTTTGCTGGGTTCTAGATGTATATTTTAAAAAATAATTATAAAATGAATTCAAAAGTGTAACTTTAAGAAAAATCCTATTCACGTTAGCAAAAAACACTATAATATCTGCAAATAAATTTATGATAATTGTTCAAAAATTGTTACAGAAATTATAAGTAATTTAAAGGATATAGTGGAATATTAAAACAAATGGAGATATACACCATATCCATGAATGGGAATACTCTATGTCAGTACTACCCAATAAAAATATAATGAGAGCCACATGTATAAGTTTAAATTTTCTATTAGCCATTTTTAAAAATTAAAAGAAACGGGTGAAATTAATTTTAACATTTTATTTAACTTAATACTGTCATAATATAATTTCAACATGTAATCAGTATGCTAATATATTAGTTGCATATTTTAGAAAACTTTTTTAAACCATGTCTTTGAAATCCGAATCTGGCTTGTATTTTATACATACAGCATCTCTCAATTTAGGCTAGCCACATTTCAAGTGCTGAATAACCACATGTGCCTCGCGGCTACCATATTGGTAGCCACTTCTATATCCGATGCCCCTCTATATCAGAAAGATGACGATGCTCTCCAAATTAATCTGTAAACACAGTGTGAATCTAGCTTGCCTGGGTTCATACAGCTCAGCTTCTCTACTACCACATTTGCCACCTGTGTGATCCAAGGGATATGGGTTATTACTATTATTATTTTTTTCCTTCCATGATAGTTTTAAAGATTTGGAAAACATTTAGAACCTATAACAATGCCTAGAACATAATAGTCACTATAGAGTGTTTTAAAAATAATTGTGTAAGCATAATAAAAATGAAATTTTCTTATAAGTTGAGAAACTGATACTAAAATTTATATGAAAATGTGATAGACACTAAATAGCAAAAAACAGTTTTGAAGGAAAAGGATAAGGGGGATCTCGAAAGATCTGCCTTGTAAGATTCAAGACTTTACAAAATACCACCAATTAACTATTGTGGTACTTAAATAGGGACATAATACATAGACCAATGTACCAGAATAGACTCTTGACAGTCCCATGCATACATGAGGATACAGTAAATGACACACGTGATACTACAAAATCAGAAAGTAAGAAGGAACTGAACAAAAAATAACACTGTGATTTTTGGCCATCTGTGTGGAAAAATACTGGACTCTAACTTCACAAATACACCAAAAATAAAGATACAAGATATCTAGAAAAAATAATTGATAAATTTGTAAGAAGAAACATTTAAATGGAAATTCTTTAGATAATATTGCTGTGTCCTTATGGTAAGGAAAGATTTCATACATAAAAGACAAGTCAAAACAGAAAAATTCAACCATAAAGGAAAAGATGGGCAAGGTTGAAAGATTTGAAGTTAATTTTTGTTGTTTTTGTTCAGCAAACAACAACAAAGTGTAGAGACAAGCCACAAACTGGAATAACTATTGCAGTGCTTTTGACTAGGATACAAATAAAATGACAGAAACACATGTCACAACAGAAAAAAAATAAGAAAAATAAATAGGCAATTCAATTATTAGAAAACCAAAATGGCCCATTGGAAATGTGATTTATTTCAATAGCAAGGATAGAAATGCAAATGAAAGCTATCATGCTATACCATTTCAGATCCTTTCAATTCACAAGAATGAAAACATCTGTCACTGAGTGTCAGAAAACATCAGGATGAATGGGTTCTCTCATTCACTACCAGTAGGCACATGAATCAGGAAGGTGTCTTGGAGAGGAATTTGACAATTTCTAGTGAAATATGAAGATTTCTACCCTTCACTGAAGCTTGGTTTGCACTGGCATAAAGACTGGGAAAAAATTATTTGGAGATTTAGCAAATAAGCTATGGTGTGTTGATTTCTTGGAGCGCTTTAAAATGGTCAGAATAAATTATTGTATCTACATGTATCAATATAAATACACTTTTACATGCTGGGTACAATGTTGCAGGTACTGTGATTATGTTTGTGTCATTATCTTTAAGAGATCACCATAAAATATTTAGAGATGAAATAATACAGTGTTTGGAATTTACTTCGAATAATCCTTTTGGAGATGAGAAGTGGGTGGAAGTAGGGACGAGAAAGAGTGATGAGTATTATATGTGGGTATTAGCTACATGAGAGTTTATTTTCTTAACTTTTGTATGTATTTGAAATTTTCCCTAAATGAAAAGCCAAAAAAGTGAGTGATTTGTATAGAATCTATCAGATTTACATAAAATATATAATGAAGAAAAATTATTTTATTCACAAAGATTCAGAGCACTGAAATTGAGTTAAATTAGTTTATACCTAATTACATATGGATTTCTAAAAATGATTATCCAGACTATATTACAAGTGAAAACTGCATATACTGTGCAAATGTTTCTACAACTATGAAACAGACACATGCATATAACAAAGACAGAGAAAGACAAGATTTCTCACAACAGTTGGTACCACTTTAGCCAGACAAGAGAGAATTTTTCTTTATGTGTCCAGAAATTTTGTGATTTTGTTAATTTTAAGTTAATAATATAAATAACATGAGATTTTTGTATGCCAATAAGCATCCAAATAGTTCCAAAAGAACTTCAGAAATTATTTTTTAACCCATATCAGTTTATTTTCCTTCTTCCAATATTTTTATAATTGCCTTCTCCAAATGCCTTTATAACCACCATCACAGAGCATGCAGATATTTTTAATATTGCTTAAATCTTATGACTTCAAGTTGATACACGCCTTATCAAGTACATTCTTACTTCAAAGCAGGGACATTATGAGAAGAATAGATACTATTGTTCATCATGACATGATGGGACCCCTCTTTGTTGGCTTAAGATCTATTAAGGAGGTGATTCTGATCTCCTTTTCTAATGATGCCATTGATTAGCGGTTTGTGTTTATGACAATGGGGGATGGGGAGAGAAAAAGAAAGGAAGTGGAGAGAAAGAGAGAGAGAGTAAGAGAGGCATCTTGGTCAAAATTAGAGACGTCTTAGTGTTGCTCAGCCTCAACTTTTTATTTGCTATGATCATCTAATCTAGCTGTAAATTGTCCAGTGAGCGCCTGGAAGGGGCTGGCTTGACCCAGAAAGGGTAGTGTAAACACATATCCCGGGCGGCTCTATGGCCGAGAGGTTAAGTTCGCGCGCTCCGCTGGGGCGGCCCAGGGCTCAGATCCTGGGCACGGACATGGCACCACTAGTCAGGTCATGTTGAGGCGGCGTCCCACATCCCACAACTAGAAGGACTTGCAACTAAGATATACAACTATGCACAGGGAGGGTTTGGGGAGATAAAGCAGGGAAAAAAAAAAAAAAAGATTGGCAGCAGTTGTTAGCCCAGGTGCCAATCCTTAAAAAAAAAAAAAAAAGGCATATGGCTGGCATGAGCCTCTGAGTCATTACCATGTTTAGGGGCATCATTTCCCTTGGTTTAGTTATATGAAAGGAAATCAAGCCCTTAGAGATCTTTTATTTACAGTTATTTTTTTTTTCAGTTGAGAGCAACAATGGAAGATGATTGAAGAGCAAAGACCCAAAGACTCTTCAATTTTCCAAATTGCTTTAATTTGATGGAGAAGGAATGCTACATTTTGTTAAATTATATTATGATAAAGAGAAGCTGGTCGCTTCTCAGCAGGAAGCTGAAAGCAAATTATTTCCACAAAAAAGGACCATGTATTTAACTAGACAAGTAATTAGATTGTGGGGCTACTACTATCTCCCCTGCCTCAGATTAGAAAAGAAGAATTCAATTATCACTCCATTAGATCAAAAAATAATTTAGCGATATATTCCAAGTGAATTAATTTATTCCTAGGTAGGTTCCAATGAATTTTTGGATTAACCTTCATGCGTTTTGCTGATTGAAATCTTTAGTCAATGCTTTTACTTAAAAATCAAGCTTGCACTCATTTTATGTTCGATTAACATTTTCTTCAATATTAATTTTATTCTTAAATCACACAGTGCATTATATTTAATTTACAACATAGCATAATTGGGTTTCTTATGAATTTTAACCAAATTACTATATTACTGTATTGCTAGATAATTCTTTTAATTTCTGTTAATTTTCAATAAGTGATAGACACAAATATATAGCAAATTTGTATGCATATATACATATATTAGAACTATAGCTATATGATGAGAGGAGGAGAGAAACAGATATAGTTAAGGGGTAAAATGGCCATAATTATACCTTTTCTTGGTTAAAACTGTTTACATTTTGTTTATATTTTGTCATATTTATTTCCTGTCTTCTATTAAAGAAATTTCAAGTACAGTTAGTGTCTCTTTTTTATATACTTTATTGATGTATAAACAACATATAAGAAACTTTACATGTTTAAGCATTCAATTTTACATATGTATAAAATATATACATAAATTATATAAACAATCCTGCCAACAAAAACACTTCCATACTACTATAGAAGAGAGAGAAAACACAGTTTATCAGTCAGTAAGCATTCCAAATTTCTTTGTATGAAAATTTGTACAGCTTTGTGTATAGCACAAAAGTGTTGATGAGGTCTGGACAAAATTTCATGTACATTTATACATGTGCATTTATACAGAAAAGTAAAAAGTAAAGGAACAATAAAAACTCTTATCTGCTTGAGAGACAAGAAGAACCACCTTGTGATTGTCTTGAACTCCCCTCTTGAAGGACTTCTAAGTTCATCTTAGAGGTAGGTATTTAGCAGTCGAAGGATCAGTGGCTCATGACCTTGAATTGCAAGATTAAAAGTTAAAATCTTTTCTTGAGTCTATTGCCTTTTTCAGGAGAAAACCTGAGGAAGAGAGGGTAGGAGGCATTCTCCTCTTCTTCAGTCAGCGAAGAAAGCTTGGACATCTTACCCTTACTGTATAGATATTAACATATGAATTCGTTACCACAATTAAGATAATGAACAGCGGCCAGCGGTGGCAAGTGGTTAAGTTCACGGGCTCCCCTTGGTTGGCATTTCACCAGTTTGAATCCTGGGTGCAGACATAGCATTGCTCATCAAACCATGCTGAGGCAGCATCCCACATAGCTCAACTAGAAGGACCTACAACTAGACTATACAACTATGTACTGAGGGGCTTTGGAGAGAAGGAAAAAAGAAAAAAAGGAAGATTGGCAACAGGTGTTAGCTCAGGACCAATCTTTTAAAAAAAAAGACAATGAACATATCAATGGTCCCTAGAAGTTTCTACATCTCCATTTGTAATCCTTATCTCACTCCCCTCCTCATCTCCTCCATTCTCAAGCAACTAGATTGGCTTTCTGTCACTTCAGTCTACATTTTCTAGAGTTTTATATAAGTGAAATCTTGTAGTGTATACTCTTTTGTATCTGGTTTCTGTCACCCAGTATACCTATTTTGTGATTTATTCATGTTGCAGTGTGTACCAATAGTTCAATCTTTCTTATTGCTGAGTAGTATCCCATTGTATGGATATACTGTAGTTTGTGCATCCATTATTTGTTATAGACATTTGAGTTGTTTCTGGTTTTCAGCTATTACAAGTAAAGCTACAATGAACGTTCATGTGCATGTCTGTGTGTGTACATTCTAGGAATGGGATGGCTAGATCATATGGTTTAATTTTTTAAGAAACTGATAAACTATTTTCCAAAGTGGTTGTACCATTTTATATTCCCACAAGCAGGAAAGTGGACTTCCAGTAACTCCACATCCTTGCTAACAGTTGGTATGTTTAGCTTTTATAATTTTAGTCTTTCTAATAGTTGTATTCTGTTTTATCATTGTGATTTAATTTGCATTTTCACGACTACTGATAATATTGAGCATCTTTTCATGTTCTTATTTGCCTTTCATATATCATCTTTGGTGAGGTATCTTTTCAAATGTGTGCCCATTTAAAAAATTTAGTTATCAAATTTTTTATTATTGAGTTTTGAGTGCTTTCATAAATTTTAGATAGAAGTCTTTTATCATATATTTTATTTGAAAACATTTACTCCCATTTGTGGTTTAACAGTGTTTTTGGAAGAACAGAAGCTTTGTTTATTTTTACTTCTGTTTTATTTTAAATGAGGTCAAATATATTATTTCTTGTATGAATCATGGCTTTATTTAAAAATTTTTGCCTAATCCAAAGTTGCAAAGATTTTCTTCCAGAAGTTTTATACTTTAAGTTTTATGTTTACATTGATGACACAGTTTGAATTAGTTTTCATATACTGCATGATGTATATATTTTGTTTCACTGATATTTTTCTATCTTGATTTTAATACAATAGCATGGGTTATTATACCTCTATATTGTCTTGAAATCAGGTGGTGTTGGTCTTCCAAATTTGCTCTTTTTTTTTTTTTCAGTTACATTGGAATTCTAGGTCCTTTGCATTTCCATATGAATTTTATTTTATTTTTTTGAGGAAGATTAGCCCTGAGCTAACTACTGCCAGTCCTCCTCTTTTTGCTGAGGAAGCCTGGCCCTGAGCTAACATCATGCCCATCTTCCTCTACCTTATATGTTGGATGCCTACCACAGCATGGCACACCAAGCAGTGTCATGTCTGCACCCAGGATCAGAACCGGCGAACCCCAGGCTGCCAAGAAGCGGAACATGTGAACTTAACTGCTACACCACCGGGCTGACCCCTCCATATGAATTTTAGAATCAGCTTGCAAATTTATAACAACAACAAAAAAGCTTGCCAGTATTTTAATTGGGATTTCATTGAACCTATAACTTAATTTAGGAGAAACTGACATCCAACAAAATGGAGTCTTCAAACACATGAGCATGGCATCTCTCTCCATTTATTTCATTGTTTTTAACTTTTCTCAGATATATTTTGTAGTATTCAGTGTTCAGATCTTGTACATGTCTTTGCAAATGGTATTTTTTTATTTCAACTTCTAATGAATGTAATTATTTTATAGAAATACAATTGATTTTTGTATATTGATCCTGTATTCTGTAACCTTGATAAACGTATTAGTTCCAACAGCCTATTTGTAGGTTCCATCGGAAATTTTAAATAGATGGTTATATTGTCTATCAGTAAAGATGATCTACTTCATTTTCACTTTGGATGAATTTTATTTCCTTTTCTTGTCTTCTTCCTTTTTCTCACCCCTTTCACCTGATCTGTTGGATTTATTCAACAGTTTGCTCAAGTGACCTCCTGAGAATTCTTCCATATGGGCCCATACTAAGAAAAGAAGACTTTCTAGCATCTACCAAGGTTCTGCTGCCTACTAAAATCCTTATAAAACAAAATTTTAAGTTTTAATTAGGTTCTCACACGTCTGTCCTACCATCAAGTATGATTGCTTTGAAGGCATATAACCTGTCTCGGCAATTTCTCTAGAACAAATATATGACACTGTCTAAAAATGTAGCTTTTAATTGGTATGCTGGCTCTTTAAAAAAAAAAAAAGCTTAAATTTCCCTAGTAGTGAATTTCTACCAAAACTTTTGGGCAAGGAAGTTGATTTTTTTTCATAATGTTGCATTTAAATTTAAATAATAATTGGGCAAATACTTTAGGTTTTATGTGCTGTGATTTTTTGTAGTTATGCAAGAAGTCTTTGTAAACACACGCACACATAGACAATCCCTTATCTGGTCAATATTTCATGAAATTTCTTCAACAGTGTAAGTAATTTTTATGCCAAATGATGAAAATGGTGAGGCTGTAAATAAGACAAATTCAGAGTGCTTTTATGGAATCTGTGTGAGTCCTTTGTGGTTCAACTGTGCCATTATTTTGTGGCATAGATGTTTATTTTCAGTAGACTAGGAATTGAATTTATTGTTTTACTGAAGCCCAGTAAAAATGAGAGACACATCCCACCATGGCATTGATTAATTAAATGTTTAAATATCTTGAAAATAACTAAATGCATTAAAAAACACACATGTAAAGAATTTATAACGTTAAAGTGAAAAAATTTTTTTGATTAGTGAGAGATACCATAAAGAAGTGGCCACATATGAATCAAATGGCTATCATAAACTTATGTATACAAACATCCCACAAATAAGAAAGGTAATCAATCCGATAGTAAAATTAGGAAAAGTAATTTACATATGAAGAAGTCCAAATGGCCAATAATTATGCATAAAAATGATCAATTTCAGTAAATAAACCAAAGAAGAAAGGGTGAACATTCTTTTCCCAACAAAAAAATCACAATAATAACACTGAGTTATATACACTGAGTATAAATAGGTACAAAGTTTGGAAGGGCATTTTGACGGTACCTTTCAAATTTGAAAACAGGGACACATATTACCTAGCAATCACATTTTGATGAAATCCATCTTGCCAAAATTCCAGGAAGAAGATGTAAATGAATGTTTACAAATATTTTAATGATGGCAGTGTTTATTATAACAAAAGTAAGTATAACACATACCTAAATACCTAAATATCCATCATTAGGGAATAGATAAATAAATGTGTTTTTTTTACGTTATGAAATGCTAATAACAGTCCTTATAAAGAAGGAGCTAAATTTACATTCGGACCTGGGAAGATATGTTAAGTAAGCAGGCAAAAAATCCCAAAAGACACATACCAGATTAAGAGTAGTTATTTCTGGTAGAGTCTGGGTTGGGTGTGCTAAAGGGGATAGCATGGAGCAGCAAATATGGGAACTTTTACTTGTTTGTATTAGTGTTTTAAATGAAGAATTATGAGTGAAATTTAACTTTTTAAAGAAGTTATCCTGCATTATTGAAAATAAAAGATAGTAGAAGGGGGAAAAAAAGAAGGAGAAGAATAAAAATATATACCACTTGGAAGCAAACTAAACAGAAGTAAAAGAACAGTGCCATCAACTAGCAAAACAATTGAATTGTAGATATTTGACTTGGATGCATAAAGATTCCATAAACATATTCTCTGCTGCTAGGTAGCAATATTTCCTAATCCTAGATGAACATCAAATGTACTCAAGGAGAGTCTTAAAAGTACAATTTACTGGATATTATTACTATTCAGGGATTCTAATTCAGCAGATAGGATATTATAACGGACCCCTATGTACCCATCACCCAACTTTAACATTGAACAGCATGTTGTCAAACTTATTTTATCTTCCCTAGATAGTTCTTTTTCCAATAATTCTGGAGTATTTTAGAGCAAATCCCAGACATCATCATATCATTTTATTTCTACATAGCTTATTATGTGGCTCTATTATTATGCGTATCTGAGTGGTTTTTTTTTAAAAAAAAATAACCACCAAGCCATATCACACCGAACAAAATAAACATAGATTCTTCAATGTCATAGAATATCCTGTCAACACTCAAATTTTCCCAGCTGTCTTAAAAACACATTTTTGGAGTTGGTTTCTTCAAATCAGTATCTGAACAGTATCTCATAAGTACCTTTAATTTAATAATAATCTTCCCTTCCTTTTCCCCCCATATGATTTGACATATCAGTAAAGACACATCACTTATCCTGTGGATATTGGAAGGTAGATTTGGTTTTATCTGAATTTTTTTATTGCTACCTTGTGATGCTACTTGCCTTGTTTTTCTTTCCCCTGTAGTTCCTATTAACTGGCGCTTAGGTTTACAGGCTTGATCACAGTTAGGATTTCCTTGTTTTCGTTTTGTCATTAGAATAATTTCTTCTAGGGATTCAGAGTTAAAGTACTGTGTTTAAAGTCACTTGAAGTAATTAGCTTCTCTCCAGGGTTATACTATTCCCTTGACATACAATTAAGCCTATTTGGCTTCAGTTCATTTTCAATTTATAAATATTGTATCTTTTTGATATAATTTTCGTGGTTTCAAAATCAAAATGAGAAAAGCAGGTACATTCACAAAAATCTCATTTCTAGTCCTGTCTCCTCCCCCAGTTCCCCTTTCCTCACATAAGGTAACCATTTTTATTAGTTTTTGCTTTTGCTTTATTCTTCCATATTTACAGCTTGAAGATGTAAGTATGAATGTATGTACATTCATATTGTCAACACTACTGTTTAATAAAAAAGGTAGCTTACCATAAACGTGTTTCTACATCTTGCTGTTTTTTAAATTTTACTTTAAAAATACTACATCTTGCCCTTTTTTTTTTTACTTTAAATTAACACATCCTAGAGATATTGGATCTTTATTTCTTGTTAATTTACTGAGTAATTTTCCCATAATTTCTTAAACTAGTGATCAATAATGGAAGAGACCTGTTTTAGTCTCATGTTTTTACTAATATGCCACGATGCACAATCTCATTCATATGTCACTTTAATTTGTTGTATTTTTGACATTGACTCTTAGGAATAGTTCCTAGAATTGAGATTTCTGAGATTAATAGCAAATGCTTATCTATTTCAGATAGTTATCTCCAAATTATCCTACATAGCAATTCTATCATTTTGCACGCCCCCTGGCTATAATGTCAGAGTGTCTATTTCTTCCACATCTGTACCAGTAGAGAATGAAGTGAAATTTTCATATTTTTGTTAATTTTATAGGTGAGAAATAGTATCATAGTGTAGTTTAATCAGCACTTATGTTATTATAAGCCAGATTGAGCAGTTTTTTGTAAGATTAAAGATCATTTGCAATTATTTTTCCATGTACTGTGTATTCCTATCTTTTCATTGTATAATAAATAAATTTCACAAACTATTCTGATGTTTAGTCTGGGATGGTTCCCAAATATATCTATATAATAATACAGAGAATATTAGAACAATTAGAATATACAATATGCAGAATAATTAGAATCCATTATGTTTTTGAAAGCAATTTTTACCATCACAACCCCACACACTTTCATTCATGGTTAGACATATAATTGTAAGAATACACAGGTCATAATGGTATTTATTGAGAAATATTGAGAGGAAAATAAACAGATAGCAGTAGTGCTTTGAAGACTTCAAATAACTAGAATCATTACTTCTCATTGTTACAAAAGTAAGGAGAAATTCAAATAAAATTTATAAATCAGTTAATATATAGGCACAATGCAACATAAGTGATTCCATATGTGTGAATTGCTTCAGCAAAGATAGGAATGACTAGGTCACCCTGTGCATGAAGAATAACAGTAGGAGATAAGGCAGGAAATACATATCATTCTAAGGAAGATGGATTCTGTCTGAAAGACAATAGGAAGATGTCACACACTTTTTTTTAATGCTTCTTCTTTTTTCAATTAATTAATTTTTTGAAGTAACATTGGTTTATAACATTATATAAATTTCAGGTGTACATCATTACATTTTGATTTCCATGTAGACTGCATCATGTCTACCACCCAAAGACTATTTACCATCCATCACCATACATATGTGTCCTGACACCCCTTTCACACTCCTCCCTCCCCCTTTCCCCTCTGGTAAGCAGCAATCTAATCTCTGTATCTATGTGTTTGGTTGTTGTTGTTTTTATCTTTTACTTATGAGTGAGATCATATGGTATTTGATGTTCCCTGTATTATTTCACTTAGCATAACACGCTCAAGATCCATCCATGTTGTTGCAAATGGCAAGATTTCGTCCTTTTTTTATAGCTGAGTAGTATTCTATTGTGTATATATACCACATCTTCTTTATCCATTCATCCTTTGACAGGCACTTAGGTTGTTTCCAAGTTTTGGCTATCATGAATAATGCTACAATGAGCATAGGGGTGCATATACCTTTATGCATTCATGTTTTCACATTCTTTGGATAAATATCCAGCAGTGGAATAGCTGTATCATATGGTAGTTCTCTTCTTAACTTTTTGAGGAATTTTCATGCCGTTTTCCTCAGTGGCTGCACCGGTTTACATTCCCACCAGCAATTTCTGAGAATTCCCTTTTCTTAATATCCTCTTTAATATTTGTTACTTCTAGTCTTGTTAATTATAGCCATTCTGATGGGTGTGAGGCTTTTGAGCTGGGTTGGGACATGGTTAGGATTTGAGTTTTGGCGGATCAGTCATTGCTGTTGACAGACTAATGCTTACCTGAAAAAATTTCTGATGTTCACTGACCTTCTCAGTGTTCCGTATTGTTCCCTGCATCCAGTCCACATCCATTTCTGAGGTTGTCATCTATGTCTTAAAAGGCAATACTGTCTTAAAAGTAAGACTGTAAAAGGATTATATCAATACCTGGGAAGAAGTGCACACTCACATTCTTCCTAATGTAATAGCCCTACGTTTCCTATATTCAGTCAATCAATATGCACATATTGAGCTTTTACTATGGATAAGAACTGGGCCAATCATTGAGAGAAAATACTTTCAACAATTTTACTTTATGGATGTGGAAGACGAGACGTGCTTTTCTCTAAATATAAAATGTTGATTAAGACTTCTCTTTCCAACAGTATTGAAGACTGGATAACATGAGTAAGTCCTACCTTAATACATATAAGTGCATTGAATAAATACAACAAATGTCCTTGAAATTCATGTTGATCTCAAAGAAAAGTGAAGGATTTTCTGAGACCAAAAATGATGGAGAAATTGAACATGAGAGAAGTGAGTTCGTACTGATGCTCTTACTGCCCTGATTGAGTGGGATGGGGGAAGAAAAGAGAGGAGAGGTTATAGGGTTTAATAACCAAGAAACTTGCATCTAAAGGGAAACCTGATTTTGTGCAGTAATAAATGTATGTAAAAATTCCTACTGGGATGGTTATGGCTGAGTAAATTCTAAGCCTAAAGTCCTAAATTATACAGCATACCAGGAAACAATCTGTTGTGGTTGAGGATCCATAAACTTAAATAAACAGCAATGTCAGGTTCTTGACCACTCCAGATAGTCTAATTATCAGGTGTTGACAATAAGTTATGTGTGCTTAAATTTATCAAAGGAGGAACTGAAGCCACAAAAAACAGCATACTAACAACTGCAACCAGCAACTAAAAGAACTGACTTTGAATGAGCATCAAGTAGAAGTTCTAGAAAGGATCCAAGCAGTTTCCAAGATTAAAAACTCATTTGGTGGCTAAGCAGTAAATCAGACACAGCTAAATGAACAATCAGAGCTTACAAAACAAGTTAGAAGAAATCACCCACAATACAACACTGACAGTTGGAAAATATGAGTTTTAAACCCATCATAATAAAACTAGGGAACACCAAAGATACGGAGATCTTAAAAACAATCAGTGAGAAATGACACTTAACAGTGACAGCCTACTTCTCAACAGGATTGATAGAAGCCAAAAAGCTGTGGATATGTTTATCCTAAATGTCTACCCTGGGAGCAACTACAGAGAGCAATTGAAGAGAAAATGCAGAGATACATGGGTAAACCTTAGGTTCAATGCCAAATTACTTAGCCTTTCCAGCACGGATTACTCTAGAAAAAGGCAACCCCTTCCCACTCATCCTAGCGCAGCATCAGTTAATCTCCTAGGTTTTCGCAATTTGATTGCCAGCTCTTTGAAGTCATGAGCATGTATCATACGCATACGTGTCACTTTCACAGTGCTCTATACAAGGAGGGAATGTAATAATTCACTTTTAACATATTTGAATCATTACCAAAAGTATATCTTACAGCTATACTCAGTATTGCTTTGTAGAGGTTTTAAATGCCAGACTGAAGTGTTCACTTTATTCATTTGGTGACAGGCAGCCCTTTTGCAAGTTTGAATAAAGGAGTGTTAGAGCTTTACATTTAGAAAATGTAATGCTGTGTAAGGCATGCACAATACTCTCTGTTTCTCTTTATATTCCAGAGTTACCAGTACAATTTTGGAATTATAACATTTTAATACTTATTTAATGAGTTCTGTGTAATTTGCTATTGATTTTTTTCATAAAGCATCACCATATTTTTAGTTTTATATCAAATGACATTAAAATGCAAGTTTCTTTAAGCTGTTTTTAATAACACAAAAAATAAAAGCTGATTTTGAAGAAATCAAAAGATGAAGCCAAGCAAAATGAAACCGTCCATAATCCTCCTACTAAAGATAACCACTGTTAATATTTTATGACATAAATTTCCAAATATTTTCTATACATGATCATACACATAAATATATAAATGTAAAACAAACATGATATCTATGTATATATGTGTATGTGTATAAAAAACATTACTTATATGGTGCTTATCCAACACATACGTATAATTTTATAACCTGTTTTTTACTTCACAGTGTGTATTAAAATATTTACATATCAATAACAATACACTTCCCTTTTAATGCTTTCATGGTATTTTATTATATAGGCATGTTATGAGTATTTGATCATTGTTGAATTTTAAGTTCTAATCTTTTTCACTCTCATGAAAGTTATGAGAACTTTTTATATACCTTCTTGTTTCAAGTTATATTATTCTCTTGGAATATATTTCTAAGTTGAAATTTCCAGGTTAAATGACGTGATGATTTGTAAAGCATTAACACAATTTTGAACCCATTTTACTCTTACCAGAAGTTAGAAAATTCTAGAGATGTCGAATTCCACCCCTGGCAAGTAAAAACTCAGAATTTCTTTTTTCTCTATCAAGCTTTCCCTAAAATGCATTTAGATTTTGAACTGCTCCTTCCAATGAACATCTGCAAGTTTTCCGCATTTGTAATTTCTCATTGATTGAACAAAATTGGTACTAATTTCTTTTCAAAGATGGATTAGATTATTTTCTAGCCTCCATGTTCTGTGATTGATATATTGAGATAGACAGATAGATAGATAGATAGATATCTGGGAATCTAGTGTGTTTCTGTTTTGTTTCTCTAAGTGAACTTGGAAATAGGGTAATTTTTAGACCTGCCTCAAGGAAATTTTTTTTAAAAATGACCTTGGCATCTGTTGACTTAGCATTGACTTTATCATCTTGGAAAAGTAATTAAAATGTTTAACGGTGGCTTCTTTTAGTTCAGATACTGACTATCCTAGTCAAACTGGGAGTCTAAACTGCTGCATTCCATTTAGAAAAGCTAAAGAAAACTGCATCCATGAAGTTGGATTTATTTAAAAGGAAAAAGCGATAAATTTTATATTCATTCAGCTAACCACTTTCTGAAGTATGCTGTGTTATGTAAATCGAATGCTATTTCACCTTCTCTCTCTTTTGTCCCGGACTAGGCAATTATAACCCCAGATTGCTACATGGCCTGGGAGTACCAGGAAGACTGTTAACGCCTCGCCTCTCTGGCACAAGATCGCACTCAACAGCTTATTAAGATTCCGGCATCAGCACCGACCACTAACGTGCAGCAAAGGCCTGGGATTTACTTTCAACTCATTTAATTACAGAAATCAATGAACTCCTGGATCGGTGCCAGGTGAGAGAAAATGAACCTAGCCAACTGTCATTGTGTTTGTGATATCAAGACCATTCAAGCAACTCTGCCTCAAGAAACTACTAGAATCCACAAGCCTCCAAATTGGCATAGTGATAAGAATAAAGAAATCTAAAATATTTGCTTTCGAATTAAAGTATATGACCTAGGTTTGCAATTATATTAAGTCACAAGGATGGCAAACTTTTGCGACCATCAACTCACAGTAAGAAATATATTTTATATTGCAGTCCATTGCACGGAAACACACACACACACACACACACACACACACACACATAAATACATTCAACACAGTAACTATCAATCAGGGTTTTTGAAGAAACCATAAGAAAAAAATGCATCATGTGGCATGATGTATGGCATATAGCAGATTACCTCAATAAGTGCTAATACTACTAAATTACTCTAGAATTCAATTCAGAAATATGTTCTTATGTGTGATTTCAATATAAGGTACAAAGGGAAGCTTTTTTTAAAGCAGCTAAAATATCTGAACACAAGGCACTTTCAAATAGACTGAGAAGGGGCGAAACAGCACATGATAGCTGGCAAATGAATAGTACAGAAAGTACAGCTCACAGGTAATTAGGACCATCAATGGCAGTGAGCTGGGGTGTTTGTCATAAGAAGCAGTGCTTGGACCCAGTGGGAAAACATTAAGTGAAGAGAAAAGAGAAGAGCTTTGAGGATTGGAGAAAGAGCAAGAAATAAAAGGCAGTCTTGAGAGTTTTCTAACAGCCCCAGTGAACACAGGAGAAAAATAAGCACAAACAGATTTTGCATCCTAACTGTCACCAATGAGCTATGTAACCTGGGGCAAGTTAATTAGCCATCACAGCCTGTAGCTTTCTTGTTGAAATAGAGGGAAAATGACCCCTGCCTCTTAGAGGTCGTCACTTTTAAACATTCTAAATGCTTTAATATTAAGAAATGTAAGCACTTTTAATACAGCAATTTGTCAATCAATGTTAAATATTATTATTAATGTTAGTTATTATCCTCCTAATTTGTGCATAAATACCACAGTTATATCACCGTAGTTATTTCATTTATCTCTCAATTATTAGGCACTGAATATAGACTCTCCTTCCCCTCATTGCTGTAATCACAGTGCTTGCCAGAGCAATAGCATTTCTGTAGAAGGTTACTCATCATTCAACATGAGCTAATTTTCTTAGAGATAAGTGGAAATTGCCCTCCAATAGATAGTGGATGTCCAATAATTACCCTATAGAGCCATATTGATTCATATATTAAAACTTTGCTTGTGATTTTTCTCCAGACTTCCACTTTCTTTCTTTTTTAAATAGTACTATCATTCTCTCTGTCATCCACACTAGAACTCTTGGATGATTTTTCATTAAGTATAGTGTAGGCGAACATGGGCGGGCAGGAGTCATGTGCCTTCAAATGAAACAGCAATGATGATCTGAACCATGGACAGTGGCACAGATGTGCCGTCGCAGCACTATAGTCACACAAACTGTACTATTTTTTGCTTTCCTTCATCAAATGCATTTAAACATTATTTTGATTCTATGCCCACAACATTGTTAGCATAGTTATTTACCAGAAACATACTCAGTAACTAAAAAAATCTACAATTTTACAAATGCCATATTTAAAATTTTGGGTAAACAGTTAAAAAATAGTCAATACTATTCTAAAGAATTAATTATCTATACCAAATAGAGAAGGTATAAGTCATTATGACATTTTTTTGGTTAAGTGTTATAATAAAAGATATACTAGGAGGGATGGAGTGTGAATAGAAATGCTAATCCAGAGTGAGGGAGTCAGGGTTCAAGTAAAGAATAGATGCCTGAGCTCAATCTTGAAAGATGCGTAGAAGTTAATCAAGGTAACTTTATTAGTTTGGGAGGGCTGCCATAACAAAATACCACAGATTGGATTGGGTGGCTTAAACAATAAAAATTTATTTTCTCTTAGTTCTGGAGGCTAAAAGGTCAATATCAAGATGTCAGCAGGATTTGTTTCTCCTGAGGCCTCTCTTCTCAGATTGCAATGGCCACCTTCTCTCTGTATCCTCACATGGTCTTTCTACGTTTATATCCCTGGTGTCTATTTGTGTGTCCAAATTTCCTCTTCTTATAAAGACATCAGTCAGATTGGAGTAAAGTCCACTGTAACAGCATCATCTTAACTGAATCATCTGTTTAAAAGTGCTGTCTCCAAATATAGTCACATTCTGAGGGCCTGGACATTAGGGCTTCAGCATAGGAGTATGGGGGGACTCAATTCAGCCCATAACAGTAACCATTTGTGAGTCACCCTTTCTTTAACTCATTCAAGTACAATCAGTTCCCCTACAATGAAACATGTGTTCTGGAACACCATCATACTTTGCAAAATAGGCACAATAAAAACCATAGGGCTTATGGGGAAAATAGGATTGGGACACAACACTCAAAAACTTTATCAATAACACATTAAAAAAGAGATAGGAACCTAATAAAAATGGTAAAACAGTTTAACACACTTTAAATATTTAGGAAATACATAAATACTATAATAAACACTTTCTCTTGAGAAAGACCTGAAGGTGTTTTTAGAAATGGGCATTGGAAGGATTGCAGCTTGTGAGTTATTGTGAAGTGGTGGAAGGAAAGTTACCTGAAGTAGGATGGAAAGTTGTGACACCAGATGTGGATGAGTATGGCACATACAGGGAATCACACAATCAAAGTAACTGGTAGACGGGTGAGACATGTGCATTTTGTGTATTCCAGCACCACTTCTTCTTTTACGCATAGATTTCTGCGTTCACCTAGACTTTCTCGAGGACAAAATTGCATATGAGCAAGCATGAAGTTTATTTTATGCTTAAATTGTTCCCTGATATATCAATCACATTGAAACAAATTTGTTTCCAAACAGGTATTATAGCAGAACAGACTGTACATCAACACAACTATATCAAGCATCCATAATATGTGAGGCATTCTGCTGAGCTTCAAGGATAGAAGGAAACGCAAAACACAGCCTCTGCCCTCCAAGTGGTCACGATCTAGGATAAACAATGAGCCAGTAGGAAACAGATTATTACCCCTCATAACACAATGCTTTATGAACTGTTAGTATTCCTGTATAGTTGGAGCAAAGTGTGAATGTGGCTGGGGAGTTGTGAATTGAGGAAAACTTCTGAGGACACAAATGAGAGAAATCTACTACCTGGATTTATATTTCAGCTTTGCCACTTTCTTGCTGTGTGATCTTGGGCATCCTACTTCAGGGCTCTGTGCTTCACTTGCCTCATCTATTAAACAGATGATAACAATATCATCTACTAATGGGCTATGGGGAAGAATAAAAGGAATTATTCTGTGTAGAATGCTTAGAACAATGCCTGGCACATGCTGATTAAGCATTCAATTAGTGCCCATTGTAATTATTCTCAGTATCATTAATATTGTTACTATTATTAGAGCTGGACATTTTTATTATTATTGCCATGGATGAGCTGGAAGTTCACACAAAGGAGTTTGAGATTCTTCCTGGAAGCAATGGGAAGCCAGCATATTTAATTTAAGCAGGGAAGTCACAACATTATCCTTTATAACAGAGCTCTGACAGCATTCATATATGGATTGAGCATAAGTAAGATGGCAGGCAGGCATATTTTCTAAGTAATTCAAGTGAAGGTTTAGAAAAGACAGTGACAGGGAGATGAAGAAAAGAGAACAGATTAAGAAGACATGAGGTGAAAACTGTAGGCCTTTATGATCAATTGAGTACATGCTGAGCTAGAGGGAGAAGAAGGAATCTACAGTGAGTCTCAGATTTCTGTTTAACTGACCGAGTAGCTTTGAGGTCATTCATATGGCTAGGGATAGAAACATGGATTTGGGGAGGAAAATTATAAATTATGACAGTATAAATTTCATTTTGGGCTTATGAATATTGAAGTGTCTGTATAATTAATGAATAATTAAAAATAAAGATTTTTATTACATGAGAAAGCCCTAGGCTAGAGATTTGGACCTAGCTTGTGCACATTATCCATAGTGTACAAATATGTAGTACCAACACTACAGCTACCAGGATCGGTACATTTCACCTTCATTTGCACAGTGCGCTTTATTTGGTTTCTTCATCATAACCCTTTAGTTTCTCAATTCTATCCCCAAAGAATTGCCAGCTGATTCCTTCTAACCTATAGATCTAGAAATATAAACTTCTCTGGGTGATATTAAGACCCTAAATATATGCTAGCTACAATGTATGTGTAAAATATTTTCTCCCACTCTTCCCCGTGCTTCTTCTTGTTACCAGAAAACTATATTTGCTGCTCTTCAGTGTGACAACTAATATGTCACCTTCACGAGGAGCTTCCACCATCATCTCTACTTTAATGGCCTATTCTCAACTGTATAAACCATTCCCAAAGCCCAGTTCTTTCTTGTGTTCTTCTCTCCATTAAGTTTCTCATAAGTGGCCATTCATGAGATGTGATATCTTTGTTCTTAAAAATGTCCCAACATTTATCTCCTGGTTTCCTATTTTGGAAATATTTGTATATTTGTCTTATCTGACAAACATGCAATATTTAATTCATTAAGTAATGCAAATTGATGATATTAATTTTCACCTTGAGATAGTATTAGAAAGCAATGTTAAATATAACAGTGAGGAAAACAAACCAATATTTGAAAGCTATAACTCAGCAAAACTTTAATTTTAAAAAAAAAGTAGCTAGTTTTTACAAGTGACTTTTCAAAGAATAAAACAGCAGCTACATGAAACTTTAAAGAAAAAGACAAATAGCAGCAAAGTTTGCTCAGAATGTGATGGGGTGATTGTTAACAACTGGAAGATTTTTAAAATAATGACAAAGTCTTTTCATAGATATTTAATGCACTTATTTTAAAAATATTTACTGAGCTTAAGATATATCAGAGGGAAAAAAACAAACAAAACAAAACAAAAGCACAAAGATCTCTGACATCCAGGTAGAAGAATACACATCCTAGAAAAGTGTAGGGGAGGAAGAAATTTTCCTCTATCCCTCTAGGTTCTTCTGGCTGGTGTAAGAATTAAATTGACATGAGACAGAATAACAGGAGAAAATAAAACAAGTTCAATAACATGTATACATAGAAGAAACCTGGGAAAACTGAGTAACTTGCAAAAATGGTTTGTGCTACCACCTTAAATATCATCTTCAGCTAAAGACAAAGGAAGATGTTGAGGGTAGTGGTTTGGGACTCCAAAGTGGGAGAATGCAATTCACGTGGAAATTGAAAAGCAAATGTTTGGTAAACAAATGTTTACCATGCTTTTCAAAGGCAATGGGGCATGGAGAGGACTTTGATCAAATCAGCTTTGCTAGGTTCCTCCTTGTCTAACACACCTAGTTTATATTATATGATAGATATCTATGGTAGATATCAGCTCCTTCCTGAAACAGGCCTTCTATCTTAAGTTCTTTTTAGGCACTTAACTGGGAAGGTCAAAGTGTCTCCCCGAGACTTTTGTTCTTAAAAGTAATGAAGCCAAAGAGACACATTTTGAGGTGGCAAACACTGCTCCCCTATAAAAGGAATAACAGAATTTCCTACTTGATTCAATGAAGGTTGTAGGAGAAATAAAAGAGTCCTGGATGACTCAGGTTTTTGGCCTTCATTGGTTGCCTTTCAGTTGAAATGGAAAAGATTGAGGGTAGAGCAAATTTGGGAGAAAGCAGTTAGGTTTTAGGTATGTTGTGCTTAATGTTCACTAAATATCCAACTGGAGATGTCCAGTAGGTAGTTGGCTATATATTGTGACATACCAAGGACAGGATGACAGGAGCATCTATCAAATGTACAAACCATTCTTTAGAACTTAGACCAATGAAAGTCTTTTGGTGGAGAAATATTTAACCATGACCTATCTTAGAATTGCCAGAGAATGGTGATAACGAGAAGCTGATTTACTTTTACTTTCTTTAATATATTCTCTGTAGACATTACTAAACCACCCTACACCACTATTACTCCACTTTCGGCATGGCATTGGCTCTATGGGTTTGGTATTCATGAACTGGCTGAGCTATGGATAAATTTTGGAGTTAGGGGCATTTCACATAGTTTTAAAATCCTTGAGACTATATAAGTAAAACCAAGCATAGTGTATGAGGTTAAAGAAGGTAAAGCAACAAGAACTGAGTTCTGGGGCATTTTCCTTTAAGACATCAGGAGGAAAGGAAGAATGAATAAAAACAACTGAAAAGTGACTGATGAGGTAAGAAAAACACTAAATGAGTGTGCAGTTCTGAAATCCACAGGAAAAGATGAAAGGGAAGAAATCTGAGGTGTCAAAAAGAAGAAATCAGTGGCCACATTGTGACTTAAGTGAGGATTGAGAACAGATCCTGAATTTAACAATGTGGTAATAATTGGTGACCATGAAATGATCAATTTCATGGCCAGGATGAGGATGAGAGCTAAATTGGAATAGAATTTAAGAAATAATTGGAAAAGAGAAATTGGAGAAAGCGAGATAAAAAACTTTTCCAAAAAGTTTTGCCATCAAGAGTAACAAAAAATTAGGGTATAAGCCAGTTAGTGAAGTAAAGTCAAAAGAATGTTTTTATTATAGTTTATGAAATTGAAAGGAATTACAGAATCTTATTTGTTTTCTGTGTATTTGGGATAAAGACATTTAATAGAAAAAGATTATTGTCTCTCAATATGAGGAATTTCTTTGCTTCTATAAACTGTTCCTAGGATTGTCATGGACTACAAATACACTCTGCATTTCAAAGACATATATTGTATAATTGCGTAGTGCAATTGAATAATTGTTAAGCAGATTAGTACTACTATCACTGGATCTGAATAGAAATCTTTGCTCTACTGAGATCATCCTTAGAAATTGGAGAACTTAATTAACTACTCTTTGCTCCAGGTTCCGCGAGTAACATGGTTTTATTTTAGCTACTTCACAGTGTTATTATGATATTTGTAAGACAGTGAGCCAAAGACATTATCGCAAAGCCTTACAATTCATAAGCAGTTAATTATTCTTTCAATCCTTTCTATTTTCATATTGACGACACTCAAGAGAATGTTTGTCTATAGGACTTTTAGTTCACCTATGTAACACGTTGATTTACTGTGTATTATTGTTAAGCTTGTGTGTTTTTCCTAAAATGCGTTATTAATGGATATTTTTAGCTATCGGTTAAAACTTTTTGTATGGACTTCCTGTGAAAAACACCTAACATTAGAAATACAGAGGATCTTCCTCAAACTTTTAAAGGTTAACAATCAAGAAACAATAGCAAATTTTATCCCTAGTTGTAGGCCACTTACAGCATTTTTAAAAAAATCAGAAACGCTAAAGGATGCCTACCAGCATCATTATTGATTATATTCCATATGCAATGTTTTAGCTACTGCGATATAATAAGAAAATAAGTGAAAGTTATAAAGATGTAAAGAGAGAAGCCAAATTGCCGTTATTTCCAAATGATCTAGGATCATTCAGGAAAGTCATTAAAAAATCTAGACTCCCAAATATCGATTCCAGAGATTCTCAGTTAGTCTGAGTTTCTCAGGTACAGTTTCCATGATTTATTTTGTTTCCAGTGTATGGCCATATTTTCTTTTTTCTACATGACTTGCAATGTTTTGCTGAAACCTGGACATTTTGACTTTTATAATGTGGAAAGTTTGGAAATCAGATTCTTTCTCCTCCCTAAGATTTGTTGTTTCTGCTTATTGTAGTTGCTGTTTGTTTAGTGGCTCTTCTGAACATGTTCTATAAAGTCTGTATTCTTTGTTGCCTGTGTCTCCTGAAGTCTCTGTTCTGATTACTTGGGTGGTCACCTAATGATTGGAGAGAGAGCTCTTTAAATGACTAGAACCAAAAAAATCTTCCAGTCTTTGCCAGTGGGTTTTGTGTCTGTGTCGAGGCATGTCATCAAGAACTGGCAACTCTGCCTTAGCTTTCACTTCCTGCTTCCATTGAGCCTGAAGGTCAAGCAGAGGTGAGATTTTAAGGCCTTTCCGTATCTTTCCTGAGCATGCATACAGCCCTGAACATCTCAGTGGACTTCTAGATTCCTGGGAATATGTTGAGACTTTTCAAAATCTTTAGGAATATCTCATTCCCAGCCTTTCTTCTCAAGATTTTGGATTAGCCAGTTGTTTGCTCCAAACATTATTTATTGCATCAGGCAGCAGCAACTTAAGATATTGGTGTATAAATGTTTCCAATATATCTGCATCCCCATGTTCAGTGTAACATTATTTACAATAACCAAGACATGGAAACAATCTAAGTGTCCACTGACAGATGAATGGATAAAGAAAATGTGATATATATATATCTATATAGGATATTATAAGATATTACTCAGCCATAAAAAAGAAGGAAACACTGCCATTTGCAACAGCATGGACGGACTTTGAGGGCGTTGCACTAAGTGAAATAAATCAGACCAAGAAGGACAAATACTGTATGCTCTCACTTATATTAGGAATTAAAAAAAATACCAAACTCACAGAAACAGAGAACAGATTGGTGGTTGCATGACATGGGGCGTGTGGAGGGGAGGTGAATGAGAGACAGTCATCAAAAGGTAAAAGCTTCTAGTTATAAGCTAAGTTTTAGAGATATGATGTACAGTATGGTGACTATTAATAAATTAGGAAAAAAATTAAAAATAAAAGAAAGGAAGGAAATGCAACCATACTTTAATGTTACAGGCTGATTGCGTCTCCCCTAAATTCATAGGAAATGCTAACTCCCAGTACCTCAGAATGTTTGAAGACAGTGTCTTTAAAGGGGTAATTAAGGTAAAATTAGGTCATAAGGGCAGGCCATAATCCAATATGACTGGTGTCCTTCTAAGGCGGGAAAATTAGACCAAAGACACACAGAGAGAAGATACAGGAAAAAGATGGCCATCCACAAGGCTCCAAGCCTACTGACACCTTTATCTCAGATTTCTAGCCTCTAGAACTGCAAGAAAATAAACTTCTGTTGTTTAAGTCACTCAGACTGTGGTACTTTGTTGTGGTAACCCTGGAAAACTAATGGTTAATGATGTAAAACATAGCAAAAAGCTATGGATTTGTTAAAAGACAAAAGGGGCTTAAATGTCAGCTCTGCCACTTACTAGGTTTGTGAACATTCTCAGTTTCAGATTCCTAATTTGTAATTAAGCTTAAAAGCCCTGTCTTGCTATAATATTGTATGTAAATTGTTTCCTGATGTCCTTGATGCTCTACAAACACAAATGATGGTGGTAGCTTTAGTCTTTCTAGCAGCAGTAGTAGGATTGGTGGTAGCATAGCTAAGAAAAGTGTTTCTTAAAATTACGTGTTTGTGTGTTTTCCAAATTTCCTACAATGGTCATGCTTAACTTTTCTGATCAGAAAAAAGAAGTCAACAAATGTTATTTTAAAATGTATTAGTTTTAAGAATATTTAGACTAATTCTCTTTAGGTAATCATTTGAGAAAACTGCTACATATTATAGCATATCAGTCAATGACGACTAGGAACAGGCTTATACTCAGTGGGACAGTTCGATTTATTTGCCTGGGAGCAGCAAGGGAAAGTGGGATCAAACGGCATCTTAATAAAAGAGAGTTGAGAGGGGCCTTTTACAGGACTTGAACTTGTGCAAGGTCATTCTAGGAGTGTTTATGGGAAGCAGTAGTCAGTTCTGGATTGGGTGCTGTCAAGAAGCAGGGGTAATTCTATGATTGGGTATCTTGGTAACTTTTAGCCATAGGCGGGAGGATTAATATGTAACCAGAGGTGTTACTGGTGAAGGAATACTAGTCACTCATGTTAGCTGGAAGAGGAGGATGTTTAGTTATTTTTGTGGTACATAGTGTCTTGTTCCTCTAGTTTCATCATAGAGTCTCTGTGTCACTGTCATGCTCCTCCAGGGTCACACATGGCTTTGCCTGAGCATTGTTTATGTCCTGTGAAAGGTTTTATGTGTTTCCTCCATGTTCAGCTGGGACCACTCCGGCCTGTTTCTCAGCTTCTAGCTGCCAGTTGCCAGTGATTATTATTTTTTCACTTTCTTATCATTTAGAGACTGCTGATGTGGGTGTCCCAGAAGGAGTTCTGGCATCACATTCTCAATTCCTTAATGCCTCTTTGTCACCTATAATCTGTACTCAATAGACCACCCTGCTTGATAAACGCATTTCTGCATAATTGGTACTCAAACATAGTTTTTGAATAAATAAATGACTGACTA
Source organism: Equus przewalskii (assembly GCF_037783145.1). Lineage (NCBI taxonomy): Eukaryota > Metazoa > Chordata > Mammalia > Perissodactyla > Equidae > Equus > Equus przewalskii. The sequence goes on from NC_091837.1 coordinate 64,789,994, forward strand.
TGATATTAAAATGTTCTTTATCGAAAATAAGACTGCCTTTTTGTGATTCCCTGAATTTCTGTATGAGGAATTCACTCCTAGTCATTTGGAGCCTAAAACACAGTCCCTCCCAAAGAAGGGGTTTGCAGGTAAAGTTTAAATTAGGTACTATTTCTCAGACTACGTAAAGAGCATGATTCAGCATGGTAGGCAAACCTGAATTCTAACCAGTGAATTATTTTCAAACAAAGTGCATTAAATGTTTTGCTTACAGGGGAGAGGTTCTTCAAGCTTGGTGACCTCTCCAGTGCTCCCCACTTGCCTGGTGGGCTGCTTACGCTGGGAGAAGCACGAGGAGGAGGTGAGTACATGACCTTGTCTAATTGCCCCTGAGCAGAGCACTTGGCTGCCCTACTGAGACCTCCTCATGCCTGTGTGTTGGTGCGGAGGTGGGAAATGAGAAAAAGGATGTTTAGAGAGGTGTTGCTTTGAAGTACTTTCTCATAGAGAGAAACAAAAATTTTCCCATTTTCTGCTTATCCTAATGGTGGACAAGAATCCAGCAAAGCTTCAAAAGTTAGAGGACTCTCACAGGGCCTTATTGAAAAAAGGCAGGTAATGAACAGAGGCAATCTTTAAAAGTCACAATCAGAGGGGAGCGATGTAGAGCTTGCAGTTATGTGCTGGAGAAAGTTGAACTGAGAGGAGTCTGAATTCACAGGAGGAAATTATCCAGCTAAGGATCCCACTAATAAATTCAGAAAGGCTGGTTTTGCTTGGAAAATGTCAAAGAATAAGAATCAGTTAAATCTTCTAAGGGGAAACACAAAAACCTCAGTGACTAATGATGGCAAGGAATATTTGAGTCATTTAGACATTGATTTAGAGGACATTTTTTATTGGATAAAGAAAAAAATATAAATGCTTCCTTCTAGAGTTAATAGATGTGGGTTCAAAATCCCTATGAAGGTTTAGTAAATCAAATAATTGTTAATCTCTAATGTAAAGAATTAAAACAGTTGGATAGACTGAGAAAGACTGACCTCTGTGAAGGGCAGCCAATGCACAAAGAGTAGCTACATCGAGGAAAAGAGAACCTGGACTAAGTTAGTCATCTGTATAGAGCAGTACAAAACTGAGACAGTGACATTTTGTGCCTTTGAGAAATCATTAGTTGCTTGAAATTCCAAATGCCCAGAATATGCTACCTCAGGTAGGATACAAAGAGAAAACTACAGAGTTCCTAAGAATCCCAGGGTAATTTACAGAGAACTAGTTCCATTTTCAAAAATGATTTACTAAGTGAAAATTAATCTTCTTAGTCTTAGGCATTGCTGTTATTCCCATGGAGGACTGGGATAGAGAAATTAAACAACATGGGGATGCATGGCCATTGAGTTTTATTTTCCAGAGATCCCAGCCATCCCTTTCCGCTCTATTTATCTCATCTCTGGGGAACCTTCCCCAGATGTCTCAGGTGCACAGCTACCTATAAGAAACAGTCCCTCTTCACTATTAAAAGTGCTTTGGGGAAATGCTGTGCTAACGACATTCACTTTGAGATGTAACTGATCAAAACTGGCACCAACAGTATTTCGATAGGTGGAAAGGCTTTGTAAGTCTGAGGAATGGAACTTTAATGGAGGGTTTCAGATGAGAACCATTAGGTAGAACTCATTTGTGGTACCTATATCTGAAATCCCACTGGTATTTACATGTTCGCTTGTCCATCAAGTCAGACTAGCTCCCTGTTCAGTTCCTTAGAGGCAAATTTTAAATTTGAATGGGGTAAGGCAGCTCAATGACAAGAGCCCCTCAAGGCATGTTCTCAGATTTAAGAACTTTCCCTGAGTGAAGAATAAGTCCCCAGAACTGAAGAGTGATGGGATGCAAAGCATGCCTAGGCACAGTTAGGGAGGAGAATATTGGAAAGTTAAGCAAAGACGTAATTAAACGCAGCAAGATATTACAGATTACTAATACTATTAAAAGAAACAGAATGAAGGAGTTGAAAAAGACAACTGCTGTGAAGTGACATAGCTGCTGGTTTTGAGAAAAATGACTCAATCCAACAAGCCAACTCTACTTCTGTTCATTTGAAATCTCCAGCCATAGTCCAGAGAGTGATTTGGCAAGGGGAAAAATATCCACCTGGACTTTCAGCGTAAGTGGGGCACAAAGGAGGGTGGCTGATAAGATCAGTTTGTAACTAGGTGTTCTATGACTCAGACACAAGTCAGCGGCAAAGATAGGGCATGTTCTAAATCTAAGAGGGGACTGAAACACTGAACAAGTTAGCATCACAGTAACCTCTAAGGACAAAGACCCTTTTGCTCTCTCCCCTTCCAATAAGAGGTGAAAATGACTTCCTCTTGAGCCCAGTGGTCTTTAAGTTTTTCCTGAGGTAATATCTGTATGGGTCCTGTGATCTCCGAGTGGGGCTGTAGCTGAAGATGCGAATGACTGTAACTCGTGGTTAATGGAGTATGAGGAAGAAGTAAGAGTCCCTGAATCTCATTGGCAGTAAATAACAATGCAAACAGCACACTAAATCCAATACAATAAATATTTTTGAGAGGCTACCAAGAGCCAGCCATCATCCTAGGGATGTAAAGATGGGTAAGCATAAAATCAGAAAAAGTGACATATGGGGTGTCAACACAAATAATTTGTAATCAATCTATAAATCAAAATTTGGAGTGTAGGGGAGGAAGACATTTCCTCTACCCAATGTGGGTTCTTCTGGCCAGAGAATGAATTAATTCACATGAGACAGAATAACAGGAGAAAATTAAACAAAGCTTTATAATGTGCATACACGGGAGAGGATCAGGCATCCTGAGCAACTTGCCAAAATGGCTGAAGCCACCACCTTAAATATCATCTTCAGCTAAAGACAAAGGAGTATGTTGGGGGTGAGGGAAGTCAGTTACGGGTGATTACCAGACAAGTAAAGTAAACAAGGGTCAGGTTATTATGCAGATTTAAGTCCTTCCCTTCTGCATTGATAAGAGTTTCTAGAGGTAAGGTCATCCACCTTCTTCCTGGTACAGAGAGGGAGACACTTTTACAGATGGAGATTTCCTTTACACATGTAAATATCTCTTAACAAAGGGTAAGTAAATTCTACTTTTCAGGGTTTCTTTCCTGTCGGCAGTTTTTAAAAGCAACCAGCCCAAAATAATCCTCATGCCAAAGAGACATATCTTAGGGTGGCCAATTTGAGTCCCCCACAGGAGTGAGTTTACTATGAGCCACATCTTAGGATTATAGCCTGGGGACCTTCCTTCCCCCAAGGAAGGAAGCACACCAGAGAAGCGGGGTGTACAGAGTGGTTATATACTATCTTGGATCAAAGAGCATATGTCAAATATGACAAGAATGTCTCTTTTTTGGAAGAAAAAGAAGATTAGCCCTGAGCTAACGTCTGCCACCAATCCTGCTCTTCTTCCTGTGAAAGATTGGCCCTGAGCTAACATCTGTGCCCATCTTCCTCTATTTTATATGTAGGACGCCTGCCACAGCATGGCTTGATAAGCTGTGGTGTGAGTCCACACCCAGGATACAAATTGGTAAACCCCGGGCTGGCCCCAACAGGAATGTCTCTTTTACTACTGTCATGAGATGCTTAGATGGCACAGCAGGTCAGTGGTCACAAGGTGAGCACAGCATGTTGGTAATTAATTCTTACTTTCTTGGAAGAGATGCCCATCCATAAGGAAATGCCAATATGGGGGGGAAGCTACATCCCTATCTTAAAGGACATCATTCTTGTCTTTGGACATTGTAAATGTTTAAAGCAGGTGTACAATGTATGCTCAACAGGCCATGTCAGGCCCTTTTGGAAAAACAAGGCCAGATCAAATGGCTTCCTCATATACGCCAATATATCCTATTACTTTTCATTTATTTATCATAGGTAATTCACTCTATATCAGTCTAATACACTCTTTCAGAGGAGGTTTAAGTATAACATTATAGGAGGACAAAAGGATAGGTTACTTCTGAGGAATGGGCATGGATAAAAGAGAGTTTTAGGAGAGTTATTAACAAGAAGATGACATCTAGTGTAAACCTCATTATGCTCACATTTCCTTAAAAGAGTTCCATTATTGCCTAAGTTTCTCATCATTCTCCCTCCTCTCCTTCTTTTATTTAAAAAAACTATTGGCCAAAATGTTAAAAGAAGGCAAGCAGTAACAAAAAGAATAGACTATGGAACCTTCTAATTGATGTTAGCTCCTTTCATTTTTTTTATCAAATAGAAGGAAAAGCCAGAAGAAATTTGATATTTGTCTGTTTATTTTTTGATCAAAAGAAGGAATTTATACCAAGAGTGCATCAATCCAGATTCATCCATTTCACAAAGATAGTGCCTTTGGGTAAAGCAACTGTGATGTTGAGAAGAACTGAATAATTATCAGAAGCCTGGACTTCAGAGGAAATATTTTCTGAAAATAAATAAATAAATAAATAAATAAATAAATAAATAAAAAGGAAACGTAACAGAATGCCTCTAACTGCTGCTCAGCATGTTTAGCCTGCTTACCTAGCCAAGCATTCCTTGCATCAGGCCCCCTATTGATTTTATTTAACAAGAGAAGTACTTCTATTCATTTTGGCATACCTTTAGTGATTGTTGGTTTAAGGGGAATTCAACAGAACCAGCAGGAAAAATTCTCACAGTTCTAATTCAGTGTCCCAAGATAGAAAGGTTAAAATGGAAGAAACAATATCTTTGGAAACTCCACTGTGTCCCTATACAGGTTGACACCTATATATTTTCTCCATTTTTTAAATTGCTTCATTTAAAGGGAAAATGCTTATTGACATTAATAAAGACTTTCTTTGTATACTAAGTTTATAATAAAATCGCATGACTTATAGAAAAGAGTATTTTTTCAGCCGAGTCAGTTTTTTATTTGAAAAATTGTTGTAAAATTAATTCTATAATTGTTAAAAGGACTAGGCATTTTTTTTTTAGTCCGGTCTCTCTACAGTTCTCCTTAATACCCTCCTTTCCTGTTCCTGCTTCCTTCTCCTTCCTTTTAGATACTCCATGTTGTTCTGATCACCCCCTATTTTCCTCAATGTGTGAAAGAGAAATCCTCCAGCCAAAATAGTGTGAGATGCCTGAACACATGACACACAACACTGGACAGATGAGACTGGCAGCAGTTTATTAGTCACATATACTCACAGCCTTAGGAAGAAGGAAAGGGCCACAAGGGTAGGTGAGGTGGGGTAGTGAGTTATTCACTCCAAAATAGATTGAACCAGCAGGGGCTGTGGTAGGCTGGCTTTGTAGTAACCAGAGGGTGCAATGCCTCTAGTCCAGCTGATAGCTGGGTAGGAAGCTCTCCCATTGGGTGGGGGTGGTATCTGAAAAAGCAGGAAAACTGATGGCTACAGTTTGTGGCCCCATGAAACCCAAAGATGTCAAGGTAACCCATGGAATTTTTAGGTTCTGCAATACATATGACTACATGTGTCTTTTGGTTTCCCATGGCCCCCAGGCAGTATATACTCTAAGCTTGACTTTCCAAGAGAGTGTCTTATGTTGTGATATAAAAGTTCTGTCACTTTTAAAACCAAATTCTCCCTCATTTTCAGCGGGAAATGTATCAAAAATTGATTGTCATGCGGTCATCAGTTTGCTACCCCAGCTGCACAATCCACAAGGGAACCACTTGTGGTGCTTTAAAAAATACTCACATCCTGGCATTTTCACTCCAGAAATGTTGATAGGCTTGAGGTAGTGCCTACAGTCCTGACTCAACAAAACACCCCTGCACCACTCTTACAATAATTGATGGATACAGGAGGCAGAAAATCAGTAAAGATAGAGTTGAACTGAACACTACCATTAATCAATGGGATCTAACTGATCTTTATAGAATACTTCATCCAACAACAGCAGAATACACATTCTTCTCATGTTCACATGGAAGATCTGCCAATATAAATCACATTCTGGACCACAAAACACACCTAGACTAATTTAAAAAAATATAAGTCATACAAAGTATATTCTCAGGCTGCAATAGAATTAAATTAGAAGTCGATAACATAAAGAAGAGTGGAAAATCCAAAAATATTTGGGGATTAAACAACACACTTCCAAATAACACATAACTAAAAGAAGTCTCAAGATAAATTTAAATATATTTTGAACTAAAAGAAAATGCAAGTGCACATTATCAAAATTTAGGGGATACAGTGAGAGTATTTTTAGAGGAAAATTTATAGCATTGAACTAGGAAAGAAGAAAACTCTAAAATCAATAATCTAAGTTCCCACTTTAGGAAACTATAAAAATAAAAGTAATTTAACCCTAAATCAAGAAGAAGAAAAGAAATAACAAAACTTAGAGTAGAAATCAGTGAAATTGAAAACAGGATATCAGTAGAGAAAAATCAATGAAACAAAAGGTGGTCCACAGAAAAAGTCAATAAAATTGATAAACTTGTAACCAGGCTAATCAGGAAAAAAATAGAGAAGATAAGTTATTAATATCAGAAATAAAAGAGAGGTAATTAGTATTGATAACACAGACATTAAAAAGATAATTAAGTAATATTAAGAAGAACTCTCTGCTCATAAATTTGATATCATAGATGAAATGGATCATTCCTTGAAAGACAGCAACTACCAAGACCTACACAAGGAAAAATAGATAATCTGAATAGCACTGTATCAATTAAAGAAATTGAGTCAAAAAAGAATAACCTTAGCAAAAAAGGGAGCACCAGGCTCAGGTGGTTTCACTGGTCAATTCTACCAATATTTGAGAAAGAAATGATAGAAACTCTCTATATTCTCTTGTAGGGCAAGAAGACATTTCCTCTACCTACTGTGGGTTCTTCTGGCTGAAAAACAAATTAAATTCACAAGAAACAGAATAACAGGAGAAAATTAAACAAAGCTTTATATCATGTATACATGGGAGAGGCTCAGGCAACCTGAGCAACTCACCAAAATGGCTGAAGCCTCCACCTTAAATATCATCTTCAGTTAAAGACAAACGAGGATGTTGGAGGGGGAGGGGGAGTCGATCATGGGAGCTTACCACACAAGTACAGTAAACAAGATGCAGATTTAAGTCCTTGCCTTTGGCATTGATCAAGAGTTTCTAGAGATAAAGTCATCTCCCCCTTCTTCCTGGTACAGAGAGGGAGACACTTTTACAGATGAAGATTTCCTTCACAATGTAAATGTTTCCTAACAAAGGGCAAGCAAATTCCACCCCTCAGAGTTGCCTTCCTGTCTGCAGTTTATTATAAGTAACCAGCCCCAAACACTCCTCATGCCAAAGAGACATATCTTGGGGTGGCCAATTCCAGGCCCCCACACTCTTCTATTCCAAAAGATAAAGCAGAGAGAACATTTTCTAACTCATTTTATGAGGTCAGCCTTACTATAATAGCAAAACCAGTTAAAGACATTAAAGAAAGGAAAACTAAAGAATATCTCTCCAGAACATAGAGGCAAAATTGTCAAGAAAACACTAGCAAATTTTACCAACAATTTATAGAAAGAATTATACACCATAACCAGTGAGATTTGTTATGGGTAAGCAAGATTGTTTCTACATTAAAAAGTCAATTAATTTATTCAATCACATCAGTTTACTGAAGAATAAAAATTATATGAGCATATCAAACAATGCAGAAAAAGCATTTGACAAAATCTAATAACATTTATGACAAAAACTCACATCAACTAGGAATAAAGGGAAATTTCTCAACTTTATAAAGAACATCTACAGAAAAATTAAAGCTAACATTATACTTGATGTGAAAAACTAGATGTTTTCCCCTAAGATCAGGAATTAGGTAAGGATGTTCACTCCCACCACTCCTGTTCAACATTGCACTGGAAGTCCTTGCTAGTACTACAAGATAAGAAAAGTAAGTTAAAAGTATATGGATTAGAGAAGATGTCAAAATGGCTGTGCAGGTGGACTCTGAACCCACCTCCTCCCATGGACAGAACAAATTTATGACAACTCGTGGAAGAATTATCCCTGAGAGAGAACTGAAAACTGGATAAAAAGAACCCCTGCAACAAGGTGCAGTGCTGACTGAAGTGGAAGAGGCAGAAATTCCTTTCTGGAGAGAAAAAAGCGACCTTTGAGCTGCAGCACTTCACGAGCAATCTTAAGGTAGGAAGTATTCCCTGGAGGAGCAGGGCATCTGAGTGGGGGAGCATTACCACAATAAGCAGCTTTTGGACTCAGGATAACTGAGACAAGTGTCATAATATCTGGTTTTGCTGGCTACACCGGGGAATATCCCCAGAAAAGCTATCAGACATAAGGGGGAAAAAAGCCTGCTCTTAAAGGGCCCACACACAAATTAACCTGTTTCAGAAAGCAACCTAAAATCACCAGAAAGAAAATGAATAGTCCTTTGGTGAAGAGAGTCTCACTTGATAGGCTCTGGTTGTCACTGCGTGAGAGGTGAAACCTTCCTAGGAACTGAGATAATGTTGGCAGCCATTATTGTGACCTAGTACAGGCATGCAGACACGGACACAGGCAGACACCATTGGAGTTCTTCCCCTGGCCTGTTAGTCCAAGAGTTTGCCTCTCCCACTAGAGCACCAATTTAATCCAGCTCAGCAAGGGCAGGCAGCCCATCCTAGGGACTGGCCCCACACAACAGCAGGCCCTTAGGCAACTTATGGGCCTGCATAGGCAGGGTGCATGGAACCTCTGCAGCTGAGTGAGTGGGTCTGCCTTTGGAAGGCAGGACATGTGCAAGGAGCCAGTGGAGTGTGTGGGATATTGGTGGAGTGTGTGAGGCCTATGCAGTGGGGTGACAGGGCCCACTTTGGGGTATGACTGTGTTGATGGAATGTGTGGCCTTGTGGGCAATGGGGTTTGTCAGCTGCAGCAGACTTGTGCTTCTCAGCCACATAGAGGAGCAGTCCCACCTTCCACAGCCTGAAAAATTGGATACTCTCATGCCTGGGAAGGCAGCATTCACCAGCAATCCTGAGAGAGCTGACAACAGCCTTGCAGGCCTGAGGCCTATAGCAAGTGTAAGCCCCTGAGTCTAGCAACCAGTCACACTGGGAGCGTACTCACTTAACAGAAAAGCTCCAACAAGAATTGCTATTAGGCCTTGCAACCAACTGTGCTGGGGCTCCCAATGCCTGATAAAGTGACTGAAGCATCCATAGTAGCCATGCACAGCTGAGCATTACAACCAGCTGGCCATCAGACAGCCTCGCCTCCCTGGGGACCTGCAGCGAGAGAAACCCTGCCACAACAGAAGGACACATGTAGCCCACAGAGGTGACACTCTTGGAATATTTGGAACTGGGACAAGAGGGAAACAAACTTCTGGGACTCATAAGGTATCTCTTACATAAGGCCACCTTTCCAAGATTGGGGGACATAGCTGACCTACCTAATACATAGATATAAGCACAAAGAAAGAGGCAAAATGAGGAGAAAAAGGAATGCATTCCAAATAAGGGAACAGGGCAAAACCCCAGAAAAAGAACTAAATGAAATAGAGATAAACAATCTACCTGAAAAAGAGTACAAGCTAAGATTCATAATGATGCTCACTGATCTTGGGAGAAGAATGGATGAGTTCAGTTAAAACTTCTACAAATAATTGGAAAATATGAAAAAGAACCCACCAGAAATGAAGAATACCATACTGGAAATGAAAAATTCACTAGGAGGACTCAATAGCAGAATAGATGATACAGAAGAATAGATCAGTGAGCTTGATGAAAGATTAGAGGAAATCACCTGAGATGAACAGATAAAAGAAAAAAGAATTAAAAAGAATAAGAACAGTCTAAAGGACCTCTGGGACAACATCAAGAGCACTAACATCCATATTATAGGTGTTCCAGAAGGAGGAGAAAGAGAAAATGCCAGAGAATATATTTGAAGAAATAATAGCTGAAAACTTTCCTAATCAAAGGAAGGAAACACCATCCAGGTACAGGAAGCACAGAGAGCACCAAACAAGATAATCCCAAAGAGGTCCATACTAAGACAAATTATAATTAAAACATCAAAAATTAAAGATAAGGAGAGAAAAAGCCTAAAAGCCGCAGGAGAAGCTAAGAAGTTACATAAAAAAGAAACATCATAAAGCTATCAGCTGACTTCTCAGCAGAAATGTAATGGGCTAGAAGGGAGTAGCACAATATTTTCAAAGCACCGAAAGGAAAAAACCTACATCCAACACTACTCTCTGGTAAGGTTATCATTTAGAATGGAAGGAGAGATAAGAGTTTCCCAGACAAGGGTAAACTAAAGGAGTTTATAACCAAGAAACCAGCCTTACAAGAAATGCTAAAGCCACTTATTTGAGTGGAATAAGGATGAAAAGTTATCAAAAAAAAGCAATAAAATCACTGGTCAAAGTAAATATACAGTAAAGGTAGCAGATCAACCACCTATGAATCTAATATGAAGGTCAAAAGACGAAATTACTAAAATTATCTATCTTCATGATAAGAGGGTAATGGATACAGATGCATGAAAAAACAGGTTAGATATGATATCAAAAACAGAAAATGTGGGAGGGGAGTAAAAGAAGACAGCTTTTACAAAAGTGGTCAAACTAAAGAGACCATCAACTTAATATAGATTGCTATATATACAGGTTATCATATACGAACCTCACGGTAATCACAAACCAGAAACTTATAATAAATACACAAAAAATTAAGAAAAAGGAACTCAAACATAATACTAAAGAAAACCATCAAACCACAAGGGAAGAGAACAAGAAAAGAAGATAGGAACAGAGAAGAACTACTAAAACACCCAGAAAAAAACTAATAAAATAGAAATAAGTACATACTTATCTATAGCTACTTTAAATATCAATGGACTAAATGCTCCAATAAAAAGGCAGAGGGTGACTGACTCAATTAAAAAACAAAGCCATATCTATGCTGCATACAAGAGACACACTTCAGATCTAAAGAGACTCGCAAACAGAAAGTGAAGGGATAGAAAAAGACACTCTATGCACATGACAATGAAAAGAAAGCTGGGGTAGCAATACTTATATGAGAAAAAATAGTCTTTGAAACAAGAGACAAAGAAGGGCACTCTATTATGATAAAAAGAACAATCCTACAAGAAGATATAATCCTTGTAAATATCTATGCACCCAACATAGGAGCACCTAAATATATAAAGCAATTATTAACAGACATAGAAGGAGAAATAGACAGTAACACAATAATAGTAGGGAAATTTAATACTCCATTTACACCAATGGATAGATCATCCAAACAGAAGATCAGTAAGGAAACATTGTCCTTAAATGACAGATTAGACCAGATGGACTTAGTAGATATATACAGACCATTCTATCCCAAAACCACAGAATACACATTCTCTTCAAATGCACATGGAACATTCTGCAGGATAGATCACATATTAGGCCACAAAACAAGTCTCAATAAATTTAAGAAGACTGAAATAATACCAAGCATCTTTTCTGACAACAATAGTATGAAACTAGAAATCAACTAAAGGAAGAAAATTGGAAAAGCCACACATATGTAGAGATTAAACAAAATGCTACTGAACAACAATTAGGTCAATGAAGAAATCAAAAGAGGAATCAAAAAATACCTGGAGACAAATGAAAATGAAAATACAGCATGCCAAAATTTATGGGATACAGCAAAAATGGTTCTAAGAGGGAAGTTTATAGCAATACAAGCCTACCTCAACAAACAAGAAAAATCTCAAATAAACAATCTAACAGTGCACATAAAAGAACTGGAAAAAGAACAAAGCCAAAATTCAGTAGAAGGAATGGAATAATAAAAATCAGAGCAGAAATAAATGAAATAGAGACTAAAAAACAATAGAAAATATCAATGAGACAAAGAGCTGGTTCTTTGAAAAGATGAACAAAACTGACAAAGCTTTAGCTAGAGTCACCAAGAAAAAAAGAGAAAAGGCTCAAATAAATAAAATCAGAAATGAAAGAGGAGAAATTACAACAGACACTTCAAAAATACAAAAGATTGTAAGGGACTACTACAAAAGCTATATGCCCACAAAATGGAGAATAATGAAGAAATGGATAAATTCTTAGAATCATGCAACCTTCCAAAATTGAACCAAGAGGAAATAGAGAATATGAATAGACCAATCACCAGGAAGGATATCAAAACACTAATCAAAAAACTCCCCCAAAATAAAAGTCTAGGACCAGATGTTTTTCTTAGTGAATTCTACCAAACATTCAAAGAAGACTTAATACCTATGTTCTCAAACTATTCCAAAACAATTGGAGAGGAAGCTTCCTAACTCATTGTATGAAGCCAACATTACCTGATACCAAAACCAGATAAAGATAACACAAAAAAGGAAAATTACTGGCCAATATCACTGATGAACATTGATGCAAAAATCCTCAACAAAATACTAGCACAACAATACATTTAAAAGATCATCCACCATGATCAATTGGGATTTACTCCAAGGACACAGGGATGGTTCAATATCCACAAATTAATCAACATGATACACCACATGAACAAAATGAGGGATAAAAATCACATGATCATCTCAATAGATGCAGAGAAAACATTTGACAAGATTCAGCATCCATTTATGATAAAAACTCAGAAAAAATGGGTATAGAAGGAAAGCACCTCAATATAATAAAGGTCATATATGACAAACCCACAGCTAATCTCATTCTCAATGGAGAAAAAATGAAAGCTATCTAAGAACAGGAATCAGACAAGGATGCCCACTTTCACCACTCTTATTTAACATAGTATAGGAAGTCCTAGCCAGAGAAATCAGGTAACAAAAGAAATAAAAGTGATCCAATTGGAAAGGAAGAAGTGAAACTGTCACTATTTGCAGACGACATGATTTTATATATAGAAAACCCTAAAGAATCCACCAGAAAACTTCTGGAGTTAATAAATGAATACTGTAAAGTTTCAGGTTACAAAATCAAAACACAAAAATCAGTTGTGTTTCTACACACTAACAATGAAGTAGCAGAAAGAGAAATACAGTGCTATCTACAATTGCAATAAAAAGAATAAAATACCTAGGAGTAAACCTAACCAAAGAGACGAAAGATCTGTACACTGAAAACTACAAAAATTTGTTGAAAGAAATTGAAGAAGACACAAAGAAATGGAAAGATATTCCATGCTTTTGGATTGGAAGAATTAGCATAGTTAAAATGTCCATACTTCCTAAAGCAATCTACAGATTCAGTGCAACTCCTATCAAAGTTCCAACAACATTTTCACAGAAATAGAAGAAAAATACTAGAATTTATATGGAACAACAAAAGACCCTGTATAGCCGAAGGAATCCTGAGAAAAAAGAACAAAGCTGGAGATATCACTCTCTCTGATTTCAAAATATACTACAAATCTATATAACCAAAACAGCATAGTACTGGCACAGAAAAAGACATGGAGATCAATGGAACAGAATTGAGAGCCCAGAAATAAACCTACACATCTATGGACAGCTAATTTTTGACAAGGAGCCAAGAACATAAAATCGAGAAAGGAAAGTCTCTTCAACAAATGGTATTGGGAAAACTGGGCAGCCACAGGTAAAAGAATCAAAGTAGACAGTTTTCTTACATTATACACAAAAATTAACTCAAAATGGATTAAAGACTTGAATGTAAGAAATGAAACTTCTAGAAGAAAACATAGGCAGTAACCTCTTCAATATTGGTCTTAGCAGCATATTTTCAAGGTCCATGTCTGAGTGGGCAAGGAAAACAATAGAAAAAATAAACAAATGGGACTACATCAAACTGAAAAGCTTCTACACAGCAAAGGAAACCATCAACAAAACGAAAAGACAACCTAACAGTTGGGAGAAGAAGTTTGCCAAGCATATATCTGATAAAGGGTTAATATCCAAAACATAAAAAGAACTCACACATCTCAACAACAAAAAAACCAACAACCCAATTAAACCATGGATAAAAGATCTGAACAGACATTTCTCCAAAGAAGACATACAGATGGCCAACAGGCACATGAAAAGATGTTCAACATCACTATGAGGGAAATGTAAATCAAAACTACAATGAGCTATCACCTCACACCCATCAGAATGGCTATAACTAACAAGACAGGAAAAAAGTGTTGGAGAGGATGTGGAGAAAAGCCAACTCTCATACACTGCTGGTGGGAGTGTAAACTGGTACAGCCAGTAGGGAAAACAGTATGGAGATTTCTCAAAAAATTAAAAGTAGAACTACCACACAATCCAGCTATTCCACTGCTGGGTATTTATCCAAAGAACATGAAAATACAAATGCATAAAGATACATGCAGCCCTATGTCCATTGCAGCATTATTCACAATATCTGAGACTTGGAAGCAACCTAAGCGCCCATCAAGGGACGAATGGATAAAAAAAGATGTGGTATATATACACAATGGAATACTACTGAGCCATAAAAAATGATGAGATCTGACCATTTGTGACAACATGGGTGGACCTTGAGGGTATTATGCTAAGCAAAATAGGTCAGAGGGAGAAAGTCAAATACCGTATGATCTAACTCATAAATAGAAGATAAAAACAACAAACAAACACATAGAGTCAGTGATTGAATTGGTGGTTACCAGAAGGAAAGGTGGTAGGGAGGAGGGTGGTTAGGTACATGTGTATGGTGATGGATTGTAATTAATTTTTGAGTGGTGAACATGATGTAATCTATACATAAATAAAAATATGATGTATACCTGAAATTTGTATAATGTTGTAAATCAATGTTACTGTGGTAAAAAAAGGTTAAATTTAAAAAATATATATAGATTAGATAGAAGGAAGTGTGACCATTTCTTTGTACATGACATGATTGTGTGTCAGAAAATCCCACTTAATTGACAAAAATATCCTGGAACTAATCAGCAATTTTTAACAAGGTTGCACAATACTAGATTAATATACAAAAGACGATTGCTTTTCCGTATAACAGCAATTAAAAATTTGATAACGTATTTGTTTCCAAATTATGAAAATATTTCTAAAACTCAACAACAAGAAAACAAACCCAATTTAAAAATAGGCAAAAGAGTGAACATTAAGATAAACTATGGACTGGGTAATTGCGATGTGTCAATATAGGTTCATCCATGGTAAAAACTGTACCATTCTGGTGAGTGATATTAATAATGAGGGAGGTTATGTATGTGTGGGGGCATGGGTGTATGGGAAATCTCCATACTTTCTTCTCAATTTTGTTATAAACTTAAAACTGGTCTTAAATAATGAAGTCTTAAAAAAATGGGCAAAAGATTTGAACAGACACATCAATATGGGAGATATACAGATAGGATAGCAAATAGACATATAGAAAGATATTCAACATCATATGTGATAAAGATATTTCAAATAATACAACAATGTGATAGCACTTCACACCTATTAGAGTGACTAACCTTGTCCCCTGAAAAAAGACAATGCCGAATCCTGGCAAGGATGCTGAGCAAGAGGACCTCTCATTTATTGTGGTTAAAAATGCAAAATGATGCAGCCACTTTGGAAGACAGTTTGGAGGTTTCTTACAAATCTAAACATATTCTTACCATGTGATCTAGCAACTGTGCTCCTAGATATTTATCCAATTGAATTGAAAACTATGTCCACACAAATCCTGCACATGAATGTTTATAGCATCTTTGTTTATAATTGCATAAAACTGGAAACAACTGAGATGCTCTTCAATAGGTGAATGGATAAATAAACTACATTACATCCATACAATAAAATCTTATCCAGAAATAAAAACAAATAAGCTATCAAG
Source organism: Equus przewalskii (assembly GCF_037783145.1). Classification (NCBI taxonomy): domain Eukaryota; kingdom Metazoa; phylum Chordata; class Mammalia; order Perissodactyla; family Equidae; genus Equus; species Equus przewalskii. Next base: position 64,805,782 of record NC_091837.1, read on the forward strand.
CCACCAACACACATACACACACACAGACAAACAAACAAAAAACGTGGAAGAACTTTAAATGCATGTTGTTAAGTGATTGAAGCCTGCCTGAAAAGACTACACACTCTACCATTCCAATTATATGACATTCCGGAAAAGGCAAAACTATACAGGGAGTAAAAATCTCAGTTGTTGCCAGCTGTTCAGGAGGAGAAGAGAAGGGATGAATACATAAAGCACAGAGGATTTTTAGGGTGCTGAAACTATTCTGTGTGTTACTTTGATGGTGGATACATAACACATATTTGTGAAAACCCACAGTATTGTACAACACAAAGTGTCAACCTTAATTATACAAATTACAAAGACGATCATTTAAGAGGTCATGGATGTGAGGAAAGAATGCACACTGTGCCAAGAGAATCTGACTGTAATAGAAATATATGAGATGCTCCCACTGAAGGAGATGTGGGAAAAGGTGCTGACCTAACTAATTTTTGGAGATATGTGGAATCTGGAAGACTAAAGGCGAAAGGCGAAAGGAACTAGACGTAAGCACTATACTCTAGCTGATAAAGTTTTTCTCACAGGGGTATGGGTTAACAAATGTACTGCTGTCCATGTATACTGGAATTGAATAACAATTAAGTAAATGGATGGCAGACAATGGGAGTCAGCTTTCTCACTGTTCAAGTGGAAATTTACCAATAAGCAAGAGAAAGTGGCTAGAATGATCCATATGGTAACAAGTTAGAGTTGGTGATAGTAAGAAGTCATGTTTAATTTAATATGTGCATGTACATGGGTTAATACACACACATATATCTTTGCATCATCAGCCGGGAGGACCTAAAGGAAATGATGCCCCAGTAACAATAAGCACACCTAAAGCCCAGACCTAATAATGATAAAAATATTAGAAAAATTCCAATAAAGGAGCATCCCACAATATACCTGATTAAAACTCATCAAAACTAACACTGTCATCAGAAACAAGGAAAGTCTGAGAAACTGTCACAGTCAAGAAGAGCCTAAGGAGAGATGACAACTGAATGTAACACTGTATCCTAGAACAGAAAAACAAGTTGGGTAGAAACTAAGGAAATTTGAATAAACTATAGAGTTTAGTCAATGATAATGTATGAATATTAGTTTATTAGTTGTAACAAATGTACCATTATAGGTAAGGTATTAATAATAGAGAAATGGTATGTGGGATAGGGTGGGAGTTGTATAAGGGAACTCTGTAATATCTGCTCAATTTTTCGGTAAATATAAAACTTTTCTAAAGTCTATTTTTAAAAAAACTTTCCTATATATTTAGAATTAAAAAGATTAATGGTCTTAATTTAATCATTGTAGAGATATTTTGAGCGTATATAAAGGCTTAACAAAAACTAGATGATCAAATATGATAGAATTTGAGAGACTGCTGAAGTTTGGGGAAAACGTGTATAGAGGATTTTCTAAGATTCCTCCTGAACTCTTCATTTTCACTGTTAATTTAAACCAAGTCTATATTCCCATGTTATTTTGTCAGAAGTGGAAGTCAAAGTTTAGAGAATGGCATTTAAGACTAGGGTGACCAACACATTAAACAAAAAAGAGAAGGAAAAAAAAAAGTTATTCTGCCTACATTTCAAACTCCAACAGGAAGTCCTACTAATAAAATAGTTTTGGAAAGAGTAACCAAAAATTCCAATCTCCCACATATAAAAGTTCATTTGAAGAGGCAGACTGGTGGTTTGGGGCTATGAAAAATGTGACGTTAGCATCCTAATTTTCATAAAGCTTCAAGAATAATTTCAAAGAGTGTTTTGGCAAATCTCAGGTATTTTCATTTACTTTCTTAAAGATGTAATGTTAGTGAACAGGTATCCCAAACAACTTAACAGTTCTTGGAAAAAAATACTTATATCTATGTAAATCTATTGCTTCATTATCTTAGCAACTGAAGTAATAAAAGTATATCAATTCTATTCACCTTTCCAAAGAACCATCTTTGGTTACACTGACTTTCTCTATCACATATCTATTATCTATTCCACTAAGTTCCATTTCTATCTTTGTTATTTCCATATTTCTAACTATTTGGGATTTTGTTTTCTCCTCTTTTTCTGTTTTCTTACAGTGGAATCTTAGGCCATTTATTTAAACATCTCTTCTTTTCTAACATAAACATTTAAAGCTATGAATTTCTCTCTTTCTCACTGCTATAGTTGCATCCCACAAATCTTGTTATGTTGTGTTTGAAGGCACGTGTATCAAGGTGCTAAGATGCCTCAGTAATGAGGACCTGGACCATCCTACCCAGTAACCCACCTAGACTAGATACTAGACAAGATGAGAGAAATCTAAAATGGGTAGTAGAGGAGGGAGATGAGTATCAGAGGCTCAAGACCCAGTTGCAATGACAGGGACTATGATCCCCTACTAACCCTCCTTTTGTAAATTTTCTCAGGAAACAAAACCAGCCAGAATCCTGGAGCAGTTGCTTCCAGGTGAGAAGAATTTAGACTATCAGAGTGTAAGGGGTAGACTGTAGTCAATCACTGCAGAGGGCCTCCCTGGGCTCACCCATTGCCTCTCAGAACTGAGACACTTATTCCACAGCTGCTGGGAAAGTTGCTGCTAAAGGCTCATGGCTGCATTGCTCTCTAGAAACTGCCTTTAGCCAATGGGACCACTTTTCCTAAGTTCGCACCTTCTCCTCTAGGGTAGCCTGCACCCTGTGATTGACTGATGCGATGGTTCATGGGTCTAGACCCTCACCTCAATTCAGGCCAACTCTGGAGTGTCAACCCCATGAGACTGGCTGATGCTGCTCTTACGACTGCATCACAATTCAACTTCTGCTGAGCCATCCTACTTATCTTGTTCTCATGAAAGTGATCCTTTGTAACAGTATATCCCAATAAGCCAACTACACACAAGTCTTAGAATCTTAGGGTTTCTGAGAAACCTGACCTTGTCAGTAAACTATCTTCAATAAGAACACAAATTAAAAAAAGAAAAACATAATGAGATCTGTTAATGAAAGAGTAGCTCATATCACACTAAACCTTTTATGAAAAATAATTGCATTATTTCAGAAAAATATAAGATTAATTATATCATCATCACCAAGGAACATGACTTAATAGAATGAACTAAGGAGTCCTCATTGACGGATGTGTTAAATATGTATTAGAACATGCCATATGTGTAAATGACAATGTTAGAGTCACTGCTGTGGGTTAATCAGTGAAGGTGCGTCATTTTCCCCAGGACACTCTAACAAAATTCAGTTATTTGCTCTGGATGAGCTCCCAGTCTCTGAGTTCATCTGTAGCTGCCACTTTTATAATGCCCTCTAAGCATGGAATGCTGTCCAAAAGCAGTTCCTCATTTGCAGGTAAATTTTTTGTTTTGCAGATGTCTGCTATGAGACTCAGAGTCAGCTAGGGTCTGGAGTGTGTGCTACTGGTCACTTCACGGAATGGTCCACACCTGTGGACAAAGTCACCCTGGCCCCTGTTGGAATTGACAGTGTGGTGTGTCTGGGCCAAATGTTACTTTGCTTGTAGGCCAAGAGCCGGAGACTTGGAGCTGTGGAAAGAAGCTGGTTTGTATCAGGCTGAGGTTCAGAACAGCCTGAAACTCTTGTCATCACAGGAACTTTTCTGTGCTCCAAAGTGCACTGCCCTGGTTGTACTGGATGTACAGTTGGCTGAGGCAAACTTAGACAATTAGCAAGTTTTCCTTTGATTACTTCCCACCTTTGCTTGTGCACATTTGCCTCTTTTGTGGAGCTACTTCTTTCCAAGATTCTCATTGTCCCAGTGATGTTCCCGTTTGCTCCAAGTCCACTCACCCATATTCTGGACTTTTCACTTTCTGCTTTTGTCTCAGATGCCAATTCCATTTCATTTATTACAATTATCTGCACTTGGTCCAATAGAACCACAGCACTTAGAATCTGCTGGTATAAATATGACCAATAAGTGATTGTTAACCATGTGGTAGGAGTGAGATGAATGCAGAAGGATCTGGCACTACTCAACCTGGATAGCAAAGAGCGGCCATTTCCAGCCGGAGTGGTTTGTCTTGAAATTACAGGCAGGCCGTATGTGGACAGGAAAGAGCCAAGAGCATCTAAGCACCACCTTGGGGAAAGGAATGGAGGGAGGTGAAGAAATCCGAGACCCTTTGCTCCTAAAGGACAAAGAAGTAACTTTGTAAACAATACAAATATTAGTTCCTCCAAGGAGAATCATCCTCTGTTGTCTCCAGGGGAAATGAATGTTTTCTATTATGTAGGGAGCTTAGCTTATGTGTGACAGAGTTCTCTCTGGGGAACTTGGTAACGGGTTGTCTGAACTAGAATGAAAAGACTCACATTCAAATTTAATCATGGGTCTAGACCAATCTGCCTCAGAATCCTGTGGTTAACTGGCCCAGGACTAATTTAAGCCACATTTTGTGTTTACAAAACCTCGAATTGTACCAACAGACCAAACCTCTTCTTTGTGAGCCTGGGCTTTATGCAGTACAAGTGAATGTGGAAACTGGGGACAAATCCATTCACATACTCTCCACACACTTTCACTGTATCACCATCAGAGATTTGTCTATCCTTCCAACAAAGGTCACCATAGGATGTCATCTTGGCTTGAAGGGTTTGGTCTGTCCCAATATACCACATTTTCTTGCCTGCTTCAGAAAACAGAAAGTGTGGATCCTGAGGTGTATTACATTAATAATAACCTTGGGTTATTTATCAGAGGCCAAGTGTCATACTCCTTTGAGAGACCCTAGAGAAGATACCTAATAGAAGAAACAGTAGAATTCCAATTCTTTAGAGTTTCACAAAGCTTTTCCTTACTCACCTAGGTCCAAAAGAAAAAAGTTTATATAATGCTGTGTAAAGTATGATTATAAATGCATTCATAATGTTTTATATGCATAGGGAAATACACAGGGAGACTCAAGAACATACAAGTTGTCTCAAAATATTTCAATTTGAGTTCCTGGAAACCACCCCTATATATATATGTATATATAATATGTGCACATGTATATAAACATAGTTATTTAGATATAAAAATTATGTAAATTATGAAAATTTATATAATCCATATTATTAAATAATATCTCATATGGTTATAATATATAAATTATGTGAAAATATAGTCTGCTTTCCCACTGTCTTCCCATCTAAGTTAATGGCAACTCTGTCCTCATACTTCTCAGGCCAAACATACTTGAGGTAAACCTTTCCTCTGTTCTCTTTCTTATTCCTGACATCCAAACCATTAAAGAATATCGTTGTCATTGAATTCAAAATATTTCCAAGGTCTGATCTCACTTCAATATCTCTAGTACTACCATCTGCTACCCTCTCCTGGCTCCTACATGAACCTCAAAACTGTTCTTTCAGCTTAAACTTTTGTTTCTTTACCTATTCTCAACTAAAGCAGTCAGAGGAATCTTGTTTGAAGCCTGAAAACTTACAGTACCGTACATAGGGAGCCTAGGTTACTCTAACCTAGACAATGGCCTTAACTTATGTCTTTTGAGACACAGAACACTCAGTGACTTGGGGCCACTATTCATGGCCACTCTAGTGTTCCATCCATAGGCCATGGTGCTGATATTTCACGAGGGGACAGCAGACAGCTATTTACCCAGTTTAAAAATTGAGAGTTACGTAGCTTAAAAAAATTGTTTGAAAACCACTGCTCTGATCTCACCCCTTCATTTGCTATATTAGGAGACCAAAGCTAAAGGATCATCTCAGTCAGCAAATTGATGGAGCTGAGTGGCCTGGGAATGTGGTCTCTGACTCGGCCTAGATGGTTTTCAAACAGACATCCCAGCCACCTGAGCGCCTTTGGAGTAAAAGAGTGGAAGATACATGCATTGATCGATCACACTTTGAGGCTGTCTCTGCTCTCCGGGTTGGGCTAATGCCTGGCTGAGAGCTATCATGGGACTCGGCATCTCTTATAAGCATAAAATAATAAGTATTTTTACAAAACTCATGTTTTGAGGATATCTATTCCTTTGTGTGAAGTCCAGTGTGGTGACTGAAATAGGTTGCAGCTGGCCTTGGAATGACCGTGGAATAAAAAACATTCCACACTCTTGTGAACTATTACAATAATAAAAAAAATAGTACAGGCTCTTTTACAAACACTTAGAATGTCTGAACAGGGCTGTCTGTTACTCAGGAGGAAGGATGGGGAGCCACACCCAAAATATCAATAAAGTAGTTCAAGTGAGATTCTACTGGGATCTTACTCCCTAGACCCATTTAAGTAAATTTAATGCTGAAAAGATAAGACTTCTTCAATTTATATCTGAAAGAGAACTTTCAGCTCTTTTAGTCTAATATTCTCACTTAGATGATGAAGAATATGAGGCCCAGAAGGGCAAACTAACTTTTCCAAGTTTATCCCACTAATTAGAGATTGATCAGAGCCTGGGGCCAAACCCTCAGATTTCAGGATATTTCATACTGACCAACATAGTGAGATGTGAAAGCAATTTTGTTGTGAGTGGTATTTGACAACAAATTCCTATGGGTTCCAATTATGATTTTACCCTTTAGTCTCATCTTATGAATCCAGGACCCCTTACATAATAGTATTCAAATATAAATATGTACATAATCAACTCTTTCAGAAATCTCTTTTTCAACTAATAGCTTCTTGATACATACCTTTTATATGTATTTATCTCTCACATCAGTAGGCAGACAATAAAGCTAAATTTTTTTTATTTTTATTTTTTTTATTTTTTAAAGATTTTATTTTTTCCTTTTTCTCCCCAAAGCCCCCTGGTACATAGTTGTGTATTCTTCGTTGTGGGTTCTTCTAGTTGTGGCATGTGGGACGCTGCCTCAGCGTGGTCTGATGAGCAGTGCCATGTCCGCGCCCAGGGTTCGAACTAACGAAACACTGGGCCGCCTTCAGCGGAGCGCGCGAACTTAACCACTCGGCCACGGGGCCAGCCCCAATAAAGCTAAATTTTTAAAGATTCCTTCCTTCATGTTATCTCTGGCTCCTCTCCAATTACCTTAAAACCTAGTTTCTAAATCAGTTCAGTCAGTCATTTTCCTTTATATGATTGATATATTTCAGGTCTTTTTCAGGCCAGTCCCATTTCACTCCCTTTCTCAACCTATCCCAGGATGACCCTTTTGTACAATCATAAGCCTGAGGTGCTATACAAAAACTGAGGTTCTGGGTGAGCTTTGGGGTGAGTTCATGGGTAAGGTGATGATGGCATGTTGGCTGTGTATAGTTGTACTTCCAAAGGGAGCATCCAGAGTTTCCACCAAACCAATGCAGACAGAAAGAATGCTAGAGACATGCCCAGTATATGGGTGCTAGCGGAAATTATTCCAGGAGGAAAGACAGAGCTAGAAAAGAGAAAGCAGGCTCAGAATACCAGTGATAGGAGGTGGAGCAGGAACTTAAGGTGGTCTATACTGCCTCTCTTATGAGTGGTGGTTGGGGGCGATGATAAGGACGTTGTGATAGTCATTACCTCTGTTTACAAAATATTTCCCCCTCTCATCTCCTATCCCCTTGAAAACGGGCAGAGTATTACTTCCTGGAGAAAAGCTTTAAAAAACTGCACTTCAGCATGTTCCTTTTTGCGGCCTCTTTGATCACACAAGCATACGTTGATTGGGAACTTCTGTGCACTCGAATGACTGCAATGATCATAGCTTCCCTTCCTCCATACCGCCCCTCCTTGATAACTTTCACTGGACATGTGGCACAGATGAGAAATACACTTTTGTTATTTCAAATCACTAGATTCCAGGGCTGTTTGTTATCTCAACATAAACTACCCTATCTAGATTAATATAGATATCTAGATGATTTGGACACCACCTAAAAGCTCAGGTTCTTTTACAGGTAAAGAAGAATGAGGCTTCCTCTAAGTTCATTTGGAAGCAAGTTTCCCTTTGTACTAAAATTGCTTATTCATACCTGTTTACCAGGACCTAATAGACAGAATGTGACGTGGAAGTGGAGACTCAGCGAGTGAGGTCTAACAGACTGTGATGAATAACAGGCTGATTCATGTGGGGGAAGTCAATCAGACTTGGAATGGCACTGGAACAGCCACTTCTATCTCCACGAACAGATCTAGATAATTCCTCAGGAAGGTTATGTCCACAGGATGTCTCTCAGAAGCTCATTCTTCTCTAAGGCCAGTGTTAGCCAATGGGAAGCTAACTAAAATATACTTCCCTGTGGAACACGTCAAGGATCCTCACAGCCCTCTTTTTTGCTCCCACTTTCTGATATTTTATTCATTACAGTAGTTTCTGTTTCAAGGCACAAACAGGAAAGACTAAGAGAATTATTTTTAAAAATAAGAAAAGAAATACAGTTCTCAACAAATCTTCAGAGATGAAAGAGATTGACTTTCTCAAGAGACCGGGGTCCTGGCCCCGGGACTGGCAAGTTATTTCATCTTGCCTTTCCTTTATTTAACTCAACTGCAACAGAAGATATATTTAAGTTTTTGTTAAGACTCTATAATTCAGTCTTAATATTCTTTGATTCTAAGCCATTTTCTTACTCATTACTCTTGGTAATCAAGTCAGTTATATATTTGCAATGAGTTCCTGGAAAAATTTAAAAATTTTTTTGAAAAATTACAAAAAATAGCTAATGTCAAAATTGTTTGTTTTGAAAAATTCTAAAATGAAAAACTCAATCAACACAAAAGCCACTCTAGTATTTTAAATTGTGCTGTTCTTCTGAGCTTTCTTTACAAAGTGGTTTGGATTGCCCCCTAAGGAGCTATAATTGAGAAAAAGCAAACTACATTTAGAATAATGATTAGAATTACTAATATGCTATATTATGATTCCATCAAGCTGTAACTTTGGCTGTTAATTGGAAAGGCACCAAAGTAAAGTCAGCTTTGCTGTAACACATTTAAAATTTTCAAAGGTAAATGATGTGGCCTGAACCATTTTTTTGGAGTGCATCACTGAACCATCACCTTTGTGAGACCATCACACTTGCATTTGAATTTATGATTCATTATGTGTGTCACAGAAACACAACACAGGACTTTTCTAGTACTTTTACTCTGAGGATTTTTTTTCCTCAGTCAGCAGTTGCCTTCGATAAGATGTCTTTGGTATTTAAAAGAACCCAAGAGATTGGCACGTCTTATTCTCCACTCGATTTGATGATTGCTAGACTAAGCAGTTGAACGTTCACTCACTCATCCATTCATAGTAATCCCAGGACGGAATGTGAGTATTCTTCTTTCTGATTTGCATAGCCTAAATTCCTCTCAATGAAGATCCTGAGACAAAAGTTAATACACAGAAAGCAGAAATTATGAATGGTAGAGCTAAGCAGAGGAAAAGAAAAGGTTAGTGTGAGGGTACATCGTTGAGTTAGTCCCCACTATGAATGGCAGCTGCTCCATTCCAGAGGACCCAAAAGACTTAAGAAATGTGTCTGAGATTTTTCCATCCTGGGGAAGAAATAGAGAAACATTTACTCATCACCTCCCATCCTCCATAATTCAAAAGTTGTCGGATTGGTTACTTACAACTTTGCACTTCTGGGTTCTGGGACACGCCTTTCATTTAGGCAGTAAAGAGTGCACTGGTATGAACATAACTGTTATTCCTGAAAAGCTCAATGGTGGCTGTCCACTAGAGGCCAGAATGGGCAGTGGGAGATGCTGCTGTGGACTTGGATCCCCTCTATGGTGTTGTATCTCTGATAACTGTATCCCTGAGTTGTTCATGCATGAGTACAGATGCAGGAGCAAATTGCTATAGGTGCTTCTCATAAGAGAAGCTCTGGGCCACGAAACAAGAGAACCTGAGGGCTTTTGGGTTGTTTCTGCATGAAGCTATTTGAGGACTGTGAAGATTTATTACTAAAAAATGGCTGAAATAGGAGTTAAAGCAAAAAAGATTTGAAGTAGTACACAAAAGGGACCAACAGCCAAACCGTTGTACTACTCAAATATGTTAATATCCTTCACTAAATCCAATCCAGTAAAGTATCACATTCAAGATGGTAGCCAGACACAAACTCTGCAAATAATTGATACAAGAGAGTTAGTAGAACAAGCCACAGTTCCCACTGCAGCAACTTTGCCCTGAAGCTGTATTGATATTTATCATCTTCCTCCTCCCTCAATTACTCGATCACCCCCTCACCCTTCACCAACACTTCAACTGGTCCAAATAGCTTGCTGAGAATGTGATCTGAATTTCATACATGAGTCCTTAATTCTCCTGCTTTATAGAACTTTGACTGCTCAACTGCTCATTAGCCATTATCACCGAAAATAGAGGCACCAAGAGATGTCACAGTGAATTCCCTCTACCCCTGTCATATAGCCAGAATACTAGTTACTCATAGTAATTAGAATCAATTACTGCCACTCGTTTTTTTTTTTTTTTTTGCCTGGCTTCTACCAGCATGAGAATCCCAAAGTGATCATGTAACCATTATAGCTTCAAGTTCTTTAGAACTCTTACTGTATCCTCTGAAAGAAGAATACCCCAAGAAGATTCAGCATCTCTATCTAGCAGAGCATAAGTGTGCAAAAATAGGAAGAAAAAGTCCTGCAAGTAAGTGAGTCAAAATGATATGAGAGGGGCCAATCCTACTTCTGTCCTTTGGTTTCCAGACCTATGTGTTCTATGAATCAGGGATATAGCACTATAGAGGGGACCATATGGGGTCCCACTATAGAGGGTCCATAGCAGCATCTTCCACAGGCCATTCTGGCCTCTAGAGGAGAGCCACCATTGAGCTTTTCAGAGATGCAAGTTATGTTCGCACCTGTATACTCTTTACTGTTTAAGTGAAAGGAGTGTTCCAGGAACCACCCAGGGAACTAAGTCAGCTGGTAGATTCTCCAATCTCAAGTAGCTGTTCGTGACAACATGCTCACTTCCCTGTCTTCTGACCACTTCCTCAGTACTAGACCTTGAAGTTTCTGTATCATCTCCACTTCATTTACCATGTAAACAGAGTTATTATGACACAGTTTCAAACACCTATCTAGTAACAGACTGGGATGAGGAAATTTTGCCAGAATATTAAATCTCAAGACAATAGTGAGTGTTCACATGTCAAGTATTATATCTACCCTCCACCCTTAACTAGTGTAAGACTCTAGAAATCCATCCCCACACATATTGTTAGCCAAGAATTTATACTTATTTAATGTGTGAGCTATGTTCTCAAAAAGCAGTGACTCTATTTCCTGCTGGGTTATACTGAGCCCTGATCCAGGTATTTGGCATGAAGGAAACATAGAGTGGTAGAGGCAGGGGTAGATCTTATAGTCAGTAAGCATCATCTTGAAAGTCACTTGCCTTAGGTAAGTATTTATAGGATCACCAAACAAGAGTGCTCTCTCCTCCTTTATCAAGAGAAGGGAAATGCTTCTGTTGGGAAAGAGGCTTCAGGTGGCTTCAGTAATTTAAGACTCTCAGTCTCAGCTACCAACTGTTCTCATCCCAGGTTTTAGCATCCAACTCTTTTCTTTTTAGTTCTCTGACTTTGTTATAGGAAACTTCTCAGAGTTGCACACTGAGACTCCTTTGCAGCTCTATCATGTTTCCAATTAAATGCCGGGACTCATCTTTAGCACACCCTCACCAGGTGCTATAGGGAGGAGGGTTTCCTCTAACCCTGTAATAGAAACACTGTGGTTTCATAGTTTTCTTTGAGTTGACAGTTGGCTGACCAAATCTATCGTTTTCCAAAGCAGTTAACAAATTTCAGCTTTTTTCATGATCCTTATAATTAAAGTTTTCCCCACCCCAGCTATCATATGATCCAACGCCTCACATCCTATATGCCCATTATCACAATTAAGCAAAGGCAAGTCAATAAGTATGATATTATATGCCACAAGTTGATCTCTAACTCCATTCCTAGTACTAATGTTATTAGTCTTGGTTCTTCCTAAAATGGGCATGAACAAAGACCTATGAGTGCGTATGTTATTTGGGAATGTAATTCCAAGGAGCAGGAGTAAGAGATAGAGGGAACAAAACAGAAAAGAGGAATAGTCACTGCAAAAATGTGTAATCAAGTTGGCCAACATTAAGGGCAACTAGCTGTTCAATCCAGTGGGATGTTCTGAGAAGCCTATAGAATGTTTCTTAAAGAAGGGAGGAGTAAACATTTATCCACTATCGCACTTCTCCATTATAGGCATAGTACACACATTTACTGCAGAGAGAAGTGGAACTTGTTAGAAATGTAAATTTTCCAGCCCCACAGCAGCTCTGGGGGTGGCACCCAGGGATCTGTGTATTAACAGGGCTCAGGCAATTCTGAATGATGCTAACATTTGAGGATCTCTGGGCTGTAGAAGGGATCCACAAACTAATAGAAGTGGCCACCTGCTTTTGTAAATAAGTTTTATTGAGACACAGCCATGCTCATTCATTGGCTGATCGTCTATGCCTGCTTTCACTAAAACAGGAGAGTTGAATGGTTGCAACAGAGACTATATGGCCTGCAAAGCATAAAATATTTACTATCTGGTCCTTTACAAAAAAGTTTTGTTGGCTCCTGAGCTATAGAATGCAAACAGAGGGGATAAAATAGCACAGGCTAAATGCCTGCTGATTATCTCATATAGACAATAGGTGCCATAGGAGTTAAGAAAGTAAGAGATGAGTGAAAGGTCCAACTGGAGCTGGAAGTATAAGAAGTTGGATAAGTGAAAAAGAGGAGAGAAGGACACTTTTTCAAATAGTCTAAAAGGATGTGTAAATCTATGTGAAATAGCAAATACCTTTCATCCATAAGAATAGCTGGTTTATGTTAGATAGCGGCAAGATAGAAGCTGATGGGGGATTTGGGTTCAGATTCTTGAACTCATCAGTAATTCCTCATTTTGTATCCCTGTGTAAACCACCCATGCCTTTCCCTTTTTTCATTAAAACTCAGCCTCACATTTTATAGGATTAGAAAGAGCATATCTGGATTGAGTCTTCGCTCTTTTACTTAATATTTGAATGATCTCGAACAAAGTACTTAACATCTCTGGACTTCACAGTATAACATTAGAGTACGGTAGTATGCTTGTAAGAAATAAAATCATGTTGAATATGTAAAATATTTGGAAGAATGCCTGGCACATAGTTAGGGCCTGAGTCAGGCAGGATTCTTAACTGAAAATCACAAAACTGACTTTAATTGGTTTAATCAAAAAAGAAATTTATTAAGGGATATTAACTAGCACATGAAGGTCAGAATGTCACACTTGGAATTCGTGCAGCTAGGAACAACACTCAGCTTCACTATGGACTGACTCTAGCAAAGACATTATAACTACTTTTGGTGGATGCAATCCCCAAGCTGACACTGTTGAAGGTTCAGGAAATCTTTTGCTATTGGCCCTGGAAACCACAAGCCAATATATCTGCCTTTGCCAAAAACTGGGTCTGCTGAGTACATGCTTCCTCTGATTACTCAGTCCCAAACCAAGGTCTTGTGAGACAACATCCAATTAGAAGAGTTCAAATGCTGTAGCCTAGATTTAAAGGAAGATTTAAATCTTAGAGGTGGAAAAAATATTCCTTTTACCTTTCTAGGTTCTTTTGACTGGTGTAATAATTAAATTGACATAAAACAGAGTAACAGGAGAAAAACAAATTTAATTATATATGGGAGCCCCATGAAGACATGAGGCTTCCTGAGAGTCAGGCAATTGAGGCTTACACGCCATTTTGATCTAAGAAGGAGAAGGTAGGGGTCTGGGACTTCAAAGGGGAGGAAGACAATTCACGGAAAGTAGGGAAAAGCATATATTTGGTAAACAAATGTTTGCCATGCCACGCAGAGACAAAGGAACACAGAGAGGACTTTGAACAAGCAGGCTTTGCTAAGTTCCCCCAGTCTATCACATCTAGCTCATATTCTTCGTAATTATCTCTGATGATAGCCCTGTTCCTGGAACAGGCCCTCTATCTAAATTCTTTTAGGCAGTTAAGGGGGAGGTAAAAAGAAACTTCTTGAGTCTTCTGTTTCTTAAAAATAATCAGCCTAAAATAATCCTCATGCTAAAGAGACACATTTTGGCGTGGCAAATTTTGCTATCCTACACTGACAAAAGTGAGTGTCAAGGCTTCATCTTTGGGCAGGCATACTACTAAAGGAGAAAATTCTCTAATATCCTGAGATTGTGCTTGAGAACAATCAGAAAACAAGAAAAGTGTCTAGCATAAGACTCATTATTATTTGTTTCCTTCTCAGTTCTCATGTCCCTGTAAAACCTAATAGCCTCCCCTCACACTAATACAGCAGAATCTCCCACAATGGAACTTTCATAGCTATAAACTTGCAGCTTGTCATACTTTTCAGATTCCTCTGTTGAAACTGTAAGTCATTATGAAAAATAAATACTAATTATGTACGGAAAAATGAAATTGCACTACAAATGTTGAATTTTAAATGCCATATGGGGGACTAGCCCGGTGGCGCAGCAGTTAAGTACACACGTTCCGCTTCGGCCGCCCAGGGTTTGCTGGTTTGGATGCCGGGTGCAGACATGGCACCACTTGGTAAGCCATGCTGTGGTAGGCATCCCACATATAAAATGGAGGAAGATCGGCATGGATGTTAGCTCAGGGCCAGTCTTCCTCAGCAAAAAGAGGATTGGCAGCAGATGTTAGCTCAAAACTAATCTTCCGCAAAAAAATAAAAAATTCGATATGGGACTTTCTCATTCTTTTCTTCTGCAAAAAATATCACCCAGGAAAGAAATGAGTTCAAAGTCAGTGTTAACTTCCTCAACTATGACTTCATCATGCTGTTTCCTCCCCACTCAAATCCCTCTAAGCTTTGGCTGATTTGTCACACAGGCAGGAATTAATGAGAATTTAACAACCACTCTTCCAATAAAGGTTAACAGGCAGGTCCACTGCCCGGTAAATTGTGTGTAAATAACTCAGTGTTAAAAGTATTTAAGGCTCAAATTTGCATTTACTCATTAGCTACAAATTTCTTTCATGATAATCAGATAGCAGATCCGGATATTTGCGTTCCATTTTGGCTCAGATCATCCCCAGGTGACCATGAGGCTCTTAGGGAAATTATTTATCAACCCTAGTACCTACTTTCCTCAGTTATAAAATAAGAAAAGGATTTCCTAGCTGCCAATCTTCAATCTCATATCCTTTAAAAAGTTTGTACACACAACTGGCATGGTCTTATGTTTATTGACTGTTACAAGTAACTAGCTTGGGAAGTATAAAATAAAAAATATGTGGCCAACTGATGGTTGAAAAAAAGACCTAGAATTGGTTAAGTAAATAATGAGGTTAAACTGGTTAACTTCAGAGGAAACAAAGTAAAGCTAATTCTGTAACACAGGATAGTGCTAACAATGGGCCATCCTGAGGACAGAGTATGGACAATGTCCCTCTGTCATCTGACTTTTACTCTCTCCTTTCCTAATTGCTAACAAATAGTATACTTTGGACCCACAGAAGCAGGAGCTTAAGATGGAACCTGGCATCTGCTCTTCAGATATGTCTATAGAAGATGAAGATAATTCGCTCTTCTCCCTCTTTCCCACAGCCCTTTTGCAGGATGAGTCCTTCATAATTTTGAGAAATATTGGGGAATTTCAGACTGGAGATAATCTTTATCCCTCTGTTTCTTTAACGTGCATTTTTCCTCTGCCAAGAACTTGGAATTTTCTAGAGGTAAAGACAAGTTTTCTTGGTTTTTCTTTTATCTTTTCTTTTTTTTTTGGTAAGTATTGTTGTTGTACTCCAAGAAAAGGAATATAAATTCTAAGCATTTGAAAAACTACTGTGTACTCTCCATAATTTAATACATTACCACATTACCAGTTGATTTTTTTAAAATATCCATTTGAATTAGGTCCAAGACTTTTATGCATGAAAGGGAAAAATCGGTCCCACTTTTAAATGAAAGCACATGCTGATACATTGTATGAAATATTTGTATAATGTACAATACAGAATCATAGACTCTATGATGGAAAATTCAGACAGACAATATGAACCTGTTTAAAGACTCGTCATCACCTCATAGTAAATCTAAGAAATTACAGGGCAGTAAGCCCATATTTGTAATATACATACATTGATGGAAAGACATTATTACCTTTTGGTTATTATAGTAACTTCATGGAAAATCAATACGATATAAAGTGTGCTTCCTCCACTCTCTCAGCAGTAAAAGATGCTTGGTGGGCACCTTCTGCCAAACCGACCACCCTGGTGTACACTGCAAATGATCAACCTTTCTTCTCCCTTCTAGAAGCCACCATTATCCCTTCCTTCATTTGGGATGGGGAGGCCACCCAGGAAATCCTTCCATGATGTCACCTGTGATTCCTCTTCCTAAAGGAAGAAGAACAGGCAAGACTTGGCTTTTAATTCATTTTCAGGCTTATATGTGGTTTGGCCCATATTTAGTTTTATTTTCCATCCCAAAACTGTAACTCCTTGATCAGTCTGCTAGATGTTGAAACCCAATAAAATGACCTCCATGGCTTTTTGCCCTGAATCTCACCTCCAAAACAAAATATAAGCTCGAGCGATTTCTCTCTTCAATAGAAATGTAACCAGAGATGAAACCAAGTCTGCTCTGCATGGTTTTTACGTGCATGTGGTTTCCAGGGAAACCTCACCCTGATATTTCTAAATGTTAGGATAGTAACTGGTACCCCTCAGATTCTGGCTTTGAATCGTTAAAAATGTTCATGGTACCAAGGACAGAGAAGGAAAAGCTATTTAAAAACATGTATGTTTCTTTTAAAATTAAACTTTATTTTTTGAAAGATCCATTCTAAATTACATTTAAAAGAGGCCATAATGAGTGGAAGAGTAAGTCTACAATTTAAGAAAAGAAAATTTAAGAAGGAAAAGAAGTTCCTTTGTTTAGGTAAACAAACAAATATATCTTTATTTTAGGGTGGCTTTTCAGACTTCAATGTAAGGGGAAGACAATAAGTTGCAAAGCTGATGTTTCAATTACCTGAATATCTCTATTCCAAATGAAGGAAGGTCACACAAGAGAGGAGTGGCAGGTGTATGACTCTGTAAAGAACTGTGTTTTGTGAGAGAGCAAAAATATGCACTAATAAAAATAATTTACTTTAACCCTTCAGTTTGCATAAATGTGGATATATGTTAATGATGATTAATGTGAAATAGCAATGGTAAAAACAATTATCCAAAAGCAGTGTACCTCTTTACTTTAATAAAGAATACAATTTACTTTTTCCTGAATTTATAACTGTTTCTCTTATTATCCTTGTCCTGAATTTATTTCCTTTCTACCTATTCAAAATCGACCTTTCATTTCCGGTCCTCTTCACATCTCATGTCTGCTAAATGATGCTTGCTTCATCTCGCTTCTCGAATGCACTTACGACTGATAAGATATTTTGTATTAATTTTATATCTGCAAAAGATAACTTTCTAAATATTACTACAGCTTCTTTGGAAGTAAAATATTATCACTGAATAATATTTTTTCTCTATAGCTAAAGTGTTCTCTGATCTTAACCTTTTACTGTTAGACTGTTAATTTAAAAATCAACTCCGACTCTACAAAAACAATGGCAGGGATAGAAACATGCTTCTGTGGCAGGAAGGAAAAGGAAAGGACAGGAAGAGAGAAAGGGGAGCACAAAGGTCAAGCATGAGCTGTGTTATTTGACACCTCAAGTGGCTCTGATCATGAATTGAAGCATGACAGGCTCCTGTCTGGATTACCGACTTTTCCTCTGGGTAGGAAGTGAAGAGAGGATAGGAGGAACACATTTCCTCCTTTAAGATTGCTTGAGAGGAAAGGAGTGTTGGTAAAAATTCCCGTTGTGTGAACTTGGAAGAATTCAGGGAGAAACAAAGTGTTTAATCTACAACAGGTTTGATATGGATTTATTATTATTCTGGCTTTCTGGAAAGCGTGTTCATGCTTTACTTCATGTTTCATTCTCATCAGCTAGCATAGTCCCTTGCACAAAGTATTTGTCCATTACGTGTTTCTTTGTTGAATAAGATGAGACAGTAAGTATTATAGACCGTCCCAAGCACAGCTCAGGGTGTTCTGGAGGAAGTGAGCTTTAACCAGACCTAAAAGCATGGCGTAGCAATTAGATGGGCAGATGTGAGCAGGGAAGTAAATCTAGTCTGGGCATTCTAAGTACACACAGAGAAAACACCTGAAATCTCATGAATATGTCAGTTGAATTTTTCTTTCAAAATTGATCTTTTGTAACTCTTGCAACAAATCTACATAATTCAGGATTTGAAGTAAAATATCAGACCCGAATCTTCTGATTTAGACATAGCCTTCATAAGCTAACTGAATAATTGTGATTCTTTATCTCGTTCTATGAAAATGCCAATCTTTCAATTCCTGTAAGCATTCTGGTACAGATGGTCCCTTATTGCACAGCCAACACTGTCACTTTATTTTACCAATATCTAAGAGACAGAATGATTACGTCTACATCAATCATCTTGAACAACAGAGACAAAAATCACTGCATTATTGCAAAATAAATGTCTCTCACTTTCTAGAGAAGTGTCTGTGATTTGCAAGACATTTGTGATAATGTAAGAGACAGTCAATCATGTGACAACATTCTATTATGTTGAGTCAGAAGTGGGACATGAACAAGTTTTCAAAGGACAAGCAAAAAGGTGACTCATGACTCCAGAAAGCTTCAACATTCTTTTTAGGACAAGAGAGCATTCCAACAAGCTTCACTCAGAATTACTCAATTGTCTAACACTATGGCAGTGTCTCCATGTACCAAATGGCTTAAATGTGTTGATGGATGGGACAAGAAAGCAAATGCTTACTCAAGCATCTTGGTCTCTTTGGGTATTTTGACAGCCTTCAGTACCTACATAGTCTGTGGTTTCAACTGAGATCATAGCTACAGGCTTATGTGATATAATTTCCATGTCTTAACAATTATGTCCATCTAATCAGCAAGACTGAAATTGGCTATTCTCTCAGAAAATTGAAAAAGAAACTGATAGGAAAGAGGAAAAATTATTTATTAATTTTTCCCTTTCAACAGCCAGATGGGTTACACAGGTTCACAACTACTGGCTCCAGTTATTAAGGGCCACTTAATAAATAACAGTAAATTGGATTAGTGGATATTTTATTTGCTTCTTATTTCCTAACATACATGGATAATGGCTCTAGATGAAAAGATGTTTTTTAAAAAATGATACAATTCTTTGGATGTTTTACTTTCTGGTTTAAAACTTTTTGATCAAGCATATGATTGTGCTAATCAGCAGACTGAGTATCCCCCTAAGGCCTGGGCAGTATCTTCCTATATTATTTCCTAACTAGTACCAAATATGGGTTAGATACATTCTGGACATTGAGTAACTCATTTGAGATTGGTTGAGGGACATGGGTCTGTGTATTTTGCCTGACATTAGTATGTCACTTTTCCAAATGCATAATTTACTTATCAAAATATCCAAACAATAATTGTACTGTGTTTTGCATTTGCTTTTTACTTTCTTAACTTTTTCATGTAGCACACTGAGTTAGTTATTTTGGAATTCTAGGCCAATTGAAAAAAATATAATTTTCCGTCTTATTAAAATTAAGAACTTTCTCAGCAGTAAGTTAAAAACAACCGAACAAAAACACTTCAAACTTGGCAGGTGGCTAGGACTCCTGAGGAAACATGTCACAGTTAAGTTTCAAAGAAATGTCTGAAATTAAAGTTTAGAGGTTTTTAAAGGTCCCTTCTGAATCCAAACTTTTGGCAGATGTCGAGATTTTAGGAAATCATTTTGGGAAAGAAGAAACTAGCCCAACCCTCTTTTTCACCCTGGCTCAGAAAGATTAAGGCAAGGACTAAATCAGCAATAGGGTTGGAAAGACAGGAATCCTGCGCAATAACTTGGAAATATCTTCATTCTTATGGTCTAATGATTGGGGTGTCAGAGGTGGTGTGGTATAATTAAAATCGTCTTCACCGAGAATCCTACTCCTAACCATTCTAATCATTAGCCACGTGAATTTAGAAAACTCCCTTGTCTTTGGTCTTCAGTTTCTCTAAAGATCCCATGTAGATAATAGTAATAGCAATTGGGTTTTATTTGCAATATTTTTTTTTCCTGCTTTTATCTCCCCAAACGCCCCCGTACACAGTTGTATATCTTAGTTGCACGTCCTTCTAGTTGTGGGATGTGGGATGCCGCCTCAACGTGGCCTGACGGGCGGTGCCATGTCCGTGCCCAGGATCTGAACCCTGGGCCGCTGCAGGGGAGCTCACAAACTTAACTACTCAGCCATGGAGCCGGCCCCTATTTGCAATATTTTTGAAGATATTTTGAAAAGATAAAAGGAATTTAAAGTTATTATGCATAGTTTTTTCTCCCATCTCTCTCCAGCCTACCCCACAAAGTTATTGGATTGTCTCAAATTTCCTATTTGATTTTGTTAGCATAGACTTCACTTAAATGATAAAAGAAAGTCTGAGCCCAGATCATTCCCAAATCCAGCGTGTGATTATGCTTATTCAGTGCCATGAAAGTCAGCATCCAAGATGAGTCATTTCAAAGGCTGATGTTGTCAAGTTGATGAAATTAGTCATGTGGCCAATCTGATTTGGATAATCAGATGATCAAAATATCTGACCCAACCAAACTAAATTCTAATCCTTTCCATTTTCAACATTGTTAGTAATTTGAGTTTTCACTGACATTATGCAACCCAAGCTACAGTGGTTGCAGGGAAGAAATGAAACAACAGATAAAGAAATATGAACTAGGGTAACAATAGCAAGCATTGAGAGGAGAAGTAGAATTTAAGAAGTTTTAAGAGAAAAGTTCAATGTTCATCATCACCATCATCAATGTGTTTATTACATATGAAATTAGCAAGGTGTTGCAAAGCACAGTGCGATACCAAAAGAATTAAGAAGCATAGAACTTTCACTTTAGAAGCCTATAACATAGAGGTCACAGACTATGTACCACAGGAGATTAATAATCCTAAAGTGAATATTTGTTTCGTCTCAAGTGAATGGTATGGATGGTTGATGTTAAAGGAATTTAGAGGAGTGAAACAACCATTAGGAGCTGGGCAGTCAGAGAAGGTCTTAAAGCAGAGCGTGGCTATAAGCAAACAAATATAAAATCACCCAGCATGCATAATGAAGTATAGATTATTTCTTATGTATGCTTCATTAAAGATTCTGAGACCAAAAGAGTGAGTTGTCTGGAAAATGGGAGTAAGTTGAAAAAATGAGTTGAGGTAAAAGTAACTTACATGGTAATTGGGCTGGAATTACTAAAATGAGGAACAGCTAGGCTTATTTGCAATGTACAATGGCATATAATGACTTTGGATCTGATCCAAATTGGCATCAGTACCAAAATTAACTAAGTTTAACTGCAAGACATGGCAGCAAGTATTCTCCTAGTCAGGTTACAGAGTTGTGGTCCTAGGATGGACTATCCAGTTGGAAGAAGAATTCTGGCCAGCAGCTTGGGTGAATAGAAATTAGAACTGGGCATTGGGGCAGGGGGTGGCTGGGCCTCAGGTAAAGGCAAGATTACAAACCAGTGGGATTACAGTGAAGGAAGTGAGCAGTTTCCACTCATATGGACTACAGTCTCATGGTTGCCACAAGAATATATACAGGATGTCACTCTAATTTCACTAGATAGTGGATAATCCACTAAATCTAGTCAGTTGTAACTGGGACCCCTAATATTTTGCCGGATTTGGTTTCTATTTGTACAAGAGCTCTGTCTCTCCATGAACTCAGTATTTTTCTGATTTTTGTACATCTAGGATAGTAGGTTTGGGGCGGGGAAGGACTGACTTTATACGTGTTATCTACTGGGGACTATTGTTCATTCATTCTGAATTGTCACTGAAATCTCCAGCCAACATTAAGCAGAAGGTAAGGGATGGGGAAGGGCTTTTTGGGACTTCGCTCCTTCCTGCTGGAGTGACTTTTTAATTCATGGTTTATATAGCCCTATAGCTAGTTTAAAACTGCAATTATTATGAAGTTCTATATCTCATCCCCAAAATCACATTGATTCTACAGGACAGATGTCAATTCTAAGGATTAATCCCACCAGTAAGATTAAGTTTTATTAGTACATTATAAAAGATTATGCTAATTAAACACAAACACACATACACCTATTTACATTGAAAATGGATCATGTATTACTTGTAATGGGCAAAATGACATTTCTAAGACATCCCCAAAGTCATTAACCGTGTCATTTTCCACTCAACTTAGCTATGGAGATCTGTGCTGCCAACATGTGTTTTTTTAGATGTCTGCTAGACAGCTGATAGAATACAATGGAACAGCAATTCTTAGCCCACAGAGCTCAAGAGCCACTTAATCAGTGAAGAGTGTACTGGCAGTGCTGTGGACTGAGATTCCTTTAAAACAGCTAAGCCACATCCCAGAGCAACTGCTGAATGACAAGATTGCATGCATTACCCAGAAGAACAAAGCCTGCTATTCTTGCTCTCAAATGTGTGGTTTCAAAGTTATTAATCCTTTATGTTGGCACTAAACTTTTAATTCTCTTCCTCTTGTATCACATGTAATCTTCATCACCTGTGAAATGAGCCGAGCATATATTCTATCTTTATTCCACAGGTAAAAAAGCTTGGGTCAAGAGACTGAGAAATATATTCCACATTTCACCTTGACAGTGAGAAAACAGAAAATACAACCCAAATCTCTTACTCACAGAACCACTCTTTTCCTATTGCTTACAAAGTTCTCCCAGATATATTGGAGTCAACACTCATTACTTAGATACTAGTATCAGTTTTTGACATTTTCTTATCTCCAAATCAACAGCACATAGATACAAATTTTTCCTATAATCCTTACGTGGCAAATTCCTTCTTTTCTTTGGTACAAGGAAATTCTAATATTTATCTAAATGTACTTTATTAGGAGGCATATGCCTTACAACTCAGAGCTTTGAGATAATTTCTTTCACGCATGAAACATTTTCAGTTGTGGCCGGCTCCGTGGCTGAGTGGTTAAGTTTGGACACTCTGCTTCCATGGTCCAGGGTTTGCCGGTTTGGATCCTGGGCCCAGATCTAGCACTGCTCATCAAGCCATGCTGAGGTGGCATGCCACATAGAAGAATTAGAAGGATCTACAGCTTAATATACAACTATGTGCTGGGGGGCTTTGGGGAGAAAAAAAGAGGAAGATTGGCAACAGATGTTATCTCAGTGCCAATCTTTTTTTTAAACAACCAAAACATTCTCAGTCATCAAGACTTAAATATTAGTCAATACAGGAATCTCTCCAATAACAACTTTATGAGTCAGTGTGTTATGTTCTAGGTAGGAATGAATAGTGAATGGAAATTTCCGTAAGACTCGTTTCCGTTACTCAAGGAACTTGCAACAGAGTTAGGGTGACATCCACGAACCAACTAAAGAACATTTTGCAAAGCATATGAAAAATGTAAATATCAATTGATAATCTAAGCATTGATGAAATACAAAGCATTAGCATAGTCAGAATGATATGCGATTAGTTAGTAAAGATAATTTGTAGGAAGAAATATTTGAATCATATTTTTAAAAGCATACAAGATTTGAATTTCTAGTGATGTGTGTATACGCATTTCACATCAATGGAAGAAAATGAGAAGAGATAACTGTCAGCAAATTCTATGCCCAAATCAAGAGTCAATCTTTAACAGTGATCACCTGATCCACAGAGAACCAAACTCAACTTATATCCAGTCACTAATCACTTAGTGATTAGTACTATATAGAATGTTTAAAGCAGAGGGAGTAGAATCAGATAGGCCTGGGTTCAAATCACGGCTATCCTAACATTTAACTGTGTACTTGAGTAAGTGGCTAAAACTTTCTGACTTCAATTTTCTCATCTATAACTTGTGAATAATTTCACCTATCTACCACACTGTGTGAGAATAGAGGAATAATGTATGTGAAATACTTAGCAGAGAGCCTGTCATCATTGCTCCATCCTACTATCATCCAAGCAGATGTTGTACTTCTGTCTCTTGGAGATGGTGGTAAAACTTTTTATTCCTTTCATTAAAAGTAATTAAAAAGGAAAATTAAAACTTGATTGAACTTTAAAAATTTTCCAGCTTTTGGACCACATACAATCAGTAGATAAGACTGGTCATATGGTGTGTTAACTATTAACTAATGCCTCAATATGCCTCATGCCAGTTGCCTGGAATTCTCTTCTCTGAGCTCAAAATCTACATTTTTCTTTAAAAATGTGTTATGTAATGTGACTTCTACCATAGTTGCTCTCATTTCCCACTAATTTATTACCCACTAGTTTTCCTCTTAATAAAACTAAAATGTTTACATCATTTAACTACGTGCTTTGCAAGTACAAACAACTTGTTTATGTATGCCCTGCCTACAGGTATCTCAAAACCTTTTGGAAAATGATGTATTATATGAATGGCTACATGCCTATAATATAACAAGATGTTGCCTAGATTCCAGTAATACTATATTTTCCAAATCACCTCCAGACCTCTAGGTTTCTGGGATATCTTGCTAAAAATTGATGAAATTTGAACGTTTTTGACCATTGAAAGGCAGGTGGGACATACTGGATAAATTGGATGGGGCTGCCCATATCTTGGGTCACAGACAAGCATCACTTCTCCTGGATAGCCAAAGAGGGATGGTTTGATCTTGGTCAATTAAAATATAGAATATAAACTTTGTCCTCAAGTAGTGTTTAAACTTTTAGGAGACATAACATTGACATTTATAACGATGGAAATTCCTTTCAGATGTGAGATTCAGACTCAGTACTGGAGGTGATCAGAGATGAGAAGAATTAACGTAGATTCAGTATCAAATCATCTGAGTTAGGCATGGGAGAATTAGTAGAATTCTAAGGCATATTTACTGGTAAAGTTAGGGCTATAGAATATAGTAAGTAAAGGGAATGACATTTTTTAAAAGTCAGAGAAATAAGAAAACACAATGTTTTTATTGATCTTTCAATATTGGTTGGAGTACAAGCTTTATGTTGTGAATAGAGTAAAATATGTATAACTAGAAAGATGCTATACTGAAGGAATATTTTGTTGCATTTTGAATGACAGGATGAGGTTTATTACTTAACTTTTCATTCATTCAATATATAGTCTTTGAATGTTTACTCTGTGCCAGGCAGTGAACTCAGCACATTCTAGAAGATAATGTAGATTTATATAAATATTTCTTTCTGAAAAACAACAGAGAGGTTTGTCTGTTTGCTTGTTTATTTTTTCATTACTCCAAGTTTAGCTGAGAAACTCAGAAGTAGAAGGTTTCTTCATAACACAAAATTGAGCAGAATAATTTGGGACACTTGTGAAAGGCACTAGGTGGCCATTCATGTCTGTTCATTCCTTTCTTTAAAGCCTGAAAACTCACCAGAGTCATAGCCTACAAGTCTTCCCTGCCATTAAGGTGACATATTTCTTCTTTACTATAAAGGTTAAAAGAGCTGTATCAATGCAAGACTCTCTGAAAACTTTTAAAAAGCATCTGACACCTGCTGTGAACTTGTCACAAAACTGAAAAAAAAATCTGGGGGTCAGGTTTTTGGAAGACTTCTGTACCACCACATCTCCAGCGAAACTACCCCTGGAAAGTACCGCTTCGACTTCACGCTTGATGGCAGTGTTCCGCAGCAAATCTGGAGAAAACACTCAGACACGTCCCAGCAGCCTGAATTCAGATTTATTGCAAAGCCAGGCTCCATTTGAATGTGCACATTATTCTTATTGAGAGTCATCAATGCTTTGTCAAACTCTACAAATGTCTTTTAAATGACCATTAAAGGAAAAAGACAGTGAAATGTGGGAGCCAAGGCTTCATGCAGTCATAATTTTCACCCCTAAATCTGAGTTCCCAAATCATCCAGCCACAGAAAAAGCACTATTGGCATGCAAAATACAAAGAAAAAATAGTGACTGTAGGTCTTCCTTTGCATCCTGGGTACTATTGTTGGTTGTGTTCCTTAGGGAAGCTGGCAGGCTGAGGGTAGGGAAGGAGAGGTTAGAGATCGCTTTACAATCTCTTTCAGTCTTTGTAATTGTGTCGCCGTGGACAGCAAGGTTTTGAAGGAGAAAAAAAAAAATCCAAAGATAGGAAGATGCGGTTGTCTAAGGTATATGTAAATATTTAAGTATGGATGCACATGAGCTTGCTGTCTATCTGTAGACATAGCCATGTGTGTATTTGCATCTCTGTGTGAGTGTGTGTGTATGCACACAAAGACAGTAATTTAACTCACCCGGATATTTATTTCTGGATATGATTGTTGGAAATACATCACACAACCATCCAAATTTTTATCCCAAATGCTGTTGAAGACTGTGGATAATTAAATATTTGTAGTTGCATCGGGGAAGCAGAATTAATAGCAGGCTTTCTAGTTAAAAGTTTGTACCTATTCATAGTTTTGGCATTTGTTAATTTCAGATGGTATTATTGCAGATCAAATTTATTAAATGTTTTGCTTAAATACACGAAGTGCTTAAATTGCTTGCCATTATTATGCAAACCACAGTCTCAGCTACGAAAGACTCCGCACAAGTTAAAGTAACATGATTATTTCCCAAAGATCAAGTTAACTCGATCCATATAGCCTCCCAGTCTACTCAGTAAACACAGCCAAGTAATAATAATGGGATCGGCCTCCTGTACAATAGCCATCTTTGCTTTCTTCCAGAGTCACACTCAGCTTTGGCCAATTATTTGGTCCTTCTGGGCCATTGATCATATGAGAAGTCAGATGAAAGCATGTGTAGCAAAATGATCACTACTTCTGAGGCTACAACTTAGAAGATAGTTGATAATACTGAGGGCTAGCATTTGTACAACGACTTGCATGTTCTGAGGCATATTTACTAGTCTCCGTCTGTCTCTGGGTCTCTCTCAATCTGTCTTTCTGTTCCTGCATCATTTCTATGAGAAAAATATGGCAAGTTTTATTATAATTCTTGTGGTGTTGATGGGGAAATGAAAATGCAAAGAGCTAAAGTAATTTGCCTTAACTAAGATTGAGAAACTAGCAAAAGGGATAGTCGGGATTTGAATTCAAGTCCCTGATATTTTGAGCAATATTCTTTAGTAATCATAATAATATGATCTCGTTAATTGGGTAGAAATTCAACATATCCACCAAGCATATCATAAAATTTATGAATCTATACGTAGGAAAAAACGTGGCCCTCTGTAATGGCGGTCTCCCTAGGGCTGGGTTGACTGAACTTCATTCACACCTAGGTGCTTTCTGAATTTACTCTCCACTCAAAAAGTGATCATCGACAAGTTAGAAAACTTGTAGGCTTTGTTCACCATATCTGTATGGTTCTTTTTGAAATAAGTCAAATCAGACCAAATTCACAGGATTTTATAGTTCTTATTTATGTCTGTGAGTCACCATGCACAATAGCATTCCAGGATTTACTTTCATCTTAAATATCCTCTCCAAATATAGACAGAGAGAAACTAAAGACTTTACTTTTGTACTAAATACAATTAAAATTAATATTGAGCATTTTTATAGTACTGTATTGTTTCAAAGCATTTTTTCTAGTCATTTTATCTAAGTATAGAGATTTGTTGCTATAGCTCTTATTTGTAAGTAAAGGAAGTGAAATCTAATGGGCTGCCAGTTTCACACCAGTCTGTGGCAGAGCCAGAGCTAGAATCCATTACCTTATGCTGAGTTCCATACTCTTCCAAATATTTGAGAGTTTTCTCTCACTCCAGTTACCAGACTAGGGAATCCTACCGTTACTTTCCCAGCCACAACCACAGTGGGACCAAATACTCAGGAGGGCATCTCCACTGGCTTGTGTTATCAAAGCTGAGCTTTGGTTTGAAGTAGGATGTGGAAGGTAAGAAAGTGAGAAGAAAACAAAGGCATTTTGTTTTAGGAGTTCCTTTCTCGTCAGTCCATTCATTCATCAAAAGATCAGCAATATTTGTTGACCACAAATTGTGTGCCAGGCTCTGTGCTAACATTTAGCATTCAATGCAACTGACACAAGTCCCTTGCCTTTATTTTCCCTGTGTTCTCAAAGTCTTTATGGTTCCTTCCCCCACTTTAGGAGCCCTCTGATCCTCTCCACCACAACTGTCTCTAATCCTCATATTTGAAAATATAGAAACTGATTTATACTGAGGCATTTCAGGTATAATAAAGATGACATTTGAGGGCAAAGGATACTTCTAGAAACTAAACATGAAGGTAAACCTGGGTTTCAGCTGTTTCAGTAGTAGTCCACAGATACCAAACAAAAAGAAGGCAATCGGAAACACTGAAAATTCCCACACACATCTAAGCCTGGCTTTAACATTTGTGTGGGGCCCAGGGCAAGAGTGCATGTGGAGGACTGTAGCCCACTCCGCTTCTTTTCCCCTTTTGTCCCAGACTGCAAGGAGTCTCAGCCAGATGGATGGACAAGTACTCTCTGTTTCCCGTGGGGGCATGGTTTGCCCTGGGGAGAATGTTCTGAGACTGGTGCTCATGTAATTCCTAGAGGTGGCTCAGGGAGTTTGGGAAGCAAAGCATGCACATGGTCTAGAAGAGGCAGCATGCGCTCCAAGAGGCACATCTCCTTGACCCTACAGTCTTCTTTCTCCATGGGAAGAGTCATGGCCAGAGAAGGGCCAGTTTAGAGACCTCTAAAGTACAGCCCCCAGGGCAGTGGTCCCTATTCCTCAGGTGCAGTTTTGGTACCGTTCGGGCCTGTTTCTGAGAAAAATTAAAATTAGCCAAAATGTATTCTTAGCTTTCTCACCCACTTTTGTTTTTAGTTGTGTGTCTCTCTCTTTTTTTTAATGTCTTCATGTTTTTAGGATCCTGCAAATTGATCCCCCACAGGCCCCCATCTGGGACTGCTCTCTCAGGGAACTTCTTTATACCCAGGCGCTTGTCTTTTCACTCCTCTTGGTTCTCATCAGGCTGTATATAGTCCATCTAATAACTTGATACTCAATATGTCCGTGAACCTATTACAAAAGGATTACCTGAGAAATATAGAATCTTAGCTCTCATCCCCCAGGTCTACTGAATCAAAGTCTGCATTTTAGCGAGATTTCCAGGTGACACATGCACAATAAAATTTGAGAGGCATTGATGTAATAGACCTATTTTACAAGGAGATATAAAGGACTTATAGTAACTTGATATGATCTCTTTTCTTTCTTTTTCTTTTTTAAAGATTGGCCCTGAGCTAACATCTGTTGCCAATCTTTCTTTTTCCCTTATTCTCCCCAAAGCCCCCCAGTACATGGCTGAATGTTCTAGCTGTAGGTCCTTCTAGTTCTACCATGTGGGATGCCGCCTCAGCATGACTTGATGAGCAGTCCTAGGTCCATGCCCAGGATCCAGCAAAGCAGCATGCGCGACCTTAACCACTAGGCCATGCGGCCGGCCCCTGACCTCTTCTCTCAAGATAAACACCAGATAATACTTTATAGTTTAAAATGAGATCCACGTCAGCTATGTGACATTCAAAGAGTTCATGCCTCACTTTACCTTGCACATGATACATATTCTAAAAATACGTAGTGAGTGAATGGATATTTATTTTAGAAAAGTTTGGTGAATCACACTATCTTGGCCACTTCCTACTCTCTCTCTGCAGCAGTCACGATGCCACTATGAAGGGCCCCACAGGTGTCATCAATCTTTCTTGCCATGCATCTCTTGCTGGAAGGGCTCGAGAGCTACTTGTATTCCTTCCGGTGACTGGGTACCAAGTAGTAAATGGATCCTTAGTAGAGCTGTAGAGGCTTAACAGTTGGAGTATCTTTAGGAAGAAAAATGAGCAAAACTAGTCTCAACACCATGCTACTTAGTGTAAATACTTATGTTTATTTCTACAATAGCAATCATTTAACCAGCAAAATATACCATGTAGAACAATCAATCATCTTCCTTAAACTTGGTTAGGTTTTCTTTCTTCCATAAAGTCTTGCCCAGATAATTTTCATAATTTTCTTTAACATTTTTCAGTTTCTATTTTGCTGCTGATAAAAATACAGACATTGAAATCCTCACAAGCATATTTTTAGCTTCTCTCTGTAGACACTAAAAACCTTCAAGTGGCTTTTAGTTTGCACAGCTATTTCCACATGTCAAGTTCACTGCCTCTGCTAATTGACAACTTTCAACTCTCTCTGGCATCTGCTCTGAGCTTGGGCACCTGCTTGTTATGTTTACTAAGGTGGCATTAAGTAGTTCTTAAACATGTATGGGTGGGTGTTAACATAACTTCACTGTATCTACCTCAGCTCTTCCCAAATTTTGCTCTCTGGACACATTTTATGTTTAAATGTTCTAGATTCTTCTTAAAAGCTAAATTATAGCATTTCTGTGCAACATTCATGGTTTGAGTCTTCCTTCCTTTAAGTATTTTATCAAAAAAGAGAAAAAGAAACGAAAAGTAAAGTCAGTCAAACACTTTCCTAAAATTGGTGGTTGCTGAAACGAAGCCAAGATAAAAAAAAAAGTTAAAAAAATATTCATATTGACTGAGATTAGAAAAATCTAGATAATAACCACAAGACAGAGAGTGAGAGCTGAAGGAACATGAGGAATGTCAGAGTATTCCAAAGTTTCTGTAGATTACTGTAAGATATAGATATCAAACTTCAAAAAGTAAGAATGGATTATAAAGGAACATAGAACAAGTGCAAATAGCTGAATAACAATGATAGAAAAAGGTCAGATAAATAAAAAACTGCAATGAATATAAGTGACCTAAATTTACCTATTAAAGGAAAACCCGTTGACAGATTAGATTACAAATTTCTAGATCTTTTCTGTGTAGAATACTGGAAGATTAAGAGTAAAATCATTGTTTTCTTTAAAGAAAAATCAATGTCAGGCAATATAAAATATAAAAGTTTCAATTACCTAAAATATAGTAAAAATTTAAACATCTATGCTTTTAATAAAATAGTCTCAAAATACATGAGACAATAATATTGTCACTAAAGGGAGAAAACACAATCCTAAAGGAGATTTCAGATGAAATGGAAAGCAAGGAAGAGAGATTATTAGTAAATACAGAAGATCTAAAAAACAAAATGAGCAGACTTTCCCTAAAATATTTATGGAATTCTACTTCCAACATTAGAGGTTGCAAGTTTTTCTCAACACATATCAAAGTTTTGCAAAAATTGACACTATTCCAAGGCATAAAGAAAGGCTCAAGATATTTCTTAAAATAGGATCAAATAGATAATCATCTCTCAATCACAATGCAAGTGAATTACAAGGTAATAAATAAAAGATAAATTCAAAATTCTCACGCTTGTAAATTAAAGTATATACTGCTTAAATAGCTTATGAATTGAAAAGAAATTATAATACAAATGTAATTATTCCTAGAAACAAAAGATAAAATAAACCCTTCATATAAAAACTGAAGTAAGAATATAAATGAGAGAAAATTTAAAAACAAGTAGAAGAAAGTGTGTATTAAAAATAAGAGCAGAAATGAAAAATAATTAAAAAACAACAACAAAAATAAAGAAGAAGATCTGCAACATCAAAATTTGGTTCTTTGATAAAATTCCAAAGGCTTATTAAGAGAAAAAGGGCAAAGTCACAGTTAAATAAAAGTATAGTATAATTGAAAGGGGGAACTTAACTGCAGATTAATTAGGCATTTAAAAATGTAATAAAATAATGAAATCAACACTTATATGCTAACCATTTTGAAGACATAAGTCAAATGAATTTCTAGGAAAAGTGTTACTCACCAAGAATGATTCTAGGAGAAATAAAAGACATATATACCTGTAACTATTAAGGACATTGAAGCTTTGTTTATCAGAAAGCACAACTTATCTTTAAAAAATATATACCTTTCCAATTTTGTACAAACTCTTTCAGTAAATAGGAAAAAAGAGTGAATATTTCCCAGTTAATTCTAGAAGTCATCAAAACCAGACAAATACATTAAAATAACTTTATGAAACAAAAAAAGTAAGTCCATTTCACTCATGAAAGAAGACAGAAAAACTCTAAATATAACATTAGCAAACCAAATCTGATTGTATAAAAATGTAATACACTGTTACAAAATCACATTGACCCAAGACATGTAAAGATTGTTTAGTATCAGAAAATTTATAAAATTCACCACATTAACAGAAAAACAAAGAGGGAAAAGGGGATCATCTCAATTGATACAAAGAATCTTTAAAAATGTTAATATCCTTTTATAATAAAAGTTATTCATAAATTAGGAGGAGATGGTGTCTTCCATAATGTGATAAAGAGTATCTGTGTAATTTTGGAGGAAAGATTATTGCAGACAGGGAAACATTAGAAATAGCACCTTCAATACTAAAACTGAGAAAAGGACATCTACCTCTTCTATTTCATATTGTATTAAAGGTGCTATCCAGTGCAATAAAACATGAAAAAGAAATTAAAGTCATGAAGATTAGAAAAAAAGGAAATAGAACTATTGTTCTTTGCAGAGACTAGAAAGCACATATCTATAGATATATTGGCAAAAATAATAGAAGAGTTTGTCAAGAAAGCTGTTTTTTGTTAATATACAAAAGCCAATTGCATGTTTAAACATCAGCAATGAACATCCATAAAATACGATTAAGGAGAAGTTACTACTTATAAGAATATCAGAAAAGATCAAGTATTCAGGAATAAAAGGGTGCACAAATCCTCTACTGGCAAAATTGTGAATTTTATTAAAAGATATGTGGAAAGAACTAGTTAAATGTAAAGAAATATGTTTATGAATAACACAATTGTCTACTATCCTCCACATTTATTTAAAATTTAGCAAAATTCCAATCAAAATCCCATCAGGGTTTTACAGAGAACTTGGTAAAATTATTCCAAAGTCTAACAGGCCTGAGATGGTAAAGCACACACCCAGAAGAAGAACAGCTGAGGGGTCTTCCTTACCACAAATTGGGTTGTATTAAGCCATACAATTATGTTTTGCAAATGTATGTGAATATATGATATCTATCAATAATTTATCCACTAAAAAATTACAAGTGTGGCAAGAGTTTTCTAAAGAGAGTTTATATAGAAGAGCAAAAGGCAGAAGAAAAGACTAATGAAAGAAGATTTCATAAAGGACACCAATTTTGAACTCTCAGAGAAAATGAGTGTGAGGAAAGTGAGGAATCATAGAATCTGAGAAGATGGAAACTTGAGGATGAAATAACCGTAATATCATATGCACCCGAGTTTCAAGTAAGTAAGAGATTGCCTAATTGAGCAATTAGGAAGCTATTTACGGCTTTGGTGAGCATAGCTTCTCTAGAGCAGTGGAGATTGGAATCAGATTATAAAGTCAAGGAGAGAATAGCAGCTGAAGAATTAGAAATGCAAAACGTTAGTTAATCTTTCAGAAAGCATGGCTGCAAAGGAAAGCTTAGCGATGAGAAGCTGGTAGAGACAGTCTGGCCTTGGAAAATAATTTTCAGGATTGGAGCTGTTTAAGCTGTAAGAGAATTATATGGGAGTGGGGATAAATGATGGATTAAGGTACTAGAAAACATATAAGGGATTTAAGAACAAAGGTGGAAGTGTTTGTCATGAATAGAAGTTGCAGCTAAATTTCTCATAGTGGAGCAAATGATTCTTGTCTGTGTGCGTGTGTGTGAATATAGGTTCTTCTGGGGTTTTGGGTGGAAGTTTTTGAGAAGGGGAGGCAGATCACACCTGATAACTTCAGTTTTCTGGAAGAAATAAGACACAAATTTTCTGATTAAAGTGAGGAGAGGAAATTGACTTGGGGCTTATTGAGTTATTGATGATACTAGACTATACTTCTGCCTGAAGTTCTCTTGATTGAATGGACTGGAATTCTGCTCCTAACCTGCTGCTCCTAGGGGTCTTTAATTCTCATCTGGACTCTGTCTGCCCTTAATTTCCACTGGTTTTCCTCCTAATATAAGACTACCTTTGGAGTAGCATCTCAACAATGAAACTTTGCTGACTGTGTCCTTCATAACTTCAATTAGCTCCCAAGCATCTTCCCTATAGAAACTTCACTAGCTTGCCTTTGATTAATTGTCTATTCTCTACCTTTGTTACAAATCATATCTGGATGGATTTGAGGTTAATTTCAGCATTTTAACATCCTATATCTGTAGTGTCGATAATCAACTTTGTTCGTTTTTTTTGCTGGAAGTAGAATCAGTATGTAGAGAATGCAATCTCATGTAACAATTTCAAATAAAAAAGTTTGAAGAGAATTTATGAAGATAATTACGTTTCTAAGGGAAAAAACAATTTCATTGGAGTCAAAGAATGACAATCAAGTTGATACATGCCTCTCTGGTTATGAACAAGATAACCATCACCATGAACTCTCCTTTGGGCTTCTAATGGACATGGAAGAGGAAGGAACTGTGAGAAATTTAGATATTAAGCTGGCTTTTAGTACAATCTGAAAGAGTAATTTTGGCTTTAAGTTAAAATATGGGAGGGAGGAGTGGCAAAAGGTTATTCTAGTCAAGTTTGATAAATATAATTTGCACAGGTCTAAGTTGAAGACAGTCAAAGCTTACTAAGAAATTTAATAAGTCGTACTGCATTGTAAATGATAAAGAAAATCCCATGCTCATGCTAGCCAATTATCAAACTAGATAAATCCTGGCCCAGATTTAAAGACCTGTTATAAAGCCCTGATTCATTGGGCTAACTCCCTCTGTAGACAAAATACTCATTTTGTAGCTAGCCAACCTCTTTAAGAACTTGTGAAAGCTAATTGTTGCTCATTATGTCAATCCAATTTTTTTCCTGGTTTTCTAGTATGCATGAAAACCCGGCTTCAATTTTCCTATTGATTAACACACAAGCAGATCAGCTTTCTCTCATATGCTATATCCATTTCTATTTCTGTGCCTTTGGTCACGTTTTTCCCACGCTCTCCAATGCCTACCTCAACACTATGCTTATCAAAGTCTTCCCATTCTGAAAGGATAAGCCAAAATTCATGACCTCATTGAGGGTTTCTTAAATTATCTCAAAATCCAATTTACAAATTCTCTGAATTTAGTTATATTGGGAGACTGTAAATCACAAATTTGCACTTATCAAAGACTTCATTTATAAGTAATTTATTTAGCTTTTCACATGTATTAAATGGTGGACTAGTCTTTTGGGAGACCTTAAAAATCTATTAGACATGATCTCTGCTTTCACTTAACTTTATGTTCGTCAACATTTCACTGTTTTTCTATCTATATATCTTCTTTTCTAAAATAAATTGTAATTTCTTTAAGAATCAGAATTGTTATGTGCCCAGAAGTTTAGAGTACCTGAGACAATGCTGTGCATTAAGTGCACGCTCAGCAGATACTTCTTGGTTGTCTGATTGATTGCTTCGTTAAGTTCAATGTCAGAGTTTGATTGGGAGAGCCACTTTGGTTCGTATCTTTGGTGACAACAGGCAGCAAGTTAACATAAATATCTGTACTGGCTTTTCATAGCTAGAGAGGTTTTGTTCACCTGAAACATAAATACTTTCAGTGTTCACACTCATGCATTTCAGTTTATTGTGCTGTAAGATGAAATTAAATCAATTAAGAGTGCTATTATATGGGAGCAACTCTTCTGAATTGTAGAATATTCCTTGAAATATTTTCTTAACATTTTATCCATCTTAATTTTCATAGTCTTATGAGAATATTCTCAGCAGCAAGTTATTCATTTTAATTTCAAGAGTATCATTAGAAAGAAAGTTCCTCACAAAGTATTAGACTTTAAAAGCGTCATGTTGAAGTAAGACTGACTTATTTATGAGTCAGAATAGAAGAGGGAAGAAGCACAAAGTGAACAAAGCAGGAAGTACAGGCCAGCAAAATCCAATTTCCTCCAGTAAATTACTATGTGCAGATAACAGCAAACAGGTCATTTAAACAGACTAGATGAGTCATTTATCTATTGTTCAGAGTTAGCAATATTCATTGCTCTGTAGGAACATCCAGGTTATTGACACAATTTAGTGTGTGTGTCATTTATCAAGAACTTACTAGTTTAAGAGAACTAGTTTATGGACTTCCTCTCAAAGCAGGAGTGAGAAGACATCTTAGCTCAGAGGAAGTGGAACTGAAGGAGTCACCGAAAAATGTTTGCAGATGGCTCAGTCAGCCAACATACTTCAATGTGGTATTGCCTAGGAATTATAGGAAAGATACAGTGCCACATAAAAATTAAGAGTTTTTAAAATATGCATTATCTACACTAAACACTCAATTATATATTCCCACGTCATTTTATTTATGTGGATATATTGTCTCCCTGAATTTATAAAATTTTTGTGACTGCAGATCATGTATATTATACCTCAATTCTATCTCCAAGAATGTTGAAATCAGAATATGAGCTGAATAAAAGCATGTTTATTGACTGATGCACATCAGCAAATTGTCTGACTGAAATTTCTTTTCCTACTGGTTTTGTGGGAATCATTGAGTTCTCACCCTAGACTAAGGGCATACTTCTTCTACAAGGGCTAGGTGGTAAATATGTTAGGCTTTGTGGGTCAGATAGTCTCTCTCTGTGGCAACTACTCAACTCTGCCATTACAATGTGAAAGCAATCACAGACAACGTGAACTAATGGGTGTGTCTGTGTTTATTCATTTACAAAAACAGGCCACCCATGGGCTGTAGTTTACCAAACTCTGCCTTATGCCATCTTTGAATTCTATTTGACCACTCTGTTATGGGAGATACTTTTAAGAATATGGTATTATATAGTCAATTGTTTTTAAAAAGTGGACCCAATTGGTGACTGTCTCAAATAAAATCAGACTAGTTAGCTGCTGGGTGAATTCTATGGTGTGACTGAGGAAAGGAGAAGCACCTAGAACATCTACTGGGTCAACTTGCCATATTGTTCAAAATGTCCATCTTTGTAAATACTCATAAAAGTCAAAGAATTAACTATATAAATGGATATATTTGTTAACCAATCAACAGAAATTTGTTATCTAATTAACCTATTGGTGTCCATTACAGAGAAGAAGAAACCAAATTAAGAAAAGAGTTCATCTTCAAATTGATTTTTTTTAATACCTATATATTTTGCTGTTTTCTTAAACTGAAAATCTAGATACAACGTGCGGTCATTTAAGAAATTTGTCAAAAAGAATTATTTAAGCGAATTATGGCAATTCAGACATTGAGAGACTAAACAGGAGTAATATCAATAACATGCTGTTGTATAGTCAAATTAACTAATGAGGTTACTTCATGAAGCAGTATGGAGGAAGAGAAGCAAAAGTTATAGAGTTATAAGATGGCTTCCCTTAGGCTAAGTCTGTTTTGGCCTATAATAGAAGGATAGTCCTTTCTGGAGTTGGTTGAGAAGAGAATGGAAAGTGAGTAAGAGCAGACTACTATTACACACAGTGCTTTGATAGGCTTTTTGTAACTGAGGTGGCAGATGCAAGAAGGTATGGGATCAGTAATATTTTTTTATGATGGAAATAATCCAGTAGAGAAGGAAAAATTGACAATCAGGATAAAGGATAAATGTGAGAGCAAACCCTTAAGTAAGAGAAGGTGTTAGGTCAAGTGCCCTGCGGGAAGATGGATGGGGGTCAGGAACGGGGTCATCATAGTAGCCAGAGGGAAGATGAAGGTCATGAGTTAAGAGAGAGGTTGGTAGCCAACTTGGGGAGTCGGGGGTAAGCATTTCTCTTTCTTTTCAGGGGGTTTCTAAGATCCCTGTTAAGCCGCCTGAAATAGCTCCCTGGAGGTGATCTCTCAAAAAAAGCCAGTGAATTTCCCAAACAGACTTTTTAAAGGATCAGTTAAGGTTGCTGATAAACTACAGGAAGCCCAGTTAAATTTGAATATCAGATAAACAATGAATAAATTTTTAGTATAAGTATGCCTCAGATATTGCACAGGACATAATTTTTTAGTATAAGTAAATTTGGAATGATGCAATATTTTTAGCGTATTGCATGTTTGGGTCATAGATATGTTAAAATACTATTCATTATATATCTGAAATTCAAATTTAACCGTTTGTCATGTATTTTTATGTGCTCATTCTAGAAATCAATCCACAGTCCAAGGAGAAAGTGTAAGTGAACTCTAGCAAGTAGAAATAAGTGCCTTTTAGAGAATTCTCAGTTATTAGCAGATTGCATACAATCTTTTGGAGGCAGCGGAAAAGTGACAGAACTCAAACCCTCTTGTGTCTTGGAAAGGTGCTATTCACAGGCAGAATGAGAAGTTACCTAAGCAATATAATTTTTATGGTTTGATATCGCTACAGTGTCCTACTTCGAGGCTAGCAAGTGTCTAACACTAATTTAAGAAGGCTATCATCAGCAATAAGTACCTGAATTGGAAAATATTTTGCCATATTTTTATAAGTAACATGAAGGAACCTAAATTAATTCAGTGAGTCTTATAATGCTTTACATTTTCCAGATGAGGAAACAGAGCCGCCAGATGGTAAGTTACTTGTCCAGCAGGTAGTCTGCCCACTACTAAAGCCGATTCTCCATCACAGCTTGCTGCTTCTCGGGAGGCCATGTTGAAAACAAGACAACGAGACCTATTTGGAGCACAGGGCCCTGCTGGAGGGTTCAGATGAGGAGAAAGACTAGACTCCTCATTAGCATTGTCTATCTGGGAGGCAGAGTATAAGAACTGGAGCTATAGAATAGAGACAACAAGGAGAGGAGGATGGAAGTGCACAGAAAAAGTAACTGTTCAAATTTCACAGGTCACCAAGTCTAGCTCTTATTTTCAGCTTCTCAGTTACCTTCTTAGACAAATAACAAACCTCTGTTGAATCTTTGTAAGTAGGGAATTATGCAGCATGGTTAGTGATGAATGATACTTACACCAAAGAAGACTGCACCTGGTTTAGTGTACTGCTAAATGATATTTAGAATTGGAGGATATGTCAAAGGTAATACAACATGTGATAGTGGTAACGTATGAATTAGGTGGAGTTTATAGGAAGATGGCAGATATAAGCTTGGGTAGAGAATTTAAGTCTTCATGGTGATTAAACACACATTTGTCTATTCACTTATTTCACAAATATTGAATTAATATCTACTATGTGTCAGGATTTTTACTAGGAGCAGAAATTTTAAAAATGAGTAAGTCATAATTCCTGGCAAATTCAGGTGTGCATCAAACAAAAAGAAGTAGGCAAGAAGAAAAAAAAAGTAATTTATGGTAGCTTGAAAGAACATCAAATAACTGAAAAAGTGAAATATTTCTCCAAAGAAAAGCATAAATCATTATCGACAAGTACTAAGAAAGTCTACGTAAATGGAGAGCTATACATTGTAAACATCATGGAATGGAAGACCCAATAAAAATAGATTTTTCCACAAAGTGGAAATATAGTGCAATTCTAACCAAATGCCTGGCCAATTATTTTAAAGAAATTGACCAGCAGACCCCAGATTTTTATGTAGAAATGTAAAGGCCCAAGAAACTTAGGCAATCTTAAGAAAAAAGCTGGAGAATTTGTGCTATCAGAGATTTATTGCCCTATTACAATCAAGACACTCTGGACTTGGTGCAAGGATAGTCAGATATACAGATGAACAGAATAGACAAGCCAGAAACTCACATGTATATAATGACCTGATACATGATAAAAAAAACAAGCAAACAAATAAAAAACACCCCGATGCAATGTGGGAAGGATGGCCTTAAAATAAATGGTACTGTGTCAATTCAGTGTCCATAAGGAAGGAAATGAATATTGAACACGTACTTTACATTACCACCAAATTCAATTTCAGATGGATGGTAAATATAAATATAAAAGGCAAGATGAAAAAATAAAGATTTCTAAATGCCCATCAAATGATGATTGGATAAACAAAATGTGGTATATCTACAAAATTTAATATTATTCAACTGTAAAAAGTATGATACATGCTACAACATAGACAAACCTTGAAAATATTATGCTAAGTGAAAGAAGCCAGTAAGAAAATATGTGTATTATTTGATTCCATTTTTATGAAATGTCCAAAATAGGCAAGTCTATAGAGTCAGAAAGTAAGTTAGTAGTTGCTTAGAGCTTGGGGAGATGGGAATTAGAAGAATGATAATTAAAGAGTATGGAGTTTCTTTTTGAAGTGATAAAAATGTTCTAAAATTGACTGTGGTGATGGTTGACTATATCCGCGAATATACTAAAAGACTTTGAATGTAAATAAACTCTTAAACGTAACAAAGAACAACCTTAATAGTACTATAAACTATTAAATGGGAGAATTCTATGGTATGTGAATTTTATCTTAGTAAAGCTGCTATTAAAAAAAAGTAAAAACTTCTAAGGAGTAGTAAGCAAAGATGAAAACTTTCATGGCCTATGGCTGTAGGCAAAGATATTCTAAACAGGACTGAAAACACACTGAGCATAGAGAAAAAGTTGATAAATTGAACTACTTTAAAATTAAACTCTTCTTTAAATTAAGATATGCCATTAGGAGAGTGAAAATTCAAGCCACAAAGTAAGAAAAGACATTTGTAATGCACATATCCATGGAGGAATCATATTCACAATATATAAGGGATTCTCAAAATCAATAACCAAAAGGCAGACAACCTAACAGAAAAATGGGCAAAAGGATTGAACTTTACAAAAGAGGATATTCAAATAGTCAATAAACCTATGAAAAGATGCTCGTCACCAATGATAAAGGAAATGCAAATTAAAGATACACTGGGATGCCACCACACACCTACCGGAATGAATAAAATCTTTAAAATGCTGAAAATACCAAGTGTTTGTGAGTATATGGAACACTCAGAACTCTTATATACTGCATGTGATTGGCAATATCTACTAAAGTTGTTTATACTCATACCTTATGATTCAACAATTTCACTCCTGGGTATAATACCTAACAAATACATACGTATCTGCCAAATAACATACATAATAATTTTCATAAAAGCACCATTTATATTATTTCAGTACTGGAAACTACCTAATATATCTATTAAGTGTAGACTTGATAAATAAATTGTAATATTCTTAAAAAACAGACCACTATAAAGCCATGAGAATGGATATCTACAGCTACATCCATCAACATAGATGGATATCACAGACATAAGGAAACATAATATTGAAACAAAAATCTAGGCACAAAAGCATATGGACTGTATGTTGCCACTTATATAAATTTAAAGCCAGTTGAAATAAAATGATGATGATAGAAGCCAAGCTAGTGATTACCCATGAGAGGAGGCAGTGAAGGGAGGTGCTAGTAACTGCAAAAGGGTTAAGGGGATCAGAATAAGCCACCTCAAAATATGTCACTTTGACACAAGGATTATTTTGAGCTGAAGGCAACTGAGAAATAGCAGACACAGAAAGAACTCTCTGCTCTCCCCTTTTATGCCTAAAAGCAGGGAATAAATGTCCATTTATAAAAGTATCCCCCCCTCCTCTACCAGGAAGAGGAAAACAACTCTTATCTGCATAACAAACCTTACTAAACAACCCTTATTTGCCATACATTTCCTAGTCACCTTCCCACAATTCACCACACCTAGGAGGCCAACCCACCTGCTACACACTTTTAATAAACAAGAGAACTTACAGGTGAGGCTTGTCTTGGCCAGTTGTTAGGGGAACAGCTCTCCACATTTGCCTGCTAGAATCTTAAAAGTTTATACAGAGGCATTAAGGGGTTCAGTCATGAGTTCAGCCCAGTTGAGACCACTCAAGTCTTAACAACACATTGCTCTCTCAAGGTTGCATCCTTGAAAATGGCTCCCACCATGGGAACAGTGGACAGAATGTACATTCCAAGGACAGGTGAGGAACATGAGGAGCCTCCGATTGCCCAGGTCCAGCTCGTTGGGTCAACTAACTGTCAGATCCTCTTGATGACCTTCTCTACTCCTCCTGACCAGCTCTTACAATCTTACATGGCCCTCTCCTCTGCAGTGTGCCCTGAGCCATCAGCAGGGGTTTCATTAGCATGGAGGTGGCTCCTTTGGTAGCTACCTGGCTGGACTGGAGGCAGATACCACAGCAGCAAAGGAGGCACGTGCAAGAGAGAACACAGATCAAGACAGTAGTTCCGAAAGTAAGTAACAATTTTTTTTACCAGGAGCCCCAGGATTCAAAACCTAGGCTGGGGGTTGGATCACTTGTGTCCTTATAAGATTTAACAAAGATGATACATTAACAGACTCATCAGCTGTGAATACACAACATTCTGCAAGGCAGTGATAACGTCCAAGGCCTTCCTATTTTGGAGGACAGCTTTCCACATTAGAGACATCTCAGTGTTTGGTAAGGACGGGCTGTGTTGGCTATCATTTAAGCCTTGCTGGGTGAATTTGGTAAGGGGTCGTAAGTGAGCTATAACGTCCTCCAGGCCATTGGAGGGGACAAAGACAACAATAAAAAGATCTTACCAGTGGAAAATAGAATGTGCCCATCTGGCCTTGAGGAGAGGGAGGTTGGCAGCTTTTGCCAGCAAGGGGTGGATTCTCCCCTGTGCCCAGGGAAAACCCAGGGTACAGTGGCCCAACTACCCAGGTGGAAGCCACAGGCAAAGATTTGTACCACACAACCATTGGGTCCCATTTGGGGTTATTCAACAAATACCTGGATGGTGTGACCATTCAATACCAAACCAGTTGCTATCCTTTAGCGTACCAGAATGACTTCATAGTTTTGTTGATATCCATTCCATATCCCTGGTACAACTGGGTTGGTTCTGTTTCGAGTGATTTTTCTGTTCTTTTTTTTTTTGGAGGAAGATTAGCCCTGAGTTAACTGCTGCCAAAGGGCTATTTGAACAAATATTTTATTTCCCTGCTAAAAATTGCCCAGAAGAAGCTCTATTGAGGAGGCTCTTAAACAATTTGGGGTTTATTTTCTGAATATCAGGTACAGTATGGAAACAGGGAAGTGGAAATATACTCACAATTTGCATTTCTATATCCTTTACCCACCAGCTTCAGGCACTTTTGTCATTCCTTTGGTACTTGAGATGTAAATAGGGGGAAAGATTTCTGTATTCTATTACCAAAAACCTTTGTATAACAAAGGTAAAAAGTTTTCTATTGAGCTTAAGCTAAAGCAATAATTTTCTAATGAAATTTCAGGCTTCACCAAACTAAATAGGATACGACGGATAGAGTTTCGGGGAGGAGGTGGTTAAAGAGCCTTCTGTACTAAACAAATGTGCCTAGATTTCAACAAAAATTCTAATCACAGACCAGGTCACCTTTGGGTCAAAAGGCACTGGGGAGATGCTGCATTGTTTGATTTGTGAAGACAAGGGCAGGCGTATGCATCTCAAGGACTCAAGGCATGCTATGGAATCCCTGATTCAATTTGAATCTGTAAATGCTTCTAAGTGAATGTATGTATGTATGTACCTCTGATTAACAGTGCAAAGTGCTTAGGTAAGATGGTGGGATGACGTGGCTTTCTATTCTCCTCTCATATGTTTCTCGGGTCTGTGAGGCAACTGATAAAGTCTCTTCACCATTCCCCAACGTTTTTTAAAAATTATATAGAGACTCTTTAGAAGTAGCTTCAGCATAGAACCAAGAGCATGCAAAGCATTCAGGAATGTTCTATTTGAGGATTCTGTTTAGGTATTCTCAAGAGATAGTATTTAAGGAGAATGCCTTATATGAAAACCTGTCTCCCCATAGGAGCTCCCTGAGAAGGTAAACACTTGTTCTACCTCCTGAAATCCAAATATTTACCTACAATGATTCCCTTTGCACTAATTCCATTCCTTTCTATGCCTCAGATTAGGTAACTCAGGTACATCTTACTTAACCCCATAAATGTATTTCTGAAAATTGCCTGTAAATTCAATGTCTTTAAACTGAATTCTATTTTAAGTGCACTAGGGGAGTTCACTACTTACAAAAACCCAAGTAAACCCTTTTGTAATTTGAACAAACATTTGATAAGGAAATAATCACCTTTTCAGTATGCGTGCCTTATTAGTAGTCTAAAAGTGGGAGTAGAACTGAATTCGTGCTTTCACTTATACCTAGTTCTAACTCCTTTCCAGATTTCTCCATGCTTCTTTTAAGAATTGTCTGCATTATGTGCATCAAGTTCCTACCAGAAATATTAATTTTTCAGTATGCTCTGTCTA
Source organism: Equus przewalskii (assembly GCF_037783145.1). NCBI lineage: Eukaryota > Metazoa > Chordata > Mammalia > Perissodactyla > Equidae > Equus > Equus przewalskii. The sequence goes on from NC_091837.1 coordinate 64,849,960, forward strand.
CTGTTGTGTCTAGGTGTCCATTCAATTAACGGACTCTTATGATGATAATGATGGCAGGGATCAGATTTATCCTAGTCAGTATTCTGCTTGGACTCATTTCCTCCAGCTGCTTCATTCAATGCTGAGGTTGTCTAGGAATCCAATTAATGTTGTCACTTAAGTTTTCCACACTTAACATTTTTTTCTAGTGAATCTTTTGTGGTAAATACTGCCAGTCCTATCTCACTATCTATTTTCCAATTCCTACTTTGTAATGGAACCCCCAATTTTTACCTGGGCAATAGCTTCCCAGGAAAAAAAATACTGTATTTCTCAGATTCCCTTGCAGCTAGGCATGTCACATGACTAAGTACTCCAAATGGAATGTAAACCCAAGTATTGCATCCAACTTCTAGAGAGATTCTGTAAACAAGGGTAGCATACTTTAGTTCCTTCTTTCATCTTTTCTACTGGTTGGAATACACACATGACGAATTTTGAAAAGCAAGAAAAATGCTAAGTTTTGCAGAGAAATAAATTAGAAAGAAACTGGGTCCCTCTAGATTGATTTGCGATGAAAAGAAAATGCATTCTCTTTATTTAACCCACTAGTGTGTTGAGGAATCTGTCACTCACTAGAGTCTAATAGTAATTTATGCATTCCTGTCCCCCATTTGTTAGCTGTGTGACCCCTGGCAAGTTACTTAAGCTTTTAAAGACACTTCCATTTATGTGTGGAATAAGAATCATACAGTACCTGTTTCAGGGGTTGTTGTGTATAATTTGTGGGATTATCCACGCACAGAGATAGTTTATAGAAAATATTCAGTAAATTCGAATTTGATTATTATCATACCTTTTCTATAGCTTAACTATACTCAAACTCAGGATTACTAATTCTACATTTCAAGATGCATGCTGAGTAAATATTCAACCCCTGACATCTGTTTATAGGTTCCCACCATGGTAGCCCATAAGTACCTCAAGCACATCACATTTGAAAAATCATACTATTTTCAACTTGCTCTTTTCCTGAGTTTCCTATTTTGATGACTGTCATTACTGCCTACCTAATTATGCAAACAAAAGAATATCAATTTTTTAAACTTATTTATTATCCAAAATATAGTCCCCAATGTTCTAGATTGTCTTTATAATCTTTTATATCCACATTCCTCCTTCACTTCCCTTTTCTCTAGTTCAAGTATTCATCTTATTTGCATTACTGCAGGAATATCACAGTTGGTCTTCCTGTGGATATATTACCATCAAGGAATCTTTTAATAGATAAGTATTTAATAGGACCATCATCCTTTTTAAAAGTATCTCCAAGGCATGCTTTTGGATACAAATAAAAACCCAAACTTCATACCACAGTCTGAAAAGTTTAGACTCTGTTCCTTCCTTACTTTCAATTTCATTCTCTGTCTCTTTCCCAATCAGACTCTTAATTTCACCTATAAAAATAGCTAGGATTTATGGACTCACGTACTTTTCCACACACTTGACATCAACTATCTTCTTTAATCTACTGAACAACCTCATGAGGCAGATACCATTATTATTGCCAGATGTTATTGCCGGATGAGGAAAGTGATGCATAGAGAGGTCAGAGTCTTATTTAAGTTCCCATGACAAGCAAGTGGTAGATCAGGGATCAAGCCTACATAAAGCTTGTGCTCTTCACCAGGAGGCTCTGTCCCTTGCCATGTTAAACCCCAAGTGCACCGTACACTTTACTTTTCCATTACTTGGTCTAAAATGTACCACATCCTTGGAATATGGCTCCCAACCTGGGAAATTCCTTAAAATTCTCTTCAGTGGCCACTCCTGCCAAGACTTTCTGACCCTTACAACAAGAGTTGGGCACTCCCTCTCTTGTGCTCATATAGCACTCAGCCCATGCTCCCCTCACAGCCCTCACCCTCTATTGTTACCAGTTCTTTGTCTCTCTGATCAGGTTATGAGTACAGAAGACACTTGTGTTATTCAATTTTGTGTCTCAGTGTATAAAAGAGTGCATGGGGCATAGTAGGTACTCTGTAAACATTTGAAGAACAAATTAAAGAAAAGAATAAATAATTTGATGAGTAAAAGGAAAACATCATGATGACCTAACCACACACACACACACACACACACACACACACACACACACACATGAATGCAACAAAACAAAAGAGAACAAAAACTATATTATGAAGCAGGAAAAGTAATTTACTAACACAATCTGATTTCTAGATTTAGCTTTGGAGTTAAAGATCTGTATGGATTTTATGAAATGATCTCTTTTCTGGGTGTTATTTTGGTTTTTTTGAAGCAGCTTATTTGTGGAGAAAAGCAGGTCACAGGAAGAGATTAAAAAATCAAATCTGACAAGTTATGCCAAGACAGAAATGCCCTACATGCCCTCTCAGCTGCCTGAAGCAGATGCTCTTGGTGGACACAGACACTGAATGATGTTGTAAAAGAGAAAACTTGGACCCTTTCCTCAAGAACCAGCTTTTAATAAAAAGGACAGTTTCTTTGCAAGGACATGAGCATAAGTTCACATCTTCATCAAAGCCAAGAGACAGCAGGGAGCTATCAATTATACTGCTGTTAAATTCTACCCACCCCTCCCCATTCCACTCACTCTCCCCCAGCCTGCCTTGTCTGCTAGAAAAGGGTCCAGCCAGATACCTGCCTGCCCTCCTGAACTGTATTCATTCTAGGCTCATTCTATCACTCTAGCCATGCTCTAAGTTTTTGATCGTCACTTCCATCTCTATGTTAAATCACAATGCCTAAATAAAGTTCTTCTCAGGAATTTTTAACCTCCAGGACCACTCCACAGTGTGCTTTTTAAGACAGAGTATGCTCAAGTATATAATTTTTAAAGTCCCTTACGTATCTAAGTGACTTGATTTATTTAGATGCCTTGGGATCTGGTATCCAAGGACACTTAGAATTCCCTTAGTGGATGACTTCTAGAAAGGATCTATTATTGCTGCCCACAGGTCACATTTTTACCTTTCTTTTAACAAGAAAGGTAATCTTAGAATTATAGTGTGATCTTCTCCAAAATTATGTCTGGAAATGGAAGTTTAAGACGCTGAAAATAAGAAATTATGTGCTTTTGGCCTCAGCTTACTGGTAGCACGAATGTGTTTGTGCTACTAACCACATTGTTGCTGATATTTAATAAAAGAAGGAAAAGATCAAATATGTATAAATTGAACTAAACAAGTAAAATGATCAGACATGCTTAGAAGGCAGCAGAGATGAGAACACAGATAGCAAGCTGCAAACAGCCACATCAAAACCATAGGAGAATTGGAAGGGAGTAGAAGAAACAGGACTTCATGGATAATAACCAGAGGCCCAAATGCAACAGCAATCAGCCGCCATGTTTCCAAGATTCCTAGTTTGAATTTTCATGGCACACCCGCAGATGACTTAAAAGGAATTTGGAAGATGAAGATGGAAATTGAGAAATTCACCAGATAATTCACTGGCTTAGGAGGTATTATTTTGGTCAATGCTGTACTTATTTTTATCTTCTTCATGAAAAATGGTCACTGATCTTTGAAGAATGAAAGTTGAAAGTGGATTTCTCAGCTTCTGGGTTGAGTTTCAGATGCTCTCCTGTCCATTATTCCCATCTCCTGATGGTCCTGACAGGTCTTCATTGCTAGTTAGGTGGGCTTGGGGCAGGCAGCGCTTCTCACGGGAGCTACAGTGGGACCTAGAAACTGAAGATCTCCAGCCTGAATTTGCAGTTCATTGATTCATAAGAGCAAGGGCATACATCTCAGGAAGAAGTTAAGTCCTTCCTGTGCTAAGACAGCGAGAGTGTTGGTTTTGACTAGAACGAAGGCACAGGACTTCAATCAAGGCGAAGGTATGTCTAGCACAGTTTCCATAAATGCCATATGCTGATGTATCAGTACCATAAAATTCCCTCTGCTTAGTTCTTAGACGTTAGGAACTCTTGGGGTAGCGTTATGCTCTGCCCCTTTCAGTTGCAATAATGCTCTGGTTATCTATGTCTGTATAACAAACCACCCCAAAACTTAGTAGCTTAAAATCACAATATATTATTGTCTCCAGGGTTCTGTGGGTTGACTGAGCCTACTTTGACAGTTCTTGTTCAAGGCCTCGTATGTGGTTGCAGTCAGACAACAACTGGAGCTGGAGTCATTGGAAGGATATACTGATCTAGATAACCAAGATAAATCACTTACATGGCTGGACTTGATGCTGGTTGTTAGCTGGGAGACAGAGCTGTCTAGAGGAACACCTATACATGGTTACTCCATGCACCTTGGGCTTTTCAGCATGATCACTGGGTTCTAAGTGTCACTACCATCATATTCCATTGGATAACACAGTCACTGGTCCTATCTCACCCAGATTCAAGGGGGTGGACAAATGGACTCTCTCTTGATGGAGGAGCAGCAAGGTTATACTGCAGAAGAAAGTGAGGGATGGGAGACATTGTTGTGGCTATCTTTGGAAAATACAGTCTCCACAATTATTGCCATATCATCTTTGGGGTGTTAAGCTTTCAAATAGCATGTGCCCAGACTGGCCAAGTCCTCCATATATTAGAGCCTCTCCCCTTGCCTTTTGAAACCCTTTTTATTTTAAACGCTCTGCTCCATAAATATTCTGGACTTTCGCGTTCCTTTGAGCATTAGTCTTTTAGCCTCTCCCTTATCAAAGTTCTCCCATCTTGTTTTCATTTCCTTAAGATGGGTAATCATAAGTGATGTGGGACATTGACTTTCCTCTTTTGTACTGGTACCTCTGTCCAGTTATCTACTGATAAAATTAGGCTACCAGGAGATTTAGTACAATGCAAATTGTTAAAAGAGAAATGAAAGGACTTTAACATTTTGAAGAGTTTATTTGAGCAAACATCTATTCAAATTAGGCAGTGCCAAACTGAAAATGGTTAGGAATGCTCTACCAAGAGGAGCTAACGGAAGGGTTTTTATAGAACAGACGTGGAAGCAGAGCAAGGAAAGTATTTGATTGGCTGTGACAGAAGCTGTTGCTTTATTTGGGAAAGCCTAGTAGGATGTCTGTGATTAGTTGTTCTTGAATATCGATTTCTTAATCTTGAGGCATTTACAGGAATTGAATCTGGCTTAGGTTTTGGTTTGCTTATGTAGGCTGCCATGGTATTAAAGCCACCTGAGCCTAATGGTCTCCTTGTTTAATTACTTTAACAGAATACATACTTTTCATTGCTGGCTACGATTTAGACTACGGAGGGCTGTGGAGAGCTTGGATGTATAGTCTAAATACTTTAAGAAAATTTCCTTTGCCATTAAGTTTTAAAGTTTGGAACAAGGTCAGGCATAAGAAGCCAATTTCTTTAATTTCCCCTGATCAGGCTACAGCCTTAACAGCCTTACAAAGCCTTTAAGAGGTGAAACTACCCCTGCATGGCAATTCCCATCCCCAAAGTTGGGGGAGGAGGAGATAGCACCCATGTACACAACCAAAACCTTTCACTATAGACGCAAGCAATTCTGTCTGTCATCAGATCTACTTATATTTCCCTCATGTCTCACCAAAAGCTCCCATCAGTGGTCACGGAGTAGGAAATAAGCAACCATTATATAGAGTAGGACAGTTTAGCAGGACAATTAATGATCAGATGTGGAGCCAAAGGACCCAACTTCAAATTCTTGTCCTATAACTTACTATTTAGAAGTTAGACATCTCTCTCTCCTTCAGTTTCTTCAACTGTCAAATGAGGCTAGTGACAGTAACCATCTCCCAAAATGACTATGAGAATTTTACCTACCTTGCATATAGCAAGTACTTTAAGTATTTGCAATTCCTCTTATTTTGTCACTGGCCACTTTTGAAGCACTTCTATGATGTTAGAGGATGGTCATAGAGAGTGCGACCAATAGGAGATGAGATGACACATATCCTTTTGGTATGTTGGCTGGTTAATGTGCTGCCCCTCCCAGGGAATATAATCCTGTGAAAACCATCATTGTATCAATATGCTCCTGCTGGGTCCATGGCTCCTTAAGGAGCAGAGCATATGGTGGAATTTCAGGCACCATAGGAGGTCAATGAGTGGAATATTTCTGTTGAAGGGGAAAACTCTCTTAAAGTTGCCAATTTTATCTACTCATCAAATCCGCTGTTCTCTTTAAGTATAAAAATAAAGTTATTTGCACATTTCTTTCCATTTTTCATTATAAAAGTTTTACTATTTGACTTTTAATTTCTAAAAATGCCACAAGGTCAGACAATGACAGAGGGTTGTAACTGTTAAAATATAAAGAAGTGCTGACTAGAGATAAATTGAAATTCAAAGCCCATGATCTCATAATCAGGGAGATTTGGCTCCAAAAACCAACAGGGTGGTGAGAATAGGTAGAAAAAGATATATCATTTTAAGGGATATTCTGAAGCTAAGGAGAAAAACAATTGCACATCAACGTGACTGCTATCCCAAACCAAACAAATAAAAATTAAAACCAATACCAAAATATGACAAACAAAAAAATTCTTTTTCATCACCTACTTTATTGTAGCACCTACTTTATTTTACATAACAGACATATGGGATTTTATCACATCAATTTCACATTGGATGAAAGGAAGCAAGTTGCCCAAGTCCTGCAGGTGGTGGCTTTATATGCCAAAAGTCAAACTCTAATATCTCTAGCTTCATGCCCAGCCTTTGAAACCCCATCCGCTGTTCACACATCAATGCTAACAACATAAATTCTGGTTTCTCATCTTGGCAGGAATGGTGATCCATAGTCTATCCTAAAATGTTTATCTGCCGCATCTTTCATCATCTCCTCCAACCAAATCTATTCTAGCCAGAACAGGCTTCTTACCAACCTTGTTATCTGATTTGCCTAATCCGGCCCTCTGTTCCTTCCAGTGTCCCACCCATAACATTCTCTTCTCCCTGACTGCTGATTTAAACCTTGACAGTCCTCAGGACATCTTCAACAGAATCAGCTCTTTGCAACTTCCCCTGAACTCCCAAATTCATTGCAATTACCCCTCTCTTGAACTCCATGTGTCATTGCTGGAGTCCAGTTTGCCCCACATTCTAGCCCCTTTGATCTTGTGCAGTACAGAGCTCGCATCCCTGAATAGGGCAGGGTCTTATGCGTCCTCTTGAATTTTTACATTTCACATAGTAAACTCTCAATAAATGCTTAGTAACTGACTATTGGTCAGTTCTGTGACAAAAAAAAAAAAAAAACAACGCAAAAAACCAAAACACAAGACTTGGGTTTAGTCTGTCATTGATACAGAACTTCATGGGATAATAAGTTGTGGACAATGAATGTGATTGAGAGCAGTTTATAGAAAAACATCTTCCTCCAGAGGAGGGCAAGTTTCTCCTTCTCCTTTGCAGAAAATGCCTCTGTAGTATATAGATGGGAGAAAGCAAAAACTTTATAAATGCAAAGTACAGCATAAATGGATGTGACCCAGCTATGGTGTTGGAGTTATTCAGTGTTCACATTAAGCAAAGGAGTTGAATCAATACATACAGGAAACCAGAGAGGCAAATTGACAGGTCTTTGCCAGATGGCTTTCAAAATTTCCCTGACAAGAGTAAAACCTGTGGCTAAGATAATCAATAAAGAAAAAAGTTGCCTGAGATCAGGCCCCATAATTTAAAATTTTTCAAATGCTGCCACCACAGATAAATGAGTGTGACTATGTTTCATGTACTGTAACTTGGGCTTGTACCTAATCTTTCTGTGACTCAGTCTCATTATCTAGAATACAAAAAGATTCAAATAAACAATTACAAAGATTTGTTTCAGTCATTTTGAATTCTCTGTATCTTCAAACAGCTTAATCCTAGACAAAGATCTGAAGTAGGGAAACTTTGACAACCCCTCCCTATATTTCTAGAATCTACACCCCCCCACCCTACTTCCTAGCTTCCCAAGGTAGAAAATGGCGTCATTTGCTCTTTGGTTTCTCACTAACAAATCCATACCAGTATTTCACAGTTTGCAACAACTGCGAGACAACTTTCTTGGGTATTAATCTTATGTGGCCTTCACTGATATGTGGGAGACAGAAACAAACCCCGTCTCCATTTGTGAAAATTGAGTTTTAAGGAGCTTTAGAAACTTGGTCATAGGACTTTGAAGTATTAGAACAAATAATTTAACCCAAAATGCTTGTTTCTCTCTCAGGGCCATGTTCTTTTCCAGGGCCCAACACTGGCTGATGCTCCAAACTGATCTAATCATACAGGGCCTATGCCCTCTGTCCCACAGCTTTGCTGTCACAAAGGAGGACCTACTCTCAAGTTCCTCATTGAAACAAGACACCTAGCTCTCCCAAAATCTCAAACATAACACGATAGGGTCTGTGTTAATTGACAAACGAAACAAAATTATCTCAGAGTGATTTCAGAGTCAAACCACTAAGCCTAAGTAATGTAATAGTAAAAGTTTGGTTTTGGGGGCCTGATTAAGAAGGAAAATAGGGCAGACAGAGGGCTTCTTTCTTTTCTTTACTTCTTCTTCTACCCAAAGCCCCCAGCTCATAGTTGTATATTCTAGTTACAGGCTCTTCTGTTCTGCTATGTGGGACGCTGCCTCAGCATGGCCTGATGAGTGGTGCCATGTCTGTGCTCAGGATCCAAACTGGCAAAACCCTGGACTGCCAAAGTGGACCACGTGAACTCAACCACTCAACCACAGGGCTGACCCCTGAGTTTTTTTTAGCCAACCCCTGAGTTTTTTCTTTCTTTCAAATCTCCAACATACATCACCTTGTCTTCAACTAACACACAGTGGCAGGGGTTGAGGATTGATAGGAGTGGAGTTTTAACAGATATAAAAAGAAAAGTGCTATTTTAGGATTAGATAGGTATATAGATACAAATATGTAGGTTTTTTTTTTTAAGTTAGGCAAGACTGTAAATTGCACATACCTCTTACACTACAGTGGCAGGTGGTCAGGTTCTAAACTCTGAGTTGCCTAGCTAAAGTGCTCTGTGAGAGGTTGAGAGAAGAGATAGAAATGACTATCAGGATGGAGTTTCAGGAGGTGGGTTCGAGCTAAACCCTGAAAGATGTGTAGGCTCTGGAAACGGTGATGCTGGCACTGAGGCTGACAGTTAAAGTGTTGGAGGACAGGACATGCAAAGTTATTGTCAAAGAGCACACATGTGGTTTCACCTAATCTTCCTCCTCTTACCCTAGGATGGAGATGTGATTGAGGTGTACAGAGAGGAAGATAAAGGTATGCCCCTAATATCATGACCCAAGGTATTGTGAGAGCAATCAGGAAGAAATCTTAGCAGACGAGGAGACACTGCCTGTCCCATGTGTTAAGCTATGATTTTCCAAGTAATACTGCTTTTCAATTTGTGCTTTATCTCCTCCCTTGTTCCAGGCCCTGGGATGCTCCAGTCTTGAAACACTTCAGAAGAACACTTTACTGCTCCCCAGGGAGGCAGCTAAATTCCAACACATCTGTGCATTTTATAGAAACCGAAACATAGTCAAATTGGTTTCTTTGGTGGGGGGTATGGGGAGGGGTGGCCAATCTTTTTTACCTTCACAAGACTCTTGGATACAATTCACTTCATAGCCCAGATGGCTGGTTTATATGGGTAGACGTAATAATCCAGACACTTTCAGAAATGGGCAGAGGAATAACTAAGGGGTCTTGGAGGACCCCAACCGCTTCACCTTCAGCTACTTACAGTCTTTAGTTTTCATTTCCCCTTGCCAGAAATTTGGACTAACGCTTTTCTCTCTCTTTCTCAATTTTACTTAATGAACATTATTTTTGGAGCAGTTTTAGAATAACAGAAAAATTGATCAGAAAGTGTAGTTCCATATGCCCCCATCCAATTCCCTATAGTTTCCACTATTATTAACGTCTTCCGTTAATGTGACACATTTGTTGCAACTGATGCAGAAATATTGATATGGTATTATTAACTAAAGTTTAGTTTACATTCGAGTTCATTTTTTCTGTCATATAGTTCTATGGGTTTTGAAAAGTGTATCATCTGGTGTAGCCACCCTGATGGTATCATACAGAATAGTTTCACTGCCTAAAAATCCCCTGTGTTCCAGCCATTCATCCCTCAACTCTCTCACACTTCTCTTTGAATATGTGAAAATCTGTAGGACTAAGAAATGAGAAGGAGCTTGACTGCGCATAGTCAGATTGTTACAGAAGAGGCTGAAAGTCAAATATTATTGGATTATTAGTTGCTATGGTGTGCTAGACCGCATTATTACCTTCAGCCCCGCCCCCCGCCCCCCCCTCCCCCACTACACTGTATTTCTTAGGATGGGACTGAAAGTAACTGCCAAGTGCTTACAACTTGAATGGAGACCAAGTACCAATCGTAAAATGAATTTTTTAACAAATAGTATCATAATTTCTCTGGGCAAAGAAATCCTGACCTCTTCCCTTTCTGGTTGGAATTTGCAATGGGTGCATTGGGAGGTGAATTCAATGGGGAGGAGGGGGCATTGCAGAGACTCTCTAGGCAGAACTAGAGTCACCTGGCAGGGACAAGAAGAGAGAAGAATTGGAGACTGGCTGCTTATGGCCATCTTTGGGCTCCAGCCTCTATAAAGGAGAGGTAAAGCAGTCTTTGAAGTTTTCTTCTGGGATTCTCCTACTGGTTCAGCAGGCAAAGCAGGGAAGCAGGTTCCATGGGCAGAAGCTTTGCTCAAGAATGAAGTATTTCTGCTGAAGAATCTGTTAGTGTCCTAATTAAGTCCATGGGCTCTCTAGTAAGACAGACATGAGTTTAAATTGTGGCTCCTGGATCTATGTAACCCTTCCACACCCAGTTTCTCCATCAGACATGTGAGGAATAGCACCTGTATTTTAACTTGTAGTCGTGAAGGAGGAAAGAGATGATATTTGTTGAGATTCTCATTCAGCCACTCACCAGTATAATAATGAGCAGTCATAATGGTGATCGGCTGAATGGGATGTTGTAGCAAAGAAAAGGAACTTCTATCAGGAGTTAGAAAAGAAAGCAAGGCAGAACTGAGAGAGAGGGCCAGTGTGTGTGTGTGTGTGTGTGTGTGTGTGTGTGTGTGTGTGTGTGTGTGTCTAAATGTTGTTTGAGCAATTACAGAGGAATGAGAGGTCCCTGGGGACTTGTACTTAAGAGGGTAAATGTGATGGGTGAAGGTCCCAGAAACAGAACTAGGACATCAATAGACACAAACACATATGCTGTAAGTCTAAAATGATGCCAAGTCTGAGAGGGGGCAGCAGTATCAGAAATCCCAGTTGAGTTATCTTTCCTATACAGCACTATGCCTTCAACATTTTTTGATCTTAGTAAAGAGAAAATTCTGTTTTAAATTTTAAAACTATACTATGTTTTATTTATTATTATTACCATTTAGTTAATTTCAGGGCTCTTTATCAAGAAATACTTATTTTTTGTTTCTGCTACCTTACATGAGTAAATCACAACAAACACCCCACATCAACCAGTGCTATGTTGATTAATGTTCTTAGCAGAGAAATCACTTCAACGTTGGTATGTACTGCTCACCCCACCATCCCCAGACTCCTTATTGGAAGATGTGAATTAATGAGCTACATCAAACCCTGCAGCACTGTATTCTCAGTGTGGGCCTATGAGACAAACATCTGAATAAAAGGTTCAAACACAGGAAAGTATTTAGCAGGAAATTTAATTGTGTTTGAGGGATTGAAAATTGGCTTCCCATATTGCCATGTGAAAACCTAACCTTTTCGTAGAGCTAGGCACTAGAGGACCGTGGAACCTGAGAACTAGGGGTCAGCAAAGCTCTTACTAGTGCTAAAAATAATGAGCAAACATAGCAAGATTCTACTAGTCCTCAGCAACTATTTCTAGTTCAAAAAAGTGGTTCTTGGTATTTCAGGCCAATAACCCTTCAGTTCCCTACCGAAAGATTTACCATATGCAGCTAGGTAATCTGCTTTCTCCCTCTATTGTTTTGTATCGAGAAAGGATCTCTAATTCGTGCACATCACTGGCCATAAATAGTTGATAATACCTTAAAACTTTTCAAATTTTCATTATTAATTGAGTTATCAAAGTCTTGTGTTGAAGAAGAGTTGGGGAGAAATGGCATAACTGTAGGTTTTAGGAAAGGTTTCTGTAGGAAAGGTTTTAGTTGTAGATATCAGTTGAGTTGAAGTGCAAACGTTTTAGGAGGTAGGCAGGAAAGACAGGGAAAGGAAGCCCGGGAGTGTCTTGGGTCTCTGAAACCAGACCAACCACAAACGTTCTCTACATTGCAGAGAAGAAAATTAGACCCTAGATTCCACCTATCCATGTGGTAGCTGTTCTTCAAATGGTGATTGACTTTCATAGAATCTAAACATTTAAGAAGTAGGGTTGAAAGAGTCTGAGTTCAATGTTTATGAAACTGTGCTCTGGAAGGAATTCTCTCTCCAACATATAAACAGTCAGGCTGCCCAAGTAGAGAGAATTTGGGAAGAACAAAAGAGAAGCAATTTTTGTCATTATGCTAATGTGTTGTCCCAGCTTTGCTACTAATGTCAACAGTCCCCCAGGGGTGCAAGGCTTTCTCTCATTCTCAGGTCCATTTCTCTGATGGTGTCACACAGAGAAGCCCCTCCAGCAGAGAGGGCTCTGTCTTATGAACATGGCCATTCCCACACACATAAGAAATGATAATCTCAGGAGTGGTTCCCACTTTTCCATTTCAAATCCAGGCTGTGGGTTTTTCAGTTGGGGTTCTTTGATTTTATGCAAGGACAGCAGTGTAAGGGAAGCTGGGAAACTGCTCCACCAGGCTTCAAGCATATGCCTGAATTTGTTTACCACAAACAAAATCTTCTCAGCTACTGTTACTGTCACCATAGCAACAAGATTGCGGTTACTTCTATCAACAAAGCACCACATAAGGCAAAGGCGGACAGTTAATAAAGAAGAGCAATGATAATTATATAGCAGCCAGTTGCCAGCTCAAACACAGAGTCCTTTTTCCAAATTGCAGTTCCATTTTCTATGTAGAAATGGAAATTATATCTTAATAGGCATTGGAAGACCGTTCCTGTATTTGTCTGCAAGATGGAAAAATAAACAGCTGGAAATTCTCCACAGATCTTAACGCAGCTCCATGGCATAACCCTATTAAGAGGTTTATTTGCCTCAGTAGCATAAAAATGCCTCATTAATGAGTGAGAATAAAAACCAGAAATGGCTATGGAAAAATTGATTTCTGATTTTAAATACAAAATATTGAAACAAGGACCCAGAGAACAAGAACGGACCTATTGAGGAAAGTGAGATTAAATGGATGTAATTTCTTGTCCTCTTCATTGTGACAAGTGAATTTAGGTAGTCTGAATTCATAGTTGGTACATTTTATCTACTGTTAATCAACCTTCTCATGCCCTATCCATTTCACACTTCTATATTTTAAGTGTAATTGAGTAGAACCATATTAAAGAGATAAAATGAAGAATAGATGTAACACATTGATTCATTCGCTAAACTTGAATTGGCTACTGACAATGTGTACAAAGAGTCAGGCATTGTATTAATCCCAGAAGACACGAGAATGAATTAAACAGAAGTCCCATTTTTAAAGACCTTGATAATTTTCAGTGTATATGCAAGTACAAGTAATCCAGGCAGGGTGATATGTATAAAACAAAGTTCTGAGAATGATGTTGAGGAAATGCAGAGAAGGGAGTGCTAAATTTTATTAGGAGATTTTGACATAACTTGAAGTAAGTTATATTTAGCTTGGCCTTGAAAGATCAAAATAATATCTACAAGTGGAAATGTGATTTTAAAGGTAAAATGGACAAACTATACTCATAAATCTCAGCCCAAACTTTTACATCTTTTTCTTCCCCCTCACCATAAATATCATCGCTAACTACTTGACCTTTCCACTTGGACTGAGGCGTTTATCCAGGTACAGAAAGATGTATTAGCCATTGCCTGGACTCTGCCTTGGACTGTGTATTAGTTTCCCAGGGCTGCCATAAAAAATTACCACAAACTGGGTGGCTTAAAACAGTAGACATTTATTATCTCGCAGTTCTAGAGGCTAGAAGTCCAAAATCAAGGTGTGCACAGAGCCATGCTCCCTCTGACAGTTCTGGGGAAGAACCGTCCCTTGTCTCTTCCAGCTTCTGGGGGTTACCTGCAACCCTTGACATTGCATCACTCCAATCTCCACCTCCATCATCACATAGCCTTCTTCACTACATGTTTCTCTCTGTGGCTCTGTACCTACACCCTTATAAGGATACAAGTTGTTGGGTTTAGGACCCACTCTAACCCAGTATGACTTCATCTTGACTTGATTAAATCTGCACAGACCCTGTTTCTAAATAAGGTCACACTCATGGGTACCGAGGGTTAGGACTTCAACATATCTTTTTTTGGGACACAATTCAACCTACAACAGCCCATGAAAAACAATAGGGAAATTATATCTTAACAGCCTTGGCCATTGAGTTTAGGATGACCTGAATGCCTTCCAGGGGCATGAGGGTGTTTATTTAAACAGCTGCAGTTCTTTTATGACCACTCTTAAGGAGCAAGTCACTGTATTTTGCAGAAGGAGGCAATTTAATGCCATGATTTCACACAAGAAGTACCATCCCAGGAGCACACATGGTGTCTCTGAAAAGAAAATGATATTAACAGTTGTTAGAGATCCCAAATGGGAAATATATCAGTTAGGAGGAGAGGTGGACTGATTGATAGTGTCTCCAAAGTAGCTTTTCACCCAACTGGTTAAGCTTAAGGTTTCCCTGTTCAGTTGTAATAAGTGAGTCTAGTTCTGGTTTTTGGAGGGCTGCCTAAGGACAGTCAGTCCATTCTTTCTTGTTTGTCAACGCTACCAGCTGGGGAGCATTTGTCTGTCCCATGGAATGACTGACAAGGGGGGTAAGGAAGACATGCAGAAGTGACAGTTGATCTACATGGGAGGTTCAGGAGCTAGGGACATCCTCACCTATTTTTTGACAGACTTCTCATTAGGGTTAAAGGGTATGAAGACCAAATTCTGTTCAGAACTCTACTGAACACTCAGGGGTGAGTGGACTCTACAGTCACTTACAACAGTTTAGGAGAATTGGCACCAGGGTATTTTCCCTTGTGAGGAATGCCAAGGGCAGCACTGAAAGACAAAAGATTGTTACTGGCTCTCTCTCCCCAATTCCTCCCAAGATCTAAGGTGTTTCCTCGCTAGATGCCTAAATTGCTGCTCTCTCTCCACTGCCACAAAATTATTGTATCCTGTTCCCGTGGCTATAATTTCATGCCTCCCCCCATCCCTCCATTATCGTTCTCACACCTAGACTTTTCATCCAAATGGACCAAGTACAAGAGGGGCAAGGGTATTTTTTGTGATTAGAACTGTACTCAACATTGTGGCCATTAGTCTTGTGTTCTAGAACCATGCCAATCCAATAAGAGAATCCAGGTAGCTGAGCCAGAGTTAAATTTCAGTGCCTTAGGCCCCCTTTTGGCCAGGTTGCCACCCAGAGGGTTGACCAAGAGGCAGTCTAGAGTTGCTGCCAGGGGAAAGAAAGAAATATCATGCCCAGGAGTGGTCAGGATGCAATATTGAATTTTCAAAATAGGTCTTTCATTCTGAGATGAAAAGAAATAATCCATTTCTAGGGATAGCCACTCTCAATGAAGAAAAATCATTTCTAAGGTGTATGGACCAGGAGAAGTCAAGGGAGGTAAAATCAGAAATATTTTTGTGTCAATATTTTAGAGGATTGTTCCAATGCTCAATAGAACCAAATGCCTCTGGGTGGCAGAGAGCATGGAAACTCTATCAAATACTGTGACTAATAGCCTGTTACCAGACTGCAAATGATCCAGAAAGCTTAAAATATGACAGTTTAGTTTGAAAGTTTCAATGGCATTGGATATTCCAGCTGATCAAGCTGGAACAACAAAAGAGTAACCTGAAAATGTGTCATCAGAGGTGAGGCACCACTGAAAACCCCAAGAGGGAAGCTAAAGGTCTGATATAGTTAAGTTTCCAGGAGTAAACGGAGGAAGCTTCCCCCATATGAGACAACTGGGTCAAACGTTCACTGGAGTCACGGGTCTGGTGTACAGAGGATGGTTTCTTCTGGGATGGTAGAAACATAGAGACTTTTACTTTGTGTCCAGTTTATGATGGTGGATATGTTGCCATGTCTGGTACCATGATGAATCCAGGCAGCAATGGTGACAATCTGGGTAGTAGAGGCTCAATTAGCAACTCAAATTTAGCCACTCTCATCAGAAAATCCCCTTATCATGGTTATCTACTTGAGCAATCCAAATAGTTCAATTGGTAGCCACAATATGTTTTCATATTTTGTGGCCCCAAAGAGGGACATCTTTAATCTGCCAGTCTATAGTTATCCAAGTGGAAGACCAAACAGCTTGGCCATTGACAATAGCCTAAGAATCAATAAAACTATAACAAGGTTCCTCAAAGGGAGTACTGCCCAGAGTTAAGAGAAATATCTTGAGTTCTGCCCACTGAGTGGGGCAACCATGCCTGCTTTTGCTTCTGCTTAGCTGGAGCTAGGGCTGAACAGCTATAGCAGTCCAGTAGACACCACTGAATTTCAATAAGCCCAGGAATTTGGGAAGTCTCTGTGAATGGAGGGCCCCATTGTGCCAGTAACTTTGAGGCAGTAGAATAGGAGATTAAAATTTTCTCCAAAGGAATAGCTGCCACTTTTCTATGTAAGGCTGAAATGTCACATTTTCATGAAAAGCTGAAATATCACTGGAATCAGGCCAGCCGCTTTCTTGCATACTCCATTTCCATTTCACAAGCTCAGTTTTTGAGGCCTGCCCATCTTGTTAGTTGTTGCATTTGAACTGATCTTCCCCCAAATTGTCTATCTGGCAAGACAGTCACAAGGATCCCATGGGTCAGGCATTTAGTTTTGACAACAGCCTAGGAACAGGGTAATAGTTACTTTTCAAAAAGATTGTACCTGGAAGCCACATCGGGGAGGTGACAAGGCCAAAATCCCATGGAGTGCTTCTGGGTAGAGGCTGCCTCCCTTTGTCAGAGGATCTATCAGCAAAATCATGATTCACAAGGAGTTGTAGCTCAAGGGTTCATTAGGGTTGCTGGGTACCAAAGGTACTAACACTTCTCTATAGATGGTTCTTTCTGATGAGGATAATGCCCTCTGGCATTTATGGAAGGGGAAGTACAAGCATACAATGTCAAAAGAGCCACGTTTAAAGGTGTCAGAGAAGCTGCCAGTCCTTATGGCTCGCCTTGCCCTTTGTCAATAAATCCAAAGAGATGGGAGTTGCCCAGATCAGGATGCCACAGATTCCCACAGTTCACACACAACCACAGGGCCGCAGTTCTTCAAGTGTCAATGCTTCTCAGGTTCTTATCTGTTTTTGATTAATTTCCAGGGCACCAAAATAGTTGTTTTGTCCATTTTATCCAGCTTTACAGTTACTCTGTGGGGAGGAGATTTGCTAATATACTCACTCAGTCACAACTAGAAGTTAAAATGGTTTAATTTTGCAGTCTAATCATCCTTTCACCTTAACACAGTCCATTGAGGCTGATAAGGTAATTATCTTTCCCCTAAAATGTCTAGAAACCAGGGCATCCTCAGAGACTCCTGTAAGCTGCTATTCACTCATCTATCTCAAATGTCTGAGAAAGCTTGGTTAACGTTATTCCCCACCCTGCTGCTCATATTGTGCAGAATAAAGATACACCAGGCCAGGGACCTAATAGAGTGGAAGATGTTTTTCAGAGCTGCCTTGAGAGGCCCTTGTCTCACTTTCCTCCAGTGGTGCCTCTTCCCTGCTTCAGTCTTATAGGGACACTCTCCCTTACCATTAATTAAATCTTGCATATGGCTTTTAGATGTTCAGTGGCCATGCTTCCCAGCCTCCCAGGGCACTTCTCTGGGAGAAGTATAGAATTCCCACCACGAGGCCTGGCAAACACGACAATAATGGAACAGACTCAGAGGCTGAAAGTAATTCAGGGCCTGAGATAATGAGCATCTGGGCAGTTTTTAACATTCTAATTTGTAATCTTTCATCTATTTTTTTAATAATTAAGAGACAGAAACAGCCACCTCAGTTATTCCCAGCAGTGCCCTTGGTCTGGAGAATTCATCCCACTCACAGCCTTAGTTCTGTCACTTTCCCCTGATGCTCCAGCGCGCATGATCTCATCAGGTCTCCAAGGTGCTGTGCTTACCTGAGCTCTGCCGATAAAGTACAATCAGATTTTCTCTCTTTCTTCTAGTCCCCAAATTTCCCAGATCAACCATTAGCCAAGTCAGACAAAGTCTTTCTTCCTTCCTTTTACCGAACCAGGTTCGTTTTTGCCTGCCGCCTAGAAAGCTAAACACTGAAAACAATGAGATTGCAGCAGAGAGAGATAATCACAAGGCAGCCACATGAGGAAGCAGGAGCATGAGCCACAAATTCACTTCCCTGAAAATAGGGACTCAAGGATATTTATGGGATAGGGGGCAAGGTAGTGTGAAATGTGGAGATAGGTGATTGGAGGTGAGGAGAGGTGAGGTAATTAATGATCTCTGCAAGCGTAGTCAGACTCCATGCCTCTTCATAGGACACAAAATGGTGGCATTAGCATGATCTTAGGGTGAAGTTTTTCGCCTCTTGACGTCAAAAGGTCACCTATTGGACATCTGTGCTGGCCCAGTTGATGAGTTGGTGGTCTCAACCGGCCTGAAGTGGACAAGGAGTTCTAATTCCTAAAAAACCGCTCACACACCCATTACCATGGTGACCCAGGCTCCAGGGAGATGTTATCTATAGGCGCCTAGTGGGAGTCAGATAGCATATTGCCTAAGTGGCACAGTTAACAATGGGTGGGTTAAACAGCTAAAAGCTATAATCAATAATTGCAAAAAGGAAAAAACTTTAGTGCCTACTTAATCATCAATGGCTATTTGCCCGTGTCCTTCCTTCCTTCCTTTATCTTTTTCTCTCCTCCCTGCCTCCTTCCTTCCCGCCTCCCTTCCTTCCTCCCTTCCTCTCTCTCTTTCTCATCTTTTTTTAAACAAAATCTTTTTAAAAACAAAATGTTACCAAGATGTTATTGGAAAACAAAAAGAAATAAGCAACAAGAGAATGCCAAAGCCAAGTGCCCTTTTCTGATTCTGTGACGACTGATGACATAAGTTATATGGCATTCAGACTCCCAGTTCATTTCTGCCTTGGGAAGAGTTGGGTCCTGGCATATTCTAATCTAGAGAAACAGTCCCACAGATATATCATCTAGCATGAGGGAATCTCTGTTTCTTTCCTCCCCATCCTGAACAGAAGCTGATGATTGACCACATGTTACTTAAGCTCTGGCTGCAGTGGGCATCCATGGGCCTAATTTCCAGGCTCTGGTTTGGAAAAAGAAAGACTTTATCTGTCCCAAACATCCCCCACTACTTCAAGCTGCAGCTCGGTGTCCACGGACCTCAGTATGCATTACTTTCACCTGGAACTCTCTAGTTCGGGCCCTTAGAAATTCTAATATAGGGCTTTACTCATTCCTTTCTATCCCATCTGTCTTGCCTGAAATTTATTTATTGATCATACACTAAATTTGCTGATTTCCTAATTCTTTGTTTCCTCTTCAGAAAAATTTGACTTCATTGTTCTAAGCCAGGGTCTTTCTTATGTCATGTTTTCTCTCACATGGCTCAGGCTACTAACTTTCGTAAGTTACATTAAAGCTACTTTTTATCTAAGAAACTCTGATGCCCTCAGAGAAATTCTCTCAGAATTGCAGGTTTAAGTATTACTAATATTTTCTCCCATTTTGTGGCTTGTCTTTTACATCATTTAATGGTCTTTTGATCGACAGATATTCTTTGTCCTAATAAAAGTCCATTTTATTTCACCAGTTTTTCCTTTGGGGTTATATTTGTGCCCTGTGTAAGGAATGTCTTTCCTGTGATGGAGTCATAAATATATTCTCCTCTATTATCCTCGAGAAGTTTGTTTTCTCTTTCAGTTTAGACTGACAATAAACCTAGATTTGATATTTGTGTGTGCTCTGACATAGAGGTCAATTTTCATTATTTTTCATATGGATAGCTGATTGTCCAAACATATTTATTGAAAAGACAATCCATTTTGCATTGCTCTGTAGTACATATAGGCATTCATCTGTTTCTAGATTCTCTTTCATTTGGCCTTATATCTATTCTTAGCCTAATAACACGTTGATCTAATTACTGTAGCTTTGTAATAAGCGTTGATACCTGATATAACACGAGCCCACTCAATTTCTCTTTCTTCAAGATTTTTAAGCTATTCTTGCTTCTTTGTATTGTCATATACACTTTAGAATTAGTTCAAGTTACACACACACACACACATACACACACACACCCTAAAAGGAAAAAGAAAATAAAACAGCTAGGATTTTGACTAAGACTGAATTGAATTTAAAGACTGGTTTAGAAATAATTGACATCTTCCCTTCTATGAATATGGTTTGCCCCCCATTTATTAAGGTCTTTATTTTTATCAATAATATTTTATAGATTTCTGTTCAGATATTTGAATATCTTCTATTAATTTTTTTCTAAACCATTTAATTTTCTTCCAATTATAAGCGGTATTTTTAAAAAGTATACTTTTTTACTATTCTAGCTTGAATACAAAAATACAACTGATTTTTTTATATTGTCCTGTAGCTAACAACCTTGCTGTTATCCATTCAACAACCTCATTTGTCAATTCTGATAACTTATCTGTAGACTCTTGTGGATTTACTTATATATGATTATATCATCTGCAAATATTAACATTTTTATTTCAGTTTTTCATACTTACAAATTTATTATTATCTTTGGGTTTTTATACTAGCTAGGATTTCCAATAAAATACTGAGTACGAGGGATAGTAGTGGGAATTCTTGTCATTCAACATTTATCTTTATATATGATGGTTATTGTAGATTTCTTTGCAGCAATGTTGCATCACATTAATGTAGTTTTCTTTTAAACCTAGGATGCTGAGTATGTTTTCTTATCATTAATATGAGTTGAAGTTATAGAAAAGTTTTTTCAATTAAGATGATTATATGATTTTTATCAATTTTTATGTTAATATAGTAATTACTTTGATTAATATTTTGAAACAGTCAAATGTACAGACTAACTCCAAATTAGTCATGATACATTGTCATATACATACATATGGATATATACACACACACATATAGATGTAGTTCTTTACTATTTTATTCAGATTGGCTACAATTTTCCTCTATACTATATGTTTATCGGATCTATGCATAAAAGGTGCTTCATAAAATGTTTAGAATTTTTCCCTTTTTAAAAATATTTTCTGGAAGAATTTGGGCAATATTACCTTAATTTGTTTTCTAAACGTTTGGTAGAATTCACTGGTGGTGAATTTCTGATTTTCCATTTCTTCTGGAAGTCACCTTTGGAAATTATATTTTTCTGTAAATGTGATCATTTCAAATCTGATGACTAAATATTTCAAATTACTTTGCATAAAGTTTTTCATAGTATCTTCTTATTGTTTATTAATTGTACAATTAGTACAGCTGACCACTTTTTTATTCCTGACAATGATTTTTTGTTATAATTAATCTTGCCTGAGATTATGAATTTAAAATGTTTCATTTTAAGCTTTGAAGATCATCTATCTTATATGGATGAACTTTAATTTCTGCTTTTATCTTCATCATTTCCTTCCTCACACTTTATTAAGATTTATTTTATTGTTCTATTTCTAACTTCTTCCTTGACTTTCAGTTGTTCTTTCTAAAAAATATACTGTTTAATTCTACACATTTCTCTTTAATTATGGATTTAGCTGTATTACCATGTTGTAATATTACTCAATTCACATTTTTTCGCCTGGATTTATTTTTTGATCCCAAGTTTATTTTAGCTTATTTATTAATTTCCAAACATAGTATTTTCTAGTTAACTTTTCATTATTAATTTATAGCTTAATTGCATTGTGGTCTGAGTATATACTCTTCATTATTTCAGTGCTTTGATATTTGTTGAAACTCATTATGGCACAATAATGTTACATATTTGTAAATATTTTTGTATATGTTTGACAATTCCATATTCTGGAGTTGTTAGTTACAATGTCCAATATATGCCAGTTAGGTCAATTTTTCTAATCGTTGTGCTCAAATATTCTATGTTTTCTCTTTATTTCACTTATGTATTTATTGGTATTTATCAGACCTTCTCACACTATTCATTGTGTCTCTTTTCTTGTCTTCTGCATATTCAATATATTTATTTCCTCATGCTCTTCATAATGCATATTGTCTTTTGACCTCTCTTCCAGTTTATTATTTCTCTCTTCAGCTATGTCATATCTGCTATAAATCCAATCACTGTATTCTAAACTTTTGTTGTAGTTTTCAACTTTAGAGTTTTTATTTGATTTTTTGACTGTCCATTTCTCTGCCAATATCATCCCTTTTGTCTTCAATTAAGCATAGTTATTTGAAAGTATGAATCATATAATTCAAATATTTGGAGTCCGTTGTCTCTTTCTACTTTCTGTTGCTTCTGCTATGCCCCTGCCCACCCCTCCTATGTACATGTTTCCTGTTTTTCTGTCTGCCTGGTTATTTTGGCTTGTGCACTTGACATTCCATTTGCAATACTGTTTTTTTTTTTTATTGAGTTCATAATAGTTTACATCAATGTGAGATTTCAGTTGTATAATATTTCTTGTCTGTCACCATATAAGTGCTCCCCTTCACCCCCTGTGTGCACCCCCTGTCTTCCTTCCCCTGGTAACCACTGAACTGTTTTCTTTGTCCATGTGTTTGTTTATATTCCACATATGAGTGAAATCATCTGGTGTTTGCCTTTCTCAGTCTGACTTATTTTGCTTAGCATAATTCCCTCTAAGTCCTTCCATGTTATTGCACATGGGATGAATTTGTCTTTTTTATGGCTGAGTAGTATTCTATTGTGTGTGTGTGTGTGTGTGTGTGTGTGTATATATACATATATATCTTTCACATTTTCTTTCTCCAATCATCAGTTGATGGGCACATGGATTGTTTCCACGTCTTGGCTATTGTGAATAGTGCTGCAATGAACATAGGGGTGCACATTTTACTTTGGATTGTTGATTTCAAATTGTTTGGGTAGATACCCAGTAGTGGGATAGCTGGGTCATACGGTAGTTCTATTTTGAGTTTTTTGAGGAATCTCCTTACTGTTTTCCATAGTGGCTGCATGAGTCTGCATTCCCAGCAGCAGTGTATGAGGGTTCTCTTTTCTCCACATCCTCTCCAAAAGTTGTTATTTTTAATCTTAGTGATTATAGCCATTTTAACAGGCATAAGGTGGTATCGTAGTTTAGCTTTGATTTGCATTTCCCTGATGATTAGTGATGTTTAACATTTTTTCATATGTTTATTGGACATATATATATCATCTTTGGAAAAACGTCTGTTCATATCCTCCGCCCATTTTTTGATTGGGTGGTTTGTTTTTTAACTGTTCAGTTGTGTGAGTTCCTTATATATTATAGAGATTAACCCCTTGCCAGACATATAATTTTTAAATATTTTCTCCCAATTGGTGGGTTGTCTCTTTGTTTTGATTCTGGTTTCTTTTGCCTTGCAGAAGCTCTTTAGTCTGATGAAGTCCCACTTGTTTATTTTTTCTTTCGTTTCCCTTGTCTGAGAACCCATGGTATTTGAAAAGATCCTTTGTAGTTTGATGTCAAAGAGTGTACTACTTATATTATCTTCAAGGAGTTTTATAAATACTTTGAGGCCTAGAATGTTGTGATCTTACTCAAGAGAGTATATTTCTTTGCTTTTGCCAAGGGTGAACTAGTGCACAAGGGTACACTAGCATTCCTGTATCACCTCCATCTAATTTTAAAGATTGAGATAATTCACCATGGAACTGACATGCTTATCAGGGTCTTTCTAATTCTAGAGCACCCCTACTTCAGTGATGCAACCTATCAGGTTCAAACTCACAACCAAAAGGCTCACCACTGCTCCGTCCCCTTTGGAAGGCCCGACAGCTGAATTCCAACACCTGCATATGTAGTCCTTTGGGGCTGCTAAAATTACCTCCCACCCTCTTGGTTTCTTAGTTTCCCTTTTTTTGGTTAAAAGTATACACAAATGTTAGGTTTATTTCCCTAGCTTTATTTCCTCCCCTGAATCTTCACGTGGTAATCCTTTGTTATTATATTAGCTCAAGGATGCCCATGAGCATTTTTTTTTTAACATTTTGTACAGTTTTTATAGCTGTACTTTGTGGAAGTACTGGTCTTAATTACTGAGTCCAGGATGCATGGAACAGAAGTGGTATATTCATTTACCTATTTACTTATTTATTTTCTATCTCACACAGAAACTGTCTCAAATTTTTCATTACTACAGTACTAAAGTCCATCTACCATATGAAGTGGTATTCTATAAGTATTTTTGAATAAATAAATCATAATTGTATGTCAACAGTTAAACATCAAAAAAGCAGGGGTGATATCCTTTTAAATTACTATTCTTCTTGCATTTTTGGTCTCAATAAATGTACTAATGAGTAACAAAAACAAACTTCAGCCTAATATGAAATCAGAAAGCCTGCATATATATTCCTGATTATTCATTTTGGAGAAGTCATTTAACTTTTCAAGTTGTTAGTTTCTTTATTAGTAATAACACCCATTTCACAGGATTACTCTGGATGACAAAAGAAAATTTGTGAAAATATCTCACGTGATGACTAGAATCATTAATTTATTTATTTTTACAGATGAGTTAATGCACACAAAACTGGAGAAATAGGCAGAAGCCAAGCCTTTACGGCTGTGGAGGATTCAGACTCTGTTTTATTGATCAATTTTAAGTGGTTGTGAATTTCATATATGCCAATCTGTCCACTATGTGGGTTATGGAGTGGTGAGGCCAACCAGAAAGGAGAAACTTAACTAATATCAGTGGTGATGGAATATTCCAGTGAGGGAATTTGAAAGCATGTAGGAAATAAATTCAATGGAACATATCGATTGAATACATGTAGACAGTGATATGGAAGAAAAAAAACCACTCCAATTATTTTTACTCAAACATGTTTTTTATAAACATACTTACGATGTTTGAACCAACTTTGATTTTACCTGGTTTTTTTTTGGTCCTCTCCTCCTACTTTCTCAATTTGTTTTGCTGTTCATTGCTATTCTCTTTCTGTTTCTTCCCAGTCTTCGTTTAAAAAATCATTACTCATTTTATTTATTCATTTAATAACAACCATCCTGCAGTCCAGACTCCATTCCAAAGGCCTGCCAGGTTTCTTATTCGTTATTATTTTCTTAATCCTAAAATCCAAATTTCCTTGTGTCAGTCCTTCGCCCCCATGCTACTCCAGGCATCCCTTATAAATCAACTGTAGTTCTTCCCAAGGCCTTGAAGTCCTGCCCAGCTAGTCTCTCAAAGGAAGGCTGCCAAAGGCCCCCACCCTTCAGACCTTGAACTGCTCTTTCTAGCTGTGAGTGGCTGCCTTTTCATCCTCCTCTCTAACCTGGGGATTTATTCAAACACAGTTTTACTCAATACCACAACCCTCAGTGTCAGAATAATTACTCCAGTGAATCAGAGGAAAGTGATTAAGCATCCTGATTTATACTGCAGTGATGAGGATATTTACCTCCATGGGGAGATTTGCATTTGGGAAAAGAAAGTCTAGAAAGAAAATCAATGAAACACTAATGGCAGCTTTTCCAGTGAAGTGATACTTTCTTAAAGGTGATAGTTTGGGAATTCTTTCTAGGGCAGTCAACCTAAAAATAGGCAGTGATGCCACAAGATAAGATCACTGGCCATCTTTTTCTATCCTGCTGGGTCATAAATAGGTTACCATCAAATTCAGACAGTGATTTTCTTAAACTCTATGAATGTGAGATTCCACAATGTAGCCTAGAGTAGTCATTCTCCAACTTTTCTGCATATTAGAAACCCCTGGTGAGTTAAAAAAAAAAAAAATTCCGTGCTGAGGCCAAGTTCAATGGGAATCTCTGAGGGGAACTCAGGCATTGGCATTTTCAAAACTTGCTTCTCAAACTTTGATGTTCACATGAATCACCTGGGGATCTCTTTAAACTGAAGATTCTGATTCAGTAGGTTTGGGGAGAGGGGACTGAGAGTTTCACATTGAGTAGCAAGGGAGCTCAAGACCCATTCTTAGATTTGGCTGTATATTGTAATCACTCCAGGCAATAAAAAAAAAAGCAAAAAGTAGCAAAAGATGCCCAGATTCCACCCCTAGAGAATAGAGAAAATTACATTACTATTGTTCATATTAACCTCACCACTGCAGCTGATCTTCCAACCCAGAGAAGAAGCTCTCCAATGGTTGCAATAGCGAAGAGTTTGAAAAGAAGGCAGCGTTTCTCCTTTCCATAATTACAGTCACTTCCTGAAGGTGAAGAGAATTTCACCAACAACCTATCAAACATTTGTGGACACAGGAACATCAGCCGCCGTCAAAAAAAACGCTCTCCCTCCAGGTGACTTGATAATCAGTTGTGTGGTATCCGAGAAGAGAAAACACACCCAGCCCAGTGTTCACCAGGTAATTTTCCACAACTAAAACTGAAGACATGAAAGGCTGGGGGACATGTTTTGCCAAGTTAAATCCTGTGTTTCCTTTTAGGTCTCAGCATTTCAAATGGAATTTAAATCTTTGGAACTTAGAGTTCATTTACTTTTTGGCAGAACATCACTTCCTGTTTCTAAGAAAACGGCCCCAGAATGCTTTCTTTCACGTCAAAGGCTATTACAAAACAGCACTTGATGAATTGAGAGCAACTGAATGAGAAACACATGGATTAAGTTTCCATTAGCATCCACACGGGTTTAATAATTAAGGGAAAATGCTTCACAAAAAAAGAATGTTTTGAGTTTTGCCGAATTGAAACTTTGTAAAAAAAAAGTGTTTAAAGCCACTCATGTCAAACCTGATATATGCCTGAGATTACTCATCCCTAACCAAAACAACCCAAATCAGGCTCATAATTTGAGACTCAAGCTATAAACTCCATGCTCTCAAAAACCACCAACACTCACCAGGTTTGGGGAATTGTGAACATCAATGAGCCATCCTCTGATGTCATTGAAATGTCTTAGGGAATTTATCTGTTATTTTGTTCACATAAAGTAATTCATAGTTTCTTACTATTATGGATTTAGCTTCTTGTCTTCATTAAGCACATTTTCAAATCATAATCTCACCCACCTGAAGTCAAAGTGAAAATTGCTTCACAGGTAATGATTGTAGAACCACTGTTGTCTCAGAAGTCAGTTCAGCCCTGTCCAGATGCTGTCCCTTGATAGATGAGGAAAAGGCAAGTTGTTTAAAACTCTGCTCCATTTCCCTCATAATTACAAACAACAAGGTAAGACTAGATTAGTGTTTCCTAATTCTAAATACTTTGGACTACAACTAGTAAAATTCTTTATGTTGTATCACAATAATAAAAGAGAAGAAAAGGAAAGTGGCCAGGAGTGAAATGAATCCACAATTACTGTCAATAATTAGAAGACTGGGGAAGATGTACCTTTGACAGGGCACTGTTTTATCTCATTTCTAGAGGTAATGATGTCTGAGAAACACTGAATTTAACGTCACTGAGAAGTAGTCTTACTTCAATTTTCCATTATCCTTTCCATCTACTGTTTAGAAATTTCCACCTCTGCATACTGTAAGTATCTCAAATAGAAGACATCCAAAATTGGCTCAATATCTATTTACCAAACTCTTCCTATGTCTTAAAAAAAAAAAAAAAAAAAGTATTGATTGCCATACCAGTTGCCCACTCAAACTAGAAAATCCAGGCTCATTCTTGAGACCTCCCTTACCCTTTCCTCTGCTCCTCACATCCATTCAAATCCTAAAATTTAGCCTTTAAATATTTTTAAATCTGTCCACTTTTCCCTAAGCCCCCTCTTGTGCCTTAATTTAGACTTTGGCTAATCTTTTGACTGGATTATATCAGTAGACCCTTGAGTCATTTATTTCCTTCTCTTCCTCTGTAATTTATCTACCTAGTGAAACCTATAATTCTTTTTTTTTCTTCTAACGTATAGGTATTAAAATATTAAAAATATAAAAGAGTATAGAATAAAAATAAAGCTTCACACTCCAGGCCATTAGACACCCTCCTCAATGACATCAAGGGTCAAAGTTCCTACATATGTGTTCATACTTTTCCCCATGTACAAATGTGCATACACACATACCTCTATACATAAATATGTGTTTCCAATGTTTCTACACAAACAGAACCACGTCATACACATTGCTGTTCTTTTCCATTTCATTTTTTTGAATTAACCAAGTCTTGGGTATTAGCTATATTATTATCTAACATTTTTTCATATCTTTACAATATTCCATTTTGTTGAATATCCTAGAAGAGCTTTTGACTATTTTGTTTTAAAGAGATGCTAAATAAATATTTACTGAATGGATAGATTTGTGAAAATGGTCTCTTTGAGCATCCAGAATGTTACTAAAATTTACTTGTTACAAAGACTTCCACAATAAATACTCTTATACATAAATTCTTCTGCATTTATTTCAGTATATTTATGAGTTAAATTCCTAAAAATAGAATTGCTTGGACAAAGGGAAGCATTTCACATTTTGAGAGACATTCCAAATTATTATACAAGTTACTCCATAAATTTGTACTTGCACCAAATGTGTATGAGAGCATATTTTCCCACACTCCCACCAATACTTTTCATATATTTAAAAGTCACTCACATTTCCTTTTTAAGTACCTACTCATGAATTTTCTTTGCCTTATTTTAGATTTTTATTTGTAAGAAATTTAAGACATATTTAAATAAGTATCTTACATAATTATAGAATTTTATAAATATTGATTTTGTGATATTTAATTTAGTCATTTATTAAAAATTGCAAAGATATTTTCTCAGTTGATAATTTCATTTTTCATGATATTTGTTCAGAAATTATTTAATCTTTTTTTATTTTTCTTTTATGATTTGTTCATATGTTTTTAAACTCGTATCAAAAAACTTTTCCCCTGAAACATTTAAAGTTTTTTTCATTAGTATTACAGAGTATATTTTCATATCCTTTTTCATGTTTTTCTTTGATTTATCAATAGTTTTTATGAAAGAAGTTAAGAGTAAATCTGTTTTTAATAATGACTTCATCACATATTAAAATCTTATGTATGCTCATGACTATTTACAGATTCCCACCTGCTGCTCTGTTCCATTGATCTATTAGTCTTCCTATGCTGGGGACAAACTGTTTTAATTACAACAGCTTTATGATGTATTCTTATGTTTTATACGTTCTTCCCCTTATTACTGTTTTTTTTAACTGCTGGCTATTTTTAGTATTTATTTTTCTACTTGAAATATAGAAGTAGCTTCTATGGTTAAAAAGCAAACAAATAGAAATTATATCAGTTGAGATTACATTCAATTTATCAAACTATAAGGGAAGAACTGGCATCTTTACAAAGTATATCTTTCATATATTTAGGTCTCCTTTTATACATTATGAGATAATCTGGTATTAGTATCTTACTTCTTGCTTTGCAAATTTTTGCCAGATTTCTATTTCTATTTCTAGAGTTGGGTTATCCAATATTATTCTTATTTTCATAAGATTTTCAATGATGTCTTTCTACCTAAAAGATAAATTGCAAATTCTTGAGGATTCTGTACCAGGACCACTCTAAATAGCTCTAGCTTTCTTTTCTTATTTGATGTCATAGTCTGTTAAGAACTCTTTTATCTGGTCACTCTGAATTTCTCCCTAATATTCTACCACTTCCCAAATGTCACTCTTTGTAGTCTAGAAAACTTGTTATTTTCTGTCCTGTAAGAATGAATCCATGATAGTATGAGTCTTAGCACAAAGCAATATGGTACTGCCTTTAAGTACAATGAGAATCCCTAGAATGGGTGGACAATATTAATTTCTCCAACAGCTGGCCACAGAATAGTTGCTTGCCCCCAAAATATTTGTTAAATAAGTAAGATTGTCTTAAAATAGATGATTAGAGTCATGGGTCTTTTTTTCTGGCCAGTGCTTAAGTAGCTTAATCAAAAGAATATGAGTGAATTTATAGATGACCTGCATTTATATTAAACATTTACAAATGGTTTTAAATAATAAATTAGAACTAAAGTATGAGTATTTATAGCAGTCATAAATCTCACTCCTTAGAAATCTGATTTCTGCTTTCCTCTGCTATGTCTTTTCTAAACACAGATATAGAAAGACTCCTTAAATCTTAGCCAAGAACCAGAAATCTTCATGCTATCTGAAACTTTGGTATTAAAAGATAACATTAAAAGGTGCCAGATAAGTCAAAATACTTCTGATTATGCTGTTATTATCTCTGTACAGTAGTATCCTCCTGCCCCTAGGAAATGTTATCTCCATTTAAATTTAATTATCATGGTTCATACTACTAAAAAGAAAGAAAATAGAATGGAAGACTTAGGGCAAATAATATCTTAGTGGAATAGAACTGTAGTGCTTTGAATGATGGCTCTACACAAGACATGTCCATGCCCTGTTCCCCGGAACCTGTGAATGTGACCTCATTTAGAAAATGGGCTTTTGCTGATGCAATTAAATTAAGGACTTTGAGAGGAGATAATCTGGGATTATGTGGGTGAGCCCTAAATCCAATGACAAGTGTCCTTTTAAAAGAAAGGCAGAGGAAGATTTAACACAGAAGAAGAAAAGAAACAGAAAGAGGGGACAGCTATATGAAGATGGAGGCAGAAATTATAGTTGTTATGGGCTGAATTATGACTCCCGAATGTCATATGTTGAAGTCCTACTGCCTAGGCCTTCAGCATATGCCTGTATTTTAGGAGTTATGGTCTATACAGTGATAAATAAGGTTAAATAAGGTTATCAGGGTGGGCCCTAATCCAATATGGTTGGTAGCCTTATAAGGAGAGGAGATCAGGACACAGACACACACAGAGGAAAGACCATGTAAAGACAGAGGGACAAAACAGCCATTTATGATCCAAGGAGAGAGGGCCCCAAATGAAACCAAATCTGCTGACACCTTGACCTTACACTTCCAGCCTCCAGAAGCATGAAGAAATAAATTTCTGTTGTTTATGCCACCATGTCTGTGGTACTTTGTTATGGCAGCCTTAGCAAATGAATCCAATAGTGATGCCAAGAAACATCTGGAGCCACCAAATACTGAAAGGGGCAAGGAAGGATTTTCTCCTAGAGCCTTCAGAGGGAACGCAGTCTTACATTTTGGACTTCTGACCTCGCAGAACTGTGAGAAAAATAAATGTTTCTGTTATTTTAAGCCATCAAGTTTGTTGTAATTTGTTACTGCAGTCCTAGGAAACTAATATGATTTTCCTTTTACCAAGGAAACTCAAGTGGTGTCTAAGTGTCTGAGCTTATTATTTTGAGCCATAGTCCATGGACTCTGAGTGAAGCTAAGGCTAGAGAGGAATATGAAGTCTTACTTAGGGCTCTCTGCCCTCAATCTCTTTCTGCCACCAGCTTCACAATGCTTGAAAAAAAAAATAGCACTAAGTATCAATGTATTTGCCTTTAGTGATTTCCAGTATTGAAATGAAAATGTTCTCAAAACAGATTCCACTGGGTTTTTCATAATAATGATCATATCTTTCAGTGACAGTGCACATTTAGTTATACAAAACACTTTCCAAAATATTGCATTTGATCCAGTCTGTTTCCTTCTCCATTCTTTCAGACCATTATTTCCAGAGCAGTTCTTCTGAGACACTGTTTTGCTACAGTCATCCCCAGGTGTGATATAGTCCATCCCATTGTGCTTCCAGGCCTAGCTAACATGACACTTTGTCTGTGAAGGCTTCCATGCAGATCCCATCATGGGGGATTTAATTCATTTTATTCCACTATTTCATTCTGCCTTGTGTCTCCTCTAGAACATAAGAAATTTTAGAGCAGGAAATTCATCTTACTCATCAGCGTTCCAACAATAGTGTTATTGTTTGTTTGTTTGTAGCAGAAATTCAGCAAACACTTTAGAATAAATACATTTTTTTCTATATCCTTGTAATTCTGGTGAGACAGATATTCATTTTTAGAAATCAGCTAGAAAAATTACATGAGTAGTCCAGGGAAATTTAGTTAGTAAAATAGTTAGAATGACACCATCAATTTCTTTATTCCTTTTTTTCCTAGACTGCTTATCTGTGGGTCATAGGAAAACAAGATGGATTACACTGCAAAGAGATAATGGCTCTATGAGCTTTAAAGCTACTGGCATAATATTTTCATGGCAGCCTCTGCTTCCTGGCAGCAGGGACCTTTAAAAACTACAGTTAAAGGAAAAAGCCAATCACAAGCATATAAAACAGATAAAATAGATGAATAAAGACAGCACCATGAAAGATGAAAGGGGGGATATTTCTGGAGATAATAAACTGTGATGCTGCTCTTCATTTTAAGAGCAATTCTTAATTAGAAACTTTTGCCAAATTTAGTAACGACATGAGGGTGAAGGAGGGGAAAAATAATTTTCCTTTTACCCTTCTGAGTTCCTGCTGAGATCTACTGTAATAAAAGATAGATTAGCAAGAGAAAAACAAACAGAAGTTTATTAACATGTACACCTCATGTATACATGGGAGATATCCTGGAAAAATGAGTGAACTCCCCGAGAAGACCCAAGCTA
Organism: Equus przewalskii; assembly: GCF_037783145.1. NCBI lineage: Eukaryota > Metazoa > Chordata > Mammalia > Perissodactyla > Equidae > Equus > Equus przewalskii. The sequence goes on from NC_091837.1 coordinate 64,882,685, forward strand.
CCACTTTATATACCATCTTCAGCTAAAGACAAAAGAAAGACCTTGGAGGCCAGGCAGTTGTGGGAGTTTAGCAGGGAAAGCAAGGTGAACAAGGGTAGCAATTATTATCCATATGTAAGTCTGTGCCTTCTCCACTGATAAGATTCTCTTGTGATTTAGTCATCCTTCTCTTCCTTGTACAGAAAGGGAGACATCCTTCCAAATAGAGATTTCTGCTATAAATATAAATTTCTTTTACAAAAGGGTAACTTCTACTGTGCTTTCAGAGCTTCCCCCATGTCTTCAGTTTCTCAAAATAATCAGCTAAAAATAATCTTTATGCCAAAGAGCATATTTCGGGGTGGCATATTTTGCTAGCTCTCAAGGGCAAACACACTTCGTTCAGTCAAGAGAACTCTTGCTCTATTATTTTGGCAGTGAAGTAATTTGTAAAACTTGCAACTTCTTTCTCCAGTCAATCCTAATAATTCCAGTGCCCGAAGGTCAAGCACAGTTGCTCACACACATGCACAAATACACAACGCACACAGAGAGGTTAGGATCATAACCGTAGACTCAGGCAACTGGAGAGTGTCTCAGAGGAGTCTGACCCTTCACATTGCACCTGGGAAGAAGGTAGGTGAGTGAAAGGATGGGCTACAGAATTAAACTTCATCATGGTATTCTGGATATTGATTGAACAAGGTGATTCATGAGGCATAAAGAGACAGCAAAGAGTTTTAAAAAACACTGGGATGCCGAGGGCTTAGAAAAAAGAGATCAGTGAATCACTAGTCCAATAGTAGTAGCCTCAGACAAGATGAGGTCACAGGTAACAGTTTATTTGCTATCTAACCACACCCCTCTTCAGTCAGTTGCCATTTAACTACTTGGATCCTCAGTTTCTTCTAAAGGTCAAAGATGTCCAGCCTCTCTGCCTCATTGGGCTTTCGCAGGGTTTGAAATGTCCAATATAAAGCAGGTACAGTTGCATGCATAACAAATACGTGCCGCCCGCCCACGCAGACGCTTCTCTTCTTTCTCATGTGCAGACTTCCAGAGCAGCCCGGGGAGACTGCGGGCGAGATGAGATGGTGCGAGCTCATTAACAAACATCTAATAACGAAATCACAAAAACGTCTAATTAGCGAGGTTACCTCGAGCAGCAGCCCCATGGAAATAAACACAGACTTGCATTTGTTTTCTGCTTAGAACCGTATTTTTTCATTTCCCTTAAAATTTAAAAAAATGCTATCATCCTTCCAAATTGTGTCCTTGCCTACATCATTGTTTCTCTCTTGCCCAGAACCTGGGTCTCTTCTCAGTGCTCAGAAGGAGTAACCAGAGACATTTCTACTGATAGGAAGCCTGTGATCTCAAGGCAGCCCCCATTAAAGCATGCTCCCGGATTCTCCGTGCTGGGACTACACACAGAGGCCACCTCAGGGGCTGGCCTGATGGTGGTTTTCATGGCACAGAGCAATAGATACCAACTGCTGCGGAAGGCAGAGCGGGCTGGGGAGCGGGAACCCTGCGCGCTCCATCCCAACTCAAACCGCAGGGGAGGCGGGAGCGGCGGAATGCAATTACGTGGATTGGAATTTGGCCAGCACACCGGGGCGAAATGGCACAGCAGCGCCTGCGTCCCTCTGTTTGCGGGCTGAAGGAGTTTACACATCATTTACAATATACATGAGAAGCTTCCAGAGGCAGCTGTGGTGGGCCTTCAAAAGCCCGCAATAGAGGAAACTGGGCTTTGCTTACTTATGAAATAGAACTGCAGTAAACATAGAGTCTTTCCATTCTAACACCTTTTTTAAGAAACGAGGAAACCGAGTCCTGAGGCAGTGAAGTTACTTATAAAAGCTCACAGCCCAGAGGTAAAGGATCTGGGGTAAGATTTCAGGAATTTCAAGTTTAAGTTTGATCTTGATGTCGCTGTTCTTTCCTCTCACTGTAATTCATCAGGACACCGGACAGGCCTGGCATTGCGTACACTTGTACCACCTTTGCCTCAATGTCTTCTTCGGTAATTCTCAAGTGGGGATACCAATGCCTACCGCACTAGATGGTTGGTTAAACTATTGCACTCCTAAGAGAAAACACAAGAGAAAATCTTTACCATTTTGAGGTAAACAAAGATTTCTTAGGTCACAGAAAGCATGAACCATAAAGGAAAACAATTAATAACTACACTTCATCAAAATTAAAACTCTCTGCTCTTTCAAAGACGCCTTTACAAAAGTGAAAATGCTAATCATAATCCAGAAGAAAATATTCACAATGCATCTCTCTGACAAAGGACTGTCGTTCAGAATTTGTAAATAACTCTTATAACTCAATTATGCAAAAACAGAGAGCCTGATAAAAATAAATGGACAAAGTGACTTTAACAAACACTTTAGAAAAGAAGATGTACTTCTGGCCAATAAGCACATGAAAAGATGCTTAACATGATTGGTCATAGGCGACGGAAAATTAAACCCACAATGAGGTACCTATTAGAACATGCCAGTTAAAGTTTTACAATAGCCACTGTTGGGGAGGGTATGGAGTTACCAAAACTCTCATATTTCTGGTGGGAGAGTAATGGTAAAAAACAGATAAACAAACAAACAAAACCTTTGGAAAACAGTTTGGCAGTTTCCTACGAAGTTAATTATTTATCTACACTACACCTAGAACTTTCATTCTTAGGTATTTAACTGAAATGAAAACATACCCACAAAAAGTCTTGTAGGTGATCAGCCATAAAAAAGGACAAAATCGTCCCATTCACAACAACATGGATGGACCTTGAGGGTATTATGTTAAGTGAAATAAGCCAGACAGAGAAAGACGAACTCTGTATGACGCCACTCATAGGTGGAAGTTAACATATAGACAAAGAGAACTGATCAGTGGTTACCAGGGGAAAGGAGGGGTGGGGGGAGGGCACAAAGTGTGAAGTGGTGTACCTACAACATGACTAACAATAATGTTCAACTGAAATTTCACAAGGTTGTAAACTATCATAATCTTAATTAAAAAAAAACAGTCTTGTAGGTGAATGTTCATGGCAAGTTTCGTCATAATAGCCAAAGCTTGAAGCAACCCAATGTCTTCAGTTGTGGCATAGTTTACATGGCACAGTCCTCTCAGCAATAAAAATGAATAAACTGTAGACACTCGTGATATGGATGAATCTAAACATCCAGTTGAGTGATTGAAGCCAGGTACAAGTGATTCCATTTACATGAAGTTCTGAAGTGGGCAAAATGAATCTATGAAAAGAAATCAAATCAGTGGTTGCCTGGGACAAATTGGAGTGGTTGGGATTGACTGTGAGGGGGCAAAAGGGAACTTAGAGTGCTAGATTTATTTCATATGTTTGTTAGAGTGGTGGTTACACGTTTGTCATATTTGGTATCAGGGTTTGTCAAAATTCATGGAGCTACACACAGAAGGTGGCTACATTTTATTGTGTGTAAATTGTGACTCAAAAATTTACTTAAAAAGTCAACATAATGGTTACTTCTGTGACTGCGTAGAAGCACACAGGGGACTTCTGTGACATTGGTTCTGTTTTAGTTTTGACGACGGATGGTCATTTCACAAGTGCTTGGTTTAGTATCATGCTTCATAAAACATACAGAGCACATGTAATCTGTCATGTTTCAAATATTACATAGTGAAATTTTTAAAGGAACTAAGAAAATTTAGCCAAGTTGCCAGATGTAAAGTGCTGATCAAAGTTGCCAGACTTTATGGAGTGGTTACTATGTGCTAATTCTTTACAAGCTTTAGTTCATTCAATCTTTGTATAAGTTTATGAGGTAGTTTTTGTGTTCTAATTATAAATATGAGGATCTGTTGATGAGAAAGGTTAAACCAACTCCTCGGTATTGTACAGTTAGTAAAGAGTGGAGCCAGGTCTAACGTGTTCTTCTTCCTACTGCACCACGCTCTAGCTGCTTCTTCTAGTGCCAGACTCAACATGTGTTCGTTCAGCCCTCTCCATAATTCATTCCTGGCTTTTTCAGGGCCAATAGTACACAGCCCTTGTCTCATTCTTTATACAATGCCTGTTGTCACGTAGTCACATTCATTTACATCCAGGTACTCTCTTTCTCACAGCCTGATCTCTGCTTCAGACACTTTTATTTCATGCCTAGACTATTCCCAGTGTCAATTCTTCCTGTTTTCTTTTCTCAAATTTATTCTGCAAATTAGGGATATTTTCTTCATATGTAATTCTTATGGGCAGCAAGCTGATCTCAAATATAAGCTAACTTTCAAATTCCTGAAAGACAAAACACTCCCTTTAGTTAAGCTTTCACAGAGCCTGTGGTTGAGTCTAAGCCAATGTGGCCTCTTGGGATTCACACATTATGCTCCAAGTCAAATGTCTGCAAAGATACTCCACACAGATCTGGTGTTTTCCTTTTTTAAAAATTTGTTTATTGTTTTAATTTTTTTTTTGAGGAAGATCAGCCCTGAGCTAACATCTGCCGCCAATCCTCCTCCTTTTGCCGAGGAAGAGTGGCCCTGAGCCAACATCCATGCCCATCTTCCTGTACTTTATATGTGCGACGCCCACCACAGCATGGGCTGACAAGTGGCTCGTAGGTCCACACCCGGGATCTGAACCAGCGAACCCCAGGCGGCGAAGGGCAAGGTGCAAACCTAACTGCTGCGCCACCGGGCTGGCCTTCCTGGTGTCTGCCTTTATGTGTGCCTTTCCTCTTGTTGTCCTTCTGGAGAATTCTCCCTTTCCCTTCTTCTCTCTGAATCCATCTTTCTTTCAACCCGCAAGTTGAGCTGCCTCCTTACGGAGGCTTCTCTGACCAACCAAAAACAAAGCCACTCCATCCTCTTCCGTTGTTTGTCTTTTTCACCTTGCAGCTGTTCTTTCATTCATTCATCTATTCATCTCATCTCTCGAGTTTCTACTCTGGGCCATTCTCAATGTGTGGTGCAGGGCTGTAGTTCTGAGTGCGTCCTCACTATCAGGAACGTTACCTTCTCGCATCTGTGTTGATCTTATTCCTCAAAATCGATTATAAGCTGCTCTATGTCTGGGATCTTATTTCATGCCTGCATCTCTTAAAAGATATAATTCTTGTTTTCAATTTATAGTTAAAGGGGAAGACAATCTAAAATTAATGATCACTTATCCTATTTTTGAATACTCAGGTTTTGCATCTGTTTATCTGGTCTGCTGTAAGGACGCGGAGAACTACTGGAAGGCTTTGTGTGAAAATTTAAACAGTAGTTTTCTCTGGATGTTGGGGTCATAAGTGACTTAATCTACCATAAATATTTATTATTCATGTGCTTTAAAAGAGTGAAGTAAAAAGGAAGAATATTCTATTATTTGAGATCCTTACATTGTGCTTTTTGAGTTCACCTGAACTTAGGAAAATGATCTCTCCTCTAAAGGAAAATTTAATCTACTTAAGAACATGGGAGTTTTCCCTTGACGTATTAGTCAGTTTTCCTTACTGTGAAGTCATGGGATTAAGATAATACTTTACTCTCCCTAACTCGTGAAGCTACAGTTTGTGATTAATAAAATGTCATGACTTAATGTACAGTAAAATGACATTGGGCAGGGGACATGGCTATAAAAGATATATGATAAATCTTAGTGTTGTTCATGAACAAATGAATTATAGTATAATATCATCTGATGTGTAAAATGATACATATTGATCACCATATAAAGAATTGTTTCTATATGGCTCAGTTGTCCTTTTTTTGACAAAGGACAAAATAATTCTCAGACCTTATTCTACATATAATATAACTAATAGGTATAGCTTTTGACAGAGAATCATCATTATTATCATCAGCAATGAAGTCTACGGTGAAATAATATTGTTGCAGAAATGACAAGGCTCTGTTATGATGAGATGATATCATATTCATCTGAAGTATAAAATAAATTATGGTTATCGTTACTATTCACTGTAGGCAATATTAATTAATAATTTGTTATTATTAAACAGAATGACATTCATAAAACTCATGGAGATTCTTTATTACAGCAGCATGCTTTAACATCTTGGCCTTCTTGAAAGAGATTTTCATCTTTCAGTTTACTACTTATGGGAGGGGAATGAATTGGATAGAGCAGCAGACCAGAGAATACAACTGATGAGGGGCAGGGCAGTCAGGAGGAAGGGAGAAAAGTGTGGGAATTAGGAAGTCTCCTAAATGAGAATTTAGGAACCAGTTCAAGATTCACAGTCACTTGTTTAAATGCTTTTTCTTTGCTGCCTACTAACCAGTTTTTCCTTTGGTTAAGCTAACCCAATACCTTCCAGTGAAATAGTTTCACATTTTAGCTTTATTCCTTATGACTGGAATATCCACTCTATATCAGGTCACATCAAAGCAGCTATATTTATGCAAAGACACAACATCTTCCATAAAGCTTTATCTGAATAACTAGATTAAGTAATGTTGCTTACACTTGAGACCAAGCACAGGCTGATTAAATAGTCAACAGTCAAATCAGATGATGACAACCAGTGGGATGCTTGCTAATGAGATGCTGGGAGTATAGTTCAAAATCATTGAATTCTAGATAATGACAGAAACTGAACTTTTCATGTTGATTTTGAAATATATTTGCTAAGCGCAAAAGATTTAGGTGGAGCTGGAACAGGAACAGCCAAAAATTGAGAGAATTGGAAAGTGGAGGTGGGAGAAGGAGGCAGAGGAGAAGGAAAAGAGAAGAAAAAGACAAAGAGGAACAAATGAAATAGAAGTCATTTCCTGAGTCATAAGCATCCAACATTTTTCAAAATATAGTTTAAACTTTTCCTGTATTTGTTGCCAAGTCATATTTTTTCATACATTTTATCTGTAAAAATCTAGGTAATGAGGTATTGGAAATCTGAAACTTTAGGTTGCAGACCAAAAGACCACAAATTATCTGAGTTGAGAAATAAATTTTCAATTACAAAAGACAGAACAATGTGAGATGTGTCTAAAGAAGGCAAGGATCACAATGTCTTCATCAAATTCTACTCAGAAGCAACTGGAAGTTGATATGGCAAGACATGATTTGCAGAGCATTTTTATAAAGTATTCTTAGATAATTGGAGTGATAAACTATATTGTTAACATGATGTTTTGTTAATATGATTGTTTGTATTAGGTTGACTTCTGCTAATAATTTCTTATTTTTATTAAGTTACACAAACAGTAAAAACAAAACATTAGCTAGTGTAGTAATAGATTTCTGCAATCCACAGATTAGATTTTGGTGTCAAGGCACAATAAAAGTTGCACCCAAAAATCGCCAGAGATAGGCAATTTTTCCCACCATTCAGACTGGTGGCTTAGAAGTATTTGGTTCCTATGTAGGTGCGACATAAATTGCAATATTAAATTACACAACATTCATATGTATTCATACATATAGCAGCAGAGTAATGCAGTAATCCCTCGCTGTTGCATAATATTAAGTGCATTTATTTCTTTTTTGTGTACGTACTGACTATTGGTGCTGGAAGGAACTTAACTAATTAATTGTCAGATTATGCTCTTTTTGGAAGTAGAGCCATACTCTGCTAACAATGTCTGTTTAAGAAACTACTGGGTAAAAATAATTTCCCCAGTAATTGTGGTGAAAAAAAGATGCATCTTTGCTCTCACAGTGCTTACATTTGAGTATAAAAATTTTCATTCATTTAAACATTCACTCATTTGTTCGATAAGATTTGCTGGGTTCCTACCATGAGACATGCTGGAGTTTACACGCCAAATAAAACATCATCCTTTCCATCATGGAGCTACAGTGTCACAATACTATATTTGCTTTTCTACGAACCAACAGACAAGCTCTTTATTTAAGTATAAGATTCAAAAGGAGCACATAGAAGGAACCAAACCAAATGTGGGGAGTTAGGAAGGCTCCCTGAATAAGAGGTTTCTAAGATGAAGCCTATGGACAAAACATGAAAAAAAGAAAAAAAGGTAATACCAAACAATCAGTAAGAACTTCTGTTCTGGGACAAGATGGTGCAGACTCACTTTTCCCTTCTCTTCCACTCTAAATATAACCAAATACCCTAGAAGTTCTCAATAGTTCTTGGTAAAAGGACTTAAAGCTGGAAAGAAGAAGGAGGACTGGCCAAAGGCCAGAGGACTTAAGAAGCAACAATGTGATGAATTCCTTGGGTATTCTTTTTTTCCCTTTTTCTCCCCAAAGCCCCCTGGTACATAGTTGTATATTTTTAGTTGTGAGTCCCTCTAGTTGTGGCATGTGGGACGCCGCCTCAGCATGGCTTGATGAGAAGTGCCATGTCCGCGCCCAGGATCCAAACCAGTGAAACCCTGGGTGGCCAAAGAGGAGCACGGGAACTTAGCCACTCGGCCATGGGGCCGGGCCCTCCCTGGGTGTTCTTATTATTTCCCAAATATTCCCTGATGGGTATGAAATAGATCTGCAACCCAGGACTGACAATAGGTTTAAACAAAAAAAGCCCAGGGAAAGCCTGCTCTCTCTGGCCAAAGAATTGGGAAAGGGGAAGTCCAAAAGAGGCCTGGAGTGGAGTCCCCACGTCTGCTCTACAGCCAAGGCCCCTGCAGGCATTCTAGTCCATTGGCAGCAGGAAGGCCCCAGCCATATCAGCTCCACACCTGGCCTGGTGGGCAATCTGATCTACTGGCAACAGTGGCAGTGGCAGCAACAATAGCAGCAAAGCCTCAGGCTTCCCAAGCCGCTGGCCCAGAAACAGGGCACTACTAGGTAGTTGTATCTGCCTGTAGCAATGATAGCAGCAAAGATGAGAAGGATAATGTATTATATTTACCTATATTTTTACTCTTTCTATTTTCCTTCCTGATGTTTCAAGATTCTGTTATCTCCTCCTTTCTGGTTAGAGAACTGTCTTCAATTATTAATGTATGATAGGTCTGCTGATGACAAAGTTCTCTTTTCTTTCGTGGAAAATGTCTTTATTTCATCAGAAATAAAGGATTGGAAGGTTTGGGAGATTTTTTGCATTGAAAACATGTTCCACTTCTTTCTAGCCTCCACGGTTTCTGATGAGAAATCTACTGTTCTTCAAATTATTTTTCCCCTGTAAGTTGTGTCATTTCTGTCTCTCTGCTTTCTAGATTTTTCTTTGTCTTTAGTTTTCAGAAGCTTGTCTGTGATGTGTCTTGGAATGGGTTTCTTTGAATTTATCTTGTTCAAGGTCACGCAGCTTCTTCAATTTGTAGGTTTATATTTTTTGTTAAATTTAGGAAGCTTTCTTTTGTTATTTCTTCAAGGAATTTTTTAGCCCTGTTCTTTTTCTTCTCCTTCTGAGACTCTGTTGACAGGAATGGTAGATTTTTTATTATAGCTCTACACGTCTCTGTTCAGCTTTTTTTTCAGTCTATTTTCTCTCTATTGTTGAGGTTGGGTAGCTTTTATTGGTCCATCTTCAAGTTCATTGATTCTTTCCTCTGTCATATCCACTCTACTATTGAGTCTATCTAATTAATTTTCTATTTTAGTTTTTGGTCTTTTGAATTCTAAAATTTCCATTGGGTTCTTCTATTTCTTTAGTGAGACTTTCTGCTTTTTTTATTTGTTACAAGTGTGTGGATTTTTAAAAGTTTCTGTCAGGTAATCCTAACATCACTGTCATCACTGTCATCACAGTGTTGTCTACTGATTTTCTTTTCATTCATATTGAGATTTTCTTGATTCTTGATATTATGAGTGATTTACAATTGAAACTTGTGTATTAGACCATTGTGTTATGAGACTCTGGATCTTATTTAAGCCTCTGTTTAAGCCGGTTTTCTCTGAAACTGCTCCAACAGGGGAAAGGGTGAGAAAATGTTGCTTCATTACTGCCATGTGTGGGTCAGGAGAGAGGACCTCCTAGTTACTGGTGACAGGAGTCCCCTCTAGACCTCCACTGATACCTCCCTGGCTTAGAGGGGCAATAGAGCCTTGTTATTTCTCTCTCCATGGTCTCCACTGACAGCACAAGGGCAGGGCAGGGGGCTTATCATCACCTGATGGGGAAGAATGTCCTGGCCTCCCTATTCCCCCGTTGGCCTTCCCTGAGTACCCCCCAAATCCACCAATAAGGCAGAGGGTGGGGTGCCTCCTTACAGCCTGGTGAGAGTGCAAGTCCAGGCTCCCCACGTGGCTTTTGCCAGAGTGGGTAGGGGTGGGGACCACAGATTTTTCTGTGGTGTTTGACTGGAATAGAGTGATTGTTATCTAAAAATGTGTTGCTAATCTGCCTATTTCCTGGTCCTTAGCCTAGCATGAGCAGGCTTTTGATGGAGGTTTTTTTTTTAATCTGCATCCTTTGGTTTTTTTGGGTGGCTGCCTTGTTCAGTTCCATGTCTGGAACATATGAAGCAAAAACAAAACCCAGGGAAGTCACCACCATGTTGATCCTTGTGTCTCAAGCTCACCATCTGGTCTTCCTTATTCTTTCTACCTTTTAGAGTCATTTTATGTTTGTTAGATATATATAATTTCCAAAGTTTTTAGTTTTACTTAGTGGGAGAAATAGGAACAATATATCCACTTCATTCTCCCAGAAAGCTTTGTTCACACACATGTAAAATTTTAAATGTACCATTCATTGAATGATCTGAAAGCATTTAAACAAATCAAAATTACTCTCAAAATATTTCAAGTGACAACCTATTTTAAAAATATATGACCATTGCATTAAGTTAAGGCATATGAAATTGCTGATATTCAACAGTTTTTGACCTAAAAAATGTCATTTTCATAGGAAAACTATTTACTACATTGCATTGCATTAAAAAATGTGATGCCCTAGGATGATGTCACTAGTCATGTCACAGCAACCCAAAGCAGAGAAAGGAATAGGGATGATAATCATAGTTAACTTCAGTGATATCATAATAATCTTGCTAGCAACTCAAAAATTAAGACGTCTTTGGCTATTTTAATGTTTTAATGAGTTAAAACTACTTGTGAGGCTTGAGTTGCAAAGGTCGGATACTGTTGCCAAGAACAGTTATGCAAACCATGGTTTGCACACACCTAGGGGATATTCTCACAACATAGACATCATAGCATTGCTTATTATTTAGAAAATTTTCTGGTAAATGACAGTAAAGTCTCCTCTCCTAAAAAAATTAATTTATCACAATAGTTTTTCAAAACATGGAAATAAAGTGTCTGAAAAGGGGACACCTTTTTCTGATGTGAACAAATGTATCTATGGGCCGGTGATAACACATATATATTTTCTTAAATTAATGCAGCTCTTGAGATTCTAAGGTAGCCAAACATTGAAGATCTTTTAATTTGGTATAAGTGAGGTTCTAGGTAATAGTTAAAAGCAGCAGGTATATAGAAGCAGGCGAAGGGCTCTCATTCAGTTTTCTGTTCTGCACAGACCATATCGCTAAGCCAGAGGATAGTCTGACAGCCAGAGATAAACCAGAGGGCAACCTTCTTACTCCTGGAAGGGATGGCAGACTTTTCACAAGGAGAAGCTTTAATTGTTTCTAATAATCCATAGCCATCAGGCTCATAATAAAAGTTAATATTTTCCAGACTCTAAAAATAAATTCTCAGTGTTTAGGGAGCATCTTTGCTCCTCTCTGAGTTTTTCTCCTTTCTATATTTTTATAGATATTTTAAATAAACTATGTGAGTCTGCATCAGTGGCCAGATACCATTTTAAACAAATGGTTGCACACATAAAATTTTATTTCAAAAATAAATAAATAAATTCTCTAGCCAATATCTCAAAAGTCGATAAATCCTTTATGGATTTTTGGTTCAAACAAAGCTCACTTAAGAAAACTACCAGGGTTAAGAGCTCAATGGTGTTAAAGTCAGGGAGGAGGCTAGCGGATGGATTCTGGACACATATGCACTTTAGATTGGCTCTGTTCCTAGAGTGGGACAAATTGTTCCTAACTCTTGCCTGGTGGTTACTGTTAGCAATACAAAGCCATTAAATTCAATAGTGACCTCAGCATCAAACCTCACCCAAATAGCTTCCAGTTTCACAGCTTGAATCTCCAATTGCATTGATTCATCTCCATCTCCTGTCTAGATAGTCTTCATGATGAGAGCTTTTTCCCCATGGACTGAACTTGATTTTGACAATCCCGCTCTTGGTAATCACAGTGCTTTGAACTCATTCCCAGCCATGAGTTTCCACTGACTATTGTCAGTCAAACTGCTCACTTCCAGCTGTTAAAGTTCAGAATCATTGGACACAATTAGGAAGCAGAGAAAGAATCTTCTTCCATCATATAAATGGTGATGATGTAATTGGAAAAAATCACTCATCTGATTACACACAATTCTCCAGTTTCATTTGTAAAAATCTGTCTCTCCAGCTACTTTATAAAAACTACAAGGGGTACAATCATGGTTTTCTTCTATAAAACTCATAAAGCCTGTGCATGTGGCGGGGTATAGTGTTAACAGTTAATTGATGTTTATGGGATTGACTTAATAAGATTTAGATATTGAATTATATTTTTTGAGATTATTTAAAGAGGAATTTATCATTAGCCACATGTGGATCATTATCCTCACTGTGGGCCTACTGTGAGAAAAATTGTGCTAGGCACAAGGGATATGAAAAAGAAGCAAGAAAGAAAACCTTGTTCTCAAGCATCTTACAGACTGGTAGAAGTAATCAGATGCAAGATATAAAGAGATACATCATATAAGAAATATAGACACATAGCTGGAATAGTTCAGAGAAAAAATTAAAAAGATTTCTTGTAATTGCATGTTCTTGGAAAGATTCATGGTAGGGATGATCTTTGAACTGGATTTTTAAAAGCTAGGTAGGAATTGGATATGCAGAAATGGAAAGGAAGAAATTCAGAAAAAAACTTATTGATTTAATAATTTATTTATGTCATGCACTTATTCAATGTCTACCTTGTGATGTAGATAATGTTTGTGCTTATCTCCATCAAATAACTTCTGACATGGCAGGAATTGTTTGGGGCAGAGTTCAGAGATCATAGCGATATACACTGGAGGCCTCAATTAGCTATAGACACCAGCTAGAAATGAATAAGGATCACATGCTAACACTAAAATTGTTGGTTTTAAAATGTAATTTTGGAGAAATATTCATTTTGTTCATTCAAGAAATGATTACTGAGGTCATACTATGTGCAAGGCATATTGATTTCTACCCTATGTAAAAAGACAATCACAAATTAATGCACTTCACCATTTGTTTATGGAAAAAATATATGGCAAGCAAACAAACTAAAATGCTGTGTGTTAAGTATTATAATGGAACTTTGTTCAGTGAATTTTTTATAGCATGCAGATGTGGAAGAAATTAATTTTGCATGTGAAAGTCAGGGAAAGCCAGCAATAAGAGAATGTATTTCAGTTAGATCTTAAAGAATGAGGAGTCATTTAAGAGTGCACCTTGTGGGCATTCTATAGCAGAGAGTAAGGCAGGAGCAAAGCAAGGAGTCATGATTATCAGGTTGCCACCATGATTTGGCCAGAACCCTCTGTGACCAAAGATAAGTTAAGAATTTTGGGTGGGACTCAAGATTTAAAGGGCATGAAGAAACACAGATCTGGGGTGTAGACAAAGTCAGGTTTGGAGATATGGATTTTAGAATCAGGAACATAAAAACAATACTCAGCATCATTGATATGGATAAAATTATCCATGAAAAATTTTTGAATGGGCTGTAGAATCAGCATGCTTAGATATTAATGCCACCTCTGCCACTTATTAGCTTTGTACCCAAGTTACCTACCTTCCTAAATGTCAGGCTTTACTTTCATAAATAAGCATGAGAGAATTACTCACTTCTTTAGTTTATTGTGCTGGCTACCTATGAGGTAACCCATGAACCATAGAACAGGAACTGGTGTAGAGCAGCATTTAAAAAATCTCAATTATTATTAATATTATTGAACGAAGCTAAAGAAGGAACCCTAGAGAATATTAGCCTTAATGCAATAATTGGTAAAAGAGAGAAAGCAATCAAAGAAGTAGAAGGAGCAAATGATTTCATAAAACCTCATGGAAAGAAGAGTTTCAAAATGTGGAAGAACAGGAGAATCACATTCCCAATAAATGTTCCCAAAGGTCCAGAAGGAAGATCCCCGAAAAGAGAACCATGAGATTTGACAGGTAGCAGGTCTTTGGTGACCTTTGGTGAGAACAGTTCCTGCTGGACTGTCAGGGTAGAAGTTTGATGTCTAGGCTTGGAGGTAAGCAAGAGGATGAGTGGAATTGTAATGCATGGTTTATTTGTTATTGAAGGTAAATAGACTGTATATTAAGTGGAGAGTAAGATGGAAGAGATGGTTTCATTAGAATGTGGATGTCTTAAACATATTGTCAAGCAAAAGGAAAGACATCCATGAAGAGGAAGAAATTGATGAGAGAAAGGTGTCCCCCCAAAATTTTAACAAATAGGATCAAAGGCACAAGTAGAGAGATCATCTATGGAAAAAACTAATATGGTAGCCTCCTTTATTCAGACAGGAGGAATGGGTAAAAATGTAGATGGAAGATAGTGGAAGAGATATAAAGGCCTTACTCCTAGTGGCTCCTATTTCCTGGGAAGTTGAAGTTCAAGTGACTAAAAGTAAGAAGTTTATTGACAGGGGAGTCTGGAAGAGAGTGGAAAGGCTTAGAACTACTTAGAAAGAAAAGGTTGTGAGTTCAGAATAAGTCAACATTTTGCATAGCATTTATGGAGGACCACATGATATTGGAACATATTAATAAAAATATGAGTCCATCAGAATGGTTAGGTGGTTTTCTCTGGAAGTGCTAGGAGAAACATTCATATGAAGAAAGAAAAATAACAATTGATTTGACTCAGGTGGGGGAAGAATTAAAGGCCCTTCTGGGTACTTTCAAACTTTTTGACTTTGCTATTCAGCCTAGGGAAAAGAGTTATCAATAGCTTGAGAGAATGAAAGAGTATAAGATAGAGCACATGCCCTCAAGAAGGTTTTACTCTAGAAGGAAGAAGAACACGTGCAAAGGCAATAGAAAGAATGTATAATGAGTACTGTAAGAGTGATAAAGCAAGTATTATAAGGGCATAAAAAATGGAAATAATTAAACTTGGGTAATTAGAAAAGTTTATTTGACGAAAGTGAAATTGATGGACTTTTAGGAATGTTTAAGGTGACAGTCATTCTCTGGCTGTTAGCTCACAGTTTTTCATGTTATTTTAAATTTACAGTATTTTTCTGTTCTTGATCTGCACTGTTAGGATTTGGGAAAATCCATTTCTGTGAAGTCAGGTACCCAAATAAGTCCCTAGAGAGAACCCGAATATTAGGCAACATGGTGAATCTTCCAGAGAATGATCAGTCCTAGGCCTAGGGCAGGGTAGGTACTTCTGTTTCGATGACAACTGAAAGCCACGATCAACCTTAAGACTGGAAACAAGCATTTGAGTGTTAGTGATTCAATAGGAGCAGAGCTTTGAAATGGAAAGAGAAAATCATTTACTTTTGAGTACCAAAGAGTAATAATAGGATATAGGCAAGATGCCAGGAAAATATCACCTTCTCTCAAAGCCATATGGCCTTCAACAAAACTAAGTGAAGATTTTTGAGGCTAACTTTTCACTAGTCAGACTTCATAACAGGACGTGTGTTTCAGGTAAAAGCATAGGCAAGTGGAAAGAAATGAGTAAGAGCAGAGAATACAATTTTCAGGAGTCAGGGATAGAGAGAGATTCAGCATGGGAAGAAACTAGAGGTCAGTGCAGCATTGTAAAAGGCCAACGGGAGGGAGAAATGTGACTTTTTTATGCATGAGTTAAGGGACCTAAGTCAGATGACAAATGTTAAGGTGACCATAGAAATGAACTAACAAACAATTCAGGAACAGAGGAATTGACCTGGGATGTCAAAACCAGAAATAAGAATCTTACCAATCTTAATTTCGATGCCAAGTAAAAGCTATCTTGGGTTACAATCTGGGTACCTTAGCCTAGTATCCTATGTAGATAAGTTGAACAAAGACTAAACTTCTGAAACCGTCATGGAAATATTTAAGAAAGCGATCAGAGAAAGGGACTAGAGAAAAAAGACTTAGCACTACTAATATTTCAGTAAATATTAATTATTTAATATAGCAACTTCCAGCAGATGTTCTATTTATATGTATGAGAGATGCCTGTAGGAACATCTCTCACAAAAACTTCTTTCAAAATTTTGGAGATTTATTCTTCTCCAAGATAAGCACACAAATGGACACACTGAGGTTGTGGTGGTGGATTGAGAAACTATAAACACAAAGTGGAGTAAATCAGGGAAAATATAAACCAGTTGGATTAAAGCTAGGAGTGGGAGAGAGAAGGTGCAGAAAGATCATTCAAGACTCATCAGGCCCGTTTGAAAAAATATTGACTTGTGCCATTTCTTAAGGAAATCAGAGATGACTCCTGAAATGCTCACTAATCCACCTAGGTAGAGTTGATGGAATTCATTGCCTTCTTGAGAAGAGAGGCAAGGTTCAGTACCTCCATGTAGCATTTAAGAACTCAATTATAAAATGGTAAACTAATTCTAAACCACTAGGAGTAAAAGATCCATAAAAATAAATCCTTCCCAATTCCTTTGGTCTCCTGTAAATGCACTCAATGCCAAGAAAGTTCAGCTCATATGTGTGGAGGATTTTCTCAATCACAGCTCCTCATTCTTTCCAGTTCCCCAAATCCAGGCTGATGCTGTATCCTTCAGGGTCACCTTTTCATCACGATGTCACTACAGAGGAAAACAACATTGTGGTTAGTTTCTTTACATGTTTCAGGTCTCTGCTGTACTTGCCTCATACAAGACAGGCAATGGAAATCTTTTGCGAGGTAAGATATAAAGAGAAATGATCTACTAATAATTAAAAATACTCGGTAAACTCCCCACTCAGACTACCTCCTATGGGTGTGAATGACGTTCAGGTCTTAAGTTCAAATGCTGTTCAGACAATAATGTTCTGAAAGATCCTTCCATAGGTTCTTACTGTTTTCATCTTCATACCAAATCCATTAATATTCCTCTCATATATTATATTCACTCTTAACAATATCTCTTTGGTCCTGTGGAGTAAGGCTTAGCAGTTAAAATTTTACTCTTTGGAAGCTAGCCAGTCTGTGTTCAAATCCAGACTGCAGCATTCTCTATGCCTCAGTTTCTTTACTGTGAATTGGGGCTATTGTTAGTTCTAAGGATGGTTGAGAAGATTAAAGAAATGATGCCAGTAAAGTGTTTGGGGAATAGTAAGTTGTGTAGTTGTTGTTATATTAATTTTTATTATAATTACACTTTCCACCACATGGAATTTTCCTTCTGTTCTAACCTATCTGTATCTTACTAGTCTTTCAAGGTACAGTTTAAGTCCCACTTTTCCTAATTATTTCATTACTTACCATATTCACACTCTAATTTACACATTTTATGAATATACATAATTTTATCATCTGATAATATATTGTTATCCATAAATCATTTCATTAAAAAAATACTTTTCTGTAACTATATAATTAATGAATTTCAGGCAAGGCTTACAACTTTACATTATATATTTGAATTCCTCTTACAAAGTGCCATGATGAGTAAGGCATATCATAACTACTTAATAAATATGGGCTGATTGAATATATTATTCTTTCATCTATAAAGTGATCACTGTCAACAGGCATTGCTAAGAATAATGAATTAAAAAGATCTTAATGTCGACTCTCAAAAATTCAGAATATGTCAGGGCATCATCCTATTGGAATTATTGAAAAGTTTGATGTTTGTTTCCTTTTTGAGAAATGCAATTCTCTAACTCTTAATAAATTGTAGACTTCTATATTAATAAAGACAACTAAATTATTGTTCCTATAATTTTCATGGAATTGACCAGAAAAATGGGAAAAATGGGGTGAAAAAATCTCTGTCAGCCCTGGAAGGTAATGCCATTTATGTGCAAAACCTATTGAGAAATTTTTGCTTGATAAAGTGCCAAAGATATTAATATTTTCCCCCTATTGAAGAACATTGCACATAGGAAATAATTAAGGGAAATCATTTCAAAACCTCACTGACATCCCTAATTTGGAAAGGAGGATTAATAGGGTTATCCCAATCAGCTGGCAGAAAACTAGCTAGGAAACTACACTTCCTTTAAAATGGTGCTTGCAATGATCAGAAAGGTCTGTCTTTGTAGAAGAGCTGCTTTCCGGAGGGAGTAATGTTCAAAGGAATGAGAGAGAAAACCAAACCAGCAAGACAAGACCTCTTCCGCCATGAGCTGGGTCTGCATTAGCTAATGAAGCTAAGGCTGGAATGCGTATGTCTTAGGAATCCACGCCACTGAGCAGGCAGCTTCTCTTTGGATCCAGTGGTCACAGCAAGCACAAAATGAGTGCTGTAGAATGAGCCCTCAGAGCATACGGGTGCAGCAAAAAGTTGGCTGGCATAGTGGTGGGGCTTTGTTGAAATAGAGAATCACTCCTCTGAGAAAAAGAGAGAAAAATCAAAATGCTTATGAAAAGATATAATCTAAGGGGAAACTTCTGCCAACCTTTGGAGAATAGTCACTCTGACAAATATTTCCTAAAGAAAGCAGAAGTCAATTTTAGAATATTTTTATATGTTTATAAAAAGATTCAAGAAGGTAGAGTAACTAAGAGAGAAGAGCAAGCAGTCATAAGGGAGGAATAATCTGAGATCGTGAAAGATTGCATAAGAATAAAATCTTATTTGCCAAATTAAGGAGCAGCAAAGAGCAGCCGGACAATGTAGGATAATTTACAATTCTGTCAAATGATAACCATGAATATGATTAGAGAAGAGACGTGATACGTGAAGGGCAGATGCAGGATCTCCAAGTATCTGTAACTTACAAGTATTTGTGCCTAAACAGACAGAGTTGAAACAATGATTAAAGAATTGCACAAGCAAGACTTTTTTCTGTGTGTGAGGAAGATTTGCCATGAGCTAACATCTGTTGCCAATCCTCTGCTTTTTTTGCTTGAGGAGGATTAGTCCTGAGCTAACATCTGTGCCAATCTTCCTCTACTTTGTATGTGGGGCGCCACGACAGCATGGCTGATGAGTGGAGTAGGTCTGCACCCTGGATCCAAACCTGCAAACCCAGGCTGCCAAAGTGGAGAGCATGGAACTTGAACCACTCAGCCTTGGAGCCAGCCCCCACAAACAAGACTTTTTAGATAGGAGAAATGCTTCTGTCTGAGTCTGCAAATCACCATGCACCAAGAAATATTGAAGAAGAGAAAGATATCAGAATGTAAGCTTTACTTTTTTTGAATTTCAAAATAAAAAGAAAATCATAAAAAGCCAAAAGCAAAATACTTAGAGCAAATGATAATAGTAATAACAATTAATAAAGGCTCGATTCAGACATTTTCTTGTACCACTAAAAACCAAAAGATAAACAATATATCATCACAGATTTTGAAGGGACGTGATGGTGACCAAAACGTACCTAAGTGGGCCAGCCTGGTGGCGCAGCGGTTAAGTGCACACGTTCTGCTTCAGTGGCCCAGGATTCGCAGTTCGGATCCTGGGTGCAGACATGGTACCACTTGGCAAGCCATGCTGTGGTAGGCGTCCTACATATAAAGTAGAGGAAGATGGGCACGGATTTTAGCTCAGGGCCAGTCTTCCTCAGCAAAAAGAGGAGGATTGACAGCAGACATTAGCTCAGGGCTAATCTTCCTCAAAATAAATAAATAAATAAATAAATAAATAAATAAATATACCAAAGTCAGCCAAATACAAGAAATACAAGATGTTTTTAAGCGTGCAAAATTGCAAAAGAAATAAGATGGGTGCTCCCTACTGAAAAGATTATGGAAAGATATAGTTTAGCCTTTGCAAAATGAAGAAAAATACAGAACTCATGAATGGAGAATTATTATATATCAAATGCAGAGTTGATGATAAATAGTAGCCTTTAAGTGAATATGCCAAAATTAATTCTGGAAATCAAATGCCTGCTATATAGTAATTTAATATTTTTATTTTAGCTCTGAAATCCTAGATGATACAAACAAGAACTGGAAGTGGTATGATAGGAAGAAAAAGAGGTAAGAATATAACAATTAATCCTGAGCTGGCTAAAGAG
The DNA here is from genome assembly GCF_037783145.1 of Equus przewalskii. NCBI lineage: Eukaryota > Metazoa > Chordata > Mammalia > Perissodactyla > Equidae > Equus > Equus przewalskii. The sequence continues at coordinate 64,902,760 of NC_091837.1, forward strand.
TTATACATCAGCATTTACAATCTGTGGTGGTGCATATTGGGAATATGCCAGTTCTTCTCCAGTTGATATAGAATATTAAGGCAATTCAAATCAAAACACCTACAATGAGAATATAAAAGCAATTTTTGAAACATAGATGAGTGGTGGAGGTTCTCGTCTTATGAAATGTCATAAGAAAATATATAACTATGATAATTGAAACATTGCACTGGCACATATAAACAAAAAAATAACTCAAAAAATACAGAAAACACAGTAATAATTTAGTAGAGCATAAATTTCCCTCACTTACTGGAAAAAAAATGGATAATTAAAAATTAAACACTGGGTGAATCATCAGCATTTGTGGTTAAAAAAGAATCTCTAAAATAAAAGAAAAAACAGGAAGCATTATAGTATTATCTCATAACATATTATAAAATACATTATATAAAGACAAATATTAAAAAACATAAACACGATTGGAGAAAATGTCCGTACGAATTTCTACTATCTTGTAGAGAAGACTTTTCTGAATATGGCCAACCAAAAATTATAGAAGAATTCATTGGTAAGTTTGGCAAGAGAAAAATTAAAAGGTAAAGAATAGCATATTAGCAATATTTACTATGCATATCCCTGGGGAAATAATAATAGTCTTAATAGATGAATGGCGCTTAAAAATCAAAAGTAACGACAGAACTTAAAAAGAAATTGACCCCTCTTGTTCATTAGTGGGCCCTTCCCTATTTCTCTAGAGAAATTTCTTGTAGCATTAGAGCCTTTCAGATCCTTCAACGCCCCTGCGATGGCATGCTCTTCCCCCACTAAACTGTAAGCTTCTCGTAGGCATGGTCCTTCCTTAACTCATTCACCTCTACATTCCAAATCCTTAGCACAGGGCCTGATGCATATATGAGTTAATACATGTTGGTGTCACTGTTGAAGCATATGAATAAGAATCTACCAATCAGTACACAGAGATGATTAAATAAATGAAGAAATTATATTTCAGTAGAAATCAAAATGCACGTTAACAATAAGATTAAAATCATAGTGATAATGCTTATAATTGGCAAGGATACAGTAAATAAATGAGCACTTTTCTACCATTAATGGAAATAAAAACAGTGCAACTTTTCTAGACGTTAGCTGTAAACGTGTGCTGGAGGACATAGACTTATGTGCATATACCTTGACCCATAAATAGTGCTTGTAGGAATGTTTCTGAAGGAACTAACCATAATAATATTTTGAGATTTTCTCATTGGGGTGTTTACATCATCACAGCATTGTTTTTAATGAAGAAAAAGTGAAGATAATTTAAATGTTGAACCTTAGGTTATTGGTTAAAAAAATGAGATCCATTAATGTAATCGAATATTCAGCTTTCACTATGAGTTTTTAGAAGAATATTTAACGACGTAATATTTTTCATGATCTTCTTTAAAAAAGTGGATGATAGCATATAATGGGCCAAACCTCATTATCCAACAGAAATTCATAAGGAACAACTTTAATGTAATGATGAAAATGTCTGCAAATTGCCTGGTGTGATGATAAACGTAAGGTACCAAAGAGACCGTTAGGCACTGAATTGAAAGGCATGGCCCTGAACCAGCATATCATCTGTTTGTATTTTTTTTAAGCATATTTTATACCCTTTAGGACAGTTGTTTCTCTTAGGTGAGTTAAGCATTTGCCTTGCATTTTTAGTTTGAACAATTGACTTAGTTAGAAGGAAAAAAACAATTCATGTTTAAATAATGAGTTCTGGGTAAATCTTTTCCAAGAGCAGGCATTTCACTAGGCCAAGACTGGAAAGTTGTTTCTTTTTTAGTTGATGAGCAAGGGAGTGTTTCAGAATGTTTGGCTTGGAGATCCAGCATTAATACAACCTAAGTTCCCTGTAAGAGAAAAGCTTATGGAAAGCTCAGGGAGAGGGCAGACGATTTATTTATTTACTTTCTTTCTTACTTATTTGCCTCCGGCAATATTTTTGTTTCTGGTTTCTAGCCTCTGATCTAGTTTTTGCTTTTGTTTTTCAAGTGACAGACTCTGAGATCTTTAGGAAGGATATGAAGAAGTAACATACATCATTATTTGTTAAAATGTACAGATTTTCCCAGCATACTCCGACCTCCCCCCATCCCGGGGTAAATCTCACCCACCACAGCCCAATAAAATCATCTTTCAAAGCTTATGGTTGTTATTTTCTTCTTCTAAACATGCATATCAGAGAAAAATCACTGGAGATTTGCATTATTCTAAACAATTTATGAGCAAGTCTGTCTGGCTGTATTTCCCAGTGGAAAGGATTGGGCCTTTTTTATAAATGATTTGTTACTGTGTTCTTCTGTAAGCACCAAAAGATGAGACAAAAAAATAAAAGTTAATTAAATAAAAAGTATTTTTTTCTTTAAAGAATATATGTGTGTATATTTATATACTATTGCATTCTATAAGTGTGTTTTTAAGTTTTTGTGTTCGATATACATATGTATGAATATAGATGGGTGACATTCACTTTAAAAGACTATTTTCACTCATCTCATATTTGAAGATGTGACTATAAAAGGTACTAAGTGGAAAACAGAAAAGCTTGCCAACACCATGCTGATGCGAGACATCTGAAAGAAATTAGACACATTTTCAGGAGTATTTTTCCATTTCATCCCTGTGCCCCTGGCTAGCATGTTCTTTGTACACTGGATTCCAGCTTCGGAGAAGCTGCCAAACACGCAGGACCAGTGCATGAGCCTCGTGTCTCCTTCATTGATCGGATACAGCCGGGGAGAGACTGGGCCAAACTCCCTGCCATGACTGTGTGTGCCACTGATTCTAGTGCGTGTGTACTCACACGCACACACTCACACACATACTTCATTCTCCTGCTTTTTGTAGTGGGGCAATGGGCTAGGGAGAGAGGTTATTCAGATTTTCAAAGACAGATACCCTAGAAACAATTACAGAACATAAGTACAGGGCTTGCTAAATAACAGCAGCAACAAATGCCTATGGACTCAAAATGTGTCTAGGGACAGGCTATACATCCTGTTTCAGTGTATCTTCTTCTCTCCACTCTCCACCTCCAACAGTCACTCCTGTCACTTTATCAGGCCACCTAAACTGACCTCCATTAAAATGGGACATTGCTCACAAGAAGTACCTTTAAAACTTGCTTCCCTAAGGTGTTTGCAATCTAGAAGGGGTCTGTACCTGCTGTTTGCCTACATGGTTGCTGATTTTGGATTCCAAACTGTATCCTGCTCTCCCTGCTCTGCATGGCAGAACACGTACCCTAGCAAACTATTTCCTAGACACCTTTGCCAATTTGCTTCATGTTAGCTCTGGCCCTGGGTAGCACTAGTGGGAGATTCTAGAACAGGAAAAAGGAGAAATAAAGGTATTTCTTCTCTCCATTTGGCTGCTAGTGGCCTCTTGGAGACTTGCCGTGCTTCCTTTATGATCCCAGCTCTCTCAGGGCAATGCCTCCTTCCTACCTTCTACCTCAGGTGGCTCCAGCTTCTAAAGTCTGGTAACCTTCCTCCTCCCATTGTCCCATCACACCTACAGGTGGTAGTGGTATCTTCCTCTTGCTAATCTCTGGGTCACCTAATCAACTCCTATTTATCATTTTGGCTACTCTAACACACTTATAGCTAATTCCCCATATTAACATCCTCTCTTTAACTACCTGGGGTAGATTCTGTTTTCCTTGCTTGACCCTGATGTAGAGAATGCCAAGTGGTAACAGTGCAAAGTCAGCTTCCACTGGAGGAATTGAGACTGCCTTCTTTACTTAATCTAGTGTTCCCTGACAACGCCAAGATTTGTCACTGCTTGTTTCATCCCATATTCTTTATCCCACATAGCTTCCTTGCTTAATATCTCAACTTTGATGGGATATTTGGAAAAGTACATGAGATTTGGAGCAGGCTGTTTCCTAGCTCGATGACCTGAGAAAATTTTTTCAGGTCTCAGATTTCTGCCCTCAAAATGATCATTGCCTGTCCTGATAAACTCAACTAATATAGTAGATGTGGAATCACTTTATAAATTATATAACTTTATTTAATAACGAGGTAGATAAGGTGCTTTACAAATTTGTCCAAATGTGCACATTAGAATGTTTCATCAGGGATGTTTTAATAAGCAATACTTCTTTCTAAGAGGACTGACTCCTCAAGAATACTAAGGGTAGGGATTATAGTTAGGTTACCAAAATCGGAAAAGACCCATACAAGGTATCTGAAGAACAGCTAGGGAAGATTGGGTGCCTGACTTGGATCTCAAATAACTTGAAGTAGATAAGTGGTCATAAACAAGCTGCTCCAGACTAAATGGGTACAGAGAAGATTCATTTTTAGTTCAACATAGGATTCCGGGTTATTCTCAGTGTACTTTGCACTTGGCAGGTTTTGTTTGCCTGAGTGGTATATCAAGAACTCTAAAATAAAGTAAACAAGAACTCATTTTTCTGAGGGACTTTATACCTCTTTAGAAAACATTACATACAGTTAAGCCAAATTCTTAAAAATGAACATATGTGCAATCAAAAGAATCTTGGAATGGAAGACAGAAAAGTGATGGCCCAGTGTAAGAGTTGGCTAATGTTGCAGTAAAGCCTTGGGAAAAAGCACCTCAAAACTCAGTGGCTTACAGCGACGAATATTTATTTTTTCTCATTCTTGAGTCCACGGGTTGCCTAGAGCCCTGCTGGTCTGGGCTCCAGACTGCAAGTTGGGTTCAGATCTGTTTCACAGGTCTTCTCATCATTCTCTTGGGTCAGTGGCTACTCCTGGTATATACTTTTGGCAAATGACAGGAGTGCAAGAGGGTAAGAAGAAACATGTAATACATATTGACATCTTGGGCCAGAATAGTCAACTGACACTTCAGTTTGACATGATCAAATTTAGCACAAATCAAACAGGGGAATACACTCTCTCACTCCAATGGATGGTATCATGGGTCTCTGAAAAGAACATAGAAATGTAATTCTAACAAAGGGAAGGCATGAAGACTTATGGATAAAGATTCAAACTACCACACCTTGTTTTAAATCTAGGATTTTAGCAAAGCTAGACCTTCTTTTTTATGTAAAGATAAGAGGAAATTGAGTTTGGCCATATCTAATGTCCGGTCCAATTCTTCATTAATTTAGAATGAGTGACAAATTAGTTCCTATGATTCGTACACCTTCATGTTATATAACAACTTTATTTCAGAGAACAAGTATTTTAAAGGATTTTTATCACAAATTTACATGCCCAGATGATATTAATTAAATATGAATCATTTTCATGTGAATACTAATAGAGTCTTGAAAAAAACATTTACTTAGAAACATTTGTTATCCAATTAATTTGATTTATTACATATAGCCCCTATTTTGATCAACTAGACATGCCACTATTTCAGATGGCCCTGCACTCCAATTTGTTCCCACTTTCAAGGGCTGATAGTACAGAAATTCCTGCTTGTTCTTCTCCTCAAGAGACAGCCAGGCCTGGCAACAATACTCAGATCCTTGTATGAGGTCAGGGCATCTGGTTTCCAGTTCTGGCTCTGCCATCTAACAGCCATGTGACTCTGGACAAATTGCTGGTTTTGTGCCTTTCTTCCTCTGTAAAATGAGGAGGAGTCACAGCTGAACCACTTCAGTCAGAGGATTAGAGAAATGATCAAAGAAGATTCCATGTGTAAAAGCACTTTGACAGACTAAGGCCGGAAGAGTTTCATCATGAGGGCATGTTTTAACTGGTTTTATTATTACTGAGGTATAGTAAGGCCACTAGAATAGGATACAATGGCTTTTGAAAAGATGGTTAATTGCACTCACAGATCCCAAGAAAAGGAGTACATGTCATGTCCCTGGGGAGGTGGGTAGGAGAGGGCACATGGGGAATCATTGGTGCAGTCATGAGGCAGAGGGACAAGGGTGAACATCGGGCAAGCTCCTTTGTTGTGGTTTCCATGGGAAGGACCAGGTTAGGTAGAGCGTGCAGATTTAGGGTTGGCTAGTTTGAATAATTTCAGCAGGCTCTGGGCATAGGGGCTATCCCTAGCTGCCCATCACCTGGACCTGGGGTGTTTAGGGCAAGTATATAGTGCTACAGAGTGTGAGAGCCCCATAAGAGGGTGATTGGAGTATAAACTCTGGATTGGATGGTTTGTATTTAAAAGTGTACCCCCAGGGGACAGATTCCTACTGACGATTGAAGATGATGAGGGAGGCAGGAGCCCAAGGCAAGGTAACTCAGGCATGTTATCAGGACAAGATGTGTTCAGTATAGGCATGCAGGGAAGATATTAAAGAATCAAGTTCACAGAAGCTGGAAACATGGTTAATATTGGGCATCATTGCTGTATCCTTTCTACAGTAATCTCCCAGAGCATTCAACTTGTTTGCATGGTTGAGGACATGGGAATTATGTCACTCTAACCTATATCTTCAGAGGGCTTCTCCAGCTATCTAATAACCATTCTTAAAAGGCAATCACCCACCTATACATCTGATAACTGGCAAAAAGTAATTATCTGAAAATAATTTTTAATGGAGCTATATTTTTCATCTTAGATACATAAGAAAAATAACTTTAAAAGCTGGAGAGGGGAGAAAACCCTTCATAATCATATATTTTCCACAGAGAAGCCTTTCTGTGGAGGTGGCACAAAGAATCCATAGTTGAAGAGCAAAGCTGTGGTAATGAGGCCAGTGTATGAACTTGGGGAGAAATGGAATCTAGATTCTAGCTTAAATTTAGCCATAACATGGCAAAGTGGTTTAGTAAATACTACTTGTGTTGCTCATCTCTTTACAAATCCTTCTATAGTTGTCTTTGGCTTCACAATATAGTCCAAACAACTTGAAATAATGTCGAAGTCATTTTGTAAACTCCCCAACCACCATACCAGTTTACCAAAACGCTCATTATTTTCTTTACATTTCAGACTTCAGCCAAGAAGAGTTCTAACATGACTCTGTAGTTCCCCAAAAATGCCACGGTCTTGTTACCAAGCAATAGCTCATCTCCCAGTGTACTTACAAGACGACACATGGCACACCAGATTTGAGAAAAGAAAAGCCTTCATTGCAAGGTCGACAAACAAGGAGACAGGAGGCAAGGCCCTCAAATCTGTCTCTGCTGTCCAAGGTTTGGGGTAAAGTTTAAGGGATTAGGGAGGGGTGGCTGGTATGTGAAGTGCTGGCAGGAAGAGTTTTGATGAGCAGGTCAAAATTTTCTCTTCTGCGCATGCTCCTGGCTGGCTCACTGTCCATGAAAAACAGTCTTAAACTTCTGTTGTTAAGATGAGGTCAGTTATGGGAGGTTACCAGGAAAAGTACAGTAATCAAGGATAAAATTGTTACTCAGATTAAGCCATTGCCTTCTCCACTGATAACAGTTTCTAGAGATTTAGAGTCATCTCTCTCTTCCTGGCACAGAAAAGAAGACACCCTTACAAATGGAGATTTCTTTTACAAATGTAAATTTCCCTTACAAAGGGTAAGTTCTACTAGGTTTTCAGAGCTTTTCCTGTGTCTGCTGTTTCTTGATAATCATCAGCTCAAAATAATCCTTACGTCAAAGAGGCATATTTCGGGGTAGCAAATTCTGTTCCTGGTCCTGTGGTTACACTCTCTCCTGACACTTGCTTTCTGAGGCTTGCAATGAACTTCCTTCTTTTTTGTTCCTCTGCTCACCCTCCCAACTTGACTTAGAGTCCTACTGATTCTTGGGGTCTGAGCTTAGTTGCCCCTTCTTTGACAAGCCATTTTTGATCTTCCACTTTAAAGTTGGGTTGTTGTGTGATCTAATGGACTAGATGTATAACACCCATGAACTGAGGTTTGACTGTCTGCTTGCTAATCTCCCTCTGCAAATAGTCTTCAAGTTCCACGACATTAAACTCTGTTTTTAATCACTGCTTAGTCTCAAATATCAAAACCTTGAACCTGGCATTGCGGGAGTACGAATAGTATCATTCACTCCAAAACAACTTGCTGGATCCTGGAGCTGGGCTAAATACCTCTGCTCTGTGTTCCCAAATTTTGTAGTTGTTTCTCTTTCATTAAATTTATTTTAGTACTAATGTTTATGCAGGTGTCTCCCCCATTACACTTTAAATTTTTTAAGGACAAAACTGAATAATTCATCTTTGTGTCTCTAATTTCAAATAAGTGGTACAATTTAGGTACTCAGAAATTGTACCTGCTATGATTGTTATTATCATTGTTATGATACATGTTTTTGAATAAATGAACAAACAAATGCAATACAGAACATGATAGGATCTGAAGCAGGAGTGATAATGGAGGCAGATATTGAAATACATGTTGTGCTTTCCTCACAGGATTTTTGTTTCCAAGTATCAAGATAAAATAAAATTGTTCAGAAAAATCACCAAAAGAAAATAAGGTAAACAAGGCGTTATTATGAAAACCATTGAGATAAAGTGAAAGTATATAACTTGTGTCAGTATTCACTAGATCTCACAATTTAGATTGTGCCTGTTGATAAAGTATGGAAGTTTAATCATCTTTTTTTTTTGAAAGATATTTATGTTTACTGATTGTTTATTTCCTGCGATGATAATGATACCAAGGCGTTGATGTCAAGGTAATGATGTCTACAGCCATCATGAGGACAAAAGGTCTGATGTCAAGGGATCATGTATAGCACTGGATGGCTGGAGGCTGGTTTTCATGATGAAATAAAAAGCGCATAGTTGGAAAGGATTGTTTTACAATAGTGTTTGGCTTTATCCAATAGCCTCATGCAAAAGAACTGACGAGATTCCAGGAGGAATGTTTTCTACTACTTCTCCAAAAGGGCAACTGTGGCCAGCTGAAGTCTGAGATTCCTTTCCAAGAGAGAAAAAGTCATTTGTTGTATGTCAAATATCCAGCTAACAGTACAAATATGTGGGAAAATAGCTCATAGACTAAGAATTACAGTGATGAGTAAATGGATAATTTTAAAACACTTCTCAAAGCAAATTTTTAAGGGAGGAAGAGAGCCCAGGACACTTGGCAGGTGCCCTCCCAGGACCAAGATCTTCACCTGTCGATGCTTGAATTTCACTGCTGGATGAGAGTGTACTCAACAGGGACGACCTGGCCAGCAGCTTCTCCTCTCCTCACTGCTAACTGCTGCCGCCTCTCTGTTGTCCTCTGCAGTGTCCATCTGGCAGCACCTCACTCTCCTTCAGTCACCACTCAGGACAGAGCTATGGCATGTGCAATCCTCTGTGTAGGATGAGGATGTGGGTGAGGGCATGGCAAAAGAAGAAAGACTGAAGAAAAAGCCAGTTCCCAAATCTAAATGGAACAAAATTCACATTGTTTTTTTAAGACTGTTCTTTTGGTTACCTTAAATTTCAAGGCAGAAAAAAAAGAAGGCACATTTCTGGTTTTCCTCTTGTCATTACTTCAGGGCATTAACCCACTTTGAACTCAGTCTATTAGATGAGCTGGTTCCACACCCAAGAGGCATTATTATCACCAAGTTCAAAAGTGTTCAACATATGGACATCATCAAAACCCAAACTGACATTATGTTCCTCATTTCTAGTAAACGATTAAAGAAATCTAATCAAGACACATGCCTGTGTCAGGGGCTAGGCAATACACCATTTAATGTACCATTGAGTTGTGTGCAGAGCTTGCAAGACTCCACAAACTCATTTTAATTTTACACAGACAAATTGAAAGACCCAGTATCTTCATTAGGGTGCAGCTCCCATTTAAAAACAACAACAACAACAACCCATGAAGTCATGATGGAAAATAGAAGCTACATCTTCAAATCACATCCATGTTGGCATTTCACAACTGTAGCCTGATTGTATTGTTAATTAATTCTTGAAATGCACAGTAAGCCAAAGGGACATTTCGAGAAGAGTACTTGTCATTTAATTAGTAAATTAAGTCTTTTTTTTAATCTCAAATGTTTCTCTATTTAATTAGTATGTACTATAGGCCAAAATCTCATACCAGCTGGGTATTTTCAGGATAAATGGCTTTGCTTATATCTTTCATTCATCAAGCCAGTAACTTTTCAGAAAGAGGTTGAGCTTGGGTGGTAGGAAGGCGAAGGAATAAGAAGATCAGAACAGAGTGTTTGTTGTGGAGAATCATAGATTTCTGGGAGAGAAGAGGAGGAAATTTCTATTTCAAGATGCTACCCTGACATCTATAACACAGAAAAGTACAGCTGAAGGAGTTTTAGGGCACATTGAGTTCAATACTCTTTTCCTTAGAATAAAGTTTTGGGGCTGAGAGAAGTTAAGTGACACATCAGAAGCCATACACCTAGTTAAGGAGAATGGCCTGAACTGCTGTCTGGGATTCCTGGCTTCAAATATAAGGCGTTTCAAATGTCCATGTGCTCATGAAAATGTGTGCAAAGCGTAACTGTAAGGGTGCATAGTAAAACCAATGGAGTATATGTGAGGAAGCCTTCATGATTTGAATTATATTTTAAAGTCTTGGAATGCTGAGATTTAATGGATTAAGTTTGGCTTTAATGCATTACCAATTAATAATTCGTATCTCTAAATGAAGAATTAGCTTGTTTCATTTCACATTCTGGAAGCGGTTTTGTCATTTGGAGCAAGGTTCCATGAAGGTTTCTTAATATAATACGAGGATATGTCAGCTCAGTCTTGACTCATTTGTGCGGTGTCTTTGTTTTCTTCTTAATTAAACACAGAAACTGCTGATTTAGGAACAAAAATAGAATCTGATGAAGTCTGAATTTCTTCCCAGAAATTGTTTTGCTTTTACCTCCAGATGTCAAAAGTGACACATGAGTACAGCTCATATGGAGGAAGGGTCAAACAGCTGCCTCTGCCCTTCCAAGAAGCCAACCTTGGGCTGGAGAAGATCACTGATTACCCACCTGTTGGCCCCAGATATAAGGGCTACAATCCAGGAGGTCATGTGATGAAATGGCTCCAGTCAAGTGGTTGCCTGAGCTATCCTGACCCCCCCATGAGAATGGGTAAGGAGCAATAAAGGAGCTGAATATAAATTAGTCAATTAAACAAGTACTAATGACTACAAACTACTCAAAAAGCTTGGTAGGCTAAATACAAGATACTTTCCTAAAGGATTTGGGATAAAGATTAATTTTAATCCCAAAGTAATTAATGTAGGATAAAGATTTCATATATGCATAAAAATTCAATAAAATAATTAAAAAATTATGTGTACTAAATGACTCATGAGTGAGTATAATGTAAGGGCTCAAGAATGGAGAGCATTGTCAGGTTATGGAAATAGAAGGCCATGTGGAGACAGGCAAGAGTCAAGCCTTGCAAGTTGGTTCACTCTTACCACCCGCAGAAATGTGGGCCTCATTATTTCAATCCTTACTACCTGCTCATCTGAATTTTGGCCAATGGCCTCCTTATGGTTTGTGCAAGCTTGTCATTTATGTCTTTACTTGCTGAGGCCTCCAATTTCAGCCTACTGGAGTCATCCCTTTCCTAGGGCCATATTTTTCCTAACTGCATGCCCTGAGCCCAGTCCTATGGCTCAAACTAGTGTCCAGGTCATCTCCAGTTTGACTTATCCCACTCCCAAGCCAATGACACCCATATAGATGCTGGTACTGACTATGAGTGAGTTGCAAAGATACTGCTTTTGCTGCTTTCAAGTTCCTACAGAAGTTATGGCTAGCCTTACAATGCATTGTCCAATATAATTTCTTTTTTAACCTGAGTATCAATTGTCTCCATTTTGAGGCAACTATTTGCTGTAAATATGCCTTTAGTAATGTGGTTGTAAGCTGTGGGGGTAGGGGAAGCGTTCTCTAATCCTATGATTAGCTCTCCCTCTTTTAGTGAGCCTGCGCCTCCTACTGTGACCTTACCAAGTGTTTCTCAGTTTTATTCCTACCCTCCCACACACCCTTGGGTGGAGCAGGATGGCTGAAGTTGGGTATTTCACTTCCCTCAGGTCAGCTAGGCTCGGGTTAATTGGTTTCTCTTGAGAGCAGCCCTTTGTTAAGAACAGAATGCTTCGGAATATTTAAAAACGATTCCTTTCCTCTACTCCTGCCTGGGGGAAGAGAGCAGATTTTTGTTTGATATTTACTGTAGAACTTGGTTGAGCTTCTGGAGGTAAATCTCACAATGTCGTGTGGGGTCCCTTTTGACTGGATCCCCCTGGTGCTTTTAGCTTTCAGAGCTGTCTGCACTGAACCTCGGCAATTCATCAATTACAGTTCGGGTTTTCCTACCCTGGCCCTGGTTCCCGCCATGGTTTCCGCTGATAAGTCTCTGCTCTGGGAAGCCATAACTCCATCTATTCTCCTCTGTTGCTCCAATCTTGGCAGCACAGTCTGCCTTGTGTCCTCCTCTCTCTTACAAATCAAGGAAGAATTGTTGATTTTTTTAGTCTGTTCCCCTTTTAACTTGTTTTTAGGACAGAATGGAGACTTCCAAGCTCCTTACATATGGGCCAGACACCAGGAGTTTGGATAGTATTTGAAAACAGATTGTTCTCATAATTATTTTAAACATGCCCCCTGTGAGCTTCTTTATCCAATTAGTGTTATTTCTTAATAAAAGAGTTTTAACCGAGGTGAACTTCTGATTAAAATGTCAGAGATTCTAAAGTGGTTCGATCGGAATCAATGAGATTATTAAATAGAAAGCTTAGTGTAAAGCTGAGTTGTGCTTTCAAAGCTTCTCAGCTTTTATCATTTGCTGAGGAGTCCTGGGGTCACTTTTTGTATTGTTGTTGATGTGTCAGGCGAAGTACAGACTGGATTTTGATTTTGAACACAACTCAGGGCTCAATTCTCTTCTCCAGTAACTACTGCTAGGTTCTTACAGGTAGGCTCTTTATAACCTCCAAGCTTCCTTGTTTCCATCTATAAATGAAGGTAATGATACCTTCATCACTTACATCACAGGATTATTGGGGAAGTAAAATGAGGCAATGCAAAGTGGACTACAAGTGGCTAGGGAGGCCCAGCTTAAATATCACACTCCACCTCTTTTTGGATTATTTTTCTATGGTACATAACACACAGGCCATACACCTGATATTAACAACTACCACATTGCATTATGGTTAATAATGCATCCAGTTCTTTAGTCTTTGAATTTCTGAGCTGCAGAAAAAAAAGAAACTTTATCCCTGTAGCCATATAACATCTGGCATAGTAGTTGGCACATATTTGATGTTCAATAAATGCTTATTGAAGATTTTCCATTACAGGTGATATTTGAGTTGGGTATTGACATTCAAGTAGTAGAAAACCAAGGATAATAGGAATGCATGATAGTCTGCAGAGGCTAAGATATACTGCAAGAGCAAACGACCCCAATATCTTGGTGGTTTACCATCAATTAAAAAAAATAGATTTTTCTCACCCTCAACACAAAGTTTAGTGTAGGTCCCAGTGACTTTCAGGGCAGCTGTCCTATATTTGTTGACTCAGCTTGGATGTCTGTTTGGGCTCATCCCACCTCCTTATAGCTTGCTTTGTAAACTTTACTAGCTTTTTTCCAATTCCTTGAACATTCCAAGCTCATTCCTACCCTAAGGGCTTGCACTTTCTGTTGTGTGGAATGCTCTAACTTTGATCTGCAAGCAGCTAATCCTTCACGTATCTTTGGGCCCAGTTCATGAAGTACCTCTTCAGCAAGGCCATTCATGACAACCCAAATGATCACTCACACACCAGTCTCATATCACCCCATCGCTTGATCTTATTAACTTCATAGCATTTATTAATTTTCAATAATATCTTATATGTATATGTATTTGCTTATCTTGTTCATTGTCTCTCATCCTCTCTCCTCTACATTCTAAGACAAGCTCTACAAAGCAGAAGTTTTATCTACTTTGTTCACTGATTTTTCCCCAGCAGCTAGAACAGTACCTGGCACCTAATAAATAATTAACCATTATTTTTTAAGTGAATTAATTGTTTGCAATAGCAAGAAGATATACTAGAGAGTTCTAAAATTACAGAATACCAGGAGGCTTCAAGGGGATGCAAACTTTCTCTGTCAAGGTCCAGATAGTAAATATTTTAGGCTTTGCAGGCCAGATGGTCTCTATCACAACTTTTAACTCTGCACTAAATCTGCCATTATAACTCAAAAGCACCCATAGACAGTATGTCAACATATGGGTGTAAATGTGTTACAACAAATTTTATTTACAAAAACAGGAAGCAGCTGGATTTGGCCTGGGGGCATAGTAAACTGACTCCTGCTTCAGAGCAAGGTGAGGGTCGAAGAAGCTTAGGCCCTTGAGAGCACATTCTTATAAGTCAGGCTGCTTGGATTCAAGTGCTGGTTCCTTCCCTAACCTCTGTGAGCCTCAGAATGCTCTTCTGTAAAATGAGGCTACTAATGGAACACATTATACCTCAGAATTAGGTGAGGTTTCACAAAAGCTGCTTAACACAGTGCCTGACACGTAGTAAAATGCAATAAAGCTTCACATTATATTTAAGAATAAGTTCCTATGAAGAGGCTACTACAGTTGATTAAGTGACAAACAATGATGGCAATGGAAATAAGAATGGAGACGAGCAGATGTAATTCAGAATTTTGAGAAGTGAAATCGGTGGTTCCTGGTGACTAAAGCCTGAGTTAATGATAGTGGTATCCTTGTATCATCCATCAGTTCCTTCAGCTTGGAACACCCTCCTGCACTTCTCAGCCTGTGGAAATCCTGTTCATTCTTTAAGAACCAGCTCCAATTCTATACCTTTGAACTGTCTTTCAGATTCCTCCACATAGTTAATCATTTAACTAAACACAATCTAAAGTGTGGGCTCTTTTTATTTCTACTCTCTAATATAGTTAGCCATTTACACGTTTGTCTTCCTCAGTGTATTATAAAACCCTCAAGAGCAGGGATCATTCGTATTGTTGTTATCTGTTTCTTTGTTTTGTCATTGCATTCTCCATTACAGTTGGCACACTGACTTCGTACATATTTCATAAGTTCTTATAGAATGATTGAATGAGATCACAATTGTATGATTTTTTGAAGTACAGAAGTTCAGCTTCCATTAACAGTCCTTGTTAATAAAATATCCACAGACCAAACATTGTGGATCATAAACAATGGTTTGGTAACTTGACTTTTGTTTTATCCCCAACATCTGCTTGCAGTGATGTAGCATCATCTTGGCTGCTCACATGCCGTTCCATTGGGATATGTCTCTCTCCAGGCCCCATACCCCACCCCACAAAACCCCATTGCCTGCCTTATGTGAGACTTGGAACCATAAAAGTAACACAAAGATCCCCTCTTGTGTATGATAATTAATGGGAACAAAATGTCTTGGATGAAATATTACTGGCAAAATGAGGTATAACCAGATGTTGTGTAATGCAAGACTCACCATAAAGTGATGAAGGACTCTACTCTGAGTCAGAGTTTTCTCGAGAAATGTTTATTTTGACAAAAATCAAATGAAAAATAAAAATATATTTTTAAAGACTCTGAATTTCAGGAGATCCGTGGGTTTTTTCACCCAATAGTTTAAAAAGTTTAGATTATAACAGCCAAAACATTGTAGAACAAGTTGCTTTGGTTTTATTTTTTTGTAGAAGAGGAATTTTAAAGAGAGGATTACATCAATAAAGATTATTTTAGCATTTTTTTATCAGTATAAAAATTACTCATACTTTTTTTAGATTGTTTGAAAACTGCAAAGCTGTAAAGACAGAAATAAAATTTGCTGCTAATCTTAATAGCCAAAATTAACCATCGTTAACATTTTTTATATACTTCCTTTCACTCAGTTTGTATGCTTGTATTTCTAACAGAAATTTTTCTCTTTAAGTATTAAAATTACAGGCTTTTTTAGGTATTAAAATTCAGGAAGTTATATTTCCTTGCAACCTTCCACCTCCGAGGCTGAGTCATGAGTCTTATTGTCCTAGGGAAAGAAAGATTGGATTCTACTATGGAAAAAAGAAATCCATGTATCAACTTCCGATGTTAGATTTCTGGAGTCTATTAAAAAAAATCATCATAAAACCTGGCTTTTGGTTTGGACTTTCCTAGGACGCTAGGAAGGAGAAGTCCATAAGGAAAGAGACAGGTTTTCCAAATTTCTGTAGCTACTAATTAACTTATCATGACCTAGACCTGGTGGCACATATCGAAGAGTTCTAATATGTTCCAGGAAAACTCAGGATATAAATTAGAATCATGGACATATTACTTCTTCTGGATCCACTGACTGTGAGAAGAAGGAGAGGGAGCTAGAAGGTTAAAAATGAGCGTTGCAGTCATTGCCAATCCCCAACTTAGGACCAAACTCAAGGGGTTGAGGACAGATAAATGTCATAATATCTAAACTGGTGTGAATGAACTACAGAATATCAGTGTAAGTATTACACTTACCAGTGATTATATGGGAAAGCTAATCAAGAACTGGGATTTTCGCTTGTAGCTGCATCTAACGTAGCACAGAGTATGAAGTGGTGGCAGAAGGCGTTTAGCTATTGAGGCTGAGGCAGGTCCCATCATCCTTGGTTTTGCCTGATATTTTTAAATGATGAAGAAGTTTTATTTGTCCCTTTGTGGATGTATAGGGAAAATAGAAAGACAAGGGATAGACGAGCATCCGTCTAGGGTAAGAAAAAAGAGGTTGCCATGGCTGGTGCATTTATAACTGGAGCAATGTATGGGACCACAGACATCAGTGGTATGACCAGCAGGTTGCCCCAAATAGCAAAAAAGAGCAAGCTGCACCTCATGGGCCACGCTTTTAGAGACCAGTCATTCCAGAGCATGGACCAGTGAAGGTCAGAAGACTCTTCAAGAACATGAAAGCACCTTATTTTCGCATTTCTTTTTATACAATCAGCACCATCTTGGACAAGAACACGTGTGGGAAGAGACAGCATTTATGCCTGACAAATGAGACACTAAAATCTGCCAACTTTAAAGTAAATTATTTTCTTTTTAGTATGGTAGGCCTTGTGAAGGGTTTTATGTTGGTTATAGGAAATAAAGAAACTGCATTTTGTTTGCATATTGTAGTGTGAATAAATTAACTCTGCTATGCATGTGAAATATATATGCAATTTGCAAAATTAAAGATACGTATTCAAAGTTATATACCAATTTTTCACTTATCACTATATCATGAGAATTTTCTATCTTGTAATTATACATGGTAATCAAAATGGCATTTTAATAACTGAATTATATGCAATCATATAGCTGTATTTTGATTTATTAATTTGATTTATTGACAGCCCTTACCCCTAGGTTGTACCCTTAGGATATAATTATGTTTTGCCAAAATAATGAGTCTATAAACATGTTTGTGTATAAATATTTGCCCAGTTGTTGATTCTTTTATTAAAGGTAGAGTCCCGTGAGAAGGATAAGGAGGAATCCTCAGGGAAAGAGTATGAACATCTTAAATGACTGTTGAAATATGTTGCCAAATTGCTTCCTTGAAAATGTTTAACATTTTAAACTCTTGGAAATAGAACACTAAGGTGCTCATTACACCATACCCCTACCAAAATTAAGAATCTATATATATGTCTTATTTTTCTATAGTTGTCACATAGTAAGCTCCCGTGAATATTGGTTGAATAAAAAAAGCAAGCAACCTCATTGTTACTTTAATCTGCATGTGTTTATTACCAGTAAAATTCTCCATTTTACCCTTTAATGACCTTTTTTTCAGAAAGATTAGCCCTGAGCTAACATCTGTGCCCATCTTCTTGTACTTTGTATGTGGGACACCTTCCATAGCATGGCTTGATAAGCAGTGCATAGGTCCACGTCCAGGATCTGGACTGGCGAAGCGAAGCACTCAAACTTAACTGCTACGCTGGCCCTGACTACTTTCTTTTTTTCTCTTTCCTATTAACCCTGAAATTTTATCGTTCTCTTTCATGCATTCAACTGAGTCCCTTCCTTCTTATACTCATGCCCATTGCTGAGTCTTTGCTCAGATAGAACTTCTTGGTATCTCTTTTCTACAAGTTCAAAATTCTCTTAGAGTGAATTTGAATTCTTGTATTATCTTTATTATTATTATTTTGTGCTTTCACTAGACAATGAGACTTTGTGGTATACTGGCTTTGGATTCAGAAAATCTGGGATGAATCTTTGTTCTGGCACATTCCAACTGTGTGATTTTGAGCAAAACTCTTCTCCTTTCCATGGGTCAGTTAACCCATATGTCAGTAACTCATCTACAACATAGCTATTGATAACTACCTTAATGTTTGTATTCACATGTTAATAAATATCTTGTGAGTGTGTACTATGGGCTAGGCTTTATTCCCGGTAACAGGGATAATTGGTCATTCAACTATCAAAGAGTGTGTATGTAATAAGCTTTGCATGTTGTAGGTAGACAGATGATGCTTAGTGATTGTCAGATGGGCAAAACAAAATGGAAGTATTAATATAATCTCTGAGAAACCACATATTTTATACATTATGTACACTTATGTACCATGTGGATCTTCTGACCACCATTTATAAGGTGTTTCATTTTTCTTGCTTTCTCATTGGCAAAGATATGCTTTGCTGAAGCATTTGTATGCTCTCTCACTGTGAGATTTCCCAGTTTGTGAGACGGTTGACTTATGATTCCACTACCAGGGAAGGAGCAGAATTAACTGACCCAGAAAGAGAGACCCAACCTCTGACTTTGACTTCATTGAGATTGTGTGCTGACTACTCAGGCTGACCAATAACAGATATTTTGTCCATTCAGCTCATGTGTCCCCAGGATGTCTATTTCCAGGCATATCCGAACCCTGATAACTATTTCCCAGAATCTCTCCACCCCTGGAGAGAATAATTTGGAAGTCACAGTCCAGCTTAATGCATTTCTATTTAGGGACCTAATGTCTGGCAAAAAAAAAAAAAAAATAGTATCTTTATCATTTATTTAATGCATAAATGGTTCTTATTCTTGTCTGATCCCCCAAACCTTGGCAAAGTAAAGGCCATCCATTAATCACTTTGCCCTCAGTGAAGTGCAGCCATCCAGTCTGTGAGGACTGTAGCTTCATCAGCCAAGCATGTGGCCTGACTCCATAAAACTTGGAACTGAAGTCGTGTTAAGGGCATTATAATTGGCATTTGTTGCAGGTACAGATAATGGAATGAAACAAAAAGAGACCATTTCCCCTTAGATGTAGCAACTTTATTAAGGTAGGAATAGCTTTTCGAAGGGGACATACAGATTTGTAGTGGAAGTGGCAGGTCCCAGCATGAGAACCCCTTGGGGCTATTCACTTAGTGCTGACATATCTAAAGTTCTAGTAAGAGGAGTCTGTGTAACCTCAATCTTAGTAAATCTAAAATAGAACTTATTATCTTCCCCGAAGCCAAATTTTCTTACTTCTAGTTCCCATCAACTATGCCATTCTCCAGACTTCAAGCTATGAAGGCTGGGTGGTCTCTGACTTGCACTTCTCTGTCATCTCTGATATTCACTGGTCAGCACATGATTCAAGAATGACAATTTCTCTGCATCCCCCTGCTGTCTCCATCCGTAGCATCTATTCGACTTATGTTGAGAGTACTTCCAATAGCCTTGTTATCTGGTCCTTCAGGCCACAATCATTCCACATATGTTCCCTTTTATAAATAAATTTCCTCAAATGCCCTTGCCCTTCCTCCAGACTTTCACTTCAGAGATAAGACAATTTTTCTAACATTTATGCCATTATTTCTCTTTGGCTCTCAAGGGCAAACACAATTTGGCACCAACTCTCCTGTCTTATTTCCAACTATTTCTCAAAACCTTCCTTTTCCTAGTTAGCCGTATCCCCTCTCTACCAGCCCTTCACCAATGGATCTTTGCACGTGTTCTTACCACTGGAAGTTCAAATCCAGGTTCCTTCAAATTCCTATTCCAACATTTATTAAAAAGACCAATATTAATTGAGCTACTCCTTTAGCTGGACCCTATTAGACATGTGAGATGTATCATTTGTACCAAGCCTCCTGGGGCTTTCATTTTGAGAACTAAAGATACTGTAAATACATGTGCACAGCCTAGATCTCAATTCTCCATGCTCCTGGGCTCCTTTCCCTAGCTGCTGAAAGCAATGACAGCTGATAGTTCTCAGCTTAGTCTCTCTCCATAACTGCCCTTGGTTGGAAAGAGTGACTTTATCTGAGGTCATGCAGAAGGCTCATGTGCAAAGACTGGTTGATGTAGGGGAAAAACACTCGCTATTAAAAGAGTAAAAGAATATTTTGGATTTAAGGAGGGCCAACTTACCTTCATTTTCAAGTCATTCTGATCATTACTCATAACCCAGCCCAGGAGAGAGCTTGTGGTCCTGGTTATCTATTGCTGTTATGCCATGGCCATTCATACTGCACTTGGACATGGGAATATTCATATGAAGTGCTGTCCTCCACAAGACAGCCTCCATAATGCTCCCCATTGCCATTCCTCTCTGAGATCCTCCACATCAGAGTGATATAGTTTCCACTAACAGCAGAACCTCAAAGTAACATTCCCTTTTGAATCATGGAGAACTTTTCCCTCTCACACGCAATCACAAGATAAGAGGGAAGTTTGTGGAAAGAGAAGCCATGATGAGACGTATTCTTGTCTTCTTTACCATTATGATCTTTGAAGAATGGGGAATAAAGTGAGAAGAAATATGTTATAATGCAATAAAATAAAAGGTAATTCAATGCAGTATTTTAATCATTATTAAACATGCTATATATAACTCTCCAATTTGGAGATAGAGAGTTATAGAAAGCACTAATAATGGCTGAAAATGAATTCCTCCAATCAGGGAGGAAAGGCAAAGAATAAAATTTAAGTATTTTAAATCAAATTATCAAGAAATTTTATGCCACATAGAACCCAATTTTGGAGTTTGAGATGATCGCCTTATTAATAGGGGAACCATAGGTCCTGGGTTGTCATGAATATTCCTGGCTTATACCTACTGTTCCAGAGTAATTATTAATAGCATCCTCTTTTTACTTTCATATTTTCCCCCACTTAGAAGGCAAATTATATGGTCGCCTTATTTATACTTGAATATTACCATAAGATTTTAGTATCTAAGTTTATACTTGCCATCCCAGAGAAATAATTAACAGCATCCTCATTTTTAAAAATTGAGTTGAAATTCACATAACATAAAATTAACCATTTTAAAATGTACAGTTCAGTGGCGTGTAGTACATTCACAATGTTGTGCAATAATCACCTCTATCTAGTTCCAGACATTTTCATCAGCCCCAAAGGAAATCCCATATCCATTAAGCAGTCAATCCCCATTTCTCCCTCGCCAAACCCTTGGCAACCACTAATCTGCTTTCTATCTCTATGAATTCACCTATTCTTGATATTTCATATGAATGAAATTACACACTATGTGGCCTTTTGTGTCTGGCTTCTTTCACTTAGCGTAATGTTTTTGAGTTTCATCCACATCATAGCACATTTCAGTACTTTGTTCCTTTTTATGGCTGAATAGTATTCCATTGTATGGATATATCCCATTTTGTTTATGCATTCATCCATTGGTACGAATTTGTTTTTTCTAACTTTTGGCTGTTGTGATTAGCGCTCCTATGAACATTCCTGTGCAAACATTTGTTTGATTTACTCATTTTCTTGCAAAGTCTATAATGCCATTTGTCACAGATAGTAATGTTTAAGAACTATCATTTTTGTCATTAATATGAACAATTAATTTTGTCATTAACATGAAAAGTAAATATATAATACTCAGACTCGTTCACAAGCTGATTCACCTTCTCAAAAGAAAGGGATTTGTACTTATGAATCATAGCTTGCCATGAGAAAAAAATAATACTTTAAACATGCTGCCCCATGTGAACTATCTTCTTTCAGATTTGATATATAATCTTTTCTCCCTCTAGCCTATCTTAAGCTTGCTAAGCTGTTTTGAAACTTTCCAAATATCCCTTGCAGGTGGAAGGTACAGACAGTGTTCAAATGGAAGAGACTGAGCCTCTTTTTTCCATGGAAAACAGTCTACACGTCAAGGAAATAGACTCTACGTGTTTCTGACTTGTGCCTGCTTGGTCCATCAGGATGTTTTCTGAGACTTCGTTGATGTTCAAGAAGTTTCAAAAGATTAGTCAAGAAGGAAGCTTTGCGAACTGCCGCAAAGCATTTCAGGTCTAATTTGGTTGAGAAACGCATCAACCTTTAGCTTCCTTCTATTGGGGTTCCCTCTGATTAAACAAGTCTGTATAAGAATTTCAGCCCTAAGGATCTTTGATTCTCTACGGATTTTGGCATGATAGTGTATCCTTAAGCTTAAACTACATCAACCATGTAAATAATTAAGGCAGTCTGTCAAACTCAGAGCAAAATCGATTGGTATTTAAACAAGCAGGAAAAACAGAAAGATTTAGGGTCTCAGTGGTTCCAGCTGATAATCAGCCATTAGAAGTAATCTGATAGTTGTTTGATCTCCAATCTCCTTTGCTCATGTTGATACAACATTAGGGTTCTCAAAAGTACGTTATGATTGGGGTCACCCAGTGGTGTAGTGGTTAAGTTCACCTGCTCCACTCTGGCAGCCCGGGGTTGGCAGGCTTGGATCCGGGGCACAGACCTAGCACCGCTTGTCAAGCCACAGTGTAGAGGCTTCCCACATAAAATAGAGGAAGATCGGCACAGATGTTAGCTTAGGGACAATCTTTCTCAAGCAAAAAGAGGAAGATTGGCGACAGATGTTAGCTCAGAGCCAATCTTCCTCATAAGAAAAAAGCCCATACACTGTGATTAATAAAAGTGTATGAAAGCAGTTTAAAAAGATAAAGCTCTCTGTAGTCAGCTAGGGGTGAAATATTGTCTCTTATTTCTCCTTTTCATTTCCCCAAGAGGAACTTTAAGAAGATAACTTTGTACATAGCAAGGGCTCAATAAATACATTTTGAATTAAATTAATTTTCTTTACTATCCTTAATCTCTCTCCATTTATGCGTGATTTAAATCTTAGAAAATAAAACCAGAGCACAAAAATAGGCTTGTGATGAAAAACTATAAGTAAAATGGTTTGAAGATTTTGAAACTCTTCCCAATATTAGCCATTTGAAATTTTCTACTCTCACTATATCTATGGGAACAGAGGGGCAAGAGGAGGTAAACTTGGAAGTTAATCATTTTGGGGTTCTAATTTCTGTTCTGTCATTTATAAGCAACTTGGCAAGGCATTTCCCTCTCTGTGTCTCCATTCCATCTTCCGCCAAATGAGGAAAATAATACTTAATCCATAGGGCTATTGTGAGGCTTAAGTGACATAATATCTCCATAATTACCTGGCACACTGTGCAGAAAAAGGTTAGTCTTAATAAATATTGTTTCTCCTCTTTCCTGACCATTTCTATTGGGGTGGGTATTGAGGAGTATGAAATATTTTCTCTTAGTGCTGCCTTTTTTTAACATAACAAAAACCCAGGGGGAAAACTTAAATGTGAATGTTTACAGACTACGGGAAGACATTTTAGAGTGTTAAATTCTGCTCACAGAGCCTCATCGCATGTATAAATGCCCCAAATTCTGGCTTTGGAGTCTGTTTCAATTCCTTCTCTCACCCCCTCTAAAATCTAGTGAGATTTGAGTAATTTAAGTCTTTTTTTGGATAATGTCTGCCAAGTGACCCATAGCCAGGGTAAGCAATTAAACTCGCACAGTTTATCGACATATATATCAGCACAGATAGAGCAGTTCCTTGTCTTTCTAGACCCTGCTTAATGCAGAAGAAGGCAAGAGAAAGCATTCTGAACTTTTGTTACACTTATCTGTTGTCATTACGAAGTAAAAAATATAACGCAATCTCTAAAGGATTATCCTTTTTTATGAGTAAGGTAACCATAATCAAAACTGTAGTGGCACAAACTATAATTTATTTTGTGTGTGCATCAAGAATAGAGCCCCTCCCAAAGGTGTCTGCTTATCATCGAAGCTCACAGGAAATGATATAAAAATCAGAAAGTCAGTTTCCTGATGTCTAAGGAAAATCCATCTGTGATTTAAACCGGAGTGCTGAAGCGGGCTGTCACTGCCTTCACTCCACATCAGGATGCGATAGCACAGGAGTGGAAAGCTATTTGGAGGACTGGAATCGGAACGTATTGGATATTCCAAGATAATCTTCTCTGGCCACAGAGCTAAAAGTCCCCAGGTCTGGCCTCTCCCCCCAGACAGTGTTTCTGTGATCTTTCACCACCTGGATTCTTTTGGCTCCTTCTTCTGTTATCTGTTTTCTTCTGCACTGGAATAATGTTCTAGATTAGATGATTAGATATCTGCTTAATAAATCACATTTTACTCCTATCTTCTCTAAATTGGAGTTGTGTACCATTTAGTCACATATTTATAGTCTCTGGATTTATCCTTAGAGATAGATAATAAAAGATACTGTGTATAGATATTATCTCTTCAGCTCTCCAAGAGCAAACTGAAGTTCTTTTCAATGCTGAAGAGAGGAGCTTTTCACTTACCTCAGTTATTGATCCTAAATACAACTAAAACTGCTCAGGTGAGGTGCATACGCATGAAAGACACAAGGTATTGTAACTGATATACTCTTCTTTAAGTTTTAAAATCATGTATTCTGTAAATTTTAGAGGGCAGCACTCCTGAGAACAAATTGGGTATCTGAGAACAAATATACAGCAGAGAAGTATTAACTCCTGTTATACATTCTGCTCCTATAAAAAAATAGTTTACCCTCCATCCATATGAGGCTGTTGTTGGAATTAGGCCTTTACACAGCTCTAGGTTCCTCTGTTTCCAGGTTAAATCATAAATTCATAAAGACAGGTTAACGTCCTTTCTCTTTGAAACTCTCTGCCACTTTGAGCACTTAATTAATTATGCAAATATTTTTGAGTGACAGTATGCAAATCTCACTATTAGCTAGCCTTAAAATAATTAATTCCTGTCACTATCAAGGTTTTAACTTATCAACTCCAGTCAAATCTTTGTTTCTTCTCACCTTGGTTCCTAAAATATGGAGCTCTAATCATTGAATCTTTGCTTTTTCTTCTCTCTCTTTTTTCTTTTTTTCATGTTTCACTTTTTGCTCTCTTCTCTCCCTCTTTTCTTTATTTTTTCTTCATTCTTTTGCTCTCTTACCCTCTCTTTTTTTTACTCTTTACCTCTCTCTTTTTCCCTAATAAAACAGTATTTAAGATTACACAGCCGACGAAAGGCATGTGACGCATGATCAGAGTTCAAAAATACAAATGTTATGAATCAGGATAATGGCAGAGAGAGATGAGTGACCATACGCAGGAATTTATGGGACCTGCTGCCATCACTGTTGCTTCTCTTCTGCTCCCATGTGCACGTGCACATTAGGCCATCTTACCTTCTACTATACATAAGCCCCTCTGTGGCTTATTTCTAAGGTTTATTTCTTTCCTTGCCCACTACATTGCATCCCCTCCTAGTCCATTGCTCCAGTTTTCTGCTATCTTTTCTTCACTATCATCATTTCTTCTACTATGGAGAGATACTACTATTTTTTTAATGGTCTCTTGCCTTGAAGTTCCTCCAGTATTGCTTCAGGTTTATTTTGCATCTTCTCTTTTCTCACACCCTATGTCTAACCTGTCAGCAAACTGTTAGCTTTGTCCTAAAGATATATCCAAAATCCCACTACTTATCACTTGTTTCACTCTTCTCACCCTAAAATCAGCTATCCTATCAAGCTAAAATCAGATCTCACCTGGATTATTGGAACAGCCTCCTACGGGATCTCCCACTTCTTGATGACTCATTATTAACACGGGTAACAAACACGATCGTTTCAAAGTTCAAGTCAAATCACAATACTGTTCTGAAATCCATGGCTTTCTAACACAGCAGCTAATATGGCTCTGCCTAATCTGATGACCCTACCACTCTCTCATCTCCTACCTCTTTTAATCTTGCTCACCAAAACTCACTACACTCTTTCTGCTCTTCTTTGAACACTTCAGACGCATTCCTCCGTCGGGGTGTTTGTTGTTGTTTTTCCCTCGCATGTCTTCCTGGCTCTCTCCCTCACTTCTGTCAGGCCTTTGTGCCGAGATCACCTTTCCAGTGAGATCTGTCAGAAGGCCCCTGTCTAAAACTGCAAACTCTCAGACGAATCTGTCGTCTGGATCCTTGGTTTTTCTCAGTTGCACTTGTTATTTATTATCAGAGTAACCATTTGACATGCTATATATTTAACCTAAATTTTTCCCCTCTTTTCTTCTACTAGAAGGTAAGGTCTAAGAAAACTGGTGTTTTCGTTTGTTGGTTTATTTTGTCCTGTTTTGTTCTATGGTTTTGTTTCCTTCTGTATCCATTGCCCTTAGGAAAGGTCCTAGGACTTGGTAAGCACCCAGTAAATACTTACTGAATAAAACAATGAAATGTTCCGAAATCATTTGGAAAGGAGATCTTCAAAGGGAAAACTTGTCATGCTTCCATATTAAGAGAAAGTTGATCCTATTTTTGAAACTGCTTTGATAGCGTTTAATACAGCAAGCTAGGTAACTGAGGGATGTAAATCATCTAATGACTCTCTTTAGTCTGAAACGCTTTCTACTCCATATTGTTCATTTCAAATTATTTTATTCAGAATAATCTTATCTCAAGTTTTAGCTTCTCAGTCAGTGGGACCATCAGTAGAAGGAACTCTACTCTTTTCCTTTTCTTTGTTTTCCTAGTGCTAGTAGAATGCCGCAGCCCTGGTAGATTTTCATTGAATATATGGTGATTAATAGAGGACTTGGTTAATATTAAAATGCATAATATTTTTCTCCAACGTTTCACAAGTCATATTGTGTGACTGCCTCAACAGAGTCTACTTTATGAAATCTTTGGTAAGTTAAGGAATAAAATTCACTGAAAGAGATCCATACTTGATGGCAAATGGAAGTTGAGAGCCAAAAGGATGACAGACATAATGATTTGGAATACAGAGTCTTTCTTCCTCACTGCTTACAACTAACTCCCATTACTCCATTAAGATTTATTTGACTGAAATGTCTGGTTTGGTATTTGTGAGAATGTGTCCAGTTTTCGTTATGCTCATTCTCTTTGGTAGTTTCTCCTTTGCCTGCAGAATCTTCTACGGTAAAAGAGAGACTGGAATGCTAAGGATCTTGTGAAATGCATCAATTTGTGGCTAAACCTAAAAAGAAAAAAAAATCTAATTTCAAATGTAAGCTAGTGCCAAACACAAATGGACAAATGAGAGCTTGTGACTAAATAAGAGAATGTAGAGGGGAAATAATTCACTTCCAATTCTAAGAGAAAAATACACAAAGGAAATTGTTTATCTTTGTGGAACATAATTCACAGGATCACACTAGTTCCCCAATATTTGCTAATCCCATAACTGAGTCTTCACTTCCCATAAAGTGTATGAAAATTGCATTATTTGATTCCAATTTTGTTTAGTCTTATGAATAGAAATTGTGCATTTGCATCTAATAAAAGGTTGATACAACTAATTTGTAAACCAAAAAAAGTATCTTTACTTAGGGTTTTATATCTTTGCCTCCTTCTTAAAGATTATTAAAAGAATGACTAAGATAGAGTCTAAGCAAGATTCTTATTTGGAAATAAAACAAAATTGTATCATAAATGTTATGTAATAATAAGCAGATTATTGTTATAGGTCTGTTTTACTGAGTATATGCTTGCATTTAATATAATGCTACAAACAATTCACAAGAAAAAGGTCTAAAGGTAAATGATCTAATTGTGAAAGCAGAGTTAATTTTATAACACAGCTAAAACAAAATTTGATGGTGATCAAAATATGAAAATGGAAGCAGAGTGAAGCTAATAAAAAGTAGCATGCATAGTTGTGTAGGTAATTTTCTTGGGTGGCATTAAAATGAAATGCAAAGCAAATGAAATAAAAAATCTATTCATTGCCTTATGGAATCATAAATTGCAATGACATTACAATGAAAACAACATGATTTACCCAGTCAAAGCCAATTATGTTAAGGGAAAGAGAACAAAAGGGAAAGCTATGGACATCATAAACACTGTCAGTCCAAATCTTCATCTCTTTGGCATTCAAGCCAAGTTAATCTACTATTTTACATAATTCTTCATAACATGTTCCGGGCTCAGGACAGAGGACTAGGAGTTCAAAAATATAAAAATATCTGTGCTCAGGGACTCTCTTAAGGGTTATTTGTTTTTTGTATTTTCATCTGTCTGTTAGTTTTTATTACCATGCACAGCTTTAATATAGACGCACTATTGTATCTGACAATTATGAAGTTATTTTCTCCCATTTAGTTTCAAATACCCTGCTAGTAAATATGATTTACTCTTCCTTCTAAATTTATTACCTAATAAATGTGCTAAAACCCACATCAAGTAGGAATAATAATTATAGTGTCAAGTGCATAGAGCTAGAAATTATGAGACCTTGGTTCCAGTTGTAGTTTGACAATGATGAGCTGTGTGACCTTGTTCGAGTAATTTCAGTTTTCTTGACTGCCACATGAATTATTTGAACCAGATAATCCTCAATAACTGGTTACAACACTCCATTATTCTATATTTGAATAGTGTTTACAATTGTCAAAGATGTTTCATTTCCTTGATGCAATTTGATCCTCAAAACAACTCCATTTACTAGACGGAGAGGGTGTTAAATGACCTGCGCAAGGTAGAAGGCACATGATTAATAGGATTGGTTAAAAAAGAGATGGCACTGGGGCTGGCCTCATGGCCAGGTGGTTAAGTTCGCGTGCTCCACTTCAGCAGCCAAGGGTTTTCCCAGTTCGGATCCTGGGCGTGGACATGACACCACTCATCACACCATGCTGAGGTGTGGTCCCACATAGCACAACCGGAAGGACCGACAACTAGAACATACAACTATGTACTGAGGCACTTTGGGGAGAAGAAGGAGAAAGAAAAAAAAATAATATTGGCAACAGATGTTAGCTCAGGTGCCGATCTTTAAAAAAAAAGAGATGGTATTGTATTCATAAAATACTTATTGGATATCTACTGTACTTGCCAATGGAGATAGGCAACGAGGAAAAAAGGCATGATATTTCCATCACAGAACTTCCAGTTTAGCATCAAGGATGATCTTTGTTCTACATCCACCCTTTCCGGACAGCAGGATGCTAAGAGGTGCCCTCCAATCTTCTATCAAACACAATCTCAAAAGGCTAAATTGATACAAATAACTAACTAAAAAAAAAGTTAAATTAGGATAATAAAGTCTCTAAAATATTCTGCAAAAAAGAAACCCATTTAACTTTAATTAGCCCAGGTTTACAAGCATATTTAATTGTAAACTACCCACCCACTCGCCTCTCCCTTCCAATTTAGTAACTGCTAACACCTGGTGAAGATGGTTTCCCACAGCAAAGTTTGGGAAACACTGGTTTGAACTAAAGCCCTCATTAGTTGAGGATTGTTGACAAAAGGAACATTATGAGATATCAGACCGGGTTTGGAGCGGTGCTCAGCAAGAGCTAATGGGCTATTTTCTGCATATGCTACTCTTTCAGAAACAACTATTTTGCAAAGAACGATTCTGAAATCCCTTTCAAAGCCATAGTCCTCTCTCTCCTTCTCCCCTTCTCACCATGCTACTCAAAGAGGAAAACAAAGTTGATGGAATACTTCTGCCCAGGGAGTAAAAAGCATTGGTTATTTTTCTGCACAGTTCTCAGTCTTTGACAGAGAAATGGTACATCTAAATAGACACATCTTTCTGTCCATGTGCTATTCCTAAACAAAATACCCTTTTCTTCTTAATTCTCACTTCTTTTTAAAAATAGAAAACATGCTACTTTTTAAACAAATTCCTTGTTTCTTTGACATGTCCACCAATTGTTTTAAATGGAAACATATTCTACTCCAGAAGGAAAACATTATATTTAAACGCTTGCAAGAAAACAAATGGCCAGCAGGTTGCAAATATGGCAAGCCTGTACACGTAAGTACCAAAATAAAATGACAAAAATATAACCCTTAACATCCTTTCACACTTAAATGACCACTGTTTACTCAGGGCTGTAGCAATTTAGTAACTAGAAGCCAAACAAAACGTATGTTGGGTGTTTCCATTCATTAACAGGTGGCCCTCCCTACTTGTCTAGTAATTCCTCCTTTCACCATTGATGAAAACAAAACAATAAGGAAATTCAGTGAAACAGAGTATTTTGGCATTGTTTCCTGGACATCACATTACTTTTAGGTATCTCTTTTCTTATTCAGGGTGTGTATGTTTGTTAATTTGGGTAAGACAAGTGGATAGACAGATAATCAGATATAAAAATAGAAGTGTAGGGAGAGAAAAGTCAGAAATGTAAGCTGAAGTTTGAAGATATATCACTAATTAAGCATTAGTAAAGAAGAGGAAACGACTAGACTTTAGTCTGTGATTTGCTCATAGTCAAGTAACCAAGTTAGACAACTATCTGTTTATTTATTTTAACATTCATAATCACAGTTTTTTCACTTATAAAATGGAATTAGTAGTACCACTGAAGTAAAATTTTTCAGAAAGTTAAAAACATGACTCATGCAAATATAAAATCATCAGATGTTAATAATTTTAACTCAATAATTTAATAAGGAAAATCAGTAAATGTTAAAGGTGGATTTGAAGAATAGACACACATATATACAGACAATTAGTAATATGAAATGAATTTGCTCATAGAAGCAAACTAATTAATATCCTATAGGGCAATAAAATGTAATGTTTGGGATAATCTTTTCTTTAGGATTGAAAGCAATTTTATCTCTGCTAAACAAAATTAATTTGCATTATTGAAGGCAAGAATTATTTGTCTGCCTATAAATTATCTATAATTTAGCTTCTATCCCTGCAAAGTTGATTCCATTTAATTCTTTCAACGTTTTTATTATTCCTAGCTCTAAAATGGTAAAATTGTAACTCATAATCACTAAGCTTTCTCAAAACTGTAACATGCTATATGATCTTTGAAAATGATGAGATAAATGACAACAAAAATTTAGAGCTCAAGATATAAAATATGATACCAGAAATGCTATATATAAAATATTAAAGATGTTTGCAATAAACCATAAGTAACATATTAGAAGATTAACACAATAAAATATGACCTAGAGAAGAGTAAAAATGGCAAAATTAGGCTGAATATCAGTTTGCATGTCCCTGAAATCAGCAAAGTAAGAGTAAGAATTAATGTGGTAGGATAGCACTGTGATATGACATCTGTACATGAGGACGATACAGGCGTGTAGAAACAGAACACCAGTTTTGAATACGCCTTTATAAAAACCATTGACTGAAGCATTACGAGTGAAGCAAATAAGCTATGACAATAAGGAGATATTTATCGAATCAAGGAATAAGAATGTATACATTGCAAAGAAGAGATATTTAAGAAATAAAGGAGTCACAAGGTCAAGTGCCTATGAATACATCTCCGGAGTGCTTGGTTTACACCAAGAAGGCCACATCACCTTGGCTCCATTTCATCACATCCTGATTGGTGCTGAATATTTTCTGTCAGCTCCGAAGCTGCTCTACAAAGATGTTAGTTATCCAGCAGAAGGGAATTCTTCCCAACCATTTTACAGAAAGGACACTACACAGAACTGGAGACTTAGTCCCCACAATCTTTCACTATTTTAATTTTCCTTAACCCTAATGTAAATCCATACAAAAAAGAGGGCATTTTTTGCCAAGTTTTAAGGATTTGTTGTTGTGGTGGTTGTTGTGCTTAGTGTCACTATGACTCTGGTTTCAGAAAAGGCATACAAATGCAGTCCTTTCGACATTTTACATTTGTTGCTTGGGCAAAGGACATATTGATATGTGCAGATTGGGGAGATTTATCACTTAAGAATACTTTCGGCTGAAAATAACAGAAAATCTAACAGTGGTTTAAACAAAAGGGGTTTATTTGCCTCACATAACAAGTGGTCAATGTGTGGAATATTCACCATGGTGCATCTCAATGATGCCACAGAGAGGCAACCTTCTATCCTTCTGCTTTATCATATGCCGTGCTTAGGCTGCAGCTATTTCTCTTAATGTCACACTATTATTGAGACACATGATATACATGATATTCAAAATATCATGTCTAAATTCTCAGGAGGAGGAAAAAAGAGGGAAGAGAAAGAAAAGCTGCCTGAACCAGGAAAGGGAAAAATTGTGACCAGAAGTTCCAGCATAATTTCATTGACATCTAGGTAGACATTATTCTATTACTCACTCATTGCTACAAAGAAATTTGTGCTGCTTAGATGGATCCCATTTCCTGCTCCAAACAAATCAGTCCTTTTTTCCTTAACAGGAAAGAATGGAATATAAACATTATGTAATTTATGGGAAACGGTGTTTAGCTCTTCAGCCACATAAATCAAAATTAAGATGAGAGAGCATTATCTTCAAATATAAAGGATAATTGTATGAATATATCCCTGGAGAAGATTTAGAGACTCTGATTATCATTCATTGATCAAAAAGTTGGTAGATCATGGTTGTCTTTTTTTTCTTTACCAAGTGAGCTATTAGGTAAAGGGACAAGTATAAGAAATATTTGTTATTTATTATATCACAGCAATTCCATAGCACTTTACGTGCTTTTTCTTATTGTATCTTTTCTTCAAGCTTATGAGATGAGGAGAATGCAGTAAGACAATCATAAGATGTTATTACAATAATTTCCTTTGTCTGTAGTTTTGCTTTCTGTGGTTTCAGTTACCCACGGTCAACCATGGTCTGAAAATATTAAATGGAAAATTCCAGAAATAAACAATTTGTATGTTTTAGATTGCACACCATTCTGAGTAGCATGATGAAATCTCACCCTGTTCCGCTCCCTCTCACCTGCAACATGAATGCTCCCTTTGTCCAACGTATCTACACTGGGTACCCTACCAGCCTGTTAGTCACTCAGTAGCTCTCTGGGTTAGCAGATCAATTTTTGTGGTATTGCAGTACTTGTGTTCAAGTAACTCTTATTTTACTTAATAATGGCTGCAAAGCTCAAGAGTAGTGATGCTGACAATTCAAATGTTCTTTTACTGTGCCTAATTTGTAAATTAACCTTATCATAGGCATGTATGTATAGGAAAAAACATAGTATGTACATATAGAATTTGGTACGATCCTCGGTTTCAGGCCTCGACTGGGGATCTTGGACCGTACCCACCGTGACTAAGAGGGGACTACTGTATTTGTCTTTCAAAGTCTGTCTGATTTCATGACTTTTGATCTTGACCATCTTCACATGTGAAATATGACGTTATCAGTGACAAGTTTCGGCAGTTTATAGACTTCAGCTATCAATATAAGCTTAGGTGTCTCAATCTTTCAAAACATTGGAATACATGCTTGTTCTACCACTAATACTCTGGAGATGCGATAGTAATTAGAGCTATGTTATCAGTGATTTGTGTTTGAGCAGGTACTTTCATATGTGAAACCAATTTTCTGATTGTGCCTATATCTTACACTCTAATGAGTAGAAAATGGTTCCTGTTCAGCATAATTTCCTTATCTCATCACTCTTGGAAACTATAGACCTGTTATGTAGAAATACAACACAGAGGAACTGCCAAAAAATCTGGGTGCATGTGTTTGTATGTGTGTGGGCATGTAAGGGATTCGACTTTGTGTACACAATCTGCATATGTCTGTGCAGCTGTGAGGTTTGTGTAACATAGCACTAGGCATGTGGAATGTGTATAGAAGAGATTGAGTACCTTTCTTTAGAATACTAATTATTGATAAAATATGATTACCATTTCTTGGAAACCATATTGAAGTTTAAAGTGTCAGAATTAAAACAAACAAAAAAGCCAACAAATAAGCAAAAATAGATCTCTATTTCCTCTCATCACATTATTACCAAGAAGACTTTAAAATTCCAGTAAAAGGTTGCAGGACGATTTAAGTGCAGTGTTGTAAAAATGCTAACACATAACAAACTCATAGAGTTATGAAAATTAAATTAGTTAAGACTTGCAAAGAATTTAGTATCTAGTGTTTGATAAAAACCTTAAATAAAATCATTCCTATTTATTGTATTTCATGATAACATTAAAAAATATTCCTTTGAGACTCTCAGACTTGCCTATGAGTTGGGCTATAAGCTTAGTTAGCATCCTTGCAAGACCATTTCTACCTTCACAGAAGCCTTGGACTTCACACTCTTGATGATCCATAAGGGTTCCTCTTGGTCATCCCCACCACAGAACTATTTTCTTTTCTAAGACCTCACTCCTAGCCCCAGGGAAAAAGAGCTTGCTACTCTCAAGAATTCTGAGGAGTCTGAGATTTTACCTAGTTTGAAAGCTAACAAGTTGGTTTGCCACAGTATCGTGGATGTTTGTAGAAAACACAAGATTCCTGGGTCAGAGATGAAGCACGGTTTATTTATTCCTCATAACAATAATGTAGCCAAAATATGAGAATTTTTGAGTCAATTTGCCAAGTCCTAATTCTCATAGCGTAACACAAAGAGGGCCAGATGACACCCCCACACGCAGTGGGTTGTATTAACAAAAATGAAATCTGAGTTTAGAGAAGCATTAGCTTTTACAGTGGGTAGTAAGTATGACTGACCTGTACTCCAGAGGGAAATCTTATCTTTATTAAAAAAAACTCTCAGAAAACCAGGGAAAAAGAGGAACTTCCTTACATGATAAAATGTCCAAAATGATATTTAATAGTTAAAAACTGAATGCCTTTCCTCTAAAATTCAGGATTCCAGAAGATGTACCAGAGGCTCTGGGCAGGTGATAAGTCAAGATAAAGAAATAAAAGCCATCCTGATTGTAAAGGAAGAAGCTAAACTTCTTTATTGGCATATGACTTGGTTGCCCATGTAGTAAATCTGATGGAATCTACAAGAAAGCTACTAGAAATAATGTGTGGTTAGAAAGATTGTAGGATACTAGATAAATATAAAAAATAATTGTAATGCTATACACTAGCAATAAACAATTGCAAACTGAAATTTTGAACAAAATTATGTGCAATAGCAAAAATTAAAAGAAATATTCAGGGATTAATCTGATGAACGATGCACAAGACCTATACACTGTAAACTATAAAACATGGCTGAGAGAAATTAAAGAAGATTTAAATAGGTTAACAAGATGGTGGCATAAAATTTATCCACTCTTATCCCGCCTCAGCAACAGTAATTTGGCAGATATCCATGGAAATAAGTGCCTTTATAGGAGTTCTGGGATCTAGGTAGGAAATTGTCAAACCCCAGTGGAACTCAAGATGGAGGAGGACAATTTTGAGAAAGTAGGCCTCTACCCAGGTGGCAAATTCACTGACCGTGGTCCCAGCTATAGACCCAGAAATGGCTCAGTCTCTCTGTGGTCTTGGCTAAAGCCCCAATTGTCCTTGATCCTGGCATCAGCATCATTCACCAAGGGACATGGCAGGGGTCTCACCCACTTGTGCCTCAGGTAACAGACCTGCTGACCTAGGTCCTGACTGTAGACCTCAGTGTGACTCCACTCCCCTACTTAACCATAAGTCCTGTCCATCCTTTGACCTGGCAGGAGACCTGCCCAACGATGCCCTGACACGGGCCCTGTGACCTTAGTCAGCCATGGACCTGGAACAATCCTGGGAGACACATCCTTAGATGTCCCAAGGCAGGTCCTCTTAACTGGGTCTAAATGACACAGCCCTAAACTCAGCCCCAGTCCCTCTCAGCCACAGACTGGGAATGGTCCTGTTCACCCAGGGCCCAGGGAGAGACACATCTGACTGTGCCCCCAGAGTCAGGTCTGCTCACATTGGTCTGAATGCAGATCTGAAGCAGGCCTGTGACCTAGTTCCAGTCCAACTCTGCTGTGGTCTGAGGCCAATCCTTCCTTCCCAGGGACCCACCCAGTCTTCTGCCAATAGCCCTTTCAGGGACAAGAGCAAGCCATGCCCATCTGTGCACCTGGTAACTGGCCTGCTATCTGTAGACCTCAAAGGAGACCCTTGAACTAGCACAAGCCCTATTGACCAAGGTCCTGGAGGCAGTCTCAACCACCCAGGGACCAGACAGAATCCAAATCCCCCTAAGGCCCTGATAACAAGGTCTCCAACTGGGGTGCCTCTGCAGACCCAGCAGCAACCTTGTGATCTGGTCCCAATCTTGCTCAACTCTGACCCTGGAGACAATAGCATTAGCCCAGGGGCTCAACAGGAGAAGATCTTTACTTGCTGAAACCAGTCTATAAATGGAATACTACTCAGAAATAGAAAGAAATGAACTATTGAAATACTCAACAATATGGATGAATGAGTAAGACATGCTGAGAGAAGATGTTTCAATATCACTAAATATTAGGCGAATGCAAATCAAAACTACAATGAGATATCACCTCACAACCATCAAAATGGCTATTATTGAAAAGACAAGAGGGGCCAGCCCCGCTGCCCAGTGGTTAAGTTTGTGTGCTCTGCTTCAGTGGCCCAGGGTTTCACCAGTTTGGATCCTGGGCACAGGCATGGCACCACTCATCAAGCCATGCTGAGGCGGCATTCCACACAGCATAAACAGAAGGACCTATAGCTAGAATATACAACTATGTACTGGGGGTCTTTGGGGAGAAGAAAAAAAAAGATTGGCAACAGATATTAGCTCAGGTGCTAATCTTAGGGGGAAAAAAAAGACAAGAAATAAGTACTGAAAAGGAGTGGAGAAAAGAGAACCCTCTGGTTCTGGAGGAAATGCAAACTAGTGCAGTCACTATGGAAAACAGAATGGAGATTTCTCAAGCAATTAAAAATAGAAGTACCATATGATCCAGCTAGTCTACTTCTGGGTATTTATCCAAAGAACATGAAAATACTAATTCAAAAAGATACATGCACCCCTATGTTCATTGCAGCATTGTTCACAATAGCCGAGACTTGGAAGCAAACCAAGTGCCTATAAACAGATGAATGGATAAAGAAGGTGTGGCACTACTCAGCCATCAAAAAGAGAAAATAATGCCATTTGCAACAACATGGATGGACCTTGAGGGTATTATGCTAAGTGAAATAAGTCAGACAGAGAAAGACAAATGCCCTATGATTTCACTCATAGGTGGAAGATAAACAAACAAACCAAAAAACACACAGATAAGGAGAACAGATGATGGTTAGCAGAAGGGAAGAGAGTGGGGGGGGGGTGAAAAGGGTAAAGGGGCACATGTGTACAAATGGAAACTAGACCTTTGGTGGTGAACACAATGCACTCTTTACGGAAGCCAAAATATAATGAGGTACACCTGAAATTGACACAATATTATAAACCAATGTGGCCTCAATAAAATAGTAAGGAAATTTAAAAATTAAAAAAAAAACCTCATGCTGAGTGAAAAAAAAGCCAAACATAGAAGAATCCAAATTGTATTATTCCTTTTATATAAAATTACAGAAAATGCCAACTAAGCCATAATGATTGAAAACACTTTAGTGGGTGTCTGGGGAAAGAAAGAGAGAAGCAGGAGAGAAAGATTTCAAGGAGACACAAGGAAACTTCTGCATGTCATGGATATATTCACTATCTTGACCATGGTGACACTTTCATAGGTGTATATGCATGTCAAAACTTATCAAATTGTACATTTTAAATATGTGCAGTTTATTGTATAAAATACCTCGATAAAGTTCTTTAAAATAAACAGGAAGAATTCCTTCTCTTCTTTCCCACCTTTCTATCTCCTTCTAGTTATTTTCTTTGGCAGAACTTAATATAGATCCAACAGGCAAAGAATCCAGGAAATGTAGTTTGTAGAGTTTCAGCCCTCACATCACAGAGACAAATTAGAAGTTTCGATTTGCTGCTTAGAAACAATATGTAAACAACAAACACAAATCATCCCTTTACTTACTCACAAACTTTATATATATTTTAACTACCCTACAAAAAAAAAACCAATTTCATGATTTCACCTAACAAAATGGAACTCTACTTTGACAAAGATGCCTTTGTTATCCCTACAAAAAGAAAAGACACAAAGTTTTGTCAGTTATAGTATCATTGTTACGATGTTAATTTCTACCCTATGTGGCAACAGCCCACATGAATATTCTGAGAGAAAAACAGATACATAACCAACAGAATATCCAAGGGAGGACCTTAACAGCATTAGGTTTTTTGGAGGCCTTCCTACTTTCCTACCCATCGTAATCCTAGTCCCTAATCTCTGCCTTATGACTCCAATGTGGTTAACTCTTCTTAAGAATCTGGTTAGATTTTTGTTTGCATTCTGACTGAATTCTTTTCAGAAAAAAACAATCATCTACATTCTTAAGGAAGCCTCTTCATGTCTTGCCTGAGGCTGTGACAACTTTTATGATTTTGTTCTTTTTGTCATAAACATACAGAGTAGGCAAGAACCCCCAGTAAATTCCACCTGTAAATTGATTGGTCAGATCAACAGCACCTGCAATGGCTAACTGTTCCCCCAATTGTATTTTATATAGAATGATGGAAGACATTCTACGTGTTTAATTTAAGACTTTGAGGGGCATTCCATATGTGTGCAGGGTTGTCAGGTAGATGTGGGCTTAAATTTACTCTGGACAGCTCCAAAGACAAAACTGGGAATGGCAAAGAGGAGATCTTTCCAGGGCCAGGCAGCTCCAAGATGTGGTTGCTTTCTGAAGTCGTGATCTGCACATCACTAGAATTGTTCCAGGAAAGACTGAATGATTATCTGTCAGATAGCAAGGATTCTCGCGTGAAGGGGAGGTTGAATTGTTGGATATATGTTCTATAAGGGTGCATCCAACTTTAGAAACTACATGTCTGTTAAGATAAATGGTCTTTAATTTACATTATCGTATAAACATGGTTGATCCTTTGCAAAAGGCACAATTTAATGTTTTCACCATTTGAGGGCAGGATGCAGCTCCTCTCACAGTGTCTCCAGATTTAGATTTTTCCTTCTCATTTCCAAACTGATCTATGTTGGACTCTAACCCACAAGGCTTACTTTCTCTTAAACCAATTCCATAAAGTAACTCAAGCTAAATCAATACAGAATAATCATAGATTCATTTGTTGACTCTATGCCAACATTCTTTCAATTCTTTGCCATTTATTGATGTAGTAAGCATGGAGAACTTTTGCACTGTAACATGACCAGTTTCAGATATATTTCTTAGAGTTCCTTTGCTTTTAGTCTTCAATTCACACCATTAAGTACAGACTATTTTCCCCAAGATATATTATCTTAGGTTTCACATTGTCTTCATCTCCACTTTCCCTCAAATAAATAAATGGTAGCAAATTAGGCTAAGTGGTAGTAATGTTTCTGAAATACTGCTGTTATATAGAAATCATATAGAGTAGTCCCCCTTTACCCATGAGGCGTATGTTCCAAGATCTCCAGTGGATGCCTGAAACCATGGATAATACCAAATCCTATATATACTGTTTTCTCCTATACACACACACCTATGATAAAGTTTAATTTATAAATTAGGCACAGCAAGAGATTAAAAACAATAATTAATAATAAAATGGAACAACTATAACAATACACTGTAATAATATACAGATAACCAAGACAGCTACTAAGTGACTAATGGGCAGGTAACATACGCGGTGAAGACACACTGGACAAAGGGATGATTTAAGTCTAGAGCAGGACAGCATGAAGTCATCACAATACTCAGAACAGTATGCAATTTAAAACTTAAAAAAATTTTCTAACCATTTTGGTGTTCACTTTATCAGCACTTTTTACTTCCTGATCCTTATGAATCCTATATGATAATTGGCTTTACAACATGGAATTATTAATTTTTAATGTGGTGTTTTATGATTTTCATGGTCTGCTAGTGAGTATGCCTAAGGAACAAAAGGAGAAAATAAATTTATTTGTGAAAGCATTTCTATATTTAGTAATTTTTTGTGATTCCATTTTGCTGTTAGTAAAGAAGTTCAACTGATGACATTTTAAGTGAAAATGTGATAGATCCTGCTAAATTCCCTTTATTTCGTTTAGGAGAGCATCATTAACAGGGGCCATGTCTACCTGAGCAAAGTTCAGCTGGATAAGCCTGAAACAGAATAGACCTGCCATGAATGTGGAATTTCTGTTGACTCTCGTGTTCTGTCAATGCCCCCACATGCTGCTGTAGAAGCAAATGATTTAATTCTGGCCCATAAACCACAAAACTAACTGGTTGAATTTTCTTATTATTCAATTAT
The DNA here is from genome assembly GCF_037783145.1 of Equus przewalskii. NCBI lineage: Eukaryota > Metazoa > Chordata > Mammalia > Perissodactyla > Equidae > Equus > Equus przewalskii. The sequence goes on from NC_091837.1 coordinate 64,942,934, forward strand.
TTCAAAATTAGGTTAGTAGGTGATATTCAACATTATGTTTCTGTCCTAATCAGAGCGTGGAAATATAATATCAGTCAATTAACTGGTTGAATATATGGGATTAGGGGTAAGGAATGAGAAAAAGCCCAAAAATTAAATCAGTGGTCTCTAAAGGTTGTAAACTGCGACATTAGTAGCATTTTCCTTGCCATCAACTCTGCTCATCTCCATTTTTCTGTCTGATTTCTCAGACATCCCCTCCCCTCCCCACTGTGCTACTCAAAGTCACACACACCGTCATGATAAAGCTCAAGTTCTTTCAGGCCAAAGTCTTTGGGACTAATGTATATCCCCGCCAGCTATCTGTATTTTAAAATAGAAAAAGAAAGTGGGAGAGAGAGATTTAACTCCACCATGCCACGTGTTCCTGCACAGTTGTACTTTAGAATGAGGGGGGAAACTGAAGTGGATGTAGCACCGGGATAAGAGGCAGGAGATGAGCCATGTGGCCTCATTTCCTGTATTTAAGAAGAGAGAGAACTCCTGCGTGGGTGAGAAGGGTGATCTCAGAGGCCCCTCCTGGTTCTTTGGTCTTTGACAGGGAAGCTAAAGGTTGAGGTCCCACTCACATCTGTTATATTAATAGAGACATTCATTGGAAATTTTCCTCCAGAAGCAGCCATTGTCCTGACATCGTTCCTTTTGACTTCATTTCCTGGATATAGCTTTTGCTGAAATCACAGAAGAAAAACACCACAGTTGCTCTTATCCCCATAGAAATATAATTGACTGCCTACGTTCAACATTACAGAACGCATGGCCAATTTTTTAAGGATGCAGAAAAAAATAATTAGCAACGATGTACTAGTCTCCAAATCCACATTTCATTTGCATTAAATCAGACTTATGAACATCTGATTTTTAAAAATTAGCATTTTATTATCACATAGCATTAAGAGTTGGTACTTTTTTTGGTGACCTCAACTTCAGCAATTCACAAATGAATAGCTTTTTCTTTTCTAATTATTTCAAATTCTCATCTTATATAATGCTCTGGAAATTTCCTATAATCTTTTAGCATATATTTCAGCAGTCTTGATGGAACAAGGGTCAGCACATACATCAGCACGTAATCAACTAAGAGGCTATTAGTAATTACTATGCAGCTCAAAGAGTAATTATGGAGTCTATCGTATACCCTCTCTGCAGTAGGAAGCCCTACCAGGGAAAATTTTCATCTGTGTTCTCCATATCTGATTAGAGACCATCCCTGGATGCTGAGTGACACTTAACTACCCAGCACAAGGAGAGCTCATCATTTCACCTTAAAACTGAGAAATTTATTAGAATTTTTTAAGTTTATGCATATGTTAGGGTTCATTTACAGGAAAGGCCCATCTGAAAATTGTCCAATCAATCCTTCTCAAAGTGAGAGAATAATGAGAGACCTTAAAATTCATAACATGCACCCTGATCTCAGATCATCAGATTAAACAAGGTCACGAACAACTAAAAAGATTTTTTAAATCTCTCTCTTTTCCTACTTACAATAATAATGTCAGTGATCATTTATTTGCCAGGAACTGTACCTGATAATTTAGTAGATTATCACTAATCATCATGACTATGCAAGACAAGTATTAGTGGCCTCATATCACAGAAAAGGAAACCAAGGCTTCACATTTAAGTGACTTGTCCAAGCCAATACAATTATGAAAAGTGAGAAGCCAGGATTCAAACTCAGGTCCCACTTATTTTAATGCCTATATTGTTTACTTGCTGACTCTCCCATCAAACTCTTATTTTATCATTCTTTTCATTGACTTTGTGTCTTTATGTTATACTGATGGATAAGCAAAGGTATTTCTTGGTTTCCATCTATATAGATACCATTAGTAGACATTTTGGATGCTTCTTTTAAGGCTACAACAGACCATAAACACAGTTTAGTCTAATCCTTTATTTCTTAAGTAGAGATGTTAAGGCTAAGTTGCCTTCCAAGGTCACAAAGCTAAGTAGTGCACCCAAAATCTCTGATTCCACTGTACTTTTCATAGCACGAGCAAATTTCTCTCTTTTTTTAGTGCACTTTTCACAAGGATTAAGATGGTGGGGATGACAGTCAATTCAGGGAGAGAAAATTGACACATCCACTCAATAAATATTGAGTGTTTATTAGGCCTTATGCACTGTGCTAGGTACTAGAAAAATAAGGCAAAGGAGACAGATACATTCCCTACTATTAGACACACACAGTCCAGAGGGTTAAACGGGAAATTTTAAATGATACATATGTTGTTATATGAATATCAACATTGTTGATGTTGTTGTTGTTATGTTGCTGTTGAAATGTTATGTGAATATGAATGTCATAACAGTCACAAGGAAAATGTACAGGTACTATTACCACACAAAATTGAGGTTCTCTTGCCCTATATGCATAAAAAAGTCAATTAATTAGGACATCAGCTTTTGGGAGAGAAGTCAGCTTTATTCTGTGAGATGGATCTGCAGGGAGACAGGGGATGTGTGCCCTCAGATCTGTTCCTGATTCAGAATTTGGGGTGAAATTTAAGAGGATAGGGAGAACAGACTGGCATGTGGAAACGCTGGTGGGACAGGTTTTGATTGGTGGGCTTCCAGCATTTATAGTAAGGTTCTAAACACTTATGATGAGGTGGGGAAGGAATTTTAACCCTAGATCTTCCTGAATGAGGGACCCCTCCCTTCTGATAAGAGTGAGACTTTTAAATTCTGGCCGTGTCCTGGTCCTTTGCTTCCATGGGGAGGAAAATCTTTTTGGTTCCTCAGTCATTTCAGGTCAAGACTTCTTCTGTGCAACATGACTTTGCAAATTTTCTGGAAGACAATTTCTTAATTACTCTGTTGATAAGATGGGGTCAGTTGAACTGGTCCTGGAGGGCCCGTGGTTATAGTACTATGAGCATATATGTAATAGAGGGACCTAACCACATGGGAGTATTAGCAAAGGCCTCCCTGAGGAAGGGATGCTTAGTACTGAATCTTAAAGAATAGGATGAGTTACCCAGGTGAAACAGAAAGGAGGAAAGCATTTCAAAATTAAGGAGAAACATAAGATCCAGAAGTGAGAAAGTTAAAGAAACGAGAGGATATGGTTTCAGTGATAAGAGACTCAGTGAGGGCAGGGGATGTAGAATCCACAATGGGCAAGAGGGATAGTAGGATCATACCCCTGATGGCTTGTGAGTAGCTAGGAAAGGAACTATCAAAAGACCTATGAGTAGAAAACAGCAAAACATTGTTAAAGAACATTAAAGATGACCTTGATAAATGGAAAGAAACACTGTGAGTGCTCACTAGAAGATTTATTGTAGGAATGATGTCAGTTCTAACCAAAATAGTAATAGTGTCAGTTCTTACTAGAGAGTTCAATATAGTAATGATGTCAGTCAGAATTCAATATGATTCTAAGACAAATTCACTCTTCCTTGAAAATCAGAAAGTTGATACCAAAATTCATGTGCAAAAATAAGAGTAATTAACATAAAAAAATTTGAAAAATAAGTTGGCTTATATGCTATTGTATATAAAAATATTTACCATAAAACTAGAGTAGTTAAGCTGCATTGTCTTGTAAGAACAACGAGCAAATGCAGCAAGAGCATAGAACAGAAGTCCCAGGAAGGAGCATCGAAATATAAAAACTTGATACATGAGAAAAGGGACTTCAAAAAATTATTGAAAATAGAATGGACTATTCAATAAACAATATTGGAGCTAACAGTTGCGCATACAGAAAATAATAAAATTGGTTCTCTAATATCAGGAATTCTTGGGTGTATTATAGACAAAAAATGTGAAAGTAAAACTCAACATTTTTAAGAGAAAATATAGAATAATTGTCACTATACACTATAAGGAAGGGTGGGCATTCTTAACTTTTTAAAAAATTATCACAAAATAGTTTAGAAAGACAATGGTTCAGTGATTAATAAAACAAACGTCTATATACTTATCAGTAAAACACTAAAATGTGGTTGAAGCCTCCCGTAGGGTTATTCTGAATCTCATTCATTTCTCTTTCCACCAAATCCTCCATCCTTAATATGGCATTTACCATTATCATACGTTCCCATACATATATATATGTAGCCCTACACAAAATATTCTCTTGCTTTCCATAACTTTATGTTGTTGGAATATGTAAGTTGTTTTATAATGTAAGTTTTCTTCTGAAGTTTGATTTTTCTACTAAAAAAATGTAGTATTCTAAAAGCACTATATGAAGCCATCCAATACCAATGTATGAGATATAGATGCTTTATGCTCTATAATAAACTACCATTTGTCCTTGTAAATTGTAGGTGGGATAATTAAACTAAAATAGTTATTCACTTTGGTCTGTGAGATTATAAAGACGAGAAAATAATCTAAGTTTTGTTGAACTACATTTTAGAATTTCAAAAATTATCTTAATTTCATATTAGCACATATTTGTAAGATAAATTATAAGGTAATATAAATTGGAAAAGAGAATATTTAAATATATATCTTTTAATTGATCTATTTAGTTCTTAATCAAGAAACAGGTCAAATATGTCAAATATTGTCAAATATGATAGTAAAAATTAAGAACTTCATTTTGTTGTTCAATAGCTTCTTCCACACTGATAAAATATATAACCCAGTTCTCAGCCTGGGCTACTTATAGGTTGTGTGCAAATATTTTTTTTGTTGGATCTCCTGTATGTGTAATCAATTTGTTTTAAAAAGGAATTATAAAATTCATGGGCCCATGAGAAGTATAGTGATTTATTGATAAAGATTTAGAAAAATAGAAAAGGTAAAAGAAACTTACATTTTTGTTTATTGTGCACTTCATAATGTCCGGAACACATCTTTTTCTGTTCTGATCCAGGAACCATCTTTTTGTGTTATTTATTGTCAAATGCACTGTTCCTAGCTAATTTCATATCTCTCACTGCAATAAAGAGCTAGCAACATTGGTATTACTCACAAAGCCATAGCTCTTTGGATTTTTCTTTTTGCCTCTGCATTTCTCTAATACCGTTTATTTAATGCTAGTTATATCATTACTCATGCTGCATCATTCATTGAGCCACCGTGAACGTTGACTTCTAATGACTCTCTCAAAGGTCGTCACTGTTCTTTTTTGATGATGGCCTCAAATGCAAGTCTTAGCCAGAGTATGCAGGAAAATTAAACTATGCACCTCTGCCCTGCACATGTTGCCACCGATGGAGGGGAGAGAGAAGAAACCCATGGTTGTCTCTCCTAAGGCTTTTGAGATCTTTGCTCAAAACAGGACGTCTTTCTGACTCATGTTCTTTCTTGCATCTAACTGATTTTTTGTTGATGTTCCTTTCCAGGTACCATAAGTGGGATAGACATTCCTTGCACAGATGAAACTGCTTTCACTCTGACCATGGACTTCTTATCTCTCCCCTCCATTGGTGGCAACATGTGTACCTTTTTGTATATTTTGGTGCTCGAATTCCTGCCTTTTAGGTCCAGAGACCTGACAATGCATTTTACCTTTTCCTATTCAAAATTTGCTCTCAGTAAGATCCAAAGTCCATATTTCACATGAGTTTGAATTAGGCCAACATTTCAAAGATTTCACGTGTGAGCAAGCAGGTAAACAGGACATGGGGCAAAGGGGATCTTATCACAACTGCCCAAATTGTACCATGTGGGCAACCTAACAATCTGCTCAGGGATGATTTTTACAGACCACTTTATAAAATCGTTAATGAAATGTTTGTTATTGGACTTTTAACACAAGTTTCCAACTTCTCTCTATTCCAAGACCCTACTAAAATGATAGTAAAGAATAAAAATGTGTAAATCCACCAGAATAAAGAAAACATAAGAAATAGGAGAGAGGCCAAGCTGACAAGAATTTCAACAGTATTTTGGGAAACTGAAAACAAATACAGGGTGATAACTGAAGGAACGGGGGAGACGCTCAGGCCTTATGTTCTGGCAGAGCAGGATATAGATGGTAAGGCACCAATGTGCCCTGAAAAAGAGTAGACACCGAGGCCTTGAAGCCAAAGCAGGGTCTGAAGTGAGACAGAGAGTTAAAGAATGAGGATGGGGGATTGTGTATATAGAATAATCCATCACTACTATCACCACTACAAATGCAGAGAGTAACAGCAGCAAAATTTCTATCTTTTGGGAAAGAAACCTGAGGATTTTTCTTAGAGGAAATTGAACACTTCCAGAAAAAAAGCTATCTTAGTTTTGATACTTTGGTATCTCCAATATAGTTATCAGCTTACCTACTGATCACTCTTAAGTAAAAACCCCATCTATATATACAGAACTGCTAACCCACTTCATGCATTAACTTTAAATATCAATTGACAGTCAACTATGTCTGGCCACATGAAGAAATTTTCCAAAATGAGTAATAGAGGGTACAATAAACAAACAGAAAACATGGAGATGATGGAGCTAATGCATGAAGGCTATCATCAGTAATGACAAATTTGTGCCACGTATGTATGCCAAAATTAAACGTGTGTGTGTATATATATGTGTGTGTGTGTGTGTGTATCCATGTATATGTAGATGTAGATAGGTGTATATGCATGTGTATTGGAGTTCCCTAAGACGATTCCTAGCTTCAATAATTCACCAGGATATTTCACAGAACTTAGTGTATAGTTATACACATGGCTATGGCTTATTAGAGCTAAAGGATACAAGACAAAATCAGCAAAGGGAAAAAAAATGCATGGGGCCAAGACCAGAGGAAGCCAGGTGCGAGCTTCAAAGAGTCTTCTCCCAGTGGAATCATACAGGACATATTTAATTCCCCACCAATGAGTTGTAACAGCATGTGTGTGATGCCACTCTTACCAGTTCTGGGAACGGTGGGAGCCCTCCCAAAATCCATGTTCTCATATTCCAGCCAAGGACTAATCTTGCAAACAGGACTTTCTAAGGATAACATCTACTTTGTTAACTCTTTTCTGAAAAAACATGCTTATATGCAAAAAGGAGAGAAGAAATTTTCAAATAAATAATTAGAAAAATTTCCCAGAGCTCATTATTTTTTTTCAGCAAATATTGGCTAAGGGCTTTCTAAGCTCAACACTATTTTAGGCACTTGGGATACAAAAGTGAAGGAAACAGGCAAAGATCACTGACTTTGTGCATAGTCTAGTGCAGCAAAAGAAAACTGAATATAATAACTTACTAAATTGTTTAAAATTTGAGAAGGTAATATGCTATCAAAAAAATGTAGAGCAAAGCATGGAGAAGCTGAGGTCTGTGGGGGAAGTTTGTAGCATTAAAGAGTTAGAATTGACCTCACTGAGAAGGTCAGATTAAATCAAAGGCCTTGATTTCAACAAAGATGAACGCAGAAATTAAACATTGAGTTTAGTACCACGGAGAATACTGAGGACTTCAACCGGGGCAGTTTCTGTGGAGTGTGCAAGGTAAAGACTATCAAATTTAAAAGAGGATTGGGGTTACACTTTCGATTAAGACAAACAATCACAGTCCACTCTTTATCGCACTGAATGCAGCTATGAAACCTAGAAATAATGCATGGTGCAATTGCTCTCCCTTCTGCCCACCCCACCCTTCAGCTCCTGGCAAACCCTAATCTACTTTCTGTCTCTACGGCTTTCCCTATTCTGGACATTTCACATAAATGGAATCATCCAGTATGTGGCCTTTTGTGTCTGGCTTCTTTCACTTTGCATAATGTTTTCAGGGTTCATGCAGTTGTGACATGAATCACTACTTTATTCCTTCATATGGTTTAATAATATTCCATTGTATGGTTATACCACATTTTGATCATCTATTTGTCAGTTGATGAACATTTGGGTTGTCTTCATTTTTTGGCTATTCTGAATAATGCTGCTATGAGCATTTATGCACACATTTTTGTGTGGGTATATGTTTTCAATCCTCCTGTGTATGTACCTAGCAGCAGAATTGCTGATTTACATGGTAGCTCTATGTTTAACTTTTGAGGAACTGATAAACTATTTTACAAAGTGGCTGCGTGATTTTACATTCCCATCAAAAGTGGATGAAGGTTCCAATTTCTAAATCTTTGCCAACACCTATTATTGTTCGTCTTTTTTGTTATAGCCATCCTGGTGGGTATGCTTCATTTTTTAATCTACTTTACACCTACTTGAAGTCCTGAAGCACCTGGGATAGAATACACCAGGCAAATATTTTGACTGAGTGCATAGATGAATGATTGAAATAAATAACTACTATTCGTGCCTATATAACCCATGTGCAATTAAGTTTTTGTTTGAAATCACTCATTAAAAGATGATTTTATCTTCTATTTTATTATTTTTGGCATTGAAGTCAACCATTCCTTTGGAAATATCCTTCTTGTAAATACTAGAATAAAGTTCAAAATATTCACACTCATTCTTGCAGGCTTCCCTCATGTATCATGAGTTCCACAAAAGTTCACAGCCACTGAACATGGAATTTTAATAAGAATTATTTTAATCTGCTCTAATTTCACCAGCTTCTTTTCCCCTTTTTTCTTTTCTGTCTCTGATTTCAGCCATCATTTTCTGTTTTCTCTCAAATCATAGGCTTTTCAAGGGGACATAAAAGAAAAGCAAAAGCAAAAGGAAGAGTCATTTTGAAAGACAGAGAAATCTGTTCCCACCTCCATTTCTTGGGTCCCCGTGAAGCATTAATGGTGAAGATCCTTTCAAAGTTAGTCAAAGAGGAGCTTGCTCCTCATACACCATTGCTGCACTCACAACACTGGAATGCCCCACAGAGGGGTGTGAAGACAAATTCTCCATTTTGTGTTGCACCTACTAAATGGAACGTATATTGTATTCTAATTTATTGCTAGGGATGCATAGCTTATAAAAATGAGTAAGAACATCATTTATGTCACAATATTCCCATTACCAGTAAAGACCAAATGCAAGTTCACGCCAATAGGAGAAAAAATGAATGCATAGCCTCGCCTGTTTTCTTTTTGTTTATGGTTCGACTCCAGTGCTAAAGGGTTCTTTATTGATTACCAAACAATTAGTTCTCAGTAGTAAATTACAAATACAATGTAACTGATGACTTTCCTCATTGTTCTTCCCTGTTGATGTATTAACTGAAGATTTAGCAGACAATCTATTTATGAGTTTTATTCAGTTGCCTGTATTTGATTGATGTGCTTGGCTATTTGATGTCAGATATTTTCGGCCTTTCAGACAGCTCTGCCACATTTATCTAAATGTAATCACTTATCTATTTGTAACATAGGTTAGAAGACTTGTAAAAACTTTATTGTTTCCATAAGCCAAAGAATTTCTGCATTTGTTGTGCAAAACCATTAAATAATTGCATCATTTCTAGTATATTCCAAATCAAACCATACTGAAAACCCTTACCATATGCCTGTTTTCACAGGGCAAGGTTTTTAGTTAGCTTTTTTTTTCTTTTTAAACATCTGTGTTTGTTTATTGGCAGTATAAATATTTAAAGAGAAGGGAAGAAACCTCAAACTATAAGTGAAATCAGCTTTCTCAGCCCCCTGTTGCTTGAAATAAACTTCATGGAACTTTTCAGTGTGAACATGTAAGAACACTGGGCTGAAGTCAAAAAACGAATGAGTAATCTTTGGACTGTGTTGTTTATTTCAAAAGTAAATGAAGAAGTGGCTTTCTTCAGAAAGAAGTTACATTACAGTTTTATTGGGTGACTAATGTTCTATAACCCAAGCTTTAAACTCTGCTCCAGGGTTGTTAACCAAAGTCTTCAGGAACAAGCTTAATACATTTTTAAAAAATAAGTAAATCATAAAAACTGTCAGAAACAACATCTCTGAAAGAAGCTTTTGGTTAATTGTTATAAGGAAAGATTGGTACAAAATTATTTGGTACCAAATTATTGCTTTGTTTTTTTTTTTCTTCAAGTATATATTGCTTTTCCGCTCTAACGATTACTGTTTAACCATGTAAATTGGTTAAATCATAGCAGAACGTGCATGGGGGTTTCAGCAACTCTTGCTTTGTAGGGCTGTTGGCTAATCTTTTGTGACTTTGTTTTAGCAGATAATTGCATTCATTTTTTTCTTATTCTTCTTCTCCCCAAAGCCCCCCCAGTACATAGTTGTATATTCAATTTGTAGGTCCTTCTGGTTGTGCCATGTGGCACTCCACCTCACCGTGGCCTGACAAGTGGTGCCATGTCCACACCCAGGATCCAAACCTGCAAAACCCTGGGCCACCAAAGCGGAGCATGTGAACTCAACCACTGGGCCACAGGCAAGTCCCAGGTAATTGCATTCTAACTAGAGGCAGGATAATACTGTTGAAGCTGGTGTTTCCTCTGTAACAGGTCCACATGTGAGTGATGTGTGTGTTTGTGTGTGTGTGTATGTCACACACAGGCAGCCAGAAAGTATAAATGTGGAGCTCAGACTTTTTGATATACTTCTTATTTACCTTGCTCAGTTCAAACTAGAAAACTTATAAGCTGAAAAAGGCAAAGGGGATTTGGAGTTTTTATACCATATATAATTATATTAATAAAAAGACCAATATTTGACATGTTGATGGACATCATATGTGTTTCAAATCTGTGAAGGAAAACCAACTACAGTTAACACAGGAGTGGGAAAAAAATGTTCCCTCCAGGCAAGAAAGACCCAAAAGAAACATTTTCTGCCTTTGGTTTTCAGAGGAGACATTGCCTCACTCTCATGTTTTCAACATACTTATTCGTTATAAAGCTGCATCTGGTATTTATATTCATAGATCTTAAGGAGGTAACTCAACCCCATTATTTCACAGTTGAAAATGAGGCCTAAAATTTTCAATATTTCTCTCTGCAAAGTCATGAAGGGAGCTACAGGCTGTCTATTTTGTACGTATGTTTTCACTTATTTGTTCTTTTGACCAGCAGAGTATTTGTGATGCTAATAGGTACATGGAAGAAAGTATCTCTACATTAATGGTCAAATCTGAGATTGTTTGAATCCTATGCACGTCTGTTTTCATACAGAAAATAATAATTAAAAACGTTCTTAATTCTATCAAGGTGGTTGCCATCAGAAAACTTGAATCTGAATTCCAAATCTATCCTTCACCAACTGGGGACTTGGGGTAAGTAACTTCTGATCTCTGTGCCTCAGTTTCCACCTCTGTAAAATGAAGTGTTTGTAGGAGATTCTCACTAGGTTTCTTTCCAGATCTAACAGTTTACGGTATAGGTTCTAACTATGTGTTTGGTAGAATTGTGTGGGATCTTCAAAAATGAGCTAGTTCATGTGAAGCAGGCATTTGCCAGAGCCCAATGTCATCTGCCGTGGAATATGTCCCATTACACATATAATTATTGTTGCACCTGTGATGGCCCCAAGCTCCACGACTAGGATATGCTCAAAGTCACTAACTGGCCAGGTTTTAAAGCAACTGGGCATTTGCAAAGTTATTTCTACCTCATCAATCCTGAAGAAATTCAAAGTCCTAGATTTCCAAAGAGAAAAATTTTGTCCCATAAATTTCACTATACCCTTCACACACTATTCACATTTAACTGAACATTTATTCATGGAAACTTCATGAGTTTTTGGGGCAGATGTTGTAAATTAAAAGGTATAAAAAGGCATACACCCTTTTGTTTTTTTTTGAGGAAGATTAGCCCTGAGCTAACTTCTGCCAATCCTCCTCTTTTTTTCTGAGGAAGACTGGCCCTGAGCTAACATCCATGCTCATCTTCCTCTACTTTATACGTGGGACACCTACCACAGCGTGGCTTACCAGGTGGTGCCATGTCCGCACAGGGATCCGGACTGGCAAGCCCCGGGTCGCCAAGAAGTGGAACATGCCAACTTAACCACTGCGCCACTGGGCCGGCCCCTACACCCTTTTTATGAAAGGTACTTGGGTGGATTATCACCAAAATTTGGGGGGATAGAATCCATCACCTTCTGAGGAGGCTCATTTTTGTGTCAAGATTCATCCTTTTAATAGGATGCCACACGGAAGAACAATTATCTTTGCTGAACCAATTCACATCTATTCAAATGAGGGTTAGACTAGAAATCTGAACATTTGTGTTATGGTACAAATCCTGATACTAAGTAGCCATTTAAGCATTGGTGAGGCATCCAATATCTCTGTTCCTTATAAATCTTGTGTATTAAATGGGCATCTGATTCTTGACATACTTACTCAAAGGATTTGGGTGAGCTTTAAACAACATTATCAATATGCTCAGGGAAAGTTTAAAGTAATGCATGATGGCATGACAATATCTTCAAGAGCCAACTTGTTAAACTTCCTTCTTTCATTTAGGGAATTAAAGTGTTCCCTCCTCCAACAATTTTCATTACTCTTCAGGGTAAAACTGAATACAAACTGCAAACTGGGGCCCCAGGAATCACTACAACAACAACAAACATGGAAAAGAGATCTATGGTCCTATGTTTAGATGTACCAGTAATAATTGATTGTTACTTACACACACACACACACACAAAATCCTGTAAGCCAAAACTGTTTGTACAATTGTTAATTACAGAGCTGATCTCAGGCTGCCTTCTGCATTGTTAAGATAAATATAGCCATCCTGGCAAATTGCTATGCAGTCCAGGCCTTTTTATTTACGTAAATGGAGGAAGATATCTTTTGTCTTTGCAACAATTTTGCTCTAGTGTGAAATATTTATTTCTCTCCATCTATAGTCTTAACTACCACCAAAACTCTTTGCTAATGATTTCAGCTACAGGCTCAGATTTGTTTAATTCTCCATTTTCCAAGTCATTAAAAGTAGGCTCCTTTCCTGAAGGTTTTCCAACAAAGAGAAACTCAGTTCTCTTTAATTAAATCCAGTGGCCTGAAACACCAAAGAGAAGACGTAAATTCAGGGATTCCAACAGGAAGAGACTGCTTAGATCAAAGGAAATTTTCATGTGGTACCAAGTTAAGAATGTGAATTAGAAAAATCCCTGGAGAAAATAAAAAGCTTAGTGTCCCACAGCCTCCCACGCTAAATTTGCACCATTTATTAGCTACATGACTTAGCGCAAGTCATGTTCCACCGCTCTGAGCCAAAATGTTCTCCCCAGTAACAACAACATGATAATATCCAACTCCTGGGCTCTTAGAATGAAGTATGGTATGTAGGAAGAGGAAGAAGCTAAACTTTCATCAGTGTCATATGCCTCAACTTCTTCTAGGCTCTCACATATTCATCTCAATCAATCTTCACATAAGTCCTTTGAAATGTATGCTACTATATGCACTTTACAATGAAGACAGTAAAACATAAGAAAGTTGAAAAATAATTACTGCACGCCCAAAGTCACATAGTTAGTAACTGGAACTGAAAACCACAATTTAACAACAAATCTGCCATACTCCAAAAGGCATGTTCTTTCCAGTAGCCCATGATTTCTTCCGCAGACCTTCCAAAAAATGTTACTTTTATTCATTTGTAAATCACTGGAATGAGCTAGAGAAAAGACTCAAAAACTCCCATCTCTGCTACCAAGTAAAAGGACCTCAGAGCAACAGCACCTAGATTATATAACAATATCATGAGACATTACATGATAGCAAAAAAAATTGATTTTGAGGCCAATGCATTTGATTTCATATCCGAGTTCCACATTGACTAGCTGTGTCTTTTTGCACAAATTATTTAAACCCTCCGAGTCTCCATTTTCTCACTTGTACAACAGGAATTCTAAAAGCCTTATCACAGATTTGTTGTGAAAATTAAGTGAGAGTAATTAGATCAAGAAGGCCAGCTAAGCTGATGTTTCTACTACATCTCCCATCTAAAATCCCACCAAATGGCCTAACAAACAGATTTCAGATAAAGAAACATTAGTGGGAGAAAAAAAGAGTACCATCAGAAAGCTACACATTTTGGAAAATTCTTGAAGGTCAGAAAGTATAATGCATTAGTTCTCCAGAGGAGTAAGACTAGAGAATATCACTTCACCAGCACCATGCGGAAGAAGACTCCTGGGGAGGAAGATTCTATATGGGAGATCTTGAATACAGAGGCAACAGATAAAAGACAAGAAAATCATCTTGGAGAACTAAGAGGGATTGTAACTAATGCTGGGCAAAATAAATACATCTTGGAAAGAGTTACTTCAGGATGCAGTCTAATAAGAGAAAAAAACTGAATTTAAGGAAGAATAAGGAACATCAAAAAATATTGTTGGACAAATTAACTTATCAAACATCTTTAGAAGCAATTTTGAGACATAATGAAAAAATATGATATCACATACACACTGGTAGTGATCCAAGACCTGGAGACAAAGCACATCGTTGATGATCCACTAATGGGAGAATAAAGTAGCCTGCTGTTGAAATTTCCAGACCCCTTCAACGCGTATCCATCTCCTGCTCTTGCCTATGTTGTAGCTGCTTCATGAGTATCAAGTATTTGAGTCCTATGAGTCCTCTTAGCAATTGGATATTTAAAGTAATTAATAAGTAGTAATCACAATATACATTCTCTTTTTCTTGAGTGCAGGGTCTACATTTAGGTATGTGTAACCTCAGGCTCTGCTGAAACCAGGTACAAGTCATAAATCCATCAATAATGCTACCACCAAAAACTCACACACCAATGGTTGCCAAACATCACTTACCTTTAGTTAGTACATTCTGTCACTTTGACCAAGGGTCATTACTTGGCTTCACATATCCGCAAGAGAAGCATGTGGTCATTCCTGATTGGTTCATATTTACCCATCCTATAAACATTGTATCTTCAAAGTTATATGGAGCAATCGAAATTTTATGGATGTATTATATCCAAATAAAACTCAGTAAATCATGAAGAACAGAAATCATACAAATCATATTATTTTATTATAATAAGATAGAATCAGAAAAAAATAGTCCCTTTCAGATTTAGGAAACATTTTGTATCTCTATTTTATCTGTGAACTTATCAAAAATACAGGTTGAGATTTATCACATATTTTAAGGAATATTTCAATTGTACTGAAAACGGAGTGATTATTTCAATAGGGCACCAAAAACCATTTGATGGAATTTGATTCCCATTCATGATAAATGAATCTTATTAGAAAAATAAGATTATAAAGAAATTTCCAAAATGTCTTAAAAAGTATGTATGAAATGTCTACAAAAGCATCATTATTTTTGGTAAAGATTTAAGCATTAAAAACAGGAAAGTAAAAATGCTGCTATCACATCCAGGATTCATTCGTACAGGAAACTATGGTCAAGACAGCTAGACAAGCAGAAGAAATAAGCAAGATACTAATTGGAAAGAAACAAAGATAACCATATTTATGGACTAGACAGTTGTAAATCAATAAAATATACCAGAATAAATGATTAACACAAAAAAACCAACAATACTATGAGAAGGTTGTACAGTACTTAACATGTACCAGACGGTGTTCTAAGTCTCTAGACATATCAAAACACATATTCTGTATAACAAATGAATAAGGTTTTACCTATTATTATCCCATTTTACAGTTGAGGAAACCCAGGTGCACACTGGCTACATCAGACAAATTATGAGTGACTGAGGAAGGATTTGAACTCAAGCAATCTGGCTGCAGAGCTTGTATACTTTACCATGCTGAGTTTTTCATTGCACTAGAAATAACCAAAAGAAAATGCAATTGTAATAATGTTCCAACAGGAGAAATCATTAAATACTCAAGAATTAATCTACCAGGAGAAAGGCCCATTAAAAAATAGGCAGAAATAGCCAAGAAAATTTTGAGACAGAACAAAATAATGAATGATGTGCTATTCCAGGCAATACAATTATACAGGTAAAGCTCTATTAATTAAATCCAGGGAAACAATATGTAATTGGTGTAGGAATAAACAAATAGATCAATGAAACAAAAGAAAAGTAAGAAACATGATTATATATGTAATATAGTTTTGATAAAAGTGACGTTGTGTATCTAAGGAAAAAGAACATATTTAAAAGTGCTTAGATGATTAAGTGTTTATCTGTGAAGATAAACATCCACAGTCTTTCCTCATTCTTTACACAGAAAAATAAATTACATGTGGACTGCATAGCTGAAAATAATAAATGTAAACAAATTAAAAGAAAATATAGAAAGATATTTTAGTAAATTTGTGGTAAGAAGGCTTTCCTAAGAAAGATATGAAACCCAGAAGCCATAAAGCTAAAGCTAATAGATTTAATTATAAAAAAGTTCCCATATGATGAAACACACCAATAACCGAGTCAAAAAAAAGGGAAATATTCTCAAGAAAAAAATTGCAACGTATATAATAACCAAATTAATATCTAGAATATATAGAGAACTCCTAAAATCAATTGAGTAAAAAAAGAAAGTTACAAACAAGAAACTTGCATAAGGAAAAATATAAACGGCCAATTATGCGTAAAAAAAGATGTTTACTTTCTCTAATAGGAGCATAATATTAAATATTATTTGTACTCATCTGTATTAGTTTTCAATTGCTTCCATAATAAGTTACCAGAAACTTGGTGGCTTAAAACAACATGAATTTATCATCTTGCAGTTCTGGTGGTCAGAGGTCTGACCCACTGGGCTAAAGTCAAGGGGAGACAGGCCTGCGTTTCTTTCTGGGGGCTATAGGGGAGATTTTGTTTTCTCGTCTTTTCCAGTTTCTAGAAGCTTCCCACTATGCTCCTATGATTCAATTCATGTTACTTTAGGTTGCCTGCCATCTGAGGTCCCAGTAGGAGGGATGTTTTGGGATAGGTGGGTCATATCAATATATCTCAGCATCTTACAACCATGCATAAGATTGTCTCAAAATATAAGGACTTTCTATTGCTTAACATACTGATCATTTTAGAATTCTAACTTACTTCATGTTATACTGAAAACTTTGTCTTGATGTGTTTTCTTTTTTTTAGCTGATTTTTTTCTCTAACTTGTCAGCAATCTTTTCATTGAGAAGATAAACTTGCAATTCTGTGTTGTATTCCATCTCGAAGCATGCTACCCATAGCACTAAGTTTGGTGCTGGAACTATATTGCATTAGAACTCAATATAATTTGATAACAACGACAGAATATTAAAGTCGGAATCAGTCTTAGGTATTGTCAGCCCAGTTTACTCATTAAGGAACTATTAGCATTTTGTGGGGGGCAATCCTTTGCTGTTCAGGAACTTTCCAAAGAGTAGTACATTTAACACACTCTTGAATTTCCCTCATAAGAACAGCAAAAACACCCACAGATATTTCCAAATTTATCTTTCCAAATGGATAGTTGGGAAGACTCAGGCTGAGAAAAGTGAAGAAACTAGCTGAAATCATATTTGTGATGACTGAAGAGAGAAGATAAAAGCCAATATTTTTTGACTCCCTCTCCTATTTCCTTTCTGTTATTCTGTTTCATAGACTTGTTTCCAAAACGCTACCTTTACATAGTCAACTAAACTTTCTATCTATTTTCCAATATAATTCAGTGACCAATTCATTATTCCATTAGCTTCTTGATTCCTTTATTGTTATGAATGTATTTTAATGTGGTAGCACATATATGTAATAATTTTAAAAATCAGTCTCAGGGGGAAAATCATGTTTCACTCTATTCTGCCTTATGAATTATTCTTTTATTGATTAAGAGAGATATATATTGGTAAATCTGCTTAATTATGATATAAAAGTAGGAATTTAAAATAAATTAGGTTGGATCGCTTCTCAATTTGATAAGAAAATTAGCATGAAATTTGTCCTTTACCAATAAAACTATCATCTGAAGGAAGAAATAAGGTTGTTGTTTTGCAGTGACACAAAAGTATACATACACTAAAATTTAAGCCAGAAAAACATGTGTCTTGCCAACATAATAGCAAACTGCTACATTTTTTTTTAGATTTTTATGAGAGATAGCACATATCACGTAAGTAATGGAATTCAAAAATCTAAAATATTTGTATTATATAAACATCTGAAAGATATTAACAGTCATCCCAATCATTGATTTATTCAACCGTTACCCTGAAAGACTACAATTATACATGAAAAACGTAAATTCTTCTGGAGAAGAAATTTTTGGTTATGTCCAAGGAAAAATCTTGATGGGAAGCTGAGAACACAAACATAAAGCAAAACACAAGACTACAGAGACCTGAGGATAGCAGAGGGAAATTTGATGGTATCAACCAGTGAAAGAAACTCCCCTCCTTCTATAGATGACATCAGAAAGTAGTTTAGGATCGTTTACTTCAATTCAAGTGTAGGCTAGAAAGGAACAGGGGCTTCATGGTCTGTAGATTGAATGGACCAAGATCTGAGCCTCTTACGGCAAAGAGGTGCCTAGCTGGAATGCCTAGCTGGAGCTGATCCAAAAAGATTTCTGCTTAGCTGCAAAATATTGATGTATATCACATGCTAATGATAGCATTCAGGAAGAAATCAGCTTTGCATCTCAATGACTATCAAGGCACATGTGCCCATTACAAACAGAAGCCAGCAAATGCACAGGACTCTTTAGAAACTTAGCAAGACTGAACACAGAAGCAAAGCCACTCAATAGATATCCTTTTGACAAATCAGTAGTGGAATGAAGGGGCCACAATTGTTGGTTAACTAAAAGAGTTACATAAACAAGTAGTTGTCAGTTTCTATATGCTGTCTAACCGCTTAATGCTTAATATTAGCATAATATTTTATTTCCTACTAATTAAACTGAATATAATTTGTTGTAAGAGTGCTTGTCTAGTATTTTAGCTGTTGCCAGAAAGTGCTGGGAAAAAGGAAATATGCCTCCTGGCAAAAGTCCATGAGACTAATTATCCAAAGAAATTCATGCCACAAATGCAACTAATTGAGGTATTATCTGCATAGGTGAAAACAAAACTCTTAATTGGACTTTGTACAATATTCATCCAAAAGCTATTGCACCCCAAGGTTGTGTTTGAGATGGGTTTACTCCAAGCAAATGCTTTTATTTAAGGTTAAGATTGACACCACAGAAGTCAGCAAAAAGAAATACTGGTTCCCAAACAAACGATGGCTCATAAAAGTGCATAAAGCTTGTCTAAAGCCCCCTCTACTCGGTCTCTCTTCACCCAGCCCAACAGGTGCATGTGCCTGTTCTTGAGATTCCAGTGCAAATAATAATAATAATAATAAATAGTAATAATACCCTTGTTCCACAGCTGTGGCTGAACTAGCCATAGTTACCCAATGGCCTTCCTGTGCCTCATGAGTCCCTCAATATAGCAGACCAGCAAGCCCCAAGAATACTGTCTTCTCTTAAATCTTTCTCTGTGTGACAGATACATATTAAGAAAAGTGATTTATTTCCCCATCTTTCAAAGAGCACAAGTTCATCAAAACAGCATGGGACTATTGAAGATAGAATAGATGAGTTCAGACACTGACAGGAGTGAGAAGATTGTTTTTGTTACCCACCTGCTCTGCACATGTCTCCTGTACAAGGCTCCTTCCTTGGGCTGCCTACTGAAGGCCTTCCTACAGCAATGTTTTCTGTAGCTATCATCAAAGAAGTAATATTTAGATTTTTTTGGTTATCTACCATGTACTCGGCACTCTAAACACATAATCTTATTTAATCATTAGAAGAAACTTTGTAATACATTGTTATCCCCTTTTTGAAGTGAAGAAACTAAAGCTGAGAGAAACAGATAACTTGCCAGCCCTGGTGGTCTAGTAGTTAAGGTTCCATGCGCTCCCTGCTGTGACCTGGGTTCATTTTCTGGTCAGGGAACCACACCACCAGTCTGTCAGTTGTCATACTGTGGCAGTTGCTGTGATGCTGAAAGTTATGCCACCAGTAGTTCAAATACCAGCAGAGTCACCCATGGTGGACAGGTTTCAGTGGAGCTTCCAGACTAAGTCCGACTAGGAAGGACCTGGCCACTTACTTCCAAAAAATTGTCCATGAAAACCCTATAAATAGCAGTGGAGGATTGTCTGATGCAGCACCAGTAGGTGAGAGGATGGCGCAAAAAGACCGGGTAGGGTTCTGCTCTGCTGTCCACAGGATCTCTAGGACTTGGAATCCACCCGACTGGCACTAACAACAACAAAATAAATAACTCGCTAAAAGTCACAATTCTGTACAGAATTATTAAGTGGCAGATGGTAACCTTGAACTCAGATCTTATAAATTAAAGTCAAAACTGAGGCTTTGTCATCAGAGACATTTGGGGGTGACTGTCCACTCTGCTCTTTCCCAAAGACTTGTTTCCTCAGTAATAACAATACTAATGGTAGATAATAAGAGTACTAACATCACAGAATTGGTAGGATGATTAAATTAGATATTTTATGTCCAAATGTATGAATTATTTATATACAAACAGTAAATATTTGATAAGAGTTAATTACTTTTATAATTACAACTTGAATTATTTTATCTCCTGCTGCTCCTCCCTTTAATTTAGTAAATCTTACTTTGTGCCAAGTACTGTTCAAGATGGGGATGATCCATTCTCAAAGAGTACGCAGACCCTGGGGAGGTAGCCATGAAAGAAAAATTATTTGAAATGTACACGCTACAACGGAGACTGATATGGGCCAAGCTTGACGGAAGGCAAGTGAGCATCAAGGCTCAAATCCTGTGGGGAAGAGGATTGATTATAGGAGGCTTCAGAAAGGAACCTTGACATTCCCTGAAGATTAGGGAATTTTTTCCCTTAGTACTTTATTGATATTACTCTCCTGTCTTTGCGCGTGTGTTACTTCCACCGGGAGATGTGCTGTAATTCTTAGCTTGGTTCCTCTCTGCATAGTGTGTCTTTTTGCTCCCTGGCTGCTTTTAAGTTTTTGGGTTTTTTATCACTTCTTTTAAGCAATTTGTTTATGACGTGTCTTGGCATAGTTTTCTTCTGTTTTCTTCTTCTTGAGGATCATTGAGCTTCTTGAATCTATGAGTTTATAGTTTTCATCAAATTTGGGAATTTTTGGACCTCTCTTCCTTAAAATATTTTTTCCATTCTTTCCTCGCCCTCCTTTGGAAACTCCAAATGCACGTATATAGGCCACCTGATGCTGTCCCACCACTCTCTTAATCTTTGGGTTTTTTTGTTGTTATTGTTCTTTTCTTGGTATAATTTCTACTATTATGCCTTTGAGTTTGATAATTTTTTCTTCTTCAAATTTTAATCTTTTGTTAATGAAATTCAGTGTATTTTTATAAACTTAGACATGGAGTTTTCCTCTCTAGAAGTCAACCTGGATGTTTATCTCTTCCCTGACTCTACCTTAACACGCTCAGTCTTTTCTTTCTTAAACATATGGAATATAGTTATCATAATTATTTTAAGATCCTTGTCTATTAATTCCACTATCTGTGTCATGTCTGGATCTTTTTCTACTGATTGGCTTTTCACCTCTTTAAGTGTCATATTTTCCTGTTTCTTTGCATATCTAGTAATTTATGACTAGATCCCAAAACACTGTAATTTTACCTTGTTGGGCTCTGGAGTTTTTGTGTTTCTATAAATATTCGCGTGCTTTGTTCTGAGATACAACTATACTACTTAGAAATGCTTTCATCCATTTATGCCTTGCTTTCATGCTTTGTGAGACTGATTGCAAACAGTGTTTCATCTAGGGCTAATGTTTTCCCCACTACTGAGAAAACACTTTTCTGAGTACTGTACCAAATGTCTCATGAATTACGAAGTTTTTCTATTCTGGTTTGTGAGAATACAAACTATTATTGGTTTTATAAGATATCAAAGGATTGTTCTTTCTGCTCCTTTTCCCCAGTCCTGAAGTAGTTTTCATACACAAATGCACTGATCAGCACTCAGTTGAAAACTCGTGGGGGCCTCTGCCGACATCCAGACTCTCTCTTTGTGCAGCTTTCTTCTGTCTCACACTCTGTCCTGTGAACTCAGGCTACCTCAGTCTACCTTCATTCTTCACTCTGTCTCCTCAGCACAGAGAAATTGTTATGCTCCAGTTGCATAGCCCCTCTACGTGCTGCAGCCCAGAAACTCTAGGATGGGGCACACAGTCTTTGTTTGCTTCACTTTTCTCAGAAATCTCTATCCTTTGCTAGAGGACATCCAATGTCTAAGAAACATTGTTTCATATATTTTGTCTTATTTTTTGGTTTTATCATTTGAGATAACATATCTAGTCCCTATTAGTCCATTATGACCAGAAGCGGAAGCTCCTGAATACATCCATTTTAAGATGCCTATTAGATCTCCAAGCAAAGATGTCAAGTAAGCATGTGAATATTTGGATCTCAAGTCCAGGGTGGTCATCTACTAGATCATATCAAGGATGAGTATGAAAAGGGGAGAGAGTTATAAGAACTGAGTCTTGGGCCACTCTAGAGTTTAGAAGTCAAGGAGATAAAAAGGAGCTTATAAAAAAGAGAGAAGAAAGAGACAAAAAGTAATAGGAAAATTAGGCACATGAAGGATCCTTTGAGTCAAGTGAGGAAAATATTTTAAGGAGGAGAGTAATGTCAAATGCTCTAGATGTTCCAAGTATGATGAAAACCAAAAAATTATTTTGGACTTAACAACACGGAGGTTGTTGATGTTGATAAGGGCAGTTTATGTAGAGTATGAAGGGGGAAAGACTGGAGTGAGTCCAAGAGAAAAATGAGTATACAGAACTCTTTCAAGAGGTTTTGATTTAAAGAGAAGGAAAGACAAGGAGAAGTAGCCAGACAAAGAAGGTAGGGTCAAGAGAGTTTTTATGTTTTAAGATGGGAAAAATAATAGTATGCTTATTTGGTGATGGGAATGAATCACTAGGGAGAGAAAAAAAATGCTACTGTTGGAGAGATGGGGAGGGGAGGATTATTGAAGCAATGTCCTTGAGTGGGTCAGAAATGATAGGAACCAACAGACAAATCAACAGGTGGCCTTAGCTAGGAGTATGCATATTTCATCTATAATGCCAATAGAGCGTAATGAGTACTACAGTAGATGGGATAGATAGATAGGCAGGATTTTCTGGAAATTTATTTGATAGCTTAAGTTTTCTCAGTGAAGTAGAGTCGTCAGCTTTTATTGACAATACCAGAAGGGATGTTGCAGGTTTGAGAGAGGAGCCAGTAGGAAGTATCTAGCCAGGGGAGTGGGAGAGAAAAGGACTAGGGCATTATAGTCTGATAGTCTGATTACCGGGCATCATTAATGTTCCACTTGAGTTTAGTGATCAGTGAGACCAGTCACATGGTTGTGCATCTTTCTTGACCCACATTTAGCTATGCAGGCACACATTCAGAATATTTGGGAAATTGGGTTTAACCAGGGTTATAGTCTTGCTAAGGTGGTACAATGAAATAAGAAAATGGCAATTGACTTGAGGGAGTAGCAAAGAGTGTTTATAAGGTTTGACTATGGAGTGTAAGCTGGATAGGAGGTAAGGAAGGACATGAGAAAAGTAAAGTATAGTAAAAATTATAAAGCAGTAACGAACAAACATAGTGCAGGCATTCTTAGATGTGCTTTCACTTAGTAGAAGGATCAGTGGTTGGAAGAAATAGCCCGGTCAAAGAATTGTTGGAATTGGTTTACTAAAGAGAATAAATTGAAAAGACAGCAGGGGGCAGCAGGAGAGCCTGAGTGTTTAATCTCTTGGTCAGTCTTTCTCAAACTTTAGCATTAGAATTACTTGCAGGCCTTGATAAAACTCAGATTTCTGGAGCCCCTCCCAGAGTTTCTGATTCACTAGGTCTAACAAATTCCTGGGTGATGCCTGATGGTGCTGATCCAGGGACCACAGCTTGAGAACTACTGTTCTATACCTATCAGAACCCTGCATTCCAGTTTGCTGTCACTTGGGAAAGCAAGAGAAAAATTAATTCATATTGGAATGTGAATAGTTGAAAATAACTGAAAATGTGAGGTTTCAAATAATTAATATACACATATTTGTGTGTGTGTGTGTTCTATTAGGGATTCTTGCTGTCATAATTCCATAATAAAAAACAATGCAATTTAAGTTGTTGAATTTCAGGTACCCTAAAAAATTAAATCTCAAGCCTGGTACTCACCCATACAGCATGAAATCATCTCTCTGTGCAAATGATTTTAAGGAAAATTTCCTTTGATGATAAAAATCTATTTCAGCTGTTAATTGGTCCTTGTTTTCCCACTATTGGATTAATTCCTTTACTTAAGTTTTTTATTTATTTTAAAATATGGAAATCAGAATGTGGAAGATTTGCCAGTCACTGGCAGCTTATTTCAAATAAGGAGTCTGGGAAAAATACTTACTAAATATTTAACTAAATTAATCACCAGAAAATAGAAGGGAGTATGGTGACCTAACTGGCTGAAAAAGGGCATGTGGAGAAAGAGAATGGAGATTACATTTCTACGAACGGCCAATGGTTCAAACAGGGAATCTCCAGGCAGCTGCTTGTAATTTCACTGATGGAGCTACATGACAAATATGTCATCTAAATCTACATCTATTCTATGCAGTTCAGTCCAACAAGGTGTATAATATTGAGGAAGGCACATATTAGGATTACCATAGTTAATTATGGAAAGCTATCTATCCAAGGGGCTAATTAATGGATGGCAAGCTATGGCCCCTGGGCCATATCTGGTGAACTACCAGGTTATTACAGAGTATTATTGGAACACAGCCATGCCCATTAGTTTACATTTTGTCTGTGGTTACTTTCCTACTGCAAGAGCAGAATTAAATACTTGAGACAGATAGTATGGCCCACAAAGCCTAAAATATTTATAGCCTGACACTTTACAAAAAACGTTTGCTGCCCCCTGGACAAGATTATGGACAGCATGAACCAGATGTTTTGGATTCCTGTGTTTCTTGCATGTCAAAAACTAATCATTCTTGGTCTAATATTGAAATCAATCCAAAATCCAATAAAGTGAAGAAAATACAATATAAGGGCCTTTGATGTATCTTTTCGTACTACTGATTTTCACAATCAAGTTGATGAAACCCTTTGAGGCATATATTCTAGATGTTATGTGTATGTTACTTTTCTACCACACCATGTAATGTGTTTTTGTTTTAGATAGGGTATTGTAATTTTTCATAACTCCAGTGATAGTGTAGGGATTTCTCTCTCTCTACCCCTTCCCCTTTTCTCTTTCTCTCTCTCACCTCTTTCTCTGTATCAAGAAGTTAGTTGTAAACAGTGACGATCTCATCTTTATCTTTGAATGTGTCAACGACACTTTTTATTTTCTCATTTATTTATCCCAGTTTTCTCCTCATTGATGATGGGAAATTGTAGCATGGAGGAAAAAGAAATAAATCTCTATCGGATGCCTATTACGGGCCAGACATTGTATTAGCTCATTTACAAAAACAATCTAACTTAATTCACTGAATAATCTTGCAAGGCAATTTCTTTCTCTGTCTAAAGTTTCTAGACAGGTTAAAAGCTGAGAATTAAACCAGATCCATGAGACACAAAGCCCATGTTTTCTTCACTATATCTGTTAACATATTTTATAGTAACCTTGAGTTAATAGAGTATCTGTTATGGGAAGATAATTAAAGATTCTTATTTTTATTTTCCAGGATCTCAAAGATTAGGAGCCATCTATAATACACGATCAAGGTTAGCACTAAATGCACATGGATATAAAACATGCTAATAGCAATTTGAGACACCACAGGAAGGCCCTGTGATACAAAGTCATGTATTCATTTGTTTATCCTGATTCAATCATGAAACTATTGAGCCCTTACTCTGAGACGAGGACTGTGTTATATGCTTGGAATTCAATTTTGAACTTGACACTGGTATGGACTAAATGTTTGCACTCCCTCTCAAATTTGAATCCCTAATCCTCATTGTGATGGTATTTGGAGCTGGAGCCTTTAGGAGGTAATTAGGATTAGATTAAGTCATGTGGCTGGAGCTCCCATGATGGGATTAGAGCCTTTGTAAGTGGATGATAAGGCTCTGTCTCTCCATCATGTGAGAATGCAAGGAGAAGTCTGCCATCTGCAAACCGGGAAGAGTGCTCTCACTAGAAACCAAATGCCCAGCACCCTGATCTTGGACTTCCCATCTGCCAGAACTGTGAGCAATAAATTTCTGCTGTCTACGCCACCCAGTCTATGGTATTTTGTTATAGCAGCCTAAACTAAGACAGACACTCTTCCTGCTCTTACAGAATTTTTGTGTTAAAAGTCTGAGACCTCGTAAAAGTATGTGAGCCTCTTTTATAGTTATGTCAATTCATAAGTTATAGATTCCTTTCAAAACTTTATGTAATGCTCATCTCATCTGTGGGAAATGAAATAGGTCTTGTTATTTCAAACATCTGATAGTATACTGAGCCTCATATGTGATAGATTTCAGTAGCATATCCATAGCTTGTATGTGGGAGTGTTGGGATGAAAACTTGAATCTCTGAATCCAGACCCAACACTCCATTCACTATACTACAACAAACACTTTTTTAATTAAATAATCCTACAGTCCACATTTAGCAATGCATTAGATATTACTGGAAGTTATTTCCATAGATAAATTTTGGTCCTAAGGGAATTGTTCTAATTCAAACCCAAAAAGCAGAAGGCTAGGACTAGGAAGGATCCAAGAGATTATTTTAGACTAACTTACTTATTTCACAGATGAAGAAACAGAAACTCAGGGAAATTATGTGAACTATAGCCAGTCAGTGAAAGAGCCATTGAGCCTCTTAATTGCATTTCAACCCTCTTTCCGGTGCCCTAGGAAGACTTTTTCCCAGCATTAGTATCCCTGCTATTAAATGCTGCCTTTACTGTGTTTAATGGGGTTGTGTGATCAACTTTTATATTCTAGTAATCCAGATCCATTTGCCTGGATGAAAAATTTTGTTCTCATCTTCTCTTTTATTCATCAAAATGCCAAAGAAAGCTCATACTGAACTATTACATATCCTAAAATGTTATTGCTCACATTTATGTTCTCTTGTTCCAGGAGGGAAAAAACACTATTAAATTATAACGAATCTGTTTGTAATGTATTCCACAGCTTTACGATGGTCTGAAATGTGAGCTTGATGATAGGCATCTCCAAATAAACTCACATCATTTCCTCTGCTCTCTGCATATTTGGACAGTTGGCCAATGCCTTCACTCATCTGTAAATACTACGTGGTCTGTGTTATACAGCACAATTGCTTTCAAAATCTACAAGGACACAAATCAATAACACTGCCTACTATTTTTTAACACAAGATTTGAAAGGTACTGAAGTATGTTGGATGAAATTGCTTTATTACAGTCATAATTTGGTATATTTGTGTTGTGTATTTATATACATATATGTTGTCATCCCCCTTTTTCATATTCTTATGGCCACTGATAAACATTTCAGAAATATTACTGCTCTCATTCATTTTTATCATACTAGTTAAGGAAAATATTTATATTTTTGTCACTGTAGAAAGCCTCAACCCCAATTCCACTGCAGTGGCCAAAATAAATAGCTAGTGATATTCTCGAAGATCTTCAAAGTCAGATATTAAGGATTCAAATTCCAGCTTTATCATCTACAATTATTTGACTTTGGGCAAGTAACTTAGTCTTTCTCTGCCTCAGTTTCATCATCTTAAAAAATTAGCCTAATTATGTTACTTCTTAGGATAGTTGTGAAGATTAAGTGAGATAACCTATATTCTATTCTTGGCTCCATCCCTGGTACACAGCAAGCACTCAATATACATTAACTATAATAATGATAGTGATAGTGATCATGGCAAAGGTGAGGATTATGATTTCATTGCTCAGATTCACAATGTCCAAGTCAATGATTAATCATTCAGAAAAGGTTCCATAGTCCATATTAAGCATCCTGCAGCAAGGAACTTAGGTAGATTGCCAATGACCGTGTGAGGTCATTGACTATGAACACATCATGTTAGCCAAGACCAGTATTACCAATAGAGGACCCAAAGAAGCAAAAACTAATACAATGTATTTGGAAAACTCACCATAGTGGTGGATTTGTGATACAGAATGTTAGCCGTTTACAAAATTATATAGATCTGGTCCTTTCCTGACAGGCAGGCCAAATGGAAACTATGCCAAGGAGGAGAGCTCCTGAATCATGGGAGGAAAAATATTGGACAATGTCCAAGGAGAAAGGTGGGTGGCGGAGGCTAGCACCTAAAATAATGCTGTGCACAGTCAGTTATCTAAAGTATGGCCACTGGCAGTGACTAGGAAACAGAATGGCATTAGAGAGTAGAGTGAAAAACAGAAGATAGGAACAGGAGGAAGATGTGATCTGACTTAGTACCTGAGAACTCCACCTGAAAGAGTTCCCTGCTTGCCTTTTGAAAGGGCCAAGGTAGGAATAACAGGAAATGGACAGAGCAAGGTTTTCCCTTGCTTGTGAGGTCTGTATAAATTGATTGATTTACCTAAGAGCATATAACTAGTTAGTTGTTGATATGGTTTTAAAACCCATGTCTGCTCACTTACAGTTCTGAACTTTTTCCATTAGATCACATGAGGCAGCCTAAGTTACTTACCACCAGAAAGTACTTTCATAAACATAGATTCTTTTACTAACATGACCCTCATAGATGTGAAGATCTTAGACTTTTAACAAATTGTACCAATTAGCTTAAGAAATGGTCATTACATAGGAATTTCAAAGATTATCAGCCTCAACTGAATTTAAAAGAGACATTAATATGTATCTACTGTAGTCTCCTAGGAGTGCGCACATGCTTGAATAATTCTTTGGGCTCCTGCATCTTTCTAGGTTCCTGGTTTTAATTTTAAAAGCTCCGTTGTCTGTAGATGTATCTGATGGCCATAGTAATACCCACTGTGGAACTCATTATGAGTGAGATCACATCAAGCTTCTACTCAAGGCCCTTCGGTGGTTTCTCAGCTCACTCAGAGTAAAAACCACTGTCCTTAAAAGGCCTACTGTCCTCTCCATGAGCTGAGTCATATCTCTCTCTGATCTCGTCTTTACCACCCCCTCTTGTTCATGCTGTTTCAACCACTCTGCCCCTCCTGATCATTCCTGCTTTGGGGGTTTGTACTTACTCTTCCAGCTGCTTATCCCGTTCTTCCTGCCCCAGATATCCAGATGGATGCCTCCCTCACTTCCTGTAGGTTTTTATTCAGAATCTCCTTCTCAATGATACCTTTGCTGCGCCCTCGAGCAAACATTGAATATACCCAACACTTCATGTTTCCTCTCCCTTCCTCATGTTTTTCTCTTCGTGCTTAACCATATCTAACATGTGATATATTTCACTTACTTGTTTTATTTATTATTTGTTTCCTCCACCAGATACAAATTCCATGAGAGCGGCTGCTTTTTTTTTCTATTTTGTTCGATGTTAGATCCTCAATGACCAGAACGCTACCTAAATTTAATGAGTGAATAAAATAATATAAAAAAATAATCAAACTATATGTGAATGAATTCTGGTCCTTTTAAAATTAAACTTAAAATTTTGTGACTTCCCTACAAGGGGAACAATACAAAATAACTTTCAAAGTATATAATACAGGGTTTAAAGCACTCTCTGACATTAAATCCCTTCACACTGGCCATGTATACTTAGCCAACTTAATTTCTATCCATATCAGCACAAATATTTCTTTCCTACAAAATGCTCTATTCACTGGCTTCTAGAAGGATTTTCACATTTTTTACCTTCATACCATCACTTCACTTGTGAAAGTCAATTCTTCCTCCTCTTCGCAATTCCAAATCCTGCGTTCTTGTAAGCCCAACACAAGGTCCTTCTTTTCTAGGAAGAACTCCTGTATTCCTTCTCGAACTAATCTCCCTCTTCTCTTCATTTCTGGACCACTTAGTAGCTAAACTATTCATTTGATAATCTTACCTTATTCATCTGAGATATTTCTTGTAACACTGTCTTATTCTTGAATTGAATATATCTTTCCTATTTTAAGCTACTATTATTTATCCCTTGTCTTAGTTGTGAGTTTGTTGAAGTCTCATTAATGTTTTACAGTTGATGGAAACCTCCTTCATGGCTAAGACAGTGTCCTATATATGGTACACTGAGAAATATCTGTTGGTAGATTTGTTCTCATGGTGATTGTAGCAATGCAGTGCCTGTGATTAAATACAATAGGATCACTAAATTGGTGGAAAGTCAGACTGGAGTAATTAGAAGTTACAGCCTCTGCCAGCAAACCTGTCTCTGAAAAATAAATATCCAATTTGTTTTCAATCCCGTTAGTGTCTTTCTAAAGGATAAGTGAGTAGGCACACTCTGACAGTGTCATAGGATGTGAAGTGAGAAGATTTACCATTAAGTCACAAAGGCAAACTTTTATTCTTTCCCAATTAACATAGTTAAATTAAATCTAATTCTAATGTTTCGTGAACAGGAGGAGCCAGAGTAAAGGGATACTCTAGTCCAGAGTCAACAAGGTATGCAATCCCTCAGGAAAGCAAATATAGCATGCATACCAATAAGACCACGTACAATTGGGTACTCATGCTCCTGAGCTGTTTATCTCAATTTTACATCTTGCTTGTCATTTTGAAAGGCATTTTTCCTCTTAAAATCCCATCTGTTTCTGAAGACAGTAAAGCTATATCCTAATATAGCAACAATTGCTGTAAATTTTTGTTATTTACTGAAATCATACTATTGTGTCTATTGTTCCTACTTCATTTTCAAGAATAAATTGCTTGAAGTGTGGGTTAGTACATAAATATCCCACTGCAAATTAAATGGTTGTCAAAAATGTTTTGGGGAAATTGCGTTGAAGAATAAACCAAAACAATGCATGATTTATCATTGAGCATGCTCAACTTTCTAGGAGTATATTGAAAGTCAGAGGGGAGAAGCCCTTCCTCAAGCAGCATTCTCAATGTGTGTGTGTTTATTACATGTATACCCCAGGCCAGTTTGGAAAAGGAATGTTAGGGTTGAAATTAATGAATGTTTAAAAGTGGAGTAATTTAATCTGAAGGAGGAAAAATTTTCATGGTTGTGAATGTGCTCTGGAGCTTAAGAAAAAGGAATTGCCATTGACCTTGTTAGTCTAATTAAGTGACTCCCAATTAAGACACTAATAGAATGTTGGTGGGCTAATGATATGCAAACTAATATTGACTCAAAGTGTATGCTATAATTCTTGATGATGATGATGATGCGTACTATGCTTTATTACTTTAGAGCAATGGAAAAAAAAACCCAGAGCATTCTAAAAGAGGACATTTGATATTGCACAGGAGGAAAAGCAGCAGATACCTATCCTTTATGAAAGGCCAGCTATATGATTGGGGAGGGAAGCGATAAATGGAGAAGTAGAAAGAGAGAACATGAAAGTCACCTGTCTTCTATTAAAAAGCAGCAACGGTATTAACAAAACTTAAACTCTTATAGATTAAATATCCTGTACGTTTATTTATTACTTGGCTCAGTAAATATTTATTGTGTGCCTATTTGATCAGCCAGTGGACAGAAAGAAGTAAATTGTGCTGATTCTTGCTTCTTTTTTTTTTTTCTTGCTTCTTTTTTTCTTCTACCCCAGCTCAGACTTGGCCAAACTATTTCCTAGAGTAGAAATATCCAAAGAGCAAGCTAGGCAAATCCAAAGATGATCAATGTCAAAATAAATTCTGGAGGAATTTTGGCAGTCTGTTTTCAAAAGATATTGGCTTCATATGAGTCATTGGGTAAGAGAAATATAAATGTATTATCATTCAATAGATCTGGATGAATAAAGTGACTTAGTGAAAGAATGCACAAGATTATTTTAATTCACCAAATGTATAACTCTTTCCTGGCCTTGCTATTGAAAAATAAACATTCTTTATTTCAAATATTCCATGAAGGCAAGGAGACTTTGATATATATTAGAACTCTAACAATTACACAAGGTATTTCTCTCTTGCACAAACATGGCAGATATTGCCAAACACCCATAGTACAGTACTCCTTGCAGTCTAGCCATGGTGTGACCATCCCTCTTAACCTAGCAATAGAGATGCTCCAGCTGATTAACCTAATTTGAATAAACTCATTGTCATCCTGACTTTAGAGAATTCTTCACAAAATTCACAAAATTGAAGAAATCACCAGCTAGCTGGAAAGCGACATTTTATGTACATAAAAGTATTAAAGGGCGGGGCAAGATGAACTTGAAATTATCTATCCCCTCCATCCTGCAATTTTTCCTTTATTTTCTGTACCACATCTGATCAATATGGTGGAAATAGTGACTGCCCCCTTTCACTTACCACCCATTCCAAATGGTCCAAGTCTTTTCAATTCTACCTACAAATCTTTAGAGCCTGTCAACTTTTCTCCACTCCTAGTGCTATTTTCTCAATCTGCCTCTAATAAATTCTCTCCTGAAGCACTTAAATTATCTCTTGTCTTTTTTATTCTGGTTAATCCCTTCCTCTAATTTACCTTCTATACAATTTCCAAAGTGATCTTCCTAAAATGTAAATTTTGTTAAATTAGTCCTCCATTTAAAAACTACAGTGAGTCTTCAAACTTGCAAAACAATATTTGTATTATTTCACGTAGAATACGAGGTCCTGAAGGACGAGGCTGCTATTTTAAAAATCTGTCATCTGTTATCCACCCACCCCCACACAATTATTTCAGGTGATATTTAACTCTGTCCCTTTCCTTGCCACCCTTATGAGTGCTATTGCTTCTACCTAAAATACTCTTTCCCTTCTTTATCTTATTCGTTGACTCATTAATGTGTTTCATACTCCTGGTGGTTCTACAAGAGCTCTATTAGTGGCTGGAATAGACGGATGGGAACCCACACATGGCTGCACCAATTCGCTCTTCAACTAGTCATTTAAATTTTTTATCCCTTTTACACATTGGAGTTCCTTTGTAGGAGTAAGGTTAAATAAGGAGTTCTTTATAGTAAAAAAGCAAAATGTTTTAATATCACTGAGCTTCCCTGACACCTGTTAGATTTAGATTTCTGCTTGTCTTGGTTGGCCTACTTGCAGAATCAAAAACTGGGACACAAAAATGTATTTGGAGGTTTTCAAATTTATATATTGGTGAACTTGGAAAACCCAAGAAGAAGGATCTGTCAGTAATTGTAATGTCTTATTTAAATATGTTTTCTAAACCCTAATAGGACAATGTTTCTGTAATCATGCCCATCATATTGGTACCTTTGGAGAATAAACTCTGAACCCTTAGGGGATCCATGGATGGACTTTAGAGATTCAGTGAAGCATCTGAAGTGTTATGGAAATTTTTTTATTTTTAAGCATTTCTGTGGGAAGAGGGTTCATAAGTTTATTAGGGTCTCAAAAAATCCAAGATGACAAAAAAATTTAAGTACTTCTCTTTTACAGAGAAAAATAAGGCAAATCAAATTGTGAGTAAGATGAACATGTATTTCCTTTTAAAAATACAATTTCAATATAACAAAAAGCAAGAAAAATATTACCCACAATAAAACACTTGAATGCAAATTAATCGCCCCCATCATTTTGCAATCTCTCTCATCTTATCCCACCCAGTCTTGGTTTATATAAACAAGGAGTTTGTTCAATGACCTAAAGGATATGAGCATATGATCTATACTTAGGTAAGTTAGTTCAAGACATAAACAAGATTTATGTGATTAAATGGCTCCCTAGGGGTCAGAGCCAAGGACTTGCTTGATCACTACCAAGAACAGAAAGTATCCAGATATCTGTGAGTAACAGATGCATTGTCTGATGTCCCAAAAGATGAACAGAATTCCTGCAAATTGATTTCAGCTAATTTTCATTAAATGTATAACTTAACATGGAATTACTTTTAACTAAGATACAGAATTGTCAATTTCATTTCAGTGATGTCAAAAACAATTGATTTTTGTTATAGTGAAGATATTTGAAACCTTGACTCATCACCAACAGTCTTTCTTGGAAGAACCTATATCTCCTCGAAGGGATCGCTTTCTGTGCAATATATTTCTGCCCTCCGACCCCTGACTGAATACCACTTATGGGTCATAGCTGATAAAACCATAGGTGTTTCTTAACCTGCAAAGAGTCCATTATGTTCCCTTTCCAAGGAGTTGGAGTTTAGAAATCACAAGAATTGATTAATCAAATAATGGTGGACTCTTACACTGAAAAGTCATGTCAAGTTGGTGAGTGACTAAGCACCATGGCAAATCAAGTCCATGAACAGATCTTGAAAAGCAGAGAGGCTGTGAGAAAGGGAATGAGAAAATAAACAGAAGCGCAAATGCACTTACTTGAGAGACTGAGGTAACGACTTTTTTTCCTACTTACCATTTCCAGATGCCTTATGACACTTGATTATCCACAGGATTACCTGCTGAGGTCTTTAAATAAGCAAATTTCCACTTGAGTCTTTTTTAATGTGTTCAGTTCCTTGCAATGGAAAACATCAAGATACTTCATGCTCTGTCCAGCCTTAAGTACTAAACTTATATAAATGGAAAAAAAGATAAAAGCTTGAGAAATGACAGTCATGAAAAACTGAAGCAATAGCTGGAAAAGGAGGATAGAAATGCACCCTTACTATAAAATACAAAAATATATAAAAACGTATATGTATATGTATACACAGACACAAACCACATACACATACACACACACACACATATATGCACACATACACACAAATAAAATTTGCTTAATTCTGACATTTTAGGCTGGTGTGAGGTTGTCCTGAGAATTCTTTCCACCCCTGTGTGGGCCAACCAGATCCTTCATTAATGATGCTACAATTACTACTACTGCTAACAAAATGAGTCCTTCTTATCTCACAACACAGCAATGTTTGAGTTTCCCATCCAGCTTCCTCCTCATCTGATTCCCTGGGAAAGCCAGCGATGTCAGTATAGAAGACATTTTTATTCCCTTTAAACTACTAAGGAAATGGAGCCTCACAAAGCCAAATATTCTGACTCCGGATCAACTGTGTCCTTTCTATTATATTACAGAAAAGTCGATACAACTTTTCAGCTGACATTATTTCTAAATTTAAAAATACTGAATCCATCCAAAAATCTACTGTCTTGGTCCAAAGAGCCTGGGAGAGAAGGATATAGATGGAATCAGCAAAATCCATTCATCCCTGAAAGTCTCAAAACCCAGACCCTAAGGCTGTGGGGAAAGATGGTTAGGTATAGCAAAGCACGTGCCTATTATCTATTTCAGCAGTGATTATCTACTACATACCCGCTGTATGTTCATCACTGTGCTAAGCACTGAAGGTAATAAAGGGAAGATAAGGTTTTCTATGAGTGAACAACAACTGAAAACCCTATTTAAGCCAAAGGATTTGCGGGACTGGGATAAGAGAGAAAGTGGCATGGGCTCAAAGAGCCAACAAAACAAATAACAAAGATATAGGATGAAATTCACCATGGGATATGTTTAGATAGAAATGATTTTACTCTCTAAATATCAGGAATTTTTTTTTACTGAATTTGAATAAAAATATTTTAGAAATGTGAATCCAATTATTGAGTAGAATATGGCAGGGAAAGAAGCAAAAAAATAAAAGCAAAGTTAACCAAAGGATAATTATCAAGAATAATTGAAGGAAACAAATCTATGTTGGAAAAGATTGGAAGTGAATTGAATAAATAAGTACAGAAAAGTGCTAAAATCATAGGACGTTTGAGTTAGACTTTAGAGCTCTTGATACTTAAGTTCAAAAAATTTTATAGATAGAAAAAGTAGCCAATATCACATAGTATAACAGAATTTAGAGTTGAGTTCTTAGAGAGTATGTTACCCATTTTTTTCGTTTTAAAAATGTAGAAACTAAGGCCCCAAAATGTAAATTTTTTACACTATATGGCAGAGTTTACCAACTCTTTTTGAGACAGGAACCCAGTGACAGTGACTTTCCTGTTTTATCCTCTTTTTAAAATCCATGTTGATCTGCACACATCAGTGGTTTATTACAAAAGGTATACTTGGAAGTCATTGTATCATGCAAAAGTCAAATGGTATTATTATGCCATTCTCTGATCCACCCACTCAATGAGTCCACTGATTCAATTGTTATTATAATAGACTCTGTTGCTAGACAAATACTGTGTAGTAAACATTTTTTAAATTTTTTAAAACATTTTGCTCACTCACAAGGCATTCTTTCTCAAAAGATGACCTGTGAAATTTGAATACATAGGTTTCCTTGACATTGTAATATATGATGCAAATAATAGTCATTAAAAAATGAATGGAACAATGTAGAGTACTCGCTTTCAAATCTAGGATTTTAGAGCTTTAAAAAATGAGCAGAGAACACCACTGCATATATATCTTTCACTCCAAATGAGTAGAAACTGAGGACTTTGGGGATTGAGCTTATGATGTGGCCTTATGGGGGCTATTTAGAGGTTAACACAACAAGGGGCATTTCAGCGCTTAATGTGGCAGGATTAAGAATGCTAATGTAATATTTCCCATTTCTCAATGTATCATAAAGAATTGTATGGCCCTACTACAATTGGTGCCTAAGGCAGCCTGTGAGAGAGACATCTCATCAGGCTAAAACCTTTCTATTGAGGTCACCATGTAAACAGTTAATGAAGCACAAACTCTCTGGGGATTCATTGACTGAGCACATTTAGATGAGTTCTACAGAATTGTTCAATCGGTAGTAGGGGAATTGCTTCAATGATGCTTCAACGGAAACTGTGGGCATTCAACCCTCCCTGCATTCAATGGGGCGTTCATAATTAATTTCCTATTTTCTGAGCACATGAAACAGTTTGACTATAATTTTTTAATATAAGCATTAACAGTTAAGCCAGAGGTCACACAACATATTAACTGCCCAGTCCAACTGAAGGAAAGGATTTGAGTAGGCAACTTTTTAGATTGTCTAGTCAGTTTTAGGGGAGTAGGCCCCTGATGTGTAACGAACAATCATTGGTATTATATTTCCACCATAACCACCATAACCATCCTTTCAATGAATGTGCATTGTGCACCATTGGGAGTACATTATATATATGTAAATATCTTTATATATATATTCAATACACTCCTATTTAGCAATCAATATGTGCCACACACTATTGTAAATTTTTTACAAACATTAATTCAACTTAGTAAAATTTGCTTATTACACAGTCTTGAATCTCTTGTCAGCCGAACATCTTGGTCCTAGTGACACATTCATATTTTCCATGAGGATTTCAAGAACTAGCCCAATTGTTTTCTTTCTCATCCCATCTACTGCTATGTTCCCCCTTGATGTCAGCAGATATGCTGATGATCCATCTGATAAACTGATGTTACTGTTTCTCAGCCCCCTCACATTAGATGCTCTTCGACTCTAATTGGATCCTACCTCAACTGAAAACATTTCCCTTTTTGCATTTTGAATTAGGAATATTCCCTTAACGTGACAGCTTTCTCTACTTTCACCTCTTCTCTTTTTTGTCTCATGGATCCTGTAATTTACTCCTATTATGACCTCTTTCTGCTAAATTTCTCCCTATTTTTCTTAGTTGAGTTGCCTCACTCTGGCTTCATTTGCTCCCCATAACTACTAATTTTCTAAAAGCCACTGGTCACATCTCAGGTTAAAAATATCCTAGAATTTCATTACCTTTACTGTCACTGGGTTCAATTTCTGAAATAATAGTTTTACTTGGGAACTTGAACATGTAGATAAACGATCACGAATCTAATAAACTACTTTACTATAGTTCTTACTACTATACTGCTTCTTATACTCTATCATCCCTGTCACACTGTCACCATTACTATTTACTTTGCTTTTGTTGTTTGTTAGCCTCTATACTAACAGTTTTCTATCACTTATCTCATTTCATTCTCACAACAACCTGCCAGGTTGATATTGTTATAATATCCATTTTACAGATTGAAAAATGGAGGCTTAGAATGTTTAACTAACCTGCTGCAGGTCAGAAATGTAGGCTAAACCACACTTTCAAACCTAGGTCTGCCCACAGTACTTATGATGCCATCCAAAATTCAAAGGGTCCAATTGAAGCTGTAACTGTTACCAGTAGGGAAAAGGTAATAAGAAATACCATGAACATTTATTAAGCCATTTCTTCAGAGAGGCAGGATTTTCTTAACTCTTGTGTCAGTTGTGCTAAAATCAAATGTTAATTCAGGCAATTAGATGACACATTTATTGAGGCATATCTAAGAAAACTCAGAAAGTAAAAATACAAACATACAAATAAAATAAAATAGTGTGACTGTCTCTGCTCTCTGCCATGTGAGGACACCAAAAGTCAGCAATCTGAAACTCGGGAGAGGGCCTTCACCAGAACCCAACCATCCTGGCACCCTGATCTTGGACTTCCAGCCTCTGGAAGTGTAAAAAATAAATCTCTGTTGTTTATAAGCCAATAAGTAAGTAAGTAAATAAAGTGTGCTTATTCATATTACAAAGGAATTCTTTACTTGACATTAGGATGTGTGATGGGATGAATTTTAATTAAAAATTCTTTTGGTTTACAGATTATTAGAAAATTCATAAAGAAGTTGTTGATAAAAAAGTAAAAGAAGAATGGAAGATTAAAAAAAACTTAAACCTTATGATTCATTATTAATCAGAGTATCTAGATAATCTAAGGTTGTAAAACATAGGATGCTCGGCCCCTACCCTTGAGTAGTATATACCTTACTTGGTAGAACACATAAGGACACATGCATGCCCCACAGATACCTTGAAGATATGTACAACACAGTTTATACATTGAATTATCAGGATTTCAAGAAGACTGGCAAAAGGAAGGCAAGCACTTGTTTCTTCAACAGAGTGTTTTTCAACTTCTTTTTTTAATTATTGTTATCCCCTTCCTCCTAAGAAGTCTGTTTACACTTTTTTTCTTTAAATATTTCTCTCTCTCTCTCTCTTTTTTTTTTGCCAGGAAGGTGTCACTCTGAGCTAACATCTGCTGCCAATCTTTCTCTTTTTTTTTTCTTCTCCCCAAAGCCCCACTGCATGGTTGCATATCCCAGTTTTAAGTCCTTCTAGTTCTTCTGTGTAAGCCACTGCCACAGCATGGCTACTGACAGAGAGGTGGTGTGGTTCTAGAAATGAACCTGGGCCACCGAAGTGGTGAGAGCACCCCATCTAAACCACTAGACCTCAGGACTGGCTCTACATTTTTTCTTAATAATCCCTCCACCATGAAATTTTAATACCAGAGATATGTGGTGTATCTGTTTTTATACTGTGGGCAATTTGGAGGGCCACTAACCATTGCAATATCTAAGATTTTTTTCACTCTTCAAGAATAAATTTCACCCCCTTAGAAACCAATATACCCTTGTTGAAAATGAATGCTTTAGCATTATAAAAATATGTTGGAATTTAATGTTAAGTTGCATTATCAAGCTCTGGTTCATAATCACATAATTCTATTTTACTATCAACTAGGAATGTTTCATGTTTTTAAATTTTTTGTGTGAATTTGGTTGAGTCCGTTAATTCATACATTTCATGTCCTTTATTAAAATTATTTTATCTGGTAACAATGGATACAAGCAAGTGCATACTAAATCAAATACTGAAAGTTCAAGTAGGTTAAAAATATAAAAAATCCCCTTCAATGTCTAGAGAATGGAGCTGGGTGTTACATCAAATTTCTAAATTACTATTGTCTTTTACTGAAGGCAAGTCACAATTTGAACAACTAGTAAAAAATGTTGATTGCAATTATCTGACTATAATTTGTATCAATCCAGCAGTATAATAAGCCAAAGTAACGTCCACATAATGGCAAAAACAAGGCATAAAATCCAAACTCGATATCCTGCAATGTGTCCCTGCTGGAGCCCTGGAGATTGTCTCCAGACTTGTAATACAATCAGGTCTGAGGAAATACCATGAAAATGTTTTCTTTCAATCACTTGTAATTGGTATTCTTAAGTGAAGGGAAGAAAATAAAGGGGATGGGATCTTTCCATTTGCTGCTTT
Organism: Equus przewalskii; assembly: GCF_037783145.1. Taxonomy (NCBI): domain Eukaryota; kingdom Metazoa; phylum Chordata; class Mammalia; order Perissodactyla; family Equidae; genus Equus; species Equus przewalskii. Next base: position 64,982,776 of record NC_091837.1, read on the forward strand.
TGTTTGGAATTGCTCCAATTCACAAGTAACTACAGGGCAAATTGACATCTTCTCAGTGAAGTTGTAACCTTTTCCTCCTCCATTTCTTTCCAGGGTTTGCAAACAAATAGATCTGAGTCAGGACATTCAAAAGTTGGTCTCCCCAAACTTCCCATCCTGACATTTTAGGCTATACATAATCAGGACTCACTTTCACACTTTTCAAAGTATTTCTCTTCTTTCCCATTGTAAACCTTTAACTATTTTCTCTAGTTTTCTTTCGAATTACTACTCCCTGAATGAGCCACGCTAATTCCCATCTTGGCAACCTGAGCTCCTTCTCATTTCCCGGTGTTTTTGGCATCTCCTCTCTTCTCTGTCTGTGGGAGGCGCACTCATCCATACAGAGCCTTTACTAAGGCAGTCTCAAAAATCTCATCCGTTGATACATCTCTTCCCCTCCTAAAAGTCCTTGTTTTATCTCAACTGCTCCATAAATCATGTTATTGGTGTGGCAGATTTTCTTTCTATCAGCAAATATTTAGTAAGTACTTACCATGTGCCATACACTGCTTCTATGCACCAGGAACAGACTAGAGAAAAAACAGACAAAAATTCCTACCCTTAAAGAATCTGTGTGCTAGTGGGGAGAAATGAACAATAAAAATATGAAAAGTAGTATATATAAAAATAAAACTAAAATATAGTATTTTAGATATGGGGTCAGCAAACTTCTTCTGTAAAGAGCCGGATAGTGCAACTATTCCATTTTGACCTGGTAGTATGAAAACAGCCAAGACAATATGTAAACAAAGATGAGTGTGGTGCTCTTCCGGTAAAACTTGACTTGTGGACACCGAAATGTGAATTTAATAAAATTTTCCTATATTATGAAATACTCTTCTTTTGATTTTTTAAAAACATTTAAAAATGTAAAAACTCTTCTTAGCTCAGAGATCACACAAAAACAGGAGGTGTCAGAATCTGACCTATGGGCATGGTTGCTGAGGCTGGTTTAGATAATAGCAAATGTTAGAGAAAACTAAATCAGAGAAGTGGGCTAGGCATGTTGGCAGGATGAAGTTAGATGGTAGTTTTAGAAACAGTGGCCCAGATAAGAACTCACTGAAAGGTGACATTTGAATAGAGAATCAAAGGAAAAGATATAAATTTCACTTGACAATAAGAGATTTAAAAAATACAATGTTACTTTAATTTTTCTATCTATTTCAGTCTCCATCACTTATTATTCCCACTGGTTCGTCACCTGGGATCCACAGATACAGCTCCTCACCCTCTAGAGGAGCTTGTGTATAGAAGAGTATGTCACCAAACTATGGTTTTATTTTTAATCCTATGTATTTTATGTATTTAAAAATATATCCTAGGGCTGGCCTGGTGATGTAGTGGTTAAGTTCACGCACTCCACTTCCGTGGCTTGGGATTCACAGCTTCAGATCCTGGGCACAGACCTACACACCACTCATAAAGCCATGCTGTTGTGACATCCGCATACAAAATAGAGGAAGATTGGCACAGATGTTAGCTCAGTGACAATTATCCTTAAGCAAAAAGAGGAAGATTGGCAATGGATGTTAACTCAAGGGCCAATCTTCCTCACCAAAAAAATAAATAAATACTATCCTGAGAAGGGCTCTATACTCTCAGCAGACTGACAAAGGGATCCATAAAATAAATCTCTTTGAAGATCATTAAGGGTCAGGTCCCAAGAGACTAGATGAAGCATTAGAATTTGAATTCAGACCTTGGTGTTATTAACTGCCTCTTGTTACCTTGGTAACCCTTTGATATCTCCTGCATAAAAGTCCCCTTATATATACCTAGACAAATATGCTCTAGGAGCACCTACCTTCTCACCTCCAGAATTAGTCCAGAACCTTTCCCCTTTGGTGATTCTACACCACCATGCCCCTCCCAACTCTACCTCTTACCTTCTCTCACTGGTTCTTAGCAATGCCCCCATCTGGCTCAATAACTCCCTCTCATAAGTATTCCAAAACTCTCTCCCTTCATCTTCTCCCACCACTGACAACTTGCTACACGTTACTAGTCTGGACTCACAAGATATATTCATGCTATCTGACAGTATCTAGCATACGTTGTATATGAGGTGTTGCATTATACTCCCAATTGCACTATTTCACTTTGCCCTACCAACAGCCTGTGATATAGCTAGGCTATTACTCTTACCGACATTTTTACAGGTGAGTAAACTGAGGCACAGAAAACAAGTAACTTAACCAAGACTGGGATTTTAACCCAGGTAATTCGTCTATAGAGCCCATGTGCTTAATGAATGCCGAACTACATAGTTATTCAACAGTTGTAAGAAATAAATATATTTTGCTAAATCAAAGCAAGAAAATACTAAAAAGATAATATATCATGATCTAGTGGAATTTATGCCAGAAATGAAGTGTCGGTTTAATATTTGAAAATCAACAAGATAGTTCACAATACTACCAACCTAAAAAAGAAAAAATCATGATAATCTCAACTGATGCAGAAAAAATGTTTGACAGAGTTTGACATCCATTCCTGATAAAAATTCTCAGTGAATTAGTTATACAAGGGAATTTCTTCAACCTGATAAAGAACATCTATGAAAACCTGCAGCTAGCATCACACTTAATGGTGAAATATTGAATGCTTTATCCCATGATGAGAAAGACAGGAATGTCTACCCTTACCAGTTCTATTCAACCTTGTACTGGAGGCTCTAGCCGATGTAATTAGGCAATGAAAAGAAACAAAATGCTTCTAGAATGTAAAGGAAGAAGTAAAATTGTCTTTATTCTGAGATGTTGTGATCTTCTACATACAAGTCTAATGGAACCTACCAAAAAAATTAAAAACAACCTGCCAGAATAACTGACTTTAGCATTCTTATTTACCCAAGAGAAAAGGAAATAAATATCTTGTATATTTACAAGTCTAGTATGCAAATGTTTATAGACGGTCTATTTGTAATTGCCACAAACTGGAAACAACCTAAATACTTAGCAGTAGAGGAATGGATAAACAAATTGCAGTATATTCATACAATGGAATATTACTCAGAAATGAAAAGGAAGGAACTACTGTTACACACAACATGGGTGAAACTCAAGTAAAACCCAAAAAAGGTGCATACCATATGATTTCAATTATATGAGAGTCTAGAAAATACAAACTAACCAATAATGACAGATAGTATATCAGAGGTTGTCTGGGGAGGAAGATTGAGGTAAGCAAAATGGAGCAGTTATAAAGCAGCATGAGGAAACTTTTGGAGGTGGTGATATGTTCATTACCTTGATTGTTTCACAGGTGTGTAACTATTCCCAAACTGGTTGAATTGTACACTTTAAATGTACGGAGTTTACTATATGTGTATTATACCTCAATAAAGCTGTTAAAAGTTATATCTATATCTATATTTATTCCTCTCATTATCAACTGAAATTAAATAAATGTTATCTATAAGAGCTCATGACTTGCCATACTCTATGCACATCTGGCCCTGTGCTATACTTACATATGTCAGAGTCATTGTCGTAACTTAAAAATTGCCTTAATGCAATGCCTAAACTCAAAAGGAAGTCTACCATCATACCTGTAAACACATATACCACAAAAATTATGCTTCCACTCTGATGTCAACAGTGTAATTGTGCAGATAACCAAAAGTGAAATCGAGGGTCTATTCTGTAAAGGAGCGCTGACTTTAGCTTAAGCGAGCAATGACCATTAGCCAAGCCATTAGACTAATATTCAGAATTAGCTTAAAAATTGACTGTAACACATTTGTAAGGAGATAAAATCTCCAGAGGCATAGAAGAGGTACTTAAACTGGCACTTTGGGGAGCTTTAATAACCAGGATACTCAATAAATTCTTGCTTTAGGACAACAAAATGTAACCTGATGACTGGAAAAAACCCTAACTCTCAGAGCTGTATAACTAACTTCCAGGGATTCCTTCCAAAATGACTTTATGTATCTTCTGTCACTGGCATAGCCAAAAAAATTGTTTCTGGACTTTTCAAGGCATCAAAATTACAAAGCTAGAAAAGCTACAGAATTTCATTCTCTCCACACATATTTATATTATAATAAAACAAAAACTAAATTTACTCCACTAATGTATTTTCAAAAAGAATAAGTCTGAATTTGATGAAAATTTCCAAAATCATTATCAAAGCCTAGACTTTTAACATTGGAGTAGGCTTAGAAATCAGCTAGGTCAATTCTCCATTTGAAACATGCAAAATTAAAACCTGTAGTGATGTGCAAAATTGATATACTGAGATATCAAAGAGTAGGAACTAAAACCCAGAATACTACTTCAGTCTCTCTCTCCTGATGAATACAAGCAAAGAGAAGAAATAGATCTTGAGATTTAAGCACAAAATTTCCTGTGTCCCTGATTTCTTCAAATTATTATTCAATGAACTATGCTGTCTGTTCCACAAATGCACCAGTTTCTATATCCTCCAATAATACAATCTTCATGCATACTTCATTTGTTAAAAAATGTCATGAATATTAAATAATTGACAGCTGCATACTTTGACCCATGCCTGAAGCAAGCACCAGGTATATTAGGAACAGTACAGTTCCACAAAGAACTGAGGGACAGAGCTAATTAAATCCTGGAGAACTCATCTGCAGAGATTGAGATGCCCTCTGGCATTTGTTAACACCAGGCAAAAGTCACTAATTATAGCTATACTATTCATGACACTGAAGTGCTTAGGACCAGCCTGGTGTGCTTTTCTATGCCTGTAATTTTATCAAGAAATGTGAAACCATCAAGGAACTTGACAGGTGTCATTTTATTCAAATGGAGTTGCTTTCAACAAATCTAAAAAGGAAATGCATTTTCCCCATTAGATCAAATTAAACCTTGAGAAGGCTTTCCTCACCTTCTTGTTTGTTGATAAGATAAGGACTATAAGGCATGAGTCTTACCTTGAAGGATTGACAGTTAGGCTGTTTGAGCAGTGATGTCACACCTAAAGTACAATATATTTTCATTAATTGATGGACATTGTAGAAAGGAAACCAAGAACATTAATTTATTTTAGAAAATTTATATTGAGCCCTTGTGAGGAGCCAGTCTCTATGCTTGGTCCTGTGGATGCAAGCTATTTCAGATTGAAAGCATATAATCTTGTGACTTAAATTATACATTTTCATGACTAATGTCTAGATCTAACTATATAACTGCATTAAAAAGACAGCTAATATGTAACTGTGGTTTAAAAAGCACTTGAAAGGATATGTTTTCCCCAAGATATAACAGTCACCTGCCTAGGATGATGCCAAACTGAGATTCTCAAAGATTATCATCCTTCAGGAAGCATGCCTGTGCTTCTGCACATGGAAGTTTCCAGATTCCAAAGAGCAGCAAGAGACAGAGAAAGACCCAATGTGCAAGTGCTTTCCGACTCTTACTGGCCAAAGCAAGTTGCAAATCCATTCCAGACTCAGTGTGGGAGGGCACTACCAAAGGGCATAGGTAGGGGGAAAAGAATAATTTATATAAAATATACATGCCAATAGTAAAGTAGATAATATTTATTGATTTAAGATTTTAGTAGGGCAGGTATGTTGAAAAAAACAATCTCCAGACAAGTGTCTTGTCTACATAGTCACTGCTGGGTATGTTGACCTTACACCACCTATTTCAATTTGATTGGATCAACTCACTGATATTCTGTCTGCCATCTGACACATACAGGAAAAGGCTAAATATGCTCATGGTCCTCAATGCACCCGAAATTTAGTTGGGACAAGACACCACTGCTTGCAAAGTTAAAATAAAAAATTCACAAAACGTTAATTGTCACCCGTCTAAAATGAAGAGAAGACAGATTCAACAAGCATTCACAGGAGGGAGATCATAAGCAGTCAGGTGAAGGAATAGAAAATGCTTAATTAAAGAGGTGGCACTTGAGCTGGACCTTGAAGAATACATAGTATTTTCTAGAGAAGAGAGAAATTGAGGGCTTTCCTGGGGAGAAGCACAAAAAAGCAAAAGCTCTGAGAGTGGAAATGATCTTGTCATGAGCTGGAGATTTGCAGTAAACTGCTCTGACATGCAGTGAAGAGGCACATGGCACATGGGAGCGAAGCAGGCTCTGTGTTGAATTACAGAAGACCAGGCTTTGCCCATATCACCGGGACTAAAGTTGATGCTATAGACCAGAACTTGACTCCTGCTCCTCTTCTCTAGGTTTTTATTCAACTGTTTTAACCATACCATCAAAGAACTAAGCAGCGTGAAGTCCTGGGTAATAACAGAGCTGTTTAAGTGTGTTTACTTCTAATTAGGTGATATTTAGCAGGATCTATGATACATGCATCCTTAGCCACTTATCTCAAAAGAGTGCCAGATTGTGTGATAATGTATGCAGAGGAGATGTTCTACACAAATTGTGCTCAATATTGCTGTAAGACTTCTGCTACAACATTCTGTGCAGGATACTCCTCCACACAACCACTCCTGCTGTTTATTGCTTGCTGTTTAGAGAGATGTACATCATAGGGCCAATGAAGGCTACCTGGAAGGCCAGTATCAAGGAGGATAAAACATAGAGGCCTACTCTACATGGCTCCTTAATTAAGACTACGGGCAGTGAAGTTAACACTTAAAATGAACTCTCAGGTGTGAAAGCAGATAGAAACTGTATGACACGACCACAAAAAAGTCATTATGGAAGATAATTTCAATGTTGAGGAAATGGTAACCACCTTAAATATTGTAGATCGTGCAATGAGGGTTAGGAATGAAAATATGACTTTAGATTTGACAATTAGGAAGCAGCATGCATTTGTGATGACTCAGTTTATGATAGTCAAGGAAGATTTTATGGAACAGAGAGGATTGGAATGAAGTATATAAAGTGGTTAGTTATCCTTAGAAAGAGGTGACGGGCCAGCTCAGTGGTGTAGTAGTTAAGTTTGCATGCTCTGCTTTAGCTGCCCAGGGTGCACCAGTTTGGCTCCTGGGCATGGACCTATGCACCACTTATCAAGACATGATGTGACAGGCGTCCCACATATAAAATAAAGGAAGATGGGCATGAATGTTAGCTCAGGGCCAATCTTCCTCAGCAAAAAGGGGAGGATTGGCAGTGGATGTTATCTCAGGGCTAATCTTCCTCAAAAAAAAAAAAAAGAAAGAGGTGAAAACATTTTTGATTGAGGAATAACATAAGCAAAAATCCTGCAAAAGAGATTAGAAAGACTGAATAGATGAAGAAGATGAAGGAAGTGGTAAAGGAGGAAATAAATTCAAATCCTACAATCAAAGTAGTTAATATCAACAAGTCTTTAGTGAAGAACCAGAATATTTAAATATAGAGAAATACCTATAATTAAGAAAATATGCTGTATTTTAAAATACAAGAAAGTGAGCCAAAATGACCAACTAAGCCGGTTAGTATGTTATAAAATGTTACTTTCTGATATAGGCATGATCTTTCACATTACTGCCCTCGTATTTCATGATTCTATTTGAATGAGTATTTAGAGAGAAATGACATTTAAAATGATTCTAGTCTGTTGTTACTTGTTCTTACCCAGCTTTTGTAAGAAACACCTCAAATTACTAAATTATAGTCTCATTTAGAACTGTCAAACCTCCTGTCATGGAAGCAATTTAAAAGCCAAGAATTTGACGACATCATCATCACATCAATCCTTCCGTCTTTTTTGGAGAAACACAATTTCACCTGCCCAGAGGAACACGGCTCCAAACAGCATTCTGAGACATTCTTATTTTCCCATCTCTACAGCTAACAAATAACACTTTATGATCCACACGATCTAAAACCTCGAACCTTCTCGATTTATCCTTAAACTTCCTTGTAAAAAAAGAAAAAAGTTACATTAACAATAATTTACTTAGTGGCCTTTATTCATTACATACCTGCAACCTTCAAAATGAAGAGGAAAATTGTGATTTCCTTAGCTTCTTTTATATTTTCTCATTTATTCATAGAATGAATGATTGGGCCACACATTTACTTAAATCGTCTTCCCATTTTCAACATATCTTTCAGATTCACTTTTATATGACAACAAGTTTTAAAGCTATAGCACATAGTCAAGACATGGAAGTCACGGACTCTAAAGATAGTTAGGGTGGGGTCTACTAAGGTTACATGGTGGCTGGACAAGTTGAGTGGAGAGGCTAGAAACTTGATTCTGCCATATGGACAGAATCTACCAGAGCATAATGATCAATTTATTTATAATTTTGGAAAGAGCATTGGGAACACAATTTGCCTAAGAAGCAAAATGTAGTGACGAGTAGTAAAGCAAATATTTGACAAACATTTATTTGATAAAAGGCTTTTATCCAAAATATGTAACAAAAATCTAAAACGTATTAATAATCAAAGTTTAATCAAATAAAGATTTGATTAAAAATCGGCAAAACTTTAAAAAAGACACTTCATTCAAGAAGAGATAAGATAAATAAACACATAAAAAGATGCTAACATTGTAAGTCATTAGCGTAATGCAAATTAAAACCACATTGAGGTACTACTAGACACCTATTAAAAATTCTGACAATGTCAAGTCTTGGCAGGGAGGTTAAGCAGCTGGAACTCCTACCCATTGTTTCTGGGAACGGGAAATAGCACATTCACCCTGGAAAACTTTGGTAGTTTCTTCAAAATTTAAACATACCGTTTCCATGTGACCCAGCCATTTCATTCGTAAGTATTTTCCTGAAAGAAATAAAAACATACGCCCGCAGAAACACTTGTATTTGAATTTTCATGCAGCTTTATTCATAGTAGTCCCAAACTGTAAACAACCCAAATGTCTATCAGCTGGTGAACGGAAACAGACTGTAAGGTTGCCATACAGCTACTATGACTCAGTAATAAAAAAGATTACACTACTGATGCGTATAACAACATGGAGATACCTAAAATGCATTATGCTAAGAGAAAAAAGCCATTCACAGAAGTCTACGTACTGTACAATTCCATTTATTTGCAATTCTGGAAAAGGCGAGATTATAGTAATTTAAAGACCCAATGCCTGGAATTGGGGCAAGGATTAGCTACCAAATGGCATAAGAGAACTCTGGAGATTCGGGAAAGCATTTGTCAAAACTAATCAAACTGCATCTTTAATATATATGAATTTCATTATATATAATTTTCCCCGGAATTTTAAAATCATGCCTCCTTCAATGCACAAACTCATTTTTTCACAGAAGGACCTTCAAAGGCTATATCATTCCATTTAAGTTTATCTCTTACATAGTAAAATGCAGCCAAACTAGATGGTGCAGGTCTTCCCTGAACACACTTCACACTTTATCATCTTCACATCTTTGCACAAGATATTCATACTTCTTTGGTTTTAGAGTATGACATTAGATATCTTTTAAGCATATTTTAGAAATTGTAAAACATTTTTCAGATTGGGAAAGTGATTTGTGCCATGCCACAAATCCAGTTAAGTTACAGAACCAAACTTAAATCCAGTATCCTGATTTCAGATCAAAAGCTTGCTACCATCAAGGGTCTGCCTCCAAATACTTGGAATAAAACACCCCATATATCTACCTATCAAATCAAGTTTCAGCTAAAATATGATCTGGTTAGCATATGAAATACTTCTCTATTTTTAAATTGGCCTGCTAATTTTACTCAGATCATTCTTTTGCCGTTTAACTATTTTACCTTGTGTTACACTAGTGCATGTATCTGTGTAATCTCGCCACTAAATTATTAAGTCTAAAGGCAGTGACATGTCTTGCTTTATCCCTTAGAATGTCTAACACAGTGCTTGTCATACAGATTTCACTCATTGAAAAACTATTTTGTTTCCTTTGTGAGGGGATGTTGTGGGACACCGAATCAAATTGATTTATGAGAATAAGTTTCTCTCAACTTAAAACACAAGACGACAGGCTATGCCTGATGACTTGAATCCTACGGGTCAGGATCTCTTATGAAAAGTATTTGAAAACCTATCTTTTCAACTGCTTTGATCCAAGGGAAAGTCATTTCCATTGTAAAAATTTAAATATATTTGTCTGATGAGGCACAGATATGTAAAAACCTTAAATTCAAAAAAATTAAACTAAATGGCAAAGCAGTCGACCCTAGTGAGCTGTATTTCTGCAGCAAAACTGTCTAGGAGAAATGGTTGGCCTGTGTCCTCAGTCGTTTTTCCATTTAATGAATATTTCAGTTGTTTTATGCACACAATATTACATTGGCAAATGCTTGTTTAATGGACTGAAGCTAATGAAAATCGAAGCTGTGAACATGTCAACTCTGATCCTATAGTTCTTACATCACCTGAGTTTTCTCTAACTCCTTTCAATTGATTTTTCTAGGAGTCCTTAAAATCGGGTAAAGTTAGTTTCCTTGTGTAATAGATGAAAGATGCAAGGACATCCAGAAGCAGAAGGTTGGACCACTTAGTTCCGGAAGTCATCTCACCAAGCTTCCTGGATACACACATGCACATCTGTCTTAGAACTGAAACGCCAAGCTCACTTTGATCACGACATCACCTTATTATTTTTCATTTCACACGTTTTCTAATTACTGAGAGAATTTAAAAGTTAGTCTTCCAAAGCAACTTACGTGGTCTTTAAGGAAATACGGAGAATGTGAGAGATTCCTGAAATCTGGAGAAAATCAATTGTTTGAAACTCTATGAATTACAGGTTTGTGAGCTCAAAAGGATTGTCGAAGGTAGCTAAGGAAAAAAGCAATGGCTGTTGGGAGTCAGCATAGATTTACTGAAAGCACATCTTATCAGACTCATTTAATTTTCCACTTTGACCAGGTTGTTAGAGAGATATACAAATCTATGTGATATAGAGATATATCTCTGACAAAAAATGGCCCATTAAAAATTTTTAACATGCAATTTAACAACTTTTATTTAAAAGGGGAGGTTCTAGATGCTTTATACACTTGTATATTAACAACTGAATAACCAAGTTTAAAAAGCATTTATTACTGGATTGCTGTCAACCTCACGGATAGTGCTTGACACTGTGACAGCAACATTTTTATCATAATCTGTAGGATGGTAAAAAATATACATGCTCAGAAAATCAGTGAGTGTCCTGATTTTGGAAAGGAGAGTGTATACGCTAGATAGTAAAATAAAAATCTCCAAAGATCATGGCAAGCCTGAGCAATGAGCTGAATCTAATGGCATGAACTTTAACAGGGATAAATGTGGGGACAGCAAATGAGTTTAAAAGGTCATCTTTTCAAGTTAAGGTGAGACGGAGATATGTAAAAACATAATCGCGTTAATAAACAGCAAGCTCAATTTTAATCCACCCTGCAGGGTGGCTCCAAAAAGGACTAATATAAATTGAGTTTACATTAGAGTAAGTGTGGGAGCCACGAGGATAAGAGCTGTGAAAAAGTGTTACTCTTCTCCTCATAGAGTATTACATTCAATTATTGATGCTGTACTTTACAGACAGAAAGATCGTGGAAAATAACCAAGATGTTAGAAAGATTTAAAACCATGCCATATGATAAGCAACTAAAGGAATTAGGGAGGCTAGTCTTAAGATGAGAATTTGAGGGAGATACAATAGCAACTTCAGATTATTTAAAGAAATTTTGTGTGAAAACAGGCATTGGAAAAGTTTTAATGGTAAGAAACAAGGTAAGATAGCGTAGGCCTGTATCCACACACTGTGTGGTTATCTTTGTACTTAAATCCAAGAATAGCACCTGTTGGGTGTCAATAAGTTGCTGTTGAATAAATATTTTGATAAAATAAGAAGAGAAATATTCAGAAAGAAGTAGTGTCCAATTTTGTCACCCTCCTGGAAGAGAATATGAACTGAGAAAAGGATTTGTTATGAAGAGCTGCTATTGAGCTTTCAAAATATAGTTTCTGTAGAGGTGAGATATAAATCAAATCAAAAGATGAGATGGCAATAAAGCTGTTATTAAAAAAAAAAGACGAGACGGAATGAATTCTCAAAGTTATTTTAACTCCTCAGTTAAGATGTTTTCAGAGTGAGTGTAAACGGCAAGCAGCATAAACATCAGGAAGCCAGAGATAACTTTCTAGAGCAGCCATCGGCAACACGGCAATGATTTCTTTAGCTTCCTGGGCATCACATTTTAGGATACGTTTCTGCTCCTACCCACCTGGACCCAATCGACCAACTGATTAACTCCTATGAAAGCCTAGCTGTGGAGTGTTGCTAAGGAAGTTGCTAAGGAAGCTCATCATGTTCCACGGAACTCAGCAGGTCTTCTATGGCTTTCTGCTTCAAGCAGGGGCTGTTGTGAGTGAACTGGGACAGAAATCTGTCTGGACTGGGAAGCTGAGACTTAACTCAAAGATTTATTTAGGAACACAATACTCTTGTTTGAAAAAAAAAAAATGGGTTATTCAGGGATATAGTATTGGGTCAATGAAGATTATGGGAGAGCTGAAACGCTCTCAATCTACTCACTCCTTGATAGCCAAAGGACCCTATCCCCTGTTCAAAACTGCCTTCAGCCTAGAGTCATTCTGGAAGGGATTTGATAATTTCTACCAAGCTGTGGGTGATAGGCAATGGCTTAATAGTTTACCACTACCATGCACATTGTTATTTTATTGCAATTTATATTAAATGCAACGCCTTCAAACAACTAACTCCCATGATGGAATTTTAGGCAATGGTTTTGAGCCATGGAGAGAGATTTTGGCATAGAGATTCTTTTCTCAATCTCTAGCAAATTATGCCATTTTCTGCTTATTAAGAATATTAGGAATTAGAGTGGTGGGATAGACATATCTCTTTCAAGAGAAGCAAAGTAACATCTCATCTCATGAGACAACAGAATTTTAGATTTGGGAAATACCCTTAATGTTGAAAGAAGGAAGTTCTCTAAATTTCTATGAAGACACGAAGTTTTCCAAGCAAGTAATAGAGCTATGTTTCCATCTGTGTATCTTAATTCTTCATGTAAAAAAAGAAATTTTTACTCTGAAATAAAATTTACAACCTTTAATGACTTAGAAATAAAATGCTTTTAGTATGAATCCCCTTGTCTTTCAGGGTCCCTAAGTGTGGGCAGCCTCATGCCCCAGTATGTTCAGCTCGAATCAACTCACTGATGCTGCCAAATATATCCAGCTAATACTTTGAAAAGGGTGTGTGAGTGAAAGAATTAAATGGGTTTTCTGGTGTCTTTGAAGAATAAACAACTCATAATTTATTTATTTATTGTGGGAAGCAAATTACCAGATGACTCTGTGTTCCCTAAGTATATGTTTAGTTCAAACGAGATTCAGATCAAATGGACTACACAAGGCCATCTCTTGGCATAACTGAAGTTGTAAAATTATTGTGAAGTCTTTCACATGTATTTCAGTGGTCTTCTCCCTTCTGTGGCTCTATCCACCCAAGAAAGCTGGGATAGTTTCTCTGACCCTTTTCTGTCACTCCCTCAAAACATACACACACACAGCCACACACACACACATATACACGCACTATTTGATCCTATCAGTGACCCAAGCTCTGAATGCTTTTCTAGCTTAAACTTTTAGCTTTATCTCCTTAACTGTCATTTAGAAGAGTAAGTGGTAATAGTTAAGTGGAGATTAGTATTTATTTCTTCATAATTAATCATGAAAACCCATTAGGCACAAGGATTTATAATTTAAGGAGTAAGCAAAATGAGGAAACCTTCAGGTGCCAAAGCAGAATGAAATGATTGGAGTTGCAGAGACCACCTCTGTGTTTTTTAAAATCCCATTTGAGCAGCCTCCTATGTGTCAGGCCCAGTGTATAAAATGGGGCTTGGAGAAGGGAGTGGGTTTTCTCTAGAAGAAGCCAAGATGTTAATAGCTTGCTTTTCTGAATTGCTTTTATTGTTTCACACTGATATTTAGATCACCCTTGCCATGTCACTGCTCTATTCCTTTCTATGCTATTAGTGTGATACCATGGAGTGACTTGTTCTTTTCCCCTAGCGTCGCTAAGGGATCTCATTCAAGTTCGACCTCATTTATAGGTAGGATAGACAATAGTTAAGGCATCAAGAAAACTGGTGCTCCTCCAAAATCCCCCTTCCAATCTCCTTCAATCCTATTCACAGAAATTAGAGCATTTCATTCTATAATCAGAGATTAAACACAAAGTACTTAAAATACATAGAACTTCCATGAGGTGGTAACACACTATCCTAATTTCACAATGATGAAACACTAACCAAATGATTCAGGGCCTGCAAGGAGCAGGGCAGTGAAACACAGCAGATTTAAGTGAGAGATTAAAGACGTCAAATTTCACCTTCATCAAAATTATACATTTTCAAGAGGAAAGCTTGGGGCCAATGCTGGTTTTAGACTCTTGTGGGCATTGGATACTAGCTGGCTTCAATTACACATTTTGACAGACACGATTGATCAAATGATGTTTTTTTAATTTGTTATGTGAAGTAAGAAAAATGGCTAATTTACATAAGGAATATTACTCTTGAGAAAAACAACAGGATAGGAGAAATTCCAACAGATTTCGAACTTGGCCCTTGTGTATTCAGGCATGTATTCTAAGAAGCAACTTTAGTCACCCATTAGTTATTTCTGATTTCCTTATTTCCAAAGGACAGACAGTACCCCAGTGCAATGAATGCATTTTCTTCTCTGACAGGATAGCTAAAAGCCCAGAAATAGAAATCTTTTGTTTCCTTGTCAGCAAGGGATAAAATACCATTTTGCAAGTTCTGAAAAACAATATTTATGTCTTCAAATTTGTGTACTGTGCTTTAGAAAGGAAATCAATTTAGTTGTTTACTAATCATGGCTTAAAGCACTATTGCAAGAGAAGAGTGTATGATTCTTGTGAAAAGCGTAGACCATGGGGGAAAACAGGAGTGCATTACCCTAGATTTAGATTTTACTACACAGGTGATAACTCAATATATCTGTATTTGTCTGTGAATAAATGTATAGACAGCTAGATGGAAAGACAAATATTAATCAGTGAAAAATTTGAAGTAATGCCTGAAGATCTGATGCTAAACATTCTGTTGTGTCTCCCCAACTAGGCTCCAATATGGCCACACCACATCTTTTCACTTTGTCACCTGGCTTCCAAATCATTACTGCAAAGGATCCCATGTCCCACAGATTTCCTTGTAAAACTCAAACTCCTCTTTAGGAAACAGATAATCTCATGCGGGAACTGGACAAGGTGACAGACACAGTGTAGTTTCCCCCTCCCAATTTCCTTTCTCCCCAGCCTCCATGTACAAACCCATCTTTGCAGGTCCCTTGCTCCACTTTCTAAGATATTCTGAAATCTCCAGGCTTTCAAGTTGAGGTATCTTTGTTGGGTCATTTTGGTTCCATAAAATAGAAGCCATCACCAGCTCACTTTAGCAAGAAATTAGGGAATATGGTATAAGAAAAAGATATCTCATGGAAAAAAGGGTCTTGGACAGGATTTGGAATCAAAAACTGAAAAGGCATCAGGAATTCAAGCCAATTCTCTCTGCTCATCTGTGGTCTGAATACTGGTTTTTATTAACTATACACAGAGAAACGAATACTTCTTCCCTCGTCTGTCATAAAGGTACATCTACTCCATTTACGAGGTCTGAGAGCTGGAGTCTGACATCCAAATACAGAAATTCCAGGGAGAGACATTACAATGGAATATCTTTGTTATGACTCTAATAGCGACATACCAGGTGTAGTTGACATATGGAGAGGATATGTTTTAAGACTTTCCTCCTATTATATACAAAACCCTTTTCAATAGTAACCATGAAATGAAACTAATAATAATAATGGCCAGAAAAATTTGCCGCCAATGAAAAAATGTTTATTAATCTTTGCATATATAATATGCCAGTGAAAGTTAATGTTAAGCAAATACATATAAAATAAAACAAAAGCACAGTACACAAAAGGGAAAATAATAATGAACCAATACTTTTTAAGTACATTAATTATAGTTTCAAAAAGTGATAAAACATTTATACCCACAAATCCTTCTGTCACAGTGAAGAATAAGAACATTACGGTTTCTGCTAAGTCAACTTCTGCAAATGTGTCATGACACTATAGAAACTTATTTCGCCTACTCATGTGCAATAGATAACATAGCCAGATTTATTAGTCTGTCTTTGTTCATAGTTGATAAAACCACTTTTTAAAAACTAAACAACAGATACACAAATAGCTTAGAAAATTCTCAAACATGTACAAAATTTTGGCAGAGCTTCACAAAAATTCCATTTCATGATAAATTCCTGAAATTGCAAGTCTATTGAATTAACCTTTGATTGATTAAAGTGGCTTTTAGATGTCTCTGCAATGGAACAGTTTTTAAATAAAGAACATCCCCAAGTGGTTACTCAGACAAAATTGAAGTAACTTAAATTCTGCTTCTTTATTTTTACAATATCTGTAGTATCATTTTTTTAAATTTGAATCTACTATTGAAATTCAAGAATATATACTACTCAGAGTCACAGTCATGAATGTAACTGAAAGGAGTTTGAATAATTTTGAACTCTTAAAAACTTATTTAGGAGCAAATTCAGGTAACTGAGTTGACTTGTTTTGAGGACCACTATTTAAGGCAGAATTCTTAAAAATTAATTTCCAGTTAAATTACAATGTTAATTAAAGCTAAGAAATAACAATATCCTAAATCCAAAGCTTACATATATTATTACAACTCAACACTACCACAGCACTAGTTTAGACCTTAGAACAACAAATTATTTGGGGAGAGGAAGATTGTTAGAATTGCTGGATTAGGGAGTAATAATTTTAAAAACCCTAATTTTAGTCATTTTCATTATTTTTTTATTTCTAAAGGAAGTGTACTCCTACTGCCTACACTGTGGAGGAAACCTCTCCCACCACTTTGCCCTTTGTTTCTATTCTGGCTAGATATTATCTGTGGGGGACACTGTCAGTTAATGCAAATATGTCTTGTGGGATCCTCGCTCTGAGTAAGAGAAAAGTTAAGATAAAAATTCTAATCTGGGTAGGAACTCCAGCAAGGGGATCTCTCACAATCCTTCAGAGCTGACTCAGAGGAAGAATGTATTAGACTTTCTATCCATAAGAGATTTCTCTATATAACAAACATACGTTACTTTTTGTTTAATTTATACTTAGTTACCTTATAGCTGTATTGCTATTTAAGTTTTTTGGTTTTTTTGCTGAGGAAGATTCTGCCTGAGCTAACAACTGTGCCAATTTTCCTCTATTTTGTGTGTGGGACACCTCCACAGCATGGCTGACCAGTGGTGTAGGTCCATGCTTGGGATCTGAACCTGGGATGCCAAAGCAGAGAGTGCTGAACTTAATCATTAGGCCACAGGACTGGCCAAAAGTTGTTTTTTCTCAATCCAAAATTTGTTTTTTCTGCAGTCTAAGAAGTCCATTTATGTCTCTGTCTTGGCTTTCTCTCCAGCAAACATGTTTGTCTCCTTTGCTAGTTTTAATAGTTTCTAGTTCTCTGGGATTATCAATATTAAATATAAATTCAATACATATTTCTTATTGAATTGACTGGAACAACTATACAGTGTGAATCAGAGCAGGAATAATGAGCCTCCCTTTATTGTCCTCAATTTAATGGAAATATTTAAAGAGTGTCACCATTGAGTATAATGAATGTTCTTGGTAGAGAGTTTCTGTCCTTCTCTTCCACATTAGCTGAGAATTTTTTTAATCATAAATGAGTGCTGAATTTTTTAAATGGTTTTGAATCTCTTTTAAAAAGACCATGTTTCCTTTCTCCTTTAATCTATTGAAAGTAACATAAATAGATTTTCTGATGATAAATTGCACTTGGATTCCTGGGATATACTACTTAATCATGATGTATTTTTTATTATACTAAAGCACCTTCCCTGTAATTTTGTTTAGGAATTTTGCATCTATGTTAGTAAGTAATATTTGCCTACAGTTTTTTTGTTACATAATCTTTGTTTTGTTTTAGAACAAGTAATGCACTCCTGATAAGTCATTTGGATGTGTGTCCAACTTCTTTAACTTTCTGAGAGAGTTTGAATAAAAGAAAGTCTGCTTGTGCCTTGTAGTTGTGTTCAGACTTGTTGCTAAAACTATCTACTCTTGTTGTCTTTTTTTTAAAATGTCTTATTACTGTTCCAACCATGTCAATATTTATAGTTTTATTAAGAGTTTCTATACTTACTCAAGTCAATTTTGGTAATTATTATTTTGTTAGATAAATTATTTCATATGTTTTCAAATTCATCATAATTTCTTATTGTATTCTCTTATATGTTTAAAATATCCTATTCTTTTTGTTCTGTGCCTATTAGTTATTAGTTCTTAATAAATAATTCTTAAAAAAAGTTCTTGTTTCTTAGTACCTTTTCCCATGATTCATCTGGGTAAAAGTGTATGTATTTTTATTTAAACTTACAAAAAACCTGCTTGTAGGTTTAGTCCTCCTTTCTGCTGTCTCGGTATTTCAAATTCATTAATTCCTACATATCCTTGATATTGCATTTTTCTTACCTAGTTTAAATAAATTCTGTTATTTTCCCAGCTTCTTGAAGTCAAGGCGTGTCTCCTCTAAAGCTGTGCATTTACCTTTAAATGACTTTAGCTGCATCCCGAGAGTTCTTATTCAGTACTTTCATTTTTATTCATTTCTAAATATTTGGTAATTTCCATTTTGATATTCTTTCTAACCCATAAGTTAGTTAGTAATGTTTTGTAAGCTTGCAAATATTTGCATTTGGGAACAAAACCTTAATTGTTGATTTCAAATTTAATTGATTTACAGTCAGACAATGTGGTATATGTGCTATCAATTATTTGAAATAGCTTGAGATTTCCTTTGAAATCTATTATGTAATCTATTTATGTAAATTGGCCATATGTACACATATATTGATTAAAGTTGTTAACTGTGGTAATCAAGTCTTCTATTTCCTTACTGAATTCTTTATAAGCAAGAACTCTCAGCTTACAATAAAAATGGAATTAAAAAATCTCTGAATTTGAATGCAGGCTCACTAAATTATTGTAAAATAATGTTCAAGATTTTACTTTATGCATTTAAAGGCCATCTTTTTCGTTTACATTATGATATTTTCTTTGTGCATTTTCTCTTTCATTATTATGTAATGTAATTTATTTATTTTAAGGAACTCTACTCAAGTTCTCCTTCCTATGTTATTAAAATTTCTGCATCAACATTCTTAGGTTAATTTTCACAGATTAGTTTTTTTTCTATGCCTTGATTTTAAACATTTTTATGTAGTTTTGTTTCAGGTGTGACATTGACACAGTATGTAGCACAATTTTTAAATCATTTGGGACGGATAAGCAAATAAATCTCTTCAGATCCATTTTTATTAGTGATATATTTTAATTTATTTCTACTAATTATTGCTAGTGTATGATTTGTTTTTTATTTTGAATTATTTTCCTTTGCTCCAACTTTTATTTATGCCTCCCTATGTATGACGTTTTCATTGTATTCTACTCTCTTAATTCTCTTTTGTATTAGGAAGAATAGATTATATTTCTAGTTAGGTAATTCCCTTAATTATTTAGCACTACATTTTTTAATGTATGTTTTTTAATAACACACTTCTAAAAATTTAAATTCCTCCATTTGAATAGGACAAGAAACTTAAGCATGTTTCAACCATCCATTGAAAATCTCCCTCCTGATGTTTTCAATGCTACCTGTAGTTTTAGTTTTAAATTTCTAATATATGATTATATTAGTTCTTTATAGTCATAGTTAAGTTCTACATAATTAATTTACTAATTCTTTGCCTTTGTTCTTTCTTGCTTATAAACAATTATCCCATAATGTTCCAAAGTTCATTTTTCTTATTGAAGTGAACCCTTCAATAATTGTTTTTGCTGAAGACATGAAAATAGTAAGCTCTATTTTCCCTATGTATCTGATTATATCTTTATTTGCCCTCATTCTTAACTATGCACTGTGTAGAGAACATCCCTCCAGGTTATCTAATTCTGATTCTATGGGTGGGTTTGAGCCTTTCATTGGCTTTAAGTGAATTTAGAATTCAGTAAGATTATATAGCTGACAGCATTGCAAAATAACTTGTCTATAGACATGCAAACTCTGTCCAGTGAGGTTCAGCTGACTTCCCTTCCTCAATGGTAGACAATAGCTATGCCTTCATTTGAACAGTGGTTTCAATATTCCTGATCTATAAATGTGTCTACTCTCTGAACTTTGAACTGCTTATAACATCCTGTTGATTACCTGATTAATAATGAGTTAAATACAATCTTTAACACATGGTCCTTTTATATCCGTGTGAAAGTCATGATTTTACTTTTATTTTTAAAATTATCCTTTAACACAGGTATAAAAGTTTGGCAGGAATAATCATGAGATCAATTTGGGCCTGTTAAGTTTCAAGTGTCTATTAGACAACTGAGAACAGATAAGTGGGCAACTGGATTTGTAAGTCTTGTTTGGGAGAAAGATCTGGTCTGCAGCTATCTAGTAAGTAAGTATCTAGATGATATCTAAATTTGTGTGAATGAACTCACCAAATGAGTGAATGTAAACGGAAAGAGGACTGAGAACTAAGCTCCACCATACCATGCTGTTGTACCAGAACAGCATTTTAAATATGTTTCAATTGAAATTCTTTTAGAGCATCAAGGCAGATATATTTACCTTATTATCACTTCACATTTAAAATTGTGTGGTATATGCAGCCACAGAAGACAGTAAATATTTGTTGAGTGCATCTATTCAATTGTTTTATTATACGTTCATTCTTTTATTCTATCAATATTTGTTGAATTAAATATCATCTATCTCTGGTCCAAGTCTAACCATGTAAACTCAAGAAGTTACAGTTGGTTAGACTTGTTGGGTTCCTTTCCTTCTAGGCTTTACTCTAGAATTTTGCAGATAATTGTAGGTTCACAGGATAAAATTTGGGCTCTTTCTCTCAGAAGACAGTTTCACATTACATTATCTCTTTCTGGTATGTGATTCTCTCTTTAACACATTGTATTAGGTTAATCCAATTCTATATTAAGAAGTTATTATCCCAAGCGTCATATTACTGAATAATTGTTTATATAGACCGTTTATACCCTATCCAGCTGGCTTTTTACACTTTTGGCTTAGCCTTCTTGACCCAAGTTTCCTAGATTCATCCATTTTATGGGGGAAAAATGATAGACAATTTACAAACACTATTCTTTTGGTTAGGTTGACAACAAGGAGAAAAATAAAACAGTTAAACTCATTTGTGATTATAATATTCTAAAATGGTGAAGAAAGTAATTTGCCTAGATTATTTATTTTAATAAGGCACCATGCAAACAACATTGCTTAAAAGGTCCAGTCTCAGTGCTCTTTTCCTAAAACAACTATATTGGTTTTAAACTATACAGTCTTTGAGTCTCCACTGAAAAGGGCTGTAACACAGATATTTATTACATACATCTGCAAAACTCAGACCATCAGTTTACACATTCGCATCTCTTACACGCCGCTTGATAAAATTTACCAGAACTCAGATTCAGGAACACTCTTGGTCACATAACAAGTAGCCAATGAAGCTCCAAGATGGAACCCATAGAAGAATCACAAAAGTCTCCTAATTAAGACTATATCCAAAACACTGGGTGAGAATCAATCTGACATTCATGGGCAGGAAATATTTTAGGACTAGAAATGCATTTTTTATTGCTTTTTCTCCCCATATCTCCCTAATACATAGTTGTATATTTTAGTTGTGAGTCCTTCTAGTTGTGGCATGAGGGATGCCGCCTCAGCATGGCCTGATGAGTGGTGCCATGTCCACGCCCAGGATCCGAACCGGGGAAACCCTGGGCTGCCAAAGTGGAGTGCGAGAACTTAACTAGAAATGCATATTTAAAAATAAGGAATGATGTTTATAACAGCAAGAAAAGAGGGATATTGACAAAATATGACTCCAGATATCAAGTGCAAGAAATAGAGAATCCTCATGTCAAATTAAATAATACTTACTGTGTGTTTCACGCTGTCTTGTGTTGATGAAATAAACTTCTTGAAAGCAAAAATCTGATCTTTTTGAGCAATTTTAGTTTCACATAGCCCTTTGTGGGTCCTACAACATGTGAATTTTCAGCTGCATTTCAGGGACAGTTCTTATCACAAACCAATTGTCATTTTAGGTTGCATTTTAAGTTTCAATTGCTTCGTATTCTTAAGCAATGTAACCAAGTATTATGCAATACGTTAAGACAGTGATGGAAATTTGCAGAATTCTCTACTTGTTTCGGGCCTCTGAACCTTTGCTCATGCTGTCTTCTTCGTAAAATGTCCTTTCTTAAGTTCTTTATCTAACTAATATTCTTCTTAATTCTTATTCATTTTACCTGTTACCTACTACAAATATTATTCCTTTACTACCTCAGTCTGAGTCAATCACTCTACCTTTCTTCTAACAGCAATTTCTACATTATTCCAACATTACCTGGGCCTTTCTTTCCTTGCCAGAGTGTAAGCTGTAAGCTCCCTGAGCATATTTGCCATTCATTTTGGCCATTAGGTATCTAAGAACCTTCTCTGTTTGGGGAATTCCTTACCTTATGAGGCTTGGTGTGGGGAAATATGCTCCTTTATAAAAGCTAAAAATACTAGAATATCTGCTCTTCCAGTTCCTTTGCATTTATGGTCTGGCAAGTGCACTGGGTCCCACCAATCAGATACACTGGCAAGACTTTGACTCAAGAGCTCAAGGCTCAGGAGGTCAAGACTGACTCAGGACTCAAGAAGGACCTGATGGGAGCTCTCTCTGTCTCTGGAATGAACGGAATCAGAGACTCAAAGGTGGAATTCCTAGCTCATAAAAGACAGGCAGACATACTTCAGCATTTATTTGTGGTCCTGGCTGTTATAACTGAGCCTGGTTCTCAAGCCTTCCCAACAAGTCCATGAGTTACCTAAAAGGATCTCTAACAAACTCCTTTTCTTCATAATCAGCTGAATCTGCTGGCTTCCCATGGGCAAAGATTGTGTATGTTGCTTTATTTTCCCTCAGTGTCTTTATCAACTCTAATGATCTCTAACTAGGAGTAACTGCTCAATAAATATTTGGCATTCCAAATCACCTTCTTGGGGCACCTGTCTTTTAGGTGGTGGTAGACTTATACTATGTACTTGCAAGGCAGTGATAAAATGGCATTTGGAAGGAGGAGAGGGAAATAGAAGAGAGGAAGGGATAGAGCACCAACTGGCAATTTGCTTTTGATAAGGTCATCCATAAGGTCCTTAGCACCCCGGTTGCTGTGTGGGTGATTGCCATATTTACATTGACCTATAGATACGTAAATTTTACTTTATGGATTCCATTATTCCTTGACTGGAAAAATCAAAATGCCACACGCAACACTTGTTCTCTGGAAATTGAGCATGAGAGATTTTTCTGTCTTCATTAAGGTGTTAATGAGCTAGGTCAGATGTTTATAGATTTTCATCAAATTAATCAGACAAAGAACCCTATAGTCAACCTGACTTCCCTTTTGCAAAGTTCATTAAAATATAATCTTTAGCAATTAAATGGAGCATTGCTTATCTGTTGCTGGGATACCATTACCTCCTCTAGTCAAGAAGGTACTTAGGATAGTGAGAGAGAAAAATAATGTTTGGCCACGTGCCCATCTGGAAGGTATTTATCATTATCAGAATATTAGCTTTCATAAGTTACTGGAGCATACTAGAGCTAGAAGAAAAAGTAGTCTGAAGAATTTCTTTTACAGTTGTGGAAAATTTGACCTAATGACAAGAACTCAAATACTTCAGTTCACATAGAAAATTAGTGATACAATCTGAGCCACTATATCTTATCATATTTTCATCAATTTTGTTCTTATTCCCAAATAAAGGTTCCATCGTGACTAGAAAATCCTCATTGTCCTCAGAAAAATATATTTAATTTTTAACTCTACACCTTTCTGTGTATATGTTCCTTTGTGCTAGAAAGCAATCTTCAATTCTCTCTCTCTATCAAAATGAAACCCACCAGTAGCAAAAGTACTAGATTGAGCCTAAAAAGGAATTTAGAGTGATCATATTATGTCTGGAAAACTCGGTGGTTCAGGACACTAGTTGCCTCCATAAACAGATAGACAGTGAGGAATGAGAGTAGCTCCTCCTTCCTCCTCAGCTGACTACACAAACATGACTTTACTGCTTCACTGTCTTCATTAGCATAACAGTATTATCCCAAAAAACTCCTCCCTACACAAATAACTTTATTGCTCATTATGGGAACTGCCCAAAAGACCCATCAACTTTTCAATAGAATTTTTGCCTTGTTATTTTCGTCAATCCTACAGTGCTACGATAATCCTTATATAATCCTGATCAAATTACCACTTTGAAATATCTGCCTTAAACCAAACTTCAAATTCTTAATAAATCCCTTCTTTGTCTTTCCCCCTCGGTGTCATTCCGAAGGTCTGTCAAGTTAGGATTCTCCTTTACTGTGATAAGCAATAAACTCAGCTTTGTTTTACCAATAGATTGTGTTGGTGATATCTGGGGAGAAGGCATTTGACACTACACAAAGACAGAAGAGTTTTCTGGGGAAAAAGATATCCTCATGGAGGAATCATGAACTTGATGAAGAAATCAAGTGTGAGTCATTGAGATGGCAATTCTCCATGTAGCAAAATATTTATTTATTTATTTTTTACATATTTTGTCTTCCAGATCAGGCCACCATTAGAAAAATGACCAAAACAATGATAATTAAAAACTCTATAAGATATTGAAGTAAAAACTGTTTGGGTATTCTTGTTGGTTTAAGCTTATCAAGAAACAAGTAACGGATTTACTATGAGTAACATAGTGGAGGAAAGTAAAGATTGCTAGAAATTTTCACCCAATTAAAAAAAAATGACCATTAATCTTTAGCAAGTGCAGTGAGCTGGCTTGCCCATTGGTTACAGCAACAGTCTGTCCTAGGGATTCTGTGAACAGTCCCTGACTGCAGCTCTGAGCCAATCACTGTTAGATTCTGTCTCTCACTTAGTTCCAAATTCCCAAGAAGACAAATTCCCAATATGGGTTAGATATCCACCCCTGGATACCCTGACCCTCAGGGTAGTCTCATGTTATAGAGACATGCATATTGGGAGCTCATCTTATGATATGCAGTAATTAAGAAGTACAGATTTGCTTACAGAAAAAAAATAAGAACTCAGTACATAGAGATAACTACTTTAACATTTTAGTGTATATCTATCCAAGCATCCTAATGCTTATTTTAAATAGATAGGTAAAATTCTACTTTTATTTAACAAATTTTTTTGTATTCCCCATAGTTTTATCATGTGTGGTCACTTAAACTTACAAATATATTTTAAACATATTTCTGTGTGAACAAATAATTAACTGCATTATTTTGATGACGTATATTCACGAAGTGGATGTATTCTTACTATTGCTATTTGTTATATATATATATAAACAATCTCCACTAAAAATTCTTATACTTATATATTGCTATATTTGATTATTTCCTTATATTTAGAAATGTAATTACTGCTTCACGTAATATGCTCGCTTAAAAGTTTTGACTACATACGATCAAATTGCCTCTAGAAATTGTCCCAGTTACACTTCAAGAGTGATGAGATAAGCAGTTTTATTGCAACTGCATTAACAAGATTTTTTAATCGTTTGCAATCATGTACTAGATTGTTTTAATGTTTCTCTGATGACTATTATTAATAGAAAATTTGAGTATTTTTAATATTTACTGAAAATTTGTGGTTCTTTTATAGTTTTCTTTTTTCTGTACTTTACTTATTTTCTCTGGATATATTCTTTTTTTCCCTCTTATTGCCTAGAATAAGTTTTTTTTCATTAAAGATATAAACCTTTGGTCAGGCATATACAGAGCAAATATATTTCTTATTGATGCTTCATCTTTTAATTTTATTTATAGTGCTTCCATCCTCTATAAAAACATTAAATGTTTTGGTGTCAAATCAGTAATTCTTTTGTTTCAATAATTTCTAACTTTGAGAATAAAGTTTACAACTCCTTTCTAATCCCAAGACATATAATTATTGATTTATATTTTCTTCTAGTAATTTTATGTTTATCTTTACTCTTAAAATTCTAAATCTATTTTTGGATTATTTTGTTATGAGTTATAGAGCTCTATTTATTTCCTTCCCAAATAATGTTACTTCAACAGTTTTTTTGTGATGTGTTCTCAAGCATCCACTAATTTAGTATCTATATACCTAAATCTGTTTCTAGAGTCTAAAGTCAGACTACAATTGATTGTTTATTCCTCAGATATATTTCATTTTTCTGTTCATCTTTCCTTACACCAGTACAATACTGTTTGTATTACAGAGGCACTGTAGTGTGTTTTAATATTTAGTAGAGAATGACCTCCCTCACTATCTCTTTGTTCAAAATTATGGCTCATCAAAGGCCTTAATTATTTAGATAAACTTTTGAATCATGCGTCAACCCCCAAAAATGTTTCACTAGAGGCTTTAATCAGAATTATGTTGATTTATAAATTAAATTGATGGAAAATTTTGTTACCACCTACAACCATAGGTTCTTTACCCATCACACAAGAGGGACAATATAAAAACTGGAATGCCAGGCTTATGGCAAGGGAAGGGTCTTTATTTCAGATGACATCTGCCTAGAGATGGGAATGAGCCCTCAAATTTGTCTTATTTCATCTTGTCTCTCTCTGAAAGAAGGGGGGAGGGGTTTTAAAGGTTTATGAGGAATGTGGCTGCTTGTTGATTGGGATGGGGGAGTCAGTGGCCTTGCTGGTCAGACTTTTCTCACCAGCCTGCATTTGGACTTGGGAGGCTGTTTGCAGGGAGAAGGAGATGATTAGGAATCCAGGTGGTTGTCCTGGCTGGCCGTTTGTCTCCATGGCAGAGAGTGGATTCTGGAGCCAGGGAGCCAGGGAGTAAGCAGGGAAAGAGTGTTTTGGTTTTAACCCCATATATCCTGGGTTTAATGTAGGGGAACTGATATTAGGGCCAGCATCAATTCCCCCCTATTTTATGTTCATTTCTCAGTCCTGAGGGATTTGGGGTGACAACCTATCTAGCTGCTTCCTGCTGAATCAGGTTGTAGGTTGTTTCATCTCGTTGAATAAGCATTCTCATAAGGCGGTGATGCAGGTGGGCTTCCAAAGTTAAGCCTGTATTGCATAAGTAAACAACCAGGTATTTAATAAGAAACATTTTTAAAGAAAAAAAAAAAGAAAAATAAAGTTAATGGTTGGGGCAAATTACAAATCAGTTCCTGAGCCCAGGAGGCAGCCACTCAAGATTCCTAGAAGTCACAGTCAAACATCTTTTGCAGTTTGAATGTCTTTGATGGTGTGATCGGCCACTCAGGTAGCTTTTTTTGAGTGTCTTACACAGGAGCAGGCAACAATCTCTCTTAAGTTTACATCAAGTCATCCAGCTCCAGTTTGTAAGGCTTCAAGAAAAGGGGCAAATTCAGTTTTTAATGATTTCAAGTGAAAATGATGGAAAAAATGGGAAATGTTAGTTTGGAGATTTGTAGCCAGATATTTCAGGAGACCAGAAGAATTCAAGATGTAATTCATTTTATAGATATAAAACAAAAACTTCAAAGACAATTGACAGAATCAAAATCCAATATTTATAAATGTATATTATAGTTTTTATTGAAACATAATTTTTTCTCTCTAAAATCAGCCTCATTTTTATCAAAGATATCCAAATTAAGACCTACTGGTTCACAAAATAAGTCTGGTTTTAATAAACTTGGCCCAATTGTTTACATAAGTACAACAAGAATAGTAATTGATCATGTAGGCTCTTTTAAATCTGTTGCTGAACTTTTTATAAGGAATCTCAGATTGAACTTTAAAGGCCTCTCAAGGCTAGGAAAGATGGACCAAGAGCTTGTCATCAGATTCTGCCTGTACTACCCACAGATTTGGGTGAATTCCTCTCTTCATGAGGTCCCCAAAATATTAGGGTTCCTTGTACCTGCTGGAAGGAGTAACCTTCTTCCCTCAACCCTACCAGGTCACTGGGGACCAATAAGTAAGGTACCAGGCCAATATTTCCAAGTGGCTTTATTCCAGAAAGTCAAACTTCATCCCTCCAAAGCTGTCTTTTTATATCCAAGTCTGTATGTTTTTATCAAATATGATGTTCCAGTCAAAGCCTTGATATTATAACCAGTGTTTCCAATTGTGTCCTGTTATAAGAAGAACAGAATATTATTGAATTTATGTAAACAACCATATTGCCATGAGAATAAGAATACTTACTCATCAGGAGTTTTTAGATTCTGGAGGGATCAAATAGGGAGAAAAAGATAAATGTTTCAATTTTGTTTACAAATGTATAATATTGTCAAATTGCTATATTATAGTTATCATGAGAGAAAAAAGAAAAAGATTTCCTTAAATCTGAGAAAATGAAACATGAAACAATTTAAAAAGTCATCAATATTTTAAACAAGTCATAAAAATTATTATCATCCTTATCAGTTCATTTAGTCCTGTCTAATCGATTCTTGACCTTAATCTTGTTAGCACTTTCATGAAGTCATCAGTTTCTCTGTTAGAGTTCTGTAATTTCTTACCCAGTTTACTCTTACAATCTGAACATTTATCAGAAACCTGTATTCTAGAGTAAGCGCCAGAGTCCTTTTCAGAACTTCTTTGAAGATGAAACATATTTGAAAAGTCCTCAGAGTAAAATAACAACTGCCTGTAAATAGCAAACATTTAAAAATGGCAATTAACAAAGACATTTGACCGTTTCTATGCTATACAACTTTTTGAGTTAATAACCAGAATTATGGCTGACAATCAGAACAGATCAGAATTTTAGTAATATTGTACCATTTTTAAAACATTTATATTAATAATATTTACCCATCTAATATCATAGGTCTCCATGAAGCAATGTTTAATTATCCCTTTAACCATGGGGACAGTTAAAGAATTTTAGGCAAATGCAAAGAATTAAATACTTGTAAGAAAAACCTTAGCATCTGTGATTAAGGACCTGATAAAAACAATTATAGGAAATTTATTTTGATAAAACATAAAATCCTTATCCTTCTGGTAGACTACTCAAATAAGAAAACATTTTATGATATTTTTTATCGAGTCAACTAAAAGTTCAGGAAAATTATCTTTTTTTAAAGAAAGAGAAAACCCAGTTTTAACTGTGTACCAGTTTATTTTTGATATTAAAACATATTTACTTAATTAGATTTACTTTAATCTTAGCCAACTTGATCAGGCATAAAACTCCTCAGGGTTTTATCTTTATAAACTTTTTGTCACTCAGTTTTTACATTCAGAATTTGTCCCAGGTTTCCTTTTTTCCCTTCTAGTACTTTAGGACAAATTTACCTTTTTTTTAACTCAACAAGCAAAAAACTCTTATTTTTTATAACTTCTTACTGAAAACATATATTTTACTTCCCTTGAATATAAAGATTTTTTCCTTATTAATTTTTAGTAGCTTTAATTACATATGTTAATTGGAATCTTTAACTCTTAGAAACCTTAATTTCCAAAGTAAAAACCACTTTATAGTATTAAAACACAAGATGTGTTTATTAATATATCCAAACACTTTTTAGTCTGTCTGTAACAAGAAGTCAAAGGTAGATAGACATGTTTAGCAATAATGTTTCAGTATTTCATCCAAAAATGACCCAGATATCCAAGAGGTTTTGTCATTTAACTTAACTTGGAAAAATACTAAAATTTTAAGTTACCAAAAAGACTTTGGGAGATTTTTTTAAGTACAAAGACCATAGAACATAATTATTGTACTTAAAAACTCTTACCCAGTTTTAATAATTATGTATTAATTACTCTGAAAAATTTTATGTGGCATTAAAGCAGTTAGCCATTGTCTTAAGTTGTTTTAAGTACATACATTATAACACATAATTATTGTTAAAAATTTTTCTAAAAACCTTCAAATTTTTACATCTATTTAGTTTACCTGTTCTCAAAAATTATATTTAGATCATCTATAAAAACCTCATGAGACATTAAACAAAATGAGCTATTTTCTAAGTTATTACTCTCGCTGACAAATTTTGTAACAGTGATAACATGAGCTCATTTAACCAGTAAACCCAGGCTGTATGTTTGCATTATATCCAATGCTAATAGCTCAAAGGACGCGTCGATTTTAAATCAAACCAGCAAACTTAAACAGGCTTTTATTTACCAAAGATCATTTTATATCAGGTTAAATAACTTTTTCTTTTAGAAATTTCTGTATATTAATCCAAGACTGTATTCCATTACGAGAGGTTTTGAATCCTCTCTTTTAAGGGTGACCCCTAAGGTGGAATCATATGAAACAGAGGCTCCTCAGAAAGTCCATTAAAATTCCAAATCGTCTCAAAAGTTTACTTATTTCCACTTGTTTAATTTTAGATCAGGAATTTCAGGGGAGTTGAAGTGGCAAATCTCAGAAAGAGAAGAGAGAGAAGGAGCAGATTGGGTTTCCATCTCTGGCATATTTAATTATTTAATTATTTTCTCTTAAAGAGGCAGTAAAGTATTTCTGATTTTATTTAGAAGCTTCAAAAGATGAAAACAGGCTTCCCATTGCTGTAGCTGGCTTTTCCTAATTGCATACATCAGTTTGGGTAATCTGAAATTGCCCCATTTGAGTCATTTTAAAGTGAGATCTCCTTTAGCATGTTTAATTGACGTTGTCAGAAAAGTGGATTTTTGCATTCTTATATATCAGGCAGGGGAAATGTTCCCCAGTGAGACATAATTTTACCCCCATGACAAAATTTATGATACAATTCAGCAAAAGAGATGTAATTATTTTACATAAAACCCATTTAAATATACCAATTTTTACAAAACTTTACCTTAATTTTTCAACTCTTATACTTCTAATTATAACTTATATTAGAGGTCCATTAACAAGTTTTGGTATTACAATATTGTGTAGGGGAAGCATTCTCAGTTAGACATAACATCTATTCCCAAAGAAAACATCCAGGCAAAGCTGACATAATTTTTTTACATAGTATTAGCTTAAACACTTTAATTTTTATAGCCTTATTAACCTGAGCAGCCTAATCGTTATCCCAAACAATTCATGATCAGGTTTCTCACTGTGATTTTTGCCTCCTGAACTTTTAAAAATTTTTAAACTAGGGTGAATAGAACAAGTTTGTCCGATGTCCTTTAATATTGAGAGGCCAATAGGGGTATCCCTTTAGCCCATCTAACCTTAATCAATATTTTAATAAAACCTTAGTTTTAACTTTATTTATGTCTGTTCTATTTATCACATTTTTCTTTTTCAATAGTTAGCTAAAGATTTTGATCCTGTTTGGATGAGTCTTGTGACTCTTCCCTTTCTAATGTCTCTTTGTTAACTTAATGTTTTCATTATCATTTGTAAAACCACAAGAAGAAAACGAGACCCAAAGTTTGATTAAGTTTCTAAGACTAGCCACTGTATTTTCTGTTTAATTTGGTCTTTTCATAGGTACAAATAAAATAGCTGTTTATGATGATAACTCTCTAAAAATTTTTCCAACTTAAGGATCCATTGTTTAGCCATGTTCTCTCCAGAGTTTAAAGAATATTGTGGCCACGCAGTGTTACAAAATAAAGTCATCCCTTTTTAGACATTGGCTTATGACTATAATTAGACCATCTACTCAGAATTGACCCCAATGGTCTCTGCTTGGGGACAGGCAGCATGTGTCTGATTCCAGTACACAGAGACAGACAGATACACAGACCCAGACACCAGGGAACTGGTTCCCAGATTGAAGGTAGAAAGTCCTACAACTATTCCCATTCTGAATGCACATCCAGATGGCCCCTCCATGAATGGAAAGGACCCCAAATGGCCCCTCCATGAATAGAAAGGACCTAAGAGGAGGGGAATTTCATTCATGAGCATCCCTGAGGTGACTTACCATATTTCAGGGTCCTTTGACTCATCAGAATGAAGAACAAACAAACGAACAGAAATCTAAAGCCTGTTTACTTGCCGTAAGAAAATGGGCCTAGGGTCAGTTGTGCAGGGCCCAATGGAAAGTACTGGGGACAGTCCCTAGGGTCAATCACCTAGACAGCTTCTGGACTGCTTCCTAGGAAATCCCAATTGGCCCAAGGGCTGCATAGCCACGGGCAAGAGCCTCCTGGCTGGCTTGCCAGATTGTTACTCCCTACAACCATAGGCTCTTTACCTGCCACACAAGAAAGGCCAAATAAAAACTGAAACACCAGGCTTACGGCAAGGAAAGGGTTTTTATCTCAGATATCAGTTGGGAGATGAGAATGAGCCCTCAAATTTGTCTCATTTCATTTCATCTCTGTCCAAAAGAGAGCAGGCGAGGGGTTTTAAAGGTTTGTGAGGAATGTGGCTGCTTGTAGATGGTGGGGCGAGTCAGTGGCCTTGCTGGTTGGAGCTTTCCCATGAGCCTGAATTTGGCCTTGGGAGGCTGTTTGCAGGGAGGAGGAGATGATAAGGAATCCAGGTGGTTGCCCTTGGCTGTCCATTTGTCTCCATGGCAGATAGTGGATTCTGGAGCCAGGGAGCCAGGGAGTAAGCAGGGAAAGAGTGCTTTGGTTTTAACCCCCTGTATCCTGGGTTTAATGTAGGAGAATTGATATCAGGACCACCATCAATTTTACATATGTGTATAATATCAAAGCTTGTGTGACTGAAATTCAAACTTTATTTGAAATTTCATCAGTAGAAGATATTCTAAGTAAACACAAAATCATGCCACTTGAAAGCTGTATAAGTGAGGCTATTTTGGTTATTAGCAACTGAAACTGATTCTGATAAATATGCCACAGATGGGTTTATTGGAAATCTAGGGTGGCTCCTAGAATCAAAGGAAGACCTGAGGACCTCTGCCTCAGGAAGGACAGGCACCCAGAGAGCTTTGGAAACCAAAGAAGGAGGAGCCCTCGACTCACCATCAAATGTCTTGGTTCCATCACCTGCTGTCTTTTCCTCTATAGGTAACATGTTAAGTTACATAAGTTTTCTTTTGTTTTGCTTTATTTGAATTGTAACCTACATACAAACAATATGCAAAAAACAAACACACAAGAAAACAAACAAAAAATAACACAAATAAAAACCCCTTAAATAAATTGCTTAATAACTTGCCACAAAGTGAATACTTGAATAATTACGACTGAAGTCAAGACAGAATATTTGTCACATCTTCAAATCTCCCCTTACAGCCTTTGCAATCTCAACTCTCCTTTTTCCCCCCAAAGGTAGTTATATTGACTTTGAACATAATATCATTTTGCCTGTTTTTTACTTTAATATCAATTGAGTTATATATCACATATTATTTTTTATCTGGCTTCTTTGGCTCACTATTATGTTTGCTAACTGTGTAGCTGTAGTTTGTTCTTTTTCTCTATAGTACTCCATTGTATGAACATTCAGCAATTTATTTATCCTTTCCCTCCTACTGCTGATGAATATTTGTATTATTGTTTTTCTCTTATGGATACTTCTGCTAAGAACATTCTTGTGCCTTCCTCTTGGAGCTTAACACACCTTCATTGAGTATACACCTAACAGTGGAACCAGAGGGGCAGGGCACATGTATATTTTCAACTCTAGCAATAATGCCAAACACTTTTACAAAGGGGTTTTAACAAATTACAGCTCTGCCATCAATCGAAGTTTTTCCCTTGTTCGATATCCACAAAAACAATTGAGTGTGTGAGTCTTTTTGATTTTGCCATTCTGAAGAAAATATAGTGGCATCTCATTGTGTTTTTAGCTGCATTTCTCTGCTTATAATATAGTTGAATCTATTTCATAGGCTAACTGTCCATTCTTATATTTTCATTTGGATATCTTCTTTTGTAAAGTTCCTGATTACTGTCTTACCTATATTAATATTTAGTTATTTGTCATTTTTCTTCCTGACTTGTATGGATATTTATATATTCCAGATAAAAGTTGATTATCTTCTCTATGTGTTGCAAATATATTTCTTTTCATGATTTGCCTTGCACTCTCTTAAAGGTGTCTTTTAGCAAAAAAATTTGTTTTTAATGTAGTCAAATTCCCTGATGCTTACTATGGTATTGTTTACTTTTCCCTGGTTACAAAATATCTTGTGCCCCAAAGAAATGAAGAAATTATTTTCTAGAAAACCTAATATTTTGCTTGTCATGTATCAATCTTTAATATTCTTGCGTTGGCTTTTCATTTATTGTATGAAAAAATGAACCAGTATTTGTTTTTAACTCAGATATCTAATTAATAGGATAATAATTCATACTAGTTCCATACTGCTCTGGTGGAATTATCAAATGGTACTCTTTCACTCAGAATTGTCCTTATTTGGACAATAAAATATAAAATCACTCTCCAAGTGATCAAGCAATGTTTATTTTAAAAGACAAGTATTAACTCATTGCTTAACAGTAAGTTTTGTCTTAAATTCAGTTTCCACATATACATGGTTCTGTTCTTGGATTCTCTATTTTATTCAGAGGCATAACTGCCTATTCTTGTGCCAATATCAAACTGTTTAACTGTTTTAAATCAGCTGTACAATAAGTTCTATTATCTAGTATAATAAACAGTATTACCTCCCATGTTGCTCATCTTCAAGGCACAGCTATTCTTTTTCTTTTTCCCTTTCACATAAGTTTTAGATGTAATTTGTTAATTTTAAAAAGCTCCGATTTTAGTTGGGATTGCATTGAATCTGTAAATGAATTTGCATATTCCAATTCACAAGTAATATTTATCCACTTAGTAATTTTCCTTCAATTTTTCTAAATAGCACTTTACAATGTTCTGTACAGATGTGTTATCTATCATTCATTAATGTTACTTTTAGATATTTGATATATTTGCTACTATTTAAACTGGTATCTTACGTTAATTTCATTAAGCATGCGTAACTCATATAAAGAAAGGAAATTGATTCTTATATATTGACTTTAACACTCAGCAACTTCAGTAAACTAATTTATTATTCCTAATAAATAATCTGGAGATTCTTCTGGATTTTGTAATGAACAATCATATTGTATGACAATACTATTATGTTCTAATTCTTATATCATTTATTCCTTTTTATTGCATTATTCGAAGGCCTAGATCTTCTAAGATAATGTTAAAAATAAAGAGTAATAGTGGGCATCTTTCTCTCCTTCTCAGTTTTATAGGAAAATAGTTCAATGTTTCACCATTAAGTATATGTGCTATAGCTTTTTTATATACCCATTATAAAATTAAAGAGGCCTTCCTTTACTCATTGTTTACTGAATATTTATTCATAAATAGATGTTAAATTTTATCAAATTGACTTCTCTCAATTGAACAAGAATATGATTTTTATTTGGTTAATATAATGAATTAAATTGACTAAAGGCAGGGGAGATTCCCAGCCTCATAGAAGATACAAGGAGTAACAAGAAACCAAAGGAAATAACTAAGCAGTTAAATAATAAGCAGTTGGCAACTCCAGCGGTAACCAAGGAGATAGTGAGACAGTGGTTTCAGCAGAGCAACAGGGTTTATCACTCACAGCAAAGCAAACGGCAGGAGCTTCTGCATGGTAGCATCAGTTCCCCAGAGCCCAAGTCCCACCACGTGATACAACCAGTCTCGATAATGGCCCTACACAGTGGGCTGAGCTGTAGCTGAGGAAATTAGGCTCAGGTGCTCAGACTCTTTCGTAGCAAACAGCAAACAAGCCAGTCTCCCTTACCCAAGGAGTAACCAGTTGCTTGGTAGTTATGCTCTGGTCACCTCGCCATACATCGTTATCTATGTGACTATGGAAAGGACTCAGGGTCAGAGGATGGTCAGGCCTTGCAGTTTGACACACAGAGCGAAGATATGCAGGAGGGCTAGACCCATGGAAGACTACATCTTTCAAGCACTGATTTATTTTAAGTCTAGTTTGATAATATCACTCTTTTACTAGGAATATTTGGTTATTTACATCTAATGTAACTAACGACATAATTGAATTTATATCTATCTTATTTTTTTCTATTTGACACAACTTTTTTCATTTCCTACTTATTTCCTCCTCTCTTGTCTTTTTATCAGTTAACCAAATTTTAATCCCTTTTATCCTCTATTGATCTTTTAATTATACATCTTTTACTATTTATAGTAGTTACGCTAGAGATAAATCTTTGATTCATTTCAACTGATTAAAAATTATTATTGTTACAACTTCTCTGACATTTAGGAACTTTTTCTCTATTTGGCCTCCTCCGAACAATCTTGTTATTGTTGCCATGCATTTTAGCCATGCAGTAATTTGTATTTTGCATACTGTACATTAGTTTGTATAATAAAAAATGCTGTGTATTAGTTTGTATTTTAACACTCGAAACAAATTATAGTTTTGTACTACTGCTGTTCATTTTCTTTAACTTTTTTTATTGGGGTGAAAGTCACATAACAAAATTAGCCATTTTAAAGTAAACAAGTCAGTGATATTTAGTGCATTTATGACGTTGCGCAACCACCACCTCTACCTAGATTTTCATCACCCCAAAAGAAACTCTGTACCCATTGAACAGTGACTTTTGCTCCCACTCTCTTCCTTCCCCTGATAAGCACAAATAAGCATTCTTCTTCCATAGATTTACATATTCTTAATATTTTATATAAATTGAATCATATAATACATGGGCTTTTGTGTCTGGCTTCTTCCACTTAAGTATAATGTTTTCAAGGTTCACCCACATTTTACTATGTATCAGTACTTCATTCTTTTTTATGGCTGAATAAAATTTCATTGTATGGATATACAATATTTTGTTTATTTATTCACCTGGTAATAGACATCTGAATTATTTCCACCTTTTGGCTGTTGTGAATAGTGCCACTGTGAACATGTTTGTAATGTACTTGTTTGAGTATCTTCTTCAATTCTTTTGGGAATATATCCAGGAGTGGAATTCCTGGGTCATATTGTAATACTATATTTAACTTTTTGAGGAACTGCCAAATTGTTTCCATAGTGGATGAACCATTTTACAATCCAATCAGCAATATACGTGTGTTCCAATTTCTGCAAATCCTTGCCAATACTTATATTTTCCATTTTTAAAACTATAGCCAGATTAGAGGATGTGAAATGGGTCCTCATTATGGTTTTGATTTGAATTTCGCTCATGATAGTGATGTTGAGCATCTTTCCATGTTCTTGTTGGCCATTTCCATATCTTCTTTGGAGAAATATCTATTCAAGCCCTTTGCCTATTTTTAAACAAGATGTTTGTAATTTTATTGTTGAATTGACATTCATTTTTATTTACTCATATTATTAATTTTTCCCTCCTTCTCCATTCTATTCTGTATTTACATATTTTTATCTGGAATTGCCTTCCTTTTTTGCCTGAAGAAGTTCCCTTAGTGTCTCTTTTTTTAAGTGCAGGTCTTCTGATAAAAAAATTTCCTCAGTGTTGTGTGAACACATCTTTATTTCACCTTTGCTTCTGAAGGATATTTTTACTGGGTGTAGAAATCGTTTGCCATTTTTTCTTTCAAGCCTTTTAAGACTTTCTCATTCATTCCTTCTTTTCTTTTCTTTCCTTTTTGTTTCTTACAATGTCAATGATCAATCTTATTTTTTCCTTTTTTTTATAGTAATGTGTTTTTCCCCTCTGGATACTTTCAAAATATTCTCTTTATCTTTCAACACTTTATGATTTACTTAGGTGGTTTTTTCTTTGTAATTATCCTGCTTTCATTGAGATGGGGTTTCATCGGTTTTCAGGGTTTTTATCCTGGGGTTTCATTGAGATTCTTAAATCCATGGGTTGGAATTTTTAATCATTTTTGAAAAAAAATTTTGGCCAGGATGTTTTCAAATATTCTTCTGCCCTTCTCTCTTTTTCCTCCTTTCTGAGAAGCCAATTCTCCTGTTAGAACTTCTGCATGTATTCCACATTGTTTCCCAACTTCTCTGTGTTCTTCTCTGTCTATTTTTTCCTCTGTGGTTCACTTTTAGAATTCTCTATTTACCTGTCTAATTTTGTCTTCTGCTGTGTCTAGCTGGTTGTAAATCCATCTGCTAAATTCTTCATTTCAGATGGCCTATGTTTTATCCCTATAATATCCATTTCATTTCTTTTAATAGATTCCTATTTGCTGCTGAAATCTTCTTTCACCTATTCTGCCCATTTGATCCTTCACATATGAATAAATTAATCATAGTGATTTTAAGAGTCTTTTAGTGCTAATTCCTATCTCTGGATTATCTGCAGGTGTGTATTTATTGTATGTTTTTCTTCTTGATTATCAGTCATGTGGTTTTTGTATAAATTTTTTTATTGTATTCTGAATTATATATATATAAATATATACAGACACACACATAATATTACATACTACTGATGTTACAGATGGTGACATCACCCATGAGTGAGAGTTCTCTCTTTCTTGTATTAGGCATATAGGGTGGGACACTCATCACCTAAATCTATCAGAATCTAAGTTTCTCAAAGATGGATTGCAGTTTTATTAAACTTAATCTACTTCTTATTTGCCCTTGTTGTTACTCTACTGTTCTCAAGAGCTTTCGCTTGAATATCTGGCAGATCTTTGATTCCTCAGTACTGAAAAGATCTAAGAAATTAAATTCTATGGTTTTCTTCTAATAACCTTTAGTCTCCTGACATAGAAAACTTGAGAATTCCGCCCAAACTTTGAGATTAACAATTTTTTTGGCCTGTGTTTTCTCACATTCTAATTTGTCCCGCCAGCCTTGCTTGAATGTCAAAATCTCTACTGGTGTCTCTGCCCCCAGCAGCATTCTTCTCCAAAGGCTCCAGGCTGCAGCCTCTAGAAGTGCTTAGAGTCAGTTAGCGCTTCCAGGTGCGAGGTAGATCCTCAGTTTCAATTTATATCTGTCTGAACATCATCTCTTGCATGTTTTGATTTCAGTGCTCAATCTGGTTGATCTTTTTGTTCAAAGCACTGTGAAACTGCACATTTCACTCCACCTTTGAGATATTTGTAGATTAGTTTTTTATTGAGTTTTTAAATTGATATATATGTATGTATGATATATATATATGCTATACAGATGAACATTCCATTAGCTACTTATCTAAAATGCACATCTTAATGAAGATTTACATATGTATATGCTTTTTAAATTACAACCTGGATCAATATGGAGAACATGTCCAGGACTCCAGACCTTACGTCTTTTCTGATTTAATTTTCTCGGCACCCTCATGGGCTGAGACACTTATTTCCTTTCTCACGCGATTTCTTCAGGAGCCTAGACTCTAATTCCACTTCCCATTATATAATCCCAGAGTTCACCATTATTTTGACTTGGTTCACATGTTAGTTTTTCCTATTTTTAAAATTCGTGTCAGTAAAATTATAAAATATGTGCACATTTTTAAAATTTTGTCAATGTAATGTACATATTATGAAGTGTAACATATATATATATTATAGAATATAATTAATATATTTTATGTTGTATGAGTAGACATTAATTTCCCTGTCCATATGTAGGGTTGGTTCTAATTTTAGACTGTTATGAATAAGGTTTCTCTGATCATTATTTATTTTCCAATTATTTTATTGAGATCATAATTCTTTATAACATTGTGTAATTTCAGGTGTACATTATTATTTACTAATTTCTGTATAAACTGCATTGTGCTCACCATCTGTAGTCTAATTTTTATCCATCACCATACATATGTGCCTCTTAACTCTGTCCACTCACTCCCAAACCACCTTCCCCTCTGGTAACCACTAATCTGTTCTCTTTGTCCATGTGTTTGTCTATCATCCACATACGAGGGAATCATGCAATATTTGTCTTTCTCTGGCCTATTTCGCTTAATATCATATCCTCAAGGTCCATTCATGTTGTTGCAAATGGACAATTTTGTCTTTTTTATGGCTTGGTAGTATTCCATTGTGTATATATACCACATCTTCTTTATCCATTCATCTGTAGAAAGGCACTTAAGTTGCTTCTACATCTTGGCTATTGGCTGCAGTCTACACAGGGGTGAATAAATCTCTTTGGATTTCAATTTCTTTGGATAAATACCCAGTAGTAGGGTAGCTGGATCATATGATATTTGCATTTTTAATTTTTTGAGAAATCTCCATAATGTTTTCCATAGTGGCTGCACCAGTTTGCATTTCCTCTCCAACATTTGTTATTTTTTGTCTTAGTAATTACAGCCATTCTGACAGATGCAAGGTGATATCTCATTGTAGTTTTGATTTGCATTTCCCTGGTGATTAGCGACGTTGAACATCTTTTCATGTGTCTGTTGGCCATCTGTATATCTTCTTTGGGAAAAATCTCTGTTCATATCCTCTGCCCATTTTTTGATAGGTTTGTTTGTGTTTTGTTGTTGAGTTGTATGAGTTTTTATATATTTTGAAGATTAACCCCTTGTTGGATATATGATTTGCAACTATTTTCTCCAAGTTGATGGGTTGTCTTTTCATTTTGTTCATGGTTTCTTTTGCCTTATAGAAGATTCTTGGTCTGTTGGCAGTCCCATTGTTAATTTTTTCTTTTGGTTCCCTTGCCCGAGTAGACAGTATTTGAAAAGATACTGCTAAGACCAATGTCAAATCATGTACTGCCTATATTTTCTTCTAAGAGTTTTATGGTTTCAGGGCTTACATGCAAGTCTTTAATCCATGTTGAGTTAATTCTTGTATATAGTGTAGTTTTCCCAGCACCATTTATTGAAGAGACTTTCCTTTCTCCGTTATATGTTCTTGGCTCTTTTGTCGAAGATTATTTGTCCATAGACATGAGGTTTTATTTCTGGGCTTTCAATTCTGTTCCATTGATCTATGTGTCCGTTTTTGCGCCAATACCATGCCGTTTTGATATTATAGCTTTGTAATATATTTTGAAGTCAGGGATTGTGATGCCTCCATCTTTGCATTTTTTTCCTCAAGATTGCTTTGGCTAATCGAGTTCTTTTGTTGTTCCATATAAATTTCAGGACTCTTTGTTCTATTTCTGTGAAGAATGTCATTGGCATTCTGATTGGGATTGCATTGAATCTGTAGATTGCTTTAGGAAGTATGGGCATTTGAACTACGTTTATTCTTCCAATCATGAGCATGGAATATCTTTCCACTTCCTTATATCTTCTTTGATTTCTTTCAATAATGTCTTATAATTTTCAGTGTATAAACCTTTCTCTTCTTTGGTTAAATTTATTCCTAGAAATTTGATTCTTTTTCTTGTGATTGTAAATGAGATGGTACTTTTGACTTCTCTTTCTGCTAGTTCATTATTAGTGTATAGGAATGCAACTTAGTTTTGTAAGTTGATTTTGTACCCTGCAAATTTGCTGTAGTTGTTGATTATTTCTAATAATTTCCTGTTGGATTCTATAGAATTTTCTATATGTAGAATCATGTCATCTGCAAACAGCAAGAGTTTCATTTCTTCCTTTCCAATTTGGATTCCGTTTTTTTCTTTTTCTTGCCTAATTTCTCAGGCCAAAACCTCCAGTCCTATGTTGAATAGGAATGGTGAGAGTGGGCACACTTGTCTTGTTCCTGTCCTGAGAAGGATGGGTTTTAGATTTTCATCATTAAGTATGATGTTGGCAGTGGGTTTCTCATATATCTCCTTTATTATGTGGAGGTACTTTCCATCTGTACCCATTTTCTTGACAGTTTTTTATTGTAAATGAATGTTGGATCTTGTCAAATGTTTTCTTTGCATCTATTGAGATGATCATGTGACTTTTATTTCTCATTTTGTTAATGTGGTATATCACATTGATCGATATGTGGATGTTGAACCATCCTGCATCCCTGGAATAAATCACGCTTGATCATGCTGTATGATCCTTTTAATATATTGCTATATTTTATTTAACAATATTTTGTTCAGGATATTTGCATCTATGTTCATCTGTGATATTGGCTTGTAATTGTCATTCTTTGTGCTGTCCTTGCCTAGGTTGGGTATCAGGGTAACATTGGCCTCATAGAATGAGTTAGGAAGCATTCCATCTTCTTCAATTTCTTCGAATAGTTTGAGAGTGATAGGTATTAAATTTTCTTTGAATGGTTGGTAAAATTCTCCAGAGAAGCCATCTTATCCCAGACTTTTGTTTTTGATTACTGTTTTGATCTCTTTACTTGTGCTGGGTCTATTCACATTCTCTATTTCTTCTTGATTCAGTTTTGGGAGGTTATACGAGTCTGAGAATGTGTCCATTTCTTCTAGATTGTCCAATTTGTGGGCATATAGTTTTTCATAGTATTTTCTTATAATCCTGTGTACTTCTATGGTATCTGTTGTAATTTCTCCTCTTTAGTTTTTAATTTTATTTATTTCAGACTTTTCTTTTCTTGGTGAGTCTGGCTAAGAGTTTTTCAATTTTGTTTATCTTTGCAAGGAACCAGTTGTTAGATTCATCGATCCTTTCTGCTGTTTTTTTAGTCTCTATTTTATTTATTTCTGCTCTAATTTTTAATATTTCCCTCCTGCTGACTTTGAGTTTCATCTTTTTTTCTTTTACTACTTCTGTTAGGTGTAGTTTGTGATTACTTATTTGATATTGTTTCTTATTTTTGAAGTAGGCCTGTATTGCTGTGGGTTTCCCTCTTAGGACTGCTTTTGTTGCATTCCACAAGAGTTGGTATGTTGTATTTTCATTTGTTTCTAGGTATTTTTAAATTGCTCCTTTGATTTCTTCACTGATCCAATGTTTGTTCAGTAGCATGTTGTTTACTCTCCACATATTTGACTTTCCCAGCTTTTGTCTGATAGTTGATTTCTGGTTTCATAGCATTGTAGTCAGCAAAGATGCTTGATATGATTCCAGTCTTCTTAAATTTATTGAAGCTTGCCTTGTTTTCCAACATATGGTCTATCTGTGAGAATGTTCCACATGCACTTGAGAAGAATGTGTATTCTGCTGTTTTGGGATGGAATGTTCTATATGTATCCTTTAGTCCATTTGATCAAGTGTTTCATTTAAATTCACTATTTCCTTGTTGACTTTCTGTATGGATGATCTATCCATTGATGAAAGCGGGGTATTGAGGCTCCCCATTATTATTGTGCTGTTGTTAACTTCTCCCTTTAAGTATGTTAATAGTTGCTTTATATACTTTAGTCCTCCTTGTGTTAGGTGCATATGTGTTTATAAGTCTTATTTCCGCTTGGTGGAAAGTCCCTGTCATCACATGCTGCCCCTTTTTGTCTCTGATTGTCTTTTTTATCTTGAAGTCTGCTTTGTCTGAAATATGTATGGCAACATCTGTTTTCTTTTGCTTCGCATTTGCTTGGATTATCATCTTCCATCCCTTCATTCTGAGCCTATGTTTGTCTTTAGAGCTGAGATGTGTTTCCTGGAGGCAGCATAGTGTTTGGTCTTGTTTTTTGATCCATCCAGCTACTCTGTGTCTTTTGATTGAGGAATTCAAGCCATTTGCATTCAGAGTGATTATTAATGTATGAGGGATTAATACTGACATTTTATCTCTTGCTTTTTGGTTGTTCTGTATTTCTCTTGTTTCCCTTCTTTTGAATTTCTGATTGCCATTTCATTTTGGTGGTTTTCTGTGGAGGTTTTTTTCAGTTTTGTCTTTTTTTATGAATTGTGGCTCTGCTCTGATTTTTTGTTTTGTGGTTACCATGAGGTTTGTATAAAAGATCTCGTAGATGAGATAGTCCCTTTTCTGAAAGCCTTTTATCTCCGTTAGCCTAAGCAGGTTTCTCTTCCCCTTCTGAGTTATTGTTGTCACAAATTATTCTGTTTTGTGTTGTGAGTTTGTGATTAAGTTGAAGTATTAATAGTTACATTTGATGCTTTCCTTCTCCTTATCTTTTAAATTTAGTTAAATATTTACTACCCTGTTCTGAAAGAGAGCTGCAGTTTTCTGATTTTGTCTGTTTATTTATCTCCTTGCTCAAAGCTTTTCAAACCTTTTGTTTTTATTTCAGGTATGAGAGCATCCTTAATCATTTCTTGTAGGAGAGGTCTAGTGGCAATTAACCCCCTCAGCTTTTGTTTATCTGGGAAAGCTTTTATTTCTCCATCATATCTAAAAGATTGTTTCACTGTATAAAGTATTCTTAGCTGAAAGTTTTTGTCTTTCAGTATTTTGAATATATCATTCCATTGTCTCCTGGCGTGTAAGGTTTCTGCTGAGAAAATCTGCTGAAAGCCAGATAGGGGTTCCTTTGTAGTTTATTTTCTTCTGCCTTACTGCCCTTAATAT
Organism: Equus przewalskii; assembly: GCF_037783145.1. Taxonomy (NCBI): domain Eukaryota; kingdom Metazoa; phylum Chordata; class Mammalia; order Perissodactyla; family Equidae; genus Equus; species Equus przewalskii. The sequence continues at coordinate 65,027,039 of NC_091837.1, forward strand.
TTTTCATCGTCATTGACTTTTGCCACTTTTGCTATTATGTGCTTTGGAGAAGGTCTTTTAGCCTTGATGTAATTTGCAATTCTATTGGCTTCATGTATTTGTTAAGTTCGGTTCCTCCCCCAGGTTTAGGAAGTTCTCAGTTATTATTTCTCTGAACCAACTCCCTGCTCCTTTCTTCCCCTGTCCTCCCTCTGAAATAACTATAATCTGATGTTGCTTTTTCTGAGTCAGATATTTCTTGAAGAATACCTTCACTTTTTAAAAATCTTAGTTCTCTCTCCTCCTTCATCTGAAGCAATTCTATATTTCTATCTTCTAAATCATTAAACCTTTTCTCCATATCAACTCTATATTTTAAAGATTCTACCTTATTTTTTATCTCATTAATTGTGCTCTTCATATACAAGAATTTCTGCTTGTTGTTGTTGTTTTATATAGTTTCAATCTCTTTGGTGAAGTGTTCTTCTTATTAATTTTATTCCTGAGCTCACTGAGCTGTCTCTCTGAGTTTTCTTGTAACTCGTGGAGTTTCTTTATGACAGCTATTTTGAATTCTCTGTCATTTAGATTGTAAATTTATGTCACTTCAGGGTTGGATTCTGGAGAATTGTCATTTTCCTTCTGCTCTGAATTTTTGCTGTAGTTTCTCATGGTGTCTGATTAACTAATCCTTTGCTGGCACATTTGTGGTAATATCAGGTTGCAGATTCCACCTTCTACTGATAGGGGGAAGCAGAAGCTGTGTTTTTGATCCCACTCTATCTGCTGGAAGTTGTGAGGGTACAGCAGGCAGTCCCACCAGCCAGGAAAGTGTTCGTGGGCAGGCCTTAGGCTGCCACAGCCTCTTCTTGCAGTCATACCAAGGCATGTTCGCACTTGTTGAGCCACAGTGGTATTATGGACCATTCTTCTGGCTGAGAAAGCATTTGCATATGCTCATAGCTCTGCCACCATCTCTACTTATGGTCACACCAGCTGCTGGGCTTGGTTAGTGGAGCTTCTTCATGGAGTCTGGGCCTGGGCCATGCATTGGAACCACAGTGTCATGGTGGGCTTCCCCACCAGCCAGGAAAGTGTTTGCATGAGGGCTCAGGGTTGCCATTGCTTTTTCTTACGTTTGCACCAAGGTGTGTTCCCACTATTAGGGCCAAAGAGGTACTATGGGCTCTCCCACCGGCAGAAGAAGTGTTTGCATGCATACACAGGGCTACTGGGGAAGAACTGGAGAGTGCTCATCTATCTCCACTACTTCCCAGAGACCCAGTCCACCTTCAGGTGTACAGCTACATGGGTCTCTCAGGACTCCTGTTATGTGTATGGGTATCTTCTATTGATCAATGAATGTCTAGTTATAGTTCAAAGGGGGAAAGATAGAAGGGACAACTCACTCCGCCATGTTGCTGATGTTACCCCTCTCTGACCATTCTTATATATGACTTTAGTGAATATATGTCCTCATTTCTCTTGGGTATATGCTTAAGAATGAAGTTTTATTTCTTTTGAGGAAGATTAGCCCTGAGCTAACTGCTGCCAATCCTCCTCTTTTTGCTGAGGAAGACTGGCCCTGAGCTATCATCTGTGCCCATCTTCCTCTATTTTATATGTGGGACGCCTGCCACAGCATGGCCTGTCAAGCAGTGCCATGTCTGCACCTGGGATCTGAACTGGTGAACCCTGGGCAGCCGAAGCAGAATGTGTGCACTTAGCTACTGCACCACTGGGCTGGCCCCAAGAGTGAAGTTTCTAGTTCATAAGATAAGCACATGTTTAGCTTTAGTGGATACTGCCAAACAATTTTCAATGTTTTTGTCCCAATTTACATTCCCTCCAGCAATTCCAGTTATTTACATCCTAACACTTGATATTTCTAATGTTTAAAAATTTTAATCATTCTAATCATTTAATCATTCTATGTGTTGTCATAGCTCATGATAGCTAATGATGTTGAGTACCTTTTCAAATACTTATTAGTCATTTTTGTTTTCTGTTTCTTTAGTGGTGGAGAATCTTGTCTATTTTTTAAAGAATTTGTCTCCTTATTGGCCTATAGAATTTTTCAAAACTTTGTTGTGGATGTGAATCCTTGCATATCTTCTCTCGGTCTGTGATTTGTCTTTTTTACAGTAATAATGATATCATTTGATGGACATAGAAGTACTTAATTTTTTTAAAGTTTAATTTATCAATGTTTTTCTCTTATAGTTAATGCATTTTTTTGTCCAATTTAAGAAACACTTGCTTAAACATTCTTGTAAACTTCTTGTTGTTTTTGTTTTACCTGTCACATTCTTTCCTATAACCTGTATCATATCAGTGTAGACCTTTTGGCTACTGTCCCGCCTAATTTTTCAGCTTCGTGGGTTTTTTTTTGGTCTGAGAAATTGGCTTTCTATTTGAGGACTCACAATTCAGTTTTGTCGCTTTGATTCTTCACAACCTTCTTTCCTCACTTTACTAATTTCCTGAAGCAGCAGCCATCCTCCACCTGGACCAATCCCCGACCTAGGGCCGTGCCTAAGATTCCCGCAAGGATGGAAGAAACAACCATCCATCACTAGCAAACTTCTGAATTGCTCGCTCCTCTCTGGAATTTAAATTCGTCTAGTCATTTTTGCTGCCACACTCTCTTATCTTTATAATTTGTTTGTATTTTTATGGTAGGGAGCTAATGTCTTGGGCTGCCATGATCTAGTAGGTCCTACTTGGAAGCAGAGGCCTTTTTTGCTTGATTATTGAAACTGAAACTAGCTTTGTGTTACTTGAATAAAACAATGCATCATGTTGTGTTATCTTTTCCTGTATATTTCTGGATTTGGTTTGCAAATTTTTCTATTTATTTATTTATTTTTTTTTTGGTGAGGAAGATTGGCCTTGAGCTAACATCTGTTGCCAATCTTCCTCTTTTGCTTGAGGAAGATTGTTGCTGAGCTAAAATCTGTGCCAACCTCCCTCTATTTTTTTATGTAGAGCATCACCACAACATGGCTTGATGAGTAGTGTGTAGATTTGCACCTGGGATCTGAACTGGTGAATCCCAGGCTGCCCAAGCAGAGTGCACAAACTTAACCATTGTGCAACCAGGCAAGCCCCTGCAAATTCCTTTTTAGGTATAAGTATGAATTGTGTTTAATATTCTTTTCTTATAATGTTATTGTCATGTTTTTGTAATTAATGTTATGCTGGCCTAATCAAACAAATGGGAAAGTGTTTCATCATTTTCTAATCTTTGAAGGACTATATAAATTGGCATTACTTCATTCTAAAATATTTGGTAGAATTCTCTAGGAAGTCATCTGTGTGGGGTTTATAAATTGTATTATTATTATTTTTTTATTTTATTTTCTTGTTGAGGAAGATTCACTCTAAACTAGCATCTGTGCCAATCTTTCTCTTTTGTATGTTGCTTGCTGCCACAACATGGTTACCAACAAGTGGTGTAGTTCCATGCCTGGGGAACCAAACCCAGGCCACCAAAGTGGTGAGCACTGAACTTAACCATGAGGCCATGGGGCCAGCCCCTATAAATTGTATTTTTGTAGGAATTATCTATTTCATCTGAATTTTAATTAGGATTGGTAATAAATTCAGTAGATAACTTTTTTTTTTTTTTACAGTCTGTAGGATGCCTCTATGTCTATCATTTTCTCTTGGTATTGCTGTAATGTGCCTTCTCTCTTTTTATTGATCAATCTTTCCAGGGATTTATTAAATTAATTTTTTTCAAAGAATAACTCTGTATTAGTTGGTTTACTTTATTATAAGTTTTAGTATATCCTGCATATAAATCCTTTCTCTGATGTATTCTCCAAATCTGTGGCTTGCTTTTTTACTTTTTTAATGGTAGCTGGTAACATTAAAGAAGTATACACAATTGTGAAATTGTTTTTAATTCGATTAACTTTGGCTTTGATGTAATTATTTACTTTCTTCTACTTTGTGTGTGTGTGTGTTTTTAGCAAATTAGACTCCTAGGGATTCACTTGCATTTTTGAAGCTCAGCTACAGCTTTAAATGTTTGAACCAGAAAACTTCTAGCTTTTGAAAGTTTCAAACTTTTCATTTTTAAATGATTTTAATCTAAGAAAATTTTCTGAGTAACTCAAAGAACTCCCATATCAATTGTCAGCATTTTAACCTATTTAACTAATCATTCTCCCATTTTGAACCATTTGTGAGGAAGGTGCATACACAATGTCTAATTATGCCTTAGAGATTTAGTGTGCAGTTAGTAAAAACAAGGACACTCTAGCACATAATCACAGTAGAACCATAAAAATCCTAAAATTGAAATTAATATGATAATGCCATACAATCCAATTACTCCATTCAAATTTCAGAAAATGTTTCAATAATACTCTTTATAGAGCCAATATTTAAATCTGGATCACTTGCTTCATTCAGCAGTTTTGTTTGTCTAATCCCTTGCACACAGAAAAATTCCTTAGTCTTTTGTTATCTTCACGACTTGTGAATTTTTGAAAATAACAGGCCTACTACCTTGTCAAATGTCTCTCAATTTGGTTCTGATGTTTCCCTAAGATTATCCAACTATGGCAATTAATGCAACTATGACAGGAATATTACAGCATAACCTATCAATGGATGTATAATGTCAATCCATACTGTTACCGGAGATGCTAAATTTTTCAATTGGGTTAAGATAGTGTCTTTCAGTTTTCTCCACTGTAAATTTAATTAATATTTCATATTTGTCAATTAATTATTTTTAGCTGTCATTCTACTGTATGATAACGTTTTTTTCTCTCTCTGCCATTTATCTACGTGTTCTGTCACTTATATATCACTATGGAGTCATGGATTTCTATTTTATTTAATCAGTTGTCATCCATTACCAACATTATTTATTTTGATGGTCAAATTTTCACATATTTGAACAGTGAGAGTCCCTTCAATCTGGCTTACCCCTTAAGTACTTTCTTATCCAAAGGCACAATAAGATGTTCCAGAGCTCACCTTATACTTTTCCCCACTTCAGCCCTCAAATCAACTATTTCTCCAAACTCTGATGGCATCCTTTAGTGGAGAATAGTATTTGAAAACAAACATTTGGGGTCCAGGTGTGCTCATTGCTCTTGGGGTACCTGTGCTTCTAGGTTTCTTTCAATGGACAAGGTCAGGAAATGTATCTGTGTATGGACACACATATATTATATCTATATATATATCTGTATATTAAAAATCATAAAATGTATACCAATAACTCCAATTGTAGTCTTACATGACAATAATTCCAATTGCAGTTTTACTCATTTCCGTATTTGTACCTTTCTTCTCTGTGAAAAACCTGACTCATTATTCTTTTACATATTTATTTATTTGTTCAATCACTTTGTAATTAACTTTTCTTCCAGTTGAATCTCCCAGGTGCTGCTGATTTTGTGGCCTACCAGATGCCATATAGGAACCCTATAGTCATGGAAGCCCTATAAGCATCATATGAGCACTAGGGAGAAAAAGAAAAAGGGACAGAATCTATCTTGTTCTTAATCTTCAAGTTAGGGATAATAACTATTGCTTTGAATAATCTCACTTGCCAATATATTTGCTCAAAATTTCTTCTGACATTCCACATCTAACTTCTAATATCATTTAGCTTCTGTGCAAAGGGTATCCTCTAGCATTTCCTCTAATGAGTATGTTGGTGGTAAACCCTTTAAGTTTGTGTTCTTCTGAAAACATTTTTATTTCATTCTCAAGCTTAAAAGATAGTTCTTCTGGTTATAGACTTTTAGATTGACAGTAATTTTATTTTGCCACATCACTCATATTAAATTATCACATATTCTCTGCCTTCCATTGCTGATGTTGAGAAGTTGATATTTGGTCAAATAACTTTTCTTTTTCAAGGGTCTATCTTTTCTTTCTGGATGCTTTTATAACCATACCTTTTCCAATGACTTACTGCAGTTTTCACTATGATGTGCATAAGTAATTTGTGTCGTTTTTTGTTTTTTTGCTTTCTTGCTTGAAATTTTATTAGGCTAGTTAGATCTAAGAATTATTGTCTTCCCAAATGCTGCAAATATTTTAAATACTAGAAAATATTCGCACATTACTTTTTCCCCTACTCTCTTTTTTTAAAAATTTTTGATTATGCATATATTAGTACTTCCTGTACTATCCCTCACATAATTTAACATGTCTACCACGTTCTCCATCTCTTTGAATCTCTGTGTTGTGCTTATGCTATATCTTCCTCTTGATTCATTCTCTCTCCAGCTGTGTCTAATCTATGTAGCCAACAGTGGAGATTTCATTTCAATTGTATTTACCATCTCTAGAAATCATATTTTTTCTTTATATTCTCTTTTCCTTTTTATGAATTCAAGACTTAATTTGGTTTAAAAATATTCAGTGTAGGCTCTTTATATACTGATATAACATTTTAGATATTGAAGTATTTGTATCATTCTATTGTCTTTTTTTTTAGTGGTGTTCATTAATAATGACCTTTTTTTGTTTGTTTGTAATTTTTGACAGTGAACACTTTCCTTGAAAATTTACCTTGGGAATTATTTGTGTTCTGGGTTTAAGTTGCATTTTCCTAGAGAATAAAGAAAGGATTTTTGTCTGCTTCTGCCAGTCCTCTCTTGGCCACTGTCTTAAACCATTCTCAATGAAATTCTCATCTTTGTTTTGTTTTGTTTTTGAGTAAGATTAGCCCTGAGCTAACATCTGCTGCCAATCCTCTTTTTGTTGAGGAGGACTGGCCCTGAGCTAACATCCATGCCCATCTTGAAATTTTCCTCTTTATGTTCTAAAGATCCTCACAAGAAATAATGTTATATACTTAAACTTATATAAATTCTCTCTTGTCATTAGATGTTCTCAGGGAAGATTACTTTTCTATCAATTCAGGTGAATAATAAGAAAAGCAAATTTACTCTTTATCCCTTTCTTTGCAGCAGATTTACTTCTCATTCAGCCCTTTGGGACTTCTGCTTCATGTATGAGCCCTTATTTCATGGGCTTATCTGGCAGTACCCAAGGTGATATATCCTTTCAGACTTCTGAGGACACTAAAGCAAGGGGTTGAGGTCTCTAGGATTTGGCATACACCTTCAAGTAAAGCCAGTATGGTGATGAATTATTTCTCAGGCTTGGAGCTTTACTTTATTTTGATAACTGGAGATTTCTTTCTTTCAAGGTACTTTGGCAATTCTTTTAAACAGAAATACATGTATCAGCTTTTTGGTTGTTTGGGATGAGGGAGTTGATCGATATTTAGTCTACCAATAGCTAGAAAACAAAGATCACATTCAACTCAAAATTCTTTCTACTACTTCCATCCAAATAGTTTGCTAGCACATTTTCCCCCTTGTTTTGTTTGTTCACATTCCTTTGGCTTGGAATTCAAGCCCATCCTTATTTTGTTCAGAAACTATCTTTCACAGTCTTTTTTCCCTTTTTTCCATCTTATATAACCTGCATCCCTGTAAGACAACTATCATGAGTTCCTTCAAATCATTGCATGTCACATGCCACAAAATATTTGTACTGGTGATTTACTTTATAAAGAACTCTGAGGTCCATTAATTATCTCAGTGGATCCTGTCTACACCACTGTGAGTGCCAGCATTATTGCCCCATTATGCAGAGGATGAAGCCAAGTCTCAGAGGTGATAAATGGTGCAACCAAATTCACATAGCAAAAGTGTATAACATTTGCCAAGGCCGTGTGTCCCAAAACTTAACTCTAATGCTACAAGTTCTCGTCCAGAACTCATTCCATTTTAAGTTGTTCTGTTGGATTTTAATAAGCATCTTTAGCTTGAGCTTTTGAAAGCAACTTTTGTAGGGAAAGGAAAAGGATCCATTAATATTTCCAGATAAAGAGACTATGTCTCATGACTGAAGAAATAAAATACTGTACAGAATTTTCATGTTATTTTACGAAAAAATAAAAGTCAGAAACTTGCCAAGACTTTCTCACTGTTCTTTATGATACCATATCTATGATCTTATTATTTGCTTACTGCTTAGAGAGGTAGTAGAGGAGAACACTCACTCACTTATCTTCAGGTATAAATTTGTACTTGCCATAAAAATAAATTGAAACCCAGTAAAGACCTCATTGAGAAAAAAATAAAAAAATTATTTTACTCTCTCTGTTTTCTTTATATATTTAGTTCTTGGTTGAGTTTGTGTTAGATTAAAACTTTGACTTTAAGAAAGATGGCTTTCTTTTTCTTTTAGATATAATTTAAGAAAACTTGTAAGTATTTTAGTACACAGTATTGAAAAAAGCTTTATGATTCCACAGGTGCAGGCTTAGTTCTGTGAAGTGGGTGAATATATCTTTGGCTAGAGCACCCACCAATTCCCATTCTTTCTCTGTCCCTCCTCTTTCTTTTCATGCCACTTGTCATGTCATTACCAGGGGCTTGCTTTCAGCATCTTGTTAAATCAGTACTTGCTAAGGCTTGATGATAAATGCTCACAGAATGACTTTCCAAATGTCCATAATTACCTGTAGCAGAAAACCTGGAGTCTCTGTTAAACTTGCCAATTTCTGGGCCAACCTTCTATAAGTTCTTGGATAGATGTATCTTATTCATTCATAGCCCTTTACAATTGCATATGCATTTTACAATCACTTTGCCAGTTTCTCAAAAAGAAAATCTTTTGGGATACAGTTGAAAATAGATTGTATTTATATTTTTAATTTAGGGTGAATTGACACCTGTATAGTTACTCTCCCAATCCATGTAAATAGTATATTTCTCTAAGCTTTTACGGGTTCTTTCATCTTTCTCAATTTTATATTCTTGTTTTAAATGTAGAGGTCTTGCACATTTTCCCTTATATTGATTAATAAGTATTTGATTATTTTATTACTCAAAACACTACTATCTCTTTAATTTTTCATATTTGATGTTGCTAATATATAGTAATACAATTTCTTTTGCATATTGTTTTTGTATACAATGATCTTGTTAAATGCATGTGTTAATTCTAAAAGTTTACAGATTTTTACAGATTTTCTGCATATTCTCTTGTTTCCTGGGTATAACAATATTTTTTTTTCCTTCCTTTCCAATTCCTATGAATTTGGTTTCTTTTTCTTGTTTGTTGCACTAGCTATGGCCTACAGTATGTTGAATGAAAGTGGTAATACTGGATATCTTTGCTTCACTCCCATTCACAGAGTGAATGGTTTCAATATTTCACCATTACCCAGGAAACTGAAACAGGCATCCTTGACTTAGAGATCACTTTAAATTAATACTTTTACTATATCCTAAATAATATCTGAACTTATAGCCCTTTAGTTCATTTATCTCTGCATTTTCCTATTGTTATTAGCTCTGTAAATTCAACATATATTTCAAATCCCAGAAGATATCATCATAATTGTTTTGCATGGTAAAAAATTATTTACATTTATTCACATAGATACCTTTTCACTTGTTTTTCATTTCTTTCTATATTACTATACTTTCTTTTGGAATTAAGTTTCTTCTATGTGAAGTCCCTTAGATAAGGTATTTATTTTTGTGCAGATCTTCTCTTGGCAATTTTTCTTTCCTGATGCTTCTGTATTTTACCTTCACTTTTGAAGTTTGTTTTCACTAAGTATGGCATGATAACTTGGCCATTAATTTATTTAAAAATGACATTCCAGCAAACAGTGTCAAGATGATGGTGTAGGTGGGCTCTGAACTGACCTCCTCACATGGACATAACAAATTTGCAACTACTCTTGGAACAACTAACCCTGAGAGAAATAAAAACTGGATAAAAGGAATCCCCATAACAAGGGACAGTGCTGACTGAAGTGGAAGAGGCAGAAATTCCTTTCTAGAGAGAAAAAAGCCATCTTTGAGCCATGGCACTTCACTGCTGGCCAGGAGCAATCCTAAGGTAGGAAACCATCTCATGAAGAGCAGGAGAACTGAGCATGGGAGTGTTACCACAATAGGAAGCTTTTGGACTCACAAAAACAAGAGCAGGGTCATAGCATCTAGCTTTGCTGGCTATTAAATACAATGGGGAATACCCCCAGAAAAGCTACTTGCCATAAGGGAAAAAAAGCCTGCTCTTAAAGGGCCCACACATAAACTCACCTATTTTGTAAAGCAACCTAAAATCACCAGAAAGAAAGGTGCACAGTCCTTTAGTGAAAATAGACTCATGTGATAGGATTTGTGAACATCTTGGTGAGAAGTGAGACCTCCTCAGGGACTGAGACATAGGTAGCAGCCATTAATGTGACCTAGTACAGGCAACTTAACACAAATTCTGGCAGACATTATTGGTAGACAAAATAGAGTTTAAGACAAAAACTGTAACAAAAGACAAAGAAGAGTCCTACATAATGATAAAGGGAAAAATCCAACAAAAGGATATAACACTTGTAAATATCTATGCACCCAATATAGGAGCACCTAAATATATAAAGTAATTGTTAACGGACACAAAAGGAGAAATAGTAACACAATAATAGTAGGGGACTTTACCACTCCACTTACACCAATGGATAGATCATCCAAAGAGAAGATCAATAAGGAAACACTGGCCTTAAATGACACACGAGACCAGATGGACTTAGTAGATATATGCAGGACATTCCATCCAAAAAGTGCAGAATACACATTCTTTTCAAATGCACGTGGAACATTCTCCAGGATATAACATATATTAGGCCACAAAACAAGGCTCAATAAATTTAAGAACATCAAAATAATACCAAGCATATTTTCTGAGCACAACAGTATGAAACTAGAAATCAACTGCAGGAAGAAAGTTGGAAAATACAAAATAAAATGTTACTGAACAATTATTGGGTCAAAGAAGAAATCAAAAAGTACCTGGAGACAAAAGAAACTGAAAATATGACAAGCCAACATTTATGGGATATAGTAAAAGTGGTTCTAAGAGGGACGTTTATAGCAATACAGGCCTACTTCAACGAACCAGAAAAATCTCAAATAAACAAACTTAACAGTGCACCTAGAAGAACTGGGAAAGGAAGAACAAACAAAGCCCAAAATCAGTAAAAGGAATGAAATAATAAACATCAGAGCAGAGATAAATGAAACAGAGACTAAAACAACAATAGGAAAAAATCAATGAATCTAAGAGCTGGTTCTTTGAAAAGATAAACAAAATTGACAAACCTTTAGCTACGCTCACTAAGAAAAAAAGAGAGAATGCTCAAATAAATAAAATCAGAAATTAAAGAGGAAAAAATACAATGCATACCTCAGAAATACAAAAGATTATGAGAGAATACTATGAAAAGTTTTATACCAACAAATTGGATAATCTAGAAGAAATGGATAAAATCTTAGACTCAATCAGCATTCCAAAACTGAATCAAAAAGAAATAGAGAATTTGAACACACCAATAACCAGTAAGGAGATGGAAATAGTAATTGAAAACCTCCCAAAAAATAAGAGACCAGGAACAGATGGTTTCCCTGGAGAATTTTACTAAACATTCAAAGAAGAATTAATATATATATTTCCTAAACTCTTCCAAAAAATTGAAGAGAAGGGTAAGTTTCCTAACTCATTCTATGAAGCCAACATTACCTTGATATCTAAACCAGAGAAGGACAACATAAAGAAAAGAAAATTACAGGCCAATATCACTGATAAACATCGATGCAAAAATCCCCAACAAAATACTAGTAAATCTAATACAATATGTTAAAAAGGTCATACATTATGATCAAGTGGGATTTATTCCAGGGATGCAGGGATGCTTCAACATCTACAAATCAATCAATGTGATACACCACATTAACAAAATGAGGAACAAAAATCACAGGATCATTTCAATGGATGCAGAGAAAGCATTTGACCAGATACAGCTCCATTTATGACCAAAACTCTGAATAAAATGGGTATAGAAGGAAAGCATCTCAACATAACAATGGCCATTTATGACAAACCCATAGCTAATATCATTCTCAATGGAGAACTACTGTAAACTATCCCTCTAAGAAGAGAAACCAGCAAGGATGCCCACTTTCACCACTGTTGTTTCAAATAGTACTGGAAGTCCTAAGCAGAGCAATCAGGAAATAAAAAGAAATAAAAGGGGTCCAAAGTGGAAAGGAAGAAATGAAACTGTCACTATTTGCTGATGATATGATTTTATAGATAGAAAATCCTAAAGAATCCACCAAAAACTTTTAGAAATAATAAATGAATATAGTACAGTTGCAGAATACAAAATCAACATACAAAAATCTGTTGCATTTCTATACACTAACAATGAAGTAGCAGAAAGAGAATTTAAGCGTCAATCTCGTTTACAATTGCAGCAACAGAAATACTTAGGAATAAACTTAAAGAGGTGAAAGACTTGTACACTGAAAATTATAAAACACTGTTGAAAGAAATTAAAGAAGACACAAACATAAGGAAAGATATTCCATGTTCTTGGCTTGGGAGAATTAACATAGTTAAAATGTCCTTACTTCCTAAAGCAATCTATAGATTCAATGCAATCCCTATCAAAGTTCCAATGACATTTTTCACAAAAATAGAACAAAGAATCCTAAAATTCATATGGAACAACAAAAGGCCCTGAATAACCAAAGGAATCCTGAGAAAACAAAGTTGGAGGTATCACACTCCCTGATTTCAAAACATACTGCAATGCTATAGTAACCAAAATAGTACATTACTGCCATAAATAGACACACGGACCAATGGAACAGAACCAGGAGCCCAGAAATAAACCCACACATCTATGGACACCTGATTTTTGACAAGAGAGCCAAGAACATACAATGGAGAAAGCAAAGTCTCTTCAATAAATGGGGAAACTGGACAGCCACATGCAAAAGAAGAAAAGTGGGCCATCATTTTACTATTATCTTACACCATACACAAAAATTAACTCAAAGTCACTTAAAGACTCACATGTAAGACCTGAAACCATGAACATTCTAGAAGAAAACATAGCCAGTACATGCCTCAATATCAGTCTCAGCAGCATATTTTCAGATACCATGTCTGACCGGGCAAGGGAAATAATAGAAAAAATAAACAAACGGGATTACATCAAAGAAAAAACCTTCTGCATAGTAAAGGACACCATCAGCCAAACAAAAAACAACCTAACAATTGGAGGAGGATATTAGCAAACAATATATTGGATAAGGGGCTAATATCCTAAATATATAAAGAATGCATACATCTCAACAACAAAATAACTAACAACTCAATTAAAAAATGGGCAAAAGATCAGAACAGATATTTCTCCAAAGAAGACATACAGAGGGCCAACAGGCACATGAAAAGATATTCAACATTACTAACTATCAGGGAAATGCAAATCAAAACTACAATGAGATATTACCTCATGCACAGCAGAATGGCTATAGTTAACAAGACAGGAAATAACAAGCGTTGGAGAAGATGTGGAGAAAAGGGAACTCTCATGTACTGCTGGTGGGAGTGCAAACTGGTGCAGCCACTATGGAGAAGAGTACAGAGATTTCTCAAAAAATTAAGCATAGAACCATATAATATGGCTGTTCCACTGCTTGGTATTTATCCAAAGAACATGAAAACATGAATGCATAAAGTTACATGCACCCCTGTGTTCATTGCAGCATTATTCACAATAGCCAAGACTCAGAAGCAATCTAGGTGCCCAATAAAGGATGAATGGATAAAGAATATTTGGTATACATACAAGATGAAATACTTCTCAACTATAAAAAAGACGAAATCTGGCCATTTGTGACAATGTGGAGTGTATTATGCTAAGTGAAATAAGTCAGAGGGAGAAAGTCAAATATGGTATGATCTCATTCATAAATAGAAGACAAAAAACAACAACAAACAATCACATAGAGTCAAAGATTGGATTGGTGGTTACCATAGGGGTAGGGGAGAAGGTGCAAGGTAAAAGGGGTGATTAGGTGCGTGCATGTGGTGATAGATGGTAATTAGTCTTTGGGTGGTGAACAAGATGTAATCTACACAGAAATCAAAATATAATGATGTATACCCAAAATTTATATAATGTTATAAACCGATAAACCAGTGTTACTGCAATAAAAATAATATTTAAAAAAAAACCATACCTGGCATTCCAGTGTTTTCTGGATTCTGCTGTTTCAATTGAAAAGTCAGTAGTTGTGTTCTGGTTCCACCTTTGAAGGTAAATCTTTTCTTTTTTATTATCTGACTGATTTCTTTTCTTGTTTGTTTGTTTGAGGAAAACTAGGCCTGAGCTAACTGCTGCTAATCCTCCTCTTTTTGCTGAGGAAGACTGGCCCTGAGCTAACATCTATGCCCATCTTCTTCTACTTTATATGTGGGACGCCTACCACAGCATGGTCTGCCAAGCGGTGCCATGTCCGCACCCAGGATATGAACTGGTGAACACCAGACTGTCAAAGCGGAACACGCGAACTTAACCACTGCACCACTGGGCTGGCCCCTATCTGGATGATTTCTTAAACTTTTTATTTATCTTTGGGTTTCCAGAAATTTACTCTAATTTGCATAGATGTACTATTCTCTCAATTTATACTACTTGGTGCGTGTATAGCTTCTTCATTCTTTGGCTTTATATCTTTCATCAGTTTTGGAAAATTTTTGGCAAGTATGTCTTTAGATATTTCATCTATCTCAAATATCTACTCTATTTCTTGGGTTGAAATCACATACATGTTGGAAATCTCCATGGTATACTATATGCTTTATCTATTTCTATGTAATTACTTTTTGTGGTTATTTTTGCTTCAGTACTGATATTTGCTACTTATATATCTTTCTGTTGGACTTCCAATTTTCTGCACTGTACATTCTACTGATAAGCCTATCTGTTGAATTCTTAATTGCAATTATAAACTTTTTTAAATTTCAGGATTTTCATTTGATTGTTTTATAGATCCAAGTTATCTGACAAAATTTGGTATCTTTTAAAATCTGTTTTTGATAGGTGCCTATCAAAGGACGAATGGATAAAGAAGATGTGGTATATATATATACAATGGAATACTGCTCAGCCATAAGAAATGATGAAATCTGGCCATTTGTGACAACATAGATGGACCTTGAGGGTATTATGCTGAGTGAAATAAGTCAGAGGGAGAGAGTCAAATGCCATATGATCTCAATCATAAGTAGAAGATAAAAACAATGACAAAGAAACACATAATAACAGTGTTTGGATGGGTGGTTACCATAGGGGAAAGTGGGAGGGAGAGGGCAAAAGGGGTGATTAGGCTCACATGTGTGGTGATAGACTATAATTAGTTTTTGGGTGGTGAACATGATGTAATCTACACAGAATTTGGAATATATTTCGATGTACATCTGAAAGCTATATAATGTTATAATCCAATGTTACTGCAATAAATAAAATAACATAAAATAAATTAAAAAATAAAATATTTTTGGATGTATTTATCATTTTTCATGTCTGAACAGTACTATCTGGATCATCCATTAGCCTGAGTATATTGACTATTTTTTTCACTTGGATTTGGTCATTTGTTCCTTTTTCCTAGTATGCTTGGCAATTTTTTAATGCTGTACCATATATATGAAAAAATATAGAGATCATATGTATTTTTACATTATTTCAAAAAAGGATTTACTTCTTCTTCTTCTTTTTTGCTTGAGGAAGATTAGCTGTGAGCTAACATCTGTGCCAATCTTCCTCCACTTTGTATATGAGACACCACCACAGCATGGCTGGTGAGCGGGGTAGGTCCATGCCCAGGATCTGAACCCATCAACCCAGGCTGCAGAAGTGGAGCACGTGGAACTTTAACCACTCAGCCATGGGGCCCAGCCTGATGATTTACTTTTTTAGTGTGTGGTGGAGATCATATGGACATAGCCTTCTTCTAATTTGTCATTAATACCAGATCATATTTTTTCCAAGATTACAACTAAAACTTAGGGGGTTTTAGAGGAATGGCTCCTATTTTCTTAAGACCCTAAACTCCAAAAAAATTTTTAGTCCATTAAAAGTTGCTCCCTGTTTGTTTTTTCTTTTGGATCTAACCACACCCATGTGCAACTTAGGAGTCAACAAACTGCTCTAGGGGAAGTTATGTGCAGAATGTTAAACTCACCTTAGAATATTTCCTCTTCAGAATCTTGGCTACTCAGGTTCTGGCTTATTCTGCTGCTTTTTCATACTTTCAAACATTCTTTCATTGCTTTTCAGTCCAGTTCTTGCTGTGAAGTTTAATCTAATACCAGTTTCTTCTTCAGAGTGAAAAGGAGGACATTGGTTTTTATATATTTAAATTAACAACATGTGTTACACTCTTCTCCAGAATAGTGGCAACTGTTTCCTATTATCAGAAGTTTATGAGCTTTATTATATCCCTACTTCCCTGCCAATATTTTGCAATTTAACTGAAGTTAAGTGATACCTAATTTCTAAAAATTTAAATTTTTATTATTACAGGTAAGTTTAAACCTATTTTCATGTCCTTGATAACTTTGGATTTTTTCATCCCTAAAATTTCAAAATAATTTCTATATACTCTCTCTTCAAGCTCTGTTGTCTATTAGTCAAACACTCTATTTAAACTATAATTTCCTCAGCCCTTATTTGATTGACGTTCTCTTTCCTTTCCCTCTGTAAGTGACTGATTCTTGTTTGATTTGGAATACCCAGCACCAACATCATCTTTTGTGAGGAGCCTCTTGTGACATTCAGGCAAAATATTTTAGATAGAAAGAAGGTTGGTAGGATATACAGCTACCATACAGGTTGTGACAGAACAGGCCGTATGATACTAATTGCCACCGCAGTGGAAAAAAAGAGCCAAACTCGTTCCCCTTAACAAATTTTCCAGGAAAAATCTCCAGTTTCTGTTAAGAGCTTTAATTTACGTATTCGTGGGCTCAAATGCCCTGTTTTACAGAAAGGCAAAAGCTGTGCTGTGATTATTATCCCAGTGCTGGGGTAAAGAACTCCCTCTCTCAGGAGGGCAGCATCCCCTTACTCTAGTTAAGAAATTCTTTGGCTGAGGTCCCAGTTATTTTGAGGCTATCCCTGGTAATAGCTGCCTAACAAAGGTAATTCACTGAAGCCCACTTAAGAGAATTACTGGTAAAAGAATAAAACATTTATCAAAATCAATTCTCTCTGCTCCAAACCTCTCAATCATAACTGTAGCTGTTAAGGAAATTGCTGCTGCTGAATGAATAAAACAGTTTTTAAACAGGGATGTCTGAAAGACCTTCCATTCCAGTCACATTCTGATTACTGGAAAGACTCTCTACCACCCTCGTTTCTTGGCACTTGAACTCTCATGCTAAGTTTCAAGGTGGTTGGAGCACAGCAAAAGGTTGGAAATACAGAAAATGGCAAGGCTTCCTGCTATTGAATGGGCAAATGTTCTTTCCCTAAAGAGGAACTAGAACTGCCATGGTGACAAGAACAGTATCTTACGTACATTTTTGCGTTGATAGGAAGAGAATTAGTGGATGCCCAGTAAATTGCTCATGATGAGAATTCAATTGAGCTATTATTTTAATATATTTTCTGAGAATCTTTCCTGGATAGCGACTTATACAAAATACTCAGAATAGACTCTGCCTTCAAAGAACTGCAATTTAAATGGAGCAACAAAATATATACTTGAAAAGTTAGTGTTCAATATAAAAATATATTTCCTAAGTATTAAGGAACTGTAAAATTTCAGATATGCAACAGACTGTCCATTGTCTGTTGATGTAGTCAGGGAAATCTTCATGGAGGAAGCGGGGAGGACAACAGAAGACCTTTACCATTCACCTCAGTCCTATCAATTTACCGTCCTTCAGTGGCCCTATAACACATCCGTAAACTTCAGAAGTCTTCCTAGTCTCCTGGGTACCTCATCCAAGGGCTTTGAAATGCTCATCAGATCCTATGTGATCTGTCAAGTTTATTGTGTTCTTTCAAGGGTGAGGATGGTGTCTGTCTGAAGAATGTGGGCTTTTGATTTAGATATTCTTGAATTTGAGTTCCATCCCTAAGACTTACTTTATTATTTAACTGATTGTTTAACACAATTTGTGCTCAGGTACCTCATTTGTCAACTTGGAGTGACAATATAGAAGTTTACTTCATAGGTTTTCTCTGAGCACTAAGTTAAGAAATTTATCTAATTCACAGCCTGACTCATAGAAACTGCTCATTTAATGCTGTTTATCTCGATTACCATTTTCATATAATACTGTATCTCAACACCTACTATAGTACCCAGCCAATAGAAGAGCCTTAATAAATGCATTATTAATGAATTAATGTGTGAAATGACAAAGGTTTGGCCGCAGATGACAAAGTCACCCTGAGGACAGCAAGGATATGGAGCATGGCATTAGCATCACTCTATAAGCTCCTAGAAGGCAAAAACAGCATCTTACTCACCTTAATTTTCCACGCTTGTCTCAGCATATTTAGAGAACACATGTAGGTAAGTACATAAACTTAAAGTACTAGGCAAAGCATTAGTTATTTTAAAATTTTTAGTTCATGCTTAATAAATGTACAATGAATGACAAATTAGTTTCCATTGATTAAGTAACTATTATATGCCTCATACTTCTGCTAAGTCCTTTACATATATCCTCACTGCAATTTTTTTAAGAAACTATTGTAAGTGAATGGAAAATTTGCTAAAATGTATAATCTAGGGAGAGATTATAACAAGGAAGTCTACATAGATCTGCAGTCTATGAAACACCAAAGTGACACTTGCTAGATAGTTCACAGGCTGGTGATTTAAGAGTTAGATCTTCAGGTAGAATACTTCAAATATAAATCCCAATCAGCTGAGAGTTCTACAAGGTCAAATTCAGGAGAGAATAAAACTTCCTTGACCAGATATCCAAAGAGAAGTGTATAGGAGATATAAGTTGTAAGGATCAGACAAGTGGTGGAGGTGCAGGCATTTATCCATGGTCTGTCAGGAGATATAGATAATGCAAGTGTGGGAAACTTGTGTTCAGAGGCTAGGATCTACTCCCTGGGGAAATGAAGCTACCAGTCAAAACTCAAGTCCATATGAGGAACTTGGTTTCTTTAAATTTCTAATAGGTTCTCAGTTACCAAAAGTTCATTCTCATAGGCACTTTATGGAGAAATTAAATAGATGGCACAGATCAAGGCACTGGGCAACTGGATGAAAAGTTTGAAGCAAAATGAACAACCGGGCCAATTGAATAAAGAGGGAGAGATGTACACTTCACTCCTTTTGACTGAGGCTGGAAGGCAAAGAATGTCCCATGAAAGGGGTTGAGGTCCCAAGAAATAAGGACCAAAAAGATTTTCCTAACACATACATAAAACTTGTAATGATAATTTTAGCATCCAGGACTTAATCTCCTGTTAATTCTTGTCATGGGACATTTATGTAACCAAAATTGGTAAGTGAAAAAGGACACTTATTCTAATATTTAATTTTCAGTTATCAAGTTTCATCATTAAAGGACCTGCTAATCCCACCTTTGCCATTAATATTTTTCAAAAGTCTCAATATTATTGAGTATAGACAAGAAAAGAACAAAATATACAATAAGCAAACTAAAACCAATAGAACAAACCACCCGTTGAGCATCTGGTAGGAAGCCCAAGTACTTATTCCAATCCCTCTACTCACTTAGTTCTGTGATTTTGAATCAAGTTCTTCAGCTCTCTAGTCTTATATGTTCTCCTCTGTATTAGTTAACCCTTTTATAGTATTTAGAATGTGATGGGCATTTTTCTAAGGGCTTTACACAACTTAACTTACTTTATGCCCCCCAAAGTGCTAGAGATAAGTAACATTATTATCCCTGTTTTACAGTAGACAAAACTGAGGCACACAGAGGATAAATCATTAGCCTGGGTCACATATGTAGTCTTCGGGAGAGCTGGGGATTGAAGCTAGGGATGATCTTTACCATTCTCAGTTTCTACTTTGTGCTTTATTTATTCTCTTATTTATATCTATAGGGCTTACACAATTTTTAGCCTTTGTTAGTTAGAGTGATCCAAGAAGCAGATGTGAATACAAGATTCATTGTGCGAGGATTTTCCTGGGGATGCCTGCCTGAGGGAAAAAATGGAGAGAGCCAGGAAAGGCTGTGAAGGTCATAAAAGTATGATACAAATCAGACACCAAGTGAAGTAGAGAAGGAGTAAATATTGGGCGGAAGTGTCCTAGGCTACCAAGCCAAGCAAAGAAGATGTGGCAAAGCCACTGAGGATTCCCCAAGCCAAAGCCAGCCACCAGGAGGGCCCCATGTTTCCCAGGAACAGGTCACCTTACTGTAGCCCTGCTGAAGTGCCGTCTCTTAGCAAATGCAGACGTGGATTCCAAAGGGCAGCCTCTGCAGCTCTTGGTCAATTATCCTCTCTAGGATAGGAAGAGGGTGAGGAGAGGAGAGTGAATGCTCATGGCTGCCATATTATAAGTTTTTACTATCTTTAAATTATTTCCTACATGTTAATCTTACTAATCTTGATGGAAACAGAAACATAGAAAATGGGAAATACATGGTAGGAACTGAATAATATTTCGTGGTTCATTATGTGATATTTCTGAATATTTTCCAATTAAATTGACTATTTAAGACAATAATTTCTAGCATTAATCTTAAATTATCATATTAGAACCATTTCATATTATTTCATATTAGAACTTTTCATAGCATAGCAGGCAAGACAAGAGGTTCCCTGTGCAAAAATTCTGTTTCCAAACTTGAAAAGATCCTTTTGAGATCATAGGGAAATGAGAGACTATTTATCACTAAAAACCATCTTCAACAAAGGAAAGAATTAAGGTTAAAAGCTGTTACATGCTTTTCCCAACAGCACGCTGTGAGCTCGTTTTAAAGTTAGAATGTCAACCTCATGTCTGGCTTCCCAGCCCTGAAGTACACTATCACACTGCCTCCTTTTTATGCTGGCTGACCCACTTTATCTCTGACACACAAGATACTAATTTCTGGATTAAAATCTATGCATCCCCCACAACTACTCTTTAGCAGAGAATCAAGTTTGACATGGTTAACCATTAACCTTTCTGTTTGCCTGGTAGAGGATGTGAGAGAGGGTAGCTAGCAGTGGGGTCTTAAAGTACTGGAGCTGTGCCAATACAATCATGCTCTTCCTGCTCTCTGAGCTGGCAGCTGGGTCTGAGGCTGACCAAGAGGATGAATGAGGCATCCCTGGTCAAGCTGCATGAAGACTTCACTCATCTGCTAGTCACATGGGGCTGGCAATCTGACAACTAGCACAGCCAGTTCAACCTGTGACTCTTTCAAGGGGAGGAGAGAAGGACTGACTTATTGGGAAGCTCCTGTCAGCCCACGTTCAGAATGCTGCTTTCCACCTGTCTCTCCTGATTATTGTGAGGAGTACCGTGGGGATAATTAAACAGTCATGGCAAGGCTGTCGCTTCCATAATCGCGTCTGCTGACCTCTTGATGGGGTGGCAATGATCCCAGATGGATTCCCAAAAACACATAACAATCTTTCTTTTCCTTCATGCGATGTTGTCTTCCCTGTATATATAGATTAATCATCTTCTCTTTTACATTATATAAGATTCAACTGAAAATTTGAATGACTTGCTTATTCCACAACTCTATTTCCACATACTTAAACCAATATCTCTGTCCTTAGTGCAGAGTCTGAAAACAGATTCATATTCAGGCAAATAACAATGTTTGTTGAGAGTTCTTACCTGTTCTAGAAGATTTTTTTAAAAGATGTGTTGTATATTTGTCCACACTTAACATATATAAAACCTAAATGAGATATGAGCACAAATGATAGAAAAGATGAAATAGACTATCAAAAAGTATTACACTAAATATGAAAATCCAAAATATATAGTGATAAGCACTAATGAGAATGTTATGATAATAGTATTTGTCAAATGTATAAAGTTCAGAAATGTCAAGGCCATTTCACTTAAGACTCTTCTCTTAAGCTTCTGGAGGTGAGCAGAACAAAAATTTTTATTTCTGCACTAAAGATAAAGAAACTTGTTCTGAGAGAGATATAAATAGTTTTCTGCAGTTTCATATAACTACAACATGGCAAACTTTGGACAAGAAATTTAGTTGTTTGACTTCTATTCTAATAACCTACATCCTGGGCAGTCACACAATTGCTATTGGATGAAATTATGAGAATCTTTCATGTTGACATTGGGAGTTAAGAAAGTAGTATCAATCAACAAATATTACAGAACACATTTACTCTGGGTCTGTTCCTGCACTAAGAGCACTACAAGACATAAGAGAAAGAGAAGAACATACAGAAGATCTCCACTGGTCTTCACTGTGGTGACTCCCCATGCAGGGCACACCTAAAGGTCACTTTCTGAGAGCTGATTATTTTCAGTAACTTCCCAATAGGCTAGATTACAAAACCATTCCTTGGCATTTCCATAAGCTTGCAATAGAATATTTTAAAGGTAAAAACATTTGAATTTCCTAGAATTCTAGTGAGACTCTAACTTGATCCCATGAAATAATTAGAAAAGAAAAAAAAGAGAGAAAATATGGTCTATTCATTACAAAGTTGGTAGCCAGGACCTTGGGGCTATTGAAATCCAGATAATCCGTTACTTTCAACAAATGACTCTGATAAGAGATGTGACATGGATTGGATCTTGAACCATAGGTAAAATTTAATTGGCTAGGAATTAAAAAGGACTTCAAGAGAGGAAGCTGTGTGCAGTGAGAGGTGTTTCATACCTGGTGTGTACCCAGTAAAACTTTCTGCTGGGTGGGGGAGCCTATTTAGATGAAAGAATTTTAGAGCAAGACATCTGCTGAGATAGTGGAGCATCAATTCTCACTACTAATCTCAGGAATCTGAGTTTTTCTTCCTTTAAAATATTCTATAGTATGCTTGGGGAATTGTCAAGGAATATCTTTGTGATCTTGCCTTTCAGATAGTCAGGACCAATAATCAGCTCACCACCTTTAGGAGAATGACCTCAGAGGAATGGGCTGTGCCTGCAGGGGGACTTACCTCAGTACAGGCCAATGGGAGAGCCAACCTAGGAATGTTCTTCTCTCCTACTTTCATATTACTGTACATGACTATTTTTTCCAAAATAAAGGATAGAGAGAAAACAAAAAAAGGCAAGAATAGAATACTAGCTCCATTATTTAATATTAAAAGTAAAAATCGTGCAATAGGCATATGTGTGTTACAATAGCATCCCGCTTGCACTAGTCACTCACTTACCACTCCAGACCAGCGCTTAAAGTGTTCTGTATAACCCTCCTCCTCAACCACAGAAGCCACGGTCTCCCTTTACACCTTGTAAAGAATCTGATGAACAAATTCCTGCCTAGATGGCTCCTTGGGATTATGGAAAAAGCTACTGGAGTAAAAACAACAGGTGTAGGATCCAGTATTACTACTCCTTATAGGACTTTAGGCAAACTGAGATCTCTTTGGGTTTCAGTAAATGCAGGTATTGGAGAAATGATCTCTAAGGAATTTTCCACCTCCGATGCTTTATGATGTTACAAGAGAGATGTAATTTCCGAATGAATAAATAAATATAGAAGTGTTTTGAATAGTAAAATGTGTTTGATAAATGAATATTATGAAAATCATCCCATGAAGTACACTCACAATAAGCCAAAAGGAACAGGCTCCTGGAAGGAGACTGACCAGAAACGCTGTTGCTTCCTGTCATCATTTGTTCTTTGGCCTCTGGCATTCAACCTGCCCAGCCATGCACATTGCCTATTTCGCCCACTTCTGCCTTCCAAAACTGGGGGATTAATCCCCATGCTAAGGCCTTGTGTGGCCACAGGGCTCCATCTCCAAAGAGACTGAAGCAAGAGCTTTTTGACAAATCACCTCCAGCCATGGGGATTATACAGCCAGCCTCAGATTGATTTGCTTTTTCAAGATAAAAATGGAAATTCAAACATCATGTTACAAGCACTATGTCTCCACGCCATCACACACCCCACCTCCTTTCTTGCTATCTGTCTCTGTCTTGCTTGTTATTTCCATCATAATGGAGCAAGGCTAACAATGCGGGCATAGTGCCAGCTCCCATTGCTGCCTGATGCTCCAATGGGCTTTAGATGTATGCACATGTTGAGGGAAGTTTTAAATGATGTTTGTGCTGCACAGCCAGAAAAACAACATTTCCGCACTGACTCCTTTGCTCTCCTAAAAGCCTGTTATCACAATACAAGAAAAATTTTTAATGGATATAAATAAATACAGGTGGCTCCAGCCTACCCCATGGGGCTTCATGTGGCTTCACTGGCTCATCCAGGTTTGCATCTCCTCAGATTTTATTGGGCACAATTATTACATTGCAAATAGGCTTGGGTTACAACCACACAATTAAAAAAGAAAACAACTTGAAAAAACTCGTTCTATTAGGATGGTAATGGGTCAGTGTTAGAGTTGGGGGAAAAAAAAGTCAAGGGGAATCATAGTTTCTCCCATCGGAAAAATCAAGGACAACTTTCTGTATCACAGATTATTAGCAGCTCTGGGGCAAAACAAAAGAGGTGTTCAACTTTAGTTTGAACCTGGTGCCAGTGTCAAAATACAGATAGCAACAAGTTGTAACTTCTTTGCAGGTTACCAAATTTATTCCAAGCAAATCAGAAGTAGGGGTAATTCAGGAGGGAGCAAGAATCAGAAAAGACTTCACAAAGGAGGCATTTGACATGGAGAAAAAGGGTATTTTAAGAGAGGAGAATCCGTATGAGAAAAAAGAATCATAAAAAAGCCGACATATTCTAGGAGTTGTGAAAAGAGCATACGCTGGAGCACATATTGCCTGAGGTGAGGATGGATAAGGAAAGGGTAAAATAATCTAGGAGGGAACGTTTGGAGGCAGACTGAGAAATGATAGGACCTTAAATAAAGATGCCAGTGAAGTTACAGATGACAGGAGAGCAAAGCATTTGGTATCTGTGTCAGGGATGGCATTAGTAGAAGAGTTGTGAATAACTATGAAAACTCTAGTCGGAGTTATTGTAGACTACAAATACAGGAGAAGAAAGTGATTTGGTGAAAAGTTAAGTGTCATGCATACTACATCAGATATACCCATAGGACATGGATAGGGAATATCTAGGGAATAGATGGAAATCTAGGTCTGGATGTGAGAAGAGAGAGAAGGGCTGAAAATTTCACGGCAAGTACAGGGACTGGAGCTTAAAATGCATATAGTTTGGAGAGAGCTGGGGAGTCTCAAGGGCAGACGGATGAAGAGAGTGATCACTGTGGTAGGAAAGGAATAGTCAGAAATGAAGGAGAAACAAGAGCATGTAGGACATGAAAACCAGGATGGGAGAGCATTTCACAGAGTGGGTATTCAACACTGCAAATGTCACAAAGAATGCCAGAAGTATGAAAAACAAATAGGATTGTGGATTGGGTGATTAGAGGATTACAAGTACAAATAGAAGTGTAATTTCAGGAGAGAGAGAGGAAAAAGCAAAATCTCAGAGGGTGAGTGGACAAGAGATAATGAACTAGAGATTTAGACAGCAACTGATCTTTAAAACAAGTTCTGAAGTAAAGAGAAAAATAATAGGAGGATACTTTTGTAGTCCGAGGAGAAAGAGATTATAGGTGGGGGGAAGTAGCTGGTGAAAGGAAAACTTGAAGGATATCACAAGTGTCAATTCCACCCACTAAGACTCTGACCCTCTCTTTGCAGAAGTTTTGGAAGACGAAGTCTCTTGAGTGTTCTAGGTTATTGTCTTGGCTCCCATTTCTCAAATTGGCCCTTTTAGCTGTTAGCAACCACCTAGAATCCTTGAGCACAGTTCCCCTTGATATGATGCTGCAACCTTCATCCAGGCCTTAAGGAAGGGGGCGTGGTGCACTTTTTCAACATGCCCGTAGGCCAAATGGGTGAATCAGTCGCTATTAAAATGTTGGAGTGTGGGAAACAGGAAGGGAAGTTAGAATCTGAGCTGATTGGAACAAGCAATGTGACTGCTGAGAAAACTTATGCTACATCTGAGTTGCCACATGCTTAACACTAACGGAACAGAAAAAGGAAAAGAAAGCATCCTGGGCTCGTGACTGAATTAGGATCCTGGAGGCAGACAGGGTATCAGGAATCAGGATGTCTGGCAAAAGAGAGAAACGGACAGATAAGACTGGAATAAGCAGGTAGAAAGACTGATGTTGAATCAAGCAAGTGGGTTTTTAGGAAAGGGTATAAAATCTCAGATAAGTATACTGAGCCAAATGAGGAAATAAGTGACAATTATTTAAGGTATCAAATACCTCTTCTTCTGTAGAACTGTGGTTGATCAAAACACCAGGAAATCATTTAAAGTTGAAATGATGGAGTCTCTGATTATCACTCTTAGAAGCAAGTTAAGTGAATCTAAAGTGGAGACAAATATAGGCAAAGTGAGAATTCAGATTAAGATAGATGAACTTTGAGAACAAATACCTCTGTGCTTGTGAAGAGTGGTGACACAGATATGACCAAGTGGTGGGGCCTTTGTAATAGTGTCACCTTAAATTTGTATACATTTTATTTAATTATGACTTCCTCTGAATTGATCCACACAATAACATTGTTAACAAAACCAAGGATAGAAACAATAATCACCATTTGTAAATGAGGAGAGGGGGAACCAGCATATTAAAGTAATTATCTCAAGGTCTTGAAGTTATTGGCAGAGTCGAAACTAGGACACTGGTGAGCCTTGGTCCAGCGCTTTCTCTTTTTTTTTTGGTGCCCTTTTCATTTATAAATGCTGATGAAGATTTTTATTTCAGATTAAAGCAAAGTGATTGGGTAGCCTGATACAACAAATACAATTCTTTTATTTTCTTCTTTTTTGTCTCCTTTTTTCTCAGGTTAAAGCTGCGACAGATTCAAAATTCTACATTCCAAGGTGAAAAGCAACTCCCTTTCTTCTCCCGTCCAAACTTCTTAATGAAGGGCTAATGGGATCAAGAAGGATTTGAAAAACTGAAACAAATCCCATGAGAGCAAGATTTGTCTGCTCCTCCCTGAGCATTCTCTCCTTGATCTGCAAACATTCCATACACAAGGCCAGCAGCGAAGTCCCATCTCTCCCTTGTCCAGCCTCACCGCCACCCCCATGCCTGCTTCTTTTCCTGGCATCTTTTGTCATTTAGGAAATTAAACTAAAATAATGAAACATTCCACGTGAGTGGTCCTGTAAATGCTACCAGTCTAGTAGCTTAAAGCAACAGCTCTTCATCTCTGTGAGGGAAGCAAGGAGTGAGTTGGGGAGGGGTGTAGGAGACAATAAAAATGACCAGCTAAAGCTCAGATTTTTTTTAAATTACCGAGAAGAAAAGAAAAGAAAGATTAACTGTTTTCTGAATGGTGGAGCCTTCCAGGAGACCAAATAAGTCTTCTATAAACTGATTTGCCTTCCTGACTGTGATTTACCAGACTGACACCTAATTTGTTCTGAGCACAGTTGATGCCTCAGACACAATGGCGGATGACAGCCCACATAACCTCTCTTTCAGCTTTCATCTCATATATTCCATTTGAAGTTGAGTTCCGACAAGAGAGAGGCACAGAATTAATATTACCTTGGATCAGCTCAGTCTCCAGAGGGAGCAGCAAAAGCTTTTCTGGAAACAATAAACTCTTTAAACATGACAGGGGGAATGGGACCTTAGGAGGTCTCTGGAAGTATCCATTATTAAAGAAAAGGGGGGAAATCCTCGTGGGCGACTTTCCTTTTTTTTTTTTTTCTCAGAAAAAGCGGTGATGAACTAGTGCCAGTTTCACATACAAATTTAACCATCTGTATGTTAAATTTAAAGATGGTGTATGTTAAAAATCTCTGTTTCCCCTGCCCCTTAGCACACGTAGTAGAGAGAAAGAATTCATTATGATCTATATTTGTTATGACATTGATATTCTCCTCTTAGTTAATCTTTACCAAAGAAAATTAAAATAAAAATTGATAACTTCAACAATAAAATCCAAAAGAAAGACACATTATATCTGATCATATATATTTAAGGTCCAATTTAATTACCCAAATGTATGCACAAGAAGTATTTGTGACTCTCAAGAATTAGAGAAAATGTTAATTGAAACTTAATTGTGTGAATTTCCACAATATTCAACAGGAAAAAAATCACACACATACACATATATACATATATGTGTATAATAACAACATCATAATAGTATAATACTTTAGCACAAGTAAAAACAAGTACTTTTACTCACTTGGCACTTACACAGATGGTCTGATATTTTTTAAATCTCTTTTTGTTGAGTG
The DNA here is from genome assembly GCF_037783145.1 of Equus przewalskii. Lineage (NCBI taxonomy): Eukaryota > Metazoa > Chordata > Mammalia > Perissodactyla > Equidae > Equus > Equus przewalskii. The sequence goes on from NC_091837.1 coordinate 65,055,278, forward strand.
ACTTGTAATAGCTTCTCTAACTGTGATATTTAAGAGAGTAAAGCAAAGACACCTTCAGTATATGTTCAGTAACATATATTATATGTTGAACCTGGAGTCCAAAATCCTAAACTTCCCAATCGTGAGAATTATTTTTTCTGGGTGACAATATCATTGTCTGTAAAATGAGTACATATAATCGCATGTATCTCACAACATTCTTGGGAGAATCGAGTGGAGTCATTTATAGGAGTTGTTATAAATAAAGCAACACCCATCTAGAGTAAGCTGAGGAGCCCTGGAGCTCACGTTTAGGATGATGGGAGCATGAGGCTGAGCATGGGCTTGGGAATGTCTAAGAGAGAGAACAAGAAGGTCTTGAAGTCCACATTCTAGGTGGCGCTAGTCAAGGGCCGTAAGAAGAGCCAACGCTGTTGTCCCATTGGAAATGGGAACTGTGAGTGTTTTAATTATCTATTGTAGTATAACAATTTACCTCAAAATTTTATGGCTTACATCCACAGACATTTATTATCTCACAATTTCTGTGGGTCAGGAAGCCAAGGAAAATGTAGCTGGGAGCCTCTAACTCAGGGTCTCTCACAGGCTATAATCAAGGTAACGGACTGGGCTGCAGGCATCTCAAGGCTGGGCTGGGAAGGACACTCGAGATGGTGGCAGGCCTCAGAAGATTGTCTTCCAAGCCGACTCAAGTGACTGTTGAAAGGCCTCAGGACCTCTGTCAACCAGAGACCTCAGTTCCTGGATACATAGGCCTCTCCATAGGGCTGCTCACAACATGGCAGCTTGCTTCCCAGAGAGCAATGGTTCAGAGGGGAAGCCAGTCTTTTTGTAACTTAATCTCCGAATTGGCATCCATCACTTCTTTTCTTTTCTTCTCCTTTTTTCTTTTTTTGAGGAAGACGAGCTCTGAGCTGACATCAGCCACCAATCCTCCTCTTTTTGCTGAGGAAGAGTGGCCCTGAGCTAACATCTGTGCCCATCTTCCTCTATTTTATATGTGGGACACCTGCCACAGCATGCCTTGATCAGTGGTGCCATGTCCTCAACCAGGATCCACCAGTGAACCCGGAGCCTCCAAGGTGGAGCACACGAACTCAACTGCTATGCCGCCAGCAGGCCCCTCCATCACTTTTTTTTCTTTTTTTTTAAAGATTGGCGCCTGAGCTAACAATTGTTGACAATCTTTTTTTTTTTTTCTGCTTTTTCTCCCCAAATCCCCCCAGTACGTAATTGTATATTTTAGTTGCGGGTCCTTGTAGTTGTGGCATGTGGGATGTCACCTCAGCGTGGCCTGAGGAGCATTGCCATGTCCACGCCCAGGATGCAAATCAGTGAAACCCCAGGCTGCCAGAGTGGAGTGCGGGAACTTGCCCACTAGGCCACTGGGCGGCCCTCCTCCATCACTTCTTATGTATTCTATTTCTTAGAAGCGAATCACTAGGTTTAGCCTATACTCAAGGGGAGGGGGCTGCACAGGGCCATAAATACTAGATGCAGGGATGCACGGGGACCACTTTAGAGGCTGCCTACTATACTGAGAAACAAGGAAAGGTTTGGAAGAACCAGATAGAGAGCACCCTCGAAACCCCAGAAAATGTCTACTCACAAAGAAGAGGAAGGTCAAGCACCTCGGTTCAGGAGGTAGGACTTGGGAAACCCCCTGTAGCTGTGGTACACAAAGGCTCAAAGATGTTTTGAGGCCCTGCAACTGGGAACCAGCTATTAACTATTTTACATTTTCCAGGGTCTCCCACTGTAACCAGAAGACATGTTGATGTTTGGGGATCTTATTTAACTCAAGTTTTAAATTAAACCATGGAGATATGTATTCCCTAATTGAAAGCTGAGAAGAGACTCTGAGAAGTCCAAATACTTGCCTACAGCCCCAGTGAGTGGTTAAGCCAGGTCTGGAACCAAGTGTTACAATTCACAGCCTGTATTCTTCTGAGGTTGCCTTGGTGTGAAAGACATATGACAGTACGAACAGAACATTCCATGGCACATGTGTCTCTGCTGATGCTTGGTGTTTATTCATCAGGCAAAGGTATCATGGAAGAGATGCCTTTAACCATTCACTATCTTATTATCCCCATGGGACAGGTCATTCAATACAAAGAATTGTTCCAAGAAGAGCATTCCAAGTCACCTTCACTTACCAGCTGCAAGGAAGCTGCCAGGAACTGGAACACAACTGAACTCAATTAAGTGCTCAAATTCCTTAACCCCCAGAATGTTCCTTTAAGGGGAAAGAAGCCGACTACAGTAAGTGAACTGATGTTAGCAATTTCTCTCAAAAAGCCACTTCCCGTGTATGTCCTGGGGTCAGGACACACTAACTTGAATTTCTTACACACTGTTAATTGATGTCCCTGGGGGATCACAAACTTACTCATTTATTCAAGGAAGACTCAGTGATATTCATCAGATAGGAATTAATGAGGCAAGAACATAGAACTACATATTTAAGAACATTTTCCGCAGCCAAATGGGATTAAAAGTGATTGGGATCTGGGGGTAGATCTCTGTTTCCCAGAGTAAAGTAAAATAAAATAAAATAAAATAACCAGAAACCACCATAAAGGATGCCTTATATGTGAAGAGTTAATGTGTTAAATATCTTTAACAGCTTAATATCTTCGGGTTAAAAATGATATCATTAAGTATTTAATTTTAGTTAAATTAAATTAACTACATTTTTTTTAACCATGCCTTCCATTTTACAAAACATTTTCACACATTATCTGCAGCTAACTTTAATCATAGGCTTTTGGCCACTACAAAAGTTCATTAGTATCTTCCCCAGGTAAAAAAAGTTTTCTCTGGATTTCCCTTTCTCATTACCATACTACCTAACCACATTCCTCCCCATACCCTCCACCCCCTGCTTTGCCCTCATTTCCCCTAGGGTCATTTTCATTGTGGACTGAACTTTAGGATCAACTGGAAAGACCATCCCTACACCAATTACATCAGGATCACATGGGATAGGGCCAAGCTTCCATATATTTTTAAAGCTCCCCAGGTGATTCCAATGTTCATTCAAAGTTGAAAACTACTGCTCTCCATCCATGAATCTGGGAAATAAACCAGAGTTGAAAGATTTTGCATGGGAGCAGGACTGGTTTTAGTCAGACCCAGGCAAACCAGAACTTAAATTTACTCTATCTTGTCAGAAGTTCCCAGATTCATTTATCTGGACTGTGAGTAGCTAGAGGACAAGGACTACTGTATACCTTTTTTGTTTTTAATATCCTTCTAGCATGTAGCTCCAACACAGCTATGTAATGAGCATTAGTAGATTTTAACACAACTAGCTGTCCATCAGAATCTCTAGGGAAGCCTTTCAAATGTAGAAATTCTTAGGTCTGACTCCATACCAATAGAATCAGAGTTTTGGGATTAGGATAATTCAGATACTGTAGATTGAGGAGATATGGGTCTAAAGATCAGATCACTTCAATGTGAACAGACGTTGGAGATCAATTGCTTTGAAAATTTACCTAGAGCAGGCATCACGTGTGAAAACCTTCTGAGAGTTGCTGGAATATTTCCAGTGACATGAAGTTCACCATTTCTCCTTCAAGTCCACTTCACTGTTAGACCACTGTGATATTAGCCCATTCTTGTCTATATTATTTGAAATGTTTTTTTCTTTATAGCAAATGTTTGGTAGTCCTTGCTGTCATCTTTCAACAAATTGTAATGCGTATGGGGTTACAGTGGTAAATACGATAAATTGCCTGTCCATAAGAAACCGAGGAGTGTAAACACGTAAAAAAGAAATTAAGATAGTATATTAAGTACTACCAAAGGAGTCTTAAACAGGACGATGACTTAACTTGTAGAATAGGCATATAATTCAGTCCTGGGGGAGTCCAGGAAGGCTTCCTAGAGGAAGTGAGGATGAAGATGAGGCCTGAAGTGTTAGGAAGGGTCATCCAAGTGAAATGTGTGTGGCTAGAAGGGGAGGAAGCATGGCGGGAAATAAGGATATTACAGAACAGTACTCTAGGCAAAGAGTTCGTCTAGGGATGAAGGGGACCAACCATCCTGGTTTGCCCAGGACTTTCCTAGTTTTAGCCCTGAACATCTCATGTTCTGGTAAATCTGTTAGTCTTGGGTTAGTCACCCTAGGGGTTTAATGGACATTGCTGTGGTGAGATGGCTAAAATCATTTCACCAAAAATAAGATTGTTAATAAAGTTCACCACTGATGCTCAGTCTCCCTCTGTGCGCATGCGGAGTCTGAGGAAAGGCTCCAGAAAGTATAGAAAAGGTGATTAAAGAGACGATAGAATGATAATAAAGACATACGTGGCTAACTTTACAATTTTTCTTGCATTATCTTGCCCATGCTTTCAAAATGACTCTCTGTGTCATCTTTAATGCATATGCCATAGATAAGGCCCTCATTCCTGTGCTAGATAGGCATGCCAGATCTAGTCTTCAGACCGGCCTTGGAGAGGTACTCAGGATAGGGAAACTCACTAAGCCCAGAAACTGGTTTCACCAATCTCAGTTGATAAGAAATGAGTTTGTTAATTTGCTTGGTCAACTTCAAAATTTAAAAGGAAAGATTACCAGGAAAAGACTACTCTGATCTTAGACTTAGAGTGAAGGCAGATGTGATGTGAGAAAGAAGACAGATGTGAAGTGATGCCCTAGCATTTCTTGGAACAGAGTTTAATGAAAAGCTCTCTTTTAAGTGGCCATGCTAGTGGGATTTTTAAGGTTGATTAGTTGACAAGACTACTTAGCATATTAGAACACTAGATACTCCAAAGCTAAAGATTAAAAAGAATTTTTTTTTTCTCCTACTGCCTCTCACTTAATTGCTTTCTGCAGCTTGCTTGAAACAGCTGTCCTCTTATCCTATCCTAATGAAGCTCGACCGCTGGCATGGAATATTCAATGTCATTTTTCAAATGTGATTCATGGAAAAATAAAAACCTCACTTTCTATAACTTTCCTGGTTGACATGGGGGAATTTAGAGACATTGGCCCAAGAGGAAACATCACACTACCTAGGAGGTCCGTGCCCAAAGGGAAAACGAGAATCTCATTGAACAGATCAGCATTAAAGTGATAGGGGCTTATTCTGCTATCCTTTTAATGGATATTTTCATTTTAAATGAGACTTACAGGGAAAAGACAATGTTTAACCTAAGGGAATAATTTTCACTTTCTAGCAATTTGGGAAGTACTTCAGGTACTATTTCAGGTGTGGGTGGCAGGAGGCATAATGTCATAACAATATGGGCTGATTCCAGGAGAAGTAATCCCAGAGCCTATTTATGATCTTTGTTATTACTAATATACAATTATGATGGTTATTATTAACAAATATTCACTCAGCATTGCATACAAGCCAGGCACCATTCAAAGAACTGAAGATGCAACAGGAACACAACAGATTAAGTCCATGCACTCAGGAAGCATTTAATCCAAAGAGGGATAATTAATAACTGGGAAAACTAATACTCAAACAAGAAAAATGCCAGTTGATAAGTGTTAGTGATGGAGAGGAACTGGAGTACTACTATTTTATTTATCATCATAATTTCATTGTCATAATCATGCCTATTTCTTTCTTAGGATTCTTGAAAACAGATACACTGTGAGTAAAGGAGTTCATCATCTCACCACTTAAATATTTATTGAGCTTTTCCTCATGGCAGGTACTGTCCTAGGTGCTAAAATCAACAGTTTCTATTGAGCTGTGCTTGGATGATTCAGATCCTCAACTCCTTTTGGGCATCAATAATCCCGGCAACCTGCAGAAGTGGTATGAGACTCTCCTTAGCCCCTTCTCATGCTGGTCTCTCAAATTCTCATTTTCTCTTTCTTTTTGTTACTTTTCCCACAATCTCTAGGCTATAATGCTGATACTGACTGTCCTTTGGCTAAAGGTTTTCTATTTTGACTTTCTTTACATGTCTCTACTTCCTCTAAATTTTTAATTCTTCACAGGGATAGTGTTAGTGGCATAATTAGATAGAGTATCTTGATTGAAAATATGTTTCTAATCTCCTGTTCCACAATATGACCCTAAACTGTCTAGTTGCTCTGCCTGAGGAGTCAGAGGATGGTCAGTGTTTGGTTCAGTGGCACACAGTTCTTTCCAAACCCTGGTTTAGGATATATATTTTTTCTTGTGGGGAAAGCTGATGCAGATGCCTCCAACCAGATAGCATTTTCTCTATCATAAATTTTGTGAAAAAAATATCATGAAGGATTTATTCCAGAAGAATTTATTGGTTCACCAAACATTTACTGAGTGTAGACCATATGCAAGAAACTGATCAACACAGTTGGGATACGGCAGTAAAATAAGCTAACTAACCAAACAACCAACCAACCAAGTCATTGCCCTCATGGAGTTTATGGGTTTGCTGGTGAAATTTGTGATGTGTGAAAGTTTTTCCCTAGTTTTAAAAGTGTTTTTAAAATTTATTTGCTTGCTTGTTTATTTCATTGCATATTTATTTCTTTTAAGATTTCCAGAGAAATCTGAGAACGTTGTGTAACAGATAGGAATGACATCTCCGATAGCTTTGGTCAAAACTTGCTTCCTATTTTGAAGCTAAAAGAATAAAACTGCGATATTTACGATGATAATAAAATAAGGTCCATTCAATCCTCTTTCCAGACAAATGGTGGTATTAAAAGAAACGGTGACTTCTGGTATATGCATTAGGCTGTCTTCCTATGTGGATACAAGCTTGTATCAATGTGTATGTTTTTGTCTTTGACTGTCTCCTCTGTCTTTGACTGTCTCCTCTTAGGTGTGTAGCCATTTACTATCTTCTCTTCTGAAAGCTAAAAAGAAACTCTCAAACTTACATAATTGTCTCCCAAACTCAGTTCTCATAAACTCAGGACAAGGGTCTTGTGAGTGTTGTTAGTATTCCTGCTATAAGACATGTCCTTATATACAATTTTAATGATTGGTTTCAATTCATATTTACTCTATATTTAAAATATATTTATTCAACTACATAACTAAAGTATTTACGCATTATTCTACCCTAAATTAAATAAGGTGATCTAGCCAGTAAATAAGGAAATTCTTTTTCACGTGTGAGATATATGATTAGAAATTTGGCAGCTGGGATATCTCCTTGTTTTTATCACCTGGGCACCATTGTTTCAGGATTATCTAGTAACATCCATTTGGAGGAGTGGGTATAAGATGAATATAAAGCTGTTCTATGACAGCCAGTTGCCAAGGTATACATTCAATTGCTAAGTCATTTATGGCTGACAGACTTCTACTTAGATTACCCTTATAGGTCCCTCAGTTTTAGAGCATTTGCCTTAGTTTCCTTGACTAATTGTAGGAATAGAGTCAGTCTGATACATACATAGAGTGACAGGTTCTCTAAGGGAGAAATTTCTAAAGCACTATGATGACTGAAGCCGCCACAAAACACCTCCTCCAGGGGATGAATGATGACTAAAATTCTCTTTCACCACTAGAAATGAATCCAAATGAGCCCTCCCTCCACGAGGGATAACGGAGTGACTCACATTCATTCTGAGGTGTCAGGGGCTCATACCAGGGCTTCTCTTGATGGTGTATTCTGATGTTTGAGAGGGCAGCAATAGTAAGCTGAATATATATTTGGGAAACACCAAAATTTGGAAAACGTGATCCTTAAAAGAGAAGAATTAACGCATATATACTTCCTCACTAGTATTTTATTGCCCAGACTATGAGATGAGCCCTTTATCAGCAGGAGAGCAGCCCAGAGAACCTGGCTGGCATTGGGAGTGGTCAGAGGACTGTGAGGGAACTGCTCCACTCACTGGTCAGAAAATAGAAAGATGAGTGACTTCCGTCTGATGGCATTGGACTGTCTGTGGGATTTCCTAAACACATAATATCACACTTTCAGGGACTTATTTATAAAATAAATGGCCCCTCTACCTCCTGCCCATGACACGGGCAGATTGACTCACATATGATGCATTAAATACTTTTTAAATGTAGGCCAATTGGGTTTTCTTTAGCTTAATATAAAAATAACATATGCACGGGGCCGGCCCAGTGGTACAGCAGTTAAGTTCACACAGTCTGCTTCAGTGCTCGGGGTTAGCGGGTTTGGATCCTGGGTGTGGACCTATGCACTGCTTGTCAAGCCATGCTGTGGTTGGCATCCCACATATAACGTAGAGTAAGTTGGGCACTGATGTTGGCTCAGGGCCAGTCTTCCTCAGCAAAAAGAGGAGGATTGGCAGCAGATGTTAGCTCAGGCTAATCTTCCTCAAAAAAAATAAAAGTTCAGTTTAGAAAATTATTTAAAAAGTAAAATGATAAAGAAAAATAAAACACAATGAACTACTTCCTCTGTAGGCCAAGAACCTAAATATAAATAGATACCATGTCTATCCACTTGCTTAGAGGGAGGACAAAGGTAAGTGTGAGAGCTGCTGTGGAATGAGGAATGCCAAGAAGGGACCCAACTGTCTCTCTCAAACCTCAACAAGTCCTGGAGGTGGAATTTAGAGGACAGCAATAGAGGAGGGAGGAGAGTGGGGATAAAAGAGACCCATAGTCCACTTCTCTGATGCATTCTGAGAAGTAGCAAGTCTTTAGAGTTTCAGAAGCTATGCACAGTGAAGAGCACAGTGAATGAGGGATAGCTGTGGCCTTTTATTTAGACTGGATTACTGGTCCCACTTCTCTTCCTCTTACAATACTGTTCTATATCTACATGCTTCCCTTGGTCTCATGAAGGTTGGAATATATCAAATTTGGTATTGGCTATGAAAATTGCTTTTTCCAATAAGATTTTAGCAACTACAACCTGAACAGATGCTTGAAAATGTAACTTCTCATTGAACACGTCCTTTTCCACTGCTGCCTTTTGCTATGAGAAGAAAATTCCTTGGGTACCTGCATGGAGCTTCTGTCTCTGTTGTCTGAAGCTAAACTCGGCCTCCCTTAAATTCACTGGCCCTCAGTTGACCGCCAAACACATGCAGGAAGTAAATGCTCGTCATTGTAAGTCACTGAGTATTGAGGTGGCTTGTTGTACAGCTGACCAGTACAGTACAGATGTCCAGTCAATTGGCCTGAAACCATCTCCAAGTTCTGTGGCCACCAGTGAGGTGAGAGAAGCCCCACATATTTCCCTGTAGTCAAGAAAGATAAATATGAGGAGCAGGAGAGGGTAGCTTCCCAGTGGAATAAGGCTTCTAATAGAAAAACAAGTCAGATTTTTCTAAGTCACATTTTTGATGAACTGGGAAGGCTGAAGGCTTCTTACCAACAAGATGTTACTGATTGGAATTAGTGCTTGAAAATAAATACAAAAGTTGGCGTAATAGAAAAATTAGGGCAGACCAATTGTATAAAATTAGGCTGTACTGACATTCAAGGTTAGCAGTTCCTCACATTTTCTCTCTTAAGAATACGAGAGTGAAGGAACCACTTCACTGAATGGAAAACAATGAATCCACGCCGTGAACTGGAGTCGGAATTACGGCAAGCTGAGAGCCCTGTGAAGTTCACAGTGCTGATGGGGCAACAACAGTGAGCGGAGCAGAGACAGCTGGTTAAAAGACAAAAGGGATTTGAACGCAGAAAAAAATCCAAGATGCAAAGAGGAAGAACTTAATTATTAGACAACCTATAGACCTACTTTGCTACCTCATCATTTTATGATTGTTTTTCTGAATCTTTTTGCTATTTATTCTGGCAATAAAATACCCATTATTTAAATAAGTTTACTGGTTCTCTGTTACTTGCAGCAAAAAAAAAGCTCCCTTGTTTTTTAAGCACTGAAAATTTGAAATAAGGCTAAAAACAATAACTTTGTTTATATTTCTATATTCAGCAAGCTTTGATTCTAAAATAACACATTACAATACATTAGAGTTCTGCTCTGGGTGGCTGAGGGAGCTTTTTATCTCATTACAAATGGCATCAATTAGTTCCAAGGGCCTCTCTTCATGAGTGGGTCTGTGTGAGTTTCTCCAATTTCCAATCTAACTCAAAATTGCAGTAATTTTATTTGGGCCTCATCCCACAACTAACGCCACTTCTAGGAGAAATGGTGAACCCATTTCTAGGAGATACTATGCTTAGAAAATTCTCCTTAATTCAGTCTATGTTTTCCTACTCAGCAGACTGGAAATGCCCACCTCTATCTGCTAGTACCATTCACTCCTTAATTACAGGAGAACTAATTGCCACTTCTGTGTGGTGTACAGGATTCTACTCCTCTCAAAGAAGCCAGAAAGCTAGGTCAACACAGGGAATTTGACCCTGTAACTGAATTACTCTTTTAATTAGAAGTGGAGTAAGAATGAGGAAAAAGAGAGAGAGAGATTGCACAGACTGTCTATGGAGTATAAGCAAGCACTGCAGATTCATTTAAATAGCCAAATTTAGCCAATTTTAGGTTCCTAATAAGCTCCCTTCCTTCCTTTCACTCAGCACTTTCAAGGGATTTGCAAAAAGGTTCCCTGAAGTGAAATTGAACCTGAGAGTAAACAGTGAAGTATGCTTATATTTTCTCACTTGAATATTCTGAAGACATATATTTAGCCTATATTTTAACTTATAAAGTACTCTTAACAATGATATTTCGTTACTTATATGAATTGATGCAAGAATTTGGAATTTAATACTAATATTGACCTTGCTGAGTTATAGAAACAGTAAGATATATATCAGTGGCATATAGGATATGACTATGGCAATGATAATTCAGATAAACCAGGCGCCAAACCCTTCATTTGCTTAATTATCTGAATCTTTCAGTCCAAAATGTTCTATTGCAACACCAAAAGCCCTATCTATGACAAAAAGAATTGATAACCTGGACTTCATTAAAATTAAAAATTTCTGCTCTGTGAAAAACACTGCCAAGAGAATAAAAAGATAAGCCAAAGACTGGGAGAAAATATTTGCAAAAGATGTATCTGATAAAGGGTGCTTTTATCATACATCTTTAAATAGCCAAAGAAGTCTTAGAACTCAACAAATAAGAAAACAGACAACCTGATTAAAAAATGAGCCAAAGAGACAAACCACTAGCCAGACTTACAAAGAAAAAAAGGGAGAAAACTCAAATAAACAAAATCAGAAATGAGCGAGGAGAAATAACAACAGACTCTGCAGAAATACAACAGATTATAAGAGAATACTACAAAAAACTATATGCCAACAGAATGGATAACCTAGAGGAAATGGATACATTCCTGGACTCCTACAATCTCCCAAAGCTCACTCAAAAAGAGGCAGACAATTTGAACAGACCAATCACAAGGAAAGAGATTGAAACAGCAATCAAAAGCATCCCAAAGAATAAAACCCCAGGACCAGATGGCTTTCCTGGGGAATTCTATCAAACTTTCAGAGAGGATTTAATACCTATCCTTTTCAAGCTATTCCAAAAAATTAGGGAAGATGGAACACTTCCTAACACATTCTATGAGGCCAACATCACACTGATACCAAAACCTGACAAGGACACCACGAAAAAAGAGAACTACAGGCCAATATCACTGATGAACATAGGTGCAAAAATTCTAAACAAAATTTTGGCAACTAGAATTCAGCAATTCATCAAAAGAATCATACATCAGGATCAGGTGGGATTCATACCAGGGACACAGGGATGGTTCAACATCTGCAAATCAATTAACGTGATACACCACATCAACAAACTGAGGAATAAAAACCACATGATCATCTCAATAGATGCAGAGAAGGCATTTGACAAGATCCAACAGCCATTTATGATAAAAACTCTGAACAAAATGGGCATAGAAGGAAACTACCTCAACATAATAAAGGCCATATACGACCAACCCATAGCCAACATCATACTCAATGGGCAAAAACTGAACCCCATCCCCCTGAAAACAGGAACAAGACAAGGATGCCCTCTATCACCACTCTTATTTAACATAGTACTGGAGGTCCTGGCCAGAGCAATCAGGCAAGAAAAAGGAATAAAAGGAATCCAAATAGGGAAGGAAGAAGTGAAACTCTCGCTGTTTGCAGACGACATGATCTTATATATAGAAAACCTCAAAGAATCCATTGGAAAACTGTTAGAAGTAATCAACAACTACAGCAAAGTTGCAGGGTATAAAATCAATTTGCATAAATCAGTAGCATTTCTATGCTCCAGTAATGAACCAACAGAAAAAGAACTCAAGAATACAATACCATTCACAATCGCAACAAAAAGAATAAAATACCTTGGGGTAAATTTAACTAAGGAAGTGAAGGACTTATATAATGAAAATTACAAGGTCTTTCTGAGAGAATTGGATGATGACATAAGGAGATGGAAAGACATTCCATGTACATGGATTGGAAGAATAAACATAGTTAAAATGTCTATTCTACCTAAAGCAATCTACAGATTCAACGCCATCCCAATCAGAATCCCAATGACATTCTTTACAGAATTAGAACAAAGAATCCTAAAATTCATATGGGGCAACAAAAGACCCCAAATTGCTAAAGCAATCCTGAGAAAAAAGAACAAAACAGGAGGCATCACAATCCCTGACTTCAAAACATACTACAAAGCTACAATAATCAAAACAGCATGGTACTGGTACAAAAACAGGTGCACAGATCAATGGAACAAAATTGAAAGCCCAGAAATAAAACCACACATCTATGGACAGCTAGTCTTTGACAAAGGAGCTGAGGGCATACAATGGAGAAAAAAAAGTCTTTTCAACAAATGGTGCTGGGAAAACTGGAAAGCCACATGTAAAAGAATGAAAATTGACCATTCTTTTTCACCATTCACCAAAATAAACTCAAAATGGATTAAAGACCTAAAGGTGAGACCTGAAACCATAAGGCTTCTGGAAGAAAACGTAGGCAGTACACTCTTTGACATCAGTATTAAAAGGATCTTTTCGGACACCATGCCTTCTCAGAGAAGGGAAACAATAGAAAGAATAAATAAATGGGACTTCATCAGATTAAAGAGCTTCTTCAAGGCAAATGAAAACAGGATTGAAACAAAAAAACAACCCACTAACTGGGAAAAAATGTTTGCAAGTCATATATCTGACAAAGGCTTAATATCCTTAATATATAAAGAACTCTCACAACTCAATCACAAAACATCAAACAACCCAATCAAAAAATGGGCTGGAGACATGAACAGACATTTCTCCAAAAAAGATACTGATGGCCAATAGGCACATGAAAAGATGCTCATCATCTCTGATCATCATGGAAATGCAAATCAAAACTACACTAAGATATCACCTTACACCCGTTAGAATGACAAAAATATCTAAAACTAATAGCAACAAATGTTGGAGAGGTTGTGGAGAAAAAGGAACCCTCATACACTGCTGGTGGGAATGCAAACTGGTGCAGCCACTATGGAAAACAGTATGGAGATTCCTCAAAAAACTAAAAATAGAACTACCATACGATCCAGCCATCCCACTACTGGGTATCTATCCAAAGAGCCTGAAGTCAGCAATCCCAAAAGTCCTGTGCACCCCAATGTTTATTGCAGCACTGTTTACAATAGCCAAGACGTGGAAGCAACCTAAGTGCCCATCAACAGACGAACGGATAAAGAAGATGTGGTACATATATAAAATGGAATACTACTCAGCTGCAAAACAGAGCAAAATCATTCCATTTGCAATAACATGGGTGGACCTTGAGAGAATTATGTTGAGTGAAATAAGCCAGCAAGAGAAAGATAATCTGTGTATGACTCCACTCATATGAGGAATTTAAAACTATGGACCAAGAACAGTTTAGTGGATACCAGGGGAAAGGTGGGGTGGGGGGTGGGCACAAAGGGTGAAGTGGTGCACCTACAACATGACTGACAAACATTAATGTACAATTGAAATTTCACAAGATTGTAACCTATCAATAACTCAAAAAAAAAAAAAAACCACACACACAAAAAAAATGAGCCAAAGACCTTAACAAACATCTCACCACGGAGATATACATATGGGAAATAAGCATATGAAGAGATGCTCCACATCATATGTCATCAAGTAAATGCAAATTAAACAAAAACAATGAGATACCACTGAACATCTATTAGAATAGCCAAAATCCAAAACATTGACAACATCAAAGGCTGGCAAGGATGTGGACCAATAGGAACTCTCATTCATTACTAGTGGGAATGCAAAAATGGTACAGCCACTTTGGGAGACAGTTTGGCAGTTTCTTACAAACCGAACATATTCTTCTCATGTGATCCAGCAATTTCACTCCTTGGTATTTACAAGAAGTAGTGGAAAACTTATGTCCACATAAAATTCACACAGATGTTTATAGAAGACATCTGTAAACACACAGATGTTTATAGCATCTTTTTTTATAATTGTCAAAACTTGGAAGCAACCAAGATGTCCTTCAGTAGGTGAATGGATAAATACACTGTGATATGTCCAGACAATGAGATATCATTCAGTGCTAAAAGATATGTTATCAACTCATGAAAAGATATAGAGGAAACTTAGATGTGTATTACTAACTAAAAGAATCCAGTTTCGGGCTGGCCCCGTGGCCGAGTGGTTAAGTTCGCGCGCTCCGCTGCAGGCGGCCCAGTGTTTCGTTGGTTCGAATCCTGGGCGCGGACATGGCACTGCTCATCAGACCACGCTGAGGCAGCGTCCCACATGCCACAACTAGAAGAACCCACAACGAAGAATACACAACTATGTACCGGGGGGCTTTGGGGAGAAAAAGGAAAAAATAAAAATCTTTAAAAGAATCCAGTTTGAAAAGGCTACATACTGTACAATTCCAACTGTATAGCACTCTGGAAAAGGCAAAATTAAGGAGACAGTCAAAAAATCAGTGGTTTCTAGGGGATGCAGAGCGAGGGGAGGGATGAATAGATGGAGCACAGAGGAATTTTAGGGCAGTGAATCTACTCTGTATGATATTTTGATGGTGGATAAATGTCATTATATATTTGTCCAAACCCATAGAATGCATAGTACCAACTACGAACTCTAATGTTAACTATGGACTTTGGGTGATTACGAAGTGTCACTGTAGGTTCATGAATTGCAACAAACTGGTACCACTCTGGTCTGGGATTTGATAATGGGACAGGCTATACACGTGTTGGGTCAGGGTGTAAACGGAAAATTTCTTTAACTTCCATTCAATTTTGTCGTGAACCAAACACTGCCCTAAAAAATAAGGTTGATTTAAAAAAAACGGATTGAGATGGCAGAAGTTTATTTTTCAATTATGTCCACATTTGTCTTATATTGATAGTATGCTTAAATATATTTTGATTGTTGTTTATCTCTTCAGTTCATTGATTGAGTGGATAGACGACTCCATCAAGCATCATGAGTAGTATGATCTTTAGCAAAAAAAGGCCAACACAGGGACATCCTGTAAGTGAGAAGTTATTCTTTTAAATATTCTTTTATTATTATTTTTCTTTTAATCAAGGGGAACTGGAGTGGATTTATTGTAAGTAATCAGCTCAGCTACCCCATGACTGCATCTTTTGAGAGCATCTAGAGGAATTCTTCCTGCAAAGTCATGAGAAGTGAACTGCTGCGGGGAGTCCCAGCATCCTGGAAAAAGAATTGTATTTATTCTCTGCAGGATATAGATAAAGTGAACAATGCTGTCATCAAGATAGGTTTCCTGATTGTAGGGGAAATGATGGAACTCCTGGGAGGTAGAAGGCAATAGTACTTAGCTGTCAGAGAAAGTATTGGTGATAATCAGAATGTTTTGACACAGAGAGATCTTTGATGGTGTCTTATTGATCATGAGGTCCCTAGAAACAAAATACTACTTAAACTGATCTGAGTCATAGCTCCTCAACCAATTCTCCTCCACCAATATCTATATCTTAAAAAGTGAAAAATAGTTTCTCAAAAGAAAAAGGATCCTGGAGACACTTAAGGAAGACCTATTCAATAATTTCCCAAGCATGTTCTCAAATTTTCCTCCGTGTTCCTCTCCAACATAATTGGTATTTACAGGATGCCTGTTACAGGCATAACAGGATGGCTGTGCACTGGGGAAAAGGAAACACGCAGAATTTTTTTGGAATAATTAAATCCTGAATCTGAGCCACTGCTAATCTTTGGGGAACCAGAAAGCCCTAGTGGTCCACTGGTTGGAGTGAGAACTTTTGGGGTTAGGTGGTAAATGGAGTTTGAGCTCAAGTTAACTTCAAAGTAAAATTACCATATGGTTACTTCCCAGTCTTTATGTGCATTCTTAGACTGGATGTACTCAGCAAGTTGCAGAATTCCTATATTGATTCTATGACATATTAGGTTAGATCATTGGAAAAAGCAAGTAAAAAACCCAGGAGCTTCCCATTCTTATGAAAAATAATACTTCATTCACGGGAACTTCTCAGAGATTAGTGCCGTAATCAATCATTTAAAAGACATGGGGTGGTTATTCTCATTACATCCCCCTTTAAGTTACGAGTGTGGACTGTGCAGAAAACAGATGGATCTTGAAGGATAATTATCATAAAGTTACCCAGTTGATGACATCAGTTGCAGCTGAACCACATGTAGTCTCCTCACTGGAGGGAACCAGCAGTCAGTGGTATCTGATATGTAGCTATTGACATTTTGAGTACACACTATACAAATAGGAATAGTTTAACTCTTCTGACTGGGCGATGGTACAACTTTATTCTCTCATGTCAGGGTTATATCAACTCTGTGCTATAATAAGTTTATAGGAAATTTGATTCTCTCACATTCTACAGGACATGGGGGTCTACCACATTGATTTTCTCATGCTGATAGGACCTGGTAAGCGAAATGTAGCAAGAAATTTCACGTCTGGCAGCTTGAATTTGTTACATCCAGAGGTCAGGAGATACACCCCATAAAAATTCAGGGGTCTACCATCTTGGTGAAACTTAGAAATTTTTATCTATGGCCTGGTTGGGATATTCCCTTTTAAAGGAAAGAAAAATTGTAGCACCTTGCAACCACAATACTAAGACACTATCAATTTGTTGGTAGGGATCTTAGGATATGACGTATTTAGTTGTTTTGCTTCTAGTCATTTATGGAGAAGTTCCCAAACTGGCAACCTTGAATAAGATCCAGAGAAAAATAAGCCTTCTCACCTGGTCCAGGATGCAATTCAAGCAGCTCTGCCATTTGGCTCTTGCGAAGCCATGGCAGAGTAGAATGTTGTAAGCAGTCTCTGAAAAGCCCTGATAAGAGAATCACAGTGTGGGCTCCTAGAGCTTTGCAGCAGAGCGAGGCCTTCCTCAGCAGATGACTATGTGGAGGGTGTTTCTCCCCGCACACCAAGCAATTCTCTGTGACATCAGCTGGGTATCGATACAATTCAATTTAATTCTGACATAACAGGAATTAGTGCAGACCCCACAGGTTAAGAGCTTAGTCCCACGAGACTGCCCCCCCCCCCCCCCCACTTCAGAAGCCAAACACGAGCTGTAGGTCCCCACAGCTTCTGTCTGACTTGGCTAGAAATCGGAGGTTCCCATGACCTCCCTCTTGGATTCAATTATTTGCTAGAACAGCTCACAGAACTCATGGAAACACTTAATTACATTTGTCAGTTTATTATATAATAAAGGACATGACACAGATGAAGAGCCAAATGAAGAGATACATAGGGCAAGATCTGAGAGCGCAGGAGCTTCTGTCCCCATGGTGTTAGGATGTGTCACTCTCCTGGTATGTGGATGTGTTCACAAAAGGGGAAGCTCCCCAAACCCCATACTATTGGGATTTTTATGGAGGCTTCATCAGGTAGACATGATCGATTATTAACTCCATTTCCAGCCCTCCTCCTCTCTCTAGTGATTGGGGGAATGGGGCTGAAAATTCCAAGCTTTGACCAAGTTTTGATCTTTCTGGTAACCAACCCTCACCCAGGAGTCCTCCAGGAGCCCATCCAGAGTCACCTCTTTAGAAGAAAAGACACTGCTGTCCCCCAGGAAATTACAAGGGATTTAGGAGCTCTGTGTAAGGAATTGGGATGAAAGGCAAAATGTTAGGACAAAAGATGCTCCTAGTGCTCTCACCACTTAGGAAATTATAAGAGTTTTAGGAGCTCTGTCTTGGGAACTGATCAAATTCTAAATGTTAGAACAAAAGATTCTGTTAGCATCCCTATTTACAAGGGTTTTAGGAGCCCTGTTTCAGGAAACAGGGATATGTGTGTGTGTATATATATATATATATATATATATATATATATAATATATATATATATATATCTTATTACTTATTTAAGATTATATATATCTTATTATTTCACACTCACACAGCTAATTCTGCACTTGTTCATTTGGCTCCTGAAAAAGAGACGGAGGTGAAAAGGAGATAGATTATTTATGGGTTCAAAAACATGGATGATCCCCAACAAGGCCAGTCTGGATACTACTGCTGAATGCCCAATCTATCAGCATATCCAGAGATTCAGCTAGTCACCTGCTGCCAGGACAGTCATAAGGGAAACATCCATTACAGATTGGGCAGTGATTTGTCCTCATCTGGATTGCACCCTTTTGAATATGGATTTGCCTTGACTTTCCAACACACATCTCCCAGCAATACTATGCATGGACTGCCTGAATACCTCATTCACTACCACAATATCCCAGGCTATATTGCCTCTGATCAAAAAACTTCTTTGGCAGCAAAAGAGGGGCAGCAAAGGGTTTGTGCTGAATCAATTCACTGGCTTTAGTATCACTCAGAAAAAGTCAGACTGATAAACAATGGACTGCCCTTTTGAAGAATCTGTTATAAAGCCAATTAGGGAATGTTTTCCAATATGTGATGCTTCTTCCTCGTAACCAAAGTACAATGGCAGAGAAACACGGGATGGAAATGTGATGTGTACCTCTCAGTATTACATATAATGAATAATTCACAACATGCTTGTTTACTAATAATTTGACTTTAGGAACTTCAGGTTTAGAGGTTTTTATGCCCAAAATGGAATCCTTCTTTAGAAAACAACACTTCATTTTAATTGGAGTTTGGATTACCACTTAGCTACTTTGGCTCCTCATGACATTGAACCACCAGGCATAGAAGATGCAACTCATTGATGCCTCCTATATTTGTTAGGATAATTAATCTTGATATAATATCGCTTAAGGATGGGAATATGTTCTGAGAAATGTGTTGTTAGGCGATTTCATCATTGTGCAAACGTCATAATGTGAACTTACGCAAACTTAGATGGTATAGTCTACTACACACCTAGGCCATATGGTACTAATCTTATGAGACCACCATCGTATATATGGACCATCAACTGTATGGTCCATTTTTGACCAAAATGTCATTATGCGGCGCAGGACTGCATCATAGAGAAATTGACGTACTGACAGGAAATGGAAATAAGAAAGAATGTGTATGGAACACATGGAATACTCTAAAGTTCCTCCTAGTACTGACGTGCTCATTAGTAGAATTCAATGGAATAATATAGGAACCCGCGTATACATAGGGCAACAAATACCCTGAGACTGTCTTCCTTCATACATCTTACACTAGCATAATTATTAGCAGCACTCATACTCAGAAGTGCCTCAGATTAAAATATAAAGTATATGGTGATCTTAATCACATTGTGAATCATCAGAGACTCAGAGTCTTCAGGATCTAGGATATGGATTTTCCCTCCTGTAAAAGACTCCTAACAAACTAGGTGCTGGTTGAGGGCAAGAGGCACATTAAATGGACAATGGAAAAAACAAGTTAAATATACTAACCTAGCTTTGTGGCCAGCAGCAGAAATGAGAACTCTAGAGCCTACCTATTTTCTTGTCTTGCTCTCTGTTATCTATTTTTCTATCTATCATCTATCTATCAATATATATGCATCTACAGATACATACCTCAATTTATATCTATATATGGAAAAAGTGTGAGATATACACATACAGTATAATAACTATAGGTCTAGATAATATATATCTATAACTTATATATATATGTCTAGATATACAGATAGATCTAGATAATATCTATCTATCTAATATATACATCTGTGTGTATATGTATATGTGTGTATAATTATTTTTTTTGACATCTATATAGGGCATGGTGATTGTGATTAACTATAACTTAATGCAAACTTTGTTGGCTATAAAGATAGGATTGAAGTTAATCCTAATTCCTAGGAGAAATAATAGACGGAACTTGGGCCATTACATTTGTAGGAGAAGTAAGTGCATTTTTATTTGTTTGAGGGAGATTTGCATTTTGTCAGGAAACAGGTTTTTGCTGCTATTGTTTGTTATTGGAAAATTAAGTATGGGAAGAAGTGTGGAGTAACTTCTTAAATATGTAGACCCCTGAGCACTCCTTCACCCTGGATTCAGTAGGTCTGGCAGTAGGGCCTGAGATTTTGTATATTTAACCATCACTGCAAGAAACTGGAAGATAGGTAGTTCCCAGGTTGCAAGTTGAGGAACACTGTGTTAGAAGAATAAAGTGAAGCTCAGCAGGATTGGAGTCAAGTTTCAGATTCCTGATTCAGGGGAAAGCCAAACTTGAAGAGAGATTTTAGGATTCTCCCAACAGTGCTGAAATATAAATGGTACGTGTCCTTGTGTCTGCACATCACCTGTCTTGCCTCCTGCAGCATCTGCCTCCCTGGGTTGACTGAGACGTCTTTGCACAGAGGCTTTGATGACCTGTCACAGAGGCATGCTAGATGCTTGGGGCTAACCAGAACTCAGACTATACATTTTTCTCTAGCCCAATCATCCTTCCTCTTTGATCAGTAGCATTGGGGGCAGCCCCAATCAAGATTTTAAGTTTTTACTACTACTAAGGGTAGACCAGATCAAACTAGCTGTATTTTGCCACTCAGGCTTTTTCTAATTCAAGTTTGGAGTATAATTGAGGCTCCAGGAAATAGCAGATACATTTAATTTGCTTTTGCTCTTCTCAGCTGCCTGCTGGAACAGAGCCTTTGGACAGAAAAAGATTTAGGAATCACAGGGAAAGAAAATGTAATCCTATACATGTGACTGAATGGAGTTGTCATTTTGACTTCAGCAATCTGACAAACATTTAAAGAGAATATTTATTCTTCTCTCTGTGATAGTGGTAACCACTATTACCAGTTCTTGCCATGGCTTTTCTGGTTGAAGTACACTAGAGTTGGGAAGGAAGGGACATAAAGGAAGAATCTCTGATTGATTTGGATTGCTTCAGCTAATTTCTTGCAAGTCATTGAGTTTTTTGTTTGTTTGTATGTTTTAAAATTTTTCCAGTTTTATTGAGATACAATTGACGTATAACATTGCATTAGTTGAAGGTTAATTAATGATTTGATATATGTATATATTGCAAAATGATCACTGAAATGTTTAGTTAACATCTATTACCTCACACAGTTACAGTTTTTTTCTTGTGATGAGAACATTTAAGAGCTACCCTCCTAAGAACTTTTAAGTATACAATACAGCATTGTTAACCTTAGCCACCAAGCTGTACAGTACATCCCCAGAACTTATTTATCTCACAACTGGAAGTTTGTACCTTTTGCCCACCTTCACTCATTTCCCCCATGCCTCACCAAGTCTTGGAGTTTAATGATTGCACCCAGTGGTTCAAGGTTTTAACAAGAAAAGAAAGCTCAATAAAAAACTGCATGCAGACTTTGCACAACATGTGGCCAATTTTTCATCCAAAGGCTATTTGGCCTCCCTTGACCACATAACAAAGAACTCAGCGAGGGAAGGAAGAGAATAATTATTTCTGCTCTTGAATAATCTCTGCCAAATAAGGTAGAAAATATAGAAGAAGAATTGTAGAGTCATAGTGTCCCCGATTGTCAAGACTAGGAGAAATATTAGAGAACATTTGCTCCAACATTCGTTTCATTAGTGGGAAGATGAAGCCTGGAGAAAAATGTGTCACCTGTCCCAGAGAAAATAGCTGGTTAAACTAAAACAGAAAGAGAAATAATATGATAACTACGGATAACCAACTTGGTATTTCAATCCTCTTTTTAAGAATTTTTTCAGAAAGACATCATGTGTTAGCTTAAGTAAAGATTCTGCTCCTTGATGAAAATGGTAATTTCATAGGAATTTAACTGACATTGAAACTTCTGGAAGATATGAGATATGTATATATGGAATCAGAAACATATGACCTTTTCTTCTACCACAATTACTGATAAACCAAATGAACTTAGCAGAATTTAATTAAAACAAAATAATTATTATTAATGGCATACTTTTTTTACTCATTTTAACAAATAATCTGCTAATCATTGTTTATTTTGTGGCCTGGCACAAAAAAATGTACATAAAAGACATTGTAAAACTATGGCAGATGAGGGAAGGAAGAGAAGAGACATACGAGTAACATGATTTGGCCCTAGCAGCTGAAGTTTCCACAAAAGATTTCAACTTCCTTGATGGATTTAAAGTAATAGAAGAGCTGGACATGGGCTTGAATGTCATTGGAACATCCTATGTGAGTCCAACTACACTTAAGACAAGTCAGCCCCAAAATGCTCCAATGAAATGTGATGTCTCAATTGTTTATGGCTCTATGGAGTGAGGGGTGAGGCATAAAGAGTACCTGTTTCACTCTATACTTAGCCAGACATAACTAAGGGAAAAGAATAACTTGATTTGAACATTGATATCAGAACTCCAACTAGGACTAAAATCAGACTCTGGATGGAGTACCATTCAGGTGAAATGCTGAAAGCAGAGGAGGACAGAATGTAGAGTTCAGAATCCTGAGATGAGAAACAATGACAGCGAATTATACTTGAATTCAGGTGTTAGTATAGTTTCCACAAAGTCCAAAGAATTAATATCATACAGAATAGTCCCCTTGACAATGCAGAATTAAATGTTCAGTTAACAACAACAAAAAAAAGGATACCTGAAAAAGCCCCAAATATTTGGGGAAAAACTCAAAACAATCTTAAATATCCACTGAGTCAAAGATGGCATTAAAGAGAAAATTTTCCAAAATATTTTCAACTGAACGACAGTGAAAAAAAAATTCCTATTAGTTTTTTTTAGACAGCTTTACTGAAGTATAATTGAATAATAATTTGTTAGGTGGGGCCAGAGCAGCACTTAGTCTTGGTCTAATTATTTCCCACAGCTAAAGCAAGTATGACTCATGGAAATGGGCATTGCTCCCCCACCTTGTGTCAGTGCCAGGCACTCCTTCTTCCCTGGTCTTGGGTAGTTTCCTCATACAGTTCACTGAGCAGCTCTCTGCTGAACACTTGAGGGAAGCCCCCTGCAGACCTCCGGAGTTCTCTCTCTGAAGTTCCCTTTTCTCTGGTGTGCTGTGAACTTCAGCCACCTTGAAATCCCTGGACTCTCAGCTCCATCTCCTCAACTCAAGGAATCCAAAGGACCTGGCCTCGTTCCACATCCCTGTGCTACAGCCCAGAAACTTGCTTAAGGCAGTGGGTTGGGACAAACATAGGGTTTACCTCATTTTGTTTCCATTTCACAGGGATCACTCCCCTTTATTGTTGACGTGCAGTGTCCTGAAAGCTATTATTTTCATATATTTTGCCCTTAGGATGGGGATAAGTGCAGTCGTTTCAAGTGGAAAGGTAAACACAATTTCTATTATAACACTTTAAATCGGTCAGAAGCAAAAGTCCACCTTCCATTAGTTTTAACTAAATAGAAAATGAATTACTAACTAGACACAACATTCTGTATTATGTGCTGCTGATGGAAAACAGTTTTAAGACAAATTTTAGAAGCTTACTTTCTTACAGGGAATATAAAACAGGAAGGTTAATAATTGCGATAAAAAGGCAGAAAAGGCTAAGAACACAATCAATGGGGTAAATGGCGATGAAAGTTTGGATTTAGGGGCAGAGATGGATGGCTCTCAGCTCATGGCGTTAAGGAAAGTTTAATAGAAAACACTTCTGAGTTGGACAGAAACTGTAGGATAACTAGGAGAGGTGGAGTGGTGATTACAAAGTAAAGATAGACAGGTATAAAGCCAGCAAGAACGTTGGATGCCACACAAAAGGGCAGCAAATTCTATCAAACATTTATGAAAGAAGTAATAAAAGTCTGTAACAAACTCTTTCAGAAAGTACCAGAGGAGGGAACCCTTCCCAACTTGTTTTATGAGGTGATCATAACCCTGATATCAAAACTTGACAAAGATATTGCAACAAAAGAATATGGTAAACCAATATATGTCATGAATATTGACACAAAAATCCCCGAAACAGAATTAGCAAATTGAATCCAAAGACATGTAAAAGGAATACTTCATGACCCATGTAGTATAACCCAGAAATGCAAGATTTATTCAACCTTTGAAAATGAATTGATATAATTCACTGCATTAACATAATAAAAGAGAAAAATTGTAATGATATCTCAACAGATCCAGAAAAACTAATTGACAAAATTGAACATACTTTCATGATTAGAATCCTCAGCAAACTATGGACCTAATTCAATCTGATAAATGCATCTAAATCTTGTTTAGCATAAATCATTCTAAGGAGTGAAAACCATATGAACGTGCTTAATATTGTCAGTTATCTTGGAAATGTAAATTAAAATCACAATGAGGTACCATCACGCATTTACTAGAATAGCTATAATTATAAAGAAACAGAAACCCAAATGTATTGAAGATACAGAGAAATTGAGATTCCACCAGTGGTACAGTTGGGACTCTGTCAGTGCCAAAACCACTTTGGTCAAGAATATTCTAGTTTCTTAAAAAATTACGTCCACCACATAATCCAGCAATTCCATTCCCATGTATTTATCTATGAGAACTGAAAATGTATGTTTACACAAAGATTTGTCCACAGATGTTCACAGCAGCTTTATTTATAATAGCCAAAAACTGAAAACAACTCAAATGTCCATCAATAGGGGAATGGATAAACAAATTAGAGTATATTCACACAAGGGAATAATACTCAGCCATAAAAATAAATAGCCTTCTGGTAAATCAGACACCATGGATAAATACACTGAGTGAAAGCAGCTGGAGACAAAAGGGTATATACTCGAGTAACCTATTTATATGAAGTTTAGGACAAGCAAAACAATTTATGGTGATAGAATTCAGAACAGTGACTGGTGAGGATGCTGGGAGGGGATGAAGGAATTTTCTCAGGTGATGGAAACGTTTGATATCTTATAGCAGTGTGGATTATACGGGTGTATGCATTTATCAAAATGCATTGAGATATACAGTTAAGACCTATACATCTCACTTTTGTAAATTATAATTCAATTAAAAAAGTACTAATGGGGGCTGGCCCCATGGCCGAGTGCTTAATTTCGCACACTCCACTGCAGGCGGCCCAGTGTTTCGTTGGTTCAAATCCTGGGCGTGGACATGGCACTGCTCATCAAACCACGCTGAGGCAGCGTCCCACATGCCACAACTAGAAGGACCCACAACAAAGAGTATATAACTATGTACTGGGGGGCTTTGGGGTTAAAAAGGAAAAAAATAAAATCTTTAAAAAACAATACTAATGGAAAGGATGATGCATTTTCATGAGCGTGGCAATAAATATGATATATTCCCAAGAAAGTGAAGAAGTCCTATGTTCAACAGAAGTCTAGGACAGTACTCTGAGAAATAAAGAAATGTAGGAAGGCAGATTTTGTTTATGGAAACCTTTGGGAACCAAGTAGAAGATTTATGTTATGATGCCCCATCAAAATAAGACCCACAGACACTTTTTGAAGTATCACATTAAAGCACTGTTTTTAGACAAGTGTGTGCAGTTGCAAGAACGTGTGTAGACACTAGAATTAGGTTGTGGTAGAAAGGGCTCTCTGCTCTATAAAACCACAGCACAAGGCTGCCTGTGAAGGAAACCAGGCTTTTGGACCACTGAAAGCTGCAAAGTCGAAGGCCAAGGGAACAGTGCAGTGTATGAGCATCATGGAGCATAAACAAGTCCAAGGACATTCTTTCAGTGAATGAAGGACTCTATTCATTATTGGAATCTGGGAAAAAGATGGGTAATGGACTAAAGCCAGGAAGTATTCACACAGGAGCAGCCAGTCTATATCTTAACAACGTAAGCATTGAATTAGCCTGAAGGCACAGAGTCAACACCCAATTACTGAGGAAAGTGCAAAGAGAAGAGACATTGCAGTGCATTGAATTTAAATGCCTAATAAATAGAGATGCCCTTGCCTTTTCTAAAGATGCAATTAAGGACCTTCAGTTCCAGTAACCACATGCTCTGGAATTAAAATGTTGGTTGATTTTTTTTCTACAGATGGTAGATGTTCCAGCACAAGTTTCATTCTAGTATATTTTAAAAAGAGATGAAGTTCACCATTTAATTTACAGACAAGTGTGGAGCATTTAATATGTTTCCATAAAGTTAATCCTGTGTGTATATAGAGGTCAGAGGAGTGATTAAAAATGATAATAATCAAGATTGTCCTTCCCTGAAAATATTGAACTTATATTTTAGTTGAGGTGACAACGCATATAATAATGTGATTTTTTAAAAACAAACCCGAAACTAATATCCAAATGAATTTATCCTTCTACAGTCTCTTGGAAGCTATGTGTCTATTCCATTATTGGACACCTTTAACAATTGTGCTCAGAACCTACAATCTGACTAAACATCCCGAAAATGACAAATCTTTGCTCTTTGAAGGTGTATTTAATTTTTTTGAAGAAATAGTTGAAAATTCCTTCAATACAGATATTTCAAATAAAGAGTGGGAGAACACTAGGTAATCCCACTATAGTAAAAAAAAAAAAAAAAAAAATGAAGAAAAGGAAAAAGAAAGTGTTGACAGGAACCAGTTTCCTTGTATGGAACATGCTCTGGCTCTGAAGAGAAATCCATTTGAAAGAAGAATTAAGAACTGTGCTATCAAATGTCTGGATGTTTCCAAATACCCAGCTGTTTGGCATTATGCAGCTCCTTCATCCGGTTGATTGAACAGTGAATGTTTCACATTACATCTGCCTGTTTGCTGCTGTGTAAATACTACCATTAGCTTTGTTATCATCGCTGCTGCAATAGGACCAGGAAATAAATACTCTCTCATACAGTTCATTAATGTTTTATACTTTTCCGAGGATCACTCATCTCCTATGTCCTACGATCTTATTAGATGAGTGTGTCAGGTATGACTTGACCCATTTTCCAAAGGAGACACAGTCAGTGCCTTGATCTTACTCACTGGCAACTTGTGCAGATTCTGAAAGAGGGCAAGGGGGTAGATGCCTTTGCGGGCAGGAAGGAGGTCTGCCTTCCTGCTGATTTCCATGCTTTTCCCTGGGGCTGACTATCATCTCTGATAGGAGCATCTCTGAGTGTGTCCTTTTCTGTGCTTGTGCTCAAGTACTATTCTCCATCTGTTAAAATTTCCTTCCATTCTTTTCAAGAACTAATTTTTCCCTTTGTGTGAGAGAGAGCTGGACATAAAGAACATTTTCATCTATATCTCCTATAACAGGCAGATGAACCATTTGGACTTTTCAGTTCCTGTTTCATATTTTGATTTCTTATTAAATCCCTTCCTGTTTTTGTCATATAAATTATGAAATATTGTTCTTTTTGACATAGGTATCTGAGTGAACTGATATTCAAATGTATTATTCTGCTTATGGGGAGAACTCTTTCTTGGAGGATGGACAAAGAAGAATTGAGATTGTGTAATGAAATTAGTTCTATAGAGCAAAATCGCACAATTCTCTTCTAAAGCACGTAAAGATTTTGACAAGCCAAGCCACACAATAGTCAAACTACACCAGTAGTCTCTCATTAATCCAGTAATAGTCAGAAGTCACAGAGGATCCAAATTATTTGCTCTAAGATCTTCTATAAAAGAACACACATAACTGCCAAGCTACATCATCTGTCTCCCCGTTTTTTCCCTCCTAAGTCCAAGTTCTTATTCTCTATCATAGTTTTGTTACAGGCATAGTTTTAAAATGTAATTTTGCTAAACCTGTTACATCCCTCTAGTAAATATTCTATTTAGTTCTCTAGGGTATTTTTAGCTAACCATTATAGTTTTCCTTTAATGTCTAATTCTCTTGCCTAAATTTGCAATTGAACTTTCACAAAAGGTTATTCTGCATATCACGTATGCTCTTTAAAAAGCACCTCGTCGAAGCTTATTGAGAGGGTGAGGGGATTTAGTTCTAATCCATGGCACTAGCTGAATAGACATATAAATTTAATTCCAAGCTATAGAGAACTTTCCAACTAGCTACCCAGTGATAGAACAGAACACTTACTACCTTCACACAACAAAGGTGCACCTCAAGGTACACCTGACTATGAACATAAAGAGACATCAATGATGTCACACTGTCTCTGTGGATAGAGCTGAACAGAATATAATTATTTCTAATAATAGTAAAATAGCTAAGAGTTTATGAGTCCTGACTATGAGAGACTAACTGTCCTCGCAACAAGCCTATCCCTTATAAACAGTAAAGGCAACTTGCCCAAGGTCACACCATTGTTAGGTGATGACACAGTCCACGTTCAAGGCTTACACTCTGAAATACAACGCTACACAGCCTCCCTCTTAGAAAAGTGAATGCCACCAGCACGTCTGCTCAGGTTCTTATCCCATTCTAATAACTTTCTCACTAACTTTTGATTTACATTCATAGTTTTCCCCTTGTGCCAAAGAGTGTGGATAAGACACAGAGAATTTGAATGTAATTTATGAATTGACTAATGCAATGTTTTCCTTATCCATTTGAGAAATGCTTATTACATACATACTGTATTCCTGGCACATGTAGGGGAACATTCCAGTAAGCAAAATAGATATACAAAGAGCCATAATACAAGGCAATACAGGTTACCATCAACCGGTGAGGAACGTCGGTGGAGGATGATGAACTCTGGATCCAGCAGCAGTGATGGGGGTGTGTTGGGGAGCCTTCATGCCCTGCTAAATGCATAATTTCATTCCCTTTAGCGTACTTTCCAAACTCTTTCTACTTCTCCAAGTTGGCAACATTGTCTCTGCTCTTTTTTTTTCTCACCTTACTGCAAAGATCTAGGTCCTCTCCCAGGAGCCTTGCAATTCTCTTCTTTCCATCTAACCATCACTTTGTTTTACCACTAGTCCTTCTTGCCTGTTTTTAAAAATCTCTCTCCTGCTACGCAAAGATAGCTCTTCCACCCCCTCTCTGGGTAAATATTCTCGTCTGTCTCCTTCAGGTCCTTCAGGATCTGGCAGCATGATTGTTTCTTCTGATTATTTTCCCTCAGACTAGAAATATGCCCAAGTATCCTATATGCCGAAAAACAAAAGACATGACAACAGTAATGACATTTATCTAACCAGTTGAGCTAAGTTACTTTTTTATGTATTTTTTTCTTTTCCAATACACGTACTCAAAGAAGGACTGGGATGTCTGTTGCCACTTCTCCATATCATTGCACTTTTAATTCAGATTAAACTAAACTGACACTGTGTTTTCTGATGTTCAGATCGAATGGATTGCTCTCAGTCTCCATTCTGTTTTACACTTCATCAACATTTGACTTTGACCCAATTCCTTCCTCCTTACTGCCTGCTTATTCTTGAATTCCATAACATTTCTCTCAAGAAGCATTTTCCTGAATATGTTTTTAATATATCCTCTGCACTCTAACTATCCTTCTGAATATTCTTTCCCTACCCCAAATCAAATATTGCCTTGGCTTGGAATGACATTCCTCTTCTCTGTCTGCTGAAATTATGTACATCATCCATGATCTAAGGTGAGCATCATCCACTAAATAAACCCCATTTTCTCTTAGCCAAAATTTAGCACTTTCTTCTGTGCTTCCGTAGCATTTAGTATTATTTTTCACAATCTGACTTTTGTTGTTGTTTCTTAAAATTATGACATTTTTCCAAAGAAGAGAAAAAAGATACAACAGACACTTATGCTCCAAGAAATATTAACATTTGCTACGTTCATTTCAGATATATATTTTTAGGAAAAAATATTACACATATGACAAAATTCTCCTGGTTTCCCAGAGAAAACCACCGTCCTAAAATAATTCCACCTAGAAGTGATAGATTATTTGTTCTATTTTTTGAATGTTTATATGTAAGTATGAATATTTATATATATAATAAACACACATATAGATGTATGCGTATTTGTGTGTGTATATACATATACACTCTTAAAATAATAATATTGATGTCTGCGTTTAATTTTTTTTCCGTAAAAGGTTGCGGTTCATAGCACTTTGCAACTGGCTTTTTCACTAAACATTACATTTAATCATTTATATAGGTAGATATATAGGTTGCTATGGCAAATGGATGAATAATTTTAAATCTGAATGTGAATTTAAATCATATGTATCTATTGCTATATCATTAGAAATCAAGGATCTTTTTTTCTATTTTGCTATTACAAGCATCAATAGAATAAATATGTTGTATGTATTTCTTTGTGCATATGTGCAGACATTTCTACATAGCATATCTATGGTGGCCACAAAGTCTTTATATCCTTATAAGAAGTGACCTGTATGCTCTCTTCTTTTCTTGGCATAAAGTAGATTCCCTCATCTGATCTTGTAGACACTCCCTTGAAAGTCATTAACACAGCTCCTGATAGTGCTTTTCACGTCCTTGTTGTGAGCAAGGATGTCCTGCATAGAGACTATGCAGTTGTTCTGTACATGGAAAAACATTGCTGAATCATTAATAAACATCACCAAAGGGATCTCCAAATATATTGGCCCTATTTATACTCTCACAAGAAATATATAAAAGTTTCCATTACTCCAGGTAATTGCCAAGAATCAATATTGTCAGACTTTTAATTGTTTTGCCTGATGTATAATACAATTCATTAATCTCACTATTTTAATATGAATTTCACTTGGTACACATGAGGGTTAGTGTCTTCTTGTATATTTATTGGCAACAACTGTCTCCATCCTGAGAATTGCTATGCAGAACCTTTGCCCACTTTCATTGTGCTATCATTTACTGTTGACTTCTAGAACTTCTGTGGAGAGTCTAATAACACTTAGTCTTTCATAAACCACTGCAAATATGTTCTTTCCCTCTGTAGTACCTCTTTTCACGTTGGTTATGATGTCTTTGTCATATAAACTATTTTCATTTTAATACAGTCAAATACGTCAAAATGTTCCTACATGATTGAGCATATTTAGTAAATATCATGGATGTGACCATTCTGAACACACTTGCTTATATATGATGTTATCCTATGTATTTTCTAAAGCTTTGAAGCTTTTTTTTCATACCTGGGTTTTTAATACATCAGATTTTACATTGTTAAGGCTCAAATGTATTGATTTCAGCTGGAGACAGAAGAATAGAAAGAGAATGGTAGATTTCACTTTTATTTTACTCTAATGCATATCTCTGAAGATTTTCCCTAAATAATAATGAGCATGTATTGCTTTTATCCTTTTAACAAAAATGAGAATAAGATTCATTCATTTCTAAAGTCAGCAATGTCAACCCCTTAACGGTGCTGATTCTTGTTGCCCTGAAGAGAAGAAATAAATAATTAAATACTGTTCTATTGTAAGAGTTACATAACTGTCACAAAAAATTTGGGGGAAACATCATGTATAATTCCATCATTGAAAAAAAATCACCACGAGCCATTGGATAGTCTTCTTCAAGCAGCAGTGACAGTGACTGTAATCAAATGTCACAGTAATTTTGTATCCTTCATACCTAAAATATAAAATTTTTCTAAAATTCCTATCCATTTAGTGTGTGATGAACATGAGTGTAGTGCAGCGGATGGGCCCATGTCAGCTCAGTGCTGTATCATAGATTTCTTTTACATCTGCCTTCTCCATTATATTTGTCAACACAAATAATCCATAATCAATCTATAAATCAAAATTGGGGTGAGTTTATTATGAGCCGTATCATAGGACTAGCGCATGAAAGAGGACTAGCACTCCAAAGAAGTGGAGTGTACAGAGTGGTTATATACCATCTTGGAACAAAGAGCACACATCACACATGACAGGGAAGTCCCTTTCACAATAGCCATGAGATTGCTTTGCTGCCACAGCAGATCTGTGGTCAGCAGGTCGGTGGTCACAAGGTGAGCACAGTAGGTCAGTAATTAATCCTTAGTTCCCAGGAAGAGATGCTTATCCTTAAAGAAATGCTGATATGGAGGGAATTTACATCCCTATCTTTAGGGGCATCATTCTTGTCTTTGGGACATAGCAAATATTTGAAGCAGACATACAATGCATGCTCAAGAGACCACATCAGATCCTTCTGAAAAAACAAGGTCAGGCCAAGTTAGTTTTAACCCAAATAGCTTCCTCATATACTCCAATATATCCTATTGCTTGTCATTTATTTATCACATTTAATGCCTTTGAGAATAGATACAATATTTTGAACAACTTTGGAAAAGCCAAAATTCTGAGCATAGTAACCACACAATAGAGGTGCTCAATAGTTGTTTAGTTAATTAGAATTGAAATCCTGTGTACCCATTTATGGGGATCCTGAATTGGGGCAGATAATGAGCCCTCACAGACTAAGGATAAGAAGATTCAACCCTCTAAGAAATGACCTGTTTTTGTTGTGTTATAAATTTATCTTTATCTTTGATGACATGCTTGGAATTTGAATTATCTTCCCCACTTAAGTCCTAAGAATCTAGCTACATTCCACCTTTCTGGGATTCTTCAAATACACTTGGAATTTAACCAACATCTACTGCTCCTAATTTTCTGGAACTATAGAAACACATACGAATCCTTGACTTTTTCTACCATATTCATTTGCTCCTTCTGAAATGGACCTATGGTAACATAGTTCCCAATTATGTTCTAATATGTACCGAACTCTCTCATTTCCATGGTTAGCTTTTTTGGGTATCTCTTTACCGATTACCATACATTTCAATGAAAAAGAAAGACATACTGATAAGGATAGTAGAGTCTCTCTACAATTAAGAAACAACAGCAACAAAATGCTGACTGGAAAGTCTAGTTGTCTGTAGTCCTTATTCAGACATTTATCGTCTCAGGGCCTCGTTTTACTTATTTGTAAATTGAGAAGGATTGGACTACTCAATATTCAAGACCATTTCCAGAAGTAATATTCTATGATAGCTATTCACTTAAGAGATTGCTTTGATAATTTTCTATGTCCTGTATGTTTACTTTACATTTTTATTGACCTTTTTCTCAAACAATGTCTATTTCTCAATTGTTCCCACTGTAATGCGCTCATATGACATGCTATTCCTAACTTAGTGTAAATGTTAGTTAAATAATGTCAAATAGATCTTTTGCTTTTAAAGGTCATTTGCCCATGTAAAATTTCCTCATTTCATAAATACCTTTCTATAGAAGTTCATTTATTCATCAAGATCTAGCCAATTATTACAACAGAGAATAAAATAGACCCAAACAGGCTGTTTACAATTACACAATCATCAAGAATGAGTTACCTGCTTTTCTTGAGCAATCTTCATATATTCTCTTGTGAATGTTTCCCAAAGTCAATAAGAATTTTCTTTTAAATACTAGGAGCTGAAGTTGAATTGCATATCAACTTATAAACACAAGTTACGCAGAAATAGAATTTACTATATTTTCAATCTTTGAATAGGTCACCCTCCTCTCTTAGCCACAAAACCTTAGGAGAAGGGAAAAAAAAGACAGAGAGATTTTTACATACTGAAACTCCTTCATAAAGCACCTCATGATTCCTCAGATTTTTTTTTATAGTACAATGGATGCATTTGTTTTATGTCTATCTTATGCATTTGGACAAACTTACATAAAAATGTATGTTGATTTTAAGTGACATAAAAATAGACCGCTTTATTTTTGAGTATTACAAAAAGAGTTCTATAACACTTAACATAAAAAAAAGTATTTACTGTCCTTTGACAAAAGAATACTTGCATGAATGAACAGTTATATTTGTTCAAAAATAGAAAAACTTAGTATTTAAAAAAATCAGTTTTTACTGAATTAATCTATAAATTTTATGCACATCAAAACAATAGTGAATGAATTTTTTATGGAAATCAAACAGCCAATTCTAAATATAATACGGAAGATCAATGAGTCTTTCTAATGCAGAAAAGCATGAAAAGAAGATTTCCCAACCTATCATGATTTATAATAACTCTGCATAAATTAAAATACTGTGTTATTGAAGCTAGAAAGCAAAATCAAGCATTGGAAAAAAGTGGAGGGCATAATAGTGTACCCACACATATGGACTTTTCATATACCACAAAAATGTCTTTCCAATTCAGTGGGAGAAATAATAGGCTATTCCTGATAAAATAGATTAACCAATGAGAAAAATAGAAGTATTTCTTACCTCCTACCATATATAAAAATAAATTCTAGATGGATTAAATATCTAAATATGAAAATCAATTTTCTTTCTTTTTATTTAAAGATTGGCCCTGTGCTAACAACTATTGCCAATCTTATGTTTTTTTTTAATTCCTACTTCATCTTCTCCCCAAAGCCCCCCAGTACATAGTTACATATTCTAGTTGTAGGTCCTTCTAATTCTATTCTGTGGGACACTGCCTCAGCACAGGTCATCAAGTGGTGCTAAGTCTGTGCTCAGGATCCGAACCAGCAAAACCCTAGGCCACCAAAGTGGAGCGTGCAAACTTACCCACTCAGCCACAGGGCCAGCCCCGAACGTCAAACTTTTAAAAAGAAGAAAATATGGAATAACTTTATAACTTCAGATAGAAAGGGACTTATGAATATAGGATGTAAAACGCTGTAGAACATAAAGCATTATTTCACATTTTATTACATAGAAATATAATTCTTAAGTAACAACGGAACATAAATGATTTTAAAATTCAAGCTACATGCAAGAGAAATGTATTTACAACACACCTATATAACAAACTATTGGAATCTACATTATATAAAGAGCACCAACAAACCAATTTAAAAAATAAGGACACTAAATAGAAAAAAATAAGTAAGGGACAGTAAGAGACAATTCAAAGAAAACAACTTACTAACAGCCAATAGATGTGAGAAAAGATATTGAACTTCACTTATAATCTCTAAATGATCATAAAACAACAGCCACCACTTTATATTCATCTGTTTGGCTAAAATGGAAATAGAAGATCATCATTAGGCAAAGGGTATACTAATAATTGTTGCAGACAGGATCCACTGATAGACGCTAAAATTAGCAGGTGAGAGTCTGAAGAGAAACAAATTTTGCGTAGTCTCAAAGTATCTCTCTTGAGACATTTATTAACTACAAAATGAAAGAGAATAATTTCACACTGGAGAGACCCAGACAAACACAACCTTAACTAAGGGAATACCTTGATACCAAGCATGAAAGACACATCACATCTGTAGCATTTTTGCCAAAAAACCACAATCTCATTCCAATCATGATAAAACATGAAATAAACCCAAATTGAGGGATATTCTACAAGATAACAGATCAGTATTCTTCAAAACTGTCAAGACAAAGAGAGACTAAGGAAATGTTACAAATTGGAAAAGGCTAAGGAAAAATAGCAACTAAATGAAATGTGAGATCTTTAACAGAATCCTAGACAGATAGAAGAATATGAGAGGAAAAACTGATGAAATTTGAGTTAAGGTCTGTTGTTTACAGAATTGTATTTTGCCGATGTTAGCTTCCTGATTTTAATAATTGCACTATGGTTAGACAAGATGTTAACATTAAAGGAAACCACATGAAGAGCACATGGGGGCTCTCCCTTAGTATTGTTTTCAACTTTTTTGTAAGTCTAAAATTATTCCAGAATTAAAAGTTAAAAAGAATTAATGGAAGGGATGTAGAGAAACAGACACTTTCAATAATTGTTGGAGTTTCAAGAGCAATTTTATAATATATGGTAAAGTTTAATATGTGCATACTCTTTAACCCAACAAAATCTCTTCTAGGCATATACTCTAGGGAATCATTTTCAAATTTTGGGTTGTCATCCACTAATGGGTAATTATATTGATTTATTGTTTACACTAGAATTTTTGAGAACACAGAACAAAACAGTAGAAGAGGATAGAAGACAAAAGAGAATGTCAAAGCATATCACAGTACCAGGAGAATTGTTTTGTGAATATCAAATTTATGTATGTGGCTACAGTGCCAGCATGTACAACTGGGCATTCTTATAGGAGGAAGAGGCTCTGTATGCTTTGATGTGAGTGGCATCTCTGTATGCATCTTAGCAGTGAAAAACCTGCATGCTTGTACACAACACTGTGCTGTGCACTGGATTTTGGTGTCAAATATATTCTTTGTTGACGATTGCTATCAACACTATTTGGAGAAATTGTAACACTTTTAAAAGGTAGGTTAGAAGAATTTTTTTATTGTGGTAACATTGGTTTATAACATTATATAAATTTCAGATGTATATCATTATATTTTGATTTCTGTGTAGATTACATCATGTTTGCCACTCAGAGACTGATCACAATCCATCACCATACACATGTGCCTAATCACTCCTGTGCCTTCCTCCCTCCCCCATTCCCATCTGGTAATCACCAATCCACTTTCTGTCTCTATTGATTGTTTGTTGTCATCTTTACCTTCTATTTATGAGTGAGATCATACGGTGTTTGACTTTCTCCCTCTGACTTATTTTGCTTAGCATAATACCCTCAAGGTGTACCCATGTTGTCACAAATGGCCAGATGTCATTGTTTTTTATGGCTGAGTGGTATTCCATTGTGTATATATACCACATGTTCTTTATCCATTCATCCCTTGATGGGCATCTAGGTTGCTTCCAAGTCTTGGCTATTGTCAATAATGTTGCAATGAACATAGGGGTCCATGTATCTTTACGTATTCGTGTTTTCATGTTCTTTGGATAAGTACCTAGCAGTGGAATAGCTGGATCGTATGGCAGTTCTAATGTTAATTTTTTGAGTAATCTCCGTACTGTTTTCCATAGTGGCTGCACGAGTTTGCACTCCCACCAGCAGTGTATGAGGGTTCCCTTTTCACCACATCCTCTCCGACACTTATTATTTCCTTTCTTGTTAATTATAGCCATTCTGATGCGTGTGTGGTGATATCTCATTGTAGTTTTGATTTGAATTTCCTTGATACTTAGTAATGTTGAACATCTTTTCATGTGCCTGTTGCCCATCTGTAAATCTTCTTTGGAGAAATGTCTGTTCAGGCCTTTTGCCCTGTCATGTTCCCTTACTTGGAACATATTCCTTTGTCTTCTTATTTTGTCACTTTTTCTGTGTTTCTATCTATGTATTAGGTAGGTCAGCTATGTCTCCTGATCTTGGAGAGGTGGCCTTATGTATGAGATGCCTTATGAGTCCCAGCAGTGAGCTTCCCTCTAGTCACCAGTTCCAAATGTTCCAGAAGTTGTCCCTGTGTGGGCTACCTAAATCCTTCTGTTGTGGTGGGGTTGCTCTTGCTGCAGGTGCCCAGGGAGGCTAGGCTATTCCCCTGGCTGGCTGGTTGTAATGTTCAGCTGCATGTGACTGCTATGGATCCTTCACTCACTTTATCAGGTGTGGGGAGCCCCAGCACAGCTGGCTGAAAGGTCTAACAGCACATTCTTGTTAGTTTTTCTATTAAGTGAGTAGGCCCCAAGCATGACCAGTTGCTAGGCTCAGGCGCTTACAATTGCTGTCGACCTCCAGCTTACAAGTCTCTTGTCAGGTCTCTCAGGATTACAGCTGAGTGGGGTTGGCCTCAGGCGTGGGAGCACCCAATTGTTTCAGGTTTTGGAAGGTGAGGCTGATCCTCTATGTGACTGTTTGAAAAACACAAGTCTTCTGCAGCTGAAAAGCCTCCCCACCCACAAGGCCACGTACCCCACCAACACAATTCTGCCCCATAGGCACACCCCAACCCACTGAAGCAGACCCAGTCACCCCACTGCAGAGGCCCCACACATTCCACCCCTTCCTCACCACGCTCTGCCCCACAGAGGTGGACCCATTTTCTGGGCTGCAGAGGTTCCCAGCACCCCACCTGTATGGGCCCACTTGTTGCCCAAGTGATTGCCATTGGGTGGTGCTAGTACCTAGGCCCAGCTGCTTGCCCTGGCTGAGTTGGATTAAATCAGTGTTCTAATTGGTGTGGATGATCCCTGGGCTAACATGCCAAGGGAAGAACTCCAATGGTGTCTGCTAATATCTGTGTCAGCACACCTGTGCTAGGTCACAATAATGGCTGCTGCCAATGTCTCAGTCCCTGGAAAGGTCTCACCTCTCACCAAGATGCACCCAGAGACTGTCTGGTGAGTCTCTTTTCACCAAAGGACTGTGCACCTTTCTTTCTGGTGATTTTAGATTGCTATCCAAAATAGTGATTTTGTGTGTGGGCCCGTTAAGAGCAGGCATTTTTATCCTTATCTCCAATAGCTTTTCTGGGAGTTTTCAGTGTTGTTGTTAGCACCCAGCAAAACCAGTTATTATAACACTTGTCTCAGTTGTGCTGAGTCCAAAAACTACTTATAGCAGTAGCACTCCCCTGCTCAGATCCCCTGCTCCTCCAGGGAAAGCCTCATACCTGAGGATTGCTCCTGGCCAGCTGTGAAGTCCCATGGGTCACAAAGCTGGCTTTTGTTCTCTCCAGAAAAGAATTTCTGCCCCTTCAACCTTGGTCAGCACAGTCCCTTGCTGCAGGGGTTATTTTTATCCAGTCCTCAGTTCTCTCTCAGGGGTAATTGTTCCAAGACTAGTTGTGAATTTGTTGTTTTCATGCGAGGAAATGAATTCAGAGTCTATCTATGCCGCCATCTTGACATCATCCCCTAAAATAATTTTAACATTTGTTTGTCAAAGCGAAAAATTTGAAAAAAATGTGGAGCTAAAGAAGAATGATCAAATAAACTATGCTATATGTATACCACAGTAAAATATTATAAGCCAGGAATTGACAAATCTGACCATTGTCTGCTTTTGTAGATTACATTTTATTGTAACAAGGCCACCAATTCATTTATGTATTGTCTATAACTACTATTATCCTAGAAAGGCAGAGTTGAATAATTGCAACAGAGACTGTATGCCTTAGACTAAAATATTTACTTTCTTACCTCTTACAAAAAAAGTTTGCTGACCCCTGCTATATAAAAAATATTAAAATGAAGCTATATGTATCAACATGGTTAAATGTCAAAAATACAATGTTGCATGGAAACAGAATAATAGGCCATTTTTAAGAGTTTTAAAACATTTCAAATATATATATATATTTATAGTTTTAGTGTGGAAAACATGCATGTGTTAATTTTTTCTATTGTTGCGTAATGAATTACCACAGACATAGTGGCTTAAAACAAAATCCATTTATTAGTTCACAGTTCTGTATGTCAGAAGTACAAGTACTGGGTGACTCGGTTCTCTTGCTTACAGTCTCAAGAGATTGATATCAAGGTATTGGCCACGGCTGGGTCTCATCTGAGGCTTGAGTTTCTCTTCCAAGCTCATTCTGATTATTGGAAGAATCTAGTTCTTTGCAGTATATAACGAGGACCCTGTTTCCTTGCTGTCTGCTAGCTGGGGTCACTTTCAGCAATTAGAGACTGCGTGCATTCCTTGCCACGTGCTCCCCTCCATCTTCAAAGCCAACAATGGAAAATCTTCTTCCCCTTCTTCTGCATTGAATCTCTCTTACACTTTAAGTATCTTTCACCAGGAACAGTTCTTTTAATGGCTCCCTGTTTAGATCAGGCTTTGAAAATGTTTCCTTTGTTAAGGTCAGCTGATTTGGGACCTTAATTACACTTGCAAAATCCAATCACAGCAGCAACTGGATTAGTATTTGAATAATGGGAGAAGCTGGGTGTATACCATGTTCTGGGAATCTTGGGAACCATCTTAGAATTCAGCCTACACAATGAAAATAGAGTGATAAATATTATCATTTATTTTGTGTGTGTGGAAGATTATCCCTGAGCTAATATCTGCCACCAATCCTCCTTCTTTTGCTGAGGAAGATTGGCCCTGAGCTAACATCTGTGCCTATCTTCCTCCATTTTATACGTGGGATGCCTGCCACAGGATGGCTTGATAAGTGGTGCATGGTCTGCACCTGGGATCTGAACCCACAAACCCCAGATCACCGAAGCAGAGCATGTGAACTTAACTGCTACGTCACTAGGCTGACCTCATAAATATTGTTTACTGCAGGAATGGAGTGACGCAGACATATTTATTCTAAGAGGTACACAGATGTTTTGAAATATATTCTGTAATATTTTCTTTCCTAAAACAAATCTAAAGCAAATTTGGCAAATTGTTAAAATGAAATTGTGCTAGATTCTTAGCATGTAGATATACACTATAATATCCTTTATATCTTTTGTATATTTTGATTTTCCCAATTGGATAAAAAGAAATTTATTTGTCTTAGAGTTTCGCTTCAAATCCTTCCTTTCAGCTGAAGCATTTTTCAACATTTTCTTCGTTCTTGTTTAACCACAGCTCCTTTGCAATCTCAAAGCTCTCTTATCATCATACTTAATACTCACAACCATACCTACCATAAAGAAATGCCACAGACCATTTCTTGCGTTTTATACATATTACCACTAATCAATATACGAAACCTATAAGAAACGTAAGAATATCTGCAGGCCGAAGTTGAAAAAAGAAAAAAGTATGATCCAGTAAGTTGCGTTTCTGATATTCTGACAAGTGGAGGAGTTTGACTGAATTGAAAGACTGCATATTTTTCACTTCATCTAACTATGTTTTTAATTATTAGTGCTCATGTCTTCCTTGGCATTAAATTCTAAATTCTTGAGGAAAAAGCGCCGTCCCTTGTTTATTTTTTATGACCCATAGCTCCTCAAACAATAATGTTCATATACTGGGTACTCTTTAAACAAATTACTCAACTGATTAAATTTTGTCGAAGGGTTCCCAGTAGCAGGTGAGAGGCTGCACTTGAAGACTTAAATTCCGTTATAAATCTGAAAAGAGTGTGTGTGCGTGGAGTTGTGTTTGGAGGGGGGTAGGCGTTAGATAGAGGATCACATTTTGACATTGTGAGTTGGTGATACATTCTTTTCTAGTTCTGATGCTTGCAATCATCCCCCTCCAAGATTAGAATTTTGTATTACCCTTTAACAATGAGGAATTCCTTTCCCTGTTCTAGTGGTTCATCAGCTGTAACCTTTTGGTTCTCATTTACATTATCTCACTGCTTTACTGGAATCTCAAATACTTGATTCTCTTTAGAAATAAATGTCATGATGTTAACCATGCATATTAATAACCACAGTCACAAATATCCCGAAGCATCAAAACTTCAAAACAGCACATTAAAACTGTCACCATGCATGTAACTATAAATGCATACTTATATCTAGAGATGTTTAATCACACTCATTTGTGATGAACCAGAGATAGTCATGTCATAGTTACAGATAGAACTGGACTTCCATGTACATAGAGTATACCTTAACACATGATGAGTTGTTGGAACTCCTACTCTTTAGTAAAAATTTCTCTCCTAGCTACTAGCAAATTCACCAGGAGGTACTCCCAGTAGGTACTCCCACCTGCCAGGTGGCTGACTTTGTCTGATTGCAAATCCTACAAGCCATACTAAAACATGATATCTCTTACACAGACCTCATTAAATGTTGCAGGCATGATGTAAATAGCAAGCGTAATGAACCGAGGCTCAAAAACATGGAATCTGAAAATTTCCTCAGGTACATGGAATTGTCTGACCTTGGATAGATTAAATAAGTTATCTGGAAATCATATGATTCAATCTTTTAATCAGGATATGTGTATTACCTAACTATATTAATTGAGTTATGGGTGCATGCTTTAAAAAAGAAGTATGACTGTGTAAACAAGGAAGATTTTTTTCTGTTCTTTCTCTTTTTTTCACCTAAATTAAGTCTGAAGTTATGCTTTCCAGGGCCAGTATATGGCTCTTTGAGTTTTTCAGGGATCCAGGCTTCTTCTAGGTCTCATATGTACATTCTATACTCCTTAGTGTCCAAACAATTGCTTAAGTTCC
Source organism: Equus przewalskii (assembly GCF_037783145.1). Classification (NCBI taxonomy): domain Eukaryota; kingdom Metazoa; phylum Chordata; class Mammalia; order Perissodactyla; family Equidae; genus Equus; species Equus przewalskii. The sequence goes on from NC_091837.1 coordinate 65,097,283, forward strand.
AGTCTTGACATCCACATTCCAGGTAGCAGGACAAAGAAAGGACCAATAAAAATGTGCAAAGTAATCTAGTTATATTTTAATGTGGCTTCTCAGAAGCTTCCACATAATCTTTCTGCTTACATTGGTTTGCCATTTTGCCATCTTATTTGTAAGGGAGGTGAGTAATACACACATGTCCAACTCACAGCCAGGCATTCTACCTCTAAGGAAGAAGGGGAGAGGCGATATTAGTGTAGGTGATGAGCAGTTGCAACTACATGAGTAAATTCAAGGCCTGGACAGATAGTAAGGTGTAACTTCCACATGTTAGTTATAATTCTATAATCTTTGTCTATATAAACACGTAAAAAAATCCTCACCATATGCACATGCACACATATATTTAACCTGCCTATCAAATTTATGAATATGAAAATCTAGCATGGAAACACAATCTTTTTGATATGCACAGCTTTTTAAAAATAACATTTCCATGAGGCACTAAAGCTTTAATGTCTACAACATTTGTAAAAAGGGTAAAAACATACACATACCACAGAGCTTCAAACGTGCTATCAATTGCATTCACAGTGGCAGAATGGCTCTAATAGCAAAGACATTTATGAGTCATAAATTACCATTTATAAATGCAGTGTTTAGTGTTCATTTCAATGGACGACATATGGTCGCAACATTTTCAAATGGCTTGAACTGATAAATAGGCCACTGAAGTGGTTCAATTTGTTAAAATGCTAACACATTAACTCCTGCAGGAGTCGGGCTGTAGGTTTGCATCTGAAATGCTGAGCACTGACTTTGAGATTGCAAGATGCTACCTTTGAAAACTGGGCCAGGATTTATGAAGTGGGCCTTGCAGTCCATTTTTCATCATGATTTATATGATTCCACGTGGAGAGACTTAGTGATCCATCAAGAAGGCCCTCACTCATTTGCCTTCATGTTACAGAACGAGACTGCCCCCAATACCAACAGTACCCTACTGTTTCAGTTGAACTCCTTCTGAGCTACATCTAGTGGACATAATTGCAGGCCAGGCTGTTTCCAGATATTTTAATACAAATTAGTGGAATTCTTTAGCTTTTCCATGGAAAAGAACCAGCAGAGAGATGTCTGACCTACAGTTAGCGTGCTTATATTAAAAATGAATTTAGAGAGTCCAGCATGTGAGGAGCTAACACGTAAATAGCTGAACAAACTGAAAAAAAAGGAAAAACTCTTCTTAGATCTTTCAGAGAACTTAGGTCACTGGGACTACTGCTGAATCCAAAACTGGAGGGATAGAGAGGCAGATAAAGAAATTCCCAACCTAACAGAGTGGAGATCCATAAGCAGAAACCTGTACAGGAACCAGTCCTGGAATAGGAAAACCTGAACTATAATTGACAAATTGCTAGGGGCTCAGTGTGGACAAGTCTGAGAGTTGTGAATCCCAGGGGGACCCAGCCTAAGGTGAACACGTCCACACTTTTGCCTCCAGGAGTTCTACCAAATTCTCAAAGTGAGTATTGAAGAAAAGTCCACTGTGCTTCCAGCAGGGAGAGGGAAAATGTCACCATTATGAAATATGCCAGAACACTCTGTTTGTCTTAACAAGGTCTGCTCTTAAGGGAAACTATTCTACCAGAGCTTAACCTATTGGTGGCTTATAAGAGACTAACTGACCTGGAGAAGAGAATTACCCAGCTCCAGCCTGCCGTAGCCTTCCACAGGGGAGAAAGGAAATAACTCAGCTTCCTCTAACCCTCTTCATGGGAGAATGGCAATACCCAACTCTAGCCTGGTCTAGCCATCCTGTCCAACTTAAGGTGGGGAGAACTGAGAAGCACTTGTGAGATTCACCACCCAGGGCACAGGCTCACTAAAGACTGAGACCTGATCAGAGGACAATAGTACACCCCTCCCTACACATCTTACCACTATATTTCTAAAGGCCTATTTCCTGCAGTTCCTTTTACACACTAATCATATCTGGCTTCTGACAACAAATTACAAGGCAGACTAAAAGTCAAAAAGCACATTTGAAGAGACAGAGAAAACACCAGAGCTAGACTGAGATGTGGCAGGGGTGTTGGAATTATCAGATGAGGATTTTAAAATAACTATGATTAATATGATAATGCCTCTAAGAAAAAAGCAGACACAATGCAAGAACAGATGGGTATTCTAAGCAGAGAGAAATAACTTCTAAGAAAGAATCAAAAAGAAGTGCTAGAAATCAAAAACACTGTAACAGAAATGAAAAATGCCTTTGATAGGCTCATTAGTAGACTGGACATGGCTGAGGAAAGGATCCCTGAGCTTGAAAATATGTCAATTGAAATTTCTAAAATTGAAAAACAAGCAAAAATGGCTACAAAAAGTGCATCAGAATATCCAAGAAATGTTGGACAGCTATAAAAGATATATGCATAATGAAAACATCAGAAGCAGAAGAAAGAGAATAGAAGAAATATTTGAAACAATAATGACTGAGAATTTCCCCAAATTAGTGACAGATATCAAAACAAAAATCCAGGAAGAGAACACCAAGCAGGATAAACAGTAAAAAAAAAAAAAAAAAAAAAAACTATGCCTAACCATATCATATTCAAACACCAAAAAATCAAACACAAATTAAAAATCTTGAAAGAAGCCAGAGGAGGAAAAAAAAAAAACAGCTTATCTGTAGAGGAGCTAATATAGGAATTACATCAATAAATCATGCAAGCAAGAAGAGTGGAATGAAATACTTGCATTACCTGTGAAACAGTATAGTGTTGTTTGAAAGGGTATTTGGACTAGTTGTAAATGTATATTGCAAACTCAAAGGCAACTACTAAAATAAATTAAAAAGAAACATAACTAATATTCAAAGAAAGGAGACAAAATGAAATCATATAAAATGCTAAATTAAAGCTACAAAATGAGGAAACGAAAGGAAGATAAAAATAAGAACAAGAGCAACATAATAGAAAAAATAGAAACTGTATAGAAAAACAAACAAAAAACAGTAACAAATATGGTAGATATTAATCCAAGTATATAAATAGTCACTTTAAACATCAATGGTTTAAATATACAAATTAAAAGACAGAGATTGCCAGAGTGGATCAAAAAACAAAACTCAGCTGTATAATGTCTACAGGAAACCCACCTTAAATATAAAGACACTTATAGAGTAAAACTAAACAGATGGAGAAAGATACACTGTGATAACACTAAAAAAAACAAACATGGATGGATATAAATTTCAGACAGAGCAGACTTCAGAAGAAGGAAAGTCATCAGGTATACAAAGGGGCATTATGTAATGATAAAGGGGTCAATTCTCTGAGAAGACATAACAACACTTAATGTGTATGAACCTAACAACAGAGCATCAAAATACATGAGGCGAAAACTGATAAAACTTCATTGGAAATAGATAAATCCACTGTTGAAGTGTGGACCTCAGCACGCCTCTAACTGAATGGACAGATCCAGCAAGCAGAATTTCAGTAAGGAAACAGTAAAAATCAATATCACCATCAATCAATTGTACATAATTTATATCCATAGATTACTTCACCCAACAATAGCAGAATATACATTCTCCTCAAGCTCACATGGAACATTCACCAAGATAGACACACATTCTAGGCCATAAAACACATCTTTAAAAATATAAAAGAATAGAAAGTATACAATATATGCTCTCAGATCACAATGGAATCAAACTAGAAATCAATGGGGGAAAAGATGAATGGAAAATTCCAAAATAGTTGGAGATTAAACAACACATTTCCAAATAATACATGGGTCAAAGAAAAATCTCAAGAGAAATTTTTAAATATTTTGAAATAAATGAAAATGAAAATGCAACTTATCAAAATTTGTGCTATGTAGCAAAAGAAGTTCTTCAAGGGAAATTTATAGCATTGAATGCATATATTAGAAAGAAAGAAAGATCTAAAATCAATAATCTAAGCTTCCACCTTAGGAAACTAGAAAAAGAAGAGCAAATTAAATCCAAAGTAAGCAGAAGAAGAGAAAAAAATAAAAGAGCAGAAAGTAATGAAATTGAAAATGGAAAAATCAATAGAGAAAATCAATGAAAGCAAAAGCTGAATCTTTGAAGAGATAAATGAAATTAATAAACCTCTAGCCAGGCTAACTAAGAAAAAAGGGAGAAGACAAAAATTACTAGTAACAGAAATAAAATAAGGGATATTACTGCAAATCCTAGGAATATTAAAAGAATAATAAAAGTGTACTATAAACAACTTTATGCCCACAAATTTGGTAACCTAGGTGGAACAGACCAATTCCTTGACTGACACAATCTGCCAAACTCACATGAGAAGGCCATTCTGAATAGCCCTGTATCTATTAAAGAAATTGAATAAATAATTACTAATCTTCAGAAACAGAAAACACCAGATCCAGATAGGTTCACCGGTGAATTCTACCAAACATTTAGAGAAGAAATTATATTAATTCTCTACAATCTCTCCCAGAAAATAGAATTAGAGGAAATACTTCCTAACTCATTCTATGAGGTAAATATTACCCTAATACCAAAACCAGACAGAGATGTTACAAGACAAGAAAAGTACAGACCAGTAGCTCTCATGAACAGCAAAACTTCTCAACAAAAAAACCAAATCGAATCCAAAAATGTATGAAAAGAATTATACGTCATGACCAAGTGGGATTTATTCAAAGCATGCAAGGTTTGTTCAACATTCAAAAATCAATTAATGTAATACATCACATCAACAGACTAAAGAAGAAAAAAATCAAGTGATAATATCAATAGATGCAGAAAAAGCATCTGGAAAAATTCAATATTCATTCATGATAAAACTCTCAGCAAACTAAGAATAGAGAGGAACCCCCTCAACTAGATAAAGAATATCTACAAAAACCCTACACCTAACATACTCAATGGTGAGAAACTAGAAGTTTTAGTGCTAAGATTAGGAACAAGGCACTACTACTTCTCAACATCATACCAGAAGCCCTAGCCAATGAAATAAGACCAAAAAAATAAAAATAAACGGTATACAGATGGGAGGGGAAGAAATAAAACTGACTTGACCATCCATGTAGAAAATCTGAGTGAATCAACAACAAAAAACCTCCTGGAACCAATAAGCAATGATGGCAGGATTATAGAACACAAGGTCAATATACAAAAGTCAATAGCTATCCTATGCACCAGTAACGAATGATTGGAATCTGAAATTAAATGAATAGTATTATTTACATTAGTACCTCCAAAATGAAGTAATAAGTATAAATCTAACAAAATATGTACAAGATCTCTACATAGAAAACTACCAAACTTTGATGAAAGAAATCAAAGAACTAAATAAATGGAGAGATATTCTATGTTCACGGATAGGAAGACTCAATATTCTCAAGACATCAGTTCTTCCTAAATTGATCTATAGATTCAAAACAAATCCCAATCAAAATTTCGACAAGTTATTTTGTGGATATTGACAAATTGATTCTAACATTTACACAGAGAGGTTAAACACCCAGAATAGTCATGACAATATTTAGGGAGAAGAAGAAAGTCAGAGGATTGATGCTGTCCAAAACCAAGATTTACTATAAAACTACAATAATCGAGACAATGTCACATTGGTGAAACAGTAGACAAATAGATGAATGGAACAGAATAGAGAGCTGAGAAATAGACCCACACAAAGTTAGTTAACTGATCTTTGACAAAGGAGCAAAAAGAATACAATGGAGACAAGACAATCTCTTCAATAAATTGTTCTGGAACAACTGGATACACAAATGCAACAAATTAATTTAGACACATCCCTTATACTCTTTATAAAAATTAACTTAAAATGGGTCATAGATCTAAATGTAAAATGCAAAACTCTAAAACTCCTAGAAGATAACATAGAAGAAAATCTAGAAGACCTTGGCTTTGGCAATGACTCCTTAGATGCAATACCGAAAGCACAATCCATGAAAGAAATAATTAATAGACTGGACTTCATCAAAATTAAACCTTCTAAAATTAAAACCTGTTTTACAAAAGACACTGTCAAGAGAATGAGATGACAAGCCACAGACTAGGAGAAAACACTTGCAAAAGACATGTCTTACAAAGGATTGAATCCAAAATACTCAAAGAACAGTTAGAACCCCAAATAAACAAATGAATAGCCCAATTAAAAAAATGAGCAAAAGATCTAACAGACACCTCACTAAAGACAGCATACAGATGGAGAACAGGCATATGAAAAGAAACAATATCATAAGTCATTAGAAAGTTGCAAATTTAGACAACAATGAGATACAACTACCCACCTGTTAGAAAGGCCAAAATACTGACAACAACAAATACTGCCGAGGATGTGGAACAACAGGAACTCTCATTCATTGCTGGTGAGAATGCAAAGTGGTACAGCCACTTTGGAAGATAGTGTGGCATTTTCTTACAAAACTAAACATACTCTTACCATAATATTCAGCAAGTGTGCCCCTTGGTATTCACCCAGATAGGCTGAAAATTTATTTCCACATGCACAAAAAACTGCACATGAATATTTACAGAAATTTTATTCACAATTGGCAAAACTTTGAAGCAACCAAGATGTCCCTCAGTAGGTGTATGGATAAAATTGTGGTACATCCAGACAATAGAAAATTATTCAGTGCCAAAAGGAAATGAATTGTCAACACATGAAAAGACATGGAAGAAACTGAGATGCGTATTACCAAGTGAAAGAAGCCAATTAAAAAAGGCTAGATACTGTATGATCTCAACTAGACGGCATTCCGGAAAAGGCAAAAGATCAGTGGTTGTCAGGAGTTAGTGGGGAGGGAGGGACCAATAGGCAAGGCACAGAAGAATTTTAGGACATTGAAACCATTCTGACACTACAGTGGTGGATACTTGTTATTATACATTTGTCCAAACCCAGAGATTGTACAACATCAAGCGAACTCTAATGTAAACTATGACCTTTGCATGAAAATGGTATGTCAATGTAGGTTCATCGATTGTAACATACGTGCCACTCTGGTATGGGATGTTGATAGCAGGGGTGGTTGTGAGTGTGTGGGGACAAGGGGGATGTGGAATCTTGCTGTACTTTCTACTCAATTTCTCTGTGAATATAAAACTTCTCTAAAACAATAAAGTCTATTAGAAAAGTGAATTTAGAAAGGAGGAACTGGTATTCAGCAAATTTTGGAGACAAGTGTTATTCCATTCTTGCCCTATCACCGTATCAGCTCACTCTCTCTACACTAGCTACTAAGTGCCCCGCCTCGTTCAACCTACCATCTTCTCTGAACGTATTTGACTCCCAGCTGATCCTCTTGCCAGAAAGCCTGTGATTCGTCCCACTATAATTATTACATGCTGTTAATGCATGCCTGTGTTCTCCTTCTAGAGCCCATTTTTCCCAAGGACAAGAACCACTCTTCTCTTTCTTTCTTCCTGTTGTAGAGAGGCAGTACAGTGCAGTGTTTAAGCAAAAGGACTTAGAAGCCAAACTGCTTAGATTTGAATCCCAGCTTGAGCACTCATTAACTGGACGATGCTTGGCAAGTCATTTAACTTTTCTCTGCTTGTCTCCTCATCTGTAAGATGGGGATAATAATAAAATGTACTACAGAGAGTTGTTGAGAAAAGTAAGAGTAATAATAAATGTAAAGTGCCTCAAAGAGTGTCTGGCACATAATAAGCCATATCAAGGTCTTAGCTTTGATTATTACAGCCCTGCACTTGGCCACAGTTTCACCCTCCCCGGGAAGACTTAGAATGACATTTTTCTCTCTTGTGAAAAGAAGAATCTTGTCTCCTGATAAAAAAAGATTATATGCATGTGATGAGGAGCATTTGTGGGGTGAAGGGCTTTCTTTGCAGCCTTGAAATCATATTACAGGGAAGATATTTTCTATCTTCTTTTCTATCTCTGAGACTCTGCCCTCACCTGAAGATTTGAAAAGAAATTAAATTCCTCACAGCCGAGTGTTCTCTTCTGCCCAACCCAAAGTCAAAATTGTTCATAATGGTCTGCTCTTGCAGAAAAGAAATCACTTTATACGTTCAGATTTCATCAAGTGGATGGATGTGGTTGCTCCCAGCTGTGACTGATAGAAGCAAGAAAATAGTAGGTGAAAAGAGGAGCTTGCAAAGTCACAGATGAACGGAGTTCTTATATAAAAGATCACGTGCTGGCTGTGTTCAAACCCCAGGGCAGTAATTCAGATCTCAGGTGGCTGTGGGCAGACATGGTCAGGAGAAATATGATCCTAAAAACAGGATTTAGCCGAAAGAGTCAGGACAAGGAACCAGGAGGCTCAGGTTCCAGTCTAGATTTTGGTACATATTAGTCAAGTGGTCTTCAGCAAGACTTGTTAATTCTTTGAATCAGAGATCTGTACAGGCTAGATTTCTGAGAGGATGAAATCATGAGGTAATACGTATGGACATGATTTGAAAACTATACAGAAAAAACAAATTTAAGTCCATACTATTTTTCCCATAAGAACCTATTTGTACCTATTTAGAATATGGGAAAAAGTAATTTTTTAATTGGATAGACCTTCTCTGTGGGAGGATAAAATATTATTATTATTAATGTTTTTATTATTATAACAATTATAATCCTTACTTGCTTTCTAACTTCTCAGTGTTTTTCTGTATGTACATTCTTTCCACGTTTCCTAAATGCCTTCTGGCTTCATAGCCATCACTCATGTAGTAGGAATTTAGCTTTCTCTGTTCAGTTGTGTTATCCAATGATGTATAGAGCATCTCTGAAGGGAAGTCTTACATGGAGCCACTACCTTTTAATCTGCTCCAGTCACTTTGCATCATTACCCTTTTATTTACCCTAGTTCCGGTCTGCTGCCTGAAGGCCACTTGGAGACATCTAACCACTGTCCTTGTCTATCAGAATGATACTCCTGTAGGTGGATCGCTTGCAGGCTCTGGATGCATGAAACATTCTAATACTCTGGGTGCCAGAATTGTATGGAGTGTGAGAAGCAGCACCAAGAGAGGCCAGCTCCCCCAATCCTGAACTAAATTTAGCCACTCAAACCCAGAAACAACTCTCCTTATGCCTGGAGTCTCACAAATGTTTTCTTGAACAGATCCCACTATCTCTGTCTCTACACCATCTTTCCACGGGAATCAAAACTTAAAAACCTGATAGAGAACAGACATTTCATTTCCTCTTGGTTCTGCTTTCTCTTTACCCTCCTACTATACTCTGCCAATTTCTTTCAACTACAAAAATCCCCCATGCATATGAATGGAAACAAATACACACTTGAGAACAGAGCTGGAATGGGAAGAGGGTATATTGTCTAAACTAATTGCAAAAAGCCAAAAATATTTTGTTATAAACACATATGTGTCACGGATGCAAATATACATAGACAATTATACTATATACAAAGAAAAGGTGACTTCATTTTTTTTCTTTCTCTTCCCTAACCTCCCTCACAAGCCCTCCCCCCACCCCCAATTCAAGTCAACTGGGCAGCAAGAAGGCTTGAATTTGTCCATTAATGATATCTAAATCACTCATGGATTAAATGATCTTTTTGTGCTTAAATATTCAATGAATTCAATAAATTCAATGAATTCGGATTTCCTTTCTAGCTCAGAGCTGGTTTAATATTGTTCCTTGTAGGTTTGGTCCATGCTCAATCTTTCAGATTCTTCTGTTTACTCTGTTCTTTTTCAAGATGGCAGCTGGGCGTATTAGAGAGAGGGTCAAGCACCTTCTGTCTGGATGAGATGAAACCACAGATCCAGTGTTGTCCCCTGAATCTTTTAAGATCTCTGTGAAGTGCATGGCCTAGTCTTCTTACTGATAAGGTTACAGAGTGTAATTAGTCCATTTGGTCCTTAGAGGTGTCATCCTTGACCCACTAAGGACAAAAATTCACTGGTAACCACTTAACACCTTTTTTTATTTGTTAAGAATATTTTCTCTGATACAGAATTCCAAATTGACAGGCTTTTGGCATTTAAATCTCTCAGTTATTGTTTCATTGTCTTTTTTTTAAAGCTCAGATATCCATACTTTTGTAAAGCTCCCCCCATGATTATAATGTGCAACCAAGACTGGGAAATACACATGGATGAAAAGCAACAATGTCAGGAGAAAAAATATGGAAAAAAATTGAGAACAAAACTTTTTCAGTAGAGAAATTAGCTCAGATGGTAAAGAGCTGGTTTAGCATAGATATAAAGCGTAAAATTGAAATTTCATTTTCTAATTTTGCATCAATTCCACTAAAATTTATTAATCCCAATTCTACCCTGACTCCAAAATGTGAACTCATCCATCTCTAGAAAACTCCTGAATGTCATAATTATTTGCTTAAAGTAAGAAGGAGGAAGTCAAGAATATTCTGCCTAGAATCTTATTTTATCTCTGCTTCCTACACTTCAGAATTTTGATTCTTTAATCTTTTTGGAATCATTATTTTCTAATATATAGAATTTGTTACAAAAAGTCAATGGATTTAAATTCATGCACCCTGTATGTAATGCGTCAATTAGTTTTTCTGGCTGTTTTTGCGATTTTTTTCTTAGTTTTAGGTTCCAATAGCTTGATTAGATATATTGAGGTGTGCTGTTCTGTATGTTTATCCTGCTTAAGGTTGCTGAGCTTCTCAAATCTATACATTTATGTCCTTGACCGAATTTGGGAAATTTTTGGCCATTATTTCTTCCAGTGTTTTTCTGTCGCCTCTCCTGTCTTTATTTTTCCTATATGCCTCTAAATGTGTGTATTTTAGATCTTTTTACATTCTCTTATGAGTTCTTGAGAATCTTGTCCTTTTTCTCTTCTGAATATTTTTTTCTCTCTGTTCTTCATGTTAAATCATTTGTATTGATCCAGCTTCAAGTTCACAGACTCTTCTGTAATTTCCAGGAAGAATTTACATGCAGACTTTGGAGATTCCCCTGTCTGGCTTTCTCCTTTCCTAGATTTCCGCTCTCAATTTCCATGTACTGTTACCGCTTTTTACTCTATTCTCTGTTGCTATAAGCTAGAAAAACTGTGGGGGTTCTATCTGACTTTTTTCTACTTCTTATGGTACAAACTGAACCTGCTGTCAGTCTAAAAACTGTGACGCTAGAAAATTTGCCCAGCATGTTGACTCTAGTCCAGTGTTTATTTTCGGTGTCTCTCCCATGTTTTCAGGTAGGTTTTGTTTTGTGTGTGTGTGTGTGTTTTCCAACATGTATAGTTGTCTGCAGGACAGTTGGACTGATAATAGCCATGCTTCCATGTAGGAAACATACATTTCCTTACCTCGGTATTTCCTTACCGTATCTCATAATGCTCTTCACTGCTGTTGTTTTTCTTCTATTCTTTTCTATGGCTCTTATTTCAGTTTAATTTGAATATATATTCTATTAAGTTTATTTATTCACCTAGCAGTCATTGAAAGTTTGGATTTAGATTTTTGAGTTAAGCTTTATTTTTTGCTGACCTTTTTGTTTTTTGTTTTTACACACTATGTTCTTTTATTCCATTCTCATTTTTAAATGTTTTTTCTGAAATATTTGGATAGTTGTCATGCTATTGTTCTAGCATTCTCATATTTCATTTGAGTAGCTCAGTCTAATGTTACTATTTGTTCTAATAGAAGATAATTTACTTTGCTGCAGGAAATCTCTATATTATAGTCCAAGCTTTAAATTGAGGACTGGGATAATTTTGTTCATTCTATACTTTTTAACCTGAGAACAAAAGAGAGAAGGGAGAAGTATGTGTGTGTCCTTTGTTGCAGAGCCTGGCTCCATGCCTCTTATAAAGTTGGTCTAAATACTTTCTACTGAGTTTCATCCAATGGGAGAGTAGGGTAAGCAGGATGTCATTATCTACTGGGATGGGTCAACCAAACCTTGAGATTATTCTACAACTTCACTGCAAAACCCTGAAAAATGGAGAGTCCTGGAGGATTTTACTGACTTTGATGAGGCCACAACAATTCTAAACAGGAATTTCCACTGAAGAGAATTTTTCTGTCATTATTCCACTGACTGCGTAATCACCTCCATTATACTTAATTTCACTGTCAGAGTTACTATTGGGAATTCTCTGGATTTTGTTGATTCATTTCCTTTCTTCTGTACCTCTTTATGAGAAGAGGAGTAGGTATAAAGTATGTACCTGTTTAAATTGCACCCAAATTTTCACATTACTTCCTAGACTGACACTTTTAAAACTGTGTGGTATGTTTGCTTCTGATAATATTTTTCCTGGTTTTGTTCTCTGTTGTTTTTGTTGTTTATTTTACAAGCTATTGAAGGTAGGAGGAGGGACTTGTGGCTCTTCTATCTGCTTTCTTACTCATAAGTGTTTGGCCATGGCTTCTTAACTTGTCTTTCTATCTTGACTTTTCTTCTCTTAAAGCATCTTCTATTTTCTCACCTAAGAGAGTCTAACATCCAAATTTAATTATATCACTACTTCACTTAGAATTCTAAATAACCTGGATGTGGCACCAAAATCACAGGCAACAACAACAACAAAAGATAAATTAGATTCATTAAAAGTAAAAAACGTATGCATCAAAAGACTATCAAGAGAGTAGAAAAAGAAAAAAAATATAATGGAAGAAGATATTTGTAAACCACATATCTGATAAGGGATCAATATCCAGAATATATGAAAATACCTAAAATTTAACAATAAACCAAACAATCCAAATAAAAAATGGGCAAAGAACTTGAATAGATACTTATTCAAAGTAGATACATAAATGCCCAATAAGCACATGAAAAGATGCTCAACATCACTAGTCATTAGGAAAACGCAAATCAAAACCACAATGAGATACCACTTCACGCCCATTAGTATGGGTGTTATCAAAAAAAAAAAAAGGGAAAATAACAATTGTTGGTAAGTATGTGGAGAAATTGGAATTCTAGTGCATTGTTAGTGGGAATGTAAAATAGTGCAGCCACTATGGAAAACAATATGATGTTTCCTCAAACAGTTAAACACAGAATTACCATATGATCCAGCAATTCTACTTCTTGGGTATATACTCAAAATAACTGAAAGCAGATACTCAAACAGAAACTTTTATAATAATATTCATAGCAATATTATTCACAATAGCCAAAAGGTGGAACAACCCAAATGTCCATCAATAGATGCTAAACAAGATAAAATGTGGTATATACATTAATGGAATATTATTCAGTCTTAAAAAGGAGTGAAATTTTGATTCGTGCTTACAACGTTGGCAAATCTTGAAAACACTATGTTAAATGAAATAAGCCAAACACAAAAAGACAAATATTGTGATTCCACTTATGTGAAGTACTTGGAATTGGCAAATTCATAGGACTGAGCGTACAATAGAGGTTGCCAGGGGAGGGGGAGAGGGGAGGATGGGGAGTTATTGAATAATGAGTACAGAGTTTCTGCTTGCGATAATGAAAAATTTCTCTAAATATACAGCAGTGATGAATACAACTAATTTAATAAAGGATACTGAATTTTACACTTAAAAATAGTTAAAATGTAAAGCTTTATGCTACGTATATTTTACTACAATAAAAAAATACAAAACATATTCCCAGTGACCTATAAAAACATCAAAGCGAGTATTCTAATCTCTTCATGACCTAGCTCCTTCTTATCTTCTTACTCTCTTTTACTTCTTCCATCTTACTTTTTGTCCCACTGGTATTACAAGAACCCACACATTGCCCAAGAATCTTATATTGCTTCAGTCTTTTGTTCAACCTATGATCTTTCGAAGAAGGGACCCTATTTCTTGTTACATGAAGAGTCTAATTTACCTTTCAAAACCAAGCTCATGTATTAAATTTTTTTGTTTTTTGGTGAGGAAGATTCGCCCTGAGCTAACATCTGTGCCGATCTTCTTCTACTTTGTATGTGAGATGCCTCCACAGCATGGATGGATGAGTGGAGTAGGTCCACACCCGGGATCCAAACCTGCGAACCCTGGACCACCAAAGCAGAGTGCATGGAATTTTAACCACTTGGCCATGGAACCAGCCCCACATATTAATTTTTATTTAACAACCTTCCAAACATCCTGTAGTATACATCTACTATATATTTGCCTAGAACAGGACCACTATCTTTGGTCAAGGCTTCTTTCCCTACTATATCATGTTGTTTGCCTGGGTGCTATTGATTCACAGCTATCACTGAATGACACCTGATGAAAGGGGGCCAATTAAGTGCCATAAATAAAATTTTTAAATTAGAGAAAGAAAATTTCATTCCTTTTCCATTTGTAAACCTAGACTATGTGCATCAAAGCAACGGGTAGTCTTGTCTCTGGGTAGTAGAGGAAGCCAATTTGTGAACAAAAATTTGATGTTCGTGGAGGAATCCAAAAAAGACTTAGCTGTAGATGGAAAGAAAGAGAATTCTGGAAGATTCTAGTCTCTGGGAGCATCTTGTAGAACTAGCTGACTCCTATTCTTTTTACTGGTTGCTTCCATGAACTAACAAATGAGATTTGCACATAAGCTACTCAGATTTAAGTTTCTATCACTTGCAGCCAGAATGACTACCTCTGAGTACCTCTCTGGTTTTATACCTCCCCATATTATCTCACCAAATTATCTTTCTGTTTTATCGCTAAAAGATGGTAAGTATATGAAGAATATGTCCTTGCCTCTCTTATCGTAGTTTCACCAGAACCTAGCACATTGAATTGAATTTCAAAAATAATTAGTTTCATACCTTTAACATTGTTATTGTTTCTTCCTAATTAGTAATCTATGTTAATGCAGCTGAGTTCAGTTTCAAGAAATGAATCTTTACTATGTATTCCCATACTAAACATTAAGAATATAAAGATAAGTATGACTTGATTCTTGATCAATTCTAGAGCCTAGTGAGAGCAGACCGATACACACACAAAAATAATTCTAATACAATGTGGATAGTGATAAGAGGGGTACTGTGAAAAAACAACAGAGGCACTTAATAACAATAAAAGCTACTTTCATGGAAAAAATTGAAAAACTGAAAAAAACTGAAACCTGAAAAGTTATAAATAGAAAGAAGATGAATCTTTCATAATCTTACTTCCCACTATACTAAGACAACTACGAATACAATTTTTGATCTTCCTTCTAGGTTACACATGTGCACAAACACACACACACACATCCACGTACAATATATATGGCATGTAGCTTTGGATATTTTCATTCAACATTTGTAAGCATCATTTTTGCTAAAATGATTAAACAGAGTTATTTTATTATGATGAAATAATAAGGATTTATCGTAATTTACTTAATCATCCTGCTATTGTTAACATTTCCCTGGTTTCAATATTTATTCATTTATAAGTAATATTAAGCTGAATATTTTATTTTACTCACAATATCTTCATTTCTAATTATTTGCTTCAGACAGATTTCTAGAAGGAGTCTTATTGAGTCAATAGCTAGATTAAACAACTGTTAAAGATGCCGAAGACAGAGATAAATTTTAAGCCTAAACTTTGCAGTAATTGAGGCCGATAAATTTAAATGACTTGTCTAAAGACATCAAGAGTTTTTTTTAAACTCCTCTTGTAGTGCTTCTTCTTCTTTTCCCTTTTGCTCTTAACTCCTGCCCAGCGTTCATCGACCTTTCTTGCTTACGTTGTCTGTAAGAACTTAATGTGATCCTGGCTGGGTCATCAACACTGGTAGCTTAAGCAACCATTCACAGGACACTGTTAATGGGAGCTGCCACTGGGCCTGGGTGAGGGGGTTACCTTCCTCATTGATAATGCTTTATTTCAATTAAAGTCACCATAATAATCACCACTGTACCATACCATATTGGTATCAGAAAACTTTAAGCTACTCCAGTAATCACACAATGTAAGGTACTATTTCTCTTGCTTTTATGTATACAGTCATGTGCTGCATAATGACTTTTAGGTCAACGATGGACCACATATAGGACAGTGACCCCATAAGATTAGTACCATATATGCTAGGTGCGTAGTAGGCTATATCACCTAGGTTTGTGTAACTACACTCTATGATGCTGGCACAACAATGCAATTGCCTAACAACGTACTTCTCAGAACGTATCCCCATCGTTAAGTGATGCATGACTGTAGTTAGACTTGGCTTTGATGAAAACTTGCCTTCATTTCAGTGCTACAAATTAACTCACAGAGGGATTGTGGATCAATTTTTTCCAGACAATTGTTCGGATTCTTCACTTGGAGACTATAACCTGATATGTAGAAGTTGAAAAGGGCAGCATAGTCTCTCACCTGTGAACAAAAGCCAAGTGCCTTCTGAAGAGAAAGAACATACAAATCATCAAGTAAATGTACATTGCATTTTTGGCAACAAAATGAACTTAATCTTTGTTTGATTTTCAAGGAAATATATTCTATTAGAAAACATTAGAAACAGAAACATCTCTGGCATCCAACTGACTAAAGAAGATGCACGTGTTTATCATTCCTCTCCTATGCCCACTGCCTGAGGCAACGGAAGGATTTTCCTGCTGTCCTTCTGCCTTATCTCTTCCAATTTTATATCTCTATCCTCAATAGACTTCAAGGCCCACTGTAATGAATATAAATACACTTGCTATATTAGGACTGTAAAACCACAGTTTACCAGTTCCCCCACTCTCTCTGCCCCAGTGGAATATATCTCAAATAAAATTACTCACTAAAGCACCATTTTATAATAGCAGAAAAACAGCCTGGCCTTTAGCCATCTTCCAACTACACATAAAATATTTCTTTCTCTAATACTGAAGTAGGCTAATGAGGAGCATCTTTGCAGTAGCTCCATTTTTAATGTGTGAGCTCAGGGGAATAACCATTTCTGGACAGTTGAATTAAACCAAGGAATTTGTTTATTACTATGAAGTCATAGTGCTTTTTTTCTTCATCTTTGTGAACTCTTGATTATTTAATCATTAATTGTTGCAGATGTACTATAGCAGTCAAGAGTGAAAGAGAAGTAAGAAAAAAATCCCGGACAAAGGAAGAAATACAAAAGGAATGGAACTTGTGACCTTCACTCCTGTGAATTAGTTTTTCTAAATATTTTTGAACCCTATTCTAGTCCCACCACCCATTTACTTATTAAATATATATATAAATATACACACATACGTATATGAATATATACCACATTGTATTTTTGAGATATTCGAAAATACAAAAAAATTCATATATATGTATGTATATAATTTCTCAAAAATACTATGCAATGTACTAGGCCTTGGAAATATCTTCCTAAAGGAATTCACATTCTAGGAAGTGATAAATATAATCAACCAGGACTCATTACCTAATTATTTTATACTTGCCCAGTAATTCAATGTAAAATTAGTGCAATGCAATTGTATAATAGACTGGCTCCCTAGAAGCAGTCAGGGAAAGTTTATTTGAGGAAATTGGTTTGCAAATGAGCTTTAAAAGATGTATGCCTAAATGAGAAAGAAAAAAATGTAGAATTAGGAAATTTATTAGCTTAAATAACAGAAAATTCAGAACAGAGGTAGAATTAGTTTTATTGTTGATTGCGAAACAATATTACAATACAATCAGACTTTTTCCCTTTCAACTCTTACTGCTGATCTTGCAAACTGTTGATTTGATTTTTCCTAGTGAGTAGATGGGCTTTCTTCATCCCGTGAGAGACTCAGATACAGACATTTCTTTATTTCTAAACCAGAAAGCCAATAGGCACAGGGGCCTTCTCTCCACCACTTTTAACTTGGTAGATCCCAGGAAAGAATTCATATATATGGAATGAATCATATATATGGATGTCAATTGAAGCCATGACATTTATGTAACAAAGGGAGAGAGTATAAAAAGAAAAAAATACAGTTAAGATGAACCTTAAAGCCAAAGAGAGTGAGAAGCAGGAACCAGAAAACTATAAGGAACCAAAGGAATGGCCTGTTTCAAAAAGGAAGGTGTCGTAAACAAGTGAATGCTACTAAAGATCACATAAAATAGTGCCCGAAACATATTCGCTAAATTTAGTAAGATGGATGGCATTGTTAGCAATAAGGAACATCATTTGGTGGAGTGGTGTCAGTGGACAAGCCTGATTACACATCGGGGAAAGTGAGAGCAAATCGCTCTACCAAAGAAATGACTATGCAACAGCAGACCACGGACTATCGACTTGAACTGAAGCTGAATTGAGATCAGGAGTTTTTCCTGTGATTTTTGTAGTGTGTGTGCATTCTTGTGTGCATAAGATAGGTCATACTTAATTGCTAATTGGTTTGTGCATATTTTGTTCTTCACTTAAATGATTACATTAAGAATGCCAATGGGAAGGAGCACAATACAAGAAGCTGGAAGAAAGAGGTCGGAAAGACATAAAGAGGAGAAAAATTATAATGGATAAATTTCCTTTTCGGAACCTGCAATAAATTTTTATGTCAGTACCGTAAAATTTGACATTCAAATATTCTGTTTCATTCATTTTGCTTTTGTCACCCTTATAGTCTCAATAATATTTTTCCAGTTCAGAGTCTGTATGAGAATGCCCATTAAAGCACTTAATGGGGCAGGGCACAGAATAAGCATTCTATAGTTTATATTGGGGATTCGATTCTAGTTTATATGAGAAACCAAAACATACAGCAATTCGTGCAATTTCTATCAGTCCACTCTTCATGGTTTATAAAATAAAAGGGGGTTCGTTCAAATGAAACGGTCATACATTCTAGGCACGTGTTAATATTGATAAGAAGCTTTATGTGTATTTTAAATACACCAATTACAGGAATAATTGCAGAGCTCTGAACCTGCAATTTTCACATGTGCCCAGGCGAGGAAGTCTCGTAACAGATTTTTGTGTCAGGGTTTTTTTGGCAGGGACATATGATTAAGTCTTTTACATGTGAAAGTTAGTCTCCAGAACTATGCTACCTAAATATTTACGGGAAAGGGTCAGTATTAATGTCGTTAGAAATTACACCAGAAGACATACCTAGGAGGAAAATAGTTGAGATTCAGGTAGGGATCCAAGGGTTGGAGAATACAATGAAGGATTTGTGGGTAAATGGTGTAGCACTGAGCCATTGGTTATCTTCTAGCACAACCTCCTTTAGGCCATTGCCAGAAACAGACAGAAGGACTGTAGCAATGTATGACTCAGGAATACTTTCATACTACATACATACATACATACATGCATGCGTGCATTCTTATACACACAACATTGCTTCATTTTCCCTCCATAGTCTAGGTCACAATGCAGTAGTATCTTTGGCTTGACAGATCTATATAGCACTAGTTGAACAAAGACATCTACCACAGCATAAGAAACTGTAGAATACAACAAGAAATGTACATATAGATGGTCATAGGATAATGATGGCAGACGGGACAGTGAAGGATTTTCTAAGTAATCCATATAGTTTAGACTCTCATGGAATTTTTGTAAGAAGAAAATAACATTCGCAAATATAGTCAGGACAGTATATGGTCTTTATTTAAATGACAGTGAAGACATTTGAAGTTTGGAGCTATTGATGATTAAGTTTCCCTTTCTGTGCCTTAATGTTTCCCAATCTCCCAGCCCTACTCTGTGCTCCAGATTTCTCCCTAACATTTACCCGAGCTTGAGCATTAGCTACACAAACTCTATAAAAGTCACTGAATTTGCATTTGTCTGGAATTCGCCATTTTTCTCCAGTGCTACACATCCAAGGCATTGGCTTCCAACAGTTCTTGCCTTTGCAGCTTGGCTTTCTTCCTTTTCTCTCAGCCCACTTGGATCTGGAAACCTAAGTGTGTCATCAAAGAAATTCCAGAACTTCTGTAAGACACTAGTTGATGTGTAATAAAGCCCTCACAATAAGTTTGTCCGTGATTTTCAGAAGCTATTTTAGGTCCTCATAGTGTTCAGAAACTCCGAGGGTGGGCATTCTGTACAGTCAGATGAGAGGTCATCTCAGCCCCACTCATGTGGATCCCTACCCCTTCCTTCAGAGAGTACAGTTGGCTAGGAATTTTTCCCTTTCGAAACCTCTGGGGGGTGGGAGAATCCATATTACCATTTCTAAGATAAATTTCAGCTGAACTAAGAGATATGAGGAAAGACAGAGGGGGCTTCACGAGATGAAAAGGAAAAGGTTGCATAATCACAAAAGATCAACATGTAGAAAAGATACACTGGCACTAAACTTTTAGATGAGAAGTGAATGCAGAATAAAGGCATGATCTAAATAAGAGTGGGAGCGACCAGGGAAAGCTTTCAATAACTTGTAAACAGAAATTCTCACCACTTACTGGCTTAGAAAGGAAATACATCAAAAGGTGCGGTGCAGGTTCAGCATGAGAAGTTAACCACAAAGATTGGTTAGAACAAGGAACTTTTTATAGAGATTTGACCTTCCTCAGTTATGAGAGTTGGTAAAGCAGTATTGGCGCAGCTCTTCTATTTTGGTATCTGACACTGAGTCTGAAGTCACAGAGCAGGCAGTCAGGAAGGAGAAAAGGAAGGTGAAGCAAAGACAACTGGAACATATGTCTATCTCTTACCAGAATCCATGCAGGCCTCTCCTCACTTCTGAGTCTCCAGCTTCACTGCAGCAGGGACCTGCACAAAAAGCTGGCAGTTTTCTAGTGGAGCTACACTAGCACCAGGTCCAGAATCTGGAGAAGCTGATGTAAGAGCTCCTTTGGGAGCCAGAGGAGGCATGTGCCCTGTTGCTGCCCTCACCAGCAAGATGAGCCAATAGAGCTGCAAAAACACGTGGGAGCTACAATAGGGTCTGACCTACATCCTCCTCCAAAGAATAGACACAGCCTCTGGTCACTTCTGCTCATCTTGTGGGACTTTCTCTTATGGTCAACCCCAATCAGCGACATGTAGGGAAGTGAATTCTGGGAAACATTGTTCAGCTTAACCAAGTTGAAACATTATTAAAAAAGATGTTCGTATCTTCTAGCAGCAATTTTCAGGTCTATGACTAGATTTTTACTGAAAAACAAAATCAGATCTTTCTTGCCCACAGGCTCCAAGTACCCTTGCCCTGACCTCTTCCATGTGAGTGAAGCCCTGATGCATTATGGCTATGTCAAGGAAACAAGGAGTTTTGAAGGGTCTGATCTTTCAGGGAAATATACAATGATTACTTTCACAGTTTAATAAGTAGGAATTCTAATTCTTGAAAACCATCTGCCATTTTTAAGTTTACAAATATCAGGCTAATAAGTATTTACCAAAATAGCATATCTTATGTAGATGCTTAGTTCTGTCTACTCCCACTTCATTCTTTTATGATAGGTGTTTTTGAACATTTAAAGAGGAGACCAGGAAGACACATATGTAGTTAGTACATAATTATCTAAATAATGGGAATTGGGAGATACTAGGAAAGCTACTCTCATTTAGTATTTTCTGTTGCCTGAAATTCCACTGCTGGTAGTTCCTTTTATTTCCTAAGCATACTCCACTTTCTGCAACTTCCTATTGAAATATGAATGGGATGAACCAATAAGTCAGTGAAATTTTCTTAATAATTAGTTCATCATATGAATTTTTTCAGCTAAGGGAAGTGAATCAGGGACAAAAAAAACCCCCCACTAGTTTGAGAAGACAAGAGGCATAAGAATCAGATATAATCATATTAAATGTAAATTTCCCCCAGTTCAGAGTCTGCCCATGGAAAGTGTTTCTGTCACAAGACTTAAGGAAAGAGCATTTCAGCACATCAGACTCTCACTATCCAGTAATCACAACCAGCATTTGGTGAGTGCACAGGGTGTGCCTGGCACTGGTCCAAGGGTGGACCTGCAGTCAGCCAGGTATAACTCATACCAACACTATGAGAGAGGCACTATGATTACCCTCATCTGCCAGGTGATGGAACTGAGGCACACAGGTATTAGGTAACATACTCAGGCTTATATACCCAGTAGGACACAGAGCTGGAATTTGAATTTAGAAAAATCAGAGGCTGATAAGGAATTCTCTAATTTGGTTAACCTTAATATGCAAGCAAATAAATTCAACACTCACCATCAAAGGGGAAAAAAACAAATCCTAGCTAAGTAATGTCATTAGGAGCAAAAAGAAGAGTTTTCATATAGCAACATATTTACAACTAGAAAATATTGAAGAATTATATTCAAATGTGAATGGCATGCAGAAAAGATGAATGATTTTTAAAAGAGGCCTGGAAATGAAAGTAAGCCATTGGATCTGAAGACATTGAGTACACGAAGTCCAGTTCCATGCACTTGACCCACTGTTCTTTCACTTGAAATGGTCTCTCCCCATCTCCCTACGTTTCCAAGTTTTACTTATTTATCATTTGAGAATGTAGACTCAAGCCCCAGCATCAATTTACTGGTAAAGTTAACCAAGCAAAAGAAGAGCAGTGCTCCCAGTTATAGAATGAAGATTTATGGCTGGATGTAGTGGGGCAGAAAACGTTAGTTGATTAACCAAAACCCTGCTCCCTGGCAAATAGAACCCCATTTTGCCCAGGGCTATAATATGCCCAGAACCAGGTGAGATAACCTTTTTTTTTTCAAATGTCTTGGTAGATAGGGATGGCCATGTGACACAATTACAGCCAAAGAGATGTTAACAAGTGTCTGCTGGGTGTTCTGGACATGCTTTTGCTTTGTTGTTGTTGAGAGAAAATGACACTTCTGTATGGCAATATCCCTTTCCTCTTTTCTTGTCTTACAGGCAGATGTTATATCTGGAGCTGCACTAGCCAGATTTTGATGGTGAGGCAAGAAAAAGTTCCCAATATGTTAATAATTGCAAAAGTAAAACGAAGACCATGCATTGCTGATGGAACAGCTGAACATCTGAATCAATTCCAGCAATGCTTTAGACTTGATTTTAAGGGAGAAATATCGCTTCTTTTTTAAAGCTACTTTGGTCATATTGAATGTTAGCAGCAAAGAGGCATTTCCAGTATTTATTCTCAGGAATTTTCAAACTGGACCGAGAACGTTCTGAAACTCCAGAGAGATGTACTAAAAGTGTTGTGGAGGATGGAGGAGGCAGTTGTGGGGCACTGGAAATAATGCCTGCTCCTCTATCTTCACCCACAAGAATTCTACTTTATAACAGTTATGTATTAAGTTTCTGCTTAAGAGTTTATTTAAAGATAAATTTCTCTCATTAGAAGGTGGCTGATTTCTAACTTTCCTTCTGGCTTTAAAAATATCAGTTTCTGAATTCTTTCCTGAAACCTTCCCTAATAACTTTAAGTGATATTTCTTTTTGACAGGGCAGAGTAATTATTTTCTATGTCATCTTTTGACAGTTTATTCTGACAATTTAGCATGTACATTATACTTTATACATAATGCCTGACAAATTTTTATTTGTATTACTCTCATCTGTAGAGACTGTCAATTAAAAGAGGGAAGTCTCGTATAAGCCCTAGAGGCTGAAGTAGGTCTGAGCATGTGGTAGGAGTCTGCAGATATACATACACAGAAGGGGTCCAGTACATATGCGTTCAGTTAGATTATATGCTATTGAACAACGTCTGGTCCTTGTGACCTGCACGTCAGAGATTTCAAGTTACGCTATTCATCACTTCCGGTGTACAATGGGTAAAAATTACAAATATTTAAGAAGACACATTTCTTCCCCTCAAGATCTTCATTATGAAGTCAGAAGGGGCTCCACTTTGAAGAAAAAGACTTCCCTATATTCACCTTCACCTGGAATTTCCTCTGTACTGCTGGGCTAACTTTGCATTTATTCCTGACATCGAGGAAGTTGCATCGGAGAAGTGGAGTTCCCAGTGTTATTCCAGCATACTAAGAGTGCTTTTCTTCAGGTTGCAAAATTAGTATGTCATTTTTCTTCATAGCTTCTGACTTAATTTCTGTTAATGTTGCTGATCCTTGGCTTCACAAAGAAATTTGTCCTAATGAGTTAGTGGGTTTCCACCTTTATGCTGATGGCACAAAAGGCTGGGTAGGTAATGGCAGAGTATCTGCAAGAGGCAAATGAAGAGATCAATACACTATGTAAATAGCTTTTGCACAGCGTTTTATTTTATTTTTTCTTTTATTGCTGAGTTAGCACAAGCACTGCTGTGGGTCACAGGGAAGCACAACGAAGCTACTCACAGTTGGGGTGATCAACAATACCATTTTGGAAAAGATGCCCAACCAGTAGCAGGAGCAGCCTTCTATTCTGGAGTTCAAACTTTCATCCTTTTGCATATTTGAGGGGTGATTATGGAATGCCTTCTATCTCACAACTTTGCATGGTACTGAGGAGACAGAGATTTACAAGGCAGTTTCTGCCCTCCAGAAACAGGCAAGGAAAAATAAAATAATACCATAAAATAAAACTTCTCTTGAGGTAAAGTGTTTAGCTCAGTCATGGCAAAGGGAGAAGCTTCATAAAGATTAGCTAAAATTCATATTAGTGGCTAAAATAGGTTCCCCTCAGCCCACCCTCTGAATTCACAGATGCACTCCAGCCTCCTTTTAGATTATAGGTGTTCATTGCTTCAAAGGTAGTCCTAACAAGTGTATAACTTGCCTCTTAGACATTCAGAAGATTACAAGAGGCTAACTAAACAGAAAGAGCCTGAACAGGCACACAGACAAATAAGAAAGGTGGGAAAATGAAAAGCTGACAGCGATGGGGGTGTCAAAAATTATTAAAAGTCCACATGCAATAACAGCAAACAAACAAACACAGGAAAATTCTATCATTCAGAAGCTTTTCAGTGTGGGGCAAACAGTACTGCACTGCTTAGGGGCCTGCAAAGTAGACTACTAGGGGC
This sequence comes from Equus przewalskii, assembly GCF_037783145.1. Classification (NCBI taxonomy): domain Eukaryota; kingdom Metazoa; phylum Chordata; class Mammalia; order Perissodactyla; family Equidae; genus Equus; species Equus przewalskii. Next base: position 65,122,032 of record NC_091837.1, read on the forward strand.
ATGCATAATAGACAAGAGCCAACTAGTGTTTGAGCACTAGGTTTTTTTCACATGTTTATTTCATTTGTTCCTCACAAAGACCCTGCTGAAGTAACTCGTTCTAGTTAACAAATGAGGAGATGAAGTCTCCAAGTAATCAAGAAACATATTCAACATGAATCATGAATATGAAGTTCAAGATGTTAAATTAATTTAAATATCTAATTTTGATTGCATCTTTGAGTTTCAGAGCTGCCTGGGAACCACTCTGTTGAGGGGATACGCGATTATAAATCTGGGAATGGCGTTTAAGAGTTTCCTAATGCTCTCATCTTATTAGAAGTAGATCCCCCTAATTTGGAGGACAGTCAACATGGCCAAATCAAATATGTAAAGAAACCAAGAACTTTCTTCAAGAATGGTATGTCAAACTTGCTGCTGATCTGCTCCAGGCCAGAAAATCCTGCTGATTTCACTCCGAGATTCTTAAGACTCAGCAGAATCCCAAGTAAAAATTTAATATTCAATCAGCATGATTTAGAAATGGCTGATTACTTTACATTCTGGTTTTTGTTTGTTTAATTGTCCCCACACCCAGTTGCTTAAAGTAATGAAAAGTGATCACAGTAGCTTCTTTCCTTCTTTTTATCTTTATTCTCCTCATCAACTCTTCCTTCTTCATTCTCCTCAGAGGATCATTATGACAATCTGTCTCCATGTCCCACCCACCCGAGCGGTAATGACAAACACTTTCCTGTCCCAGTGACTTTTCTGTACCAGAGATCGCCGTACAGAGAAATCACAGAGTGATCAGATCCTCCACACATCTCATATGGATGGTAAATAACCCTTACATATTCGTTTTGCCCCTGTTCCTTTAAATAATTAACCCAAGGTAATTGGTCTCAGTGCTTAATATGACATGACGAAATGACTCCTTTATATAATCTGGTTTATAATGCTCCAATTTTATTACACATTGAAATTCAAGTTAATGTTATTGTGTTTTGATCTCCTTTATTTTCACCTTGCATCTACTTTATTTCTGAACATCTTGCAATGGCGTTTGGACTAGTTAGTACTACAGGTGTGTGTCCTAAAAGCCCCTAAAAGGAGGCAGGGACCCCTATCTGATTCATATATTTGTCTTTGCAGATAAGTGAATGGGATATGGGGGTTAGAGTGACCTGTGCTATTTATAAGCTTAAGACCTTGGACAATTTAATTGACATTTCCAAGCTTCAGACGTCTCGTTAATAGAAAGAGGATAATAACACTTACTTCATAGGTTGACCATAAGATTACATGGCATAACTTATTTAAAGTATATACTGAGCTTTCAATAAAAGAGTAAGTATTATTAATTTTATCACAATTTTTATCTAACATGGTGCCTAAAATAATGAAAGACTCAAAGACTTGATGATGGTAAAATCTCAAGAGAGACTAAAACTCCACTCCTTGAGCCCTACTGTGTTAGCTAGTAATATTCACAGTCTCAATTCCCCAGAAAAGTTTACATTTGCTTTTGAGGCCTATGTGATCCAGTTGGCTCTCTATTAAAAAATGATGACATAATTCGTTGCATGTTTCCTCATTTCACATTCCAGTCTTCTGCCCTCCTAATTGTGCTATACTCTCCTGAAATTAAGGTGGCTGCCAAAGAACCCCACGGAAGCATTCCTCCCCATAGATCTGGGGTAAAAAAGTTGCTGGGGTTATAATCAGGAAACATGCACTTGATTTTCAGCTCTACCGTAAGCTAGATTTGTAACTTTAGGTAAAACCGATAGCCTATGTGTGCCTTAGTTTATATGACTGCAAAAATGGGATGGAAATCCCTGCTTTTCTCACAAAAAATTTATAAAAATTGAATGCACTAAACATTTTTTGTGTGTATGTGAAATATGCTTGACATCTATGATGATGTCTAAATGTCAGACATTTTATTATACTTCATGCCCCAGATTGCACCTTTGTAAATATCCTTTGAAAATGACCCAATTCTATGTGAATATATTCAGTCTCTGGCTTAATTATTTGTATTGATCACATTAACTAGTTAAAGGTGCTATTAGTGTTAATAGGTACTTACTTGATAATAGATATTAATGCACTCAGGTAAAATATTTGGATTTTTTTTTTACTGAGGAAGATTCACCCTGAGCTACCATTACCATCTCTGCCAATCTTCCTCCATTTTGTATGTGGGTCACCACCACAGCATGGCTGACAAATGGAGTAGGTCCTTGCCCAGTATCTGAACCTATGTATCCAGGCTGCTGAAGTAGAGTGCAACAAACTTAACCACTAGGCCACGGGGCAGGCACCTAAAATATTTGGATTTTGATAGAAGGCTTCAAGGTACAAAATATAATTATCAGGGTGGATCCAATGAAAACACCAGTTGTCTCTGAACTCAAATTGAAAAATTCTGGGAAATATATTTGACAAGACTTAGATTTTTGTGTTTTAAAATAGTTTTATAGCTAGTCTTCTATAGACAGGGATGACCCCCCCCCCAATTAAGTATAAACCTAAACCATTCTCTCTTACACTAAGCCTTGCATCTTAAATGACTATCAACAGGGAATAGAAGCAGCTTTGATTTCATGGTTGTCTATTGCATGATAGATGCAGTAAGGGGCACAATGCATCATGAAACGGCGGGGGAAGGCTGACTTCAAGTCAGATTTAGAGGCAAAAATTAAAATGAAAAAAAATAAAAGGTTAGCTGTTTGGTACGTGGCACCTTATCAAAAATGTTGATTGAAGTGTGTCTAGATGTAGCCTCCTCAGCCACTAGGGGTCAGAATTACACAGCACACTCAGAACACGGACCACTGGAGGGCTAAAAAGGAGGGACCAGAAATCACCATTTGGAAATGGTTTTGAGCATTGTGTTCAGAGAGTACACTGAAAAAGCACTTGCCATATGCCTGCCAGGTCTAATTATATGTTAAAGGGTAAGAACATGCAATTGGCATATAGACTTGCTCCAGCCTATTTTTCCAGTCTTATTTTTCTCTATTCCCTTATAAGATACCACTTGGAACTAGATTTGAAAGAGGCTCTCCCCAACTCTAGGGGTCAGATTTCTGACAGCCATCATGGCAGGACAGTTTGACATTGAAGAATTTAAAATCTTCTGGGGAAAATAGGATTAGGAGAGGCAATGTGTATGGTTCACCTATGGAAAGTTGTTATACATTCATCCATCTTCCCAAAAGCAAAACAATAAAACAGTATAGTAAAAAAATAAAATAAAATAAGAAAATAATGCTTTTTAATATATTTTTTAAAGAATAGTGTATAGAATACTATAAATTTGTAAGTGTTATCTCCTGGCTCATTAGAAGCTTTTCTTGATTGCCCCACAATTTCAAAGAGGTGCATATAATTGTTTTTATTTATTGCAAATAAACAAGACATGAAGATGTGAGGCATGTTTGCCTGATCGTCAATATTTTTTGGTTTTATTACTGGAGAGCGGTCCACTCCTGTCCCTCCAGTTCCACTGTGGCCCTAACTCCAGGTTTCCTCTATCCCCTCCTCTGCGTTGGTTCAGCGCTCTCTCTCCTCATAACAACTAGTCACAGAGAGCTCTTGTGAGACCTAACTTTATTCCTCTCATCTTCCTTTCTCTTTTCCCAGGCTTTTTGTAAAAACTTAACTCTTTGACATTTGCTTTACCTCCCTTTTCTATTAACAACCAGCAGTTTCCTTTTTCTCTAACTGTACTCAAATAAATCACATTTTGTGTATACTGGAACAGAAAATTTCACAGTTGCCAGAAAGTTGTTCAGACATAAATTCACATAAGCAATTTGGTGGAACTTGTGGTTGGGAATACATTATTTTTCAAAAATATATGCAAAAATAGTTTGCTAAAGCACAGAGGCATACAAAGTATGTCATTCTGGAAAGAACAGCATGGCCAGGGGGTAACAGGTTTACAGAGAAGTGGAAGGAGAGGAGGCTTGTTGTATAGACCACACCCCTATGGGTTCTTTTAATTGCCAGAAATTTCCAGTGATCTCTGTAACTATTTATGGAACAGAGAGAGTGCTGCCCAACCCACTCCCGGGGAGATGATTACACTAGGCCCACTTGCGGATGAGAAATATATATATATATATATGATATGTACATATGACCTGCATATATACTGTCATATGTCTTATATACTGTCTTATATATATATATATATATATATTATCCTCATTTATGACTGTTTTATGTGACCATAACTCTAAACTCATAATCATGAACTGGAAAAATTGATTAAAAGCATTTGCATTCTTTTTGGATAAAGATAGAGCATCATAGAACCAATCAACAAAAACAGGAACTCCATTTGTACAGACACAGAGACAGTGAGGTACCATGAAATAAGCACAGACAGGTAGACAGGTGGAGGAGCAGGTAAATACCTTGTGTTTAAAAATCCATAATAGAAAAAGAATCTCTGAAAATCACTGACAAAGAAAAATCCTAGACAAGGAAAACAGTACGAAGGGAAAAGGGGTAATGCATAGAATAGCAATATATAGGATAAGAAATGTTAAGGCCAGTAGTGAAAGAAACAACATCATTGATAACTGAGAAAAAATTAGAATGGCCGTTAAATATGATATTAATGATTTCAATTACAGAAGAAATAAACGCTCATCCAAAATAGTATACTCCATAGTTCTTCCTCAAAGGTAACTACTTTTTCAAGTATGGAATTGATTCCTCTGGACTTTTATCTATGATCAAAAATACACATATGCCCATGTTCATATCACTGAGATTAGTGGTGTTGTGGTGATTGTGGCTATTCTTACTTGTCTAAGGGGAAAGGCTTTGTTTTTCACTCTTACAGGGCAAAGAGATCTTTTCATAAGGGCCTTTTTATGTCAGCACATGTAAATCTTTAATATTTTCCTAATATTACAAAGCACAAATGCATCTATAATTTAATTAACCATTCTTTATTGATAGATATTTAGGTTCTCCATAATGTTTCATTATAATATAATGATGAGACAGTTTTTACACACTACCATTTGAGATAAAGTTTTCACCCTTATGATTGCCAATAAAAGTAAGTAATTGATGATATCTGGCATGACGTGGACATGGGCAAATAAATGCCTTCTTACTAGTGGGAGAATAATTGGCAAGAATCTCTTTTGAGGGCAATTTGGCAGCATCTAGAAAAGGAAAAAACACTTGGAAGGAAACATACCAAACTTTTAACTGAGGTTATTTCTGGGAAAAGGAGTTACATTACAGGAGATGGAGTAATTCAGAAAGAATTTAACTTTTACTCTATATAATACCATATTGTTTGAATTTTTACATTAATTCTGTATCCGTTTGCAAATAAAATAAAATAAAAAAAGGGTAAAATTCCATGATCAAATACTCTTTGTTCTATACATAGCACATACTATCTTTCCCTCTTGAAAATTTACAATCTTATTAGCATATTTAAGCTCTGAGAAGCCCCAAGTTATTCAAATACTGCATCATTTATTCAAATAACTGCTATTAATATGTCCATAATTGAGTATTTCTGTAAAACCCTTTAAAAAACCTTGCTGATTGTTGAAGAATAGCAATAGAGAAAGAAAGATCTTCCCAAACATCAAATTGCTCAAAATCAATCACTCTGGAGGTTTCCATGAAAATCAGGCTCATGCCTTTAGATTCAAGGACAAACAATTTCTAAGGGCAAATGACACTTCCCAGGTTGGTTGCAGTAATTAACTCTGTGCTTGACGAACTTTGTGTTTCAGGTAACTATATACTCCTAACCACAAGTGGGTGGTCCCCACAGGAAACTGAGGAACCCTGGAGCTCAGTACAATGAAAATCACTTATTCTAATATGCTTAATCTAGCTTGAGTGTAAAGCTCTAAGCACGAGCAAGACATAGTACAGTTCCTTCATTTTCTCAAACTACAGCTCCTTTCAGCTTGCCTCTCCTACCTCAGCTGCTGACATTCAAATTGACTTTTCGCATTTATAATAGCACTTTCTGTCTTATTTTTACCATTGTCCACTGAGACCACTGCTGTGATTTTCTGCTGATGCACAAGATGGAAGAAAGTGTCCTGGAAAATGCACCACTTATTCCAGTCATTTTGCTAAAGGACACTCAAGTGTGGGGAAAGTCGTCAGAGAAAATGACAGAGAGCTGCATGCTGCTGTCAGGAATTGCTTCCTCATCAGTGGCCCAATTTTAAGAAACGAGACCACAAACCTATGTGCTTTCTGCTTTCAGACAAGACAGAAGTGAGCTACATGACATCTAAACTAAAGGAATGAGCCAGATTACTTAAAAAAAAAAAAAAGTAACAAAAGGAAAAATAAAAAGAAAGAAAACCTCAGTGATGCAAATCCCTGAGCAGAAACACGAGGGTTTTGAAAGACAATATTAAACTTGATCCAACTGTCAGTCAATGACACTGAAATGTTTACTTAGTGCTTTGTGCTCTGCATGGTCTAAGCAGTGAGAAAAGGTGGAAAACCAGGGTGAAGAGTGCAGGAAAAAGAAAAGAATAGGAGTCATGATTTTCAACAGTGAGAAGTTTGTAACCCAGAAGATAAACACAAAAAAGAGAAAAAGAGACAGAGAGGGAAAGGGAGAAAGAGAAAGAGACGGAGAGGGACCATTCTATATTTTTTAAAATATCTTCCATGAAACAACAATTTCTTAGATGCTAAGAGGTGTTGTGACAAAATAATAAAACCAAACAAAGCAGAATCAACAAAAAATGACTTTAATTAAATGTCAAGCTACACCGTGTGAATATGTTTCCTGACTCACCAAGAGGGAGACACACTTTGCTACATTAGAGAATAGAATTGTTTTTATTGACAGCAAGTTTATTCACATTGAAAAACTATTCTTTTGGAGAAAACGATTAGAAGGCATCAGAGGTCTCTAGTTCTATTTCTGCTGCTGTCTAATTATATGACTTTGGACAAACCTCCATCCTTCCCTGAACTTTAGTCTTCTCATTTGTAAAATAATAGATCTGTCCAAGATAGTCCCAGAGGCCTCAGTATCCTATGACTCAAACATGATAGTATATCCCCAGGTCCTCACATATGTAGCACAAACTAGAATATTACCTTATTGCTTAGGCAATGCTTTCCCATTCCACACCTTCTGGGAGGGTAATAATACCAATGGAAATAAAAAAAGACTTTGGCTCTCAACCTTGATTCTGAAGACCCAGTGGATTTAATAGAAAAATTCAGGTTTGATATTTGGTGGTCATTAAAGTCTTCTAGTTGTAGTCGTCAAAAGTCTCTTGTCAACTCTCCAGTAAACTATAGGTCAATATCGAGGCCATGCAGATCTTCGAAATGGGTAGAACCTCTTTCTGTGAGGTCATTACATTTCGCCTCATCTTAATGGGAAATATCAATGTTAAAACATTGGGGACTTCAGCTCTTGGTTTCAACATGTAAAGAGCTTGGAAGTTGTTACCTCTGTCCTTAGAACAAGAAAAAGCTGGAAATATAGAAAACTCATTATTTTTTTGACCCATCTGCAAATTGAGTTTGTAGAGAAAACAGCCACCAGGAAATCTGGAGAGACGGGCACACAGAAAGTCAAGGCTGGAGAAGTTGCTAGAGCCTTAAACTGGTAGGAACATTTAATGCTAATTTTCACAAATTGCTGGGGGCTGAGTTTGGACTAAGGTGAGTGAGAAACACCAGGCATCATAGTCTTAGAAGGGCTCCACACTTTCATGAGCTTTCTCCCTAGAAACCCACCTAGGTTTTCATGATAAAGATCCAAGAAAGAGTCCCTCAAGACTTTGGCAGGGGACAGGGGAGAATAATCACTGGGAAACACGTGCAGTGCTTTCTACAACAAAAGGGGCCTACCTTCCAGGAGAAAGAATTTACCCCCTGGAGCCTTCTCCCAGATGGGGGAAGGACAATCCTCCCATTCCTACTGCAGCCCAATCTAGCCTTATTGTTTCACCCAAAGGGGAAAAGGATACAGTCAACAGGTTTCAAGGATGTAGATTTGGAATCCTGTAGCCAGGGAAGGGAGTAGGTGGCAGGGGGAACCCTATACCTCTATAGAAACTCTTACAGAAGTCAGAGCAAATGGGTAATGTGAGCAGAAAAAAATAACATGAAAAGACTCAAGTTAATTGGAAGATTACTAGACACTTTCCCTACCTCACATCTTATTACCACACCAACAGGACTCCAGCAGAGTAACTGTTGATTACAGCTGAAAGGACACAGCAAGACGCAGATTCCATCTGAGGAGTTCTTAGGGAAGGCCAAAGACAGCAGAGGGACAAAGCCAGTGCACTCTAGGAATCTGAAGCTTCTGACATCTACCGCTACAGCAAACATCAAACACAGTCCAATTGCTCACCAGATTAAAGTAAACCCTCACACTACATGCTGATTTACCTCAGTTCCTATTACCTGATATACGTGCAGATTTCAACAAAGTAGTAGAAGGTATTTCAAATGCAGGAAAAAACACAATCTGAAGAGAGAAAAAAAGCATCAGAATCAGATTCAGATATGACATTGAGATTCAGATATGATGTTGGAATGATTAAACAGGGAAGTTAAATTAACTACGATTAATAATGTTAAGTTCTCTACTGGAATAAGTAGACACCAATAAATAGCCAGAACAGATGGATAACATAAGCAGAGAAAATGGAAATTATCATAAAGAAACCAAATGAAATGCTAGAAACATAAATACCGTAGCAGAAATGAAGAATGCCTTTTAACACACTTGTCGGTAGATTGGACACAACTAAAGGAATGATCAGTGAGCTTGAAGAGACATCAATGGAAACTACTCAGACAGAAATGGAAAGAGAAAAACAAGTGAAAATAACAAAACAGAATATATAAGAACTGTGCGATAATTACAAAAAGTATAACATACACATAATGAAAATATTAGAAAGAGAGAAAGGAACAGAAGAAATATTTAAATTAATAATGTCTGAGAACTTTCTAAAATTAGTGACATACACCATACCACAGATCCAGGAAGCTTAGAGAACACCAAGCAGGCTGAATATGAAAATTTCTACATTTAGGGATGTTATATTCAAACCGTTGAAAACAAAAGACAAAGAGAAAATCCAAAGACAAAGAGAAAGAAGCCGGAGTCAAAAAACCACCTTATCTATAGAGGAACAGGATAAGAATTACATCAGATTTCTCAACAGAAATTATGCAAGCAAGAAAAGAGTAGAGTAAAATAAAGCATTGAAAGAAAAAAACCTACCAACATTAAATTCTGTATCCAGTGAAATAATCCTTCTTCAGGCAGAAGGAAAATTGTACAGGTCAGAAACCTGGGTATCAGTAGTGTTTCTTTTGTTTTTCTTTTCTTTGCTGAGGAAGTTTACCCAGAGCTAACATCTGTTGCCAATCTTCCTCTTTTAGCTTGAGGAAGATTCACCCTTAGCTAAGATCTGTGTCAGTCTTCCTCTATTTTGTATGCGGGTTGCTGCCAAAGCATGGCCACTGACTAGTGGTGTAGGTTCACGCTGAGGAACCAAACCTAAGCCACTGAAGTGGAGCAAGCTAAACTTAACCACTAAGCCACAGGGCCAGTCCCCAGTATAGCGTTTTTTGAAAGTAGGCTTACATAGCTAAAAATGCATAAACTACGTAAAAAATGTTGCATTATAAATTGTAGAATAATAGCTAATTTTTTTAAATGTGTAGTTGATAATGCTAAGTTAGGACAGGAAATGGAATTATATAAAATGTTCAATTAAAACCAGAGAAGGTAATAAAAAAAAGAGGGAAAAAAGAACCAGAAAAAGTCAATGAATAGAAAACAATTACAAAGATGATAGATGTTAATCCATCTATATTAATCATCACTTTAAATGTGAGTGATTTAAATAACCAATTAAAATACAGTGACTGTCAGACTGGGTCAAAAACAAACATCAAGTTACATGTGGTCTGCAGGAAACTCACATTAAATATAAAAACTCAGGTTAGAAGTAAAGGGATGGAGAAAGATATATGTTAACATCAATGCTATCACTAATCAATAAAGCTGGAATAGCTTTACTAATTTCAGGTAAGTATCCTTCATAACAAGATTAGCAGAGATAAAGAGGAGTACTACATAATAATAAAGGGGCCAATTCTCAAAGAAGACATAATAGTCTTAAACATACATGCACCTGAAAAGAGAATTTCAAAATGCAAGAGGCAAAAACTGATAGAACTAAAAGGAAAAATAGACAAATCCACTATTACAGTCAGAGTCTTCAATATATCTCTGTCAATAACTGATAAATCAAGCAGGCAGAAAATCAGTAAATACGTAGTTGACCTGAACAGCAATATCAATCAAATTGATCTAATTGACTTTTATAGAATACTCCATCTAACAACAGCAGAATACGCATTCTTCTCAAGTTCACATGGAACATTCAGCAAGATAGGGCACATCTGAGCCATTCGACATGCCTTAACAAATCTAAAAGAATAGAAACAATACAAAGTATGTCCTTAGATTACAATGGAATTAAACTAGAAGTCCATAACAGAAAGATACCTAAAAAATCTCTAAATATTTTAAAATTAAAAACATATTTCTAAATAACTCTTGGATCAAAGAAGTCTCAAGATAAATTTAAAATATTTTAAACTAAATGAAATTGAAAATAAAACATCAAAATTTGTGAGCTATAGCCAAAACAGTGCTTAGAGGGAAATTTATAGCATTAAATGCATACATCAGAAAAGAACAAAGCTCTAAAATCAACCATGTAAGCCTCTATTTTAGGGAACTAGAGAAAGAAGAGCAATTTAAGCCTAAAGCAAATGGAAGAAAAAAACTAACAAATTTAGATCATAAATCAATGAACCTGAAAACCAGAAAACGATAGAAAAAAATCAACAAAACTGAAAATCGGTCCTTTGAAAAGGTCAATGGAATTGATGACTCTAGGGATGAATAGATCTGGGAGGAAGGTCAAACAAAACAAAGAAAATGTACACTATGCCTAAACTTCACAAAAACTTCATAAGGTGAGGCCTGTAATTCTTTTCCATAACTTTATATAATGTATTGAAGATTATATGATTAACTAGATCATTCTATTCTCAAGTCTAAATTCAAATCATTACTATTCAATATCTCAACACAGTACAATTTGAATGGAGTTTATTCAGTTAAGAAGATTTGGATGCAACTAACATTGCATCCTGAATCGAAATGGCTTAAATAATAAGGAAACGCATTACTTCACGTAACAAGAAGTTCAGAGTTAGAGGAAAGCCTGGCTTGGTATGTCACATTAACTCTGCTTCTTTGTTGTTTCTTTGGATCTATAGCCATTCATATGCAGCTTCATCCTGAGTTTGGCATGAAAATGGCTTAAGCAGTTCTAGTAATCACATGCACAAGAAGGTGTTTAAAGAAAGAAGAGAGACTTTTTTTTCCTCTCCCACTCTGTTCCTTAGAAACAAGAAAACTTTTCCTAGAAGTTTCCCAGTAGACTTCCACTGATATTGCATTGGGCAGGATTGAGTTATAGGTCTATTTCTAAAGGGCATATACGGGTAAGGGGTAAGGAAATTAGACCACATGACTAGTTTAGATACCCATTTGGAGTGCAGTGGATGTTAGAAGTCAACCATCTTGATCACTGCAAAGATAATCTCTTCAGCATCCAAGATACTCCTTTCTATATGAAAAAGCCTGGGAAACCAATGAAAACCAAACACACACATATAGATGCTTTTAATACATATGTGATATAGGCTATGGCAAACACAAGTGGAATATTCCTATGCCACTACATAATATACATGTCTAATACTTGGACTACTCAAAACAATTCACTGCTTTGGAAAACCCATCAGTAAGGCTAAAGCTGTTTTAATCATCACAGTCACTATGCTTCATCACTATTTAAATACATTTGTTTTATGAAGTTTCTGATAAAGGTGTTTACAGTACAGTCTCTGACATTGTAGGTTTTATTATTTAGTTTACTATTGTGGGGACCTGGAATTGGCCACCCCAAGATATGTCTCTTTGGCATCAGGATTATTTGAGGCTGATTGCTTTTGATAAACTGGAACAGGGAAGGAGGCTCTGAGGAATGGAACTTGCCCTTTGTTAGGGCACCTTTACATTTGTAAGGTAAATCCCTATCTGTAAAATGTGCCTCCCTCTCTGCACCAGGAAGAAGAAAGGAGACGACCTTCTCTCTAGAAACTCTTAATCAATACCAAAGGCAAGGACTAAAATCTGCATTTTATTGTGCTAGTCTGGTAACCTCCTGTAACTGACTTCCCTCCCCCTCCCAACCTTGGCATTTCTTTAAGGATTAAGTATCTTTCCTTAGGCTAGGAACTGATTGCTGCGCTCACCTGTGACCGCCCAGCTCCAGACAATCGACTTGCCTCCAGCTACACCCTCTGAGACAGCAGACCACTACCTGCTGTGTCCATCAAGCACTGTGCCGACAGGGCAATCTTGTGACTATTGTGGGAGGGACGTTTCAGTCACATGTGAAGCACCTTGTTTGGGGGTATATAACCACTCTGCGCACCCCACTTCTTCGGTGCCCTTTCTTCCGTCGGGAAGAAAGCCCCAGGGCCATGGTTCCTCATAAAGCTTTGTTTAATTTTCTCTTGCTATTCTGTCTCGTGAATTTAATTCGTTCTCTGGCCAGATGAACCCCCATTTGGGAAGAGGAAATGTCTTCCTCCCCTACACTATTCATGACAAATAAATACAAAGATGATGCTTTGTATAAGAAAATCAATGGTAATAGTTCAATGAGGGATATAATCAATGTACTAAAGTGCGTATCAAAGGAGGGAATAATATTCAAAGATGGAGAAGCCAAACATAATTTCATAAAGGGAATAGATATTTGCTGTATTGTAAAGACCAGGTTAGGTGTGATCTCAGGCTAGTCATACATGTAATGAAGAAACATTCTTACCTCTGCTCTTTTGCCCATTAGAGTTTTTTCCTTGTGGTATTTTTCTTGCTTCTGAGAGCTATTTCTATCCTATTTGTGGTCATGCAATTTAAACAGGAACAGTTAATGGAGGTGCAGTCCAGTGGGGTCATACAATGCCTAACAGGAAGCAGGCACAGATAACTGTTAATAGCAATAGACTATGCAATTCCAGATGACATTCATGCTTTTGGGCTGCAAACAACGAAAATCATTAAAGGCTACCTTAGGAATTGAAAGGACTAAGTCACATGGTAGAGGACAGCTCACAGAATCTTTAGGAGGTGGAAAAATTAGGCTCCACTTCTACCCTGTCAGGATAAATATGAAGTCATGACATAGAGTTAACCTAGAGAAGAAGCCACTGAATGCACAAACTGCACCTTATTTCTACCTTCCCCAAAATGAGTTCAGTCTATTTTCTCCTTTTGAAATCCTAGCATCCAAATCTTGGGAGGGTATGCTACATAAGAGGACTTAGGGCATATATCTCTGCGCTAGCTGCAAAGGAGGATGGAATAGTGAGTAGCAGGCATATTCAGTCTCTTCAGTGGATGCAGGCTGAGCTGCTTAAGTGGGGAACTTCCCAAACATAAGAATGCATTTGAGGTGTTTGGAGCCCAATAGTATTGCGAATGCCATTGTAATTCTAATTTTATGAGGAGTATAATTCTTTTTTAAGAGCCAAATCATGTAATTATGACACACTGAAGCTGAAAGGGACAACTGTGATACCAAGGAATGGCACAAATATTTATATTATATAAGTAAATGATATATTTTTGTATGTCTATCATATATAAATATACATGAACTGTTAAATGTGTGTGCATGTATGTACATATTTGTATGTGCATGCATGCTACCATTCTGACTACTGAGCCCATTGTAGACAGAGCTAATTGATACTGAAGTTTTTTCCTGCTCAGCCCAGATATAATCCTTATGACTACTATGATCCAGGTACCTAATGCTAATCAATCAGAGTTGGCATTTAAGATAAAATCTGCTTGCAAACATAAAACCACATTGTTGTACAAATGAGAAATCAGAGACTGAAATACATTAAAGAACATTCTCAAGTTACTTATCAAGACAGATAGTTAATGGAAAACTCAGGGCTAATGGCTAATAGCCATCATTTGTCTGGCTCCTCCATCTACCAGTCAGTCTTCTGAGGGCTTTATGTGTGGTAATGCACTTCATCCTCATAACAACCATGTAAGATAAGCATTATTATAATTCTCATTTTATAGATGAGACAACTGAAGCACAGAGAAGTAATTCGCAGATTCAGAATTTGAATCCAGATAATCTGGATCCAGAATTCATGCTCTTTACCATGATGCTAAATTTTACACAAAACTTAAACCAGAGTAGAAATTCTGGCTTTAAAAACTACTCTTACCAAATTCCAGAAGTACCTAAAAATTAATTTTCTTGTTCACTCAGAATTTGTATCTTATAGCATCTCCTGGATACTGAAACAAGTTTCTTGATCTTCCAGTTAATTTTTTATCAAACGTTCTGCTAATCAAGTGTCCTCATTGCTGGAAGTCTCTCTCCACAACAATCCCGGGTGATTTGCTCACCAACCAGGCTGTTGAATATAATAAAAATATTGGCCATAATTTTTCTCTCTCTCCTTTTAATTAACAAGGCATTTTTACTCCTTTTGACTTCTTACAAAATCTACCCTCACGTTAAAGGGAAAAAAACCCTCAAGACACAGAACAATAATTTGTATTATATGTTTTTTTTATTTGTAAAATAAAATTAAAGGATATGCTTCTAAAATGTCTTCACATTGTACAATCTCTTAGAAAAGAGATATTTGAAAATAATTTATTTGAGAATATTAAAGATATTTAATAAAGTAACTCAGTATCCAGAAAGAATGTAGAAAAACTCATAGACAGAGCTGGATACAGAGAGAACTCTATAGATGGCAGAAGGTTCTTCTGAGCATTGAGGAGAGTAGTGGTTAGCACATGCTTGTGACTTGAGTGGGTGGGTGGGAGGAACACCAAAAAGTGTTAGAAAAGATGGTACCCATTGCTCACACAGGGTCAGAAGTAGTTTTTTTCCCAAGCCAGCCTGGAACATGTCATAATTCCAGGGGCACTGAAGAGGGAACTCATAAGGATCTTGCCTCAGTAGCACAGGATAATTAGCCCTATACTAAATGCTGTTTTGTGTAGTAAAGCCTAAAGGCAAGACTTGAAAGATTAAAATTGTTTCCAGGTAACCTAACTGCATCCCAAAACAAAGTTCAATAGTATTTATAAGAATACACCTAGCAAAGTAAAATTCACAACGTTTGACATCTACATCAGGATGGAAAGAAACAGGAAAATACAACCCAGGATGAAAAAACAATCAAAACTGACCCAGATGTAAGAATTAGCAGGCAGAGACATTAAGCATTATTATTACTATATTCTAAATTTTCGATAAGCTAGAGGGAAGACTAAACATGTTAAAGACATGTAAGATATAAAAAGACCCAAGTCAAACCTCAAGAGATGAAAACTGCACTGTCTGAAATCAAAACTACATTGGATGGGCTTAATCCAGATTAGACATTGCCAAAAAAGAGATTAGTGAATTGAAGAATAGCAATGGAAACTATTAAAAATGAAATACAGGGTAAAAGTGGTTCAAAAAAAGAACACAGCATCAGTGAATGTTCGTGTGACTTTATGTGGCTAATATACATGTGATCAGAGTTCTTAGAAAGTAGGATATGGGCCAAAGGATAAAAAAATGGAACAAATAATGGCCAAAAATTTTTCCAAATTTGATGGAAACTATAGAACACAGATCCAAGAAGCTCAAGTGTAAGAAACATTAAGAAAACTACACCAAGACACATCATAATCCTATCAGTCATGACATATCATTAATATAATGCTGAAAAGTCTTAAAGCCTTTGAAACAAACCCAGAAACAATGCAAAGAAATATAGGTAAGAATGGTAGCAGAGTCCTCATCAGAAACAATTCAAGAGAGACAATGGTAGAGCAACATCTTTCAAGTTGTAAAAGAAAAAATCCTCAACCTAAAATTCTATATCCATTGAAGACACCTTTGAAAAATGGGAGCAAAATAAAGCCTTTTTCAGAAACACAAAAGCTTAAAGAATTTCACAGCAAACCTGCACTGCAAGAAAGGAAAATGATATATCTACACCAGGAAAGCTCCATGTATAATTTACATGTGCGAATATATAAATAATATTTTTGATTATTCTTTAAATTTATTCAATGATAACTGAATTTATTAAATTACTATTTAAAGATAATAACAACGTAATGTGGGACTATTACATTTGAAGAAGTAAAATGTACAGTAACGAGTACACAAAACCTGAGAGAGGAGAAATAAAAATAAACTATTGTAAGCTTCCTATACTATACATAAGGTAGTATAATATCAATATAAAATAGGTTGTGATAAACAACAAATCAAGTTTTATACAGCTGTCCTCACTTGCTGACATTTTCCTGATAACGATGAATTACAGCAAATAAGCCAGCAAAGGGATGAAAGAGGATTATTTTTTAAAATAAAAGGATGGAAATATATTCACCATGCTAACACTGATCCAAAGAAAGCTGACAAATTTATATTAATATCAAAGAAAGTAGATTTCATACAAAAGACTATGATAAGAGATAAAGAGGGTCATATTATAATGATAAAGTGGTCAATTCATCAAGAAGACACAACAATTGTAAATATTATGAGTTTCAAAACAGAGCTTCAACATTCCATCCTACACACATTCCTTTTAAGTGCATATCAAACATTTACCAAGATGGACCACATGCTGGGCCATAAAACAAATCTCAGTAAATTTGAAAGGATTCATGTCATAAAAAAATATGCTTTTCAACCACAATGAAAATCATTTGAACTTAGTAACAGAAAGATATCTAGAATATCACCAAATAATTGGAAAATAAATAACACCTTTTAAATAACACAAGGGTAAAAAAAGGAAATTAGAATGTGTTTTGAAGTGAATGAAACTAAAGATGCAACATGAAAATTTGTGGAATGCTGCTAAAGATCACTTAGGGAGAAATTTAGAGCACAGTCTACCAATAATGGGGAAAAAGTAAGGTTTCAAGTCAATGACCTCAGCTTCCACCCTAACAAAATAGAAAAAGATATTGTAAATCAATTAAATAGAAAGAAAAAATGAGAGAAAAATCAATGAAACCAAAAGCTATATCTATGAGAAGATAAATAAAATTGATAACTCCCTAGCTAGACCAACGAGGAAAACAAAAGAGGATTAATCGTGAATTACTAAGATCAAGAATGTGAGAGATGACATCATTGTAAATACTACCCACGTTAAATGCATAATCTGGGAATATTATGAACAACTGCATACCAACAAATTCTATAACTTAAATGAAATGGATAAATTCCTTTAAAGATAAACTACCAAAGCTCATCTACTTAAGAAATAGAACAACTCTATGTTTATTAAATGAATTATATTTGCAGGTTTGCAATTGCGTAAACCTGCTGTGGTTTTTTTTTTTTTTTTCCTGCTGGATGTTGTATGTATGATGATTTAGGCTTGTGCTACTGCAAATGGTTTGGAGGTTGGTGGCACGGGCCTGACAGTCCTCAAGCAGAGCGAATATGTCACACAAAGTTACTTTTTGGACAAATATGACCACGAGGCATTCGAGTACCAGCATGCCATGTTACCCGAGGATACAGCCAAGCTGGTCTTTAAAATTCATTTAATGTCAGAATCTGAATGGAGGAATTTTAGCATTCAGTAGAGTCAGGGTTAGGGCCATTGTATGATTCATGAGCCAGAACCTCACATCTTGCTGTACCAGTATCCCCTGCCCAGGGAGCTGGCGAGCCACTTTTCAGCCTCAAGCTTTACACAGCTGTCTTCACTTGCTACGACTTTCTGATAACATTGTTATGTTGCCTTCTTGTTTCTCACCTTGATATTTAAAGGATGGTCAATACATCGTATGTGCTGGTGAACTGAATGCTTCTCGACAGAACCAACAGCACCATGGCCCAGCCAGATGAGTGTTCTCTGGGCTGCAGGCTCTGCTGAGTGTGACCCCAGAAGCCATGGTGAGCTCTGAATCCTGCAGAACACAGTTGGCAAATGGAGGAAGCATCTTCAAATAAGACCATGACTGTGAGAGGGATTATGTAAACTTGCCGTTTTCTTACAGAAATAGAATAGCCCTATATTTATTAAATAAACTATATTTGCTGTTTAATTCTCCCTCCAGAGGGAACTCAAGGCACTGGTGGCTTCCTAGGTCAATTTTACCAAGTATTTATGGAACAAATAGCAATTCCATTCCAGCTCTTTTAACAAAAAAATCTAAGGAAAGAATCCTTCATAACTCATTCTATGAAGCCAGCTTTACCCTGATAAAATAAAGACATAAGCAAAAGAAACTAAAGATAGATGTCTCTCACGAAATAGATATAAAAACCATTAAGAAAGTTTTAGCAAACTAAATTCAACAACATTTAAAAAGGATAATAAATCATGATACAACCAGAATTTCTCCCAGGAATGCAAGCTCAGTTTAACATTTTAAAATTAATCAATGTAATGTACCATATTACAAAATAATAAAGAAAAACCATGTTATCATCTTAACACATGAAGAAAAAGTATTTGACAAAATCCAACATCCATTTCTGAAAAAAATTCTCAGTAAACTAAGAATGGAAGGGAACTTTCTCACCTTATTAAGGGCATCTGTGAAAAACTCACAGCCTAAATCATATTTAATAGTAAAAGACTAAATGTTTCTATCAAAGATTAGAAACAAGGGGAAGATGCCCACACTCACCACTGCTATTCAACATTGTACAGGAAGTTCTAGCCAGTGTAATAAGGCAAAGAAAAGAAAGAAATAACATCCAGATTGGAAAAGAAAAAGTAAAACTTTATTTGCAGATGATATGATTGTCTACATTAAAAGTTTGATATAAGGTACAAAAAATGTTACCAGAAATAATAAATGAGTTTAGCAATGTTGAAAGATACAAGATCAATATACAAAAATCTATTGTTTTTCTATATAGCAACAATGAATACTCAGAAATTGGAATTTTATAAATGTCCCTTTAAAATAGTATCAAAATACAAATTACTTAGGGATAAAGATGGAAAAAGACATACAAGTCTTGTAGGCTGAAAACTAAAAAATATTGCCGAGCTGAGAGAAATGTTGAAAGATCTAAATAATTGGAGAAATGTACAGTGTTTATGCGTTAGAGGATATGATATTGTAAGATGACAATTCTTCTCAAATTAATTTACAGATTTCATGCAATCTCAATCAAAACCCTACCAGGCTTTGATGTAGAAATTGTCAAGACGATTCTAAAATTTATATAGAGATGCAAAGATCTTGGAATAGCCAAAAAGGATCTTGAAGAATAAAGTTGATTGACACTACTCGATTATAAATATTATAGCAAAGCTACAATCCTCAGGCAACGTAGTATTGCCATAAATACAGACAATTGAATCCACAGAGCAGGATAGAGTATCTAGAAATAGACTGACATGTATGAACAACCTATTTTCAAGAAGATATAAAGGTAATTCAGTAGAGAAAGCATAATCTTTTAGACAAGCGTTGATGAAATAATTGGATATCCACATGAAAAGCAAAAAGTTAGATCATCCCTCACACCGTACACAAAAATTAACTCAAAATGGATCAGTAAACTAAATGATCAGTAAACTAAATAAAATACCTGTAGAAGAAACATAGGTACCTAAGTTGTATGTACTTAGATACCTCACAAAAATGGCAATCCTTTAGAGACAAAACTTATAAACTCAACTTTGTCAAAATTAAAAATTTCTCCACTTTGGAAGACACGTGTAAGAGAATTAAAAGGAAAACCACAAACTGGGAGCAACTGAATGCAGAGTATGCAAAAAAATTTTACATCTCAAAGATAAGAAAATAAATAACCTAATCATAAAAAGAGACCAAAGATTTAAACAGTCATTTCACCAAAGTGAATATACAAACAGCAAATAATCACATGAACTGATTCCCAACATCATTAGTCATTAGGCAAACCCATATTTAAACCACAATGAGATAATACTAAATAGTTATTAGAATGCCAATCATTTAGTACCATACCCAGTGTTAGTAAGGATCTGGCTCAACTAGAAGTTTCAGGAAGATATTTGCTCAAATATCCACACATCAGAAAGGGCCTCCTTGACCGCCTATGTTAACTTGTTTTTCATCTGTAGGAACTTTGGCCTAAGTTTAAGCAACTGACATAAAGATATCTTCATGAAACCTACCGCAGTCTTCCAGATGACCTTTACCTAATGATTCTCTCTGTGCTGTCTCAGTCTTGAAAAAGGAGTGTCTGCTGCTATATTCCATAGATCTTTGCAAATAAGTTAAAATGTAGTTCTCATTTCCAAGACATAACTGAGAAATGGTTCTAGTGTATTATTTCTGTTAAATTATGCATATGAGCTTAACCACATGCCATTTTATCATGGTAAATGCCTTTTATATAAGTAGGATTCATGGCTGATATGTATAATTGTCACTGAAAACCTTAAAGGATAAGGGGTTAGGATGGCCTGTAGCTTTTCAGGTAACATTCTTCAGTTTTCCCAAATTTGGATCAGCCAGGGTAGTCATCCTTCACACAGGTCTATGAGCCATCAGCTGAACATATTACTCTTTCAATCTCTAATGACTCTTTATCCTCCTGGGTAAACTGCTTCCAGACTCTTGCTGCTCATCTTAGTGGTTTAAGTCAATGAAGCACAATATGTCAGAACTGTACAGGAACCTAGAGATAAATCAATTTTGTTGAAGAAATACTTCAACAATAACAAAAACAGAGACGCTTCTGGTTTTGTTTTGCTTTGTCTGTTTATGGGAGGTGGGCGGTAGGTGACCCCTAGGCTTCTGCTTGAATATCCCCTGAGATACCCCATGACAGTTTTAGTAACTCTTGGAGCACAGTTTAAAAACACAGACATAAAACAATTTTTCATTTTATAAACACAGAAATTAAGTGACATAAATGCTCATATAGCTCAAGGTAATTTTTCTCACAATTTGTTTTCCACAATCAATTTCCTCTTAACTTTCCATGGAATGGACTTACTTCTTACGTAGGCTGTCCACACTCAGCTCACTTTCCATTGATTCTGAGTTACTCATGACACCAAAGCAGTATATATGTATCTCTATTAAAAAAAAAAAAAAAAAAGGCAACAGATGCCCAGCCTACTAAGTATCTTAGGCTTTAGGTCAAGCTGATATTTTGTAGGTGATGTTAATCATACACCTTGAGTCTTTGTTCAGATGAAATCTTTAGTTGTATCTTAAGCAACTCAGAGTATACTCAGTTGTTGTTGCTTGCTGAGATTCAGTCCAAGTCTTCTGTTTTTGTGTGTATTAAATGCTCAGATACTACATAAGAATGGCAAATATGTCTTGACTGACAGGCAAGCTACAACTTATTGGAAATGATTGCATAGGGCTATTTGCTTTTTTTTTATTAATAATTATAAGGCAGTATCCAAACTCACGAGAAAAGAATTGTTGACTGATTGGCAAAGTATGCCATGAGCTCTGGACGGTTATATTTTGGCACTCATGCCATATACATATACCACACCTTTCCTGAATTTTATGAGAAACCATAGAAAGCAGAGTCATAACACCATATAACTGCCTTCCTTAATTCAGTACAACCAGCTCCCTGAACTTTCACAAAGACTGCTGGCTCCATACTAGTTATCCTTCTAGGTTTTGTCCTTGTTCTTTATCGTATTCCACTCTCCCTCTCTCATAATTGTCAGCCCAAAGACTGATGATTTTTCCTCTGAGTTTGTTACTTTCAGCTTCTTGATCTGTTGTAGACTAAATGTCCTGCCCTAGAACATGACATTCAACTATGTTTGTATTTAAATAATGCATAAACATTTTCCAAATTACATATTCCCAAAGAATCTGGCATATTAGGTTTATGATGTGGCCTGAAACTTTATATCTTTTAAAAGTTACCTAGGTAAATAAGTGACATGAAAAAATAAGAAGTACTATCATAAGTCACATTTCTATTGAATATTTCCTGAAATTCAAGATTTTGAAGCCTTTCGATTGACACTGGGGCTCTGGCAATTTTGAAGCTCAGACAGAGAATATGAATGTTATGTCAACTTTTCTAAAAAAACGTTGCAAATATAGTCAAACTTCTGCATAATCACCTATGTAAACTAACTGGAAATATAAATGGTAGAGCTCTGTGTCACTAGGAATTTGTCCAGATGTCATTGGAAATTTGCCCAGATCTAAAAATTTGTTCTAGA
Source organism: Equus przewalskii (assembly GCF_037783145.1). NCBI lineage: Eukaryota > Metazoa > Chordata > Mammalia > Perissodactyla > Equidae > Equus > Equus przewalskii. Next base: position 65,144,400 of record NC_091837.1, read on the forward strand.
TCCAATTGTCTAGAATAACTTTGTAGGTACACACATATATATTACTTTCAGGATAAATGCAGAATGATTTGAAGAGCCTATTACGATCTATTAGGGTAGTAGAACTTCAACAAATATATTTTTAATGAAACAAATAATAGATTTTGACCTAATAATTGTCAGACTGAGCTTACTTCGAGGAATAAGCAAGAGTATTTGCAGTTGAAAAATTTCTAGGAAAATGAGCAGAGCAGCAGCTGAATAGTTTTTCTAAACTTCATATAAAAACAGAAAGAGCAAGAGAGCAAAACAGCACCAACAAATGAACAACATTTATGAAAAAATTGGGTAACAAGAAATCCCTATGGACCCAAGATACAAGCAGATAGGAGCAAACTACTAAATGTGAAAAGATCTGTATTCTCTGAGCACCTGAACAGAAAGAAGAAAACAAAGGGAAGCAGTGGGATGTCTTATGTATGTAAGAATGTAATAATCCAAAATACCCAACAAGTATCCACTGGAAAGCCTGGCAAGCCAACTTTAGAACAGGAGTTGAAATGGAAGGATTGCTGTTCACACCAATGAGTCAAGATAGAGCTTGCAGTCTGGTCCCATGTGGTCTTAAAACTGCATGCCCAAGCTAACCCCTCCCCTGGGTTTTGACACCACAGTAAGGAGAAATTGAGCAGGACAAGGACAATAGACAGGAAGGAAAGTAAAGGATCAAATAAAAGTCAGATTGAGGAACAGAGTCACCCCCAAACCTCAAAAAATAAAAACTCATGCTTTTAATCGTGTTCAAATAAAATAGAAGGAGCTCATTTTAGTTAGAAAGGCGATTTTGAACCTTGCTTCTCTCTGAAGTTTCAAGCAAACAGATTTAACATGACAAATAAGCACCAGAAAGATATTAAGGTCAAATTCCATACAATGTTACTATAAGGAAAAATAGAGGACTGGCCTAGTGGGGTAGCAGTTAAGTTCATGCATTCTGCTTTGGTGGCCTGTGGTTTGCAGATTTGGATCCCAGGCATGGACCTATGCACTACTTATCAAGCCATGCTGTGGCAGGAGTCACACATATAAAATAGAGGAAGAGGGGCATGGATGTTAGCTCAGGGCCAGTCTTCTTCAGCAAAAAGAGGATATTGGTAGTGGATATTAGCTTAGTGTTAATCTTCCTCACCAAAATAAAAAGAGAACAAGGAACAGAAAATACCACTACAAACAGTAAAATTAGGCCAAAAAGACAACCTGTAATGTACTATTAAAATGTAAGACTAAAACTGCAATGTAGTATTTCAAAATTAGCTTTAAATTGATATGAAATTAATAAAAATAAATAATAATTAGAAAAACTGAGATATGAGTTAATAGAATTCAGGAAAGAATTAGAAATAAATTTAAGAATCATTTTAGAAATGAAGAATAAACTGAAAAACAAACCCAAAAGAACAAATAAACACAGCAAACGTTGCACTGAAATAAATAGAAGGTAAAAATAAGGAAGATTTTTCAAACAAAAAAAATAAAGAGATAACTATCTGAGAGAAGGTAACACATATTTAAGACAGAAATGAAGATCCAACATACAAATAATAGGGGTCCTTGAAGAAGAAAACAAACCAAGACAAAACAAACAAAATACAGAAGAAATACTAAAAATTAAATCAAGACAATCTTTCCAGAATAAGAAAATGAAACCACATATAGAAACAATATAGAATATATTTGAAAATATTAACCCAGAATAACTATAAAAAATGTTAAGAGAATAGGAAATGTATGAACAAAAAACAACAAAAACAAATGTAATATTTTAAAATGTTTTAAGAAACGTTCTTAATAGTGTTAGAATTAGAATTGCTATTCAGACACTATTGCATGGGAAAAGTGAATTAAGTAAATGTATAATTATAGGATATTCTAATTCTCTCATCCTATTGCCCTTGAGAATCCAGATTTTCTGTGTGGAAGAAAGAAAACGTCAACTAGAAGAAGTTAAGTGAAAAATCCTGTGGTCCTGGACTTGAATTGAAAATATCAATTTGAACTCAAAATATGCATATCTAGCTTGGCTTTATCCACTCAAAATGTCTATTAACAATAACCAACCCAGTAGCAATGAACGTCGCTAAGGTCTTGAAAATAAATAGAAGGAAAAAAGAAAGGAAGGAAGAAAGGAGAGCTTTTCTGGAGACATTTTAATTTCAGTTTCCAGAACATTTTCACTTCAATAATGATAAGCATTGCAATATACTTCAAATATGTTTAAATCCATGAGTTCCTAACGATACCTTTAAAAAAAAAAACAAAAACCTTTACATGATGAGAAAAACAGGGCACTGGGTGAATTAAATAAACCTAAAAAACAGACATTTATTCTGACTTTTCTATATGTATTATACTACCAGGTAACAAAATAGTACAGGGGAAAGGTGAAGGAAGCATTTTCTTATAAAGTTATTACAACTCATAAGGGAAAATAAAATGATATGATTAAAATGTGACCATTTTGCAACCTCAGAGAATTATTGGATGTAGGCATTGATTATCAACATTTTCTAACGTCATCAAAAGAGACAGTCAGATATTATGTCCTGCCTATAGTCTTACAATATATTACATATAGTTTTGACAAAGAAATGACATCTAAGTGCAATTCAGTCTCTGCTCTCGTGTGTTTGCTCACAATTACTCTTAACAAATCTTTTTACCACATAGCATTGCAAAAGTGAAAAAAGTAAGATAGGAGCTACAAAACAGATTTCTCTAGTTCTAGCTCTGTCAGTTTTGACATCGGTGAAATGAAGCATTTGCACTAAATGTTTTCTCAAAGTGTGTACGTGTGTTTCCCATTTCTAAACATTCTAGAGGTTTACTATCTTGTCAGTTTTATTCTGGTATCGTGGGAATAAGGAAAAGTTTCCATGTAGATTTGTCTTCATCACATTTTGCATTTTCAGAACTATTTCATATATATTATTCCGTTTAATCTTCAAATCAATGTTTAGAAACAGGTCAGAGTCAGGGTGTGGTATAAGGCACACTGGACTTAAGCAGATTGGAGAGTAAACTGGGGAAGTGAGGCTTGAAAAGACATCCGTTTTGTTACTCATTTGGCGAGACAAAAACAAAATGAAACAACCTTCTTTCTGTTGTATTTGAAGAAGAGTAACCTGAAAGGAATAAAAGATTTGCCTCCACTTTAAAAAGGAAAGGCTGATCTACAAGTTTCTAATAATCATAATTAGAATTGATAAAGAGCAAGTGATTTTTATTTTATTTAGTATTTTTTTTGAAGGGTGGTGGGCTTGGGTGCCTTCTAGTGGGTTTGAAGCTCAGACTGTGGGAGAAATAGGAGAAATGAGATGTGGTAGGAAAGGGGAGAATTCTGGGCACAAGAAACAGAGATACAAGACCCTGATTGGGTCCAGGGTCTTGGATGTCTGGGCGCCATCCCTGAAGGTGGCCTCACGGTTCATCTTTGGCCTGAGTAAGGTCAAGGCCAGGACATTCTAGCAAGGACCCCTTGAGGAGTGCTATCATAATGTCCAGAGGCTGTATTGGCTCAGAGGAAAATCCCAAGCTTCTGGCTCAAGCAGCCTGTCATTCAGTGAGCTGGGACTTCACTCTGCCTATGCTTTAAGATCTCACTCACTGGAAGCGCAGTCTTTATTTGAGTGGAAAGACTGCAGTCGTTGAGCTAAACCATAAGAAGGCTTTTCAATGAGGAAGCCGTGCTGCTGCATATGCACACTCAAATACTTGCAAGCCTTCTGCTACTACTCAAGTGGATGAGTGCGGGAGAGGGGTCCCATACATATTCTATTGGCAAGAATGAAACAGCTTAGAAACCCTAAGCTGAGGATAGAGGATAGTGTACACCCTTATTGCACAGGAAATGGGAGTGCTGGACCAAGAAGAAATGAGCTAACACGTATGGTCATGCCCTTAAGGAGAATATCAACATTCCATCTACTTTGTCTGAGGGGCTTGGGCAAGACCCAGGAGGCTTCAACATACAAAAGATCTAGTCTTGCAGTTGGCTTCAAGGCACATAGGAGCTTTAAATATGAGGATATGTATAATTATGAGGGTGATATTATCCCTTTGCAGAGTTACAAAAAACTGGTTATTTTGTTTTTTGAAAAGGATCTTAAGACAGTGTCTGGGGTGTATGATTCAGGCAACACTGGGTTCATGACAATTGCATGGGGTCCTCTTCTGGGATGGACTCAGCACTTGGTTTAATGCTCTTCTGTGGCAATCTTCAATTTCTTAATAATTTTCAAGTGATACCTATGTTTTCATTTTTCCCTGAGCTTCACAGATTGTGTAGCCTCTGTTCTTGGAGATAGTGAACCAGTAAATGCTAGTAAATGCTAGTCTGATCATCAAGACCCCATGTCATGGGGCTGGAGCTTTGGGCTATAATCTCATCCCAGTAGAGAAACAGAATGCAACACAGGACAGAAGAGAAAGCTAATTTTACAAACTTGGCTCACACAATTGAGGTTAAAGAGTAGAATATATTTAGTGGGCTGAGAACACAAAGGGACTCCGTCAGGACTCACCAGGTAGAGGACTAAAGGCTATGAAGATGAATAGTGGGAATAGGGCTTCTGATAAATTACCTGTTATGATTAGGCTGGTACAGAGATTAGATGTGGCTCAAGATGCAGACCATGATTGTAAACTTTTCTAAAATGCGGGCTGTGTCTCATTCTTCTATGACAATAACAAGCGGAAACTTTTCCAAAATTTCAGCTGCATGTTATTCTTCTATAAATCCCCAGATGAAAGTATAATGCCTAGCACAGGACGGGTGAGCAGTGAGTGGAACCAAACTGAGCTATAGATCAAAGTCGTCAGTGGCTGTAGCTCTCAAGTTTTGGTGTTAGCAGAAACTTGCTAGATAGGCAGGACAAGTCTTAATTTATCCCAATTATATAAATAAGATAATTAGACTTTAATTGATTAAGGGACCCAGTCAAAGTCACTTCAATGATATTAGCTCTTACCAGAATTCAGTTCTCCATATTCTAGACCAATTCTGTCATGCTGTCTCCTAAATTAATGAGGTTTTACTGAACTGAAAATGCATCCACACAAGACTCATTTATTTGGTGACAAGGCCCTGAACACCATCATTGTCTCTCTGAGAAGAAACTCAGGGAAAGCAAAATTCATGTATCAAAACCAAGAAAGGCTGTGGAGTCTTTATTTCTGATGATTCCAGTCTTCCAAGACATGATAAGGAGGGAAATGAGCTATACAGTGTTGTCTTCACTTCATTGTCTTTCTTTATTGAGGAATTCATGAATTCCTAGTCATGAGTTTTTCTAGGTCAGAATATTTCTAGGATGTAGGAATGAGCTATGAGTATTTAAAAAAAAAAAAAAAAGCCCAGGTTTCATCATTTTGTCATATTAATCAATTAAAACAATAGGCTCCTAGTAATTTCTTTTTTACTATTGTGCATTACCAATCTTTTAAAAATATAGCTTCTCTTCAAAATGGCTTAAGATTCTGTCTAGTGAATTGAGCAACTGAATAATTATCCAGTTAGTTGAATTGGGATAGACTATTGATCTACTTAATATTGCCTGAAATATATCTGTTAAATTAAAACTGATTGAGAGCCTGAAGGCTATCTGGCTATGCGAGAAACATGATAAAATTTATATCTCCAAAATTTATATCTTCACCAAAGACAGTGTGATTCTTCCCTGCAGAGGAAGAACCCTGCAGAGTTCTTATGCAGGAAGAGAATTCGAGTCAATCTGAATCAGCCTTCCTTCTAGATAAAAGCTCACAAACTTGGCTGCATCTTACAATCACCTAAGAATCTTCTAAGAAGCAAGAATGCTCAATCCACACAACAGGCCAATTAAATCAGAATCTTTTGAGGTGTGAGCCAGGAATTAGTGTTTGAAAAATTGCACAGGTGATTCTAACAGGCAAACAAGGTAAATAACCATTGTCCTAAAATCTCTGTGACAGCAGAAAATTTAGAATCTTTCTTACTCTCTTCTAAATGGGCATCTCCCATCTCCTCATGTGCACTTTCATGTCATCGGTATTTGTGAAAATCTGCTCAGTTTTAAGTTGGCTCCTCTGTGGACAACTGCTTAGATGTGTCCAGTTTGCCTTTAGTATAATGGGCCAGGCAAAACAATGACATCAAAACTCAACCCTACCTTTTCTTCCACCTTACTCTCAACTTCTCCAGCTGTTTTCAACCTGCTTTTTCTATAATTTTCTCTCCACCAGAACTCCAGAAGCTTTCTATCCTCCACGTAGATCAGGATTCCAGCCTCTGCCCATACAAGACTTCTTAGTTCTGCTCTTACTAGAATTCCACCTGATTTTGCCTTTTGGGCTTTGCTGTGGTTCCCTCAGTGTCCCCCCTGTCTCTGAAGATACTCTCTTGCCTTCATGTTTACCAGCAATGAAACCAAATTTCTGACCCTAGCCACGTAGTCAGCATTAACCTGACTCCCTTGGAGAAATTGTACACATTTAATCCAGTCCAAAATCAAGACGCTCTTTAGAGGATCAGCAAAACTAATGGAAGAGGTGAGCTACTTTAATAGATGGCTCTTAGTAAAGCAAATTTAACATCTCCTCTGACTTCTTACTTGAATGAAGAAAACAGCTAAATCATCAGCGGCCACTTATGATAAATTTAGGCTTTGAGAGTTCTGTCTTGGGAAGGCCAAGAAAGGCAGCCAAACTAAGAAATTCCTATAGCAATATGCTCATTCCACCATAAGTCAAAAATCCAAGGCTTTTAGCTATAAGACATACCAGAGCTTAAATATCACAGGCAAGAGTAAAACAGAAGGAGGTAATATTTACTAGGGACAGAAGAGACTTATCCTTATGCTGGGCCTCTAAAATAGCAGTAGTCTATAATTTAGTATAGAGATTCCAAGGTAAGATAGCCCTCTGAGGTATTTGTGAAGCTGTTATCAAGCTTAATGACACCGAATGTGTTTGGTAGTTCAAGTTGCTGAAAATAATACTCAGGGCTTAGTGGTCAGAAATACAGCATCCTCCGCGGCAAATCTATTCTGGGTGGCACCTCAAGAGGTGCCTGGGAATATGGGTCACTGGTGGCAAGACCTTTCCTCAGGTAAAATAGAAAGAGAATGCAAGGTGGCAGGTCCTTGGCCAAGCAGAATATAATTCATAACATGGCACCCCACCTCCCACTAGAACAGGAGCACAAAGCAGGAAAGGAGGCCACAGTCCAGTATAATCAATTCCAGATTAAGTCAGGTGACTAAATCTCAAATGTCCTCAGTGCCTCAATATTATCTCTGTCTGCCTAGGGTACAACATGCAACATAGGGGCGTCAATGACACCTACTGAGAGACTGAAGTCACAGCTGTTCATCATAAAGTTTTGGTTTGTCTCCTTCTCTCCACATTTATACAAGTTTGGCTTCCCTTGTGTGAATATGAGGAGATATCTTCAGAAAGGCACAGAAATAGAAGAGTATTAATATTTTGTTAAGAACACATGTCAGATGCTTGTAGGTACTTTACTGATATCATACTATTTAATCCAAGGAGGGAACCTCTGTGCTAAGCTGTTATTTCCATATTGCATATGAAAATACTGAGGGAGAGAGATTAACCAATTTTCCCCAAATGAAATGACTTTTAAGTACTAGGGTCAAAACTTAATTCTAGAAATTAAACAACATAGGAAAATGTCTTGAAGTGTGAAAAAACAAGCATATAATCTAAAGACATTGATCACAGAATAGCTTTCTCATCTTCTCTTCCATGCTTGGCAAATTGTGACATTCATTTGATATCTTAATGCTTGCGTCTTTCTCCCAAGAGTAACAACAATAGATCAGATAAATACTCACAGTTAGAAAGGTCCAATATATTACCTAAGGGAAAGGTGTGCACACCGCACACATATAGAATGTTTACATTAACTAAGAAACACTGCTCAAACAGGGGGTAGAAATGCAGGCTACTGAGGCACAAAATGACTTATGTGGAGCAACCATGACCTCCAAATTCCAGTGAATGGAGGAGGACAGAAAACGGCCCCAGATTCCAGCCTCTACTGAATTGGTGATGAATTCAATTTAATTATATATTAAACACCAACTTTCTGTAAGGCAGTACAATAGGCACAGATAATAGAAATTCAAGTAAATCAAGCCCTTTTCTCATGATGCTTTCAATCTAATATGGAAGAAAAGATCAAAAAAAAAGGAAAAGAGATTTGGCAAAAAGTATGTAAGTGTCATTAGAGATTTGCCAACATCTGTGCATATCTAAAGAAGAGATCATAGCAGCTTGGAAGACTGAGAAAATTAAAGTTTCACTGATGGGTTTCTTACTTAGTAAATAGTAGACTTTTGAATGAATGAATAAATGAGCTTCATTTTGGCAGGTGGGACAGGGGTGGAGAGAATATCATTTAAAAGAAAAATTTTTATTTATGAAGACTTAGAGATAAAACATCTCCATCAGTATTCCATATATCTCCAATATATGTTAAAAGAAAATTAAGTTGTCTGATTAGGCTGAAACTCTGAGTGTATGCACAAGAATGATACGTGTCTTAGTCCATTTGGGCTGCTTATAATAAAAATACTAAAAACTAGGTGGCTTATAAACAGCAGAAATTTATTCCTCGCAGTTCTGGAGGCTAGAAGTCCAAGATCAGGGTGCCAGTGTGGTGGGGTGAGGCCCTTTAGTGGGTTGCAGACTTTTCACTGTATCCTCACATGGAAGAAAGGGGCAGGAAATGGGATCTCTTTTATAAGGGTCCTAATTCCATTCATAAGGGCTCTACCCTTTTGGCCTAATCATCTCCCAAAGGCCCCACCTCCTAATAGCATCATTTTGAGGGTTAGGATTTCAACATATGACTTTGGGTAGGAGGAGGCGGACACAAACATTCAGACCATTGCAGTTTGGGTAAGGCTGAAAAAACAAGGTGCTATCTCTTGATCATGCCAGGCAGGCTCCTGTTTCAAGACCTTGGCCTCGCAATTCTCTCTGCCTGAAATTCCTGAATGCTTTACATTCCTTTGCTTCACTTCATGCAGATTCAAATGCTTAGATTCTTATGCATCGTTACCTCCTCAGAGGTTCCTTCCTTGACTATCCTTTCTAAAATAAGGCTCTCTGTCATTATTTATAACCCGATTTTTAAATCACAACCTGAATTGTCATCCACTTATAGTTTATTTGTTCCTACCTCCCTCTTCACTGGAATGTAAGCTTCTTGAAGACAGGTACTATGTCTGTTTACTACTGTACACATCTCCAAGATCAATGCCAGATACATGGCCATAGCTTAACAAATATTTATTGAATGCATGATAATATCTTTATGATTCTGAGGGAGGGAAGAATTTCTTAGGATAGAAAAAGCACACACTATGAAGTAAAAGATTGATACATTTGATTGCATTAAAATTTAAAACTTTTGTATCACAAAAGCATCTTAAATAAAGTAAAAAAACAAGCCATTCTTAGAGAAGATATTCTTTTCATCCACATAGCTAAAAAAATATATAAAGTGCTCCCAGAAAATAAAAAGAAAAGACAAATAGATAGTAAGGGAAAAATTGAAGCCATTTATGCACAGACAATTCAGAAGAAGAAACGAGAACATCCATAAACATAGACAATCAATCTCACTAGTATTCAGGGAATGTAAATTAAAATTGATTTACCCCCAGTAGATTGGAAAAGCATAAATATATACATCTACTATATAAACAGCCAGTGTTGATAAGGATGGATAGAGAGAAGCTCCTAGACTCACAGAAAGAAGTATAATTGGTATAACTACCTGTGTGTCCTGGGGAAACTCCCTCATATTGGCACAGGTGATGAGCATAAGAATAGACACTGCAGCATCTGTTATTATTATAAAATGTTAGAGCAATTTAAAGGTCCAAAAAACAAAAGGTGTATAAACTGTAACATATTCATGTTCATGTGATGGAATAAAAATAAATGTTAAACAAACCAAAGAAGCTTGTAGCTGCATGATGTGTTTAAAAGGAGAGCATTTCTGTAATAGTTAAAAATGAAGAATACTAGCAAATAGTTCTATTTATACATAAATACGCAGTAATGTTATAAAAACATTCAAGCAAGAATATACAAAAAGTCTTACAGTGGTTATCTCTGGGAAAGAAGAGTTAAATGAGATCATGAAGACATACTTACAGGGCCTAATTCTTTAGGCAAAAAAAATGAAGGAAGTAGGAATTTGGGGTATATTGGTATACTTGCTATGACTGTCAGTAGCTTGGAAATATTTCATTGAAATCGTGTGTGTGTGTGTGTGTTATAAATGTTATTTATACAAATCTTAGACATTATTAAAATACAATTGACATAATAGATCACTTCCAATCTTCTAAACCCACTTAATTTCCTGCAACTATCTGATAATCTGGAATCATGTAAGCGACTGATCTCTTTAAACTCTCTCTCTAAACGCATTTATATCTAGGACTTTAACTATATCTTTTTATTTGTGCATTGCAAGCACTAAAGCTTTCAACTTTAGGTGATAATTAATGCCCTCCTTTTTTGGTGGACTTTAGAGACTTAACTAGTCAATTATCTAATAGTGTGGCTTGTAAAGTGATGATAATACACTCTTGTCCCAAATTAATCTTCCTGATGCTTGAAATACCACAAGTACTGCTTTATTCTTTTAAGGTAAGTATCATCCTCTTCATTCTTCTTCATTGAAATGCAAATCTTCCTGGGTAGGATTTGCATTTTAATTAAGCCCCTAATGCTTCAGAGTTAATGAGTTTATCTTACACTTTCTTTTTGACAGAAAGGTACAAGGCTAACCGAAAGGCCTTTTGATCATTTTAGGAAAGTGTGAGACATACATGTGTTACTAAAAATGGTGACAAAAGGCACAGATTAGGGACAAAGCTATGCAAAGTCTAGAGACTTCACAATCCCACAGACTGCTGAATGGGATCCTTCTCTTCCCTTGCTTACACTTTAGTCTCGCGTGTTTCACTCTTGCTCAGAAGGACCTAACCAGCTCACTCGTCCAATAAACCTACCAACAAAATGTTGCCCTGTGCTGTCTGTGACCTTAATAAAGTCCCCACTAATCAATTGAAAACATCTGTAGAAAGAACATTGCAATGGAATTCCAAAATTAAATGCTAAAACTGTAGACGGACTTCTTATTTTGGTAGAATCTTCTAATTTCTTTGAGCCTCCAAATTCTCGTGTATAAAATAAACATAACAATATCCGCATGTTTAGCTCACAGATTGCCATCAAGTTAAATAAAGCCTACAGAAGTAACTTGTAAAATATAAAGTGATCTATTTATATATATTAAGATGTTTGTCATTACAGATAATAATAAGCCTATTTTAAACTAGCTTAAACAAAAGTGGTAGCTGTTTGCTTATATTGATAGAAAGTTTAGGATTTATAGATTCAGGCTTAATTCTGTCAAGGTTTTTCCTCCATTACCCTACTATTCTCTCACTGCCTCTGCCACCCACTGAATGCCAGCTTCATCTTCAACCTAGTACCCTCAAGTCACAAAGTGGCTGCCAGTAGCTAATTGAGCCACCACCTTTCTCAATAATTTCCAGGGATTGTGGGAGGGAAAGTCAAGGTCTATAACCATCAAATGTGTTTCTGAGTGTCATGCTGATTGTCTACTCTTGAAGCTTCCTGACCATCTCGGTGGCCAGAAGAGTGTCATAGACTGATGGGCAAGGCCTTTACCATCACTGCCATTGAATTGATGAGATTGTCTCTACTAGCTTAGGTGAGTCAGAACTGGTGTCTGGGGATGGGGTGGATCCCACCTAAATTACAAGGAGGCTGGGTGAAAGAATGATATCATTTATAATCTCATATCAATTGGCACCTACAGATTGTTTTATTAGTTTTTCATTAAAACTAACTATGCAACTATTATTATCATCACTATACTGCTACTTTTACTATACAACTATTATTATTCCTACCGCAATTCTGTGTCTTTCTAGGAACTGAAAAGCAGTTATAGATGCACAGCATTGTTACTACTTTGTCAAGGACAATGAGCATACAGTTGATCTAACTGCATTGCAAAATGAGGTTTCACTATCAGTATGTTAGAATATTTATTTTTTAACTCAAAGCTGTTTTTTTCTCTTTCTCTTACTTAACCATTGGGGCCCCTTGTGACGGTATCTTTCCATGAGAGTAACAGCAGTTCTTTTCAAACTAACCTTGCCTCTTCTCTTCATTGACTGATTGATGACCAGTCAATTTGTCTTGAAAACTCATTGAAATTGGTTTGATAAACAGAGTCAGAACGAACATGGTAGGAAAATAAATAATTTGTGGAACCTGAATGAATCAGATCTGTTTCTATGAGCATCTTTCTTAATAAAATAGAAGAATCAATAAAGTGCAATTCTGGACAGTGATTCAGATAGTTTTAGGGTATTCAAAACCCTATCATGACCCTTTCCTATGATGACAATTCTGACTCTATAAATTTATGAATAGGGACTATGGGAAAAATCTTATGAAAGGGCTTCTAAATTGTCATGATATTCCTACTTCTCTGTATTTTGTTTCCAGAGAGGGCATGCTAACCTATTTTAAAACTGTCTACAGTCTTATGCTTTTAATCTAATCAACTATATTAAATTATATTATTATACCAATTAATTGGACACTTACTTTGATTAAACATGCAAAGATGTAGAAACGATAACCTCTTCTGTGCTGGAGCCTGAAATATAGTTAGTAATAACAGAACATCTGCTTTAAAAATCACTGATACTATAAATTTATTAGAACTTTATTCAAGATAGAAGATAGAAGACCATAGATATCAAAACTTCTTGAAGAAAAGAGATATCACTGAGGGCTGGGACTGTCAAAGCAGGCTTGGTGAAAGTCACAGAGCTCCAGGTAGGCCTCACCAAACAGGAAATATACAGTAAGGAAAGAAAAGCATAGAGGACTTTTCAGGTAGGGGGATGTTATATGCAAAAGCACAGAGTTAGCAATGTCCAAGTTGTGTTTAGGAGACTCTGCGTGGGTTGGTTGTATGAAGAAGAAAGTTTGTATAAATAAGTAACATGTGACAAGGCTGTTGAGTAATTTGGACCATTCATTTGAAACTCTGAATATTAATATTAATAGATAATCATTTAAAGACCTCACATAAGGTGCTAAAAACCATAAGCAATAAATTTGAAAGCATTTATTCTTGACTGCAGCCCTATGAAGTAGGAAAAATGAACTCGGAGGCTCATTCTACATCAAGGATGTGAGTCTTCAAAATAGGACTTATTGGGCCCGCCCCATGGCTGAGCGGTTAAGTTTGTGCGCTCCACTTCGGCGGCCCCGGTTTTGCCGGTTCGGATCCTGGGCATGGACGTGGCACCGCTTGTCAGGCCATGCTGAGGCGGCATCCCACGTGGCACCAACAGAGGCACTCACAACTAGAATATACAACTATGTACTGGGGGGCTTTGCGGAAAAGACAAAAAAAAAAAAAGATTGGCAACAGTTGTCAGCCAGGTGCCAATCTCTAAAGAAAAAAAAATAGGACTTACTATCTAGAGTCTATAGATTGTGATGACCTATTCTTGAATCGGAGAAGATGATACATGCAACTTGTTTAAAAAAAATCTAAAATTAATTAGTGCATAGAGTACTTTGAAATGAGAAAAGCCTGGGTTCAGAAGAATTATTACACAGCCCAAGTCATTCATAAACAAGTAAGGAAGTTACACGTAGAATTATAGAAAGTGTGAAAGAAAGAAAGAATCAAATTTAAAAGATATTCTAATGGAAGTATTAACAGTTTGGAGGCAGACTACAGGTAAAAGAGCAGAGGTAAAGGAAAGAGTCAATGATGACATGAAGGCAATGGCGGGAGTGTGATACTGTCACAGACAAAAAGAAATTGAATGAGAACGCTAATTTTAATAGAACACTGAAGATATGGATTTTAACTGGGGTAATTTTAAGATGACAAAATATTTTAAGGTAAATCATTCTAGCAAGTGGAAATTCTAAGAGATTTGAAAATGATATAGGGGTCGGCCTAGTGGTGCAGCAGTTAAGTTCTCATGTTTCGCTTCGGGGGCCTGGGGTTCGCCGGTTGAGATCCTGGATGTGGACATGGCACCACTTGGCAAGCCATGCTGTGACAGGCGTCCCACATATAAAGCAGAGGAAGATGGGCATGGATGTTAGCTCAGGGACAGTCTTCCTTAGCAAAAAGAGGAGGATTGGCAGCAGATGTTAGCTCAGGGCTAATCTTCCTCAAGAATAAAATAAAATATAATAAAAATGATATATATCTAGGATTCACTAATTTAAAAAATTGTAGTGGACACGATTTTTTTTTTTTATTATTATTCTCTTTTACCATCACCACTTTCGTGAAAACTGCCCATTCACATACACACGTGGTTTCACAGGAGTAGCCATATTTGTAAACTATGACGTTAACCTCAGATTACACTTAATTGGTCCAAACATTGGGCAACTGATAAAAGCTTGGCCAATCAATATTTTTCCACAGAAATTTGGAGTTGGGACTAAGCACTTCGAGTATAGAATTGCTGATCTCTCTAAAAATGGAGATTAAAGTAGTCAGTGATATATATTTTCATGATGGGCGTTGGTAAACACAGAGAGCTTGCCTGGAGCAAAAGCAGGGAATACAGCAGATGGATAAAGAGAAACAGAGATGGGAGACAGAGAAAAAAGGATTCTGCGCCCTGAATCACTATTTTAATCTATTTCTGAGGTCAAGCTGTCACTCTGCCCTTTGAGTTCCTGGAGATATTATATATCCTAATAATAAACGGTTAGACATCCTATATCCTAATAATGAATGATTCTCTTTATGTAAATAGGTTTGTCAGATTTGGCAAATAAAACATGGAACTTCTAGTTACACGTGAAGTTCAGATAAACAATGAGTACATTTGTTTTAATATAAGCATATCCCATGCAATGTTTGGAGTATACTTCTTTATTTAAAAAAAAACACCTCTAAGGTTGCTTATCTTGTTAAAACATAAACTGAGGCATATTAAAAATTTTAAGAGTTTGAGCAAAAGTCCATTCGAATTGGGCATTATCCAATCTAGCAGATAGAAAGGAGCTCTGAGGAACTGTAAGGAAAGACTTTTACGAGCAGAAGGGAGCAGGAACAAGGAAGTTATTCTAGGCAAAAATGAAGGCGGGTTGGTTACTGCAAGGTTACTTTCATTCAGGGGATGGCAGGGGTCTGTCAGGCAGGTTATGTAGTGCTGATCAGGTGATTCCTGATTGGTTTAAGATTCCATTTCTGGGAGAGCTGAAACTGTAAATAAGGTAAGTCTCAGTTTGAGGATGTGGGACTTAGCATAAGTGACGCCATTTTGGGCCTGTTGTACTGTTTTTTAACAATCTGAATTTCACATTTAACGGGGTATCCTGTATTTCTTCTAGCACCCTTATATGTGAGCCATTTAGAGTTAGTTACTGTTTTTTACAGGAAAAATATTCCTAAAATGGGATTGTTGCAGTTATGAGAAATGATGGCATTTCTGAGGGAGGAAATAAGACTGAGTCTGAGGAAAGACCCATAATCAATTCTATGATCTCCTAATTTACTGACCTCCCAAAGCATTGGAATGTCTATCATTGGTCAAGTAATCATATCTTCAATTAAACAAAAAAAAAAAACCTGCTTATTTTTCATATAACTTACACTTGAGTCATTCATCAAAATCAAAGACCTTGATAATAGAGACCATGTCATTTGTGTGTGTGTTTCCCACAGCACCTAACTCAGGCCTGGCCACACAATGAACACTAAATAAATACCAGTGAGATTGAAATTTTCATCATATAGATTACAGGCATAATTAGCTCCCTTTTTTTCTACACTGCTTTTTTGCTCCCTGTGCCCTAAACTACATTTGAGATTCTTTGAAAGTTGAGAAGCCTTAGAGGACCTCACAGTGTTATAATAGCATTAAAATGAAGAGGAAGAAAGAGGTCTGGGGAGGGGTGGGAAACAAAAGCCCAAAGAAAGACCCGAAAGAAAGCCCAGCGTTTCCACTAAACACTTCAATCTCGCCCGCTTCAGCCTCTGCAGGCAGCAATTACATTCCGAAGGAAAATGTTTTACAATTGTAATTACACATAATAGGAGGAATGTATTTTTCCTTCATCCTACTCCCATGGCGAGTCAATTTAATTTTTAAATACAGGAGACATAATTGATTTTAGCCCTAGATTAGCGCTGAAAATGATCTATATGTGTTCTCGCTAATGGAACAAGAGAATTGGTCCTCCTTGGAGACTTTTACCCAAACCTGTTCATGCAACAATTACTAGAGTCTGACAGGTTAGTGTGCAAGAAGAGGGATGCGGGAGGGAAACACCCTGCTGATTAACAATTGAGCAAAATAATTAATATTATGCTCTTCCCAGTTAATTATGGATTAGGCACAAATATATTATCATCTCAGAGGCCACGAAGTGATGAGCCTGCCTGGAGGAGCCTTGTCCTATTTACCAGAAAATGGGCTTTCGCTGAGGGTTTCGGGACAAGCCCGTTTCTACATGAGGCTCTCATGGAAGGGGATGGATCAGAGATGGACTCATTTTCTCCAGTAATGACAGACCTATCTTATATCTGGCAGTGGATTTCTCATCTGCTCCTCTATCAGGCTGCCACACAGCTGAGGAGAAAATAGAATAGGAATAGCTCAAGGCAAAACTGTGAAATAGGTAGTTTATACTCTACCATTTTGCCATCAAAGTCTGCCTTATTTAAGCACAACTTTGGAGTCCAAGTCTTACTCTTACTGAGTCGTCAATTAATCCCTCCCAAAGCAGGATTAGTAACTGAGATACCAGCTCCTAAATCTATAATTCCCAAGTGTATTTGCATTTTAATTGATGACTCCAGAGAGGCAGAGTTGGCAGCATCTATCCCTGGAAAGGTCCTGTGGAGACCCAGGTTCCGGTCCATACCCCTCTGTTTACCAGTTAGGTAATTTCCAAGCTAGAAAGTAGGATTATATCCATCTCATGAGATTGCTGTGATAATTAAGTAAATTATATAATATATTGTGAAAGTCACTAGCATGGTGCTCAACACCTTTGAAGGTGTCTCAAGGTGTGTGTGTGTGGAGGGGAATTCTCAAATGCCAAAGGAATCAAGCTACAATGATGATGCTGCGTGACCCTGGAAAAGTCACTTCACCTGTTAGGGCTTTAGTGGCCTTTAAAAGAAGAGTGCTTATCTATATAATATCTAAGGTCCTTTCCCTTTATAAAGTTCCAGGGTTTCATTTCTGGAAATTAATAGTGCTCTCTTTAGTTGCACACAGACAAATGAGGACACGCAAGTGCAGAGACCCAGCTCTTCAGTCCTGCATGGAGCGAGTCTTTGAAAGAGTTTATTCAGATATGACTAGCTCTTGAATATGGGCTGTGTTACGGTTCAGGGTATTGCAGTTGGCAGTTAGAAATAGTGTGAGCTATGCACCAGTGTGGTTTTCCTGTGGGGAAATGGAACAAGGGAAGGGCTGAAGCCACAGTAACCTCTCTCAACTTCAATTGGCTAGAAGACTAATTTATATATCCTGCCTCTATTGTACTGTTTGACAGCCCAAGCCCCGATGGATTGGAATATATGGTAAAATCTCACAACCAACTGACCTTTCATCTCTGATATCTCATATCACCCTGCCTGCCATATGATTTTACATCACTCAGAGCATGTCATTCTAACGGAAAGACAGCATGTGTTTCTGTTTGTGTGTGTGTCTGTGTGTGCATTGGTCATATGTCTGTGTGCATGTCTGTGTATCTGCGTCTATGTCTGTGCATGTCCCTGCCTGTGTGTCTATTGTGTCTTGGTCTATGTGCGACTCATAGAGCTTGCCTTTAATAGTAGTGGATGTGCAATATATGGGTAACTGTATTCCTAGGAAAGCACCGGAGCCTACAGTTCACTCACTAGCTAAATTGCTTATGAGTGTTTTGATGTACCTTTAATGTTCAAACTCACACACCCAAGCACACTCACCAGAGTTGAAGGTGGCAGTAGGGTGGGCCCAGGAAACTCACTTGGACCACTAGAGCAACTGCGAGGACATGTAAAAAAGATTGTTCTCATCCCAATTCACATGACCAGATTCCTTCAGTATCAACTGACTAGTCCAAAAGCCCTTTACTTTTGTTTCTTTAAGCAAATGAATTCCTAAGAAATTCAGAAAATTCTGAGAGCAGGAAAACTCTAAAACTAGCAATTATGTATATTCTGGTCCAACTGTTCATGTCTAGGCAGAAATAGAGGTCATTTATTTGACAGGATATTAGAAGACATTTTTCCCCTGAAGAATTTGAATTCCCCATCTTTCTCACCTGGATGAATCGACTTTAAGGATAATAATGTGTCTGTAATGGTTTAGTATTGAAATTGGATGGAAATAGGAATTATTTGTGACAAAATCAACATTTTCCCATTTTGCTGAAAATTGAGATCCCAAATGAATCAATCAAATGCTCCCTTGTCAAGAGTGCAGCATGGACCCTTATAACCCTGAACTCTTCATTTCAGAAAATCACCTACCTGTGACAAACCAAAACAACGATAAGTGTTTTAAATCTGCATTTGAAAGGGGATCTCAGAGCCCTTAATATCTGGAGTAGAATTAAACATTGGATGCACTCTTTATATCATTTAAGTAAGACATTAATAAAAATAGGTTTGCTTTTTGAAGTCCTGACTTGGATGGCCAGGTCAAAGTTTATGTAAAAAGACTACTGAACTCCGGAAGACAGAAAAGGGGATCTGCAAAAATGGATGGACAGTCTGTCATGGACAGGAAGTCACACCTGCTTTCCTTGAGTGGGCGTTCCAGAAGTAAGTTTTAGCATCACCTATGGCTTACATTTACAAGATAACCACTACCAGACTCAAAGGAATCACTTCTTCCTCTAAATATTTTGTGTTTTAGTTTGTTGGCAATGTTCCCCTTTGACATCTCCTGTATTGCTATCTTTCTCTGGCATTTAGCTTCCTAGATAAGAATATTTGAAGCCCTGCGAATGGCTAAAAACCTTCTAAGACTCCAGGTGAGGATAATTTCCTTTGTCTCCTGCTTCCTAATAGAATACAAGCTTCTTGAGAAATATGACTTACATCTTATTTTAATTCTCCACAGCTCTTAACATGATGTCGTTTAGATAATAGGCAATCAATAAATATTAGTTGAATCGATGAATTCATGTCTACCCAGGGTTAAGAGTGCAAGAAGGCATTGAGTGGCCCAGTGATTGAGGAAAGCCTGCTTCTACAAGGGTGGAAACTGGATTATTGGCTTCATTAACACCTGAATGACTGGATTGATTGCTAGCCAACAGGATAAGAAAGTTTTCTCTGCCCCAGGCACTGTGTTTAGCACTTTTCATAAATTATATATTCACAGGAAACCTCAAAAGTAACTGATTCATTTTACAGAGAAGGAAACTCAAGCACAGAATAATCAAGTAATTCGAGCAAGGTCACACCGTGTGAGCAAGTGTCAGAGTCAGGATGTCTATCCTGACCTTTTTCAATGACAATGCAGTTGCCTCTACTGCATCATCTTTAGGAAATTTCTGGCCAACAATCCCTAACTCAGTTTCCCCATTGTGTCAGTAACACAATAAGAACAGAGGTCTGGGGGCTGGCCTGGTTGCATGATGGTTAAGTTTACTTGCTCTGCTTCAGTGGCCCAAGGTCTGCAGCTTCAGATCTCAGGCACGGACCTAGCGCGGCTTGTCAAGCTGCACTGTGGCAACATCCTGCATAAAATAGAGGAAGATCGACACAGATGTTAGCTCAGTGACAATCTTCCTCAAGCAAAAAGAGGAAGATTGGCAACAGATGTTAGCTCAGGTCCAATCTTCCTCACAGAAACAAGGAAAGAACAGAGGCATGTTCCAGTTGGATTAATTTGAGGTAACTTTAATAAACGAACAGTTTACTAAGGCACTTAAGTAATAAGAGAAGGGAAGCCATATGGGATAATGCAATACCCTGAGGTTAGTTACTCCTCTCACATGGATAAGAGTTCAAAGCGAAGAAATACGTCACTGGGACCTGGAGACAGAAAGGCCATATGGAGAGCCTCCTTCTCCCCTCCACCTTCTCCCTTCTGCCTCCTCCTCCACTGTCCGGAGCAGTGACAAGCAGCTGAGGGTTGAAGATCAGGGAGGAAACCAGGATAATAAACTGATCTCCTGCGAGTGCTTCCCATTGGTCAAATCTAAGAGGAAGCCACAGAGCAAGGGGTCTATTTGTAGACTTTGTGTAAATCAGTCTCCGAGAGTACAGAGCAAGTAGAAAAGGAGGGAGAATGAATCCGGAGGAGCAAACAGAAACTTTCCAGCAAACTCATCACACAAAATAAGTAAAAAAAATAGAATTGCACTGGCTGTGACTCGAAGTCTTTGGAGGCAGGGAAATCCATAAAACAAGAGTAAGTCTTGGCTAACTGCAAAAAAAGAGGAATCTATAAAGTTATCAAAAAATAATTGTTCACTGCTGAGTTCAGTTTAAGCCCATTTTTTATTGAATGACTGGCATCAAAAGCAAACTTATAATGCACCCAAGATATTAATTGGAAAGCAGTTGTATGCAAGAATGAGGGCAGAGAAATAATGGCGGCACATTTAGCACAGTGGGTAGCTCTGCTTTGTCAGATCAAAATGGCCCCCAGACTGGGAGTGATGCATTTCAATTCCACTTTAACAGTCATGGCACCCTGGAGGAGGGGTGGAAAAATGCCAGCTAACGTTTGTAATTTGGCCCTCTAGAGTCAGTATAGATACCTTTTCTTTCAACTGCTCGACCCTTGGCTCTACTCAACACACAGGCTCAAAATGTTCTTACTGACCCACATTCTAGTTAACATCACTTTCTCAGCTATGATGCCAGATCCATTTCCATTGACCTTAAAATGCCCCTTACTTTGCATCCTGGGAACCCCTTTCATCTTCCCTATCTACAACCTGCACTCTGGGTGCCCAGCATGGGTCAGAATGACTGGCATGGACTGGATACTGAATTGATAGAGACATTCAATAAACGAATAAATAGCTAAACAAATAAACAAGCTGGAAATAATCTGTATCCCTCCAAGTGAAGGCAGGCAGAGAGCAGGAATGAAAGGAAAACAGGATCCAGCCTTTCGGTTTGAGAATGTATCAAGTGTACAATTAAAAACCTATATTTTTCAAAGTTGGCTTTTTTTCCAACGTATTATTTACATTTTCCTAGTGTTACTGAAATATTTGAGGACAGTTTAGGTAGAAAGAAGTGGGAAAAGAAGGTGAGGGAACTGGGCATGCGTAGGAACTGGGAGGAGAGAGACGAAGACTGTTTCGTATTTTACAGTAGTCGAATTCTCCATTTCTTATGCTTTCATCTGTGGTCCAGCCAGACTCCAAGGTCACAGGAGTTTTGTGACCTCTTGTGTTTCTTGTTTATCCCCCTGCAGAGCCTATCACATATGTGATGTTCCATGGAACCGAGGAAAAGCAGTGGCCAATATCCTTTGCCATTCTGGCTAATAGTGGCATATTCAACTAAACATAGATTTCTGTGAGGCCATTTGAAAGCACCTGGAAAAGCAAGCAGTTGGGAAGGGTTGGTGATAAATAGTCAAGTCTCCCCTGAATGTGATTTCTTTAAGGATGCAAAGGGGTAAAATGGAGCTAAGGGTAGACCATTGAACAAAGGGATCACTGGAGGGCAATTTACTATTAGAGATTTTAGACAATTTGCATGCTATGCTCCAACAATTGTTAAGACTTTTTCCTTATTATAGAAACTTCCAATCTATGCAGAAACCAAAGGTTTGGAAATGAGAGGAAACGTTTATTCTACCTCAAGTTTTACCCTGCCAGCTAAGCAATCTGAGGCAACCACAGATTTATATTTTGACCACTGCCTCTGCATAGGTAATTATATTAACAAGTGTTTTCAGATTGCTCCATTGTTGCTCAGAATTATTTACAGCTTCTTAAATTTTTAATAAAACACTATTTTAAAAATGCCTGCCATTTCTCATGAGCTACTATAGCTTTTTTACTTCCTACCTATGCATTCTTAGGAGGAAAAAAGAGTTCTGTTTTATTTTTACTGTTTTTTGCTTTGTTTGGCCCATGCTACAAGGCAACAATCCATTCCTTGTCCTCAGCTTCCACCTGGACTGCTGCGTCGCCAGTTAAAAGCAGAGGCAAGCTATAACTTTCCCTTATATGTCAGGACATAGCACAGCTTAGGGTGACACCTGTTTTTAGGACAATACAAAATTCTACTTAAAATTGAAAATTTATAAACCATGCTTAAATAAATCCAGTGACGGATGGACTATGTTTTCAATAGCAATAATTCAGTTAGAGATGCCTTAGGCTATAAAAATCTTGAAAGCTCTTTTAGGAATCTACCTCCACCCCAATAGTGAAAGCCAAACATGAACTATGTCTGATAAGAATCAACTTTTTTTGATACAGACTTAACTATCTCTCTGGGACCTGATGCCAGCATTTAACTACCACCCTTGCCACCTTCTTTTAGGCTTTTAGACTAATATTTTGTCACAGATGGTTTAATTCAGTTTCCCCTATTTGTTTTCTAACAGCTGGAAAAAACCTTTGAAATTTTGGGAAGAAGGTAAGATGTTCTCTAGAAATACTTCCCCCTATTTGAGTTGCATTTACCTCACACATAGAGACCTTCTACCTGGACTGGCCAAACCAATGCCATCCCTATACTTACACACATGCACACACACATATCACATACAGGCCAACTCCTAACATGTGCAGGGCCTAAGAAAAGAGTAGAAAGAGAAGCCCACACACTTTATATCTGAATATTTAAAAGTTGTAAGTCAGACTAATAAACTATTGAATAACCATGCTCTAACTCCAGCCTTGATAAATATGTTTTCATAATGACCAGGAAGACCAAGATCGAATTGAGAGTTCTTCAATTCCTCGGAGTTTCAAAGGAGAATGATAATAAGTGGAGGCAGAGCTTCCTGGTATGTGACACAGTGCTGTCCCCCACTTCTTCTTCCTGTCTCTCCCTACCCCAGCTACTGACCTGATCTTGAACTGTCAGAAAACTTATATCCATGTTTCTGGATACCCCAGCCTGCATGTCCAAGCTTTGTACACCCTTTGCAAGAGGAGGCCTCTGGTCCCTCCTCAAGCCTAGGACTGTACACACTAATACCAAGCCATGTCATCAGGAGGAAGGAGCCAGAGAAGAGTGGAGCAGAGGCCCTGGAGTGGGCCTCGGGCCCTTTGGGCAGGAAATTCCAGGGTCCCAAGATCTGAAGGGTTGTCTAAAAGTGAGGGCTGTGAGCTCCTGATGCACATTATTCCTGGACCCACAGTCTTCTCATTTCATGACATTGCTCACTTTATGACACAGGCCAGGGTGGTCTCTCCAAAGCATGGAGTCCAGGGAAAGGGCCCAGATTTCTCAGGTCTAAGGATAGAGTTACATGTATAGACTAACACTTCATTTGAAAATTTAAGCTAAATAAGATGATTTTTTTTCTCATGCAGTAAAGCCTAGGTCTTCACATATAATACAGCTGTGTATTTTTCCTGTAGCTCTAGATAATGTCATAGGCTGCCCTACCTTGAACACGGGAGAAAACCACACTGTCCCCTTCAGTTGAACTCCATCAGACAATCCACCATATAGACAAGGTATTATGGGAGGGTGACTTCTGATCATGTTTTCACTACTTGAGTTACATAAATATATAGTAGAACAGTCTGCATCCCTCAGGCTGAACTGGAACTAAGAGACTCTGGTGTGTGTTTGGACAAAACTCACCTTCCAAGGGTTTTCCCAATTTTGGCCCTATTTGCTTAAATAAAAATCTTAGTGAACAAGAGTACTTATTTTTGTGTGTGTGACTTTTTTGTTGTTTTATTGGTGAGGAAGATTAGCCATTTTTCTTTTTTTCTTTTTGAGGAAGATTAGCCCTGAGCTAACTACTGCCAATCTTCCTCTTTTTGCTGAGGAAGACTGGCCCTGAGCTAACATCCATGCCCATCTTCCTCCATTTTATACGTGGGACACCTACCACAGCATGGCTTTTGCTAAGCGGTGCCATGTCTACACCCGGGATCCGAACCCTGGCCGCCAAGAGGTGGAACGTGTGCACTTAACTGCTATGCCACGGGGCCGGCCCCTAGCCCTAAGCTAACATCTGTTGCCAATCTTCCTCTTTTTGCTTGAGGAAGATTGTCATTGAGCTATCATCTGTCCCAATCTTCCTCTATTTTGTATGTGGGATGCCACTATGGCTGGCTTGATGAGCAGTGTGTAGGTCCATGCCCAAGCTTGTGAACCCCAGCCGCAGAAGTAGAGCATGTGAACTAAACCACTATGCCACCAGGCCGGCCCCAAGAGCACCTATTTTAAGCATCCACAAATTCTTTCCTCACTCTTACTCCTATAAAGACTTTCAAAATAGGAACTTAAAGTAGAAGATGCATTCATTTTATAACTCATTTATCGTTTGTTGTTTAAAACATACATGAAGAGAATTCTATCTTCTGAGCCCACCATCTGGATTGCAGTAGATCATACGTCTAATTTCCTCTAGGCTCCTATTGATATTTTCCAGATTGGATAATCCAAATTCACTAATTATATGTAAAAATTCAAAGTCAGATATATAGGGCTTCCAGATAATTTCAAAAGGATCTATGCCTTCTTAGAGGAAACGAGAGAACAAATGCAAAATCCAGACTCCGGGGCAGGAAAGTCTCCCTCCTGACAGGTCTGTGGAGAATATAGAGGGGCTCCTCATCCTCCCTTCTTGCAACAAAACTTTCAACTCATAGAAACAGCAGCACGACTTCCTAAGACGCATCCAAAGATCTATTGCCACTACTGATTTCTAGTGGCCTAGAGGACGCAATGGTGCTCTTAGGCGAAGACTTCACGAACACTGTTTTCTTCTCCCCTCAAATCAGTGCTATTCCTCTCATTCTCTGTGGTTCTTCCCGATTCTTCATGATCCATACATCTTTCTACTGGTTCTTGTGGCAAAACCTACTTTTCAAAATGTTCTTTTATTAGTCATCTACACCCTAGAATTAATTTGATTGATTTAGTGTATTTATGCATCAGTTATTGAATGTTTTCAAACACTAGGAACTTTACAAGATTCAGGAGATATGAAAATTAATGTTCTAGTTTATGAGGCATTTGTGGATTACTGAAAATCGGGGAGATTCCTGAATGGAAACCATGTGCCACACAGTTTACTGTCTACATAAACATGACTTGCCTGTCATCTTGTTTTCATTAGCATAACTTTACTATTCCAGGAGAATCTTTACAGAAAGATAAAACTTCCAAATGACTTTATTGTTTATTCTTGAATCTTTGGGAAGAGTAATCAACTTTTCAATAGAAAGCATCAACTGATAAGTTATAGCCCAAAATCCTTTTAGCTCCTTGCCTCAACTGTCCTCCAATACTAACCTATTATATCAAGATCATTACTCAATCCTAATAAGTTTTCTCCACTGAAGCCAGACTTCAAAATCTCAATAAAAACCAGTGACTTTGTCTTTTTACCTTTTCGAGGTAGTAGTCACCCTTACCTCAGTAAGCAATAAATTCAGCTTTGTTTTAACAATGGGTTGTTCTGGTGATATCTGGGAAGTGAGCATTTTATGGACTACATAAATTCCTATTTTGTGGACCTCTGTGCTATTGAAGAGTTCAGGAGCCCATTACTCTCCATTGCTTAGACTGACCTAGATTCTTGGAAATTTACCCATTCGTTTGCATTAAATGTTCTGGGATTTTCTGCTCAATCCATTTGGGTAAATGAGTGTCTGACTCTCTTGCTTATGTGTCAAGTCTAATGATTGTATAACCATGTGTTAGATTTTCATCCCCTCAAGCTATTGAGATTGATCACAGATGGACAAAAATACCAGCTTCTCACAAGCCATAATGATTTTGTTTGTGAAAGGAGAAACAAATGAATCCTGAGCCAGCCTTTCATTCAAATGTGTGTGAAGAGATTAGAGACTGCAAGAAGCTCTTTCTCTCTCCCTATTTAAATATCGCCAGCCCCTCCCCCTGGCTACAGGAGTAAACAAACTACTATGCCTGTCACAATTAGATTTGAATTCCCTGCTATTAATGATTGTTGTCAGAAAAAAGGTACATAGCATTGTCAACTGTTGTCATCTACAACTTGATGTGAATCGGTTTGTTAGGGATTTGCCATGTGGCAGGAACAGAAGACTAGACATTGAAAAGGAAAGCCAGAATAAACAGGCTAGGGATGGGAGGAGGAATAATCTGAAACCTCAGAGCTGAGAAGCCTGAGAACCATGAATGAATATGATTCAGAGATGGAAAAGACTGACATGGCTTTTGTGTATACTAGCACCTTCACAATTTTCTCAAGGTCACTGTGTAAACCTCTTTGGTATCTTCACTGATGAAGTGTTCTGTCCATTGATGGTGAATTTGATTTTGGGAAATCATAAAAAATTATTAATCCAGAGTTAGACGACATGTCACATTAGGTGATGTAATTTTGGATCCAAACGTAAGGATGGAGAGAATTAATCAGCTTATTTTTATTATTGTTATTGTTTATTGCCTCTGAACTTGCTTTAAAGTGGAACTCCAAAGGTGACTACAATGAAGGGTACACTTTATTTAGGATATGAAATTCTGTTCACTTGTTTAAAATCAGCTTAAATTCTGTAGTTCAATTCTATACAAAAACGAAATTCAACTAGCTGGGACTTTTCTTTAAATCAAATTTATCCCTGTCTATCAGGAGAATCTCATGATAGATAAGATCAATATTCTTTACTTGGAAAATCATATTCTCTCAATGATGTTATTTACTAATGTTCAAACTACGTTTCTAGTTGTTTTGAATATTTATTCACTTTTTTATGTATGGTTTGGGGCATTCTCCCAGATTTAGTTGTCTTCTTTCTAGAATAGTTCTCCCCAAGTGTTTTCACAGAGACTCTCAATTTATCTGAAGCCTGAAAACCTGAAGTTTTGCCCACCTGAGGCGTTGAGCTTGAAATACCTTTGTTTCACCTTCATATTTAAATGAGTGTAGCCAGATATAAACTTCTACACTGAAATTACTGCTTTTCTCTTAATACCGTTTTTAACACTTTACTCAATCTTATTCTTGGTTTTTCTGTTGCTATTTAGAAGTTTACCATCAGTCTGACACATGTTCTTTGTAGATTAGCTACTCACTTGTTCCAGAAATTTTTCAAATTCTCTCTTTATTTTTGATATTTTTAAATTTCAGTCAAATATTTCTAGGTTCATGTTTCTTTTTATCCCCTTTTATTTCCTGTTTAATAATGTTGAACACTTTTAGTCTAGATTTTTAACAATCTTTAATTCTTAAAATTTGTTGGTGATTTTTTCTTCAAATATTTTTTCCCTTTTATCAAAAGAATTTTCCCCTTTCTGTGAAACACATTTTACAAATATTGGCATTCCCATTTCTATCCTCTATATCTTTTTTCTTCTATATTTTCAGTTTTTATGCCTTCTTCATATCTTAAAGCGTACCTTGATCTGATATTTAAATTTATTAATTTATTCTCCAGCTTTATACATACTTCTATTTGATTAAGCTATTGCATTCTTTATTTGCACTCAAATTTTTCACGCCAAATGTTGTCTTGATCTCATTCAGGATGTTTCTGCTAATTTAAAATGGTTATTAATTCTTCTTCACTTGGTATAAGTTGTTCCAGTTTGTGATTTTTTCTTAATAACAGTGATGCTACTTGTGTATCTGGTTTTTATGTTGATTGGTTTCTGTTAACTCATATTCTCTGGAATATCTGGAACTTTGTTCATATGTATGAGGAAAGGCATGAAGCCGCAGGGCATATTCTGAATCCCTTGGTTGGTTTAGGGAAGGTAGGAATAGAGGAAAATGTGCCTCACAGTGAAGATCCTCTGGTGTTACAATCTGGGCTCAACTAAATCTCATTTGTAAATGTTCTCCCACAGGTGACTGCCCTTCAGAGAACTCCTGTTACCCTCTGCTCCAAGGACTACGGTTTTCCAATAGTTGCTTCTTCTTTGTAGTTGTCATTGTTTGGGAATATGTGGATGGTGTAGGTGTGCTCAGGGGTTTGTAGGTCTTCTTGCACATATTATCTGCCTGTAGTCTCAGATGGAGGCTACTTTTCCACCAACATTACATCCACCATCCTTGGCTGGTACTGAGACTTGCTGCCTCCCTCAGCTTCTGCTTCATAGTGACCCAAGAGCAGGCACTGGAACTTCCAGGCAACGTGGGAGAAAGAAAAACACAAAACTAAGGGCTTTCCCCTAGCCTGCCTGCACTATGACATATTGTCTTCATTCATCTTAGTCTACCGTACTCTGAAAACCAGGATGTAGCAACTTACTTTTTTCAGGAGATTCTTTAATTTTGTTTCCATAAAGTAAGCTATGTCTAGGGGAGGCCCTGTGGCATAGTGGTTAAGGTCGCATGCTTCCCTTCGGCAGCCCAGGGTTCACGGGGTCAGATCCTGGGCTAGGACCTACATACCACTCATCAAGTCATGCTGTGGTGGTCTCCCACATACAAAAAAGAGGAAGATTGGCAACGTATGTTAGCTCAGGGCCAATCTTCCTCAAATACACACACACAATAGTAAGCTCTGTCTATGAGACCA
Organism: Equus przewalskii; assembly: GCF_037783145.1. Classification (NCBI taxonomy): domain Eukaryota; kingdom Metazoa; phylum Chordata; class Mammalia; order Perissodactyla; family Equidae; genus Equus; species Equus przewalskii. The sequence continues at coordinate 65,173,182 of NC_091837.1, forward strand.
AGGTGGACTATTGGCCCAATAACTTACTAAGTCCCAAGGGCTGGTGAGGAAAGGGAAAATATTGTATAATTTTCAGTATTGCATTTTTCTATTCTCTAGACATCATTCCACCTTATATGGAGCTTTCTGTCAGACCACAGATCAATCATGAGCGTTTATCAGGTCGAGAGCTATATGCTATCTGTCTCTAATAGCTTTCAATGCACTTGGATATCCAAGAAACAGTAGTGCTAATGGTTAAATGGCATGTAAATAACCACAAGCCTGAGCTCAGTGGAATCCCTACAGAAGGTTGGAGGAAGAGGTAATTGCCGTGAACTGGGTTGATAAAGAAAAGCATAACAATGTAAGAATAATATTTACACATATAATATATGTAAACAATGTATGTATAATCCTTATGGCAGCCTGTTGGTAAAGATACTATTATTCTCTGTCTATAGATGATGAAACTGAGTTCTAGAAAGTATAACACAATTTGTTGAGATCACCTAAGTAGCAAGTGCCAGAGCTGGGATTCAAACAGACAACTCTCTCACTTTAAAGTCCTTGCTCTTTTGAGCTTGCCATAGTCCCTATCATGAAAGAAATTAATCTTAACAGTTTGTATACATGAGTAGGTAAAATTGGCATTTTAAACAAACACAGTCACTTTGTGTTACATCAAATCAAATCGACACATATATTGAAAAGAGAGGACCCTCGTCACTGCAATGATGACCACTGTCTCTTCTGTGTGTTGCCTGATGTCCTCTCCATGTTGTAATATTAGATACTCAGGACTGTCTTGTGTAGAAAGATAGAGCAGGACAGTAGTGGTCCTTCCCAAAGAATGAAAGTTACTCTAACTCCAAATAAATAGAGCATTTCAAAAGTGAATTTAGAAGAGGCCAGCCCAGTGGCATAGCGGTCGGGCTCACACACTCCACTTTGGCAGCCCAGGGTTTGCTGGTTCAGATCCCTGGTGTGGACCTACACACCACTTATCAAGCCGTGCTGTGGCACGCATTCCACATATATAATACAGGAAGATGGGCACAGATGTTAGCTCAGGGCCAATCTTCCTCAGCAAAAAGAGAAGGATTGGAGGTGGATGTTAGCTCAGGGCTAATCTTCCACAAAAAAAAAGTGTGAATTTAGAAGATAAAAGTGTTTTAGATAAAATAATAGACTCAGGTAGGGAAACACAGCACTGAAATTTACTTCCGGTATTGTCAGGGAGTTCCAGTATAACAAAGTTTCACGAGCAATGGCAATGGGAATGTCAGAAGTCTAGTCTACTTGTCTGATTGTAGCAAGCAACCTGCTGTGGATATGGAATGAGAAAGCCTGAATTTCTAGCAGAAGAGCTCATAATGGAGCGTATAGTTATGGCTGCACATGAAAAGTAATGTATGGTGCAAAAGATAACGAAGAAGAGTACAATACGATCTGCACGCATTCCTGGGTTTATAGCCAATCAAATGGAGTATTAAAATCCGAGCACACTTAATTAAATGTCTCATTTTGAGTAGTGTGATGAATAAGGGTCATGAAATGGTTAGTGCTGAGAACTGAAAGTCAAATGCCCTAGATTCCATTTCAAATTCCATCCTCAACTCACAGTTGGGATTGAGAAGGCAGGAATTCAAGCTTTCGCCAACTCAGAAGCTTTGCGTTGAGTCCCGCAACATAAACTCTAGGTTAACTCTAGGTTACTACTGTGTCATGCCAAACTCTATGTGCAACTAGGAAAATATAACTTCGCCTGTTGGTTATGAAGAGAAGAAGAGAAACTGCCTCACTCATTTCATCAAGAGATATGAAATGCCTTGTTTCTATCTTTTAAAATGTCATCTACTTGCAATAAGAGTTTTCTAAACATGCCCTTCTTCCAAAGGTAAATTACACATTTTTGAAGCTTGTTTGTTAAGGAAATGGATGTTACTCTTGGTAATTATAGTTTTTGTAAAGAATTGTGAGGGAAGACATAGGAATTCATCCTTCGGGGAGTCATTGGTATTGCTCTTTTTAGTAACTCTGCAAAAGCAATTAATCTATTTTGAATATTTGCTTGAATTCCAATGTAGGGGCTTCCAGAAAGCTAAGCAAACACAGGCTCCTCCATCAGTCTCATCTTGGTGTTAGAAAACTCATTTATTAAACCTGCAAGATTCATTTATTAAAAGTTTGTGATTTGATAGAATTTGTGCTGGACTCTCAGTGTTTTTAATTTATATATAACCTGGTTCTGATATTCTTCCAGACTTCCCACAAAATTTAGAAGTTAACATAGTCACATAAAAAGATTCTTGACACTATGGGATAATTGAGGAGTGTGTCTCACAAGTAAGGCATTCAGTAATCAAATGTGGATTCAAAGCTTGTAATCAAAAATTACTCAGTCCTCACTTCGTGCAGGACAACGAGGGAGCTGCTGTGGACCATGTAAAGGAATTTAGAGGTGGAAATCTTGGTTTATCCTGTTTCTCACTGCCACAGTGCATGTTCTTAGCTATTATGTAAATATCCAAATTGTTCTAAGTGCTTTTAGAAATAAAACCTTTACTTCTATAAAGGCAAAGAGTAATCCCCTCCTCTCGTAAAGCACTTGACAATTTTCAAAGCACGTTTATATTCATGATCTCACTTCATATTCACAGCAGACCTATAAAATAAGTAGGGCAGGTGTTACTATGTACATTTATTTTCCACCGTAGAAACTGAGGTTTAAAGAAATTGCTGCTTTCCGAAGACACAGCTAATAAGTGACGGAAAAGAGATTAGAACAAAAGCATTCTACCTTCTAATGTGGTGTTCTTTTTATAACAGTTTACAAAGGAGGCAGGGTTATTTGACAGAAGACAGGAAAGGAGAGGAAAAAGAAGAGAGAAAGCTTGGAGGCAGTTATAAGACACAGCTAACGACCAGCTTCACTTGTCTGTAATATTCCTCACACCATCGTGACCATCTTGAATTATTGTATCTTTTTTGTTCCAGATTTAGTTATGTCCATCACATTTACAAAGTTTTTTTCAGATCATTTCAACTCCATTAGGCCCTCTGACCTTGATTAGCTCTTTTGTGTGAAATGGAAATAGGAATTCCTCCACATTGGTCATTTGCTTTTCTTTCAATTTGTTTTATAGTTTCCTATCTCCATGATTAGATGATAAGCTTCTTGCAGTCAAGTAGCAGTAAAGTAAACTATTCAACTTCTTTAAAACCTTTAGAAGTATACAGATAAAGATATACAGGAGGGAAAGTAGGCCTTTAAAAGAGCTCTTGCCAAAGTAAGATATACTTTGCTTGGTTTTATCCTAACCCATTGCTTAAGTTTCCTGGTTACTCTTATTCTCCTAATACATCAGTGTAGAGCCACACTGTCAAATGTGGTAGCCATCAGCCATTTGTGACTATTTAAACTTAAAATTTTAAAACAGATTCATTGAAGAACAATTGACATAGCTTGCACATAATAAAATGTACAATTTGATAACTTGCAACGTACACGTACAACTGTGAAACCATCACCACAATAAAGATAATGAACACATCCACTCCCCACAAAAGTTTCTTCAAGCCCTTCGTAATCCATTCCTTCCACGCTTCCTTGCTCCAAAAAATCACTGCTCTGCTTTCTGGAATTACAGATTACCTTACATTTTCTAGAGTTTTATGTAAATGGAACCACACATTATGCAGTCACTTTTTTTGCCTGGTTTCTTCCAGTAAGCTTAATTATTTTGAGGTTCATCCACATTTTTGCTTGTATCTATAGTTCATTCCTTATTGTCACTGGGTTGTATTCCACTATATGGATCTACTACAATTGCTTTAATCATCTCCTGGTGGACTATTGCATTGTGTCTGGTTTTTGTCCATTACAAATGAAGCTGCAATGAATATTTTTGTACAAGTCTTCGCATGGTCATATGTTTTCATTTCTCTTGGAAAAATATCTAAAAGTAGAAAGCCTAGCTTATATGGCAGTTATATGTTTAACATTTTAATAAACTTAAATATTTTCTCATTAGCATGATGCTGACTTTGAGGGTGAGATGGATATATTAAGATACTATTTATCTCTCACTATGTTTTTATACGAGTTTTTGGTGTCAAATGCTTTTCCAGCATTGGTAGAGGTGCTAATGTAAGTTTTCTCCTTAGACTAATAGTAAAATAAATTATATTAACAGATTTACTAATATTGAACCATAGTTATGTTATTAGAATAAGTCTTCCTTAATCATCATATTTTAGAAGTTTTGCTAGATTCTGTTTTTTCAACACTGTACTAAAGGTTTTGCATAAATAAGTTTAGTGTGTGGAAAGTTTGCAGTTGTACAGTTTTAATATTAATATTATAACTGTTTTATAAAAAGAAATTGATAGATTTACTTTTTTCTCCTATGTTCTAGAACATTTTCTGTCACATCAGTTTATTGATTCTTTAAATGTGATACCAATAGAAGACATTGCTTTTCCGTATACTTTCTCGTTAAGATTTGAAAAGGCATCCGGTAGGAATTTCTCTCTCTTCTTGGGTAGTTTTGGCTAGGAACTGAAACATAGCTTAACTACCAGGACTAGGAACCAAGACCACCTCTGTCAACCTGACTTTACTATTGATTCCAAGAAAATTCTTGCCCAGGAAGGTAAGGCTATAAATCAGTAGACATCTTCATTACTAGCTTCAGGAAATCCCTGAAAACCACTTGAAATCCAGTTTACTCACCTTGGCAAATAACTCTTTGGATAAACAATGGGTTGTTTACCTAGGTGAGCAACTTGCTTAATAAACAGCAGTTTACTTATCAAGACTTGTTTCTATCCTCTCATCTCACTGTGCCCAACAATCCTAACATACTACGTCATGAACTTTGCTTGATACTACTGAGTATCATAAGGTTGTGTTCTCTTTTCTGCAATCATTTACTGAACTTAGCTTTGCTTAATCAACAGGTTATTCTGGTGGTCTTTTGGGGGAGTTGGCAGTGGATATGGCAAATTATATTTTCCTAGAATATTATCCATTTTATTCATGTTTTCAAATTTATTCACAAAAAGTTGATCATATAGGGGCTTTTTATGATATTTTAAAATGATCTATTTCTATTTGTATCATCCTCTTTCTATTTCCGCACTTGAAATTTTCCTACCTTGTTTCTTGAATAGATTGCATAATAGTCTAATGTATTTATTATCATTTATACTATTTTCTCTTTTTTATCTATAAAGGTATTTTTTTCTGAGTACTTCCAAAGTTGCATTCCATAAGCACTAGTATTTATCCTTTTTTTTTTTTAAAGATTGGCACCTGAGCTAACATCTGTTGCCAGTTTTTTTTTTCTTCCTCCTCCTCAAAGACCCCTAGTACATAGCTGTATCTTCTGGTTGTAGGTCCTTCTTGTTCTGCTAGGTAGGACACCGCCCAAGTGTTGTTTGATGAGTGGTACTAACTCCACGCCCAGGATTCAAACCAGCAAAACCCTGAGCCGCTGAAGTGGAACACGCAAACTTAACCACTCAGCTACGGGGCCGGCCCCTATTTAACGCTTTTAATACATTAATTTTCTAGGAATTTCACAAAATCAGTTTCTACTTTCACTAGTCCTAAAAGTTGAATACTCATGTTATTTTTGTATACATAATTTATTGATTTCTAGTTGAGCATCCTGTTGTCTTTTTGATTGTTTCATTTTATTTCTTATTTTATTTTGAAGAGAAAAAGTCATTTTTAATATTTCTAATTCTTAAAAATTTACTGAAGTTTTCTTTGTGGTATAATATATATATCCAATTTTTATGATGCTCATGAAATTTGCGGAAAAAAAGCCATTGCTTCTATTTTCAAGATATAAAGATTGTTACATATAATAATATACACGTATTTATTACATGTAACTTTATTTACATACAATAAATTTATAAATCATATATTATTTATGATATGATATATAAAATTCTTTATATTATAAAAATATTTGCCTCATTAATTGTTAATAATTACCTTTATCTTTTTCCATATACATGCTCTGTCAAAGAGTGAGAACTGTGAAATAAAGTTTCAGACTACCAGTGCAATTCTTCTTATATTTCTCTTTCTCCCTATGTTTCATGTAGTTTTTGCTTTCTGTATATTGCCACTGCTTTTCGATGCAGTGGTAGCCATAACTTTAGTTTTTATAATGTGCCTTTTTTCTTGATGAGTGCTTGTTTATGTGAATTTAGTTGTTAGATATTTTAAAAATTCCTATTTATTTACGATGGCATTGCCTTGCACAAATTTTCCCATCTCTTGAATTTTATATTTTCATAATTACTTTGTTTTGGATATGTCTCATGAATCTGTCAGGGTGTTGGGTTGTGTTTTGTGACTACTGGATGACTTTTGTTAGCAACTATTCATTCTACAGCAGCTATTTTTATTCATTAATTATGTTGGTAGCCATCTAGACACAAACTTATTGCTATATTCCTGGAATAAATCCTATATTTTTGAAGATTATTCTTCTTTGATATCTGACTGGATTCTCTTTGTCCATTTTTAGTCAGAATTTTACATGTATATTCCTAAGATTGATCTATACGGGTTTTTTTACATGTTACTTTTGTTAAGATTTGGTGTCCCACTCGTGGTGCGGGAAAATTTACATAACATTGCAATTATGTGTTTTTCAGTGGTTATATAGGTTGAGATTAGACAAATAAACAGCTAGCTATTTCTCCAGCAAATATGGGTTTATTCCAGAACAGCAAACACTTGCAATTTTGAGTTTGCAACCATGGCAAGTCACAAGTAAATTCCCCAGTAGCAAGGGAGGAGAAACTTCTTTACAGAGTGGAAGAGGAAGGTGGGAGGGCTATTATAAACAAGGAGTCCATTAGAGGAATTAAGAGTTCTTTGTGTAGCGGCTTTTCATTGGCTGAGTTGTGACGGTCTTTCATTGGCTGAGCTTCATGCTGGTCAAGGAGAAGTATTTCTTCTTCCTCTTGGGCTCTGCTATTGATGGAGGGTGTGAGAGTGCCCCCTTTTGGCCTCCAACTCCAATTTAATGAGGGTTCTGTTTATTAATTTCCACAGATGGAACTCCACTGTGAAACCTTGGCTCTAAAATAACTTTTGGTAGTATTAATCTTTCCTTTTGTTTTTTTGTTTTATGTTTCATTAACTTTCATCTTTTATTATCTTTATTATCTTTATGCTTCTTTTGATTTCTGTATTATATTCTTCAAAAATTTTAGGATGAATTTATTGATGACTTTTAAAATTATAAATTTTTAAAACAGTTTTACATTTTTCTATTTGGCTGTGGTAAGAAGTTTTAGTAGACGTTTTGGAGTGGGGTGTCTATGAAACACACATTTCTCCCTTTTGCCCATTTAACCTCATCAGGTAATCCTAATTAATGTAACTAAACTATGGATCAAATTCACTTACCTGGGATTGGTTTCTAGCTGGGCATGTGACCAAATTCTGGGCAGTGAGACAGACGTGAAAGGATGTCTATTGAGGGACTTTGAGGAATGGTTTATTTGTTCTTATAAAGAGACGTGCTGAAAGACATGGTTTGCTCATCCAATAGATGCTGGCATATTTGAATACAATACCTGGAAATGAAGCAGACCTCTTGCAAATATGAGGGAGAGAGGACTGAGAACAAATCCAACAAACTGAGGATGGCATGGATCAATTGGAAGAAACACCGGGCCCTGATGATGTATTTGAACAGCTGAAATAACCCTTGAAACAACCCATCTCAGGATTCCTTGTTATAGGAGGTTATTATGACAGCAACTTGACTCTGAACCCTCTGATATTGTTATCCAAATAACCCTAACCAACATGGAAATGCTTATTTGCCTTTTCTTTATTTTCTAGACTGTTTATAATTTGTTTTGACTTTCCTTTGACCTTAAAAATTATTCAGACAATCCTTAATTTGTAAGAAATTAATATTTGAAGGATATTTGTACACTAAAAATAACATTGGATTATGGTAATTTTTTAAAATATTTTGTTTATTTATGGACAGGATGTGAATGATTACTGTAAATATGTCCTGAATATAAGAAAAAGTGACTTTTCTCTTTTGTAGGATGCAATGATGTACATATTGTATATCTGTGTATACCCACCCATAAAATCTACTTTATTGACTGTATTATTCTATGCCTCTGTGCCCTGACTTATTTCTTGTCTATTATATCTGTGCAGTTCTTGAATGTGGTATAATAAAATCTTCTCCCATAATTGCATTTTTATCAAGGTCATTGTGCATTTCTAATATTTTGCTTTATATATTTAGCGGCTATCTTCCTGGTGCATGCAACTTTATGACTTTTATATCTTCTTCATAAATTGTTCCTTTTATCTTCGCGTAAAGTCCTTCGGCATCCTCTTCAGTACTGTTAACCTTACATCTCACTTTCTCTGGTATTAAGTCAAATACTCCTGCTTTGTTTTGTTTGCATTTGCCTCATATCTTTTTTCCATCTCTTGGTTTTCAAACTTTTTTACTTCTTTGTTTACAGTATTCTTGCAAGCAATATCTGGCCAAATGTTTACATTGTATTCAGTCTGAGAGTTCTGCCCACTTGCAGGTAGTATGGAAACTGATACCACGCTATTTGATGTTTACCACTACTTTACTTTACAATGTCCTCATTTTATCTTTTCTCATTTTAACTTATTGGATTTAGTTACTATGCATTCTACTCTTTGCCTTTTTAAGTCACAAATTTGACTGATTTGTTGACTTTCCATTGCTATAGTTGCTTTCCTTGCATTACTAAGCATACTCATTTATCTATTATTACATATAACGTGCATATGTGCTGTATACATAACATACAATAAACTTATTTTTTTCTAAGATTGGCACCTGAGCTAACAACTGTTGGCAATCTTTTCTTTTTTTCCTGCTTTTTCTCCACTAAACACCCCCCTACCCCAGTGCATAGTTGTATATTTTAGTTGTGGGTCCTTCTACTTGTGGCATGTGGGATGCCGCCTCAGCATGGCCTGATGAGCGGTGCCATGTCCCCAACCATGATTCGAACTGGAGAAACCCTGGGCTGCCGAAGCAGAGAGTGCAACACCAACCACTCGGCCATGGGGCTGGCCCCTAAAATGCTTCTTATTTTTCCCTATCAAGACTTTCATTTCCTACAGGAAAGTTTAGAATGCTTTTATTTTCCCCCCCTTCTTGATATTTTACGCTTCTGTGTTTTGCTGATATATTTCAGTACTTTTATATAACTATATTATTACTATATTTTTCCCTTCCAAAATGTCTTTTCTATTTCACAAATCCATATTTAGTAATCATATTGTATATAATAATCTCTCATAATCAGTGTAGCTTTAACTATCCTTATTGCAAAGCTCTGTATCTATGATTTCCCGCTCATCTAATTCTTCCCCTACATTGAGATTTCAGTTCCAATTCATTTGGTGTTTAATGTTCTTCCTCAGGTCATTTCTTCTTAGCGGCACTTGATTCATGCATTCTCTGATTTTTTGCGTATTCACAACTAACTCTTCTTGATCCAATAGGTGAATGATACCTTGGCTGGGAATAGGACTCCAAGTTCAAAGTCCTTCTAATTTAGAGCAAAAATGAGTTTTCCATTATCATCTAAGTATCAGCAAACTTTTTATGTAAAGACCCAGATGATGAAGAGTTTGGGCTTTGCAGACTGGTCTCTGTCTCTGCTGCTCAGCTCTGCAGTTGTAGCACAGAAACAGTCACAGACAATACGGAAATGAACAGATGTTCTGCGATCCAAGAAAATTTTCCAAAAACAGGCAGCAGCAGGATTCAGCCCATGGGCCATTGTTCACCAACCCCTGTGTTAATGTCTAGTCCAATATCAGCCGGATGCTTTTACCTTTGTAAGTATTTTCTTCTTTAAAAGAAAAAAGAGAGTTTGTAAATCTTCTCTCCATTATTTGATTTAGAATATTGATAAGTTATGCTAGGGTATCTGTATTTCTTTACTGCTGCTTTGAAATTAAGTGATATTTCAAACTGCACACAAATTTTTTTCCATTTAGGAAAACTATTTTCTATTATTTAGATAAGCATTGTCTGTTTTTTTTTTTTCTTCAATACTAGAAACCCCAATTATTGCCATTTTAGGACTTCTGAATATCTGCCCTCCACATATTTCTTCTTTTCCTTGTGCTTCCCATTATTTTTTATTTTTTTCCAGAATTTTCTTCCACTAGATCTTCTAAACCACCCATTCATGTCTCATATCAGTTATCTACTGTCGATTTAATGCTGTATAATAAACAAAATCAATCACAAAAGCTCAGTGGCATACAATACACACAGACACACACATACACTTCTATTTAGCTCATGCGTCTGCAGCTCAGCAATTTAGGTAGGGCTCAGTTGGGTAGTTTCTCTGGTTTCATTTCTGTATGTCTGGTGGTCAACTCTGACTTTGCTGATCTAGGATGACCCTGGCCACAATGACTGAGCTGACTCAGCTCTGCTTCACCTGCTGCATTTTCCAGCAGGGCATGTGCTCATAGTGAAGACAGAGGGAAAAGAGTGCAAATGAAGACACCTAGGCTTCTCGAGATTTCGACTCAGACCTGGCACACCATCGCTTCTGCCTCATTCAAATGACCGCTAAAAATCCCAGTGTGGATTCTAGGGCTGAGCAAATAGAAGCCTCTTCTTTACTAAGAGGGAGAAACTCATGTGGCAAATTTCATGAATACAGGAAAAGAAGAAGAATTGGAAGCATTGATATAATCAATCAACCACAGATCTCAACACTGATAATTCTTTACTTCAATTAATCCACTGAATATTTTTACTGTAAACCACCACCCCCTCTCCTAGAAGACTTTTAATTTGGTTGTTTGTTTAATTGTTTAATTTCCTAACTGATTCTTCATTAATACTTTATTTTTACATTTTGGAGTTCAAGAAAATGCCCATCTCTTATAGCAGTTCTGTTTTCTTTTAAGTGGTCTGTTCTGAATGCTGTAATGGTTTTTCTCTCCAGTTCCTGGTTCTTTGTTTTCCCCAGTCAAAGTTTTCTCCACATTTTGGAGCCAGTGGCTGAAGAAGAAATCCCATGAGTGGTGGGGGGAGATTCAGTCATCTCGGCCTCTGTTGAGAAGTGATTTACCGGATTACAATTTGCTATCTCCTTGTCACCACACAAAATACCAAGCATCTTTTCAGGGGCCGTAGTTTTACATGGACTAAATTCTCTCCAGGAATCAAAGAGTTATATGCCTGATCAGGAGTCTTTATTGCAGATTCCTACATGGCATGTTGTGACTGTTCAGATCCTGGCAGAGCTGAAAGCCGGCTTTCACTCCTGGACTGGGGTTGCTTCCAGTAGTTATCTAGGTACTTGAGGTGGGTGGTAGTTTTATTGTTGTTAGGAAGGGAGAGCAGCAGAGATGAATGTTCTGGTCTATCTTCCAGAGTCTCCTGAATCATGGCACTTAACCGCTAGATAATACCTATTCTTCTTCGTAACATCGATTAGTGAATTTGGTTCTGGAGGAGGGAACTCAACCAGGCACCCCAGGAAATGCCCAGTCACAAGAAACCCATGTCCTTGGAAGTACCCACCCATGGGTTATCACTGTCCTTAACTGGTAATTAGAACGCTGGTTAATAGCTCTCTCTACCAATTAAGGCCAATGATAACCCATGAATGAGTCCATTCAGTAGTTGCCCAGACCTAATATACCAATAACACATTGTTTTATAAAATGAGAATTATTACCTGGAGGAATTTTATTCCAACAGTGTCCTAAGTATGCTCACCACACATATTTTGTCATGCAAACAATATCTCCACATATCAGTACTTCTCAGCCACAACCTCTTGCTATTTCTCCAATATAAGAATACCCCTTTAGTTTGACTTCCTGGTTACAAAGAGACCATTAGCTCTTTGTGGAGGAGAAAACACAGGAAGTTTGACTGTAGGTTCTTTGGTCCTTCACCATAACAGCTACTATCACAACTACTACTGGCCAACTTTTGATTGTATCATCTCTTCACGTCTGCCAGTTTTCTAATGATAACGCCACTCTCTGACAAAAGACAATCTTCATTCAATCTGTCAGCTTCCATCTTTTACTAGAAATGGAGGAAGAAAATCTCGATGCCTTATATCCACATTTGGTATGCTCATCTTATGCTTAAGGCAGGGTACAAGCAGAGAGAGAGGCTGGACCTTGGGCACATACCTTTATTAGGGTCTGTATGTAGAGTACTTTGGGGTTCCCATGCTGAAGGTGGATTGGTCAATTCAAACCAGATAGTGAGGTTTTGGTAAGCTCCACAGGGATCCTATCTAAGGGGTACCGAAGACCCTGGGAGGTGAAGGAGACTTTTGATCAAAAGGGCTATTGGGGAAGTCATATCAGGAACTTACATTTACTTGTGACTCTGCAGTCTGTTATCCAGGGCAGGTGCTTCCAAGAGGGGGCTGGCGTCAATTAAAGGCCCACAACAGCCCATTTGGCAAAATAAAAATGGTTGCTGAGGAAGCAATATCATGGAGTAGCTTAGCTAAACTCTCAATAAAGCACAAATTTTTTTTTCTACAATCTCCCCATTTTAACCAAAAACGTTTTTTTTTAAAGTTATTCTTGATCACAAAATAAGACTGTTCTTATCAGATTTGGTCTGATTATTTACGTCAGTGCAGCAAGAGTGTTAATTTGCCATACTAACTTTCTTAGATTTGCTTTGCTGAAAATTTTCATAAAAAATACCAGATTGAACTTTTAAGAGCCGCTTGAGACTAGGAAACCAAGCCAAGTATCTGCCACTGAAATCTAGTGGTAAATTTGGTAAAATTTGGTAAAAATTTGGGTAAATTTCTCTTTTCTCAAGATCCTCAATATTCTAAGTTTCCTATTCCTGCCAGGAAGGATCCCTCCTTACTCACCTGTAGGCTGGGGACCCTGTAAGCCAGGCAACAGGTCAATTTTCTTTTTACTATTTACTATTCCTATTAGCTTTGCAAGTAAATCTTGGTTCCTTAAAAGTATCTGTCATATCTGATTAAATTAGAATATTTCTCATATATGGCATCCCTGGCAAAGCCTTGGTTGTATATTTCCAATTAGATCCTAGGAAAAAGGAGGAAAGATACTTATCCAACCTATGCAAAAATCTACATTGCCATGAAAATAAAAATATTTAGTAAGAGTTTCCAAATTCTGGATGAGTCAAACAGGGAGAATAAGATATCATTTATAAATGCTTCATTTCAGTTCACAAAGCAGAGTCTACTAAATTGTAATGAGTTTTAGATAGCTTAAGAAAAAAGAGAAAGGGCTTCCTTATTATCCAGAAAATAGAACATTGGAACAGTATCATCAATTTTCTAAACAAAACTGCTATTATCCCTCATCAGTTCATTTAGTTCTATGTATTTAATTTTTGTTCTCTCTCTTCACGGGTCAGCAATCCCATGAACTCATCTACTCCTCCGCTAGAGTTCTGGAAATCCTGACTCAGTTCACTGATATAGTCTCAAAGTTGTTCAAGTGATGCCATCAGAAGGATGTATTTAAATGTACTTTTTATAGTCCTTTTCCATGGCACTCGGAGACACCTTCTTTGTTGAAGATAAAGCAACCTGGCCTGTAGCAGATTGCAAAAGCTTCCACAAAAGCATCTGAGTAAAACAAACAAAAAATCTTTAGGTGACAAAAACCTTAAAATGGCTGTGGGTTAACTTATTGCTGTTAATTTTCAAATATGCAAGATCTGATCTGAGTTCATTACAAGAATAATGCAACTGACAAGGGAATTTGTTTCTGTGGAATGCAAAACAAGATAAAGTCAATCCAAAATAAGTTTTAGGCAGATTAATTATACACATATGATTAACCCTATTTCAAAGAAGACAGTGAACATTACATCTAATTCATAAAAATCTGTATGAAATATATATATTACAGAGAAAAGAATCTTAAGATATAACATAAAATAATCCTGACATAATAGACCATCACTGTACCAAGGATATAGGAAGAATATACCTAGAACAGATAAAAATTACTGAGTAAACAAATTCAGTAAGTCTGGAGTGGGTTCTAAACAGCTATACTATCTAGAAAAAACTTTACTTCACACAACACTTCACTTCTGACACTAGATGTGTGGGTTTTCTACACATCAAGCAATTCACCTGGGCGTCATACCATTCAATTCAATTCTGACACTCTCTACATGGAGTTAGTGTCAGATTCCACATGTTAAGGGCTCAGTCCCACAACCCTCCTCCCACTTCAGACGCCAATCACAAGTCCCAGGTTATCACCTATACTTCTGACTGATTGGATATGAATCAGAGTTTCTATGACCCTCACCTTGGGTTTGATAATATGCTAGAATGACTCAAAGAACTCAGGGAAATACTCTCTTATGTTAACTGGTTTATTCTAGGTGATATAATAAAGGATACAGATGAACAGTCAGATGAAGAGGTGTATGGGGTAAAGTATGGGGAAAGGTCATGGAGCTCCCATTATCTCTCCAAATGTATCATCCTCTCAGCACCTCCATGTATTCAGCAACCTGCAAGTTCCCTAAATTCCATAATTTGGAGAGTTTTATGCACGCTTCATCTTGTAGGCATGATTGATTATTAACTTCATTTCCAGCCCTCTCCTCTCTCCAGACAATGGAGGTGTATGGCTGAAAGCTCCAAGCTTTTAACCATGGCTTGGTTTTTCTAGTGACCAGCCCCTATCCAGGAGCTCCCCAAGAGTTGCCTCATTAGAACAACAGATGTTCCTCTCACCCAGGAAATTCCAAGGGATTTAGGAACTCTGTGTCAGACACTCCTATTACTCAGGAAATTACATGGTTTTAGGAGCTCTATGTCAGGAACTGGGGTCAAAGACCAGTAAATGTATTTCTTATTATGTCTCAATAACATTAATAAAACTCATAGGTAAGTGATATAAATTCCCAATTGAAAAGCACTGCCCCGGAATATATTAGATTCAGATTAAAGAAATAAAGATGCAACCAACTTGACATTTTAAAAAGCACTGAAATTAGGACTAATAACCTGTAACATTTTCGTCTAATATCATGCAAAGCTGCAGCAGGATTCTGATAAATAGAAACATGTCAAGGAGAGCCAAAGCACTGACAATTCTTTAGGAACTTCCCTTAGAGCATGCAACTGCTGAAATATTTCTATTAAAAACATTTTACCATTACAAATTTGACCTAGGGAAGGCTAAGCGTTTCTTCTGATATGTTAACTCTTCCCATGTAACTCATCAATATTAACATATCAAGTAAACCTAATTATTTCTAGTGCCTGTGTTTTTACAAAGCGAAAGAACACATCTTTATGATTTTCCAGGTGTTCTTTGGAAAATCTAAAAGACGTTTCTAGGAGCAAAAGACATCCTGAAAGTTTTATTTTATTCTATTTTACATTTAGGATTCCATTTTTTGGAAGGCAAAAATCAAAATTGTCAGATTTTAACACCTCAGACAGGAATCAGATCATGGATACCTGAGAAACAATGGTTGACTCATTTCAAAGTGACAACGAAATATTAAAATATAAACACAGAAGATAACAATGCAAAGAACCTTAGCTTTTTAAGTGAGAAAATTGTTTTCTTAAATAATCAGAGATACAGGAAAGTCAACAAAAACCATAGAAGATTACTCTAGTAAGACATTAAATCTTTGTTATTATGGGGCTGCCCCGTGGCTGAATGGTTAAAGTTCCGTGCACTCTGATTCAGCAGCCTGGGGTTCACGGGTTGGAATCCCAGGTGTGGACCTACTCCACTCATCAGCCATGCTATGAAGGTATTCTACACACAAAGTAGAGGAAGATTGGCACAGATGTTAGCTCAGGGTTAATTTACCCCAAGCAAAAAAAAAAGGAAATCTTTGTTATCTAGGCGGATTATACACAAAGCCAAAAAAAAAAAAATAACTCTTTTCATATTATGGATGGAAGCAATAATCAACAGTAAACAAGAAAACAAGCCCATCAAAATTGAGCACACTTTGCTACGATTCTAACACGTCATAGAATTTCAAACTCAGTATTACAAACCACAGCAAATAAAATTCACTTAAAAATGTTGTACTTCATTATGCTCTTTCATATTCTGAAACAAACAGACACTTTATCTTAGAATCAATTTCAGGGTGTCTGTAAGATGAAACCTAATGTCATATTACTACTAAATTGTTAATATGCAACACATTCATCTGGGTTATCTTCAAGTGAACCAGTACATAAATATTTATGATTTCTATTTCAATTTCTATTATGATACATATCAATAACTATAACCCATACAAAGGTCTTCGAGTCTTCAATAATGTTAAAGAGCGTAAAGAGGTTTGGAGATTAAAAACAACAACAACAAAAACAAAACAAATCAATCCACTTCTTTAAGATAAAACTATTCTTTCTTTGAAACATAGACATACATACACAATTGCTTTTCTCTGAAACTATAGCTCCTAAGCAGAAACTTTTAACCAAAGTACTTCATTTTCACAGAGAAAACTATGGCCAACCATAAATGTTACATACCAGCATCCTGGCAGTGCAGCAGAGTTCATGGATACACATGTCGCAACTTTCTACAGCCACACTGTTTACAATGTCTCAGAGTAGCAAAAATGAACATGTTCATGAAGAGACTCAGAGATATAGTCTCACTATGTTATATGAAAATAAGACGTAAAGCCCACAAACTTTAAGCTATTGCTTAGTATTCAATGTTTCAGTATTCCATCTTAGTTAAAAATGATCTAGATATTTAACGAATATCTATTAATTAACTTAAATTAATATCAGTGTAAGGTTTTAAGGTATCTAAACACCTTGGAAATTATCTTCAAGCTGACATGTTAAAAACATAACTACTATAGAACAAAAATTGTATCAGAATAATCAATCAATTTGGTCAAACAAACAAATTTTTCATAATCTTAAATATTAAGTAGAAGTAACATTAACTGATTTGATTAGTAAGCTGGCATAAGTTTAGGAGGAATATACTCAATGAATAAAAATATAAGGTTGCATTATACTTAGTGATAAATCAGAAAAATATAGCTGTTTTTATTAAAATAGTCTCATTTGCAAAGATTTACCTAAATTATGTGCATTTAAATTCTTAATTCATTTCCAAGTTAATTTTCATATGAATGCTTTAAAAATCTAACACATTAAAAGTATTAGAAGGTCAATTTCCTTATTTTGGGGGTAACTTTAAGAGTATTCAATTTACATAAGTGCTTATTTATCTCTTTAAGCCAATCAGAACAGAATTCGTTTCAGAAACTGTGTAATTTTAATAGTTAATTAATACCATCCAGAAGTAGGAAAATATTACATACACAAAGGCCTTTCGGAATTACAGACACACAGACACAAACAGAGAAAACTTATAATGTTTAATTCTAAAATTTTAGTCATGGATCAAGAATAAACACAAATTACAGAATTCATCAGTCTGTAGCAAAGAGGTATAGTCTTCCAAGTGGGTAAGAATTCTTTAATTGATTAGATCTCAAAATAGACAAAGAGAAAAGGTTAATATATTCTCTGACATCTTTTACCCAGAGAAAAGATCTTTATGAACTATTAACCCATTTACAGAGATCATCAAGTGGTCAGACCATAAAACTCTGTGGGGAATAACTTATCAGCTGTAAGCAAACTAAATACAAACCAAAACAAAACTAGTATAGAGCAAAATTAAAATTAGAAAACAGAGGGTAAATTTCTATTGCTGCTTTGAGTTTGTCTTGGGGAACCAAGAAAAATGCACTTGGGCTTAAAGAATCCATGAGTTGAACTTTGCTGGCAACAAAGTTTATCTTGCTGTGGTAAATAAAACCAATGGACATCTCAGTGGAAAACTTCCCCAAACTATTAAATGATAATTTTTAGGAAAAGGTAAAATCATGACTCTATCTTAATCAAATATTTACAGAAGGCAAAGTCTGGGTAACCATGTATTCAGTATTTTAGACCATTTTAGACATAATAGGAAGTGTAATGGGATTGAGTGCTTGCTCCTAACTGTGCTGGAGAAAGTGGGGGAAAGAAGAGAATGAGCTCAGGGCTTCAAATTCCTGTTCAAGTTCCCCATAAATGACTTGAAAACTTCTATATTTGTCAGAACAAACAACAGCAACAACAAAAAACCCGAAAAACAAATCCTGATCTCCTGTAGCTGCATGGTTGAAATTTCTGAAAATCAAACCCAGAGTCTCATACTATGAGTGGTTGAATAACAACTCAAATTGAATCTCCAACTTATCAGGATGTCTTCTGTTAAAGTGAGGGAATCATTGGGAAAGAACAAACTCTTGATCATTAGAACGGGGACATATGGGCAGATCCCAGTAAGGCTGGGAACATTGAACCCCTTAATTCTGCCAAGTCCTCTCCACGCATAGATGTAGTCTTCTCTCCCTGCCTGAGGAGGTTAGCCCTCCTTTGCCTGAAGAACCTATAATAGCCCTCCCTGAAATAGTTGCCTTCTGAGACACTGCTGATTTCCCTTAAAGCCTACCCTTGCCCTCTCTCTTTGCTTCTAGATCTATATCTAGACTCAAGTCCCATAGGCCCCAAAGGTTGAGTTACAAAATGTGGCCCACAATAAAGTCACCAAATGCCAAAAGAACTGCATGATTGTTCCAATTTATACAGACAGAAGTTTGGGGAATATGTGTAGGAATGGATATTAAGGGTGTGGGCTAATGGTGGAAGGAACACAAAGTTGGATCAGATTGAATTTATTGATTCAAGAAGAGATTCTGGATTAGAAGTTTTAGCTCAATAGGCCTATGACTCTAACGGTTTGGCTGGCTAAAACATGGACCTGAAGGTGGCTTACACTATCTAAATCTCAAATGCCAGAATGTCTTCCTTATGCTATATAGGAAGGCATCCAAAGGCCTAGAGAGATTGGAATATTAAAATAGATCGATCATAAGACCTGCCTATCTACCCTGGAAAGGTCCAGAAGACACAACTTTTATCACTGTGAGAAATAAATTTGTGGAGGGAGCCCCACATCCTTGAAGATCTCTGTGAATGTTCTTCTCTGTAGGTCAGAAATTACAGTGGGACAGCTACTATCTAACTGGGGTCTCTAAATAGAATGGGGATAATTGGATCCCAGGGGGGAGGGGGCCTGGTGGTGGCACATAGTTGTCAAAGACACGGTAGATGTGGTTACTGTAATGGACTGGAAAATCAAAGTAGGAGTCAGAATAGTCTGAATTGCAGAAACCTATGGCATTGGCTAGTTGATCATGGTGTTCCTAGAAAAGAAATAGATGGGCAATTTATTCCTATCTGATCTATATAAGAGTAAAGGGTCAAGGTCTAGGTCTGAACTCATAATTTAAATCACCAAAGCAGAGAGTCCCTGCTCCTCAATCGATTTTCAAACTTGAGCCAGTTTACACAACTGAAACCTTTAGAAGGAAGGAGACAGCAGGTCCCCTTAAGGAAGGACCTTGCTACACTGACAAAAATTTTATACTGTTAATCTTACTCTCATCTTTCCTCAATGGGCTTTACAGCCATTTACTGAGGTGATTGTGTTTTGGGGAAAGGGAAATAATTGGACTATCCAGGAATCATAAAACATTGACTCCGAACTGATACCAGTTCCTGGTGGCCCAAAATATCACTGTGGTCCATCAGTCAGAGTAGGCTGCTGGAGGTCAGGTAATCAAGAGAAGTTTAGCCCGGGTCCATCTCACAGTGGGACCATTGGTCCCCAAATGTATCTTCTTTTTGGATATATTGGAATTGGATAATTGGAATAATTCGGATATATTGGAAGTGGATAATTGGAATATATATACTCAACAACTGGCAGAATTCTCCACATAGATTCCTTGACCTGTGGAGTGAGAGCTAATATGATAAGAAAGACATGCCTCTACCTGCAAAAAAGACATACATCATCTAGTGGGACTTTTTTGATTTTTGTGAGGAAACTTTGGATTTTGGGGCATGCTACACTGGTCCATTTACTGAGTGACTTGAAAAATTGCAAATTCTGAATATGCTCACAACAAAAGAAGGCTCTACAAGTCCAGGCCACTATAAAAATGGCTCTGATATTTGTGCCATATCATCCAGCAGATCCAATGGTGCTTGCTCTGCCAGTGGCAGATAGGGATGCTCTTTGGGGCCTTTGCAGAGCCCTAGAGATAAATTTCACCTCAAAATTCTAGTGTCTCTGGGAGATAACTATTCTCCTTTTGAGAAATAGCTTTTGACTTACTCTTAGGGCTTAGTAGAGACTGCACACTTAACCATGGACCACCAAGTTACTATGTGACCTGAGCTGCCCATGATGAACTAGGTGTTGTGTGACCCACTAAGCCATAAAGATAGGCACGCACAACAGCACTCCATCATCAAATAGAAATGCTATATATGAATTGAGCTTGAGCAGTAAATTGAAGGCACAAGTAAATTGCATGAGGAAGTGACCCAAATGCCCATGATCTCTCCTCCTGTTACATTACTTTTTTTCTCCCAGCCCACACCTATGACAACATGGGGAGTTCCCTATGACCAGCTGAATGAGAAATAGAAAACTGGATGCTGGTTCATAGATGGGTCTGCATGATATTCAGGCACCACTCAAAAGTGGACAGCTACCTCACTACAGCCACTTTCTGGGACATCCCTGAAGGACGTTGGTGAAGGAAGATCTTGCCAGTTGACAGATCTCTGAACAGTGTACCTGGTGGTTTATTTTTCCTAGAAGAAGAATTGACCAGAGATATGAGTCTATAGCAATACATGGGCTGTGGCCAATGATTTGGTTGAATGGAGAGGGACTTGAAACAAACACAATTGAGGTCCTATTTCCAAATGAAGGAATGCTTCTGGGAGACACAACATGATTCCATTGAATTGGCAGTTAAGACTTCAAGCAACTTTGGACTCCCCTTGCCTCTGAATCAACAGGCAAAGACCGGGGCTACTGTACTGGCTGAGGTGATTGATCCTGATTACCAAGGGTAATTTGTTCTCTACTATAAACCAGAGGAAAGAAAGAGTATGTCTGGAATACAACAGGTTCCTTAAAGCATCTCTTAGTACTACAGTGTCCTGTGATTGAAGTCAATAGAAAATGACAACAACCCAATTCAGGCAAGACTGCTAATGGCCCATACCTTTCATGAACAAAGGTTTGGTTCACAAGGAACCACCACCAGCTGAGGTGCCTTATGAGTGCAAAGGGAATATAGATTTGGTAGTGGAAAAAAATAGTTAAAAATACCAGTTAAGACCACATGACTGGTTGCAGAAGTGAGAACTGTAAGAGTTATGAGTATACCTTCCTCATTTTGTTAGGAATACATTTGTATATATAATATATACATTGTATATATTTG
This sequence comes from Equus przewalskii, assembly GCF_037783145.1. Taxonomy (NCBI): domain Eukaryota; kingdom Metazoa; phylum Chordata; class Mammalia; order Perissodactyla; family Equidae; genus Equus; species Equus przewalskii. Next base: position 65,194,607 of record NC_091837.1, read on the forward strand.
TATTTGTACATTGTATATATGTTAGGAATACAGAATTGTATATATGTTAGCAAAAGATTTTTGTGTTCTCTCTTATGCCTTTATCAGCTAACATAAGATGTTTCAATAATAGTTAACTTTATAATACAGTGTTTAAGATACAGGATATTGAGAACAAGAGTGAGCACTACCCAAGGACTTTTCATCCTCTTCGGGGGAAAGACTTAGCATGTTTTGGTTGTATGTATGAGTATCGTTGTATCATGTTATGTGAAAGGATGAATTTGTTATTGTCTTTATTTGGTGATTAAGTATAGCTTAAGGAGATGTGTATGGGTGCCAACTTGTAGACTTTGATGTTTAGTTTTATGTGCCAACTTGGTTAGGCTACAAGCCCCAGTTATTTGATTGAACACTAATCCAGGTGCTGTGGTAATGTATTTTGTATATATGATTAAAGTCCATTATAAATTGACTTTTCAGTCGAGGAGATTGTGCTAGATAATCTAATGGGTCTAATTCAATCAGTTGAAAGGCCTTAAGAGAAGAGCAGAGGCTTCCCTGAAGAAGAAGAAGAAATTCAGCCTATGGACAGAAGCTTCAGCTTATAACCAAGTGTCCCAGCCTTCATTCCTGAGGCCCTGCTCTATGAATTTTAGATTTTCCTGACCAATTCTTTGCAATAAACTCCTTAATATGTATCTCCTACTGGCTCTGTTTCTCTTGTTAAACCCTGACAGATACAACACTGTATTTTTAACTTGCATTAAAATATTTCCTTGGGCTGCATTGATGGTTGGCAATGACTATACATTCTCTTTTCTGTGTTTTTATTTTAGTGAGAAAATCCTGGAGATACAAGGCCTTAACCCAAAGAGTTGGGACTTTTTGCTTCTGGGAAAACATTTGGGTACACATCACATTTTGACAGTAGTCTTTCCATTATTACACAGGAGCAAATTTACTACAACTAAAAGAAGGAAAAGATTTTTCCTTTTTAATTTTGTTTGTTTTATGTATTTATTTTGTTTGTATGTTTATGGCTAGACTATTTGTCTAATTCCTTGCTCTGAGTGTTTCCATTGGAGTGTTCCTATATTTCTTCAGATTCCTGGAAGTCTATTCCATTAGTAGTCCCAGAGGAGTACACCCACTATATTTGTTCACTAGGTACTGGTTTCTTTCAAGATATCACATAAAGATGACTAAAATGGACAAGCCTAGAAACATTTGATTAGTAATTTCCTCTCTGTCTAAGATTGGCTAGTGTGAAAACAAAGTCCATTGTCCATTCTGTATTTAAAATGTTGAGATTCTGCTATGGTAGTAAGAATAGTACCCCCACTTCAATTGTCCACATTCTAAGTGCCAGAACCTGTGACGATGTTACATTACATGACAAAGAGAAATTAAGTTTGTAGATGGAATTAAGATTACTAATCAGCTGACCTTAAAATAGAGAGATTATTTTGGATTATCCAGATTCAAACAATGTCATCACAAGAATCCTTAAAAGTAGAAGGAAGTAGAAGAGACGTTCAGAGTGATATGGTGTTAGAAGACCCCACCATTGCTGACTTTGGAGATGGAGGAAAGGCGCAATGAGCCAAGGAAGGTGGGGACTTCTAGGATGGAAAAGGCAAATAAAGAGTTTCTCCTTAAAGTCTCCAGAAAGGAGCACAGCCCTGCCGATATCTTGAATTTAACCCACTGAGATCTGTGTTAAACTTCTGGCTTCTAAAACTATAGGATGATACATTTATGTTGTTTTAAACCACTATATCGGTGGTAATTTGCTAGAGTAGCAACAGAAAATTAATGCACTGCTCATTTAGAAGTTATCATACAGCTTTCTCTGTTTTGTTTGTATATATATATGTATGTCGTATATTACCACTGGGTTGGAAACAATTTGAGAATAGACATCGTATTTCATTCTGTTTTGTGTAAACCAAGGTCTAGCACTCTACCTGTTATGTAGTAGATAATCAATAACTGTCTTCTGCCTTCAGCTGCAAAGCAGAATGGAGAGTTCAGTATTTTCATCTTCAAGATCTAGGCTGCCAAATTTGCTTATGGATATTCTTTATTATATGGTAGATGATTCCATCTTCTTTTCTTCCCCCTTCTTTTCTCTCTCTTTTGTAACTCCATTTTGCAATACATTTGGATTTCCTCTGTATTTTCTATTAGGAATATGCTTAGTTAATCACAATATAACAGAGTAATGAAATAATAATCTAATAATACCATCTAACTTTTTTTTTTTTTTTTTTGGTGAGGAAGATTGGCCCTGAGCTAACATCTATTCATCCTCCTTTTTTTTTTCTTTTTCTTCCCAAGGCCCCAGCACATAGTTGTACATTCTCACTGTAAGTCCTTCTAGTTCTTCTATGTGGGATGCTGCCACAGCATGGCTTGATGAGCGGTGTGTAGGTCCACACCCAGGATCTGAACTGGCGAACCCCAGGCTACCAAGGCAGAGCATATGAACTTAATCACTTGGCCATGGGTCTGGGCCCCCATATAACATTTTTAAACATTTACTATGTCTGGTTGTTTTTGGTGAATTAATTCATTTAATCTTTTTCCAAGTGACTTAGTGTTTAGTTTCTTTAAAGTCTTCTAACTGACTTGACTCCTTCATTAATTCGTCCATTTGTTCCACATCCTTTGAATACTAATTTTGTGGCAGGCACTGTCCTCAATTTGGAGAGCATAGCACTTGACACAGTGCTCAGTGCGTGATCCCTGCTCCATCCTACACTTCTGAACTCATTTCTTGTACTATCTGCCACAAAGCCTCTGATCCACATATTCTTTTTGTTTTTGTTTCTTTGAGTAGACAGAGTTCAAGGCTGCTTAAACTATTCTTTACTTAATACGAGTTTACATCATGGTTGGAATATTCTGAAGTATATTCTTTAATTAGGTAATAAGCATGTCACTGTATCGTTAAAAGAAGGAGCTCTGCCTGTATAGAATGATGGTTTTTAATTATAATCAGAATTGCCTGCCAAGCACTAATCAATACAGTCCTTGAATATATAAAAAGCTGAAGGGAACAGCAGAGAATCTTCAGGAGAGTGAGTGAGGGAAATAATCATTAGATGTTATTAAATCGATGACCATGGGAAGCTCATTCTTTGTATAATAGCCAATGTTTCAAATATATTGATTCACTTTTGTAACAATTATATTAGATGCAGGAGCAGGGGCAAATCCAGGAATAAAGAAACAACAAGTCTCAGGCATCTCTTCATGCCTCAAAAGATGCGTAAGTACCAAATGCTCACACTTGGATGGGCAATCTGTTCTCCAAGTGGCTGGAGAGAGGGTTGTGCTTTGATATACCCTTCCTTATGTGTTTTGTTTAATCATTCATGGCAAGATATCTGATGTTAATGTTTCTTTTGCTTACTTTCAACTCTTTACATTAATATTAGCTGTATCACAGATCCTTTCCCTTTGGATGCTTGGCCTCTTTAGACAGACTCGCTGCAGAAGCCATTCTTCTTACATTATTTATTAAAGCGTGATAAGGTGAAGTAATTACATTATCAGATCTCTCTGTCGTATTTGAGCAATAAGGCACCATAATAATAGTATAAGACATCTTGGAAGGAGGGTATAATTACCACAAGGCAATCACACTCCTGGGGATTATAAGAGCTTGGATACATGTCTTCCCTTATAATGCCCTAAGGATGTGATTATCTCAAGAAGAGAGGGAGAGAAAACCCAATGAATAATGTTGTATTCTGCTCTACAAAATTTATAGGAAAGGGCAAAAGTGTATTTCATATGAGGATGTGATGTGGCAGTTTAGAATATTTGAACAGCAGTTCCAAATGAGGTGAGCTACTCACAGAAGTTAGCCTGTCTCTTCAGAACACAAGTAGGTCACGCTCAGTCATTTTGTAAAACCAGATTGGGCTCAGAAATGCATTAGAATTTTAGCATGCTTTAAGTGTTGAGAAAGCGGTCTGATGGAGCTACTCATTTCTAGCTGGCTCAGTGCATTGAGCTTTCCATTCTCTGGCTCGCTGCTAAGTTGGTAGTCAGGCTGCTGTCGACGTTTGTTGCCTGGTGGCACCAAAATGGAAAACAGAAAGGTGCTTTTAAATTCTCCCGTCATATCTGAGGAACCCATGCTTTAGTTGTAGTTAATTTGAATTTCCAGGCTGAAAGAAAAGTAAAGAATGAATAAAGCAAATGTTAACCAGCCTGGGGTCACATCTTCATCTTGAATGCTTTTAGGAGAACTTGGCCAAGTCTTTCATGACTAAACCAACTCAAGAATTTTCTATCTATGGAGAATTGAAAATAAAAATTTCTACAAACTCATATTAAGGCAGTTTCCCAAAGAACATTCTTCAGAGATTCAGGACAGAATAACAAGTCCTAAGATGAATTATTGGAATTAACTTTTAAATCTTATTACAAAATTATTTCAATCAGCAAAAGACAGAACCTTTGGTAACAAAAATATTTAGATAAAAATGGAGAATTCTGTTCATCACACAGATTTTCAATCAAAGAATCCAAAACATCTGGAAGACAGAAACATCTAGCTGTTGACTGATGATTTCATTCTGGAGACATATTCTGTGACACCAAAACATGTAGCAAGAAGGTAAATATTTTAGTGCACTATTTTTGTTTGGAATAATTTACAAAATTTCAATGTCTAGAGTCAGACAAAAATTCAGTAGCTTTATTAAATTGAATTATTTTAGTGTCACGCAGATTCAGACATCATGTGGATTTGGCATCATGTAATATCCATCAGGATCATACTTATCTATTATGTATAAAGCATGGGCTTGGTGAGCAGTGAGAAAAGTTAAAAAGGAACTGGAGTGCAGGGAAGCACAAATAAGGGAGAGTCATCAAGTCTCTGTGACTGAGGAGTTTCAGATGGGAAGAGATCTCATTTCTGGTGTATTAGGGTCTTGCACTAGGCGCTGAAAACACAGTAGGAAATCAGACATTGCTCTTTCCCTCAAGATCAACATCTTATTTATTTCTCTTATATATTGAGTTCTTACTCCATGCCAGATTCTTTACATGAATAAATTCACTTAATTTTCACAAGAACTCTATGCCATAGGTATTATTTTCTTTGTTTCAAAAATGAAGAAATTGAGAGAGAGTTGAAGAAATGTGCCCAAGTTTGCAAAACTCATAAGTCAGGGATGGGATTTTGAACTGACCTATATGGATCTGGACATCGTATTTTAAGTACATATGCCCCATTCTGCTTCTGGTTGAAGAAAACATATACAAATTAAAAAGGGAACTAAAATGTTTTAGGTGTGTGATATACATATGGAGAAGACACAATGGGGATATCTATGCTCAATTTTATAGAGAGAGAAAGGAGAATCAGACTTTATAAAGGAGAGAATTATATTTCCTTCTATGACAAATTACAAAATTGGTAGATAAAGAAGAGGAAAATGCATAGTTTGGCTTCAGTGCAATATTTTATTTAATATAGTTTAATGGTATCATCACACAAGTACACACAGTTATATGTCATGATCCTAAGCCTCTACTTCCTGATGAGTGGATGATGCAAAAGCAGAAAGTTCACTGCGCACTACCAGAATCTTCTCCATTGGGGATTACTATGGAAATGGAACTACAAACCAGCTACAATTTTTGAGAATTTACGACAAAGACAACTCTGACAAATGCGTCATAGGTTGCATTACTTGCGCTATATTTTTTAGTTGATGGATTTCTGCACAATAGAGTCAGATGCAAAGGTCAATACATGGTGAAAATTTAACCATGGGCCCCAATATTAGGGATAATAGAAGGTACTTTTCTATTTATGCATTGAATGTAGAATATATGCTGCTGGTATATCCTACTAAACACTGTAAATGAAACTGGGATAAAGGCCCACAAGGGCCTTAAAAATTATTGATCCCTGCATTTTAGAGGAGAAAGAAGAAATGAGGAAAGACTTGGGGTGGAAGATATTTTGAAAGGTGTAGTTATAACCAGGATTACCCTGCTGCAATGAGAAAAAGATTTCAAAAACAAGTGGAGTATCAACATTGTCACTTGCTGAAGAAAGGGAAATGATAGTCCAAAATATCTGCTGGTGATTGAGTAGTGACTGACAATGTAGACCAAAACTTCCAGGCTTTTTGTAGTACAGCATCCGGATCATAATACTTAATAGATGCACTGGGGCTGTCTCTCAGGAAAGGCCGGGCTGCCCCATGACAATGGTTTTGTGAAAAATATTGGGAATCAAAATTCACCTGGATTTGACACCCTTGGATTATCGATTAAATAAATGGGTAGCATAAATCTACATCAAATTATTTTTGCGAGCTTAATTTCTGAAAGGAGAATTCTGCGGGATGAACTTGGTGTTCTTTTCTTCCCTTCAGATTCCAGCAGTAGATCTTTTATCATTAGTACATGCTTGTACACGTTCCAGGTACCGTAGGGTAGTCAATAGGCTGTGTTCAGAGCAAAAAACCCTACTTTCTCTTATAAGAGCTTTATGCTCTTATAAGAAAAACAATCATTCAAAAACATATATTAAACATTCATGATATGTAAGACAAAGTGCTAAGTTTTATGAGAAATACAAAGATGCTTATTTCTAAGGTTTATTTCATGTTTGCCCTTACAACGAGGGTGTGGCCATGGGTGGCCTCAGCTTAATACAAGGGATCTTCTATCACATGCCTACCTTGCTTGGGCTTAGCCTCTGCAGTGCTCTGCAGAGCAAAGACCAAAGCTGAGTTTCACACAGTTTAGGTTAGGCAATGCCTCATTCTTTCCGGATTTGTAGTCTTCATCTTTTGAGAGTTCTTAAGAATTTCTTACTTTCTAGCCAGCTCACTGATAAGCAGTTTATCCATAATTTTATTTGTTGTGATAGTCAAGGTGATCCAAGTTAACTAGTTAGCCATGTTATGTTAAACAGAAACCTATGCTAATATTCTTAAATTTCATTGAAATGTTGGTTATTTGGAATTCTCAGGGATAAACACATATTCTTATTTATTTGAAAATCTGTCTGTCTGTCTATCTATCTATCTATCTGTCTATCCATCCATGCATTCCATATTATTCAGCTAGCCATTTATCTCTTTGTTAACCAGAATAATGGAAAAGAAGGGCAAAAGGAAGTCCTAGGTCATTCCAAATTAAAGTTAAAAGAAAACTAACCAAACGTTAGACAAACATTCCTTATATAAATATAGTTAATTAAAGAATATGCAATATTTAAAATATAATAAAGTTTCTAAAGCCGTAATAGAGTTAAATATACCATAAGTACACAAAAATATGGGGACAATAATCAAGGCACACAAATATCATATACATTGCTGGATAAAAATTAGCTAAAAGCATAATACATGTTAAAATAAGCTAAAATTCTCCCACCCTAAATGATAACCTGATAAACATCAAGAGTTGAATACCTAAGTAAACCAAATATTAATGTCTATATAAGGCCCCCTTTTTGTTCTCTGCAACCTCTAGCTGCTCAGTCTTTTTCCCCATAAGGAGGAGCACTAGAAGTTAGGAAATTCCACACTTCCAGAAGACAGGGGCCTCTGAAAATACGATGCAAAAACTAGTCACCTGTAGGATATTACTTCATAAGGGCCAAGAACCAGAAAAGAGTTTTCGGAATTTCTGAGCAGGTAGGAAATGCCTCCAAGCATCCTTCCTTATTGTCTCTGAGGAGTGATGGGAGGAGGGGAAAAAGCACAGGGATCTCACCGTCATACAAACATTGAGGAGGATCACTGGTGTCCCATTCATGTGATTTTTCAACATTTCAAAATTTTTATGACATTTATTAGCATTTGTCATAGTTTATTGATTAAATTCCTTTTAGTTTGGTGGTCTATTCTTTTGCTTTGTTAAATATACATAAAAAATTGAATATTGGTAATGGAGTATTAAAGTTGTTGTAATTGTACTAACTAAAGATGAAATGAAATCTTGTGGGCTGGATGCTTCAAATTTAAACATGTGCCCAGATACAAACCCTGTTATGACTTTGTATCCAATGTCCCAATGTATTGTTTCTATTAAAATGTGTACATTGGTACTGAAGGGTTATAGATTTTGAACATCCATGATTTTGAGAAAACCCAAAGAGATACTGGTTAAATCATACACATTTGTTGTTAAAATATGTGTTGGTGTTCCTCTACTATAAGAGAAAGCCTAATGGAATTACAAGTACCTTACCGAGGAGCCAGCATCACTTCCTCAGCATGGGTTCCAAAGAAGTGTAATTGAGAAGGAATCCTACAGCCAATGAAGTCATTGTGTATCTGACCAGGGATCTATCAAAGGTTTCCAGGGCCCTGGATCTTTTATCTGACCTACATGCTCATGCCTAAAATTCTCATCAAATTTGGATCTGTGTTCAATTTCCTTTGAGAATAATAGATTTCTATGAGCTGTTTATACTTTAAAATGAATCAAGTGCGTACAAGCAACATTTAAAACAAAGAAGGATGAAGAACTGGCTTAAGGGTCCTAGGTTGAGGAAAAGTAAACATAGGCAGGAGGAGAAGAAGGCAGAAGCCTAAGACAGACCTGCATTTAGCATAGTGGTTCTCCCTGGCTCTACTTCATAATTACCTGGAGACTTAAAAAAATTACTGATGCCTGGGCCTCTCCTCTGACCAGAGCACTTTCAATGTGTCACACTGATGCTTCTGACACACAGCGAGTATGAGAATCACTGATTTACAGGCTGAAACCTGGGCTTCTCCTGGTGTAAACCGAATGACTTTGCATTTATTCCCACTTTACATGGTGTACTTCATCTACAGTCCTCTAACCGTTTAATAAATATTTCATGTAAAATAAATTTGATGCAGTTCTTTTGTGAGAAAATTAGTTTTTCCCCAAACAATCCTACTCAGTAAGCAGCAAGGTTGGTAACAGCATGATGGATTAAACATCACAGAATGCATGCATAAACTGTCACTGTCACTGAAGTGGAAGGACCCAGCTGGTGTAATTCCACAACAGGAAATCCAGCATGGGATTTTGTTCTCCCAAATGCCCAAAGCTGAGGAAGAAGAAGTTGAACAGGCGAGTCCTCGGATTTTCCAACATTTGTCTGTGAAAAACTCTGGGGGTTTTGGGAATCCAAGTGAGAGACGGAAAAAGAAAGGAAAAAAAACGCATAAAGGAATCTGACAACACAGCTGTAAAGTTGGCAGATGCTGAATGCAACATCTACTGCAAGAGTACTCGTCAAATCAAAGCTAATGTTTTTAACAGGTAAAATGTTCTCATTAAATTCTAATAACAGTCTCTTCCCTGAAAGAAGTAAAACCATTTTTATCTTCCCCAGTCTTCAGGGGAAGCTCTGTTATCAGAATCAAATTCTTCTAATTCAGCTGCTCCACAGAGAAATCTAAAATTTCAAAGCAGTATTTTATTCCTGTGAATGCCCTTTTTTCTTCTTAGAATTTATTCGTACGTGTTAAAGACAAAAGTATGGTGCAAATGCCGTTGGAAGCCTTTAAGAATGGTCTGTTATTATTAAACATTGTCTATAATTAATATCAATTAGAATCTATTAAATTTAATAGACTTTGAATTATTGAGTTTAATTCAATTTCAATAAATTTCAATTAAGTACAATTTGTTTCCATTACTTTTATTAATTCCAGTCACTATCAATTACCTTCAATTAATTTAATTTACTGGCAATATATGTTCAGGTAATTCCCTATTACTTTCAATTAGTTTCTATTCATTTCAATGGGCTTCCTTGGCTGTTAACTGATTTCATAAAACTGTGCAGCTATAATATAGTTTCTATATTCGACATTCAAACAAACTAATTAGCTCTGCATTCGAACTTGCCATAACGCAATTAGACCACCACTCAATCTACAGACAATCTGTATTCATCTCTACCCATCTTCTCCCTGGGCTGATGTATTTGAGAAGCCCAGCCCGCTGTGGGGAGTCTGGCATTTGCAAAGAAATGTCAGAACTTTCAACTAATTCATCGATCAATTGCATCTGCTTTGTATCTAGGACCTTGCTAGGTGCAAGAGGTAATATAGGTAAAAGAGGGTACATTTAGGACATTATAACAGGATTTCCCCCAAACAATTACACTGATGTTTGATGGAAGGGTCTGCATATGTCTTATTCACTCTGGTACCCATGGCACTAATACAATGCTTCACAGAGAAGGTACTCAACAAATGTCGTCGATCTTTCCTGGGGCTGTTAGTAAAGTTAGTGTTGAGGTGGAGGGACATGGTAATCAGGAAAAATTCTGGGTCTCACAATTAACTATGAATGTGCTCTCTCTATGGAAGAAAAATCCTCATAAAATTATCAAATATTAGTGCTAAAAGAAAAAAATCAGAGATCTTGTGGTCTAACATTATTCTGCCATTGAAGTTTTTGAGGTCAAATAAGAGACATAATGTGTATATTCCATTACTAATTCTACAAATAACAACTTGTTTGTTCTACTTAGGGAGCATTTTCATTGAAAAAACTATCAACATATAGCTTCTCATGGTTTTCAGAGCACTTTAGCCTCTATTAACATATTCCATACTCCTAACAACCCTACGACGGAGACAGTGTATATTTTGTTGTCTGCATAGAGAAATTAAGTCATATTGAAGTGAAATGGTTTGTTCAATATTGGATAGCTAGAAAATGGTAGGTTCAGAGGGAAAGTAGTCATAATGACAGAAAAATCTAGACCTAGGGCAGCTTTTGAGGGCCTATATTTAGGAACCAAGGCAGTTCAAATCTGGAGATAAACAAATCCTGTCCACTCACCCCTAAGATGATGAATATGTTCTTGTGCTCCAAGCTATGCAAAGCAGGCAGCTTATGTGCCTGGGAGAGACGCACGTAGAACAAATGACTCACTTACTAGGCCTCCTGTTCTCTTCCACTCTTGGCTTCCTTAGAAAAATGTACCTGTCTGAATGGAAGTGACTGGATATGTGACAGCTGGATAAAGCAGAGAGCATGAATGGAACATAACACCCTTCCAGGGGAGGGCCGGTTGCCTGCAGGAGGAGATGACTTTGAGCAGGGCTCTTTGGCAGCAGGGCAGCGCTCAAGCACAAGAGGACTTGGCTCCTTCCCAACAGATCTCTGGCAGGAAACTCACTGTGAGAAAAGAAAGGAGGAATTCAAGGCTGAATCCAAATCAAGTTGCCAGAGCCTTCAGCTAAGATGTGGGAGGTCCTGAGAAGGAAACCAGGAACTTTAAGATCAAAACAAAAATTGGCTGGAGGGAATGACAGAGTCATTGGAAATGAGCCTGAAGGAGTCTCAGCTTGGGACAAACTCATAGGCAGGGATGACCCTTCCCCGCAGTGGCTTGCCAAATGCAAAAATGAAGACAAGGAAAAGTGTGGGCCATCGAAAAGCCATCCATTTAACAAATTGGGTCAGGAACAATAGACAACTAATCTGTCATCTATTTGCCATTGATATTCTATTTCTCTAGACCCATCCGAAGCTAATGTAATGAATATTTCTATAAATGTTTAATAAGTACCCCTATTCATCCCCAAGACAAACTCTCCTCCCCATGTAACGGTTCCATGCAATTCACACGCCATGCTCTGTTCTTTCCTACATTGTCTCACGCCCCCAACTCTCTACTTATCCGAATGTTACTTATCCTCCAAGGCCTGCTAAAATCACGTGTTAAGTCTTTCAAGGAGTCTTCCTCGCTGATATCGGTGAACTTCAAAGCAAAGAACTTTATCAACCATGTGTTGAGCAACTAAGATATGCCAGGCACATGAGAATGAAACTCTTACTTTTCTCCAAGGAATGACATGGTGAGGTCCTAGGGAATCCTCTCACCCACTGACCTACAAATAGCAAGTTTCTCTTTCAGACTTGCTGTGGCCCTTGTCTCCACCACCTCATCTGACATTTATAATTCTAACATTGGCACTGTACTTCACATTTATAAAGTGCTTTCCTCTGCCATGACTTGTTTAATCATACCTTAATTTGTATGTTTTTCTAAATATGCCCTGTGAATAGGCTCTTCAGTTAGACATTGAAAATAGAAGCTGTAGCCCTTCTTTTTCTTTATATGTCAGCATGAGCAGCACCTAGAAGAAGCTTGATATGGACTTATCGTCTATACCTACTACCAGCTGAGTGAAGCAGTTTGGAAGAATGGATCAACAGGTATTTTTAAAATTCATTTAGTATTTAATAAATATTAAGTATCTAGGATGTACAAGGCACTGTGCTAAATGCTTCAATCTCAGGTCTCTCATGTTGATATGATAAGTCCCAGAGATAGATGAAGTGGTATGTATTCTTCTTTGAAGTCTCTTTCAGGAACGTTTAATGTTCTCTTTTCCTCTCTCTTTCTCTGCTAATTACTTTTTCCTTAGACTCCTACCATCTCATTCATTAAGCCACCTTCTGTTCTGCATTTGTTTGAATTATCCCACAAATATTTATTTGATTGCCCTCTCTAGCTGGCAAGCTCCTTGAAGACCAGATTTTCTTTGCTTTCCATCTTCCTTTCCTCACTGTCATGATATTGAGCCCCATACATGTTAGTTTATTTATCTTGACTTCTAGAAGGGACATACAAATTGTATTCTTGATGCTTACTTTAACATGCTTGCTTTAAATTGCCCATATCTACAACCATATTAATAAACTTACAATGTTATGCAGCCAGGGCCAGTTGGTCAGTGGTATCCTCAGTTCTGTTAGACTCTGGATTTTTCAATATAATAACATAACTAGAGGCAGTGATATAAAAACTCTCTGTTACTTTCCAAATATTTATTTTATTTCCATGTATGTTATGTTTGTTAAGTTTTTGAAGGTATAGATTCATTGGATCTGCCAGGATCATGGTTTCTTCCTCATATGGTAGAGGGGAGATTCGCAAGAATTGTCAGAGCCAAAATATACAGGAGCAATTCTTCCGTCAGTAAATACAGTTCTGGCAAATGATAATGAAAGAGCATGACATTGACCTTTGGACAAGATACCAGAACTAAGGGGAGTGTATCAGGAACCTAAGTAAGTTTTGAATTTAGAGAGGTCTTTGGTTCGTTAGAGAAATATAAATTGGCACCCACAATATGAAGGTGAGAAGTCAGAACAAAGGTTAACAAGCAAGGAACCAGAGATGCCAAGACACTGTACCAACCCCTGGGCCAAGGGTTCAGAGTTAGAAATCTGCATTTTGCAAGCTTAACTGCCTGTAATTGTCTTCTTTCTGTTATTCTTTTGCATTGGGTCAAGTCTATATTTATGTTATTCTTCCCCTTTCTAATTTGGAGCTCATCTTAATTGTAATCCTAGGAACACGAAAAAGGTGTATGTCCCTGCTTGGCCTGTAGTTTTAAAGCAGGAGCAGGAACAGTGTCTTCCTGAAGAGTGTTCTAGAAGGTGGCAGCAGAAATCATAATTAGGGAACCCCAAGGAGAAAGTGGAACGAAAAGAGGAGGCTGGGGGCTACTTATAAGACCTTCCTGCCTACCTAGATAGCTCCTTGATCAAGCATTGGAGAAGAGTGTGGGTGTGTTTAATATGGAGGACTTTCCATTTTCAGGACTTCTGCTGACTTTTAAACAAAGTGAGGCCATGTGTGATATAAAATGGATGATAGAAGCATACACGTTCTTAAAGGTTTACAATTCATTGTTGTGTGTAGGCAAACCTTGAGGGGGTGGTTTACTGTAACAGGCTCTCAGCTGGCCTCCCTTTCTTCTGGTACTCCCTCCTTTTGTCCTTTCGGCAAAGAGCTGGCAGACTCATTTCCATTAATAGGGCCTTTGTCATGTCACTGCCAAAATCACAGACTTTTATTTGGCCTTATTTCCTACAACTTCACTTTTAAAAGCTCTTACGAGGCTTCTTGGGTCTTTCCATTCTATTCATTATCCTTTGCTTCTTCCCTCTGAATTCACAGTTCCACCTCCTCCCTCTCATCCCCACATCTTTCCATTCCTTCTGAATGTCTTCTCTCCTCCACTCTGGCTTCTCAAGCTCTACACATCTTCTTCAATTGTGCAAAAATTTACTCTTTCTTGAAGCTGCTGATGACTCTACAGCCTTCCATTCTTGGGATCATCCTTAGAAGCACAGATGCTAAGGCACTGGTATCATAATGTCATGATGTCATATTGAATTCCTTAATAACATGGAGATTGATCTCTGCCCCAAGGAGAGGCCTTGACTTACGTACTTTCTGCATACTCTTCAGATGATAACAGCAATGAAAAGATGGCAGAAGGCCTCTCAGTGTATTCTGAAATATCTGCTTTCCTCCATGGCAATGGGTTATTAAGGTGATTAGACCTAAAATCTGACATGGATCAAAAACCATCTGCATTTGATGAGGAGGAATCAGCCTGAATCGTCACATCCACTGGACCCAAATTTCTATTTTTTTTGTGCTGGGACATCTGAATATATATTCCAGACAAATGAAGCCTATGATTTACTAAACTTTCAGGAAACTTAATGCTTTGTGCATCAACATAAAACAAAACTTTCCAAATCATTCCCAATCATTGAAGGTTAGGTTAATCTGAACTTCTAGCATTCCATACCTTGTATTCCTGTGTCTTTATATAATCCTTAGAGGACAAGGCAATTTGGTCTCCAATGAACATGTCTACAAAAGCTTGCATAGACTGTTTTTTTCTTTTCACAATCTTATTGAAGAATTTAGGCCTCAGATTCAGTAAAATACCATCCCATTGATTCCAGATACCTCAGAAGCCTCAAAGTCTCTGCTAGTCTCAGAAGAGTAATTGACCAACAGATAAATGGAGGTAGGTTTTAACTACTGTGGTAAGAAATTAGATTGATGCTAAGAAAAAAACTCTACATGGAGATGTAATGCAGCATGTCCTGGTACACTGAGAAGAGAACTGCATTGCATCTATTCAGCAGAAGTTCCAACCAAGACCTTACGCAAGACCTCTCTAACCCCCTGGGTCCTCATCTATAAAACAGAATTGGGCCCCGTTTTCCTTGTTTGTCTTTTAATTCTACCATTCTGTATTTCTATGGTATGCTGGTTATTCTGTTTTCTTCCACTCACTGCCACTAGATGCATTTTTAAATGCTTCTTTGCTCTTTGAGATCCAAGAGGCAAAATTTTGCTAACTCCATGACTTTAGCCGTTTTGCCCTTCAGCTTTTGGTTGGGTTTGGCCAGGGGGAGGCTTCAGCAAGAGCTCAGAGGGAGGGAAGAGAGGTTGGGATGTGTCTTCCCTGCTCTCTGCCTCTTCTGGGCCATGTTTTCTGGCAGCAACCATGTCCCTCCACAGTTACAACTCTTGTCAGGCAGCAGATCTTTCCTTCTCCACCTCTCATAGGGCGCTGATACCACTAGCTCCCCTCCTTGATCCTTCAGGTGTGAGCTTGAAAAGAGGTTCCCATCTTTTAATTTATTTATTTATTTATTTTGGAGGAAGGTTAGCCCTGAGCTAGCATCTGCCATCAATCCTCCTCTTTTTGATGAGGAAGACTGGCCCTGAGCTAACATCAGTACCCATCTTCCTCTGTTTTATATGTGGGATGCCTGCCACAGCATGGCTTGACAAGCAGTGCGTAGGTCTGCACCCGAGATCCAAACAGGCGAACCCCAGGCCACCAAAGCGGAACGTGCGAACTTAACCACTGTGCCCCCAGGCCAGCCCCAAGATCTTCCTGTTTTTGCTAATCTCTGGGTGCCACAATATTCATTGTCAATTCTCTTAACCTTACTCACATTTCCGTAAGTAGATCCTTTGTTATAGTACCACGAGCATCTGCATTGGAATTGTGTTTTCTGCTGGGACCTTGACTGATATATATGATTAGATGATACTGATAACATTTTTAAAGAAAAAACAATGAAAATGCTATGACGTAAATTATTTGAATGGGGTGGATAATAGGAAGTTTCATATTCTTTCCCTATTAGAGACTGCATTACTGAACTATGTAGGTGTCAGGAGAAAAAAACCCTTCCCTTTCTTTTCCTGGTGTCCAGATGAGCTGTGATAGAAAGGAACTCAGAGGCACGGAATAGGGTTGGAGCAGTGACTATGATACAAGTTATTCCTATAAAATAAAGAATATTTATAATATTGTTTGCTGATGCTTCTCTATACGGTGATATATTAGTTTCCTAGGGCTGCTGTAACAATTTACCACAAACTTGGCAGCTTAAAACAACATACATTTATTCTCTCATAGTTCTAGAAGCCAGAGTCCAAAATCAGTTTCACTAGGCTGAAATCAAGGTACTGCCAAGGATATTCTCCCTTCAGTGGCTCCAAGGGGAGAATCCCATTTTCTCGCCTTTTCCATCTTCTAGAGCCGCATTCTTTGTATTCCTTGGCTCAAGGTCCCTTCCTCTATCTTCAAAGCTAGCAGCATAGCATCTTGCTTCAGTGGTCATAATACCTTCTTCTCTGCTAAAATCTTCCTCTATCCCCCTCTTGTGATTACGCTGAGGTCCCATCCAGATAATCCAGAATAATTTGTGCATTCCAAAATCCTTCAATTAATCACATCTGCAAGGTTTCCTGTCCTATTTAAGGTAATATTCGCAGGTTCCAGAGATCAGAATGTAAATATCTTTGGAGGCTTTTGTTCAGCCCATCATAGCGTGATGGTTAATTCCATGTGTCAACTGGACTGGGCCACAGATTGCCCAAACATTTGATCAAATAGTATTTTGAGTGTGTCTGTAGGTGTGTTTTTGGATGAGATTAGCATTTGAATGAATAAACAGAGTAAAGCAGATTGCCTTCCCTATTGTAAGTGGTCCCCATTCAATCAGTTGAAGGTTTTAATAGAGCAAAAAGGCTGACCCTCCCAGGAGGAAGGGGGAATTTTCTCCTGCTTGACTGCCTTGAGTGGGGACTTCAGTTTTTTCCCACCTTCAGGCTCAAACTAAAACGTCAGCTCTTCCTAGGTCTCCAGCCTGCCAGCATTTGAACTGGAACTACACCATCAGCTCTCCTGGGTCTCAGGACTGCAGACTCAGACGGGAACTTACACCATGGGCTCTACCCAGCTTGCTGACTGCAGATCTTGGGACTTATCAGCCCCCATAGTTGCAGCCTTATGCATTCCCTATAATACATCTCTTTCCCTCTATATATACATCCTATTGGTTCTGTTTCTCTGGAGAACTCTGACTAATTTACACAGGTAGCCTCATTATTATTATACTCTTTATTAGTGTAGAACTGATTTAAAGATCTAAACAGGGAAGGATTAAAATTGAGAATACCATAGAAATGTAAAAATAAATGGAACAAGAATATGAGGAAGCATATGTCAACAGCTGAAATATAAACTCCAATTATGCACATAAAAGAAGCTGCTCTGAAGGGTTCAGGATAAGGATTGTGTGCAGTGGTTTTCCAGCAAATATAATGACTAGAATTATAGTGTTAAGATTAGGTTGATGAAGTTAATGGCTGGATATATAGAAACTTCTCTTATATCCAGCTTACTGGAACCTCAGGACAATCACATTGGAAAGAAAAGAAAGACAAAACAGTCACATTTCTTTAATTTTCTTAATTTTTTTAATTTTCGTTTCTTTAATTTCACCTTATGTATTTTATTTTTTGTGTTAGCATGTAAATAGGGATGTAAATGTATTTATGGCCAACTTAAATTGACTTGGTGAAATCCACTTAAAGTTTTTTACTCTATATGGCCATTATCTGTGTCTCCAGTCTTTCATCAGCTATTTCTATATATCCCAAATTAACTACAGCTCTCACCAATTATTTGGTAAGTTGGCTCCAAGCCCTAGCTCATCATCAAAATCACCTGAGCAGCTTTTTACATTCTTGGGTATGGTGGGCAGAAGTCTAAAGATGTCCCTGGAGTATTCAATCAATCTCCCCTGGTTATTCAATCAAATACGCATCCAGGCAGTCCTGCGAACAATGTAATCAGTTGACTCTAAAGTAGAGAAAGTATTCTGCATTATCCAGATGGGCTCAATACAGTCTTATAAACCCTTAAAGACTGGGATAGGAGGGCTAAAGAGAAGCAACAGAAGAGGAAAGGCAGAAAAGAGAGGCCGCAGAAGGAAAAGTCAGAGAGATTTGAAACAAAAGAGATTTAATGTGCCATTGCTGGCTTGAAAGGTGAAGGGGACCATGAGCCAAGGAATCAAGGAATGAGGGCAACTTCTGGAAACTGATGATGACCTCTGACCAACAATCAGTAGGGAAACAAGGGCCTCTGTCCTACAGCTACATAGAACTGAATTCTGCCAACAGCCTAAATGAGCTTGGAAATGGATTCTTCGCAGAGTCTCCCAATAAGAGCCCAGCCAGCCTTAGCCTTGATTTCAGCCTCATGAAACCCACAGCACAATACTCAACTGAACCAACTCAGACTTCTGACCTACAGAACTGTGAGGCAATAAATTGTTGTTTTAAGACTAAGTTTATGGCAATTTGTCAAGGCAGAAATACAAAACTAATATCTTGTGTTTCACTAATTTGTATCTTGAATAAGGATATAGAAGTGCCTGACAAAATTTTAAAAATTGTGTTTTGAATATTATTTAGTTGCCACATTTGATTCAATAACTACATTATCTGACATTAGCTATCAATGAGAACAATTTACATTTCCTACTGTGTCCAAGAATGTAGATGAACATGGTACTGAATATAGACATGGTGAAGGATATAGACTTTTGGACTTTAAGGAATAGTATTTTTGACTGAGAAGCGAAGACTTAAGCATATTAAACAACTATTAAAGATTATTTGACATATAGAAAAATTAGGGGAAAGCCTTGTGGAAGAGTTGAGATAGGTTAACCCCTAATGGAGGGGAGAGATGCATACAGATGGTGGAAAGAAAAATGGAGAACATCTTGTTTGGGGGAAAAAAGCATGAACATTGAAAACCAGAGCTGAAGGTGGCCTTCGGTATGTCACCCCACCTCCAACAGAGGTAAAAGTCTCTCTCAATTTATATCCCTGAAGAAATTCTCTCATGTAGATTTCCTCCAAAAAATCTTTGGCAGACTGAGGACCGATCTGGATATGTATTATATCTATTAGTTTCACTTTTGGCAGTTCACTAAAGTATGTGTGTATGTAGGTGTATGGAAAGTTATATGTTCAAAGACATTAGGCTAGTTTTCCTGGGGAGGTGGATTGGAATGGTAAGAAGGAAACCCTAAGGCAGTTGACGTGATGTTTCAGAAGCTCACCGTTATTGGTAATAGAACCTGGTATGGAAACCCTTTCCTTTATATTTAGACTAGACCAAAGGGAAACTAAATCCAAACACAAGGAGGAATTAATTTTTTAAGCTAAGTCTTATATAAACACATAATTTTGAAACCTGGGAGGATGGTGGGAAGGTTAAACATTTTTCATGTAATCTCATTTTACTATTGACAGAGAAAAGCTTTAGAGCTTGGGGCTGTGTTTTTAAGCACTTTCGGGGATAGAGAAAATGTAATTTTGAAAAGACATTTGCCCTTTTGAATCTTGACTTGTTTTGGTGCCATCACTACTAATTTAAAATTCCCGTATGGGTCATATAATGGTCAGAGATTAGTCCCTTCCATGGAGACTCTTAGAACTTCTTGTCTAGTACCCCTGGGGATGAGAAAGGAGACCAATGCAGATGATCACAACTATATAACAATAGCGGGATTAGATGGATGCTAGAAAATATTTAAAACTGTAGGTCCTGGGTAGAGAACACACTTGAAGGAAAATTACCTTAGGATTCGGATACTTCAACAAGTCATATAAGTCTCAAATTTAAAGTACATTTTTAGTTCATCCATTCCCTCTGACTTCAAAGCTACCACTCAAATCTAAGCCACCACCATCACTTCGTCACATGTTGAGACTGACACGATCGTGGTCCATGAACCCATTTTTGTCCTCCTCCAAAGCATTTCCTAATATCAGCCAGGGATAATGTTTCAAAAGTAAAAGCTCTTAACTCCTTCTCAAAATTCGTCAGTGGTTTCATCTTGTTCTTAGGCTAAAGATGGAGTCCTGTGTCAACTCTCCTCCCTTTCTGTGCTCCTGCAGCACTAGCCTTCTCAGTTGCACTACCACACCTGTTCCTTCTCACATGCTCTTCCTTCTGATTAACCACTTATCTTCAGCTCTTTACCACTAACTCCCAGTCACTCTCTAGATTTTGCTCACAGATCCCTTCCTCAGAGATGTCTTTCCTGACCTCACTTCCCATCTACATTAGATCCCCTTAATATAGTATTTCGTAGTCCCCTGTGTTTTCCCTTTACCTCCTTTACCACAGTTCTTAATCATATACTTGAATGATTATTTAATATTTGTCAAAAACTCCCACATGCTAAGCCTTGTAATGCAGTTGTTGTGTCTATCAGTCACTAATGCTCCTTTACCTACTCCGACACGTGGCACATGAAAGGCACTTAATATCCATGAATGAAAATAGGAGGAAGGGATAAAGCAAAGTACGAAGGAAAGTAGGGATTTATCAACTAGTGAAAGTATGGTCAAATCCAATACTGTAGAAGTGGACATTGCCCCATTAAAGTGCTCAGCTAAGAATTAAGAATAATGAAAATTTCTTAGGAAATTTGGATGGTGGAACACTTAATGAGAAAACTTGGAGTAAGACTAGGCTTTTAGTGTTTCTCAGTTTGTTTTCAAGCCTACCACTTATCTATCAATCACCAAATTCACTTTTGCAGAAATATGTAGACTAATGCAAGAGATATACCTAAACCAGATTCCTATTCCTCAGGAAACCCTTCTGTTTGGAGCAGAAGCTAGCATGATAAAGCTCTGTTCTCTCAGCCTTCGTCTAGAGGGACCTTAGATGTCTTGTCTACTTAATTTTGATTGTGAGCTTTGACTTTTGTAAAGAGGAGGAACTTAAGAGCAACTCTGATTCAAAGACCCTGCTGGGACTCATCTCCGACCCAGTCAATTCCTCTATGCTTTCCCTTATGGGACTGAAATTGGAGGAAACTCTCTCAGTGGAAATGTTTTGGAGCCCTGCCTTGGAGACGATGATTTAAATTACATAGATAGTTCTTGATTCAAGAAGTAAAAGCAAACAAATTTAGGTTGTGACGTTAGGCTCAAAAATGAGTTTGAAATAAATGAAATATCCATCTTCAGGAAGTGGACAAACTGATCTGATCACCAAGTAAAATGTATAAAATTAACAATTTTAAGAACTGCCATTCTATACCTATAATTCAACCATGATCTCAAAGATTTATAGAAAAATATTGATCCTTGATACTGTTGGAATAACCTCAAAGGAAGTTGATCTATTTTATAACCCTTTAGAGATTACAAAGTCATTTTTACATATAATTTCATTTAATCCTACAACAACCTGATAAAGTAGGGGTTTACTTGTACCTTACACATGCAAAAACTAAGGCTAACATCTGTGAAGTAACTTAGGCAAATCACATAATTTGTGATTGGCAGAGCTATCAATTGAACCCAAGTCTTTCTATTATAGAGTCTCTTTTGAACACCTCTGGTTGTTCAAATAGATTAAAATAAATCTGAGAGATGGTGTACATCCACCAATCTTCACCCACCTACACCACACGTAATCCAATCAGAAATTTCGCAACCATCACATTCAGAATATCCACACTAAATTTAATACTCTTTGGTGCACAAAAATCTATTTAGCATCTGTCCATCATGTGGATATAGAGAAGGATACTGAGCTTTCTCATAATTAGGAAGATTTTCTAGGTACACTCCAGAGTTTTCTTGGACTTTGTTTCCATTGTTTAAATTATTCTCAAAGATTATGTGGTCTAATATTTTTTAAATGCATTTTGGGGTTTTTTCCAATGTAAAAGAATTTAAAAATAGAGTAAATCCTTAAATATTTTTTAGCCATGTGTGTATGTGTGTACCATATATATCCTTTGCTAATTTATCTAACCTTTTAAAATCAGCTATGGTAGGTTGCACAGATGGACCAATTCTCCCTCTTCTATACTCTTCTGCAATATAACCAAGAGGTGGAAGAGCATCCCTTGAATCTTAGTCTTGCTTGTGATTTTATGTGGCCAAAGGAATGTTATGCTAGTTCTGAGCATGGGCCTCAATAGCTATTGCAGTTTCTGCTCTCTGGCTGGGAACCATGTCAAGCTTCCATGTAAACAGTCCTGGACCAGTCTGTTAGATAATTAGAGACATGTGGCCTGCTTGCTTCCTTGGGGCTGACAGTCATCCAATACCGAGAAGCAGAGCCATAGATGACCAGCAGCTGATCACAACAGGAGTGAGCAAAGCCATGACTGGAAACAGCCCAATGAGCCCAACTTAAATTGCTGACCCGCTAAATCAATGTTGTTGAAAACCACTAGGCAACAGATATCTGATACGTCAGTATTGCTTCTCTCTCAAAAACTTTCTTTAAAAAAAAAGTTCACACTTTACCCTGCTGTATAAAGCACCATGCAAAGAGCCCTAAATTAGCGTCAAGTGATCTGACTTAATTTCTAACTCTGCCATTGACTAGAGAGCTACTACTGCAAAAACATCAAATACATTCTCTGAGTTTCACTTTCTATACGTGTAGATAGATATCATGTTGCATACCCTTTCTATCTACCTTGATGGTTTATAATAAACAAAGGAGAAGCTAAATATGAAATTGCTTTACATGACTTTACATACATTTTCCCTTCTCTGGGCTTTGGTTTTCTCACTTAGAAAGCTTCAAGGATCAATCTGGCTCAAAATGTCTGTAATATTATTATTGGTTAATGTTGTTACTGGAGAATCTGCTTCAAGGTCCATGCCCTTTCCCCCAAGCTCTGTGAGGATCTCACAGTGGAACCATCGCTGTATAACACGTTGTCCTATAGCATAGACACCTACTAGGGACTCTCTTAAAACTTATACAATGCACAGACCTGATTTCATCATCCACATCGGAATGACGATAGTTCAAAGGTAGGGCAGAGTTCAGGCATAAATTCTGGAAGCAATCCTTTTTCTAGTACAGTTTTAAGAAAGGAACTCTTATACCTAAATATTTTTTCATCTATTCATTGGTAAAGGAACCCTTTGAATTTGGCAGAAATTCTCAAAGTATTGATCAAAGGCAAAATGAAAATAACCTGGAAGAAATTGTAAAAATACATAAAAAGGCAAACCCTCAGCCTTCTTTCTAGTTTGCTAAATCAAAACTTCTAGAAGCAAAGTCCAGAATGAAGCAAGCTCTATAGGTGATTCAGAAGTAAGCAGAAGTTTGAGAGCTGTTAAGTTTGTTTCTCATTCTCCCCAGAATCAAGAGGGGACACACTACTAACCTGTTTCTAATCATTTTCATATCTGCTACTTTGAGTAAACTGACTTAGCTAATTGCTTTTTATCCTTAAAGAGAATCTTGACCAAATTGTCATTTTGATTGGAGACGGGCGAATGATGAATTTGGACCCTGATATGAAGACTGAGAAAAGTCTGAGTAAAGATTCCAAGTAGCAAAAGAACTCTGGAGACTTGGAAGGGACAAAAGCAGAGAGGGAGAGACAAAGGAAAGGGTTGTAGGAAAACAAATATCTCATGTTTTCCTAGGGCTAACCCATGCTAAGTCTCTGGGAATCGTGCTTCTTGGATTAGTATGGTTTAAAGATAATTACTCTCAGGACTTACCCCCAATTTGAGGTCCCACTAGGCTAGAAAGACTAGCTAGTATAAAATATAAAGCAAACAGGAGATCCTATAACTTCTGAGCATTGTAGCTGTCCAAAGCCACAAATATCATTTGCTCTTTTCTCTGCCAGATTTGCTATTAAGATTTTTCTTGGGTCGGTGGCCGAGAATATTTTCCTTTGTTTCTTTCAGTCTCTAATTGACAGCATCCTTCTTGAATAGTTGGCCTTACTTCTTGGCAAATGAAATCACCACCTATAGTGTGAACATTATACCTTCCATTCTAACCTATCCAGGTTCAGTCCTTCAGGTAACAACAACACACCTTTCTAAAGAAGGAAAGAAGGAAGAGAAAAAGAAAAAAGGAAAGGAGAATAGAGAGAAAGAAGGAAACCAATGTTTGTTGAACACCTATAATATATCGTGCACCTTCACATACACATTATCACATTAACTCTCACAATAGCCAATGGGGCAGGAATGATTTTTCCTTGTTTGCAAATGAAGAAACTGAAACTCAGAAATTTTATGAATCATATCTCAGATAGGATTCAAACCTGGTTAAATCTGGCCCTAAAGACCATAATTCTTCAACTATCTTAGAATATAAGTTTAAAAACAAATATTCCTTGGAGTGTAGCAAGAGAATTCTTATCAATAAACATGTTCATGTGAATACATAAACCTCTCTGATCCTTCAGGAGACTTGAGAGGTGCTTTGAGGAGAAAACCCTTGTTTAGGTCAATGTTCTTTATACAGTGAATGTTTCCTCATTGGTGAATCATGACATCAATTTGGTAGCAACCAACAATTTTTAATACAGTATTACACAATGATATAGAATCACATAAAAAAATCATTCATGAGGTATCACATATAGTAATAAGAATTTTTCTAGAAATCTTTTTTCGATTGCATAGATTTTTACACGTCTATACTGAATTATAATGTAAAATGTATTTTTAAACATAATCTGTTGTGAAAAACAAAAGTTTGAAAGTTACTGGGCTAGACAAGGAGACTGTTGCCCAAGGTAGCTGATATTGGGATGTTATCTTACAGAAAGGAAGGCCCAGAAGGGCCTGGAAAGGAGAAGAGAAACACAGCAGAAAAATTTGCCAAGTTTTACAGTCTCATAGATTGTGTTGAGTAGTTGTTCTCATTTTCCCACTAATAAAGTCATTGAAATGCAGAGGTGTAAAACTTCCTGGAGCAGTCAGGTCGAGGTCTGCAGACGCCCATCACCTGTGAGGAACTGGGTCCTCAGTTAAACTCCTATTAGGTTTTTCCAATATTATTCCGTACCTGCAGGATCCACATCGATTTTCTTTTTATCATGCATTGTCCAAAATGGATGAGGCATTTCTCATCATCTCTCTCTTGAAGAACATACTCATCATTTATTCAGAACTTGCTGAGATATAAGCTCTTTATTTTCTTACTTGCTCAGGAAAAAAAATCCTACTATATTTTCTTCCCCCATTTGGATCACATAAAGGGTGACCGATAAGAGATAACGAGCATCAGTTGTTCTTCTTTCTTGGCTGTGAAGCTCTTGCCTGTTGAAAAGGCCAAGGAGAAGTGTAATGAGGCTTAATATATGGAATAAAAATCAGTGCACTTGGCTGGCCATTTCCAATATCATTCTAGCCTGAGACTATCATAGAAAAAGGAGACACATGCAGCAGAATTTGGTACAACTGCTTCTAAATTATGACTTACTTTGACCACTGACAGCCATTTGTTGAACCTGAGGACACGGGAATTATCAGTAACAATAATGCCTATTATCTGTGTAATGATTAAAAGACCACTTCAAAGGAGGTTTACATATTTATGTCCTTTTCATTCTTACAACAGCCCTGTGTGAATAGGGAAGCATTATCTCCATTTTTACAAATGAGAAAAATGAGGCCCAGATGAGTTAAGTGATTTATCCAAGAACACACAAGTTACTCACAAAATCGGAACAGAATCGGTAACCGCTAACTCCACATCCTGCATCCCTCCCAACAGATAGCAGCACCCTCATTAATTCTGTTTTGTAATATACTGTCTTCTGTTTCTCTAACAGACTTGTTTCACAAAAAAGTATTTTTTAAAGTTTATGGTTAAAAAGGGAAAAAAAGGAAATGGAAGGCGGGGTGATTATTCTGTCACATCTGCTGAATGCAGTTAATTCACTGGTTTCATGAATATGAAGTGGTCTAAAGGAATATGTGTCTATTTATGTAACAATCACATATGCTGGGAAAATGTATGTGGTTGAAATACAGATACATTGGTTTCAGTTCTAATATTGGTTTAAGTAAATTATACGTTAGGCCCTAGCCAACAAATATATCCGTTACAGTTAACTTCTCTAATTTGGTTAAAGGACTCTAGATTTATTCAGCAGTGCACGTATATCAGGTTATGTAAAATTAATAGCTGAAGTTCATTCATATGGCTTTAATTAGGATGCATGGGTTGGGATGAAAAAAAAATCAAGCGAGAGTTCTGGCTTTGATTATAACTGTATCTGCTCCAGTATCAGTTTCTGCAACGGCAAATACGTGTTGGCTTCACTTAATACATGCTCGTTCAAAGAAACCATGCATTGGCTTAATTTCACTTTGAAGGCTTTCATTAAAATATATTGTTTGTCTAAATACCAGTTTAGTTCACTTTATTTAATTATCCAAGAGTATTTACGGGGCCTGGAATATAACTGCATGCACTGAAAAAATAGTTGATTGTGTTATGTTTCAAAGAAAATAGATTGATTTCTGTGAAAACTTCTTGGAACTTTTGAAAACTGTCCTGTTTCCAAGTTTATGTACTTGTCTCCAAGCTTGGCTTTGGGAATCTGACTGACTCGTTTTCTTTTCCAGGAAAGAACTGTTAGGAGGAAAGCATTCCTTGCTGGGCAACAATGTTTTTCTCAGGTGGTTGCTAAACCTTCCCACCAAAACCAGGAGGAGAGATGAGTTTTATAGTCAAGGACTTCTCTTACATTTGCCTAAGACTTATTTTGTCTTCAAGATCAAAATAATTTTCCACCACCTCTGTGATATTCGCTGGGATCATTTGAGTTCTCAGTGAGACTTTTTGTTCTTGCCTACTTCACTACATTGACCTAGAGGCAGAGACCATGCTCGGAATACTCGTACATCTTCAGTTCCTACTGTGTGCTATCCACATAGCACTGCTTCCTCAGTGTTGGTCAATAAAGGTGGTGTGGGAGGTGAGTGCTGGGTGAATGCAAGCTACTCTGTGCTTAGCATAAGGTGTATTCAAGAGAAGGACCATCTATGTTCAAATGAGTCACACCAGTTGGGAGGGACAGAGGCCCCAAGCAATTACTGGCAAGAGGAAGCCAGACTAGGCAAGCAGAACATCAAGAATGTCTAGTGTCTGGCATTGATAGTAGGCAGAGATCTGAAATAGCAGATGATCTGAAGCAGAGAGCCCCACCATGAATAGCACATGAGTATTGCATAAGCCCAGCGTAGGTCCAGACAGGCAGAGCTGGTTGAGGGAATAGGCTGGAGCTTGGGTAGAGAAGAATAGGTGTCATTGATTGACTCTGTACTATACACCAGGCTTTGGGCTAACAGTAGAGGCTCTGGAGCTGTACAGACCTGGATCTATCACAGTGAAGCCCCTGCCTAGCTGTAAGACCTGAGGAAAGCTTTTAGATCTATCTGCACCCAAGTTTTCTTGTCTCTAAAGAAGTTGCTTTTTACAAAATTGTTTGCCCCATACTTGGTACACAGTTGAGGTTAATAAAGTTAATCAC
The DNA here is from genome assembly GCF_037783145.1 of Equus przewalskii. NCBI lineage: Eukaryota > Metazoa > Chordata > Mammalia > Perissodactyla > Equidae > Equus > Equus przewalskii. The sequence continues at coordinate 65,222,057 of NC_091837.1, forward strand.
TGTCATAGTTCTTCATTCTCTCAATCCTGCAACACATAGATTATTGTCCACATTTCAGTGATCAAAAAAAAATGAGACTAAAAACAATAACTTACTCAAGTCCACTCAACTAGCAAGTGGTTCGGCGGGGATCCAAGTTTGCCTTGTTCCCAAAGATATGATGTATATGCATGTCACAAGCTGAGGGTCAAGGGCATAAGGATGAGCAGCATGCCATCTGTGATGCTAAAACGGAGAGCTCCAGGCCAGCTCAGGATTCCAGGACTGTTTCAGAGTAGGATTGTTTTGAGATATTTGTGCAGGGACCAATCTGTTAGTGGGGATAGAGTGGCTTAGCTATGGGTATTAGAGAAATTCCAGGAAAGAAAGCCAGACCACTCAATGTAAATCTTGTCAGATTCTACCTTTCCTTTCTATTCCTTCCTCCTCTTCTTCCTTTTCCTTCATATCTTATTCCTGTGCTTAAGGTCAGGGCTCCAAACCAAATGGCTAAGAACAAAATAAGAAAAGGGCTGTGTGTCCTGGCCATGAGTCCAGAGATCTCCTCCTCACAAATTATCTTGATGCCAGAAACCCACCATAAAATATTCATTGCTTTTGATCCTGAAGTATTTTTAGTCTGCAAAACGTCTTCTATTAAAACGAAAATGTCTCTTGGGGGAGATAGAATCTTTTAAGCCATTATCAGTTAAACTCATAGTGGGTAGTTGGTTTATGAAAATCGAGATTAAAAATTGTCAAGAATTGAAGGACACAGAATATGTTTCAGGCAACAAAGGAAAAGCCCACAGGAGAGAGTGACAAAGATGGGATCATTGGAGGATGCCACATATTTTACCATTTTTTTTCCTGAAGTTTGGTGCTGCCTTTGTGTCACATGCCCTTCTATTCCTCTTTCTTCTCTTTCCTCTGCTCCCATTACTCTCCTTTGTGCAACCCATTCTTTCTTTAGAACTCAAGACCATGAGGGTGTTGAAGAAAATTGAGGGGATATGATGGGAGAATGAGACCTTGGCGATGTGAAGAACATTACTGCATTTTGAGTTTAAGAAGTTCTCCATTTTTGACCTTGTAATAGAGTTGGTTAAGAGCATGGATATTGAGGCCATGGTTCACATCCAAGCATTGTCACTTATCATCTGTGTGTCCTTGGGCATATTATCCTCATATCCTCTCTGAGATTCCGATTTCTCATTTTAGAGCAAAACCTAACTTAGGGGAGTTGTGAGGATAACTGAAACTCTTAGCACAGTGACTGGTGCATAGTAAGTGACCGATACAGGGCAGCTGACAATCATGAAGTGGTGGCATAACAATGAAAACAATAACAATACTACCTTAAACCCCACATTGGACTCTACTTTGAATGCTGCATATTCACTCATCCCAACCACTTTTGGACTCATGATGTGTTCTTTAGATTAGGACAGAGAGCCAAGACTAGAGTTAAGTGGAGTGAAAGAAAGAACTCCTAAGAATTGAGGACTGAAGTAAAAAGCACTTCTGAGTAAACTAGATTGTGTCCTCTCTAAAAGAGAATCGCCAAAGTCAGCTACTCAAACAGGGAGAACAAGAGAGAATCTATAAGTAGATTTCATTCAGCAGCGTGCTAGCCACAAATGGATGAGATAAATTAATATACGAAAGGGATTGTAACCTCATTTAATTGGAAACCTGACTTTAAACTATTTGGATTAAGCCTAAACACTAAGAAATAATTTTTAAAATAAAATTTAAGAGCAGCTCTAAGTAGCTCAGTAAATGTTTGGATCCCCATGAAATGAAACTCATGTCCTTGACTCACAATGCCACAGGCTGTTAATCAACTTAGATTCTCTTACTATGTATATTCAAGAGAACCAGGCTGTGTCCCACGGCTGCTAGAGGCAAATAGTTTTTAGCAGTGAGGGCTGGTCCCTGAACACCTAACTACGAGAGGGAGAAAGGAGAACTCTAAAAGCAAAAACTACTAGTATCAGAATATTTTTTTAGGAGGAGATCGCCAAGACCTGGTTTCCAGTAAGTTTTCTGGTTTGTCTAGAGAGTTGGGTCAAGCCAGCAGAATAAATAATGATGATAATGACAATGATGATAGTGGCTATGAATACTAATAACCAATATTATCCGTTAAATTCTTGATGTGTAATTAATACTAATACCCACAACCACTCAGCAAGAAGGCTATTATTGTTCTTAGGTTACAAATAATGAAACTGACACTTAAAAAAGTGAAGCAGGGGGCCGACCCCATGGCTGAGTGGTTAAGTTTGCTGGCTCCGCTGCCGCGGCCCACGGTTTCCTCGCTTCGGATCCTGGGCGCGGATGTGGCGCTGCTCATCACGCCACGTTGAGGAGGTGTCCCACATGCCACAACGAGAAGGACCCACAACTAAAAATATACAACTATGTGCTGGGGGGATTTGGGGAGAAAAAAATTAGACTGGCAACAGTTGTTAGCTCAGGTGCCAGTCTTTAAAGGTAAAAAAACAAAAAACAAAGTGAAGCATTTTTCAATATGTGACACAGGTAGAATGTGTCAGAACTAGAATCTGAATCTAGGAGCTCAAACTTTAGACTGTGTCATGCTTATGAAATAAATATGACAGAAATCCATAAGAAGTTGTCCAGAAAGTATTAAAATGGGCTTCCCAGCAGACTAGGCAGCAGAGAAAGGCAAGGTACCGCCCATGGACCTAATCAGCCGCAATACCACCGAAACTTGACTCCAGCGTTACACTCTTCAGTCAACTCTTCCCACAAGCAACCACCCTTCTTACCTTAGAGACCCAGGTCTGCCTGCCTAGCCACGTTTGACTGTGTTCTGTCCTTCCTAGCATTTGTTACAGACTGAAATTAGCAGTTTATGATACAAACATAAAGACAAATGTCCTTTCTCACTTTGCTGGGTTAAGATGAAAGGACCAATTTCTCCTACTTCAAATTTATGCTCAGGGCTTGACCTTGTGCATTGATTCTCCTTATGAATAAAGCACAGTTGTTGATGGGCGGGATTTTATTTTATTTTGTTTTAGAATCTTGCTCTATGAACTTGGCGACTTGCATTCTATATTCCTAAGGATACTTTTGGACAACTGGCACTGTGTTTTTAAGTTATTGGTCCTAGTCCTACCAGGAATTTTGAATGTGTTGTGTATTCCAGCATGGCCATAACCTCAAAGCCTACCAAGAGAGGTTTCCCTGGAACCGGGGGAAGGAGGAGTTACATGTTTATAACATGGATGTCATGGGAATAGGGGCTGAAATTATGATATCAGGGAGGCTGATGATCAGAAACTAAGTTTCATAAATCCATTCCTGTTATAGACCAGATATGTGAGGTTCCATGAAGGTATACTTAGTAGTAGGCAGGGAAGAAGAGAGAATTCAAAAAAGTGAGTATATTGAGGACATGACTTTGAAGGTACAGAGTAAAGACTGTGGGAGTCTCTGAAAGTAAGCAGTCTCGGGGTTCCCAACTGTTGCGTTGGGATGGGAAGATCAGGGGCTGTCCCTTCTTCAGCCACACATGGTCAGTGTCTACATTTCAGCCATTCTCCAGTCTCATCCTCTGCTTTCTTCTCTGGGACTTCCTGTCACTCTGAACCTCCCTCTTCCCACACATCTGGTGTCTGTCTCTTCCCTGCCTGTTTGTCATCCCTTTCAGCACTTTTTTTTTTTAAAGATTGGCACTTGAGCTAACAACTGTTGCCAATCTTTTTTTTTTTTCTGCTTTTTTCTCCCCAAATCCCCCCAGTACATAGTTGTATATTTTAGTTTTGGGTCCTTCTACCTGTGGCATGTGGAACACCATCTCAACCTGGCCTGATGAGCGGTGCCATGTCCGCGCCCGGGATCTGAACCAGTGAAACCCTGGGCCCCGAAGCGGAGCACGTGAACTTAACTACTCCGACACGGGGCCGGCCCCTCAGTACTGCTTTTGAAGGTAGGAGTTCTAACCATTATCAAATTTCCCCTAAAAACACCTGGTCTGCAAGGCTGTGCTGCTAAAATATATCTCACTCTTGCAACTGGATAGACTAGTTACTTACATACTCACATGTACTATCGTAGAGCTGATATCCAGCTTTGATACTTTCCTCCTCTGTGGTCTTATGTGGACATTTTTACCTGTGCTTGATTCCTCAACCATATGTAAAGAAGGTAATGTTTACCTTTTCTACCTCACTTTACCTCCTGGGAGTCGCAGAGAATCCAAATTTATATATGAACGCATGTATGTTTTCATTCATTCAACAAATATTTATGGAGTGCTTACCAAGTAAAATGATTGGAAAATAGAAAACATATTCTATGAATATTATGATTCTTCATTTTAGCATTGGACAGTGAGGAGGAAATCTATCACGACAGCTTTTTTGTTTTGTTTTGTCCCAGTAAGAAACGAACTACCAATAAATGGAGTGAATTTTTCCCACGTTGCGGATACGATGTTCAGAACAGAATGAGCAATGATAATTGTTCTTTGTGTTTCCCAAAACTACAAAAAATGAAAGGGTAAGGTAAATAGGCATAAAGCAACTGGGTTTTCACTGGAAGGAATGATCACTTTGCTCCCCATGGAAAATAAAGCCCTGTAATCACAGCACCCCATACTATGCCAGCCTAAGTCTTCTAATCGACATTGTGAGCAACCCCAAGGCTGGAAATGCATCCAATGAATGAATGCTTCTGAGAGTTCCATAGAGCTACTCCATCTTGAAATTAGAGGTCTGACATAGTACATTCAACTGGAATGTACTAAGAATGACGAACATCGGTGAGTCCTCACAGCGAAGAAAGTACTTCTCCTTGCCTGCTGACATCAATGCCGCAGAAGATTGCATGCACAGAGGAAACCCCAGAGCTTCCTTATTCCATATGCATTAGTCACACTGGGCATAGTTCTGTCATTAGTGACTCATTCTCATTCAGAGGCCAAATTCTCCCATCAGCTATTTGCTGGTACTGCCAATCAATTTCCATACCCTTCTTTCAAAATCAATGGGAAAGAGAAGCATAAATATTCAAGGGAAGAAAATGAACAAGCACGGAGGTAGTCAAGGCTACCTGTGCCTCCAAAAGGGCAACAGACATTCCTCACAGATGGACATTTTTAACAAACTTTGAATAGCAGACCCTGCTACAGTGTTGTCTAAGATGCTGGAGCTGGATACCGGCTTGGAATTACCCACTCTCAGAGTGCCAGGTAAAAAGCTTGTTAGGCCAGAATTAAGAATAAGTCACCAAATGCATAGAATTTCTTCCCTGCATCCATTAAAATCAAGGCAGTTGGAGATGACAAAGTGTGCAGGGTAATTTAATGCAGACACTTGCTGAACTAATTTATGCTCTAGACCCTGTGCATTCAAAAGGGAGTTGTCTGGCTGGGAGGTTTGAAACATCCTATAGGTCAGCCAGAAATTCCAAATGCCGTATCTTGACCTTGGAGATCTGCTTTCTGAGATGTCATCATTTTCTGAGCTTCGCAACCCATGAACGTTGAAGTGTATATACAAATATGTGAGTAAAACCTTCACTGAAATCAGAGTACTTCATGTGAAATTGAGGTGCTGCCAAAAGTGCTGTTTTACTCTGATTTTCAACAAAACCACACCCACTCCTCCTCCCATCCCAGATTGTCAAAGCATCAGCCTCAAATCATTTGGTGATCTGCTAGGCTTGAGTTCAAATCCCTGCTCAGCCACTTAAGAGTTTCTGACCCAAGGGCATATCACCAAACTTCTTGGTCAAATAAAATAAAAACCAGTTTCTATCTCTGGATTTTTATAAGGATTTAATTAGATAATACGTGTAAAGCATCTGGTAAAGTAGCTGGCATATAAGTGCTTAATAACACATTGTCATTATCTCTAGTATTATTCGTAATAATTGTATTTTCAACCAGTAGTGAACTTAGGGTTATACAAAACTATAACCTACCTCTTCGAAGGCCCTTTCTATTCTTCTACTCTGCTACCTAGGGATAGATATCTTTAAAGCATTTTTAGCTACTCAATAAAATATGCTAAGATGAGGTACATTTTTCTGGAGCAGGAAGAACAGTAGATGTATTTCCAAACAAGTATATGCAAATCAATTCTAACATTTCAGATGCATATAAATAATACAGAATACCTCTTGGCATCAGTTTTTATATCTCAAATCATCCTAAAGAGTAAGCTTTGCCTGTATAGAAGAGGTAAAACCTTGTCTACTTCTCTCCTGAAAGATTCTTCTCTGGAGCTTTTCATTTCAAAGGTGTAAAAGCATCCAGAGTGGCCTCGGTTCCTGAGAACAGAATGAGTTTATTCTTCAGTTCTCCAGGGAAGAGCAGGAATAGGAGGGTTTGCTGTGTAAAAAATGTCAGACCTGACCTCCGTGCCATGAGGATAGGGGGCTGATGATGTAAAGAGACACACGATTCCCTAATGACCCATTCTACATTCAGGATCAGGAAGTTCTCAGGCCCATTCATACACATACCATGCATACATTTCAATCTGCAGTGCATTTCAACACTACTGTCTTTTTCAAAAAGAAAAAATATATATATATATATATATATTCTCCTGAGATTTGTTCTATGATTTTGTATTCAATTAAAGTAAATATAACTGGAATAACCTGGGGAGGAAAGGAAGTCTCATTAATTGAATTTTCTGCTTTAGCAGAGGGTTAACCAGAAAACATTTTTGTTTTTAATTTTTTGTTTAAAATGTATAAGCATGATTTTCTCCCGTAGGAATAAGAATATTACCAACAACTCACTCTGATTTTTTTTGTAATATTATAGAGTAGGACAAGATTATCTCTAAGGTCCCTTCCATTTTTAATATTCTGTGAATCTGGCATCAATAGAAAACCTAACAGGGGTGAGAGGAATCCAGCATGTGCTCTACAAAACCGTGCTTATTGGAAACAATGCTTCCACTGATGATTTATTTAAAATATTACCTTGACAAGATCCCTGCACCTAGGATGATGGCATAGCAGTAGGCAAAAGTTCAGACGTGGGTCAGCTGAGGCACAGAAGGGCAGAAGAATCTAAGAATGCTTGGTTTGCCAAGGCACCAGAAAAAGCCATGTTAAGAGAACAGCCTACATCAGAGATTTCCTCCTAGGCTTCTGCTCTTTAGGCATTTTCATACCTTTACTGTGACTTCAAAAGGATAGAATGAGTCCTCTAATCTGCAATTATCTGATTAGCAGGAATCTGAAACCAAAGAGGAAGATTATCAAACATTTGGATTTTATTTCCAGCCTAACTACCCTCGTTTTCAGCTGTTAACTCCATCTCAACCAAGTCAGCCAACAGGTGCCTAAGAGGTAGATTAATTTCATGGGTGTTTTGATTCTGGAGGTGGACGAGGGAAGTAGTGGAAAAGGTTTGAGACTGATCCTTGCTGACTCTATGCTGAAATGCTGGATGTTTACCCTGAAATCCACCATTCCTTGAATACTTGTCATGGTTCATAAAAGAGATTGACGGCTCCATTGTCTCTGAGATGCCTGTGTGTAATTCCTATTAGTGTGAGCAGGACTTGCAGCAGCACAGCAATTTGAGACTCTAGTCTTTTGTGTTGCTCTAAAGAATAATGTTGAAAATCAGCTTTCAGGTAAACTATAAGAAGGTCATCCTTATCCATCTAAAGTTTTGGCAAATGGTCCTCTACTATAGATTCAGAATATTCATGCTAGGAAGAGAGTTGGAAACAATTAAGTACAACTCTCTCAACTTACAGATGAGGAGACTGAGTTGTAGGGAGGGTATCACATTTGCTCAAGGCCATAGAACTAGGTATATGTGCAAAGTTGTAACTATATCTCAGGACTTGTCACTTCTCTTCCAGTGCTCTTTATCCTCAGTGTAGTATTTGACCTTACTAGAAATTTAAGAATCTAATCATGTAGCTCCAAACAAAAGGTACAATATGGTCTTCTATTTCTAGAAATGTTGAAGTAACAAGGACTGGCTTTGACCTCTTACCACAAACAAATGGAAAACCAGACAAAATATATAAAACAATTGTTTTGAGAGATTGGACAGCAGGTAGTGCGGGATTGGAAACCCCAAGAGAAATGAAACAAACAACATAAGCTATACTCCCCTGAGAGCCTGTTGGTTCACAGAGTTAAGGAGATGGAGATCAAAGATTAGGGAGGCAGAGGCAGCTGAAAGTTGCAGGGCAGAGTTTTGGGAAAGAGGGATATCTGTAGGAAAAAAGAGCTCCAGAAATCTTCATAGGAGTGCCTTACTTGTACTATGCTGCACGTATATATAATAAAATTTCAGACATCCAGGTATGGAAGAAAAAGAATTGTATCTGAAAATTTCCCAGAGCTTACACAGAATGGAGAAATTTTGAGCACTGACAAGCCAGTCCCACTGCTCTTGGACACTGTCCCTTTTAAAAAAATTTCTCTTTTAGTTTGTGTAATTTATATTGAAGTATGCTCAAATTTCCTAATTCTTTCCTCAACTTGGCTGAGTTGACTGATGAGCTCATCAAAGGATTCTTTATCTCTACTACCATTTTCTAGTTCTAAAATTTCTGTTTGCCTCTTTACTGTAATTTTCATCTCTCCAAAATTTCTCATCTGTTTACATGTGTTACCCTTCTTTTCAACTAGATCCTTTAACATATTAATAATACCATTTTTAAAGTTCCCATCTTATAATTCCAACATGAGTCATCTCTGATTCTGGTTCTGTTGATTGCTTTGTCCTTTGGTAATGACCTGGTTTCACTTGTTTTTTCGTATGTCTCCAATTTTTAAATGGAATGCAAGACATTTTGTGTAGAACAGGAGAAACTGAAGTAAATATTATTTATACCCAGATGTTGATACACTTCAAATTCCTCGAGAGTCTTTGTACTTAGGATATGGGCTGGATTCAATGACTGTTTTCTCACCCCTGTTTTTTCCCCAGCAGCAATTGGTCTTTGCCCATGCCTGGGAGCAACAAGCTTTTCTGCCCTGACTGCAGCAGCTTAAGACTTTTGAAGGAAGCATCAGAGGGTGGACTTTCATCTATTTCCCAAAATGTCAACCAATTTCCTCTTTCAAATTTGCATGACTTAGTGAGTCTTTCTCCAGTCTCCTGCCCTGCCCTTAATCTTTCTCATGAGCACTGGGTAGATGTCCTTTGAAATGAGCCTGCAAATGGATGTAAATCCTTGTCATACCAGCCCACACTCAATCTTTAGCAATTCATTAATATTTTAACTGATTTCTTCTTACTCTCTTGTAAGGTAACTATATCTTCCACAGGTGATGGAGAAGGGTGTCCTATCTTTCTTGTTGGAAAGAGGGGAACAGTCTGTCCTTGGATATCAGGCTGTTTGCCTTGCAACTTCAGATGTCTGAGAGATTTAAGAAATAATTGTGAGTTTGTAGTTTACCCAGCTTTTATTCATTGTTGGTGTAACAACAATGAAAATTCCTAAGACAGTGCAATAGGGCAAGAAAAAGAAATGTAAACTGTTTGGAAAATGAGAAATAAAACTAACACTATTCATTTAAAATACCACTGATCTGCAGATAATTTTAAATGTCCTACAATTATTGGTTTATGGATGCAAATTTAGCAAGGCCACTCAATAAAAGCTCAATATAAGAAAATTAATCATCCTTTATACCAGCAACAAATTATAATACAATAAAATTAATACAATTCATAGTTACTATAAAAACAATATATAGAACTGAATTTAGTAAAAGATGCTCATGGTCTCTTTAGAGAAAATTAAACTACATTAATAAGGGTTATTCTCATGAAGTGGAAGGCTTGATATTGTTGTTAATTATCTCAATTGATCTATAGACTCAATAGACTCGATCAATATTGTAACAAATGCTTCTTGTTTGTGAAAATTTAAAAGCCAATTCTAAAATATATGGGAAAATGCAGAGAACCGAGGATAGCTAACACTATATTAAAGAAGAATGATATTGAAAGACATATACTACCAGACATAGGGTCTTTTTTTTAAAACTCTGTGGTATTAGAGCAAAACTGATAGACTAATGATATAGAACAGAGATTCCAGAAACAAACCTATTAACACATGGTCATTTGCTTTATGTTGAAGATGACAGTCTAAGAGATAAAGAATTACCCTTTTTAATTTGAGATGATTTTAGTTTCACATGTAGTTGTAAGAAATAATACAGAGATCCCATATACTTCCTACCAGGTTTCATCTGATGCTAACATACTGAAAACTATATTACGATATTACATCCAGGATATTGACATTAATATAGTTCAGATTCAGAACATTTCCATGACCAAAAAGATCCCTCCTGTTGCCTTTGTGTAGCCACACACACTTCCCTCCTGCCCTTACTCCTCATTCTTAATTGCTGGCAACCACTGATATGCTCTCCATTTCTATAATTTTGTTATTTCAAGAATGTTTTATAAATGGAATCATACAGTATATAACTTGTGGGGATTGACTTTTTTCATTCAGCATAATTTTCTAGAGATTCATCCAAGCCATTGCACGTATCAATATTTTGTTCCTTTTTATTGCTGAGTAGTGTTCCGTGGTATGGATGAACCACAATTTGTTTACCCAATCAACCAGTGAAGGACATTTGGATTGTTTCCAGTGCTGATCTGTTATGGACAAAGTGATAGTACTTTAGTGGCAATGGGCAGAGTGAACTTCAGAAACATTTTAGAATTCCAGTCAACAGGACTTGCTAATGCATTAGCCTTGGGAGCTGAGAAAAGAGGTAACAATTGTTAGCTTCTTCAACACCTGGCAGAGGTCTAGCAATGTGTAGCATTGATGTGGCCTCTTACTGAGTTGTGAAGACTGAGGAAAAGTCAGTTTAGTGGAAAGTAATGGAGAAATGCTTTCAAAAAATCTTTTCTGTTTTGATTATGTTAAGACTTAGGTGTCCATTGTATACCCAAAAGGAAGTTTGCACTTTAGGGTAATTCATCTAACTGTTCTCATTGCTTAGAAGGTCTTCTGTCCTCTGCATGGCTAGTTCTTTCTACTTCTTAAGGTCTTGACTTATATGTCACCTTCCCAGCATCTTTCCCTGACTACTGCTCTGAAGTAGCTGCCTATTTATTGTCCATTACCCTATTGTAATTTTCTAGAGAGCATTATTGCTAGCAGACATTATCTTCCTTGTTTATTATTTGTGATAATATAAGCAGAACAAGAGCAGGACCTCAGTGTTTGGCACCTAGCAGAGGCTCAATGTAAATATTTATGCAGTGAATGAGTGCCGCTGGAAACAATCAAGCCAGGGGATGTTAGACCAGTAGAATAATCTGTATTGCCGGGGATAGTAATACCTACATCACATGTTTATGAGGATTAGCAGTAAAGTATGCAAATTACTTGGCGGTGTTTGTCACAGAGCAGGCAGTCTGTGAATGGTGGCCAAATGATCATTTCCACTAACCTGAGCTACCTCAATGGTTTTGCCTTCTCAGTTAGCAGCACTTTGAATTGGGACCACACAGTACATCAGCCACTTAAAGAAAGGGAATATTTGGCCAGAAGGGGATAGTATTGTCTCTTAGTAATAATGAAATTCTAATATTAAATTTCACATTTGTTTATTTTACTAAACTCAAATATGTTCATTTTTCCTCTCCTGAATTCAATCAGACTAATAAAGACATAGGCTCATTATAATAGATGTCAAAAATATTAAGTAAATGACAAAATTCACATTGAGACTAATAACTGAAAGTTGGCATTGAGATTTACAGCAAAGTCACAGATGTAGCCCACAGAGCAGCCTCCTTCATATCGTGTGCTCAGGGCCCCACCCACTAAACCCTGGTCCTCCATACCGGTCCTGTGTCCCTTCCCTATTACATTGATTTTCTGGGTACTAGTTGTCGGTAACCACCTTCTTTTCAGTTGCTTCACATCTGTTATGAAGCAATTCTATGCTGGACGGGTCTATTATCTATAGGGTGCTCAAAGGAAAGGAAGAGGGCAATTTTGAATGTTGAAGAGCATCAAAACAGGGCTGTGTATGGCTGAAGGTTTGTGTGGACTTGATTTATTTCTAAGTTTTCTGAATGATTCCGTGTAGATCTTGGAGCAGGCACTTTATTTTTTGTCATCCAGACAGAAATTGTAATTCCAAGGGCATATTTTTTTTCTACTTTTGCCCTCCTTTTATCACTCTATATCCAACCCCCTCAGCTTGTTAAAGCTTTGCTTTAGAAATGGAGGTCAGGGGCATGGTTAAAGTATTTGGAGAAAATCACGTTCTCTCTGCCCTAGAAAAATACAGCTCTCGACTAGGAGGAAGAATCTCTCCGGAGACCACGTCTTTGATTTCTGGAGGGTCGCATGTTTGAAATGTTAATACGATTTTATGGATGAAAATTTTACCTGCAAAACATTTCTAAAATATGTGCCCATCAAATATCCTTTTCCCCAGGCACAGTCCTCCCTACACATCAAAGGCAGCTCCTCTCTCAGTGACAGCCCTCTGCCATGGAAGAAATGAGACCATCTCTTACAGGGATGCAAAACTTGCAGTGTTCAGTTATTATAAACTCTCAATTATCCACACTGTTTGGAGAGAGAAAAGACAGAGAGAACAACCCAAAAAGCATCACTTTCTATAAAGCATTTTCATAAAATATTTGTACTGTAGCTTTAGGATCTTGGAAATGTCAATACTGCTGGTTTAGGTAGACCAAAATATATTCATTTTTTTCCTGTGCTTATATAGCCCCAGTCATTGTAAAAATCCAACTTCTCTCAAAACGGAGAGAAGCAAATCTACAGAAAATAGCCAAGTCATACTAAATAATGGCGATAAACTAGAGTAGAGATTTCCAAACCTGAGCAGACAGGGCATCAGTATCAGCTGGAGGGCAAGTTCCCAGTTGATGCTAATGCTGCTGATGCAGGCACCACACATCGAAAACCATTGCACTGGAGTGAAAACCTACAGCCTGTTTCTGCTGTAATCCCTGCTTTTCCTGCAGCTCCACTTCAATGAGGTTCATGCTCTTCATTAGTCAAGGTGTTCAGCTTTTCCTGGGATTCTTTCACATGAGTTCTCACTGGAATAAACTTCAGTTAGTCTCTGTTGCTTGCCACCAAAACTTACTAAAAGTCAAAAGATGCTGAGTTCCTTTTCTCTTTTTCATCACTTACGAAATATCTATTCTGCGTGTGTGTATGTGTGATGGAAGTGATAAAAATAATTAGAAGCCTTGTCTCAACCCTGCTAAGGTTTATAATCTTCTGGGAGGAAATCTTGCTGTCCTCTTTAAGTGTCCCTTTTTTTCCAATCTCTGTGGGGTCAAATTCAAGTTGGAAGTAATTCAGTAGTAACAAACACATTTGTGTCAAGACAGCAAGAAGGCAGAAGGGTCAAGTAAATTTCTCTGGAGGGTTTGAGAAAATCATTCTTAATCTTAGTCTTCATTCAGCCCTAAACCTATAAAATAGGAATTTCTTCCAATACTTCCTACCCTCTTGGGTAAGTACTAGGGAAAAACTGCTACGGTTACTCATTCCTTTACATAAGAGGAATCAAATTTTGAACTGGTGAGATGAGACCCTGAGGCTGATACTCAATGCCTCGCATTTCTTTATTGGGCTGCATCAGTTGTCTAATGTTGTGGATCTTATGTTGTCTTCCTGCCTGACTCATGTCTTCTGCTTCTGTTTGTTTGAGATATTTGTGGGGAGGAGGGGGGCAACATGAAGTTCCCTGCCCGACTCTGTGAAGTCAGCTCTCCCTCCCATGGTTCCTAATACCTAGAGTAGGAGCATGGGGTGGGAGAAAGTAGGACACCCACACGTTATGGGCTCAGGTCCAAACCATGTTCCTCAATCTAGTTTACAAGCAAAGACTTGATAATCACTGTGACTTTTTATTCTTGTGCATGTGTCTCCATTTCTTCCAGTTACAGATGAAAAGAATAATCTTACCAAAAACCCCATCTGAGAGGTGCAGGCAGGCTATTGAATAGGTGGAATTGGTGCCAGCAAATATTGAGAGTAAAGCTAGAGAAAAGCAATGCTGAGTGGTAGCTTGAGTCCAAGCATAACAATTCAAGTAAGGAAAAATGAGCAAGTAAAAGGCAGATGATGTAGGCAACACCAGACTGGAGATTCAACATCCAGGGGTTGGGAGCTCGTCTTGGAAACAAGAGCTTGAGCCATCTGAGAAACATGAATGAGGGTGGAAGAATTGTGGCTGAGACTAAAGGTTAGGAGAGCAGAAATGTTAAGTCACAGCCTGGAGGTGTAGGGAGAAGTGAGGGAGAGAAGAGGTGAGAACCCGCACCAAAGGAAGTGAAGCCCACATGAGCATTTTTCCCCCTGTTCCCTGGCAGAATCTAGTGGCTTCAGTTTGGCTTCATATTTTCAATAATTTCTCTTCCTAAGCATCAATGTCTTTTCTTTTTTTTCTTGATTGTTCTCTTTTTATTTTATTTGGTGTGTGTTTATTTTAAGATGGAACAAGAGTTGACTGTCAGGTTCGAATACATCAGTAAAAGTTGTAGTTTGTTTTTTGAAATCTCATAGAGCCAGAGCAAAAGTGGTTGTTGTTTTTTTTTCGTAATTTGTGTGCTTGCTTGTTTTGTGCTTATGAGTGAGAGCAAAAGCAGAAAAGCAATATTTTCCTAAAACAACCTAAGGGAAGAAATCACTGGATACAAATTATTGATTGCATGCCCCCCTAGTGGGCTTGTTATCCGATTGACAGTTTGTCCAAGATCACAAATTAATGCTGTATCTTCTGGAGAAATATGATATTCATTCGATGTTGAGTAAATCCATATATTCAAGCCAAACGTTGATAAATAATGTAGGCCAATAACCCCCAAAAAGGCATATTTCCATATTTCCTGGAAGGGTGACAGCATGCTACTACTTTTAATGGCTCTCACTATTGCCATCTCATATGTGTGAATGATGTTTCAGTGGTTAAGGCTCTGATTTATTAATTAGGATGCAGTTTTCAGTGTGCTAATGTTACCCTGAGTTGAATGATAAGCACATATTTTAAATATGAGGTTTGGCAATTGCACAATATTTTAAGTTGAATTGGAATATGTAAAGGATGAAAATCTCTCAAAGGTATAGAGGATTCGGATCACTTCCCTGTGTACTGGCAGTTTAAAAACAAAATTAGCATTTGTTTTATGAAGGCTGAAACAGAACAGGGTATTACTTTAAAAGCAACTTGTTTTTTTCTTGCTTGGAGACCTTTTCCCCCTCTTCCGTCCCCCTCCACAGAACCAAAACCCAGATAGTTTGAAACTTGTTACTTTTCCATGTTCTGTCTCTGCAACAGCAACATACAAGGGTATTCTCTACATAAACAAACAACTCTCTTATCTTTCTCTTCTAAGGGAAACCTGTTTGCTAATTCTTTCTTAATTGATAATCTTTTTTTGTTGCGCTTCTGAAAAACTCCTCTACACAGGCCAAAAAAGGCAACCACTTTAATTGTGTGGGTTTTTGTGTTGTTTTTTTAAGTCCATAGTTATTTCAAGTCCAATGTTTCTAGCCACCTTCCATTTGTTTTTCACAGTTCCCCAAATCCGAACATTAGTCTCTCAATTTGGTGACATAATACTCACATTAAAAAATGGGAAAAGTCTAACATAGGGGGTTGGCCCTCTTCCCAGGCACCACCTTCACAATGGAGTGCTTAAGTATGTGAATAGATTACCTGTTCATTGGTTGTCCTTGAACTGTTGGTACAGTGGAAAACATGGTACCATCTGATGTCAACACGACTTAAAAATGAGGATAGATTACTTTATAATGGTTAAGTTTTATTTGTTTGTTTCTTGTCTTTTGGATTCTGATCAAAAGATAGTAAGAAACATCAGGTTGGTCAAAAATAAGACCTTCCTAATTCTGCAGATTCATAATGAGAGGAATTCTGAGAAATAAAGGTGACAATTCCCCCTGTGTCCACATTGTAGGATAGTTGAGGAGCTCTTCTGTCCCTGAACATGGAGATGGCCTCGACATTTCCTGGGATTTCCTTCTGCACATTTCCTGTCCTCATGAGTACACTCGCCCTTAACTCCCCACTCATGCAGAGGTTAGAATCCAGAACACAGACCATTACGTCTGGTAAGACATTCAACATGGTCTGGGAGGGTACCTAAAAATGCCTCTGACTAAGCCAGTCTTAAAGGCAGCTCCTCCATCACTCCCATCAGCTAACCATCACTCTTCAGTTAAAGAAAGGCAGGGTTGGAAGCAGCCACTGGTTGCTGCTATCTCTTTGATCTGAGTCATTTAAGGAAGAGGCGTTCAGATGTCTATGCCTCAATATCCCCCAAGGCCAGCCCTGTGTTCTTCTCATTACAGTCATGAAGATTTCCCAGGATAATCCTAGGTTGCCAATGAAAACTAAAATGTATTTCCTATTTTCTATGTAGGGTATCAGAGAGGTATGTGTTATTGCTTTTGATAACAATGGTTAAAATTTGAGCAAGTTCCTATGCTCAAGTGAACAATTCAACAATCTGGAAAAAAACCTCTGACATATTTTGTGCCAAATATACTGTAGGATGATTGTTTTATTTAAAGGCAAGGTATTCAGTTTAAAAAAAAAGAAATATAATGAAATATTTCACATGCATGCACACATACACACACAAAAATCAAAATGTGTTTGTTGTCCTAGATTTCAAGGTTCTCTCCTCAGGTGTTTTGTAGAAGCTGGGGGCAGGGGGACGGGGTGGGGTGGGGTGAATGTTTAGGCCCAGCTCTTCATGGTTGTAATCAAGCACACTCCAGTCTCCCATCCCTGGACGTGCATTATTACTAGTTTTCTATGGCCTCCAAACTGCCTTTCAGCTCACTGCTCTCTCTACACCCCACACACTCACAAAATTTGGGAAACAGCACTGCTCAAACTTCTATTTTTGTGGTGACAGAGTTATGAAGGGCTGGGGTCAGAATGTTATTTTACAGTAGAATATCAGAAAACACATATATTTCCTTTAGATTTCAGGGCAGGAAATACAGTCAGAAAAGAGGAAAAGGGTGGCGGCTACTGTGCAGGACCAGGTCATCCATGCCCACTTACAGCTTCCATTTGTGAAATGGTAGAGCCCTGAGTGTGGCAGGCAGCTTATGTGTGTCCGTGCAAAAAAGCTCTGAGCTCGTAATGATAGAGAGAGAGAACTTAATCAAAAGTGCTTTGAAGACTATAAGTAAGCTATTATTTGGATTGTTCTTATTATTAATATTATCTTTGAGTTACCTCCAGCTTATGCTGAAAGAGCTCCCTCATATCCCTCTTTCTCAAGGTGTTTTTTCCTCCATTTTCCCCTAATATTCTGCCTTTTTATAACCGCTTAACAAAAATCTCCCCAATCTCTCATGATTGATTACAGTTTTAATTTCTTCTGTTGAGACGCTTCTGATCACTACAGACCTCATTCAAATTTCAGATATTATGAAACACTACTTTACTTAAAACTCATATCAAGCTTGCTAAGAATATTACATTACATTGCTCAGTGTATACTGGTCCCTGGCTCTGGAATGAGATTGTAAACAAGGTCAACATATCATACCATTTTACTTTCTTCCTGGTCATTGACTCAATCCAAAGTTTGTAAGAGTCTGTCTGCATTGAACCAAACCAAACCAAGATGTGCGTAGGGTTATAGGGTTTGTAATTGGGGAGGATAAACAAAATCAAAGACTTCCATTAGTACATTAGATGTTGAGGATGTACAAATAAGACTCTGTTATGGTAATTCATTGCAGACATAGTGAACACTCAAAATATTTATCCATGGATGACCAAATATAATTGAATGCTAAAATACGTGGCATAGATATTCAGGCCTACGGATTCAGCAAAAATTGAGGCTACTGAAGAAGCCTACTCACTGAAGGACTGGGAGATGTTTGCTTTTGGGTTGATATATAAACAGGAAACACCTTTAAGGACAGGTGTTTACCTTATAGAGAGATTCTCAAAAGCCATTGTCACTCACCTTTCCATGTAAGGCACTACTTTGGGTTGTGTTGGAAGTCTTAAGATATGAATCAGAGGGTTGTACTGAGTACAGGTTACTGGCAGGACAAAGTTTCTGTCCACATCCTTCTTTTCTGCTTTGTGATTTTACTTGCTTATAACAGAGGCCCAAAGGGAAAAAATAAATTCAAAGAAACACCACAAACACTCAAACAGAGATATAGATACATGTGGATATAGATAGAAGGAGAGATACAAGTCTAGAATAGTTAACCCTCTTTTGGGCAGAAGTTTCACAGGGTAGGAAATATATGGGCAGTATTTGTGGTATGAATAGGAGTTAACAAACTAGACATTAAGGAAAAGGCAAATACATAAGCATTTGCTCATTCAACAAAATTTTGTTGAGCACATGCTATGTGCCAGATACTTATCTTTGTATTGGGGATACAATAAAACAAGGTCATTGGCCACATGAAATGTACATTCTGGTGTGAAAGAAACAGACAATAAACATAAGTATATTTTATGCCAGGGATAGTGGGGAAGGGTCAGCAAACGTCTCTATAATAAGATGCCCTTAAAGCAGATAGTGAGGGTGAGCCTCCATGGTGGGAGGAAGAGCCTGACAAATAGAGAAAACAGTAAGTACAAGGCCCTGAGGTAAACCTATTAGTCATTTACAAGAAACAGCAAGTGAGCAGGGCAGAGTGATGGGAGATGAGGTCAGAATGGTAGCCAGGGGCAAGTTCTTGTGGCACATTTTCGACCTTTGTAAGAACATTGGCTCTATGGGGAGATAAATGGGATGCTGTAAGATTTAGGCTGAGGAAGGACACACTATAACTCACATTTGAATTGATCTCTTGTTGTCATTCTGAGTTGATGCTGTAGCAGAGGTAAAGGTGGAAATGGGGAGTTCAGTTAGGAGGCAAGGAAGTACGAGATAGCATGGTGTGTCTGGGAAAACATAAGTAGGTCAGTATTTCTAGAATCTAAACGTTCTCGGGCTCTACGCAATGAAGGAAGAAGAAGAACCGCTGAAAGGCTTGGTATCAGCGGGCCTTGGGTGCTCTGCCACAGAGTCTAGATTTCCTCTTTAGGCAGTGGAGAGCACATTAAAGTTTAAGTCAGAGCATGATAGGGTTCTATGGGCACTTTAAAACATAACAGCGACATCTTTTTGTTGAATGGAATCAATATTGGAGGCAAGAGGATCAGTTAGAAAGTGAATGCAGTAGTTTAGAAAAGTGACAGGGGACTAAATGAGTTAAAGAAGCAGCAATGTGGAAGAAGAATCTAATCTGAGAGCTTTTCAGAAATTTGAATTTTTATGATTTAGCTCTTGAATAAATTTTAGAGTTAAAGAGAAGACAGTGGAATTCCATTCAGGAGCCTTAGAGGTTTCTCTTCTGCCATCTCTGTATCCTGCCCTTGGGCTTCAAGATTTATGTGAGTCTAAGAGACTAAAGACCTTTGCATGCTTTTAGAGCAAATTCATGTCCCTAGGGTTCAACAGCAGCTAACAGCGAATGATGCCCACTGTACCTGTTAGAAGCAGTTAAACGAAGAAAGAAATTAGAATGCTTGCCAGTATGTGTAGGAAGCTTACTGCCTTTACCCTAACTTTTCAAACCTCAGTACTGTCACTTTCTGATCACTTCCTGTCGCATTTTAAAGCCAGCCTGGGGTTACCCCTCCAGTTAGTTTCCTGTTCCATGTAGATGGGTCTCTTCTAATCCCTTGGTTTGATGTATGAAGACACGGTTATTACTGCAGCGGGCTCTACTCACACCCCTTCCATCATAGTTATAGCTGCAACCTAACAGGAACTTCACTGGAAATGAATGTTAGAAATCATAATGGCATTTTGTTTCATGCAGTTTTATTTAGGGAAATGCTATTCCGGACATAAAACAAGGGGCTGCCCTAGAAAGAAATAAACAACTGAGCCCCACAATGTCATGATTTGGTGTCAAGAATATTGTTTCCTGGGAAGATTCTGATGATGTTTTTATTTTACCTTTCATCCAATCTTCTTTAATTTTGTTTAAAAATTAATTTATGACCTTCATTACCAAGTTAAAGATTGCTGGGGTGATTAAACTCTTCCGTTTTATGTGTAAACAGAAGGTATCCTTATTATAGCATAAGAAATGATACCAAAAGGACAGCATCCCTATTTTCTTTGGTGCTTACTTGAAGCCATTACAATTCGATGCATATTTATGGAGCATCTCCTATTTGTAAGATGCCAAGTGGTCACTTTATAGATACAATGAATGATGTGCCACAGTTCCTCTCCTCAAGATTTTACAGAGATGAAACTTGTACAAAATGTAAATATCATGAGAAGCGAGATGCATCAAATACCATGAGATATAAAATGTTGTGAATAAGAAGGAGCAAGGAAGCGGTCACTTCTAGCTGCACAAATGGGAAAGTGAATGTGCATATCTTGCCTAGGAGCTGTTCATGGTGGGTTTTGTAAGAGAGTAGCTAAAGATGAAAATTAAAAGACTGATTAGTTGAAAATACAAAGCCTGAGTCCTGAAACATTTAGCAAATGGAGTAAGGGAATTCCAATTAGTGAGAACCAGAGGTAAAAAGTACAAAAATAACTATCGTCACTGCATATTTGAGAATTGAAGGATGGTGAGAAATGCAGTGGATTCAGACCTTGGAGTAAGGCATTCCTATGACCTGGTGCTGGAAAGGTCAGGACCACTCTTAGCAGGGTGCTTTATACCCTCCCCGAGAGCGTGTACTTTATCAGTGATGGGAGTCATTAAACACTTTAGAATAGAGCCTAGACTGGTGGCAAGATGGGGGAGATCATCAGAGCAGAGCAGTGGTGCTAGAGATCAGGCTAGTGATGGATGACTGGTAAGAGATGATGGGACCTTTATCTGAAGTAGTGGCAGTAACAGGAGATAGAGGGTGATACACTTTAGAGCTATTTCAGGAATAGAATTAATAGGGTTCAATAATTGCCTAGATATGGGAATTAAGGGTGAAAATGGACTTGAATAGGATGGCATCTTCAGTTAGAAATTAGCAACTGCTACTACTAAGGAAAGAAAAACCACTTTCAGAGAACTAAAGCTCATTCATTTGACTGGTTGATTCATAAAATGGCTGCTCGTATGCATTTGAATACATTTGCAAGCAGATATTGAAGGAAACAATTCAAATATATCTGAAAGAATATTTTCTCCTTATTCTGCCTCAAAATGTGGCATCAATGATGATGGGCTTTTTACCTTCCTCCTCCCTTTCGTGACTTAATAAGGTGTGCTGATGGCATGAAATTTATTTGTCTATCATCTTCCTATCTCCAAAGTATTTCCCCCAGAAAGATAGACTGGAAGCTCTTCTAAAATAATAATAATAATAAAAAATTATTGGCCCTGTGGATATTCAGATTCCAGGTCTTTGTGAGCTAAATTGCAAAATCATCACTATCATCAGCTGATAGTGGCACTCTACAGTCAGTGAATTTATTAGTTTGCTCTTGAGCACCTCTGGTACTTAATCAAAAAAGGCATTGATTCCAATTCATCTCAGCTCATATGTTTTAGGTTGTATATTTTATGGTTGTATATTTGTATGGTTTAGTTGTATATTTTAATTAGTTGGTACTAATGTAAGGGTTTTTTTTAAAAGGTTCTCTGGCTTATAAAGGGGTTCTAATTTCTAATAGCACATGCAGTAGAAATAAAAATTGATATTTATATGGTATCCTCACTTTTTTTGTAAGAGAAGCAAAGTAATTTTCCCTAGTAGATTAGATTTTTCAGGTGAATAATTTCCTCTCAATATCTATCAGGAGCAACCTCCAATGCCATGAGATTCCTCTTTTCTTTATTTGTTAGTTAATTGTGATTCCCTTAAAGATGCCTGCCATTCTCTAAACGCTTGATTTATTCTTAAGACCCTGATTACTCGCAATGAAGCCCTCCCTCTAGATGTTCAAGGTAGCTCCCTTGTTAGACAAAATTACATAATTACATCTTTTTGTGTGTGTGTGTGAGAAAGATTGGCCCCAAGCTAACATCTGTTGCCAATTTTCCTCTTTTTGCCTGGGGAAGATTGTTGCTGAGCTAACATTTGTGCCAGTCTTCCTCTATTTTGTATGTGGGATGCAACCACAGCATGGCTTGATGAGCAGTGTGCAGGTCTGTGCCCAGGATCCAAACCCATGAACACCAAGCCACCGAAGCAGAGTGTGCAAACTTAACGACCACGCCACTGGGCCGGCCCCAACAAATTATATCTTAACAGTCCTTAGTATTTTAAAATTTACAAACTACTTAGATATCTCTTATCTCACATTATTCTCTTCATATTCTCTCAACTCTATGATACAAAGCAAGTGTCTATTACAAGAAAAGCGTCTTTCTTAATAGGCTACTGAAGCAAAGAGCAATTGGAAAATTGAGGCCCTCATGTAAAAAATATTGATTCAGAATGGAAAATGCCTTTGGTGTATGACCGTGAGGGAGAAATAAAGATGCATTTGGAATGTAGGATGCATGGGGAATTAGGGGATGGGTCTTGAGTGTCACCACTTGGGTTCAAATTCTGGCTCAGCCAGTTACCAGTTGTATATCTTCTCAAGGGCTCCATTTTCCCAACAGTATAATCAAAAGCTAACTTGGATAGATATACAACATGCTTAGAACAATGTTCCACACTCAATTTCTCAGTCCTCTCAACCCCAGGGGACTTTTGTAATTGCATAATTCATAGGCTCCACAAAGGAAGCTCTGTTCTATGGTTACAGTTTCTTTAAAACTAGTTCCTTGATAGCCCTGTCCCCAGCAACTAATCCTTGCCTAAGATTTTCCTTGAAAAGCCTGCTGACTGGGAAGCTCCCTCTCCAGATGTGCCCACTCTTAGCCTTGGATTTTCGTTTGGTTCTGAGAAATCAGCATTAACTTTCCAAACTTCTCTTCAGTCCTGATCTGTTCATGCTACTAGAGGCTGTTTCATCTCCTGGAAGCCTTTGGTTTTAGTACAGTGGTGGCTTATTATTCTAATATACCTCTGCTTGCATCTATTTGACTTGAAGATGACATGCAGCAGGGAAAACCACTCAAGAGGTTAACACATCTTTGTTTTGCTCTAAAATCTTATCTTAAACATTGTAATATTTTGATTGGCTACAAGATAATGCAATGTTGATTCTTTTTAACTTAAAATACTCAACTGGTTACACACTTGTAATAATGTAACTAATGAATTAACTAATTAAATTTCCCCATTCTTGTATGTTCTTGTTAAGAAGCTTTAGCTAAATCCAAATAGATATAATATTCTAGATGGTTCTGGAACTCATGACATAGTCTCATGCTTATTCACATGAGTTTAAGTGAGTACAGATTTTTCTCCTGCTGGCTGGAGATGTAAGGGACTGAGTGCATGGACTCTTTTGGAGGAGAGAAAGGAGAATGATAAAGAGAATGGTAAGGAGCACATAGCCTCTGTTCCTCTTCTCAGTCTGAATAACTGCCTTCGAGCTCTTATGGCAAGAAGGATTATAGCAATAGCTATGTTCATGAAAAATCATCAGGCTCTGCCACAAGCAGTGTCCCTATAGAGATCCAAAAAGTTTGAACACAGACATTAAGAGAAGAACATTCTAACACATCTCTGCCTCTGAAACATATGCACTGTGTCATAGTCCAGAGTATAGAGCTGGCACCTTGAAGACTCAAGGACACACCGAAAGAGAAACAGGCCCTTATTGCCAGAAACTCTCCAAGGAAAAAGGTATTGGAGATGTGAATTTTTTTCTGGTTGAGGTCATTTGCACTCAGTTTTTGTTTTTAAAATTTTTTGTCAAGCTTATTTAGATTTAAATTATTAGATTTAACAGTGTTCCCCTATGTTCTTCACTCAGCTTCCTGTATGTATGCATCCACGTTCATGAGTTTATGATGATACCTCTGACTCTATTCCAGCACCGCAGGATGCATTCTCTCCTTTATCGCTTGCTTGCTTACCTGTAACTTCTTTCTCTGACAGTTAGAACCCTGACTCCCATTATCTGTAAGTTATTTAATTATTTTTCAACCCTACTATATATGTAAAGTAGTTTTAGAAATGTTAATGTATACCCTAGTGAGAAACAAATTTACCGACTAGGGTAAAATGTTTACTATGTACAGTTGTCTTGGTCTTTAGTCTCAGTTTCTAGCAAAACATCATCTCCGTTTTTGTTTACCCTTTCAGGGAGGTTATGTCATTCATTAATAATACAGTTAGTTTTGGGGCTGGCCCCTTGGCCGAGTGGTTAAGTTCGCGCGCTCCGCTGCAGGCGGCCCAGTGTTTCGTTGGTTCGAATCCTGGGCGCGGACATGGCACTGCTCATCAGACCACGCTGAGGCAGCGTCCCGCATGCCACAACTAGAAGGACCCACAACGAAATATACAACTATGTACCGAGGGGCTTTGGGGAGAAAAAGGAGAAAAATAAAAAAAAATCTTAAAAAAAAAAAAAATAATACAGTTAGTTTTTTTGTCACAGTGATTCCATCCTGGAATGCCCCTAGCATCCTCGTGGCTGTTGCTGTTTTACCAGTAAGGTTCATTCTATGTGGCGTAGAAGTTCTGTGGGTTTTGATAAGTGCGTAGAGTCATATATACAGATCATAGTAACATGTAGAATATGTCCATCACTGTAAAAAATTCCCTGCATGGTCTCTCTCTAGTCAACTTTCCCCAACCTTTGGCAATTACTGGATTGTTTTTCATCTCAATAATTTCTCCTTTTCCAAAATATATGGGTGGAATCATGCAATAGCTATGCTTTTGAGTCTGACTTTGTCGCTTAGAAAATTTTGTTTAAAATCCATACGTGTTCATTCCTAAATAGTCTATACTATGGATATACCACAGTTTGTTTATCCATTCCCCTTTGAAGGATATCTTGAGAGCTTCTAGTTTGGGGAGTTATGAATTAAGTGCTTTAAACATTCACATACAAGTTTTTGTGTGAAGACAAGTATTCAATTCCCTTGGGTAAGCACCTAGGGATAGCATTGCTGGGTCCTATTGTAAGTGTATGTTTAACGTTGTAAGAAACCGCCAAAAGGTTTTCCAAAGTGGTTCCAGCATTTCACGTTCACACTAACAGTGAAAAAGAGTTCCTGTTCCTCTACATCCTTACTAGCATTTTGTAATGTCAGTTTTTGTTTGTTTATTTACCAGATAGAAAGTGGTTTCTCACTGTAGTTTTAATTTGAATTTGACTAATGTCTCATGATATGGAGCATCTTTTATATGTTTCAGTCTCATCCATAGATATTCCTTGGTGAAGTATCTGCTTTGGTCTTTTCTCTGTTTTTCAGATTGAATTGTATTCTTATTATTGAGATTTGTTCTTTATATATCCCAGAGACAACGTCTTTATTTTTTCCCAGATTGTGACTTGTTTATTCATTCTCTTAACAGTGTGTTTTGCAGATTAGTTTTTATTTTGAAAAACTCAATCTCTATAATTTTTTTATCATGTTTTTGATGTTGTATATAAAAATTCATCACCAGATCCAAAGTCATACAGTTTTTCCTAGATTTTCTTCTAGAAGTTTCATGGTTTTGTATTTTACATTTAGGTCTATTAATTTCAGTTGATTTTGTGTATTCTATGAAGATTTTCTGTTTTGTTTCTTTTTACGTATAGACGTCCAATTGCTTCCACACCATTTATTGAAAAGAGATCATTTCTATACTGAATTGCCTTTGCTGCTTTGTCAAAACTCAGTTGAATATGTTTGAGTGGGTCTATTTCTGGACCCTCGATTCTGTTCCATTGTCCTACATGTCTAACCTTTTGGCAATCCCATACCACAATGATTCTTGTAAATTTATAGTAACTCTTAAAATTTGCAGTGCCCATTCTCCAACAAAGGATTCTCCAATTCTTTGCTTCTTCAGAATTGTTTTAGCTGTTGTAGTTCTTCTACCTTTCCATAGGAATTTTAGAATCAGCTTTTTGATATCTACAAAAAACTTGCCAAGATTTTGATTGGTATTGCATTGAATCTGTAGAAAAACTGGGGAGAACTGGCATCTTAACAATATTGCATCTTCTGATATACAAACATGGCACATGTTTCCATTTATTTGTATCTTTATCAATGTTTTATGGTTTTCAATAGAGACTTTGAACATATTTTGTTATATTAATACCTAAGTATTTGAAGTATTGTGGTGTTATTAGAAGTCATGCTGTTTCTATTTAATTTCAACTTCCAATAGTTCATAATTAGTGTAATAAAAACAATATTGATTTTTGTGTATTGACTTTATATCCCAAAACTTTCAACGTTTCTTATTAGTTCAAGTATGATTTTGAATAGATCATTTGGGATTTAGATGTAGAAAATCACGTCATCTGTAAGTATAATTTTCTTCCTTTCTAATCTGTATGGCTTTTATTTTGGTTTAATTTTATTGGCTAAGATTTCTGGTGCAATGCTGAATAGGAGTGGTGAGAGTAAAATGCTTTGCCCTTTAGTCAGTCTTAGTGGGGATGTGTTTCGTCCTTTATCAAGTTTGATGTAACTCTAGGTTTTTTATGGATGCCCTCTATCCAATTCAGAATTTCCTTTTTATTTCTAGTTTGCTGAGAGTTTTTATGGTGAATAGATGTCAGACTTTGTCAAAAGGTTCTTCTGCATCTATTGAGATGATCATGTGTTCTTTCTTCTTTGGGTTATTGGTATGATGAATTACATTAATTTTTAAATATTGATACAACCCTACAGTCTCAGGTAAAAACCTACGTGGTCATGATACATTTTCACTTTTTTATGTTGGAGCATTCATTTTATTAACATCAAGTTGAACATATTTGAGTCTGTGTTCTCAAGGAATATTGGATTCTAATTTAAATTTCTTCTGATGTATTTTAAATGTTTTGGTAACAAGATAATACTGTCCTCACAAGAGGAGTTGGCATGTGTTTCCTCCTTTTCTAATTTATGGAAGAATTTTTGTAGAATTAACATTGTTTCTTTAAATATTTGATTGAATTCACCAATACAGCCATCTGGGCCTCATTTACTTTCCTTCTTTTTTTTAAAGTTTTAAACTATGAATTCAATTTCTCTAATAGATATCAGATTATTGAGGTTATATATTTCATCTCATGTGAGCATTGGTTGTTTGCACAAATATGTTCATAGCAGGGTAATTTGTAATAGTCTAAAACTAGAAATTACTCAAATATCCATCAATAGTACAATGGATATATAAATTGTGGTATAATCATATGAAGGGATACTATATAATAGTAAGAAAAAATATGCTATTACCACAGAAGTAACATGTCTGAATATCCTAAACATAATATTGAACAAAAGAAGACAGACCCAGAAGAGTACATCTGTATTATTTTATTTATTTTAAGTGCAAAAACAGAAAACACTAATTTCTGCTGTTAAATGTCTGGATCTTGTTTCTCTGGGGAAGAGGAATGACTGTGAAGGAGAATGTGGAATTCGTCTGGGGTCTAGTAAAATATTTCTTGATCTTGATTTTCTGGTTATAGAAGTGTGCTCAATTTTAGAAAATTCATTGAATTTTTTCTTATACTTTAGGAACTTTCCTCTATATACTTTATATTTTAATCAATGTAAATTTTTAAAAAGTTGTTTCCATATTTATATGAGATACTCCTTAAGCATCCCAAAAAGCTGCTGAATAAAAATTGAGGGAATGATTGGGAGAACTCCAAGTGTCAGTGTTAACTATGAATATGAACTCATTGTACACAGTGAATGTGATAGCCTGGAAAATCATTTATATAGAATTCTAATGAAATTAATTTTTTAACATTTAATCTGTTTGTTTTATTATTTATCATATCTCTCTCCCTCTGTGTGTGTGTGTGTAGTATTTTTCCCTTTTGTCTCCACCATATCAAATGTCCAGAAATTTGGAGTCATATCATAATAGCATTTCCTGATCTACCAATCTACAACTTCTATCAGACGATTTCAAGTAGTAATGGAAACAAGTTTGGGATAATCATGTTTTTGGAGAACCTAGAAAGACTCATAATAATCACGACTCTCTTCATAACTGACTATCTGAATCTGTCCAGAAATTCAGCTTAAGATTATACCAGGACTTTCACTTATGCCCCCTCCTCCTTGTCCTCAGTTTGTATTTTACAGCGTCCAGTGACTTGTCCCACCTGCATTTTTGATATATAGATGTTTTGGTCCCAACTACAATTTCCTGATGCCAATTCCAATCTCCATTATTTCTTAAGGATATTCAATCACATTTTGGTAATTACAACTGCAAATTATTTTAGTACACTGAGATTTAACTCATTTTCTGGAAACCTGAATTCATCTAAAGCTACCAAATAACATTTTACTCTCGCCTTGATTTTCAAGTCAGTAATCATCATATTTATTCTACCTTGTCCAATCACAAGAGCCTCTTCCCAGACTGAGAATACAGAAGCAGGTAAAGCTGAATGATGCCTCTCGCTCAGGTATTTATTAACATGACACCATCTGTTCTTAAGCAGCAGACTTTTCTTTTTTATGTGTTCTTTATCTTATTCTATTTAGAAATTTGAGTGTTGTTGTTTTTTTAATTACCCTTGGCATTTTTATAGGCCCAAATTCATTCCACTTTTTTGTCTTTATGACAGCTTACTACCATTTTATGTTATCCTTTTGTGTCTTTTGTATATGTTGCTTTTGTTTCTAAGATATCTCTAGGTGATCATAAAATTGTATGTGGGAGGCAATATTGTTTATAGAAATGGAAGAGCTTTTTCAAGAGCAAGAGATATAGTTATAAGACTTGACTTTGTCACTCAATGACATTGATTCAATCCCTTAATTCCTGTGAGAATAAATTACTTCATTTATAAAAGCAAAAAAATTAATATATACCCCAGGATCGTTCAATAAACAAATTTATATGTAACCTAAACCATTATACACAAAAATGCTAATATACCATATAATATAATGTGTATACATAATATAATATATATAATGTGTGCATATATAGTTTATAAGAATAGTTTATATGCTTAATAATATACTAATTACTAACTTGAAATTACTTTGCCAATTTTTCCCCTTTCACTCTTTTATATTAGTAGTCATTTATTTTCTCTTTCAGAGACCATGCTTTCGAAATCTCAACTAGTATATATGATTCAGGTCTCCTGCACCCAGCCTTCCTTTCCTAGATTATTATGAACTCTGAGATGACGTGGTCACTTTCTCCCTGGGTGCCTGTCACTTCTGCTTCACCAAGTAGCTCTTCCTTGTTAGTCAACATTCATTTCAGAGCAGCAGTTCTTCTCCTTGCCTCTTTAGCCTCCTGAGAGCTGAAATGCTCAGGGAGGCAAGTCCAGAATTTGTCAGACTTTTCCTTTAGCAGAGGCTCCCAACAGTCATCTGGGTAAGTGAGTCCCCTACTGCGACTGACTGCTACAGTCTGGACACAGGCTATATATGTGTCCTCCACAATAAACACATCTTTCAGCGCTGAGGACCCGCTGTCTTAGTGGCCTAGAGTCAATTCCAATAGTGTTGTTATTTATATTCTCTTCCTTCATACTATCCAAATCCTCTCCTCTAAGAAAAAGCTCAAGTTGTTGAATTTTTCTGTACACATTCATCTTCTTAATTACTCTCATCTATTTCCATTTAGTTTATTTCTTTGCAGGAGACTGAATTGTCTTCCTTCTGCTAAGAAGTTTGCAAGTATGGCTTATTAATTGTTTCCAGTTACTTTATTACCCAGACTTTGTCCGCATCTGTGGAAACAGCTGAGTCTAAATGATCTCCTCTGTTTCCAGCTTTATTTGCTGATCATCCATGATGCCACTGTTTGTTCTTCCTTGGCCATTTATGCTCCCCTATATTGTGCCCATTTTACAGTTATATCTCTGTACTTCCTTCCTCCCTTCAAATTTTGAGCTCAGTTGCTGATTTAAAAAAGAAAAAAAAGTTGGCTTTCTGCCAAACTCATTCTTTTTAGTCTTTGTAAATTGCTCTCCACCCCTTGCCACATGTCTGTTTTTCTCGTTTCACAAATCGTGCTCCAGAAATCCTTCTATGTAGCCAATTGCATGTTTGCCCCAAGTTCCTTCACTATTTAAATGGTGATCTCCAAAGGAAAGACAAAATACCCACCCACACTTCCATCTCTTACATGTAACTCCAAAGTGGCTAGAATAGCATTTCGGAGTACAATCAGAAGATCACAAACCTCATGAGAAACTTCACTCAAAAAGATTTCTGTGGTTACAGAAGCCTGAGAAAGGCTGAAGAGCACATCCTCGTTTTGTACATTTGTATGCCCCAAATAAAAATGCAGACAGATCCTTCCATCAATATGAAAATAACAAACCAGTGTAACTCTGTTTAACCCCACATTTCCAAATTCTTTGGAAGTCTCTTTATCATGGAATATCTAGTAACAGCCCCCAAAGAATATTTTATTCATTATAATAATATATAAAATTTATTGAATCTTTACAATGTGTCAGAAATTATGATAAGGAAAAAATATATAAATTCAACACATATTTATTGAGGACATTTGTCAGCACCCTTCTTGTCACTGAGAAGATGGTAGTAGAAACAATAAATAAAATTACATGCTATCATTTTAGTAGGAAAAAGAGACAATAAGTTAAATGTATAATACATTAGTAATAAGTAGTAAGGTGGAAAAGTTAAGCAAGAGCAAGATTTACATCATTTAATTATGGGTGGGGCAGGCTTGAATTTTAAACAGGTAGACAGAGAAAAACTCACCTAGGAAGTAACTACTGAGTAAATGCCTAAAGGCAGTAAGAGAGTTAGCCTTGCAGATACATTGGAAAGAAAATTCTAGGCAGGGAGACTTAAATATGAGAGGCAAGAATGTGCCGAGTTTATTCAATGAACAGCAAAGAAGGCCAGTGTGGCTGGAGAAGAAAAGAGAGAGGAGGGAATGGCAGGAAACAAAGCTGGAGAGGTAATGGGACCTTACTTGTCTTTTATTGAGTTAAAAATGGCAAGCCACTGGAGGTTGTTGAACAGAGTGACATGATTTGACACCTTTCAACAGAATTATTTTGGCTGCTGTGTTGAGGTCAGATAAAATGCAGACAAGAGCAGAGACAGGGAAATAAGGAGACTTCAGGAAATACTGGGGAGAGATGATACTGGCTTGTCCAGAACCACAGCAGTGGTCGAATTCTAGATCTATGTTGAAGGTAGAGCTTCAATGCTATTTTTGTTTGTTGTTGTTCTTGCTGTGTTCTCTTCCCCAAACAACTAGAAGAGAGAAGTTGTCATTAACTGAGATTCATGAGACTACAGGCGAGGCTGGCTTCCCTGGGGCAGGGGTAGAGGATAGCAAGAGAACAGTTTTTAAACCTGTAAAATGGTAGCTGGACATGTGAGCCTACCTTATCTCATTTAGTCCACTTGACAGCTCAACAAGCTGGGTACTGACATTATACCTATTTCATATTTGAAAGAACTAAGACCTAAAGAGCTCAAGAATTGATATGAGCTCACCCAATTGACTAAACAAGTGCTGAGCTGAGATTTGAAGTTAGGGACACTTTACTTCTCAGGCCCAGGTTAAGAATTGGCAAAATTACCTGCCCACAGTAATGACTATTTATTACTGCTGAACTAGGAGACATTTTAGGGTTCTTGCAATCTAAAGAGCTTAAATATATACTATTGGTGGGCTTGATAGTGCACTTACCCCTCAGCTATCCATGTCAAAAGCATCCCTAAATCTCATGAGAAAATGACCATGCCCACTGCATATCTCTTCCTCCTGGGTCAGTAATAGTGGCTCTGGCATTCTTTGGCATCCTTAAATCCTCTCTGTCATTCTTAGAACATAGGACACTGCATCTCTTCAGTCCTAGGTCTGTGTTTACCTCCTGTGACTGTGAATTTGTACTACTCATTCTCCTCCCTATAATGGGTTTTCATTCTTCTTGATCTTGGCTTTGACCCTTCTCTACTTTCTCAAAATATTCTTCTTTTTGGCATTCTTATTTGGCATCTTCTTTCCTGTATTGGAATCCTTTCTGCTCCTTAATAAGCCAGAATATTAAAAAAAATAGTTTTTCTCAAATTCCTTCACTTGAAAGGAGATATCAGTTGACAGTTACAAAACATGTTTTGTTCCTAAATCTCGTAGATGTCGAGTGTAACCATAGACATTTTCTCTCTTAGAATGTTCTCTTTCTCCTTCCTAGGAAACAGCCTGGAGCAGAGTGGAAAACTGGTGAGAAATGGAAGTTAAATGTAGACAGGGCCATCACTCCATCGCTAAAGGCCTGGGTTCTCTGCTAATGAGTTTGGTCTTGAATTAGTGGACCTGACTGGGAAACACAACAAGCCCCATGAATCACTAGGAACTGATGGTTATTCTTCCCTCTTTGACCTCATGCCACTCTGTCTCAGAACTCAGACAAGTCTAGGAGGGAGTGTTGCCAAGGCTGCAAAGCATTCCGTTTAGCTCCAGGTCCTCAGAGTGCCTTGAGTCCGCTTGTTGCAGATTCCACCAGTGAGCTTTGACTTCTCAGCAATCTCTCTCTCAAGAGGCTTCCCAGAAATCCAGCCGTTCAGCTCACCCCTGAATGCACTTTGAGCAACTGGCTGCCTCTCCCGTAAGCACGTTATTAATGGTCTCTTTTCAAAAGCAGAGATAGTGCCCTGGAAAATGCGATATTGATTTTTTCCCCTTCTTTCTCACTGTTTCAATCACTGCTCGTTTGAATGGCTTTCATTTTTAGCAACAACAAGAGAATCTTCGAAGAAAAGTGGTTTATAGGATCAGGCTGAAATAAAATCACCGCTCAATTTAAGCTCTGAAAAATACTATTGATATTTTAATAGAAGTTTGGAGAACCTATTGCGAGCTCAATAATAGCTACAAGGAGTTTATACACAGAAATCATACTTAGGGATCGTTTTATTTCTTAGGTAGTATGTGTTAACAGCAAATAACGGTTTAAACCTTCACTCACTTCCATACTGTATACATCAAGAGTCTCCTGAGTGTGGAAATGTTCAGAGTACTTCAGAAGGGGTGAAAGCCTTCCTATGACTCAAATGATTTGTCTCTAATTGACCCTTGTAAGAAAACCTGGGCTGGGTTTCTCTTAAGCTCTCTATTTGCCTGTTGTTGGCATCACAAAATCCCTACTATTTTAGAGCTGATAGACCTAGAGATCAGGTAGTTAAATGAATTTGTTGCACCAGTGAGACAAGCAAATCCTAGAGGATGGTAGGACTTGATGGAGGTGGCACAGTCTCAAATTCCCTGTCCAGGACTCCCTCTCTGTGGGTACCTGATATCCTTCTCCCTACCTGGACCTTGCTATAGAGCTGACTTCTCTCCCTGTACTCTCCAAAGTGCCCATGGATCTTCTTAGTTTTGAATCTTCCTATGCTGTACAAACATACATGTGTATGAAGTAGAATAGTGATATTACCATATTAATTATTTATTACTTAGCAAGAGCAGAATGTTACCTTCAAGGGTCGTGTCAAGAACCACGTCTTCCAGGAAAGTCATTGCATGACATCAGTCCATATTGATGTCTCTCCTTTCTGTCAACCCCTGTAAATCACTGAAAATGTGCCTTGATTTGTCCTTAAGTGCTCTAGGTGTGTGCAAAGTGAGGTCTTTGAAACCAGTGTTGGTTAAATGAATAGATAGTTACTACATGGCTAATAAATGTGCACCCCGTGCTATATATTAAGAGGTATACAAATAAGAATAAAATATAACATTTTCCTTGATTTATTTGTGTTTAACACAAATGCATGTTTGTTTGTTTGTTGTTTTGTGAGGAAGATTCACCATGAGCTAACATCCATTACCAATCCTTCTCTTTTTTTGCTTGAGGAAGATTCATCCTGAGATAACATCTGTGCCAATCTTCCTCTACTTTGTATGTGGGAAACCTCCAAAGCATGGCTGATGAGTGGTGTAGGTCTGCACCCAGAATCCAAACCTGTGAACCCCAGGGTACCAAAGAGGAGCACACAGAACTTTAACCATTTGGCCATGGGTTTGTCCCCCCAGATGCATGTTTAAATGTATGAAAAGCATTTTCACAGGAAGAGCTTGATGTAGAGGAAAACAGTAGAAAGGAACTTCAGAAAGAAAGAAAAGCAAAAGTAGAAGAATTTTGGGCTTGTCAATGTAGTGGAATTAGGATACTTGAAAAAATGTGAGATTTATTTTCAAAAATGTGATTAAAGGAAAGGATGAGAAATAAGATGCTCCTGAATTTGGATAATCAAAGCTATGTTATTAGTATATTATACAGACAGGGGAAAAGGGTCTTGATTAGGATTGAAAGTGGGATATCCATTCATTCAATCATCTAACAACTATTAATTGGGAACATATTATGTATAAGGCATTATTCTAGGCTCTGAACGTGGTGAAATGGTGAATATTTGAAATGGCGGGGTTAGGAAGCTATTACATTGAATGACAGACTAACATGACTGCTATGAAAACAGAAAGTAACAGTTAGATTGAGAAATGGTGGGGAAAGTGTGCCTGACAACCTGAAAGGCAGAGCCTGTATGACATAAGGCACTGATCGAGGTGCCACTCATAGGAGGAGGGAAAGTGGGAGAAACCGATTGGAAGTCAGTGTGGCTAGAGGTGGAGCACTTGTCTATTAGATTAGGGTTTGACTACAGTGATAAGGATGGAATATTTGGTGGAAGATTTCTCTTCTTGGCTCTTCTCCTTTAGTATCTCCCCTTTTGCTCTTCTTCCATAGAATTGTTTGATTAGATAGGTCTGCAGCCACAGAGGCTGCCTGGCCTGCTTTGTTCTGGCATTAATGCTGCTTAACCTCTTGGAAGACGCAGAGAGCCATTGCCATCAGAAACCAGGCCAACTCCCATGGGAAAGGAACCACCTTAGTCTCATTAGAAGGATTCTTGCAAGTTCCACATGGCTGAGCACCTCTCACCAGGCGCCTACATCGGGTCGGGGGAAAGCCTTCTGGTAACAAATGTTACAGGATTTTCCTGGCCTTTTCTTCTTTGTGTACATCTTTCTTGGGAGCCATGAAGGAAAACAGTTCTGGCAGCTAGCCATTGTCATTCTTTCCCCAGCAGAGGAGAGCCTAATACAATCCAGCTCTTAGATGCATAGTTCTTGCATCCTGTTTCCATGTGTTAGTCTGACCTGATGCATGACCTAATTCAGCTCCTTATCAACAGACCGCCATAAAGTTTATTCCACACTCTAGTTAGGTCAGTACCTAAAATGTGGACAAGTAACGAGAGGACAAGTTTCTTTGTAGAAATGTGTTCCCTTCTGAGAAGTAAAGGTCCACTTATGAAAACCAATATGGAAGGAGAAATGAAGAAAAAAAGAAGAGCTAACCTAGTATAAGGTAAACATCTGCTCTGGGATAAGCACTCTGCTTGATGCCTTAAATGTGCTCTTTCATTTAATTCTCACGTCTCATCTTACATGTGAAGAGAGCATGCTCAGCAATGTTAAATCATAGTATTGTGGGACTTGTCACTGTCTGGTATCAATGGCTTTGTGTCTTCTCTCTTCTTTTTGTATGCCAAAGTTTTACTATAAGCTGAAAGTAATATTCAACCCAAATGAAGCCACACCCTTTCTGTAACTTCACACACTAGTTGGGAGGAAATTTGATGACTAGGAAGACCTTTGAATGACCCTAAAACTGTACTATGTAGAAAGCTACCTTTTCTGCCTTAGGAAGACCCACACAAATTCCAAATGGCCACTTCATTAATGTCCTGAAAACAAACTAGAAGAAATATTATATATTCCTCATCCAAACTATGCTAACCATTAGCAAATAAATTCAAATCACATTGCATCCCTATTTGAGACTAACTGGATTTGACATCTCTGATTACAGACACTATAACATTGATTCATGAAACAGAGAAGTAGAACTTTTGGTCTTTTGAGGCTGAGGACATGAACTCAGTTTTGAGTTTAAGTTTGTTTTTGTTGTTATTTTCCAAGATAAATATGAATGACATAGTTTTTTAAAATTTTTTAAATTTGATCTTTCTTTCTAGGTCTGAAATTATCCTTTAAAAGATAGTTTCCCATTGCCCACAGAACTTGTTACAAATATCTTACTTCACCTGGTCATCAAAGGCCTGATAATATTTGAGCACAATCTGCATTTCATTTGTTCACACCAGAAAAGTTTATTGAGGATCTAATTTATGCCAGGCACTCCGTCAGTACTGTGGCTGCCATAAATATCTTCTTTCCATATACCTATGTAGAAGTACGTCATCTTCAAACATTTTTTGAAAATGTTAACTATTAAACTGGCTGTGGAGTATATGGAAACTCTGTAATATTCTTGCAACCTTTCTGTAAATCTAAAACTATTCTAAAATATAAAGTTATTGGGCCAGCCTGGTGGCGCAGTGGTTAAGTATGCACTTTCCGCTTTGGCGGCCTGGGTTCCCCGGTTCAGATCCCAGGTGCGGACATGGTACCAGTTGGCAAGCCATGCTGTGGCTGGCATCCCACATAGAAAGTAGAAGAAGGTGGGCACGGAGGTTAGCTCAGGGCTAGACTTCCTCAGCAAAAAGAGGAGGATTGGCAGCAGATGTTAGCTCAGGGCTAGTCTTCCTCAAAAAAAAATAAATAAATAAAATAAAAAATAAATTAAAAATATATATATATAAGGTTACTAAATGTAAAAAAAAAATAATACTCCATGAAATCTTTCTAACCACCTCCCTTCTATGCACTTCCCTGTTTTTGAAATAGTATCTAAGAAGGATACACTGAACCATCACTTTTGGCCTGGGCAAGAGCGTTTATTTCTATATATCTGCTAGTCATTCAGTTGGTTCCTTTGTTCCAAGAATATTGATCCATGTCTGGTGCTTCCTGGTATCCCCCAATTCCTGAGCCCAAAGAATGAATGAAGTCATCTTGGACCTTCCTGACAGAGGGCATTAATTTGACAGAGAATGCGCTAGAATTACTCAGGTTGGAGATCTTCTGTGGTTGTATTGATTTTTATTTTCTTCTATAGTCTTGACTTCATGTTGCATTTATTTGGCCAAAACATTGCACTCACACTGTTTTAAAATTCTTCCTATAGGGCATAATTTATATTTTTCTCAATAAATAATGCTCATAGCATATTGCCAAAGCTAAGTTCTCCATATATACATGAGTCTGATATCAAAAATAACATTTTTGTGATATTGAGAATTTATCTTCATGGGTACTTACAAAACACACACCCTCAGCTCCCTCAGCCATGCTCTGTGTCCTACACATACGCTCATACCCACACACAGCACATGCAAAACCAACTGCAAAGTTTGACAAACACTTTTACAGAAGAAAAGAAAAACTTCAGTGGCTATCTACACTTGGTTTAGTCTACTTTGAGTAACTATCCTAGAGCAAGGGGTGAAAAATCTTGAATCATAAAAATGTTATTTCTTATTAAATTGGAGTCATCATCTTTTTTTTCAGTTAGACTACGTTTTTGATTAAGACTTTTCTAGGATGATCTAACAACGACACAATTAATAAAAAGGTTATCGTGCATTCTCTCCGTGCGAAGTATGACGTTAGTCACAAGGGGGATATAATTGTAAAAAGAAACTTACCCCTACTTAGAAAATTACAGTTTAGAGGGGGCCAGCCTGGTGGCACAGCGGTTAAGTTCATACATTCTGCTTCAGCAGCCCCAGGTTCACTGGTTTGGATCCCTGGTGAAGACCTACCCGGCGCTTGTC
The DNA here is from genome assembly GCF_037783145.1 of Equus przewalskii. Classification (NCBI taxonomy): domain Eukaryota; kingdom Metazoa; phylum Chordata; class Mammalia; order Perissodactyla; family Equidae; genus Equus; species Equus przewalskii. Next base: position 65,259,841 of record NC_091837.1, read on the forward strand.
AAGCCATGTTGTGGCAGGCGTCCCACATATAAAGTAGAGGAAGATGGGCACAGATGTTACCTCACAGCCAGTCTTCCTCAGGATTGGTGGCAGATGTTAGCTCAGGGCTAATCTTCCTCAGAAAAAGAAAGAAAGAAAGAAAATTACAGTTTAAAAAGAAATTAAAAACTTAGTAAAACTTTAATTTACAAGAGAATAAAACAGTCAAAGATATCAAAGTAGTTCATGTTTACTTGTCAATAAGGAGTAATGACAATTCATCTATGTGTTGTTCTGTGTCTCAGGTATGGCTAATGCTCCATTCTCCAGATAATAAGGACAGGGAACCTTTGAGGTTGTTATGAAGAATAAGTGAGATAAAGCAAGTATGCATCAATAGTTCATGGTAACTATTTTAATAATAATTCTAAGTATCCAGCACCTGAAACATGTTGTAAATAACTTAATATTGTAATGGCAATAGGAGGAAGTCACGTTAAAGAATCTTCCCAATAAAAAGTGACTGCCTGGATTTATAGATCACTAACCTGTATTTCTTTCCATGCCCTTCCAGACAAATTTATCAAATTCAAGTCCAATGTTTAATTGAATGTCCCTTCTAAACAAGGCCATCTTAGGTCGGTTGCCCTGGAATCATATTCTTAGGTTCTGAGATGCAAGTGAAGGATTATTAGGGTGTGCTATTGAGAGCATCACGACTGGGCAGAAGGAGTAGTTGAACTGGGGTGCAGCACGACGGAGGTTTCAATCAATCCCATGGGTGCCATGATTCTAGGATAGCTATTCAGAGATGTCCCAATGGAGGCATGGGAGCACCACCTTTGTACCCTGAATCAACTAGTTATCAGATATGGATTCCACAGGATGAGTGAGTAATCTTGGAAGAGACAACTTCCTTCCAACAAAGGTTACTTCTGATAGAGCTTCCAGCTGTCGTCAGTCTGCAGCCAACATTCCTACCACAGGATGGCACACACAACAACAGTTTTCTTCTAGGTATTTGGGGAAGAAAAATTCTAATGAAAATTATTAGAATTAATCATTTAATTTCTCAACATTGCTACATAAAAAGAGGAATTGTATTTCTATATATCAGCAACAAACAAAAAGAAAACCAAATTTAACAAAAAGTGATACAACGTATAATTACAGAAAAAAGCAACATTTCTATTCTGGAGACCATACAATATCAATGAGCAAATCAAAGAAGACTTAAATGGATGAATACCATGTTCATTGATTGGGTGACTCAATATGATAAAGTTGTCAGTCTCACCCAATTGATCTACAGCTTTAGCACAATCTCAATATAAAAAAAGAAAAAATAAGTAAAATTTTTGGATGGAAATTAACAAGTGTTTTAAAAATTCATATGGAAATAGAAAAACCGAGAATAGATGAAGCAATCTTAAAGAACAAAACTGAGTGAATTAGGGGCCGGTCCCGTGGCTGAGTGGTTAAGTTCACATGCTCCGCTGCGGTGGCCCAGAGTTTCCCGGGTTTGGATCCTGGGTGCAGACAGGGCACTGCTCATCAGGCCACGTTGAGGTGGTGTCTCACATGCCACAACTAGAAGGACCTGCAACTAGGATATACAACTATGTACCAGGGGGAATTTGGGGAGATAAAGCAGGAAAAAGAAAAAAAAAAGATTGGCAACAGTTGTTAGCTCAGGTGCCAATCTTTAAAAAAAAAAAATGGAGTGAATTAAATATCAGCACATATCAAGACCTATTATAATTAAACTGGGTAGTACTGGTCTTTTAATAAATGGTGGTGTTTTTATTTGACTATATGGGAAAAAAATACATCATAATCTTTACCTATACTCAAAAATTCTTTGTAGTTAAATTTCAAATCTAACAGTAAGCGGTAAATCAAGAAATTTTTAGAAGAAAATATAGGAGAATATCATTTTAATATTAGTTTAAGAAATTTTCCTTAAAGGACACGAAATTTGCTAACCATGATGGAAAATAAAGATTAATTAAGATTAAAAACCTTCGTTCATTAAAATACAAATTATGATTGTAACATAGCCACAGGGTGGGAGAAGATATTCACATGTATATCTAACAAAGGATTTGAATTTAGAATATATGAAGAGATTCCACTTTCCACTTATCAATAAGAAAAAGACAGACAACCAAATAAAGTAATGGGAAAAAAAGATCTTAAATAGATTCTGCACAAAAAAGGACATTCAAATAACCAACAATCAATAAAAAGTTGCTAAACTCCATTAGTCTTCAGGAAAATGCAAATCAAAACCACAATGAAATAATCTTCATAAATGCACAGAATGATTAAAATGAAAAAGGCAATTCCCAGTATTGTTAAAGATAGGGAGCAGCCAGAAATTTCACATGCAGCTGATGGGAGGCTAAATTGGTACAATCACTTTAGAAAACTTTCACAGCATCTACTAACTATACACGTTTTTCTATAACATGATGACTCAACTTCTGGCTACATGCCCAACAGAACTACGAACACTTGCTCAATAAGGATATGTACAATAATGTTCATAGCAGCCCTGCTTACAATAGCAACAACAACAAATAGAAAAACTGGAAGCTACCAAATCCCCTTCAACAGTAGAAAGGATATGTATATTCTGGCATATTTATACAATGTAATAATATCCTGAAATCAGAATAAATATCTACAATTGAAAAAACTACATGGATGAATGTCACAAAAATAATGTTTAACAAAGAAGACACACATACACTACAAATAATATGTATGTTATGATTCATTTTACATGAAATACAACAAATAGAAAAAAAAAAAAGAACCTGATTTATGGTATGAGAAGTCAGAATATTGGTTGCCCTGAGAGAGAGAGTGACTGGAAACAAGCTCAAAGGCGCCATGTGGGGAGCTGGTAATATTTTCTTTGTTGAACTGGGAGGTAGTTATTATGGGTTTGTGCAGTTTGGAGAATTATGATATTTACTTTTTTCTATATGCATATCATACTTGAATAAAAATATTAAAAATATAGTAAAGTACACAAAAAGACAAAATGATATGAGCAAAGGCCAAACAGGAAGTTTAAAAGATAGAAATTACAAGCTATGACAATAAAAGCATAAGAAGAAGAACATCTATATTTCTAACAGGAAGTATGAGTAAGTGAATGACAAAGACAAAAAGTGATATTTCTTAATATTAAAAGGATCGATTCATCACAAATACATAACAATTATAAATAGGTGTGTGCCGAATACCAAAGACTCAAAATACATAATGTAAAACAGACAGAAATAAAGGAGAGAATAGACAAATCCATAATGGCAGCTGAAAATTTTAATTCTTTTTTTAATTTATTTTTTATTTTTTATGAGGAAGATTTGCTCTGAGCGAACATCTGTGCCAATCTTCTTCCATTTTTTGTATGTGGGATGCCTCCACAGAATGGCTGATAAGCAGAGTAGGTCCACACCCTGGATCTGAACGCATAAACCCGGGCCACCAAAGCAGAGCACACAGAGCACACAGAACTTTAACCACTCAGACATGGGGCTGGCCCCGGAAATCATATTCTTTTTAAGAGTACATGTAACATTAACAGAGATAGACCATATGCTGGGTTATAGAACAACTCTCAATAAATTTCAAGAGATTATAATGTTACAGAGTTGTTTCTCTGAAAACAATGAATTTAACTTGGAACCTGAAAAAAATAATAAATGAATAAAAACTTCTAAATAACCTCTGAGTCAAAGAAGAAATTGCAATGCAAATTTGAAAATATTTTAAACTGAATTATGTGAACTCATATCAAAATTTGTAGGATCCAGCTTTACAGTACATACAGGGAAGTTTGTAGCAAATTGCTAATAATAGAAAAAAAGGGGTCTAGTATCAATTATCTAAGTTTACATCTTAAGATACTAAAAAAAGACCAAATTAAAACCAAAGTAAGCAACAGGAAGAAACAAGGATAAGAGTGAAAACTGGTGAAATAGAAAAGAAATAAAATAGCTTAAAAAGCCAAAGCTTGGTAACTTGAAAAGATTCATGTGACTGATGAACACCTAACAAGACTGATCAATATTAGGATATAAGATAACATATCTCAAAAGATCCGAGAGGCAAATCCTAGAGGATTATTATGAACAATTTTATAACAATAATTAGTCATCTCACATGAAATTAACAAATTCCTACAACTAACCTAAACTGATAGAAAACAGAGAAAATTTGAATAGTCCTATAATTAACAAATGTATCCATTCTCACATATTAAAACAAAGAAAAGTCTAGGCTAGGCCCCAGTGTTTCCATTGGGAAAATCTATGAAACATTTAAAGACAGAAATGATACCATTCTTACAAGGATGTTTTCAGAAAATAGTTCCCGTTTTATGAACTGAACAATGCCTTGACAAAAAATTACCATATGCAGGGGCCAGCCCTGTGGCATAGTGGTTAACGTTCAGTGCCCTCTGTTTTGGTGGCCCGGGTTCATGGGTTCAGATCCCAGGCACTGAGTTATATCACTTGTCAGCCATATTGTGGTGGTGGCCCACATATAAAGTGGAGGAAGATCAGCATAGATGTTAGCCCAGGGCCAGTCTTCCTCACCAAAAAAATAAATAAATAAATAAAATATATATATATACCATACACACACAAGAAAGGCAAAGAATACTAAAAGAAGAAAAAATTACAAACCAATATCCTCTATGAGGATATCCACAAAATTCTTAGCAAACTACTAGCAAAGAGAATGTAGTAGGGGCCAGCCCCATGACCAAGTGGTTAAGTTCGTGTGCTCGGCTTTGGCAGCCCAGCCGGTTCCGATCCTGGGCACAGACATGGCACTGCTCATCAGGCCATGCTGAGGCGGCATCCCACATACCATAACTAGAAGGACCCACAGCTAAAGTATACAACTATGTACTGGGGGGATTTGGGAAGAAAAAGCAGAAAAAACAAAAAAAAACGAAGATTGTCAACAGTTGTTAGCTTGGGTGCCAATCTTTAAAAAAAAAAAAGAGAGAATCTAGTAATAAACCTAAAGTGGGGTTTATCCTAGGAATGTAGGATTGGTTTAAAATTTTAAAAATCAATGTATTTCATCATATTTACAGAATAAAGAAAATTTATATGATGATCTCAATAGATACAGAAAAAACATTTGGCAAAATTCAATAAACTTTCAGTACAAGTCTCAGAGAAATAAAGCAAGGATAATAAAAGATTTAAAGATTAAATAGTACAAGTAAAACTGTCACTATTTGCATGCTTGTCAATGTATAAAATCCTAAATAGTGTAGAAAAAATCTGCTAGAAGTAATAAGTCCATTTAACTGCATCATAGGCTACAAGGTAAATATGCAGATATCAACTATAGTTTTCTATACTAACAGCATATAATTGGAAAAGAAAATAAAGATAATTTCATTTTCAATAGCATCAGAAAATATATCAGGATTAAATTGAGGAAACCAAGTAACTTCTCTATACAGAAAACTGCAAAACATTAAAAGAGAAAAAAATTAAAATTAAAAACTTAAAGGTAGAGAAAAAGCCAACCTAAAATTTAATACTCAGCATAAATTACTTTGGAAAATAAAAGTAAAATAAATACTTTTTTAGCCAAATGAAATCAGTAGACATACACAGTCCTTAAATTGAGAATTTGCAATTTAAACTAATATTTTCTATGGAAGCTCTAATGACATAGTCCTGTTTAATTTAAATATACAGAAACATGACGAAAGTTTGCTGTTTGGAATTAAAATGTTGAAAGGCATACTGTCTAGCCAGAGCGTAAGATCACCAGTTGGGCGCAGTGGAAGAAACAGAATGAAGAGACGAGAGCTGAAGAAGGAATGAGAGACACTGGCAGCAGTGAAGTCCCTAGCTCCTGAACTAATGCCCACCTGCATCCTTTCCCGTAGTTTAGGATGCTCTGTCTTTTTTTTTTTTAATTACTTTGTTTTATTGAGGTCACATTGGTTTAGAAGATTACATAACTTTCAGGTACATATCATTATATTTTGACTTCTGTATAGACTGCCTCGTGTTCACGAAAAGTCTAGTTGCCATCCATCACCATGCACATGTGCCCCTTTATCCCTTTTGCTCTCCACCCGTCCCCTTCCTCTCTGGAAACCACCAATCTGTTAGATCTCTTTTTACAAAGCTATATCAAGTGGAGTTCCTATTACTTGAAATAAAAGAAAAATCCTTGTTATCACAAATTTGGACCTGATCTTTTGTAATTAATGGAAGCTTAGAGTTACCTAAATTAATAAAATGAGGATTGTTATACCTACTTTAAAAGATGCCTCAGGGGTTTAGAAACAATATGAGAAACTATCATTATTTTGTTATTATGTAACTTTTTTTTTTGATCAAGATTAGCCCTGAGCTAACATCTGCCGCCAATCCTCCTCTTTTTGCTGAGGAAGATTGTCCCTGAGCTAACATCTGTGCCCGTCTCCCTCTATTTTATATTTGGGAAGCCTGCCACAGCATGGCTTGATAAGTGGTGTGTACACCTGTGCTCGGGATCTGAACTGGTGACCCGAGGGCCGCTGAAGCAGAGTGCGTGAACTTAACTGCTATGCCGCTAGGCCAGCCTCTCTAGAACATCCTTTTACACAGCCAAAATACATGACTGTGACTCTCCCTTTCCTCAAACAGGGGAAAATGAAGTGCAGAATAAGTCCTTGGGAATGATTTAAAGCTGTTTTTGTTGACTTGAGTCTCTGGGTATTTTATGACCTTGCCCATTTTGGAGGTTCAGGATAACATCTAAGGGTGGTTTAGATGACTCTACAAGTTGCCTAAACCCCACCATGGGGTCTCCCATGCAAAGCTTTTGAGTTTGACTCTTACACATGGAATATAATTTATTTCAGGGCGTAAAATTCTCCCTGGAAAAAATTATGCTCTTGGAAATGTGGAAGATGAATAAGGGAATTGTTGCGCTTCACAGCGCGAGAAAAGATAAGTAAGAAATGAACGTGTGGGCGGATGGAGATCTGAACTCCCTTTCAGCAATGTATAATTCCACGCTCAAATTCTTCAATTTGATTATACTCCAGATTAAGGCAATTGCCCAATTCCCCCCTCCCCACCTCTATATCAGTTATTTGCGTGTGTTTAATGAGAACTCTTAAGCTTTTCAAAGAAATGCAAAAGCATAATTTGAGGTGCTATTTTAGTAGAGAAAATATTCACATCTAATGATTCCAGAAGTGACAATTTTTTTAGGAGCATCAATGATAGGAAATCTTAAACATTTTAGTAGACAGAGCTCTATCCATCATGTTCAACCACACTGGATGTGCCAATTGAACTGAAAATCTGTTCAAAGGTACTTCTGCAAGAATATCAGGCTTGAAGTATAATTGCATGGTTCCACAGCATGTCAGGGTTGCCTAGGTATGACCCCGAAGACTATGACATCCAAGGATATGGACCATCTCCCGCAGTGTCATCCTGTCCCATCCACAGAATTTTTAAGTTAGATAAAGGCTTAGATGTCATTCATGCCACCCATGCAGTAATCTTTCCTCCAACATTCCTGAGAAGTGGTCTTCAGCTTTCAGCTTAAATGCCTTTAGCGACAGGCTGCTCATTTATTTGACAAGGCAGATTGTTCCTTGGTTAGACAGCCCTAATTGTTGGAAAGTTCTTCCTCAAATTGCAGCAAAATCAGCCTCCCTGTAATTTCCACCCACTGATCCTTGTCCTGCTTTCCAGAGCAATACAGAATCAATTGACTTTCCTGCTTCAAATGACAGCTCTCTGCCCGGGCATGCCGACTCCTTCAGTTGACTGCTCAGAGGTGAGGCCATGTAGCACTGTGGTTCAGTCTGAAATCCTGGGTTCAATTCTCCGGTGTCAGTTGTCACTTCTTAATGCCAAATTACTTATCTCTCTGACCCTTAACCTTCAAATCTTTGAATGGAGATAAGGGATAAGTGCTTCACCTTTCCATAGGTTTGTGCATGGATTATATTCAGAAAGTCTGTGGAATGTACTCTTTCAACTCTAATACACACTGTAAATATGACATATTGTTAGAGTCTCACTTCACATTGAATAGTCCACTTTTGAATTTCTTCCTGGAGAACTCAACTTCCATTGTTCTATACTTAGTAGATTTGTTTTAGTGAAACGTTCCAACGCTGAAGTCAAGTTCTCCCTAATTGCCACTGCTGTGTTGAACACAGCTGTCTTTCTTTTCCTGTGGACAGCATGGAGAGCTAAGCTTCGTCAAGCCAAGTGATAAACTGACGTCTTTTCTCACTTTAGTTACTTTGTTTACTCATCTAACCTGAGTGTGTACCTATCATAGAATATATTACATTTTCCTTATTTCTAATCCATATTAAATATTTATTTTCAATGTAAATGAATTCATAGTATTGTAGGGGAGGAGGACATTTCCTCTCCCCAAATAGGGGTTCGTCTGGCTGGAGAACGAATTAAATTCACATGAGACAGACTAGCAAGAGGAAATTAAACAAAGCTTCATGAGGAACCATGGCCCGGGGCCTTTCTTCCCGAAGGAAGAAAGGGCACCGAAGAAGTGGGGTGCACAGAGTGGTTATATAGCCCCCAAACGGGGTGTTTCACATATGATTGAAAAGTCCCTTTTACAACAGTCACGAGGCTGCTCTGTCAGCACAGCGCTTGATGGAAACGACAGATAGGTCTACTGTCCCAGTGAACGCCGCGGGGTGGCAGGTGTGTTGCCTCAGGCTGGGGTGGGGGGGCGGTCCACAGATGAGCACCGCAATCGGTTCCCAGCCTAAAGAAAGATGCTTAATCTTTAAGGAGATGCCAACGTTGGGGGTGGGGGGGAAGTCAGTTACAGGAGGTTACCAGACTAGCACAATAAAACGCAGATTTTAAGTCCTTGCCTTTGGTATTGATTAAGAGTTTTTGGAGAGGAGGTCATCGCCTTTCTTCTTCCTGGTACAGAGAGGGAGGCACCTTTTACAGATAGAGATTTACCTTACAAATGTAAATGTGTCCTAACAAAGGACAAGTTCCATTCCTCCTTCCCTGTCCCAGTTTATCAAAAGCAATCAGCCTCAAATAATCCTGATGCCAAAGAGACATATCTTGGGGTGGCCAATTCCAGGTCCCCACAGTATTATGGTGTGAAATTTAGACCAAAGAGACAAACAATTGCCAAGAATTCAAAGAGTATCTGATTAGTGATTATTTTCTCTAAATTTCCCTAAACTGATTTCTATATGGTAAGCCATGCCCACATCTTTAACACAGAAATATCTGCTTAAGAAATAGGCTAAACTGGAGATTAGAAGTCTGATAACAATAATTTCTTTACAGCAAATGACTCGGGACAGTAACTTAATCAACAAGACTTATGATCCACTTAAAATACATGTGGCTTCATTCGTCATTTCTAGGGAAGCATGAATATAAATCTGATAATATTTGCATATGTAAACTACTATAATTGGGTCAAAATTTTCTCTTTCTAATTCTAAAGGGCATTCACCAGAAGTACTGAGGAAGGTGAAACAGTCAGATGTAAATTATACTGTATAATATATGTAAATGGAAATGTCCAGCATTTTATTTTGAATGTATAACAAGGAATAGATTGCTAATATTGAGCATAGGACACACTGACTGGAAAAAAAAAATGTTAGTAGAAAGAAAGAAAGAAGGGCTGGGCCCGTGGCCGAGTGGTTAAGTTCGTGCACTCTGCTTTGCTGGCCAAGGGTTTCGCAGGTTCGGGTCCTGGGCATGGACATGGCACCACTCGCCAGGCCATGCTGAGGTGGCATCCCACATAGCACAACCAGAAGGACATACAACTAGAATATACAACTATGAACTGGGGGGATTTGGGGAGAAGAAGAAGAAAAAGAAGAAGAAAAAAAATTGGCAACAGACGTTAGCACAGGAGCCAATCTTTAAAAAAAAAAAAGGAGAGAGAGGAGAAAGAGAGAGGAAATAAAAAGAAAGAAGTGATAAAAAAAACATAAATGTGGGAGAGGCAACACTAACCTCAAAAAATTTGAGGAAGTAAGAGCTAGAAGTTGCAAATAAGAAATAGTGCAATGTCTTAAATAAACCACCAGGACCCAAGGCTCAAGGCTATGTGTGTTACTTTGTGACATACCTTACAGACAGAATAGGACATCAATCAAAACCAGGCAGATAAGCAGAAATGATGACAGATTATTAATCCTAGAAGTCAGGATGAATTGGGTAAGAAAAAAACGGCCAATAGAAAGGAAGAGTAATATCCCAACATTAAGTGTTCTATATTGGCAAAAGCCAAAATAAATACCCCAGGAAACAGGGACATGTAGAAATTGAATAACAAAATGAATAATGACAGAAACTCAGGTAAGCAGGCAGGGCAGCTGGGGTGGAAGTAGAGATTAGAAAAAGCTAAATTTGATAGTTATGATTAGTTGCAACTACAAAGAATAAAAGGATCCAATTTAAAAAAGTAGCTTAAACATAATAAAAAACTTTATCTCTCACATTTTATTTTTTAAAGTCCGAATATAGGCAATCCAAGACTACTATGGGAATCCAGGAAGTTATCAGCGTGTTTCATCTCAGTCTTCCCAGGAGAAGACCGTTGTCTTAAGGGTCATAAATGACTCTTGGAGCTTCAGCCATCATCAAAGCATTTTAGGAAGATGGAGCGGGGGGGGGGGGGGGGCAAAGGAACATGTTCATCTTCTATTTAAGGGATCATACCAGAAACTACACAAAACATGTCCATTTTCATTTCAATAACAAATGCAGTTATATGGCCATACATTTCCAGGGTAATCCGGGAAAGATACTTAAGTAAACTCAAGAGAAAATGGATATTAGGAGAATATTAATTTCTGCCATACATTATTACAGAGGGATATCAAAACATAATATTAACATTTATTGAGGGTCTGTTATGTGCCCCTACCCTGTACAAAATATTTTGCACGTATTATTCCATAACAATCTTAAGGGTTAAGAACTAATACTCTCCCCACCTTGTAAATCAAGAATTGAAGTCAAAGAGCTTAAAATCTACTTCAAAATCATAGACTTAGCACAGGGCAAAAGAGTTTAAAAGCTGGGTCTGCCACATTCCAGGGATGAGGGCATAATCTCCAGCACTGCTTCTCTGAGCTTATGGAAGTATAAAAGACTGATGTTCCCAACTGGACCTTTGCTAACTGGGCAATATTCCTCCTGGGCCAAGTAGTTCATAAACATATCCTGTTAAGCAGGGGGTTAATTTTAGAATAAGAGCATCCCAGGATAGGTGAGAGAATCTATATGAAAGAGAATGATGAACAGACACTCAACTCCAGAGAGAAGGAATTAATGAAGTACAAAGGTAGGGAGGGAAAATAGGAAAGAAAAAAGGAATGAAAAAAACAGAAGGGATTCAAAGAATTTAAAAGGCAGAATGAGGATGGAAGAGGGGAAAGGAAGCAAGGTGAAAAGAATATATGTGCGCCGTTTGCCTGTGAAGGGTGACTGCCTTCAGCTCATTCTCTGTAACTACCCAAATGGCTGGAAATATTATTCCTCTACAGGTAATGCGTGAGTTTACATAGACATAAAGGAGATTAAAAATGGAAATGACAATGGAAATTTTGTGATCCATTTGGAAGAGAAATTCCAAGCATTTTATTTCTTATGAAAAGGATCACTCCAGCTCCCCTGTCTTATGACCAATGTCTTTGTGTGCTGGGTTTGACCTGGCAGTCAAACAGGAAGGTCTAAAATATGCAGCGAGGGAAAAAAAAATGAAAGAAAGAATGAAAGAAATGGAGCAATTACATTTTTATCTCATGTAAAATCTGTAATAATCGCTGTAATCTAAAAGCTTTTAGGTCCAACTTTTGTTTGATGGTTGGATTTGCACTGACACTTGTAAAGAAATGAGAAGTAATACATCCTCCTTCGTGGCAATGGCTGGATGCAGAATAAAACTCTCAGACAATTTCCGCACTTCTGGTGCTCAGGCCTTGGGTAAATTAGTTGCAACATCTTAGACCATTAGAATGATTACAGCCAACTATAATACCCAGTAATAGCAGCCCTAGGGCTGTAAAACTCCTTGATAATGTTTAGTTATGTGCCACTTTGTAATACCTAGAAATAATTAAGGAAGTTAGTGAGAAAGGATAACTAGTAGTTGGATAGCTATCTCTACTTCAGTAAATCAGAGAAACTGGATTTCAGCAAATGGCAGTAGTCTTAAGGCTTATTATGGTGGAATTATCAAGAAAAACTCATAGACAACTTCCTGTAGTCGGCATTTTCTGTAAAAGGGTGTGAATGAGCAGTTTAAATACAACTCGTATTCAAATCCTACCTAAACCAAGCTTTCTGGATCTGGAGGAAATAAACATAACAGCCTACCAACGTCTTATTGAAGGGCCTACATTCAATAGGGATGCAAGCAAGTTTTAACCTTAGTCTGTTCCATATGCTGTAATAAAATATCACAGACTGGGTGGCTTATGAACCAAGGAAATTTATTTCTCACAGTCTGGAGACTAGAAGTCCAAAATCAGGGTGCCAGCATGGTCAGGTGAGGGCCCTCTTCCTAAAGTTGCAGACTTTTCTTGTATCCTTACCTGGCAGAAGGGGCTAGGGAGCTCAGTGTGATCTCTTTTATAAGAGCACTAATCCCATTCATGAGGGCTCCATGCTTATGACCTAATCACCTCCCCAAAGCTCTGCCTTCTAACACTATCACATTGGACATTAGGATGCCAATAAGGGAATTTTAAGGATACATAAACATTCCAACCATAGCAAAATGGTTTAAGGCCTAGGGATAGGCTCCAAGAATACTGTGGTCAACAAGATAGACTTGACCGCCATGGCAAGGTACTTGCAGTGTTGCAAGACTCTTGTGTTGAAGTCCTATACCTTGCTTTATAAACAAATATTGATATATGGGTGGAAAGATTGAAAATATATGGTTCTGTCCTCAAGCAATCAAGGGAAATTTGTAGAACTGGAGGTCACTGTCATTCAAAATTAAAGGTGAGTAAAGACTCAATTTTCTCCTGGGTCCAAAAATCTACAAGGTTAAGCAAGTGCTTTTATAGTTATTCCATCTACTCTACTGGAAACTAGAATCTTCAGTCAATTTTAGAGACCATTTCTACAACATCATCTTCTCCAACTTATTCTCCATAATATGTAAGATTTAATCAATTTAAAGGGCTATCTTAATTCCAGATTTTCTTATTTTACTAAAAGTCTTTTGAACAATAAAATGATAGAATGGAGTATGAATGTGTTGATGATAAGGGCTACTCTAGATTTGAGAATGATGTCTTGAACTTTATTGAGGTTATTTGCAGTTCGTTTTACTATATTTCAACCACCAAGTAATGCAAATGATAGCCTCAAGATCCAGAATACATTACTGTGCAACTGGACAGCTCCCCAGTGTCATCTTTTCCCTCATAGAGGGCAGCCCAATGTTTCAAGACCGCTTTAACCTGCAGTAATGAAGGGAAGCACCAGCTCAGAGCAAGTAGTGGGCTTATTTCCATTTATATAGTTTTAGGATCAGGTCAAGGGGCAGAGAATAAGCATCTTAGCCCAGATCATCCAGAACTGATCTCCAAGCTTTGGATTCATAATTTCTGGTTAATCTAGTTTACACAAGCTAGTTTTATTTCTTGCTTCAAAATCAGGAATCCTAGTTTCAGTGTGACAGATTCGGTCATGGCTTACCACAATGCACTCCTAAACTGAAGTCCTAAGTAGGGATCATCTCTTATTCTCAATAAACTTCTAACAACTCCCAGTGATAGGCATGTGCATTATCTCTTCAAAATGGTAACGGGAGATCCATTTTCTATATTCTAAAATATTAAAATGTCAAAAATAATACATATGCAACAGGTGACATTATCAATGTCAACGTTAACTCTCTCATTGCCAAAAACAACAAAAACTAACACATCATCCAGAAATATTCTGTTTTGTATAAATCTCCCCAGAAGAATCTATCAGTCTTGTTCAGCCAGTGCTTTGGTGGCAAGCGGTTCTGAAACAAGTGGTGCTGACCTTTCAACTCTTAAGGCTATTGGAGAACATCCATGCATTTCACTGTTTGCCCCTTAAAGTTGTTTGTATTTGGCCTGCCCCCTGCAGGCCAGTTTTTAAGGGAGCACAGTTCATTAAACTCACTGCCAAGAAGTCACTGTGAAGGATTTCAAGCCACCTATGGTGATTGTTGTCACAAATCTCATGTTGAAAATTCTACCTGATCAACAACATTACCACCCAGAACAGCAGCCCTTGGCCAAGATGACTGTCTTAGCTTGATAATACCATATTCTCCAGAGAAATAGAAGTTGATAAAGGAGTTCACCCCTTTGCAGCAATTTTGATTCCCACTGCCTGTTACCCATTTTGTGTTTCCAAGGGTCTGCTAGAATCCCTCTTTCTGTCACTCCATATCTCTTGACTCCTGACATTATTACTGTGAGGATGACAGCTCACATTTCTGTAACACTATCTTTCTTCTGCAACAGAAAATAGAGAAATTACTTTGAAATTCCTGATAATTCTGGGAACATGGTCCATTTGACATACGGGACAAATGAAGCAAAGAAAGCTGAAGTGACTTAAGTTAGTGCCATAAGAAGCACTAGCTCCTCTAGTCCCAAAAGATCTTTGGTGAAGAAGAGACAAACCCACGCACAGGGGCTCAGAGGACCAGGTCCCAATATTGCTTCACTACCTACTTAATCTCTCTGAGGCTATTTATCTTATTTATTTATTTACTTATTTACTTATTTATTTATTTTTGTGGAAGATTAACCCTGAGCTAACATCTGCCAATCCTCCTCTTTTTGCTGAGGAAGACCGGCCCTGAGCTAACGTCCATGCCCTTCTTCCTCTACTTTATATGTGGGATGCCTGCCACAGCATGGCTTGACAAGCAGTGCCATGTCCGCACCCAGGATCTGAACCAGCAAACCCTGGGCTGCCAAAGCAGAATGTGCGCACTTAACCCCTGTGCCACCGGGCCGGCCCCAAAGCTATTTCTCTTAATTAAAATGATACTAATTCTTGTCATCCCACCTCATACAAATATACTTAAATGTAATAAATGATAGGTAGAAAAAAGTTTGGAAACTTTTGAGTGATATAAATTTAAGCTATTACTATTTGTAAACCTCACAACCAAGACTTTAAAAATGATTTTAAAAGTTTTTTTCCACATTTAGTGTAAAATCTCAGAGCATTTGCAGCAGATATATCCCAAAGAACAAGAGAACTTCTAAAGATAGCTGGGAAGATGGTGGTGTTGGAGGACTCTGAATTCACCTCCTCCCACAGATACAACAAATTTACAACTACCTTTTGAACAATTACCCTGGACAGAGAACCAGAAACTGGATAAAAAGAAGCCCCGCAACAAGCGGCAGTGCTGACTGAGATGGAAGAGGTAGGAATACCTTTTTGGAGAGGAAGAAGCCACATTCTAGCCAGAGCACTTCATGGCTGGGAGCAGTCTTAAGGTACGAACCTTTGCCTGGAGGAGTGGGAGATCTGAGTGACAGCACTTTGCCTCAATAAGTAGCTTTTGAACTCAACACAACAGAGATGAGTGTCATAATGTCTGGCTTTCCTGGCTGTTATAAACAACAGGGAATACTCCCAGAAAAGCTATTAACATAAGAGAAAGAAAAACCTGCACTTAAAGGGTCCTTGCACAAATTTCCCCATTCTGGAAAGGAACACAAAACCACCAGAAAGAAAGTTGCACAGTGAAAGAAACTCATTTGATAAGCTCTGGGCACTTCTCAGAGAGGCAGAAGGTGGCTAGGTCTACCTCCTCAGGGACTGAGACGTTGGTGGCAGCCATTATTGTGACCTAGAGCACGTGTGCTGACACAGACACTAGCAAATGCCGTTGGAGTTCTTCCCCTGCCCTGTTAGCACAGGGGTTTGCCCCATCCACTAGAACACTGATTTAATCCAGCTTTGCCAAGACAGACAGCCTGTCATAGGGACTGGCCCTTGGGAAACTTGTGGGCTCACATAGGCAGGGTGTGTGGGACCTCTGCAGCAGGCTGAGTGGGTCTGCTTCAGGGAGGTATAGCACGTAAATCGGGCAGGACTGCATTGATGGGGTGTGTAGGCCTGTGGGCAGAGGGCTTGTCAGTTTCAGTAGACTTGTGCTTCACAAATAGCCACATAGGGGTCTGCCCCACTTTCCAATGCCTGAAACAATTGTGTGCTGCCACACTTGGGGCAGGTCCCACATAGCTGCACTCCTGAGAGAGCTGAAAACAGCCTTGTAGGACAGAGGCCTACAGCAATTATGAGGCCCTGAGCCCAGCAACCAGCCATGCTGGGGGCCTACTCACTTAACAGCAAAACAGTAGCAGGTATGTGCTATTAGAACTTGCAGCCAACTTTGTGCTCCCCCCGCCCCCAGTAAAATGACTAAAGGAACCATAGCAGCTGCATGCAACTGAACCTTACAACCAGTTGGCCAGGGTGACAGCCTAGCCTCCCTGGGCTCCTGCAGTGAGAGCAACCCTGCCACAATAGAAGGACACACGTAGCCGAGACAGGGGACACTCCTGGAACATTTGGAACTGGTGATGAGAGGGAAGCACATTGTTGGGCCTCATAAGGCATCTTTTACATAAGGCCACCTCTCCAAGATTAGGAGACAGAGCTGGCCTACCTAATACATAGATATAAGCACAGAGAAAGAGGCAAAATGATGACAGAAAGGAATACATTCCAAGTAAGAGAAAATGACAAAACCCTAGAAAAAGAACTAAATGAAACAGAGATTAAAAAAAAAAAAATCTACCTGACAATGAGTTAAAACTAAGAGTCACAAGGATGCTCACTGATCTTGGGAGAAGAATGGATGAATTCAGTGAGAACATCAACAAAGAATTGGAAAATATGAAAAAGAACCATTCAGAAATGAAGAATACAATAATGGAAATGAAAAGTTCACAAGATGGACTCAAAACCAGAGTAGATGATATGGAAGAATGGATCAGCAAGCTGAAGAAAAGACTAGAAGAAATCACCCAGCCTGAACAGAAAAAAGAAAAAAAGAATTAATAAGAATGAGGACAGTCTAGGGGATCTCTGGGACAACATCAAGCGTACTAACATCTGTATCTTAGTGTCCCAGAAGGAGAAGAGAGAGACAAAGGGGCAGAGAATCCATTTGAAGAAATAATAGCTGAAAACTTTCTTAACCTAAGGAAGGAAACAGATATTGAGGTACAGGAAGGACAAGAGCACCAAACAAGATGAACCCAAAGAGGCCCACACCAAGTCACATTATAATTAAAATGTCAAGAATTAAAGATAAGAAAGAATCCTAAAAGCTGCAAGTTTCTCTTTCTGACAACAATTTACATACAAAGGAAACCCCATAAGGCTATCAGCTGACTTCTCAGCAGAAACTTTATAGGCTAGAAGGGAGTAGCATGACATATTTAAAGTGCTGAAAGGAAAAACCACCTACAGCCAAGAATTCTCTACCTATCAAAGTTATCATTCAAGATGGAAGGAAAGATAAAGAGTTTTCCAGAGAAGCAAAAATTAAAGGCGTTTATGACCAATAAACCAGTCTTACAAGAAATGTTAAAAGGACTTATTTAAGTGGAAAAGAAAGAACGACAAATAGGAATAAGAAAATTACCCAAAAAAGTAAAATCACTGGTAAAGGCAAATATACAGTAAAGGTAGGAGATCAACCAACTATAAAACTGATATGAAGATCATAAGACAAAAGTACTAACATTACCTAGTTCCATGATAAGAAGTTAACAGATACACACACACACAGAAGAGGTTACATATGATATCAAAAACATAAAATTTAAGGGGAGGTTAGGAAAAGAGTAAGGCTTTTAGCAAGAGGTCAAATGTAAAAGACCACCAACTTAACATAGATTGCTATTTACATAGGTTATTATATATGAACCTCAAGGTTATCACAAACCAGAAACCTATAATAAATACAAAGAAAATCAAGAGAAAGGAACCAAAATATAATATTAAAGAAAGCCATCAAACCACAAGGGAAGAGAGCAAGAGAGGAAGAAAGGAACAGTGAAGAACTACTAAAACACCCAGAAAAAAAAAAATAATAAAATGGCAATAAATACAAACTTATCAATAGCTACATTAAATGTCAATGGACTAAATGCTCTAATCAAAAGACATAGGGTGACTGGCTGGATAAAAAAACAAGATCCAAATTTATGCTGCATATAAGAGACACACTTCAGACCTAAAGGCACTCACAAACTGAAAGTGAAGAGATGGAAACAATATGCCATGCAAATGGCAATGAAAAGAAAGGTGGAGTAGTAATACTTATACCAGACAAAACAGACTTTAAAACAAAGACTGTTAACAACAGACAAGGGCACTACATAATGGTAAAGGGAAAAATCCAACAAGAGGATATAAAACTCACAATATCTATGCATCCAACACAGGAGTGCCTAAATATATAAAGCAATTATTAATAAACATAAAAGGAAAAATAGACAGTAAGACAATATTAGTAGGAGACTTTAACAATCCACTTACATCAATGGATAGGTCATCCAAACAGAAGATCAATAAGGAAATATTGGCCTGACACATGGAACAGATGGATTTAGTAGATACACATAGAACATTCCATCCAAAGACCACAGAATACACATCCTTTTGAAATGCACATGGAACATTCTCAAGGATAGATCTCATATTAGGCCAAGAAAGCAAGGCTCAATAAATTTAAGAAGACTGAAATAATATCAAACATCGCTTCTGACCCACAACAGTATGAAACTAGAAATCAGCTACAAGAAGAAAACTGGAAAAGCCACAATTATGTGGAAGTTAAACCAAATGCTATTGAACAACTATTGGGTCAATGAAGAAACCAAAGGAGAAATTAAAAAAATACCTGGAGACAAATGAAAATGAAAGCACAACATGTCAAAATTTATGGGATATGGCAAAAGTGATACTAAGAGGAAGTTTATATCAGTGCAAGCCTACCTCGACAAACAAGAAAAATCTCAAATAAACAATCTAACAGTGCACTTAAAGGAACTAGAAAAAGAAGAATAAACAAAGCCCCAAATCAGTATAAGGAAGGAAATAATAAAAATCAGAGCAGAAATAAATCAAATAGGGACTAAAACAAATTAGAAAAAAAAATCAATGAAACTAAGAGCTGGTTCTGTGAAAAGATAAACAAAATTGACAAATCTTTTGCTAGATTCACCAAGAAAAGAAGAAAAAAGTCTCAAGTAAATAAAACCAGAAACGAAAGAGGAGAAATTACAGCAGATGCCTCAGAAATACAAAAGATAATAAGAGAATACTATGAAAAGCTATATGCCAACAAATTGGATAATCTAGAAGAAATAGATAAATTCTTAGAATCACACAACCTTCCAAAACTGAATCAAGAAAAAATGGAGAATTTGAATAGACCAATCACCAGTAAGGAGATTGAAACAGTAATCAAAAACCTCCCACAAAATGAAAGTCCAGGACCCGACATCTTCCCTGGTGAATTCTACCAAGCATTAAAAGAAGACTTAACACCTATCCTTTTGAAACTCTTCCAAAGAACTGAAGAGGAGAGGAAGCTTCCTAATTCATTCAATGGAGCCAACATTATCCTGATACCAAAACATGACAAGGACAACACAAAAAAAGAAAATGACTGACGAATACCACTGATGAACATGGTTGCAAAAATCCTCAAGAAAATACTAGCAAATTGAATACAATGATACATTAAATAGATCATACACTATGATCAAGTGGGATTTATTCCAGGGATGCAGGGCTGGTTCAACATCCGCAAACCAATCAGTGTGATACACCACTTTAACAAAATGAAGGATAAAAATCGCATGGTCATCTTAATAGATGCAGAAACAACATTTGAAAAGAGACAGCATCCATTTATGATAAAAACTGTGAATAAAATAGATATAGAAGAAAGTACCTCAACATAATAAAGGCCATATATGACAAACCCACAGCTACTATCATACTCAACTAAGGAAAACTGAAAGCTATCCTTTTAAGAATAGGAATCAGACAAGGATGCCCACTTTCACAACTCTTATTTAACATGGTATTGGAAGACCTAGCCAGAGTAATAGCAAGAAAAAGGAATAAAAGTGATCCAAATTGGAAAGGAAGAAGTAAAACTGTCACTATGTGTAGATGACATGATTTTATGTATAAAAAATCATAAAGAATCCACCAAAAAACTATTAGAAATAATAAATGATACAGTAAAGTTGCAGGATAAAAAATCAGTTGTGTTTCTATACACTAGCAATGAAGTAGCAGAAAGATAAATTAGGAATACAATCCTATTTACAATTGTAACAAAAAGAATAAAATACCTAGTAATAAACTTAACCAA
Organism: Equus przewalskii; assembly: GCF_037783145.1. Taxonomy (NCBI): domain Eukaryota; kingdom Metazoa; phylum Chordata; class Mammalia; order Perissodactyla; family Equidae; genus Equus; species Equus przewalskii. The sequence continues at coordinate 65,280,277 of NC_091837.1, forward strand.
ATAAGTGAAAAACCTTTACACTCAAAACTATAAAACATAGTTGAAAGAAATTAAAGAAGACACAAAGAAATGGAAAGATATTCCGTGCTCTTGGCCTGGAAGAATTAACATAGTTAAAATGTCCATACTTCCTAAAGCAACCTAAAGATTCAATGCAATCCCTACCAAAGTTCCAATGACATTTTTAACAGAAATTGAACAAAGAATCCTACAATTTATATCGAACAACAAAAGATTGTGAATAGCCAAAGGAATCCCGAGAGTAAAGAACAAAGCTGGAGGTATCACACTTCCTGATTTCAAAAATATGCTACAAATCTATAATAATCAAAACTGCATGATACTGGCAGAAAAGCAGACACACAGATCAATGGAACAGAATCCAGTGCCCAGAAGTAAACCCACACATCTATGGACAGCTAATTTTCTACAAGGGAGCCAAAAGCATACAATGGAGAAAGGAAAGTCTCTTCAATAAATGCTGTTGGGGAAACTGGACAGTGACATGCAAAAAGAATGAAAGTAGATCTCTATCTTACACCATATACAGAAATTAACTCAAAGTGGATTAGACTTGAATGTAAGACCTGAAACCATAAAACTTTTAGAAGAAAACATAAGCAGTACACCCTTTGACACGGTCTTAGCAGCGTATTTTCAAATACTATGTCTGACCAGGCAAGGGAAACAAAAGAAAAAATAAACAAAGGGGACTACATCACACTGAAAATCTTCTGCAAAGCAAAGGAAACCATCCACAAAATGAAAAGACAACCTAACAATTGGGAGAGGATATTTGCAAACCGTATGTCTGATAAGGGGTTAATATCCAAAATATATAAAGAATACATGCATCTCAACAACAAAAAGCCCCGGGCTGGCCCAGTGGCGCAGCGGTTAAGTTTGCATGTTCTGCTTCTCGGTGGCCTGGGGATCACCAGTTCGGATCCCTGGTGCAGACATGGCACCGCTTGGCACGCCATGCTGTGGTAGGCGTCCCATGTATAAGGTAGAGGAAGATGGGCATGGATGTTAGCAACTGGCAGTAGTTAGCTCAGGGCTAATCTTCCTCAAAAAAAAAAAAAAAACCCTAACAACTCAATTAAAAAGTGGGCAAAAGGTCTGAACAGACATTTCTCCAAAGAAGATATACAGACGACCAACAGAGACATGAAAAGATGTTCACAATCACTAATTATGAGGGAAATGCAAAGCAAAACTACAATGAGATATCACCACATGCCCATCAAAATGGCTGTAATTAACAAGACAGGAAGTAACAGGTGTTGGAGAGGATGTGGAGAAAAGGGAACTCATACACTTCTAGTAGGAGAGCAACCTGGTGCAACCATTATGGAAAACAGTATGGAGATTCCTCAAAAAATTAAGAATGAACTAACATATGATCCAGCTATTCCACTTCTGGGTATTATCTCTATCTGGGTATTAAACACAAATGTGTAAATATATATGCACCCCTAAGCTCATTGCAGCATTACTCACAATAGCCAAGACTGAAAACAACCTAAGTGCCCATCAAGGGATGAATGGATAAAGAAGATGTGATATACATGCACAATGGAATACTACTCAGCTATAGAAAATGTTGAAATCTTGCCATTTGCAACAACAAGGATGGACTTTGAGAATGTTATACTAAATGAAATAAGTCAGACAGAGAAAGTTGAATACCAGATCTCACTCATGAATAGAAGATAAAAACAACAACAACAACCAAACACATAGATAGAGAAATTAGATTGGTGGTTACCAGAAGGGAAGAGGGAAGGGAGGAGGACTAAAGGGATGACTGGGCACATGAGTATGTTAATGAATGGTAATTAGTCTTTGTGTGGTGCATATGATGTAGTCTACAGAGAAATCAAAATAATGGTGTACACTTGAAATTTATATAATGTTACAAAGAAATGTTATCTCAACTAAAAAAAATGAAAAAAAAGAGAAATCAATGTGAAAATAAGAAAAACTAAAGAAAACAAGTGCCTTCTAGTCAGTATCACAGGTGATAGATCAGTTTAATATCTTTAACAAATAAAGAGATTTTATAAATAAAACAAAAACCCAATTCTAAAAATTTGTCCTCATCATGTATTTCTTTTGGAAATTTACAATTATACAACACACAATGTATTTTTCTTTTGGCAGATTTTCCTGAAATCTTATTCAAGACTTTTACAATTTTGTGCATTTTGCTTCTAAGGATGTTCTCTTACCATACATTATCAAAAAGCCTACTTAATGAAAAGACACAGACTCAAAGATCTCCACACATTGATTGGAATAAATGAAGGAATACATTGCAGGGCATTTTATTGACTGCTCTAGCTGGAAATGATTTTACAGAGGAGCCAAACCAAGTTCTTCCTTTTCCAGGAGCCTAGAATAAGGAAGTGATTTGGAATGTGTAGCTGGTACAAAGATCTTATAATTTGCCCCATCTGAGCACTTATGAGTCTGTTCAGAAACATTTTAGTTCTGTACTTCATGTAATATTTCTTCCCTTCCTTGTCACATCCACAAAATGAAGCCTATCTTCAGCCTGCATCAAATATTTTGAGAAAGGTGACAACTTCACTCAATCACCTAAGTATTTGCATCTATTCAAAATCTGAAGCATTGTGTGAAATAGGAAATGTAGGTAAGAAAACACACAGATAACCAAATGATTTCCTTATTTAATATAACTTTATCAGCTGTTTATGATAGCAATCATAAACTTTTTTCTAAGTCTCTTTCAATAATTTATTTGGAAAAACATACTTATAACCCCAAATTGGTCCTTGCCCCCAAATAGTATCACAACTGCCATCTCAGGAAAAACATAAATATTATTACCAAAGTAATTACAGTTTTGACCCTCTAAATGTCCCTAAGGGCAATAGATATTACCCAAAGAAATTTTTCTTAATATCAGTTTATTTAATTGAAGCCTTAAAATTATTTGATGCACTAAAATGGCATATAACAGTAACTTCTGCCTCAAATGAAAACAAAATAATACAGAGGTAGGTAGATGCCTTTATTAACAGAAATAAAATAGTTGCTGATTGAGATAAGCATGGGCATATCTATCCACAGTCCAAATGAAATCAAGATACAATAAAATTTGAAGAAAATGGTACTTGTTACAATGAAGGTTAAGGGCAAGAAAATCCATCAGCTACATGGAGCAAAGATCTGACATACCTAGGCAGGCTGCAAGTATGTTAGCCTGATATCTACAATAAGAATGGCAAGAGAATCCTACCTAGTATGTTCTTCTGAACCCCGCCTGTCCTAATCATTGGTAGCCATTTGATATCGGTTATAAAAATGTTGACGTGACAACTCTATGGAAAGCAGACCCAGAGAAAGAAGAGAAATGCCTACATTAGCTGTAGAAAGAAAAAAATAGCTGACTCTCGTTGATTCCGGGTTATTCAAAACCTATTGAGCCAAAGGCACTTAGACAGCTCTCAGAAATCTCAGCTCACTCAACTCAAGAGTTAGAAAGCATTCACTTAAGTGGATGGTTGTCCATCTGCCTACCAAATGATCAGATTTTGAAAGATCTCAGTGGGCTGATGGCAGGTTGGAAAAGAAAGAGAATCAATTCCTAACATCAGTAAAACCAGAGGGGCCTCAACAACAACAATGAAAAACTAAGTTATGGTTCACAGAATTTACTTCTTAAAATCAAAATATAAAGCCTTGTACATTTGAAATTTGAGGGTTGAAATGAATAACAATACATTTTACTAGTGGGAAAATATTTTGTAACTTATTTTTAAGGGAAATGTGGTTGGGCTAAGGGTGTTATTAACCACAACTTTTTCAAAAGGCAGCTCACATTTTTCCTCTTAGCTTTTAAGACATTCGTCTTCATGATCTGTTATGTCTTCAGATAAAAGGCGTGCTTCCTGTGCTTTAACTTTCTCTGTGGGAGGAAGTCCAGTTTGAAGAAGCTCAGACTCCATCCTCTTGAGGAGTGTGTTTTACTGTGTAGCAATTGTCCACCATTTGCATAGACAAACTATACAGTTACTTGTCTGTAAGAGTTTTAAATGTTGATGTGCGTGTCATGAAACATATTTAAAAAATTCAACTCAAAAATATAATATTTAGAATAAAAGACAAGAAATACAATAAATCCCCTATGGATCCAACATGATATATGTTGAGTCTTACTGACATGGATAGAAGTTTTTTTTTTTTTTTTTTTAAAGATTTTATTTTTTTCCTTTTTCTTCCCAAAGCTCCCTGGTACATAGTTGTATATTCTTCATTGTGGGGCCTTCTAGTTGTGGCAAGTAGGAAGCTGCCTCAGCGTGGTTTGATGAGTGGTGCCATGTCCGAGCCCAGGATTCAAACCAACGAAACACTGGGCCACCTGCAGCGGAGCGCACGAACTTAACCACTTGGACACGGGGCCAGCCTCCATGGATAGAAATTTGAGGAAACATCTTCTGCCTCTTTTTCTAAAATATTTTACTTAAATATTTACTTTTACTTAAATATTTCAGGGCTGTAAAAGACACATAATCAAATTGCTACCGTTGACAAACTTGAGAGTCACAGAGTCACAGTGACTTGCCCAAGATCACGTGGCTACCAATTGGGCCCAAGTCCAGGCCTTCTGATTTCCTGGTTCAAAGCCTTTCCACTAAACCATGCTACCATTGCCACCATCCTTTAATCCTTTAACCATGCTTTTTTTTTCTTTTAGTATAATAGGTGTGTACATGCATGTCGTGTATGTATGCATACACTAATGTTTTCAGATCCAAATAGATTTGAGATACTACAGCCTATCACTTAATTCTTCCTGCCATACAGGACTACAGGTAATGGGTGATCAATAATTCGGAGCTGAGAACTACAGCTAAGTTTAGGATAAATCAGAAAACTGTCCAGATCCTGGAAATTTCTGGTAGGTAATAAGGATTTAAGACAGAGGACAGCAGTGAAATAACAAGTCAAGAAAATGATCAAGACCCACAGATGATAGAGAAGCTCAAATCCAGTAAAGACAGTGAAGGAGGACAGGAGAGCAGAACGTGAGGCAGAGTACATGTTACAGGTAGACACTTCTTTACATTTTTCCAAGACATCCTACAGTCACTTCTAGTAATATTTGTGCAGATTTCTATGAAAGGTAAATTGGCAGTTATTATTATCCTCTTTTTATAGGTAAAAGAAAATGAGAGCCAGAGCATGTCTGTGGTCACACAGTCAGCTTGGGCTGGCCATCCAAAAGTTGTGACTCCTGGATCAGGGTACTTTCCATCCAGAACCTTATCTCCCTCGTTTAATGAAACCAAGAAGTCAATGATGAATGCCCTTAAGTTTACAAAATGTCTTTCTTCCATCAAGATGACCTAAAAGGAGAGAGAAAAATACTTCTTAAAAGAAAAGAAAAGAGAAAGAAAGAAAAGAAAGAAACCCTTAGAAACAGTTCTCATGAAAATCAACAGTAGGATTACAGTCTTGTATCCATCCTCTCCTTTCTGGACATTTCCCTTATCATTACCCTCAGACACTCCTGATATAAAATACTCTGTTGCTCTCCTACAAAAAGGTGGGGAAAATGGAGGACTAATTCCCTTTTGGGGCAAGAAGATGGCAATATGAACCTGGGATATCTTGTCTCTGAAAGCAAAGAGGCATGCAAAATATGAGTCCATGGTCAAAAGGACGCAGAAATCAACTTGCAGGGACTCTCACTGGCCAAAGGCAGGACAATAGATCCAACAAAATAATAATAATAACAACAACAACTCCAATGGATTGAAACTCATTAAAAAATGAAAAATACATGAGCTTATGATTAGAAAAAAATCTCATTGGTCAATGTTAGGTTCGGTTCAGGCACCAACTGGTGATTCTGATCATTGAAAAATAAAGGAAACTATCATGCATTTTCCCTCTATAGGTTGTATTTCACAACAGCTGGAGAGACGATAAGGGAAAATTTTTCTTCGGAGTAGAAATACAGTTTATAAATGAAGGAAGATTGTTATGCCTAATGAAATAATGGATCAAGATAATAATCATGAATGGCTGCTAAACCCTTTGGATGAAGTTTGATTGGGAACACCATAAAAATGGATGAAATTTATATCACTTGAACACATTGATCAATGTTACCAAAGACAGGACAATCAACGTTTTGTTTTTGATAATATAATGCAATGGGAAGCACACAGTACCGCCTATGCCTTACGCTTGCTAGAAGGAAAAAAAAACCAAACCAGAACTTGAATCTGATCTATGCCTTTAGATTCAACTGCCAGTTTTCAGGAAAAGACAGAAACTAGAGAAACATGTTAAATGACACCTCAAGGATAGAGCTAGTCAAATATAAAGTGGGAAGCTCTACAGCACAAATGACCATATTTTTAAATAAATAAATGGCAGTAAAAGAAAAGAATAAAGAAGAGAGTCTGTTCTGGCTTGTTAATATTAAAAGAAACTTTAGAGCAATATCAAACAATTACAATGTGTAAAATTTGTTTGGACCATGATTCAAATGAGACATTTTTGTGAGAACTGGGGAAAATTTAACACAGACTTGTATTAGGTGATTTAAAGGTTATATCTTTTTAATTGTACTTAGGTGATATTGAGATATTATTTTTAATTGTCCTTATTTTATTGGTTATGATAAGATATTGTAGTTGTGTTTTTAAAAAAGCTTAATCTGATATACACTGAAGTATTTGGGCAGGGGATATGTGGAAGATCACAATATCAAAATTTATCTAACATTCCTCTTTAGTCTTCTTAGAAGGTATGCTCAGATATGAGAACTGGACCAAAAGGTATGGAAAACACATTTACAGTTTATTTTATGTATACTTTTTTACAAGTTGTTTTCCCAAAGGGTTGTTATCTATAATCCATTAAAGATGGTATTATTATCTCTCCATTTTATACACAGATAAAGTTTAAGAAAGGTTTTATCACTGGCCCAGGGTCAGGCAGTGAATAATAAAATCCCAGTCTGAACTACACGTGAGTATGACTCACAGGCTGAGCTGTTGGCGCTCTGCAGGACTGTTTTGCAAGTGGTTATATGACAGGACAAAAAATAGATCCAAGCTTTATTTTTTGGCAGCCGTTTAGAAAGCATATCATATATTCTCATGAAGGCTTTGTTAGAAACAATCGTAAAAGTCCTAGACAAGATCCCAAACACTTATTAAATCAGTAGTAACTAAAATAAAACAAGCCATTATCATTATTTCTCCCCAGACCCAAGGATGGTGCACATGGGTACACCCTCAGAGACCTCAGAGTACTCCATTAAGATGTCCTGCTACAATGGGGTTCAAAGAATGTATTCACCCTCACAAGACAAAGATCCCTCTCCTTTTTTTAAGTATGCCTTTTTTTTTTGAGGAAGTTTGGCCTTGTGCTAACATCTGTTGCCCATCTCCCTCTTTTCTTCCCCCCTCCCCGATGCCCCAGTACATAGTTGTATACCCTAGTTGTAAGTCCTTCTAGTTCTATGTGGGACACTGCTTCAGCATGGCTTGATGACGAGTGTGTACGTTTGCACCCAGGATCTGAACCGTGGAACCTTAGGCTGCCCAAGCAGAGCGCGTGAACTTAACCGCTACACCACCACCGGGCCGGCCCCAAAGATCCCCTTTGAATAAAGAGGATGGAAGTATCTACATGTTTGGGGGTGCCATACACTGCTCATACACTGCTAAATTTGAATTGCTAATACATTATTTAAGATTTTTCCCTTTGTGCTTATTTGTGAGATTATTATAAAATGACCAGTTTTGAGTTTCAATGTTTTACTATCTATTTTGGTTAGTATTTGCCTGGTACGTGACCTTTAATTCCTTTTTTTTGTTTCATTTTATTGTTTCTTTGCTTAGTGTATTTTTATAAGCAGTATAGTGTTACTTTTATTTTTACTATTTTTAGACAAACTAGTAATCTATGATATTTTATAAGTTAATGCATTTGCGTTTATTTCATTGTTATACTGAATGTATTTCTGTTATTTTATTTTGTATCTTTCGTTTATTATATCCTTGTCCTCTGCTTCTTTTTGTTTTCCTTCCTTGCTTTATTTTGAATTAAGGCTTTTCTTTATTTTGTTCGTTTTCTCTATGGTTTTAGAAACTACAAATTACAACCTTATTCTTTTAATAGTCTTCCTTGTTTTACTTAGTTTTTTAAAAGGCAATATAACATCCATACAGAAAAGTAAAAAAAAAGTCCTTAAAATATTTATGAATTGTATTTAAAAATATATACATGTAGACTATTTCATTTTGTGTTAATATAGCTTCAGCTGCTTCTATTTTTATAATTTATGTGATACACCTTTTTCCATTTTTCAAAATTGGAATTTTCTGAATTCATATGTTTTAGAGATGGCTCAAAAACAGCGATGAGTTGGATTTTATTTTCCAATAATATATTTATAATTTTACTTTCATTTAATACATTTATAATTTAAAAAGCTCATAATATATTTGCAGTTAATCTTTTTGTCTATTTTGTATTTTCTATTTCTCATTTTTTATTTTTGTTTTTCTCTCATTTATTACCTTCTTTTGGATTATTTTTTTCACAGTTCTATTTTTCTCTTACTTAGTTTGAAAGTTACAGTACACACACTTAACAAAAACTTCAAGTATTTACCCTCCTCTCAGAATATATGAGACCCTTAGATCATTTTAAGTCCTTTTGCCACTTTCCTGCCTTACACTATTGTTATCTCTGTTACAATCCTATCCTAGTTTTAGCCCAACAAAAACTAAATTATTATTGTCTTACACAGTTAATGTTTGTTTATGTAAACCTTCATATTTGCCCTTTTCTGTGTTCTTAACAATTTGCGTCTCAGATCTGACATCTAGCAAACTGTTTTTCTCTGAAAACGTATTCATTTTACCTTCTGGAAATGCATGTTTGCTGAGTATAGAATTCTACATTCTCAGGTACTTTCAGTAAGTCAGAAATACTCTCAACTGTCTTCTGGTTTCCAGGATCTTCTTGAGAGGTAAGCTGTCAGTCTCAGTGCTACACCTTTAAGATTTATCTCTTTTTTTTCCTCTCTCATTGTCTAGCTGCTTTTAAGATCTTCTCTTTATCTTTGACATTCTGGTCCTTGATTAGAATGATTCTTTTTTTCCCTCTTTCTTATCCTGACTGAGATTTACTGGGCATCTCTAATATGTGGATTGTATATTTTATCAGTCCTAGAACAACGCTCAACCATTATCTCTTCAGAAGTTACCTCTAGCCCCCTCTCCCTTTCCTCTCTCTTTGGGACTCTTACTCATCATAGGCTAGATCTTCTCACTGAGCCTATGTCTCTTAATGTCTTTTTCATATTTTCCATTTTTGTCCTCTCTGTACTACATTAAAAATAATTTCTTCTGCCTTTTTCAGATCAGTCTTTAGCTATATCTAATAGCTGTTAAATATAACTATTGTTTTCAAATCTACTTTATTGAATTATACTTTACATTCCATAATATGCCCTCACTTTAAATAGAGTTTAATAGATTTTGACAAATGTATGTGCCGTGTAACTTTCATTACAATTAAGAGACCATTTCCACCACCACAGAAAGTTCTCTGTGTATCTTTGCAGTCAATACTCCAACCCCCACCCCAGGCTACCAATTATCTGATCCCTATTTTAGTGATTCATTTTGTCTTTTTGAGAACTTCATCTAAATGGAATCACTCAGTATTTTCACTTTTGGGTGTGGCTTCTCCTATTCAGCAGTTTTTTTATGAACAAAAAAATCATAATGTTTTTGATTTATCCATTCTCTTTCATGTATTAGTAGTTTATTTATTTATTCTCTCGTATGACTAAAGCAGACTTTTTAAATTCTTTCTCCTTTTGATAGACATTACCACTGTGTCCAGTTTTGGGGTGTAAGAAATGTAACAAAAATTCTGGTATATGCTAAAAACTCAAGTGTAATTTTTCAGTTATTTAGTAAGTATATGTCTAACTCCATAAGGAACTGCCTATATCTATTCCAAAGCGGCAATTTTGCATTCCCGTTAGCAATGCATGTTCCACAATGTTGTTCCATAACATCACTTACACTTTGTATTTTCAGTCTTTTTTTTTTTCTTTCTTTGCTGAGGAAGATTAGCCCTGAGCTAACATCTGTTGCCGATCTTCCTCCACTTTCTTTGTGGGTGGCTGCCACAGCATGGCTGACAAGAGGTGTAGGTCTGCACTCGGGAACAAAACCTGCAAACCTGAGCCACTGAAGCAGAGTGCACTGAACTTAACCACAATGCAACAGGGCCTGCCTCTCAGTCTTTTTGATGTTAGCCATTCTAATGGGTGTCTGATGGAATGTAATTCTGGTTTTAATTTTCATTTTCCGGGTGAATAATTGCACATCTCTCTATATTCTTTTTTTTTTTAAAGATTGGCACCTGAACTAACATCTGTTGCCAATCTTCTATTTTTTCTATTTTTGTTTTCTTCTTCTCCTCCCCAAAGCACCCCAGTAGATAGTTATATGTTCTAATTGTGAGTGCCTCTGGTTGTGCTATGTGGGACACCACCTCAGCATGGCCTGATGAATAGTGTCATGTCCACGCTCGGGATTTGAACCTATGAACCCCCAGGCTGCTAAAGTGGAACACATGAACTTAACCACTCAGCCATGGGGCTGACCCCAACATCTCTCCATATTCTAACTGAACATTTGTTTATCTTCTTTAAGAAGCATTTGTTCAAATCATGTTTCTATGTTAATTGATTGAAGTATTCAATATTTTTAAGATAATAAATTTCCCCTAATTGTCTTATAGATTTTATGTAATTGCAATAAAAACCTCAGCAAGCTTTTTTTTTAGCAATTGACAATGTAATTCTAGAATTTATATGGGAATACAAAGTATCTAGAATTATAAAACTATTTTGAAAAGAAAAACTTTCAAAACCTAAGAAGACAATTAACCCACTTTAAAAATGGGCAAAATATTGGAACAGACACTTCACAAAGATATATAAATGGCAAATAGGTGTATGAAAGGATGCTTAATATCATTAATAATGAAGGAAGTACAATGAAAACAGTAATGAGCTATCACTGTACACAGACTACAATGCCGTTGTTAAGGGACAAGGAATCAGAACTCCCTTGGATTTGATCTACATAGTACAAAGGGAAGTTGTAACAAATGGGAGAGATACACACTTTCCATCCAGATCATTTTTATTAGGTTATCATTGTTTGGGTAGATAAGTTTTCTTAGTTTATAGACTATTCAATTAAAGACAAACATTGGAATTAGCCTAAATGTCAATTTTTAAAAAAATGTTTGCATATTATGGAACAGCATATCCATGTAACCACTGAAAATATGGAACATTTACATTTACTGGAATGGAAGATGATCACAAAATATTAAGTTAAAAATCTAGTTACAGGACAGGACACAAAATAAAACCTTGTTTTTAAAAACCAAAAAAAAAAAGAAAAAACTGAGCATAGTAAGTTCTGAAGAGTATAGAAATTGTGGGGCTGAGACCCCCTGTAAAGAGAAAAAGGAGCCACAAAAAGAAAGATCTTTAGAAACCTGTATGATCCAGCATTCAACAACCTAATAATCACATCTGGAATTCAAATAAAAATTAATAGGCATACAAAATAGCAGGAAACATCTCTATAACCAGGAAAATAATTGCGTCAATAGAAACAGACGCAGAAACGACATAGATGATGGAATTAACAGAAGTGGATGTTAAAAGAGTTGTAATAAATACAATCAACGTCCTATTCTCTGTTCATATTGGAGATAGTGCCCCAGAAATGAAGCCAGTAGACCATGGTTATGTCCTCCTGCTTCTCTAGGAACCAGTCTCCCAAAATGCTCTCACAAGTAGTTCATTGACAGTTTTTGTAACTCCCTTGTTAAGTAAATGCAGCCCTGCATCATCTGCTGGCTTCTAGTAGTGAATCTAGTTCTGGTGCTCAGTCTTGTGTGAAACTCTTTACTATCACTTCCCGCAAATGAAGAACTCTTGGTTGCCTCTGCCTGCCTCCATGAACCAGATCCCACCAGGCTCACAGCTCTAGTCCTGATGACCATTTCCTATTTCTGTTTCATTTCTGATACAACGAACATCATCGTTTATCTTGTCTTTAATTTAGTCCTTTTATGTTTGGTTTTCTTTTTCCATATCATCTACGTTAATGTGTGTGAGTATGCTTGGAAAAAAGCTGTTATATCACATTCACATCTTGAGCATGGGAAAATGTTTTTAAAGGTATTCTGTTACACAGTGCCTCTGTCCTACCACTCAAGCCATTTCCAGGAAATGAATCATCTAGTCCTCCATCTTTACCTGTTAATACTTTATCATTTTTCAAAACAAGATCAAGCCACTGCCATAAAAAAAAATCCCAGGACTCCTCATTCCAGAAATTATCCTCACGTCCTATGAAAACTCCTACTTCTTTATGACACTTGTATGGAAGTTATTACACTATCATTTGTAGTACTACTGTATTACTACTGTTTTTATTACTACTGTAATACTGCTATATTATTCCCTGTATTACTACTGGGAGTAGTAGTATATTACTAGGAGTTTATGGATCTCCCATTGTATTTTTGGTAATATTTTTATCACTTGCAATAATTTGCTTCAAGTCATCTTGTGAATCCTAGTTAAAGAACTATGCCTGGGAATCACAGATCATCAAGTTTCTTTGATAGTATGGAGAGAATATTCCTTCCATCATGGAAGCTACCGCATAAGGCTTGCAGCGCTAGAGTATGAAGGGTCACACAGGGAAAAGAAAACCCACTCTTTCAGTCCGCTATTGGGTGGAGAGAAAAAAGAAAAGAGTTTATTAGATATAATTAACAATGTCTCCCCTACTTTGAAACACAAAGTGTTTCAAAGCCTCAGAGAAGGTAAAAGAGCATTACATAGATGGCAGGGATTCCAAGAGAAAAGAGTTCTTGCCTGGTTCCCCATCTGGTACTCTGGGAGGAAACCTCCACAGCAGGCATCCCTACACCAACATGGAGCAGCCCCGGCATAGTCCAAGAGGATGGAGCGGCATGGCCAGGCTTAGAAGGGGAGGTAAGCTTGCGTTTAGAAGGTTCACCCATCCTTCCATGTGACACTGAGTTGGAACTGAGAGACAATGGGTATGCCATTGGGTCTACTCTGGGGAGAAGTGTGCAAGGTTACCCTGCAACCCAGATGAACATTGTGCCGATGATTCAAGAGTGTTTGCAGTACCAGCAAGGGCTGAGGGGAGATGTTGTATCACGGAGTCTTGAATTCAGGTACTGCATCTGTCAGCAGCAGACACTAGCTGACCACCCAGAGATGTGAGGAAACAAACCACCCCGCAGAAGATATTAACCTTTACCCGTGAGAAGACCAGATGGCTCCCTTCCTTCCTAAGCAATGAAGTCATCTATGTGATTTTCCCAAATAGCTCAATGCACTACATTTGGCTTTGCATTCTACCTACAAACACTTGTGTGTGTGCACATCCTTGTGCATGCACACACACAGGAGACTCAGAGAGAAAAAGAGAAGGTATTGGGGTAAGTTGTATTAGAAACATCAGATCTGTGTTTGAAAAATGATGACCCCTCAGTCCCACTGTCTTTGCCTGTCTTAGGTTTTATGTCAGTAAATATCTCATGCTTTTTCATGTCTTATTCAATCTACTAGATCATAAAATCCTTGTAAATATCGAGTTTGTTTATTTCACTATTACGTGTAAAAGTTAGAATAATCAAAGGTACTCAGCAAACATTTGCCAAATGAACATCACAGATCATCACCAACCTTTAATCTTCAACCTGTGAATCATATGCTAATATCACACTCTATAATTAATCAGTGATAGATTAGGAGAAAAACTAACAACTACTGAACATGTCCCATAAGCTTCCATTGCCATGTCCTGTTTTCACACCTCATCTCATTTTATCCTCACAATAATCCAATGATGCACATATCATTCCTATTTTTAGAAGAAACAACTGATTCCTCACTCCAAGCTTGTGAGACCAAAAGAGTTTGACAAAATGATCAGTTAATTCATATTTCTGAAGTCACAGAGAAGAAATGACTAGTAGAAATGGTAAAATACGTACTCAAGTATACTGCGCCTGCAGTCCCATGTCTTCATATTATCATGTCCCCTCACGGTGGTTCTGAGGATTATATAAAATGTTGATAGAGAGGATTTGCTACGTACTATGTACTATGATTGGTACATCATAAGCAACCAAAATTGCTACCCATAGTTTTTAACAATTCTTCATTTCCTACTTGTTTAATTTTGACTGTTCAAATTTAAGCCAGATACATCTTAGGATCCTATCCCTTCTTGCATACATTTCACCACTAGAATGTCTGGATCTTGGGTAGCATCAAAGCCTGGAATATAGTCACAAACCTCCTAATTGGCACTTCCTGGCTCCGTGGATGAACAGTATATCAGGCAAATTGGTGAGGAGGGAAGCCAAGGCTGAGTGAAATGATGAAAAACCTAGGGAAAGAAAGCTAATTTGCAGCTAATTTCTAAAATATTGGCTAGAGATTTGTTCAGCTTCATGGGGACAATAGAGGGATTCGGGCATCACTAAGTCATTCTTCAGGGAAGATTAGAGGTTCTTGGAAGCTTTCTTTTTTCTCTTTTTTCCTATATTGCTGGAATAATAGAAACTAACTGAATGAGCCAATAGGTATTTGTCTTGCTGAAGTTTGTTTCGCAAATGGAAACGACACAGAATCATAGCAAAAAAAATTGAGAAAAAAGCCAAACAAAATAAAGGTGTGAGTGGGGCCATCCCCATCAGATACCAGTGGTAAAATGGGCAAGAGAATATGCAGTTCTCCCACTGGACTATCTACCACTTGACATTGTTATCCAGGGGAATCTGGAAACAGTTAGCAAAGGATGAATACAGAAGAAAAAGATGTAAAAAAGAATCATGAGCCCCTGAAACATGAATGGAGGAAGGAGAAGCAATACCTTTCATGCTGCCTTGCTGTTTGGGAATTTTCAATCTACTGAGAGCCTCTTTCACTCCATCCTTCCATCTCCTACCATTTGTTCCCCTACCTGTACACACACACTCACCTACCTTCCTTAAGGGCCTTAAATGCACTGGGTGAGTGTTCAAGGTCAGAATTGAACACAGAATGGGAAATATACTTAGCATTGTCTTCTTGGGTCAAGCTTCTCTCATACTCCACAACAAACTAGTTTGCTCTTTTCAACCCAAATATTTCCTGCCTGAATCTTTCACTCCATTTTAGACATTTTTCTATGAACACACTGCTATCAAAGCTAACACAATCTGTGCATCTTTACCAAGAAACTCTCCACTGAGCCCTGGAAGGAACTGGAACATGTTTCTAGGCTGTGGGTAAGGAGCCAGCAGAGCAGTGGAGAGACAGTTTTGATGATGTTGTTTTTCATTTCACAGAGGACGACTCATGTTTCTCTCCTTAAATATACACTGCAAGCCACAAGAGATGGCAGCTGTCTAATTAAACCTGATAAAGCCGCCTTAAAAATGAGACTTGGGGAAACACATCATGTTCATTGTCGAGCTGCCCAATTTTCTCTGGAACCCAGCGAGAGCTGTGTACCATTCGGGAGGGACAGAGCGTGGGACCTGAGGGAGACAAAGCAAAGTTACTGCCACCATCAAGTTGCGAGTGTGAAATAACAGAACATTACCAATTCATATTTAATGCAAACTAGCTAACTTTACTTTATAAAACATGCAAAAGGATAACCTCATCTACCGTTTAAAAAAAGCCACTGATGAACGTTTTGATAATATAACAAATCCCTTCTTAAATTATAAAGGTTTAATGGGAACAGTTTATTTTCTCCAACAGGCTTCTGCTGGCATGAGAACCTGGGACATTGAAACAGGGATGTGATCGTCATGTCTAAGGCTTTGGGATGGCTCAAACTGCTTCCTCCCTTTTCTCCCTTCAGCTCCACAGAGAGGTAATGTTCATTTGAGTTTTAAAAAAGGACCAAACAAGCGTTTAGACATAAATGGTTCTCAATTCAAATACCTAAAGGAATAAGGAGGATTTGGCCTCATAAATTGTCTCTTTCTGTTCCTCAGTTTTATCAATACTTTATTTTCATTGTTTCTAATACTCTCTACCAACCCTGTGATAGGCCATGGCCCAACCTGACGTAGTAAGAAATAGAACATGAAATCTCTTAACTGTGGTTTACTAGAGCATCCCTTCAGGGTAAGAGACCCTCACTCACGGGTGTGGTTTCTCCATTCTCTTATGAAAGAAAAAGCAGAGAGCTTGGAGCTCTGAGCTCCTCCAACCTGGGAGAGCTCTCTTTCCTGTGGTCTACTGAGACTGCTGACTTCAGTTCAAATGCTTGTCTCTGAGAAACACTGGAAGTACAAGAGAGCCATAAACACTGATTGATAATCTTATTCAAGTGTTTTCTTCTTATTACTTATTTGCCAGCTAAATAGTAACCTATATGAAAGTAAACCTAAACCTAGTTGGAGTCATCATTTATGACAATCTTGGAGTCTGTATTAACTTTTGTTTTTTGAGAAAGATTAGCCCTGAGCTAACATCTGCCACCAGTCTTCCTCTTTTTGCTGAGGAAGACTGGCCCTGAGCTAACATCTGTGCCCATCTTCCTATGCTTTATATGTAGGATGCCTACCATAGCATGGCTTGCCAAGCAGTGCCATGTCTGCACCCGGGATCTGAACTGGTGAACCCCGGGCCGCCAAAGCAGAACGTGCACAACTAACCACTGTGCCACCAGGCCAGCCCCTATGTTACCTTCTTTGGTCTCATCTAGCTCATCTCTCTAACTAAATGTCTCAATGTGCAGCTCAAACTTGATCTCCTTGAAGTTTTCACTTATCCCTCTCATCCTTGTTGGTTGCTCTCTCTGTTAAATTCCAACAATACCTGTCATCTGTATCAGTTGATCTTATTTTCTTCTCATTGCCTATACAACCAGTTATTTCTTTAAGGCAAGGGTTGTCTCTTCCACTTCTTTTTACCACTCATGGAGTTTGAGCTAGAGATTGTTATTCTGCAATTGTTATGCCACAAAAATGGAGCTCAGGAAAATTTCCTCCAAGCCAAAATCCAAAGATGAAGATGGACACTAGCCAGCCCCCATGTTGTTCTGTACAAAAGTTTTCAGGAAGAAATTGGCTGGAGTGAGGAGAAATATTAGCCTCCAGACATGGATGAGGCATTGTACTATAAAGCACCAGAACCAAGAGCCCAGGCCAGCCTTTTTCAAACTATGTTCCATAGAATTCTAGTTCCATGGAATTATAATTGGTAATACACACAAAAAAGGAATTCTGAGATGAAATTAGTTTGGAAAAAGTGAGGTTAAACGAAGTTTAACAGGTAATTTTACTGCAGACCCTGGCAGAAAATTTAATAGCTAAAACACATGATGAAATTCCAAGAGGGGTAAATTATAGGTAGAGTTCCCAGAAGTATTTCACTGTGGAATACTTTTTAAAGGAGTTTTGGATGAGGCTAGAAGTACAGGTTGGAATAGGCAACTCTAGATTCAAATTCACCTTTAGAAGGATGTCTGATGTTCAGAATCCCTTATTATTTATGGAGTTCATTTGCTAATTGCTACTCAGAGTTCCTTAAAGCCATTGGTACTTGGGCATGTTAAAGGTTTTATAATGTTTGGAATCAGTTTGAAGTGGAGCTAGTTGTGGGCATATGATTATCAACTTACCTAGAAGTAACATGGGCAAGTCAATCTGGTAGAGGGCTCAGCAGAGCCTGGAAGGATCTTAGAAGTCATCTCTTTAAACCCCTTCACCCCCATCATGAAAGTATGAAGTGTTCATGGTTTTCAACCTAGGTCAATATTTAAACATCAATGTTTTAAGTATAACAAAATATATCTTTTAATTAAAAAAGAACCCTTCACATCTCCATAGCTTATTTAACTTTCCAGGGGATAGTTCAGTCTCAGAATGTGCTAGAGCTTGCCTCTAATGCCCTTTTTATTGCTACATCTTATCTGCCTGTACATGCCACTAACTTTGGCAGTCTCAGCAGAACTTCCCTCTCTTCAAGAGAAAGTGACAGAGACAATGGTACACCTATTAGAAGACAAGTCAAAAGGCTGCTAGTTTTTCAAGATTCTAGAAACATGAGAATTCAATAAATCCTATTCACACACAGGAAAAGAACAATCCTAGAAGTCAGAGGTAAGAAAGAAAGACCAGAATATATGTAGGTAGATATCTTTAAAAGTTACACGTGAGATTACAGAGCTATGCAGGACAGAGCAAGAACATTTATGCAGAGGTAGGGAAAAGAATGGAAAAGGGGTATTGCTTCCTGGAGTAGGTGATACCTGAAGTGAAGATGAATAGAAGTTAGTGGAGCAAAGAATGGGAGAGAATCCTAGGAAGAGTGACTTTGGGTGACACTGTACTGGCTGCTTTCATTATACTGAGCTACTGCTAATTGTCAGTATTACTAGGTAAGTAACATTACTTTTATAATATTGTCCATATTATAAATATATCTGTTAAATTAGACTATTTTGGTGAGATTTTGTTTTCAGTCTATTATATTCCTCCCTGAACAAAACTACGAGGTTTTATTGGGTGCTGCCCATACCGTTTCTTCCTTTTGAATCCCTCAGATCACAAGGCGCAGGTCTGAGTATCTGAAGATGCACAATAAAAATTGTATTTCCTCAAAACCGAGGTAACATAGAATGTGAAAGTTTAAGAAAACAGCTTGAACATTGGAAGAAAAAGAGCTGAATTCTATTAAACAGCCATGTGATTTGTCTCATGGTCTCTTAGAATCAGGTAATTAGTTAAACTTTGCAAACACGAGGACCTGAGCATCTTCTGTGCAGACCCCTCTTCTCCTCGTAGCATAGAGATGCTACCTTGTTTTACAAGGTAACTTGAATGAGGCCTGGGCCTGCTCTAAATTGCCAGGGGAGCTGATTGCCCCACGTGTCTGATTCTCAGCAGCCTCTGAGAGGAGTCGTACTGGCAGCCCTTTTCCTGGCCCCAGGAGAAAAGCAAAGTGATCATTTTAGTGAGCACCCAAATGCAGGAAGGTGGGATAAATGAAACCTCTGACCTGCCAAGCACTATTTCATATCCTTTCTCTAATCCTAAGAGAACTCTTCCCTTTCCATGACCAGGTTCTTAGCCTATTGGATTATAATTGCTGTTTATTTGTCGGCCCCTTCCTATAGACTCTAAGCCCAGCAAAGGCAGGGGCTGATTTGATCATGGCCACGACCTACTCACCAGCATCAAGCATCACACCTGACTCTTAATAGACAAGAAAGAAAAAAGTGTAAAAAAAATAATAACAAGGTGACAGACCTTTGATCAAGCAAGCCTGTCTTAATGTATCTTCTCTCGTGTATAAGGAAGAAGTTATTCAAAGTCTGAGCAGTTACCAAGAGCTACAGGATTCGATTTAGACCAAATTCAAGTACAAACAATGAGGCCAAACAACAAAGACCTTTTAATCATCACGTAGGTAGAAATTCTGGAAGGGAGGAAATGAGTTGACCAAATGGGGAATGGGTCAATAGTTTTCAACATCCAAAGAAAGGATATTTTCTCCGTACACCTGGACATACCCAAATGAGGGTCAGCAGGCATTTAGAAATTTTTTTTTCCTGGATGAGCTGTTAATTCTGAATGTCATTCATTGGCATGATCTTAAAAAGTTAATTACATCCTAATGCCTAGTTGCAAACAATAAACCACAGGCTAAACATGATCTTTTGAGCTCTGCCAGGTGCAATGTACTACTTTTTATCATGAGATCAGATCTTATTATCTAAAATTGGAAAACAGATTGGAGCAGGGAGGGAGAGTCAATAATGTGTAAAGAGAAATCAGCCAGAGGTAGAGTGTGGGCTTGGGGCCTGGCTATGATTCTTTCTATTGGATGGACAGAGGTCTCAGGTCTTGTATGTCCCAGACTTGCTCCTTCTCAGGAAAGGACAATGATGAAATGCGCTAAAACAAAAGTGTTTTAGTTTGGGCACTCTGGGAAGCTGACACTGAGACAGAGTTTTGTGTGTAAGATGCTCATTAGGGAATTCCCTTTGTACCAACACTTGAGGAAGGGAGAGGAAGGAAGTCAGATTGGGCAGAAGGGAAAATCAATCTGCAAGGCAAGACCAGACAGGATAGGCTTGACCAACCCCCTGAGGAGCTGTGGAACTATGATGGCACTTCAGAGTTGTGCCCTATTTGGCTCAGTTGTCAGAGTCTTTTACAGTCCTGCATTAATCAGTCATTGGATGTTGGACAAGCTCAAAAGGAATACAAAACTTGGACAAGTTGACTCTGCAGCTGAGGCATTCCCTGAACGGTCTAAAAATTGATATGGTTTTCCCCACAGCACACATCTCCTCTTGCACAGCTGAGAATAAAACCAATAACCTTGATAATGGAGAGCACCTTGGACAACCCTGAGGAAGTAGGGCAGGTGAAAAGAAAGCAGGTCCCTTGAGTGTGTTTTAGAGACATTGGACTAAGAAGGGACAATGTGATTCAGGTTAGAACAGGACTTGATAAGGAGTAATGGTATTAATAATTGTTCATATTTCATGTTTTAAAACACATTTAACACACTGTTACATCCACTGCTGCATTTCTTCTTGGTGTCAACCCTGTGTGGTAGACGTGGAAGGGAACATCATGTCTAATTCATAAATGAGGAAACTGAGGGTCAGAGAGAAAAGTGGCTTTCTGTGGTCACTTAGTGTCTTTCAGAGATGGGGCAATATCCAAGACTTCCAGATTTAAAATCCCATGAAGACTCTACTCCCTTCTTGAAAGTTCTAATCTAGTGGAATGACTCAGTGAGCCCATCCCAGCCAAGGGCTTTAGCACAGCTGAGTGCAGAGATCCCCCATGTCTCTGCTGCTGGCCTCCTAAATTCTCAAAGCTCAAACTTTCTGACTCTCCTCCCATTTCACTCCTCTAGGCTGTGGTAATCCTATTCTTTCTCCAACTAGTATTTTTGTCATACACCAAAAGGATTCTTTAAGCAACTTCTGCGTTCTTAGCCTCACTCCAACACTGGTAGCTGAGATATCTGGATTCTGTGGCCATGCACTTTCTATATTTGTAACTCAGTTTCCTGATTTGTGGAATAATTCGTTGGGCTAGATGATCTGTATAGCTTCTTCCAGATTTGAAATGCAGTCTATGAATGGAGAAGATGCCTGTTATGGCTTCTAAAGCTACTCTGTGAGGTTGTTGGATAATGATCCTCAGGTACAATCAATAACGGCTTCTAACGTTTTTTCTTTTTTTTCAGGTTGTGATCTTATGGGTCCCGTGTGTTGTTACTGAAGTCTCAGCATCCCTTCTATTAATTCCAACAATTAGAAACTTGCATACATATTATAACTTTCCTTTTTATTGGTGCTTTTAGATTTTTTTCAAAAATGCAAAAAGCAAGTTGAAAGAGTACATTAAAGGAAGTTTCATGAAATCCTGGCTCCCCTGAGTACCCATAAATCTTGGTTCTTCAAGGTTGCCTGGGACCAGAGCAATCAGACTTAGGAACCCACACATTTAGAATATAAATTATTGATGCCGCTATAAAGAGAACTGCAGGATCATCTAGTCAACAAGTTATTTTACAAATAAGGAAACTAAGCTCCAAATATAGGTAGTATACACTGTGTGCAAGTCTTTATGACTGAAAAAAATAATGTGAGGGCAATTTTGAAATTATGTCCTGCAAATATTAAAAGTCCCACTTTTAACTATCATCCAGGCAATAACTATGGAAGAGAGAAGTAAGTGATGATGCTCGTTATAAAGACTCTACTGTCCTGCTGAATATCTCTATGGTCTCTAACCAGTTAGGTCCCTAACTGGTCAGAGCATCTGGGAAGGAGCGGAGTTACTGCATCAGGCACCGAAAACTCTGGGCCTTTCCAAGCAATTGTGGCTGCATTTTCTTCCTCAAGGAGGCAAGAACTAGAAAGACCTAGACCAGCACAGTGGCCCAGGATGACAGGTAAGTCAACTCAGCCTGTTATCCCCGGGCATAGGTGATGATGACAATACAAAGTGCTAATTTTCTGGAAGTGGAGACTGAAAGATATATGCTGTTATCAGTCAGCACTCCTATGAGTTCAACCTCACCATGTCCCTGGAGTTCTTACTTTTTCAATAAAGCCCAGGAAGAGTGCCCAGCCATGCTTGGCTTCTCCTTGTCCCCAGTATTTAAACACAAACGCTAGTGCCTGAGAGAGGCATCCATCCCTCTTTTGCATCTCCAACATTCAATGAGTTGTCAAGAGAAGCTCTGAAAAGCTAATTTTTACTAAAATAATAATGAATCCCAAAAGTTTCATTTGTTACTTCTCCCCCCGCCCCAACAATTTGTTCTATGGTAGTAAAGAACCTGGGAGGCTAATTCTTTAAAGCAAAGGCTTTGGTCTGAAAAACTGGACTTTCTACACTGTGGCAGAACAGGGAGGAACACATTTTGCCTGGATGAAGTCTTCACGGTGGTTCTCTAATGGCACTGCCTAGGTACAATCGCACCTACGTCATCTGGGCATAAGGCCACACCTCATGGGGAATTTTTAGAAAATGCCAACATTCTTTTCTAATTTGAGCCTTTCTGTAGCGAAAGCACAAAGTTCCTCTAGTCAACATTAATATTGATCTCCAAAAAGGGCTGTAATTCAGTCTATATGCCACCTGGCCAGGCTCTTTACCTTGAGATAATTTGTCTCTGCCTTGAAACTGTGGGGTTCAGTGTTTTTCTTTTCATTTCCAGTTTTCCTGATGATATTTATACATGAAATAAACAAGAGCAAAAATATACTTGAGTTCTTATTTGCACAAAATACCCACAAAATTAGGGCGAAACTCGACACCAAGGCATTCTCTGCCTCCCCCGCCTAACTGTCCATCAAGGCACAAAACCTCGAGCTGAGCAATGGAGTCTTACATTTATATCTACATGACATTTAGGAAAATTGAAGACTGGAAGCTACACATACAAGTAAAACCAGTGATTAGAGACAATGAGATTCAGTCTGAAGAAAAAAACAGTGATATTATTAAAGAGACACTGACAAGTCCTTTAGACCCCAAATATAGACTAAACCAAAAAGCTAACAGTTTCAGAATTCATCACAAATGTGAGCATGAGTTTCTTTTAACATCAATAAAAACATGTTTTCCCCGCAATCACGCATTATGTCAGAAACATTTGGAACTCACATATTTGAAATATAATTTTAAAATTCTCCCAAGTGTCATTTATTTAGAGGAAGGAGAGCAGAGCCATTGAGAACACAGCTTTTGGAGGCAGACAGTGAGAATTCAACTCTGTCACCAGCTTTATAGTCATATGTGGCAATGCATTTAATTTCTTTGAGTCACAGAATTCACTTCCATGAACAGGGGTTCTTTATACTTACAACACGTGGTTGTTGTGAGGATTAAGTAAGATATATCACACCATGCTTGACAGATATATATCTTCAATAAATACCAACTAAATAATTATTTTTTCTTCAGCTTAATAGCTATTTCATGTCTACATTATGTTAAGTATTGAACCAAAAAAGATTTTCACCTCTGGGAACTAGAGGTGCAGTGGGATTTGAGATGGAACTGAAGTGGCTTGAGAAAGATATAATGTCGGACTTGATTCTAAAAAGAGATAAACTCCATGGGCAGGAAACATAAGAAAGTATAAATAAGTGTGAAAAAGTGTAGTAAACAAGGAAAAGTATCCCAGAAAACTGACAACCCAAGAAGGAATGATTCCATTGAGCTAGAAATGGATCTTCAGACTGCTTAGAAGAGGAACATGTCAGATTCAGAAATAGCAAAACTTGGGAGGACGCCTTGCCAGCAGGTATACAGACCACAAAGCATGGCTTTGTGGCTTCCCAGGGGCATACTGATAAGCCAACTTGTGTGGATTCTGAAAGAGAAACAGATGTGAATAAGACAACAACCTCATGCTGAAGAAGCCAACATATACACAATTCAAGGGAGAGCATAAAAGAAATAAGATCAAAGTTCAATGTGAGTCAAAATAAGTATAGAAGATATCCAATGTGTAGAGGAATGAGAGTTGGTGGAATACATGTAGAAAAAATTCATAGAAGGGAGAATGTCACCTAAATATGGGTAATATTTTGATGATGATGATGACAACAGTAATAAAGCGCTCAGTGGATGCCAAGTACTCCTCTCATTGTTGTATATACCAACGACCCTGTGAGTTTGATAGTATTGTTACCTTTATTTACACATTAGTAAAAACTGAGATAAAATAATTTCTTGATATATGAAAATGATGAGAGAGGGAATTATAGATGGAGAGAAGAATATGAACAAAGGCAAAAAAGAAAAATGAGAAGAAATATGGGCCATCTATTCAACAAAATTAGAATGTCCTGGTTTGGAGCTTAGATTAAACAGAAGAGAGTAGTGGGTGATGAGTTTGGACAGAAAGGTTATAGAGAGCCTTCAACTCCAGATTTAATGTAATTGGCAACAGAAGGTCATTGAAGATATCAATGAAATAAAGTGATAAAATAAATCTCCACTTTAAGAAGTTTGATACGTCAGGAGAACATAGAATGCGTTAGAGTGTAGGAAGAGCTTAGAGGTTACTGAACAAAGAGTTATAAAGGAATAGCAATACTTCCCAGTTACCCTGGAAACCTCTCAAAGCAGGAAACTGACCTCAAAATAACTTGATTTTGTAGGCAAGGCTCCTATAAGTGTAGAAGTTTGTGTCTTTGGATATATTGTAGATGAATGGTCCAGGAAGGAGAGAGCTGAGAAGAACAAGCTTGAGGTCGGGTTGCTCTCTCACTGGCTGACAAGCTGTCTCAGATGTGAACAGAGAAAATTCCACCTCTATCTCCTATCAAGACACTCTCTTTTTACACCGGCTACAAACCTGATCATGAAAAGAGAAAATTAAATGACACTTTTTGGATCTTTACCTTTACTTCTGATTCCAACTTTGTCCATCCTAATATAAGTCAACACTTCATTACCTCTGGAGTTTTGCAATAAGGAGCTCCTAAGAGCTCCCTATGAACTGTCATGTGGAAGGAGGGAGAAGACTTGCAAGAGAGCAGGCTTAGCTGGAAGAGTGAGGTAGAATTATGAGAGTGATGAATGTACAGGAAGAGGATGGAGGAAGAGCGGTGCCAGAAGGTAAGATTCAGAAAGCAGAGGTGTAGACCTTCAAAACAAATCCCTGCAACTCAAGTTTACTAAAGCTTGTCTTCCTAGAGGGTGCTCCATGAATTATGATTTTTTAGATGAAAAGTCAATCAGGAAATTCACATGAAGCTCACAGTACTTGCCTATTTGCCTGTTGTTTAGAACCCAAGCCATGAACACACACTAAAATCTGATGATATACTATATAATAATAATGAAGAACCAGTGAGGCTAAATGTCTTGTATGTGGACATATAGACACAGTTAGCCATGTACCAAGATGAGCACCTCAGACTCCTCGATGTCAGTCTGGATTTTTTCCATTGCTCCAACAGTCTTCTAGAAGAGGAGCATTCAAGATGATGACTATCTGAACTAAAATTTGCTTGTACTCTGCAGTTCTTTTGCCCCATTTTCTCCCACATATGATAGTTACTGAACAATGTGGTAAAACTATTGTGCAGGACAAGGAGCAAACAATTTCACAGCTTGGCTTTTCCTTAACAGCCTACTTCCTCTATTTGTATTGCATTTATTCTTAAATCGTATACATTATACCTAAATGTTAAACTTTTATACCTAAATGTTAAATGGACCAATTTAACTATGAGACTCACTAAGTTGTCAGGTTGGGAGAAAGTGAAAGGATCGTGGATATATTAAAGATTGGTATTGTGTAAAGGCAGGTAGACCTGGAGCAAGGCACCTTGAGATAAAATCCAGTAATTGTGTGTTCATGTGTAAGACATTTAATCTTCTTGGCCTCAATTTCCTCATCTGTAAATTAAGAGAGATTAAACAAAAGACTGGTAAGCCCTTTCAGGATAGAACATTCCATGAGTCAAAACCTCTTAAAGGACGAGCCAGTAAATTGAAGCTCCAAAAGCAGATGGCCGGGCTGGCAATGTCCAGAAAGTGACAGCTCCTTGGTTACCCAATTACACCTTTCAAAGAAAAATAGGAAGTACCCAACTGCTTCCAATTATAATATGCACCGTGCTGGGGAAAGACAGAGTCAAATGTGTTCAAGGCCTAATGAGGTGTGTGGGAGCCACCTCCCTCTGCAGTTTACAGCTTTTTCACACTGTTAGTTCTCACTGACCAGTCAGCAGGCCTGAGGGAGAGTTGAGGAAAAAGAGTAGTTGATTTCTGGCCCAAGACATGACACAAAGGGAATCATACTAATGCCTTGATTTTATTGTCTTCACACCAACTTGACGAAAGATTCTTAAATATTGTTTTGCTTTGCAGCATCAACATCCTAATGGGAGATGCCAGATATGTTGGAAGTAGAGTCTGATCCATTTTGTAGAGGAGTTAATGGTTTAGTGAAGTTCCAGGAAATCTGAATGAAGCCCATATGGTATTGTCACGATTGCTTTCATCAAGCTGGGTTCATATACATCCAAATGTGGCTGGGCCAACGTAGAACACTGGAAATTGCGCTGGCATATCTGCCATGAGGGGTACATCTTCCACGAAGGGTCTACTTTGTTTCTGCCACTCACGTGATTAAAATCATCTAACTTTGAAAGTTTATTTATGTGCAAAACTGTTAAAATTAACCTGTTTACCAAATCCAATAGGATTATGAGACTCAGTTGTGATAAAGAGGACGTAATGCATATTATAAATTTGGTTCCTATGCATGCTTATATTATTATTCTAAAATGCATTTTTCAGAATAAACTTTTTTAAAATTCTAAGATTATGGAATTCTTCGGCTCGAAGAAATATCAAGAAATCTGTATCTGCCTCCAGACTGATGTTTGTAAAATTTTTTTTCTTAAAGTTTTCTCTACAGATATAGATGCCACGATTCGTCTTCACTAGCCTCCTCCCTTATTTCATGATATTTCTCTTCATAGTTTCTAGAACTTATTCTTTCTGTAACTCCACTCTCCCTTACCGGAGTATTTTAATTTACTTAATTAGATGGCTTGATAATTGTGTTATAGATCTAAAAGATTAAATTAATTGTATATTTCAATCGACAGTTTTTTTGTAGATTGTACTGAGTTTCGTAATGAATTCTGATTGCACATTATAATTGTCATTTCATATATTTAGGTTTGCAGGTCAAAGGTGAGCTCTGAATGAGTACTGATATCTTGGCCACATGGTTTGAAAAATCAATCTACAAAAGAGACTTTATCACGCTCTTTAATTCAATTATATCTCAAAAATAATTTATTAAAATACCTTAATATGGTAGGAAATGATTTTTGTACAAGGAAATACACGTAACTTTAGACTCAAAGATGTGACAGTGCAATTAAACCCTTTCTCATTTAATTTTTAAACATTTATGATCACTATTTAATCTAACTTTGGTTTTTGTCCCCAGACTCTAAACAGCCTAGGAGTTTTCAAAGTGAGATATAAAGTTATTTCTTTATTCATTCAGCTAATATTAATACACCCAAATAATTTCCCAATTATTTGCCAATTATTCGTGACTGTGAGCTTTTAAAGACAATATTACCCAATGCTGCAGGGAGGAGGTAAAACAGCATTTCAAACGATTTCAACCTCCTTCCAACTCTGAAGGGGCAATACCAAACCATCAATTTAAAACATATCCCTCCTTCTTGTGTAGTCAAGGAATGTTATTGTTATTATGAGGTTATTTGCCTTGGACTAGAAACAAAAGATAATGTGGATCAGCTCTACAGCTTAATCCAGGTTCTCTAAAACTTCTTTATTTTCCACTGTAGTGTTCAAACCTCTTTATTTTATTAAGTAGTGTCAGACTTCTTGTAATGAATCAAGAAGCCATCAAGGTCCTTCTGATATTACAAGAAACTGAATTTAAAGTTGTTCACATTTTCACTCTTTCAGACCAAAACCATTCCATGACCAAGATGTAAGAGAACTGTAATTTTCCCTCTTTGTCTCTATCCACCGCTTTCTCTGCTGTCAATGTCATGACGCTCTATTTCCAAGACATCACTGAAGGCAGTCAATGCCAATGGACTGAAATTGGTAGGTCAGATAAAACCCATTTGCCTTCCTGGAAATAAGCACTCTTTAAGGTATAGCACTGAGTCTATGAGATGTTGCAGGACAAGAAATGGCGTGGAAATGTCTCCTAAAGCTCAGAGAAAGAATCCCTGGAGGGATGACTTTCAACTAGCAAAAAACCAAAATCCAGAAACTGAGGCTCTGATAGTCACTTTTTTTTTTTTTTTTTAACTTGAGGTCAAGAGTTTTTATAACTCAAAACCCTCATCAATCCTACTTGTCAGCAGGTGATCTCCTATGTGGTATTGAAAAGGCTTCAGGAGGCCCCATGTAAAAAGTCGCCTCCTCCCAGTTTTTATGAACTTAAAATTTCATTATGAGAGTTTTATCACTTAGATATTTAAATACAAAAGCTGCTGGGGAGAAAAGGAACTCTATGTTGTTATTAATTATGACCATCTTATGATGGTCCTTATGATACCTTGTAATTTTGAAATTTTGTAACTGTATTATCAGACCATAGTGGAAACAAAAGTGACTGAAAACAAGTTTCAATTGCAGAACAGGAGGGCTCTGGGTTCTCAAGACTCATAGTATGAACAAGGTAGGGAGAATACAAAAACAGAGGACTCTAGGGGCTGGCCCCATGGCCGAGTGGTTAAGTTCCCGTGCTCCACTGCAGACGGCCCAGTGTTTCGTTGGTTCGAATCCTGAGCGCGGACATAGCACTGCTCGTCAAACCACGCTGAGGCAGCATCCCACATGCCACAACTAGAAAGACCCACAATGAAGAATATACAACTATGTAGCGGGGGGCTTTGGGGAGAAAAAGGAAAAAAATGAAATCTTTAAAAAAACAAACAAACAAAAAAAACAGAGGACTCTATCTGAAACAGCTTTGTCAACCTTACATTTTCCCTAGGGCCAGGCCTTCTCCAACACATTGAATAGTTCAAATACTAAAAATCCCAGAAATAGGGCCATAGCATATTAGAAAATATAAGAAGAAATTTAGGCCCCAAACTTTGACGTCGATTTCAAATATTTGCTTAAAGATGACCGAAAATTCAAACCCAAGATAAATAAAAAATTTCAGGAAAAAAAAGGTTTAAATAATTGTCATATTCAGTTTTGGAGATAGCAGGTTTCATACCAAATGAATATGAGAAGCATAAAGACAAACTGGAAATAGAAAAATGCCTCAAGCTTATTCGCTCAGAATAAGGTGTTGCTCCTTACCCCTCATCGCCAGGGTTGTTTCTGATCTCAATTTAATTTAGCAGCGAGGATGATTCTCCTGATCCCTGAAGAATTACCCTGAACTCTACCAGACCCCATTGTCTTCCCTTAAATCAGCTTTATTTCCACTGGCACATTGGACATCCATCAACTGTGAACTTGAGCTAGTCACTGCTTCTTCAGAGATAGAATTCTGACCTCTCCCCTACCCCCACCTCATCCTTGATCAATCAATTGAGAACAGGGCAATTAAATGTCATTTACACCCTTTTTAAAAAATAAAAATAGTTCCAAGTGTTCCTAGTTTCAGTTTCTCTCTCTCCCCGATATCCATTACTTTGTTTTTATTTGCTGGAACATAGCAGTGGGGTCATTTATTAAACATGGCACGGTGACTAGTGCTATAATCTGCTTTAGTGACGATTGCAGAATTCTTCTGCAGTAATTTTTAAAAGTCTGGATAAATAAGATGAAGAGAAATACCCAGAGCAGGTGGGTGCTTAACAGTGACTTATTAGTCTAGTGATGCAGTCTGTGGACACCTCCATGGACAGGGTGATTTCATCTCTGAGTGAGATTATTATGAAACCGCTATCATTCTGTCATGAATAATTGATCATCACACTGTTCAGGAAAAAAAAGCAACAGATGTGATAAACAATGCAACGAATGTGACAAAGAGAGAGCTTATAGTTTATTATTTTACTGCCTATTATTTTACCATTTCTGAAGATGCCGTAGGCACAGCCACCCAATCAGTGCATGAGCCTATAAACTGCATGACAAGTAAAAGATTATAATTAAGTGATTTAACCCTGACTATGCAATGGTCCCTTTGGGTTTTATGGAAAAGCCTGTTTGTAAGAGAATGCACAGACCAGGGATGGCTCTTGTTGGAGCTGTGCAGTTAGCCGAGTTTCTTTCTGGTCCTTCTCCCCTTCCACTTCAGCTTTCTTCTTACAGCTGATGTCCTATGTGGCCCAAGAGCCCATTTCCCTGTGCAACCGTCAGTGCCTCTCAAAGCCCTAACTGCAGGCATTCTACCAGCCATCCTCCCCAGGTGAGGCTGCTTATTCAAAATTTAGTCCTCTTTCTTTTCATCAATCAAAATCCTGAACCCTCTCCCTGTGCTATTGTGTTGGTTCTTAAGAGGAAAGTAATCTGATTAAACCAAATTAAAACCAGCATCATGACAGCTGGTAAATTTCTACTGACCTAGCTAATTGACAGAAATTTTTTTCTAGAAAATAAACCTGAAATGTGACAAAGAGCTTGCCACATTTCATTAATCTACCTAACCTACCCATTTCTGATGTTTCTTGAAAATCATACCATCCATCAGAAGAAAATCAGGATTCCTAGAAACTTGAAGCTCTAGATAAGAATATTTAGAAGTGTATAATCCCAGATAGAGTTTTCATTTATTTCTTCAAATAAAGATAGAAAAAGAGATACAAGATGAAAAAGATGAAAATATACTATTAAAAGGTATAGTTTCTTTTCTAGGATTCCTGGCAAAGGATGGAAATTTTCTTAAAAGATTTAAGGAGAAATTAGCAAAAAACTTTCCAAAATTTTTGATATGTGACAACAGGTAGTAGGATGAAATTTTCCTAGATAAAATTCTAAAAACAGACATTAAGAAAAATAGCATGGACAGCAGAGAAAATAAAGAAATAAAATAAAATAAGGAGAAAGGGGAAGATGCAAAGGGGAGGAGAAAGAAAAGGAGAAGAAGAAGAGGAGGATCCTCAGTAGATGTCAGATAAAGCATAACTCACTTAAATGAGCCAAATCCACAGGTAAAATGGGCTCTAGGAATATTCTAAATCCCATTTATGAGAATTGGGTCCAATTTCTAGGATTCACATGTTACAACTTCCATAGTATTTAATAGTCATTCGGCCAATCTCAATGTGGTGCCTACAGTATGCCTGGAATTCTTTTAGGTACTGAGTCTATAGCAATGAAGAAAAATAAAATAGAAATCCTTGCCCTCAGATAGCATGTATTGTAGTGGGAGAGACAAACAATAACTAAGATAAAGAAGTAAAACATGTCCCAGCCAGTCATTAAACACAGAAACAATCCAATAACAATAAGAACTCCTGAATGGGGAGTCCAGGACCCAGTTGCTATAAAATATTATCTAAAATGTCTAGTTTCCAAGAAAAAAGCTCAAATAAACAAGAAAAGTATGGCCCCTACACTGGGAAAAAAAAAAAAAAGCAGGAGAGAAACTGCCTGTGAGAGTCAAAGGATGTTGCATTTAACAGGAAAAGACTTCAAAGTCACCATTATAAATACTAAAGAAGTAAAGGAAACTATGGTTAAAGAAATAAAGAAGGTATGATGACAATGTCATAGAAAATAGAGAATATCAACAGAGAGAAACTATAAGAAAGAACCAAAAGGAAATCCTGAAATTGAAAAGTATAAGAACTGAAATGAAAAAATACACTAGAGGGGCTCAACGGTATATTTGGACTGACGTGAGAAAGAATTAACAAACTTGAAGTCAGGACAATAGACAAGTCAATCCAAAGAACAGAGAGAGCACGAATAAAGAAAAATGAACAGAGTCTCAAAGAAATGTGGAAAACCAATAAGCACAACAGCATCACATATTGGGAGTACCAGATAGAGAGAGGAGAGAGAAAGGAGCAGAAAGAAATATTCAACAAAATAATAGCTGAAAAGCTCCCAAATTTTAGGAAAAAATTAACCTTTTATGGTAAACTCAGTAAATTCCAAGTAGGATAGACACAAAGACTTACATAAACAGATACATCATCTTTAAAAATGCTGAAAGCCAAAGGCAAGGAGAACATCTTGAAAGCAGCGTGAGAAAAATGACTCCACTCAGAAGGAAGCCCTAGTAAGACCAGCAGCTGACTTCTCATCAAAAACAAAATGAAGACTAGAAGATGGCGGGTAACATATTCAAAGTGTTATGTGACAATAACTGCAACAGAAACATAAATCTTACACCCAGTAAAACTCTCTTTCAAATTTCAAGGCAAAATAAAGACATTTCCAGATAAAAACTGAGAGAATTTATTCTTGGTTGCCCTACCTTAAAGACACATGATGTATATATATATAAATCAGATATATTCTATGTGCAATTGAGAAATATATATATTCAGGTTAGTATATTAGTGTGTGTGTGTATATATATATATATATATATATATGCGTGTGTGTGTATATGCACACACACACACAGAGATACCAGTATATATGTAGAGAGAGAGAGATTTATAGTAAAAATTGGCTCACGTAATTATGGAGGCTGGCAAGTCCCAAGATCTGAAGCGTGAGTTGGCAAGCTGGAGACCCAGGAGAGCTGATGGTTTAGTTTCAGTCTAAGTGAGCAGCTGGTGTAGTTCCAGTCCAAAGACTGGCAGGCTAGTGCCCTAGGAAGAGTCGATGTTTCAGTTTAGGTTGAAGGCCAGAAAAAACAACAATGTTCCAGCTCAAAGGCTGTCAGATAGGGAGAATTCTCTCTTCTTAATCAGCGGAAGGTCAGGCTTTTTGTTCCGTTCAGGCCTTCAAATGATTGCATGAGGCCCACCAGCATTAGGGAGGACAATCTCCTTTACTCAGTTTACCAATTTAAATGTTTATCTCATCCAATAACCCCCTCGAAGAAACAACCAGAATAATATTTGACCAAATATCTGGGGCACTTTGGACCCAGTTAAGTTGACACATAAAATTAACCATCATGACCTATAACAAATAAAGAGATTGAATTATGTAGTCAAAAAACTACCCACTAAAAAAAGCTCAGGCTCAGAGGTTTTCACTGGTGAATTATAACATTTAAAGAAGAATTAATACCAATTCTTCACAAATTCTTCCAAAAAGTAGAAGGAGGAACACATCCCAAATCATTCTGAGGCCAGTAATTTAAACTACATATTATATGATTCCATTTGTATGAAATGTCCAGAATAGGCAAATAGAGACAGAAAGTAGATTAGTGATTGCTTTGGGCTAGGAGGCTAGGAGGATAAGGAGATGATAGCAATAGCATATGGAGTTTCTTTTTGAGGTGATCTTCTAAATTTGGTGTTCTAAAGTTGACTGTGATGACGGTTGCACATATCTGTAAACATAAAAAAACCATTGAATTATACCCTTTAAATAGATGAACTGTATGGTATAAATTATTATTCAACGAAGCTGCTAAAAAAGAGACAGAGAGTGAGGAGAGATGCTGGATTGGTTCCTTTCTTAGAAGCATGAAAGCACATCCATAGAAACAGGAAGGAGGTCAGAAACTGTCACTGTGCAGATGTGGTGGTAGGAGCCTGTGAATTAGATCCTCAGAAGCTCCCTGCAGATGCTGCCGATGCTAAAGTGATGCTGGCATGAAGCTCCCTTTTCTCCTAAATATGTTTTGGATCTACCTTCCCCAAGGCTTCCCCATATTTTATCCCAGAACTTTGGCACCATACGCCCTATGTGTAGAAAAGAAACCCCTGGCCCAGCCTCAAGGGATTGCATATTAGTATCATCTCAGGAGTCCTCTTTGCTCAGAGAAATCCATCAGAAAGGGGCGATATATCATGTGCTCTTGTCCAGAATAATATGTCTCCTATATAGATATTGAGAGCCATTCAGAGCATGCCTGCATTTTAACCTAGCCCACTGCTTACCTGGGGAAATGCACCTACTGTCTCCATCCCTCTATTTTCTCAAATGAAAAACGAAAATAATGATAGAGTCCACTCCATGGGTTTCTTTAAAAAGTGCATGGCTCATTGAAAGTGTACAAAGAAAACCTTTGCTGTTATTACTCTAACAGCAGTAGTTAACGAGTGATAAATAGTTTCTATCTGGTGGTGGGGACATCAATGATAGGAACTGCAACTTATCTATGTTATCTGATGATATGTCTCAAGACTCAGAGTTTGGCCCTGCAGTGTTCAATAATTTTAAATTACTGCATAACGTAGTAGGACAACCCTGGATCAAATATGGGGATAACTAGAATATATACTTAATATATTACATGACACCTTCAAGCTTTAACTGGTTTTCAACGGAACAGCTGACATAAAACAAAATGGTTTAAATTTAAGAGGATTAGATAATATTTTTAAAGTGCAACCATAGAATGGAAACTTGGCAACAGCATGAAATAGTAGAAAAGCAACAAACTTGCTGGCAGGTGTATGGGTGTGGATTCTGTCTTTATTGGTTACAAGATGTGACATCAGGGCAATTTAATCCATTCGGTTTTTCACCTGTAAAGTAAATGTAACCAGAAAAGCAAATTACCTCCCTCAGTTTCTGGAGGTTGCTTACACAGGATGCTGTCTTCTTTCTTCTCACAGAAAGTAATAATAATTATTATTAGTAGTAATATAACTTTACCTGTCATGAATATGCTCAGCTGCAAATAACAGAAATCCCCACTAACATGGCTGAAACATGTAAAGCGTAAGGATATCTGTTTCACTGGATAAGAATTCCTGGAGCAGCCTGCCAGGGATGGTTCTGTGTCTCAACGACACTGCTAGAGACATGGGCTTGTTCTGTTTTCCCATCTGCCAACTTTGGCGTGTGGTTTTCATCCATCAGGCCACAAAGCACGTGCTACACCTTCAGGCATCACATCCCTATCCCAGGCGGGAAGAAGGGGAAGAAGAAAGGGAGGAGCATGTCAGCCAAGCCTGTCCCTTTTAAGGAGCTTGCCCAAGAATCCAGTGACTTTCCCTTACAGTGCGCTGGGAATGACTGTCAATAGGCTACTGCTAGCTATCAGGTGCCCGGGGCATAGTGGGAGCTGAGAGAGGGCTGTTGAACAAGTCAACCAATGAGGGGTGCTTCAGGATGAGGCAGTTTCAAGCATTTTATATACCTTAGTTCATTTAGTCCTCACAATAACACCATTTTACAAATGAGGAAACTGAGGCACAGAGAGGTTATGTCACTTGTCAAAACTGTGTGTTTTTTTTTAACTTTATTGAGGAATAATTGACAAATATAATTGCGTACATTTAAAGTGTACAACGTGATGATGTGATGCACAGATACATTGTGGAATTACTAACAAGATCAGGATAATTAACACAACTATCACCTCAGATAGTTAACATAGGTAACTCTGTGTGTGTGTGTGTGTGTGTGTGTGTGTGTGATGAGAATGCCTAAGAACTATTCTCAACAACTTTCAAGCATACAATACTGTATCGTAAACCCTGTCACCATTGTGTTCATTAGATCCTCAAAACTTCTTCTTATAACTGAAAATTTGTACCGTTTGACATAAGCACCCCATTCCGCCCCCAACCCAGCCCCTCGCAACCATCATTCTATTCTCTGTTTCTATGAAATAGGCTTTTTTTTTTTAGATTCCACATATAAGTGATGCCATACGGTATTTGTGTTTCTCTTTCTAGCTTATTTCACTTAATATAATACCTACCAGCTTCATCTATGTTGTTGTGAATGGCAGGATTTCCTTCTTTTTATGCCTGAATAATATTTTGTTGTATATATATACCACATTTTTTCTTTATCCATTCATCCATTGAAGGATGTTCAGGTTGTCTCCATATCTTGGCTATTGGAAATAATGCTGCAGAAATCTCTTCTAGATACTGACTTCAATCCCTTTGGATATATACCCAGGAGTAAGATTGCTGGACCGTATGGTAGTTCAATTTTTAATTTTTTGAGGAACTGCCATACTGTTTTCCACAGTGGCTGCACCAATTTACATTACTATCAATAGTCTACAAGGGATCCCTTTTCTTCACATCCTCACCAACATTTGCTTGTAGTTTATAATAGCCATCCTAACACGTGTGAAGTGATATCTCATCATAGTTTTGACTTGCATTTCCCTGATGATTAGTGATGTTTTCATATACCTACTGGCCATTTGTATATCTTCCTTGGAAAAATGTATATTCAGGTCTTTGTCCATTTTTAATTGGACTATTTGCTTTTTTGCTATTCAGTTATATGAGTTATTAACATATTTTGGATATTAACCCCTTATCAGATACATGTCTTGCAAATATTTTCTCCCATTCTGTAGGTTTTCTTCTTAATTTGTTGACTGTTCTCATTGCTGTGCAGCTCTTTGGTTTAATGTAGTCCCACTTGCTTATTTTAGAATAGAGAGCCCAGGCATACACCCACGCATATACAGTCAACTAATTTTTGACAAGAGTGCCAAGAACACACGTTGGGGACAGGACGCTCTCCTCAGTGAAGGGTGTTGGGAAAACTGGATATCCACATGCAAAAGAATTAAACTGGACCCTGTCTTACGCCTTTCCCAAAAACTAACTTGAAATGGATCAAGGACTTCAATGTAAGACCTAAAGCCATAAAACTCTTAGAAGAAAACATAGGCAAAAGATGCTTGACATTGGTCTTGACATGATTTCTTGGATGAGACATCAAAAAAGCAAGCAACAAAAATTAAAAAACATTATTGTCTTTGGAAGTTATGATGTGAACCTTCAAGCGATTGAGTAGGTGCCGAGTCTTCTAAGAAATGGCACAAATACACGCCAGAGCTGTGTTCAAGGGTGTGGCTTATTACTTGGAGGACAACTGCAGAAACACGTCTGAGTTCCATATCTAAACTGATATGGAAGAGAAGAAAAGAGAACAATTGCAGGAGCAGAGCCGTGGGACCCTTGGGGTGGAGGGCATGATTTTTCAGCACAGCCAATACCCAGGGGAGGAAATGACAAGAAGACCATAAGCTTCCCTGTGGACTCAAAACAAATTTTGAGGAAGGCAGAACCTCCTGTAAAACCTGAAATGGGACATCAATCCATTATGTAACAGCATAAATGCATTTCAAAGGAAGGGTGACACAGCTGACTCCTGGCTGACCTAGATGTAACAATAATGCCTAAATTGAAAATTACCTTAAGTATCACCCAACATAATGATAAGTACAGTGCTTTATAAACAGTAAACTGCTATATAGGTGTTAATTACTATTGCTGCATTCATTGTTCTCTTTGTTACTGTTCTGCAAGCATTTAGCTCAGAGACTTGCATATTGTAAGTTCTTGCATAAGTGCAATTATTGACTGGCTGACTGGATAACCTCAAAAAAGAAAACTGACCTACCTACTCTTTCTAACCTCCCTTCCCCCGACTTCCAGCCCCTGAAAGAGACACAAAAATTGACATAGAGGCAATTCCCAAGAGACGAAACTTGCTGAAGGGACAGGCAGTAGACAACACAAAAGGAGGTCTGTGGAGCAGCTTGAAGGGGCTTACTCTGTCTGTTTACAAGAAGAGCATGCATCCTGATTGTAATAAGTGAGCTTGGAGGGCTAGACAGGCTCTTTAATCTCAGAAATGACACTGTGAACTCCAGTTCACCTGCTCGATTTATTTACATTGCTTTTGCCTGCTAACAAATCCAACACTCCATCAGATTAATCAACATTTATCAGCCAGCGGCGGGAGCATCATTTCATAACGTAAGTAAAATAGAGAGGGAGTGAAATGGAATAAAGAGAGAATAAAACTCCCGTTACTCTGTGGCTATTTTATTCTCTATGTATTTTATTCACATAATGAATGATGTACTTCTGGCTTTAACAGCACAGCAACCCTGGGTTCTGTTTTTCTAATGTTTCCCTGCCAGGGACTGTGGAATTCAATAGCATATGCACAGCAGGATAAAGGAGGAGGGTGGTCAAGTCTGGGTTTTGAGGTTTAAGGTTGCCCAAATAAAGCAAAGGTGGGTTAACACACGTTGTCCAGAGTCTGATGTTAGTTCAAATAAATGATCACCAATCAACAAAATAGTTTGTCTATGTGGTGTTTCATTAGCTCTTACTGCACATGAACCATTCATTCTTTCATTCCTTCAGTCATCCATTTAAATAATTGAGCACCTACTATGTATCAGAAACTATTGTGGGCGCTAGAGATGTAGCAATGAAGAGAACTAAGTTCCTCCCCCACGGAGTTTACATTTGAGGGGGATTATGAACAATAGCAAATAAATATGTAATAAAACTTCATGTAGTAGTAAGCGTTATGATAAAAAATAAAGTGGGTTATGGGAAACAAAGAGTGCTACTTTGGATAGGAAAGCCAAAAAGGCTGCTCTGAGGTAACATTGGAACAGAAATCTGAATGAAGTGAAAAGAGCCAAGCATTCAGATATGTGAGTGAAGTGTGTTCCAGAAGGAAGAAAAAACAAGGAACCTATGAGGAACAGTGGGAGGCCAGTGTTGCTGGAGAGGAGTGAACAGGCAGAAGAATGACAGGAAAACATGTCAGAGATGTAGCACTGGGCTATATCATGTAGACTTTTGTGCAACAGTAGGAATTGGAAAGTGGTAAGAATTGGGTGGAAATTTTAGAAATCACACTATGATTTTGTCCCTGACTCTACCACGTAAGAACAGAAAATCTTATTTGGAATTCTTTATTTTTCAAATGAAGCATTGATTCTGCCCAGGATACCAATATTTCAGTGACGTTGATGCTGAGGATATAATAGGGCATTTGGTAATTGATTGGCTGATCAATACTAAGCTAGTAACAAATAACCTTTTAAGAATTGGTTTGCTTTATTGTTTAACTTTTTAGTTGAAGTATAGTGTGCAAAAAGTGCACAATTCATATGTGAATGGTTTAATGAATTATCACAAAGTGAAAATACCACTAGATCAAGAAATTGATCATTATCAACATCCGGGGCCACCTTCCTGGCCTCTGTCAATCACAACCCTTCCCATCTCACCAGAGTTAACTACTCCCCTGTTTTGTAATAGCATATATTAGTTTTGCCTGTTCTTTGAATTTTATATAAACACAAAATTTGTCATTTTTGCATGTAGCAATATCTGTTCACTGTCATTGCTGTTTTAGGAGTCAATTATAAATGCACTAGATTTATTTATCTGTCATACTCTTGATAAACATTAGGGATGTTTTCAGTTTGGGGCTATTAAGCATTGTGCTACTATGAATATTCTTGTCCTTGTCTATTGCTACATATGTGCACACTTTTCTGTTGGGTATATACCTAAGAGCGGAATTACTAGATCAGATTTAGTAGAAAATGCCAATATTTTTTCAGAGAGTTTACCAGTTTACACTCCCACTGGCCATTTTGATAGGTGTGTAGTGGTATCTAATCGTAGTTTTAGTTTGCGTTTCTCTGTTGACTAATGAGTTGAAGCATTGTGCCATACTTTTATTGACCATTTAGATACTCTCTATAGGGAAGTACCTGATTCTCTTGCCCATTTGTTTCCGGATTGTCTATATTTTCCTTAGTTCTTTACATATTTTGTATGTATATGTTGCCGAATAACATTTCCTGCTCTTGTGACTTTCTTTTTTACTTTCTCAAAGCTGTCTTTCCTTGACCAGAAAGTCCCAGATTTATTTTTTATTTTGTTTTATTTTTTTTGAAGAAGAAGATTAGCTCTGAGCTAACATCTGTACCCATCTTCCTCTACTTTATATTTAGGATGCCTGCCGTAGCATAGCTTGATAAGCAGTGTGTAGATTCACACCCGGGATCTGAACTGGCGAACCCTGGGCAGCTGAAGTGGAACATGCCAACCTAATCACTACACCACGAGGCTAGTCCCCAGTTTTAATGTAGTTTACTTTGGTAATATTTGCATTTATAATTAAAGTTTATTGTGAGCTCTTTGAGAAAATCTTTATCCCAAATTCATGATATATTCTCATATATTATAAAAGATTTTTTGTTTTACCTTTCATATTTAGATTTACAACATTCAGATATTTTTGTTGATGTTTTTAGAATGCCGTAGGTTTCAAATCGATTTTTTCTCTTTTATTATGCCTATCTAGTTGAATCAACACAATTTGTGGGGAAGAATGCCTTTCTAACTCTTTTGTAGTGCCATCTTTGTTGTAAGAGTTGTGTGTTGTAAGTTCATTTATGCATAGTTTCTAGGAGCTCCATTCTGTCCGCTATATTAATCATCTATCCTTATACCGACTCTAATCTTACATATTGAAGATTTATAATATGTTTTAATATGTAGTAGAGTACTTTTTTTTCTTCTTCAACATTATCTTAACTCATCTTGCCCCCTTTGTTTGTCCATATGAAAGTTTTTAATAGACTTTATTTTTTAGAACAATTTGATGTTCGCTGCCAAATTAACAGAGAGGAACAAAGATTTCCCATATAACCCCTGCCTCTACATATGCACAACCTCCTTCCCTATCAAAATCCTGCCTCAGAGTGGTACATTTGTTAAAATTAATGAACCTGTATTGGCACGTCATTATCATCCAAAGTTTATATTAGGGTTCCCTCTTGGTATCGTGACAAATGTATAATGATATGTATCCATCATTGTAATATCATACAGAGTAGTTTCACTGCCTTAAAAATGCTCTGTCTTCTGCCAATTGATCCTTCCCTCCTTCAAGACCCCTGGTGATCACTGATCCCTTTTCTGTCTCTAGTTTTGTCTTTCCCGGGATGTCACATATTTAGAATCATACCATATGTAGCCTTTTCAGATTGGCCTCTTTCACTTAGTAATACTCACTTAAAGTTCCTTCATGTCTTTTCACAACTTGATAGCTCATCTCTTTTTAGCACTGAATAATATTCCACTGTCTGGATATACCACAGTTTATCCAATCATTTACTGAAGGACATCTTGGTTGCTTCCAAGTTTTGGCAATTTTGAATAAAGCCTCAATAAACGTTCTTGTGCAGGTATCTGTGTGAACATAAATTTTCAACTCCTTTGGGTAAATATCAAGGAACACAATTGCTGGATTATGGTAAGAGTGTGTTTAGTTTTGTGAGAGACTGCCAAACTTTTTTCCAAAGTAGCTATTACCATTTGGCTTTCCCACCAGCAGTGAATGAGAGTTCCTGTTGCTCCACATCTGTGTCATCATTAAGTGTTGTTATTGTTTTAGATTTTGGTCATTCTAATAGGTGTGTAGCAGTATCTCATTTTAATTTGCAATTTCCTAATGACATATCATGCTGAGCACGTCCTTATATGCTTATTTGCCATCTTTATACTTTCTTTGCTGAGGCGTCAGTTTAGGTCTCTTGCCCATTTTTTAATCAGGTAATGCATGTTCTCATTGTTGAGTTTTAAGAAGTCTTTATATATTTTAGATAGTCTGTTATCAGGTATGTCATTTGCAAATATTTTCTCCTGGTCTGTGGCTTGTCTTCTTCTCTTGACAGAGTCTCTCACAGTGAAGAAGTCTGTAATTTTAATGATGTTCAGTTTCCCAATTGTTTCTTTCAGGGATCATGCCTTTCATGTTGTACCTAAAAGGTCACCATTGCATCCAAGATTGTTCTAGGTTTTTCTCCCATGTTATCTTTTAGGAGTTTTATAGCTTTGCATTTTCCATTTAGGTTTATTGCCTATTTTGAGCTCATTTTTGTGAAAGACATAATGTTTGTTTCTGTGTGTATAGATTCACTTCTTTTGTGTATGAATATCCAGTTGTTCCA
This sequence comes from Equus przewalskii, assembly GCF_037783145.1. Taxonomy (NCBI): domain Eukaryota; kingdom Metazoa; phylum Chordata; class Mammalia; order Perissodactyla; family Equidae; genus Equus; species Equus przewalskii. Next base: position 65,322,239 of record NC_091837.1, read on the forward strand.
ACGTAAATTGCTGAAAAGGCTATCTTTGCTCCACTATATTGCCTTTGCTCCTTTTTTAATGAACATTTGACTATATTTATGTAGGTTTATTTCTGGAGCTTCTTTCTATTCCATGATCTATTTGTCTATTCTTTTACCAATACCACACTGTCTTGCTTACTGTAACTTTATAATAAGTCTTGAAGTTGAGTAGTGTCAGTCCTCCAACTTTGTTCTTATCTTCAATATTGTGTTGATTACTCTGGGTCTTTTGCCTCTCCATGTAAACTCTAGAATCAGTTTGTCAATATCCAAAATATAGCTCACTGGGATTTTGATTGGAATTGCATTGAATCTATAAATAAAGTTGAGAACAACTGAAATCTTGACAATATTGAGTCGTCCTATCCATGAACATAGAATATCTCTCCATTTATTTTGTTCTTTGATTTCCTTTATCAGAATTTTGTAGTAAATCTTGTGCATATTTTATTAGATTTGTATTTAACAATTTAAATTTGGGGGTTGCAAATGTAAATAGTATTGTGCTTTTCATTTCAAATTCCACTTATTTATTGCTGGCATATGGGAAAGTGATTTACTTCATATATTAACCTTGTATCCTGTAACCTACAGTTCTAAAGAGCTATGATTAGGTCTCAGTCTTCTAGTGAGCTTATACCTTATGATTGTGAACTTCACAAGTGCTTCTCACTTTTTTCCCTCTCCATCAGGTGGGACAGAATGGAGTTGGGTATTTCCCATCCTCCAGGGTGGTTATGTTCTGAAGAAAGCTAAATTGTGTAGACTCTGGCAAAATAGTTTCTTTTAAGAGTGGGCCTTACTAAAAAGAACAGAATACTCAGGTATATTTCCAGATGGTTACTTTTCCCCTCTCCCTGCTGGAAGCAGGAGGGGATTTTTTTCAGATCTTCACTGTGAAGACCTGATAGAGCTCCTAGAGGTAAAATTCATGAAAGTATGGGGATCCCTCCATAACTGGGTACCCCTAGAGTTGTTATCTCTTGAACTTGTCCACATTGAACATCCAGCAACTTGTCAATTACCGCTCAGGTTTTCCTACCCTTGCGCTGGCTCACAGGGAGCTTTCTGCTCTCATAAGTTGTGATTGTTTTTATCCAGGTTTTCTCTCTAATTTTGAGGGCAGAACTTTGCTCTGTGACCTTACTTCTCTGATAGATCTCAGAAGAGTTGTTCATTTTTCAATTTGTTCAGTTTTTACTTGTTGTTAAAACAGAGTAACAACTCCTAAGTACCTTACATGCTGAACCAGACAGAGGAAGCTTGTCTATGTGGATTTTAGAATCAATTTGTCGAGTTTGAAAAGTAAGAAAAAAAATAAAAAGCTGAAATTTTGACTGGGATTGCACTGAATCTATAAGAAACTGATATTGACATCTAAATGATCTTTAGTCTTCTAATCCATGAGCATTTCATTTATTTACATTATCATTAATATTCACTCAAAAATGTTTTCTAGATTTCTGTATGAAATTCTTGAACTTCTTTTATTAGATTTATTCCTAGTTGGTTGATTTTTGGGGACGCTACTGTAAAGAAAAAGTATTCTGAATATGCTTTTCCATATACTTATTGCTGCTACATAGAAATACAACTGATTTTTGTATATTAATCTTATATAAAGCAAATTTATGAACTCAGCTATAATACTTTACTGCGGCTCCTTTGAGACTTTCTATATATACAATTATGGCCTCTGTCAATAACAATTTATTTCTTTATGTCCAAACCTTATTTTTATTTTAACTTTTCTTACTACAGTGGTGAGAAACTTGGTACAACTTTGAATAGAAGTGAAAATAATAGACTGTCTCATCTTCAATTTCAGAGAAAATTATTATTATTTTTATTGTGGTAATATTGGTTTATAACATTATATAAATTTCAGGAGTGCGTCATTATATTTTGATTCCTGTGTAGATCCATCCTGTTCACCACCCAAAGACTAGGTACAATCCATCACCACACACATGTGCGTAAATCACCCCTTTAGCCCTCCTCCCTCCCCACTTCCCCTCTGGTAACCACCAGTCCAATCTCTGTCTCTATGTGATTGTTGTTGTTTTTATTTTCTACTTATGAGTGAGATCATATGATATTTGATTTTCTACCTCTGACTTATTTCATTTAGCATAATACCCTCTGGGTCCATCCATGTTGCCACAAATGGCCAGATGTCATTGTTTCTTATGGCTATGTAGTATTCCACTGTGTATATATATCACATCTTTATCCATTCATCCTGTGATGGGTACCTAGATTGCTTCCAAGTGTTGGCTATTGTGAATAATATTGCAATTAACATAGGGGTGCATGTGTTTTTACACATTTGTGTTTTCATGTTCTCTGGATACATATGCAGCAATGGAATAGCTGGATCATATGATAGTTCTATTCTTAATTTTTTGAAGAATCTCCATACTGTTTTCCATAGTAGCTGCACCAGTTTGCACTCCCACCAGCAGCGTATGAGAGTTCCCTTTTCTCCACATCCTCTCCAACACTTGTTTCCTGTCTTTTAATTGTAGCCATTCTGAATGGAGTGAGATGATATCTTGTTGTAGCTTTGACTTGCATTTCCTTGATAGTTAATGATGCTGAACATCCTTTCAGATGCCTGTTGGCCATCAGTATATCTTCTTTGGTGAAATGTCTGCTGAGATCATTTGTCCATTTTTTAATTGGGTTGTTAGTTTCTTTTATGTTGAGATATATGAGTTCTTTATATATTTTGGATATTAATCTTCTATCAGATGCATAGTTTGGAAATATCTTCTCTGAATTGTTATGTTGTCTTTCTGTTTTGTTCATAGTTTCTTTTGTTGTGCAGAAGCTTTTTAGTTTCATGTTGTCCCATTTGTTTATTTTTTCTATTGTTTCTCTTGCCCAGTCAGACATGGTACTTGAAAATATGCTGCTAAGACCGATGTCAAAGAGTGTACTGCCCATGTTTTCTTCCAGAAGTTCCATGGTTTCAGGTCTTACCTTCAAATCTTTAATTCATTTTGAGTTAATTTTTGTGTATGATGTAATATAATGGTCTACTTTCATTCTTTTTCATATGGCTGTCCAGTTTTCCAAGCATCATTTATTGAAGAGACTTCCCTTTCTCCATTGCATGTTCTTGGCTCCCTTGTCAAAAATTACCTATCCTTAGATGTGTGGGTTTATTTCTGGACTGTCGATTTTGTTCCATTGATTTCTATGTCTAATTTTGTGCCACTATCATACTGTTTTGTTTACTAGAGCTTTATAGTATATTTTGAAATCAGAGAGTGTGGTAACTCCAGCTTTGCTCTTTTTCCTCAGGATTCCTTTGGCTATTGAGGGTCTTTTGTTGTTCCATATAAATTTTAGGATTCTTTGTTCTATTTCTGTGAAAAAATGTCACTGGAACTTTGATAGGGATTGCATTGAATCTGTAAGTTGCTTTAGGAAGATATGGACATTTTACCTATATTAATTCTTCCAATCAAAGAGCACGGACTATCTTTCCATTTCTTTGTGTCTTCAATTTCTTACAACAATGTTTTATACTTTTCAGTGTACAGATCTTTCACCTCTTTGGTTAAGTTTATTTCTTGGTATTTTCTTCTTTTTGTTGCAATTGTAAATGGGATTGTAGTCTTAATTTCTCTTTCTGCTACTTCGTTGTTGGCGTATAGAAACACAACTGATTTTTGTATGATGATTTCATATCCTGCAAATTTACCATATTCACTTTTTATTTCTAAAGGTTTTGCATGGATTCTTTAGGGTTTTCTATATATAACATCATGTCATCTGCAAATAGTGACAGTTTCATTTCTTCCTTTCCAATTTGAATACCTTTTATTTCTTTTTCCCAGCACATTACTCTGGCTAAGACTTCAAATACCATGTTAAATAAGAGTGGAGAAAGTAGGCATCCTTTTCTGGTTCCTGTTCTTAGAGGGATAGCTTTCAATTTTTCTCCATTGAGAATGATATTACTTGTGGGTTTGTCATATATGGCCTTTATTATGCTGAGGTACTTTCCTTCTATACCCATTTTATTCAGAGTTTTTATCGTAAATGGATGTATCTTAAATGCATTCTCTGCATCTATTGAAATGCTTATGTGATTTTAATTCTTCATTTTGTTAATGTGGTGTATCACATTGATTGGTTTGCAGATGCTGAACCATCCCTACATCCCTAGAATAAATCCCACTTGATCATAGTATATGATCTTTTTAACGTATCGTTGTATTCAATCTGCTAACATTTTGCTGAGGATTTTTTATTGATGTTCATCAGTGATATTGGTCTGTAATTTTGTTTTTTTGGGTTGTCCTTATCTGGTTTTGGTTACGGGTAAGGTTGGTTTCATAGAATGACTTAGGAAACTTTCTGTCCTCTTAAATTTTTTGGAAGTATTGTAGAAAGATAGGTATTAATTCTTCTTTGAATGCTTGGTAGAATTTTCCAAGGAAGCCGTCTGGTCCTGGACTCTTATTTTTGGGAAGTTTTTGATTACTGTTTCGATCTCCTTACTGGTAACTGGTCTATTCAGATTCTCTATCTTCCTGATTCAGTTTTGGAAGGTGGTATGATTCTAAAAATTTATCCGTTTCTTCTAGATTATCCAATTTGTTGGCATATAGCTTTTTGAAGTATTCTCTTATATTCTATGTATTTCTGAAGTGTTCATTGTAATTTATCCTCTTTCATTTCTGGTTTTATTTATTTGAGGCTTCTCTCTTTTATTCTTGATAATTCTAGGTAAAGGTTTGCCAATTTTGTTCATCTTTTCAAAGAACCAGCTCTTGGTTTCATTGATTTTTTCTATTGATGTTTTAGTCTCTATTTCATTTATTTCTGCTCTGATTTTTATTATTTCCTTCCTACTACTCATTTTGGGCCTTGTTTGTTCTTATTCCAGTTCCTTTAGGTGCACTGTTAGATTGTTCATTTGAGATTTTTCTTGCTTGTTGAGGTAAGCCTGTATTGCTATAATCTTCCCTCTTAGAACCACTTTTGTTGTATCCCATAAATTTTGGCACATCATATTTTCATTTTCTCCAAGTATTTTTTGATTTCTCCTTTGATTTCTTCATTGATCCAATCGTTTTCAGTAGCATTTTGTTTAATCTCCACTTATTTGTGACTTTTCCAATTTTCTTCCTGTACTTGATTTCTAGTTTCATATTGTTGTGATCAGAAAACATGCTTGGTATTATTTTGATCTTCTTGAATTTATTAACACTTGTTTTGTGGGATAATACGTGATCTACCCTGGAGAATGTTCCATGTGCATTTGAAAAGAATGTATATTCTACAGTTTTTGGATGGAATGTTCTGTATTTTCTAAATCCATATGGTCTAATGTGTCATTTTTTTCTCTTTCCTTTTTTTGAGGAAGATTAACCCTGAGCTAACTACTGCCAATCCTCCTCTTTTTGCTGAGGAACACTGGCCCTGAGCTAAGATCCAATCCCATCTTCCTCCACTTTATATGTGGGACGCCTACCACAGCATGGTATGCTAAGCGCTGCCATGTCCACACCCGGGATCCGAACCAGCGAACCCTGGGCTGCCGAGAAGCAGAACTTGAGAGCTTAACTGCTGCTACACCTGGCTTGCCCTGGTCTAATGTGTCATTTAAGGCCAATGTTTCCTTATTGATCTGTTTGGATGATCTATCCATTGGTGTAAGTGGAGTGTTAAAGTCTCCTAATCTTATTGTGTTACTGTCTATTTTTCCTTTTATGTCTGTTAATAATTGCTTTATATATTTAGGTGCTCCTATGTTGGGCGCATAGATATTTACAAGGGTTATATCCTCTTCTTAGATTGTTCCCTTTATCATTATGTAGTGCCCTTCTTTGCCTCCTGTTACAATTTTTGTTTTAAAGTCTATTTTGTCTGACATAAGTATTGCTACCCCAGCATTCTTCTCATTGCCATTTGCATGGAGTATCTTTTTCCATCCCTTCACTTTCAGTTTCTGTATGTCTTTAGGTCTGAGGTGTGTCTCTTGTATGCAGCATATGTGGGTCTTGTTTTTTCTCCAATTGGCTCCCCTATACTTTTTTATTGGAGCACTTAGTCCGTTGAGATTTAATGTAACTATTGATAAGTATGTACTCATTCCCATTTTGTTACTTTTTTTTCTGGGTGTTTTAGTAGTTCTTCTCTGTTCCTTTCTTCTTTTCTTGCTGTTTTCCCTTCTGGTTTGATGGCTACCTTTAGCATTATATTTGCATTCATTTCTCTTGATCTTTTGTGTATTTATTATATGGTTCTGGTTTGTGATTACTATGAGGCTCATATATGATAAACTACGTATACAGCAATCTATATTAAGTTGATGATCACTTTAGTTTGACCTCTTTCTAAAAGCTCTATTCTTTTACTCCTCTACTCCCACATTTCAAGTTTTTCATATCCTATCTAACCTCTTTGTGTGTGTGTGTATTCATTACCCTCTTATCATTGAAATAGGTAATTTTAGTAGTTTTGCCTTTCAACCTTCATATTATCTTCATAGGTGGTTGGTCTGCTAGCTTTACTGTATTTTTGCCTTTACCAGTAACTTTATTGCCTTTTTTAAAAATAATTTTCTTATTCCTATGTGCTTTCTTCTCTTTCCCACTTAAATATGTCCTCTCAGCATTTCTTGTAAAACCAGTTTCTTGGTGACAAACTCCTTTAATTTTTATTTGTCTGGGAATCTCTTTACCTCTCCTCCCATTCTGAAGGATAACCTTGATGGATAGAGTATTCTTGGCTGTAGGTTTTTTCCTTTCAGTACTTTAATTATATTGTGCCACTCCCTTCTAGCCTGTAAGGTTTCTACTGAGAAGTCCGCTGATAGCCTTATAGGGTTTCCCTTATGTGTTACTTATTGGCTTCTCTTGTGACTTATAGGATTCTCTATCTTTAATTGTTGACATTTTAATTACGATGTGTCTTGGTGTGGGTTTCTTTGGGTTCATCTTGTTTGCAGCTCTCTGAGCTTCCTGTACCTGGATATCTGTTTTCTTCCTTACGCTAGGAAAGTTTTCATCTATTATTTCTTCAAATAGATACTCTGCCCCTTGTCTCTCTCTTCTCCTTCTGGGACACCTGTAATGGGAATGTTATTGTTCTTGATGTTGTCCCAGAGGTCTCTTAGACAGTTCCTGTTCTTTTTAATTCTTTTTGCTCTTATCTGTTCAGCTTGGGTGAATTCCTCTAATCTTTTGTCCAGCTCACTGATCCCTTCTTCTGTATCATCTACTCTGCTGTTGAGTCCCTCTTGTGAATTTTTAATTTCCAGTGTTATATTCTTCATTTTTGATTGGTTCTTTTTCATATTTTCCAATTCTTTGTTGATGTTCTCACTGAGTTCATCCATTCTTCTCCCAAGATCAGTAAGCATCCTTATGCCTTTTTGTTCGAACTCATTGTCAGGTAGATTGTCTATTTCTGTTTCATTTAGTTCTTTTTCTGGAGTGTTGTCCTATTCCCTTGCTTGGAACATATTCCTTTTTCTCCTCATTTTGCTTCTTTCTATGTGCTTATATCTATGTATTAAGTGGATTAGCTATGTCTTCTGATCTTGGAGAGGTAGCCTTTTGTAAGAGATGCTTTATGAGGCCCGACAGTGTGCCCACCTCTCATCACCAATTCCAAATGTTCCAAGAGTAGTCCCTGTGTGGGCTACATGTGTCCTTGTTTTGTGGTAGGGTTGCTCTTGCTGCACATGCCCAGGGAGGCTATGCTGTCCCTCTGGCTGGCTGCTTGTAATTCTCAGCTGCATGTGGCTGCTATGGACCCTTCAGTTACTTTATTGGGTATGGGGACCCCCAGCACAGTTGGCTGCAAGGTCTAATATCACATTCCTGTTGCAGTTTTTCTGTTAAGTGAGTAGGCCCCCAGCACAGCTAGCCTCAGAGGCTTACAATTGCTATAGGCTTCCAGCCTGCAAGGTTATTGTCAGCTCTCTCAGGATTGATGCTGAGTGGGGCTGACTCAGACATGGGAGTAGTCAATTGTTTCAGGATTTGGAAGGTGGGGCTGATCCACTATGTGGCTGTTTGAGAAGTTGAATTCTTCTGCAGCTGACAAATCCCATACCCCACAGGGCCACACACACACTGTCAACACAGTCCTGCCCCATGTGCATGTCCTGACCCCCTGAAGTAGACCCTGTCACCTCACTGCAGAGGGCCCACACACACCACAAATGCCCCACACTTTCTACTAGCTCCTCATGCATGCCCTGCCCTACAGAGGTGGACCCACTCACCTGGCTGCAGAGGATCCAGGCACCCAGCATATACAGGCCCACAAGTTTCCCAAGGGCTTGCTGTTGGGTGGGGCAAGTCCCTAGGGCAGGTTGCCTGCCCTGGCTGAGCTGGATTATATCAGTGCTCTGGTAGATGGGGCAGACCCTGGGCTAACAGGTTAGGGGAAGGACTCCAATGGTGTCTGCCAGCATCTGTGTCAGCACACCTGTAATAGGCCACAATAATGGGTGCTGCCAATGTCTCAGTCCCTGGAGAGGTCTCAGCTCTCACCAAGATGCACTCAGAGCCTATCAGGTGAGTCTCTTTTCACCAAAGGAATGTGTACCTTTCTTTCTGGTGATATTAGGTTGATTTCCAAAGTGGGGGAATTTGTGCATTGGCCCTTTAACAGCCAGATTTTTTCCCCTTTATGTCAGATATCTTTTCTGGGGGTATTCTCCATTGTTGTTAGTAGCCAGCAAAGCCAGATATTATCAGACTCATGTCTCAGTTGTACTGAGCCCAAGGGATTCATATAGTGGTAATGCTCTCCTATTCAGGTCCTCCGCTTCTCCAGAGAAGGATGCAAACCTTAGGATTGCTCCTAGCTGGCTGCAAAGTGCCATGGCTCTAAAGGTGTCATTTTTCTCTCCAGAAAGGAATTTCTGCCTCTTCAACCTCTGTCAGGGCTGTCTCTTGTTCTGGGGGTTCTTTTTATCTAGTTTTCAGTTCTCTCTCAGGGGTAATTGTTCCCAGTGTCATTGTAAATTGGTTGTGTCCATGGGAGGAAGTGAGTTCAGAGTCTGCCTATGACAGCATCTTTCCATTTCCATGGAAATTATTTTTTATATTCGACCATTAACTTTGATGCTTCTCATAGGAACTTTATAGATATCTCTTGTCATATTAAGAGTGCACCTTCCTAGTTTGCTAATAGTTTTTCTATCTGAATGGTTGTTAACGTTTTTCAAATATTTTTTTTGCACCTGTTGAGATGATCATGTTTTTTTTTCTCCTTTTCATCTATAAAGGCACATTGCATTAATTGATTTTTTTCCTACATTAAACTGAGTTTTAATTCCTAAAATTAAATGCAACTTGTTTGTGATACACTTTTGTATATATAATTGGATTTTATTGCTAATGTTTTGTTTAAGATTTTAAAATCTATGTTGTTGGTTGTTCTTTTATCTTTTGGTAGTATGCTTGCAGGGCATCCTTGTCTCATTAGACGAAAAGCAGATTGGGGCTGGCCCCTTGGCTGAGTGGTTGAGTTTGCACATTCTGCTTCAGCCGCCCAGGGTTTCACTGGTTCAAATCCTGGGTGTGGACATAGCACCACTCATTGAGCCATGCTGAGGTGGTGTCCCACATGCCACAACTAGAAGGACCCACAACTAAAAATATACAACTATGTACCAGGGGGCTTTGGGAGAAAAAGGAAAAATAAAGTCTTTTAAAAAAAGAGAAAAAAAGAGATTTTCTTTATGTTACTTTATCTGAAACATTTTATGTAGCATAGGAATTCTTTATTTCTTAAGTATTTGAAATAACTAACTGACGATGCATTCTGATATTGCAGATTTATTTATGGATGAATTTTATTTAAATTTTATAAATTTGTTTAGGTTTTAATTTTTCTCTTGTGTAATATTTGTTCTTTTGAGTTTTTTCTCTAGGGATGTTCTTATTTTATCTAAACATTCAGAATTTATTGCCATATAGTTGTTTATAATATTTTCCTATTATCATCTTAAAATATGTAGGATCCATAATAATGTTACCATTTTAATTAATATTATTTGTGCTTTCTCCCTTTTTTATTGTCAGACTCCCTAGAAATTCATCAACCTTTGAAAGAAAACAATTTTTGAGTTTCTTAATTCTCTCCAACATTATTTTCTATACTAATGTATTTATTAATTTTTATCATTTCTCTCCTTCATTTAGATTTAATCAGGCTTCATGTGAATGTTTAGCTCACTGATTTTCACTCATTCTTTTTTCTTCTTTTATGCATTCAAGGCTATGAATATCCCTCTAGTAGCAACCCATAGGATCTGATATGTCATATTTTATTATTCATTTAAAAGACATTTTCCAATTTCCATCATGATTTTTTATTTGACCTGTAGGTTATTTCAAAGTGTATTGCTTGGCTTCCAAACTAGTGAGAATGTTATAGTTAGAGTTTTGTTTTGTTTTCTTCTGTTTATTTCTAGCTTAAATTTGCTGTCATCAACGAACACATTCTTTGTGATTTTTATCCCACTGGCATTTGTTGAGATCTGCTTAAGGCTAATTTATATGGTCATGTTTTTAAACATATTTTACATGCATTCTGAAATTGTTGAGTACAGCATTCAGTATATTTCAAACAGACAAGAGAGTGATTTCGCTGGGGTGAGCAAATTGGAGTCAGAATTTGCCTGACTTTTAGTAAACAATGTAAAACCAAGGATAAGAGAAAAAGTCTGCAGCCCAAGGGAGTTTGAATCATAGATCTTTGAATAAAGCTGGACACCTGAAGGGTGACACATTCACTAGTGGAATCAGGAAAACAAAACACTTGCTCACAAAAGAAAATCTACTTCTCTCAGCTTTGCTTTTATATGGAGCAGGAAAAAAGACAGAAAGGGAGGAAAACACTCCTCTCACATGAGTTTGGGAATAAATTTCACAATCACAGTTAACTAACTACGTGAAGAACCATTCTACTATGCATGATATGGTCAGCATAAACAAGAGCAAATGAATCAGACCTGCAAAGACTACAGGTACTGAAATGATCTGACTAATAATATAAAATACATATGTTTAAATGTTAAAGAAATCATACAAAGGGCAAAAACTGTCATGAATGAACTATAGACTTTTTAAATTGATAAGACGTGTTGGTAAAAGACCAAAAGGAATTTCTAGAAACTAAAAACATGGGAATTGAACTCTAAAATTCAATGGACAGTTAAAACAACAAATTAGGCACAGATGAAGAGAGAGTTAATGAACTGAAAGAGGGCTGAAGAAATTACCAAGTTAGAGAAAATGAAAATATAAAACAGACCTTAAGGGAGGATAAATGGAATGAAAAGGTCCAACATCCATCCAATTGGATTTCCAGATAAAGAGATTAACAGAGAGGTAATGCTTGGAGAGATATTACCTGAGGACTTTGCATAATGATTTAAAGGCTCTTAACATTAGACTCAGAAAATGCAGTGAATCCCTGACAGGATAAATGGAAATATGAATATGTCATAGTGAAATTACAGCACATCAAATATAGTATAATGTTATAGTAATTAAAACAGTCTGGTGTTGTCACAGGGATAGACAAATAGACCTTAAAAATAGGATAAAGAGCTCAGAAATACAGCCATACATATAGGGAAACTTCATAATTGGCAGAACTACTATAAAACAATAAGAAAAAAGCAAACATTCTAGTAGAAAAATAGGCAAAGATATAAACAGTTATGGTATAAATAATTATTTCAAAGAAGATGAAAAATGAATGACTAATAAGTGTAAAAACAAAAAAGAAAGTATTTTCAATGTAAGTAATTAGCAGAGAAATAAGATTTAACGTCCTTGGTAAAAACGTAGAGCAAGGAAACTCTTAGACATTGCTGATGGGAGTTTAGACTGGTACAACTTAGGAAACAATTTGGCATTACTCATCTAATTTAAGCATACTTACATGTATATGGGTAGCCATGCAGCCTCATGTGTCCAGTTTACCCTAGTCGTCTTAAAGTAATCATTAGTAAGGCTCCCTTTCATTTTCAAAATGTTCTGATTTGAACAATATACTAAGTGATGATCCTGCTTTTGACCTAATGATTCTACTCCTAGACATATTTACCTGAGAAAAATTCTTGTTCATGTGCACTGATAGTATTGTTTGTAATAGCAAGACTTAAATTCAAACTGCCTATCAATAGTAGAATGAATACATAAAGTGGATATGTTTTTTATGCTGGAATACTATATAAAAATACTAATAAATGAGTTTACCCACAACGTAGGGTAAACATGGATAAAAACAACAATGTTGAGCGAAAGAAGCAAGAGATTAAATAATATATATAATATGCCTCCATTAATAAGAAATTTAAACACAGGAAAACTGATATATTGTACTGTTAAGCCATGTATACACATGTAGTAAAATCAGTAACAAAAGCAAGAAAATGATTCGCATAAAATTGAAAATAGTGGTTACTTCTGGCAAAGAAAGAAGGAATGTAAGAGAAAGGGAATGCTGATGATTTCAAAGTCACTGGTTTCTCTCTTAATATGGACAGGGCTACTGGATAATATTAATAATAATATAAGAAGAAGAAGATATACTTTTTAAAAGATATGAAGTATTTCACATTTAAAGTCATTATTAAACTGAAGATTTGATAAGATATTATTGATTTTTGCTTTGTTTTTTTACAGCTAGTAACTATATGCATCTTTTTCAGTTGAAGTGATAATGCCTTTTGCATTCATTTTAATAGCTTTTTGCGTAATTTGGATAATAACCTTTCATCTATAAAATACGTAGGAAATAGTTTCTTCCTGTTTATTGTTAGCAAAAAAGATAAGTTCATAAATATAATCTTATTTCCTTTAAAATAGTCCATTATCTCCCATTACCATGTCTAATCTAAAAATTTGAATTTTTTCTGTTTCATCATCCAGAAAAGTGCCAGTTTTGCTTTCATATATAATCCTATTACCTGGAACTGATGGCACTCCTTGATTTTATCTTCACATTGGACTTAAGGACCATTGGTTGCTCACTTGGAAGAGCCTTTTGGGATTAGCTAGGGAAATCTCCCTTCTTAGAGATAGCAAACCAAATCCCCAGGGGAGGATGTGACTGCTTCCACATGCTATAGCCAGTGAGCCACATAGCAGAAAATGGATGCAAGGCCGCTTGACTCCAAGGCAAACCAGTGGACCATTCACAAAAAGGGTTTTCAATAAGCCTGCTAATGTGCTTGCTCAAGATAAAAATGAATACATACGTAACTTTAAACTGCCAAGTTAAATAACCTCTATGCATGATGCTCTTGAGTTATGAAGACTGGATGGGTATCAATGTTAAGAAATGAGGGAGCTGGGCACAATTGCTAATTATGCATCAATGATAAACAATGTTGAATAAATATATTAGGACTGAGCTTACAGCTGAAAGTTAAGACTTGGCCACTAAGGAGTGAAAAATAGCAGGGACTAATATGTTGTGATGAAACAAACCACATGGCCCCACCACACACATGCTGTACTACGCTGCATTAATTGTTCCTGTGGCTTTCGTTTTGAGTGGCTACCTTGGCCCATCAGTGTAATGGGTAGTGGAAGAAATTACAGATTACATTTAATTGTCACATTGAGCAGCACTGTGATGCAGGCTTTCTTGGAATTTTAATAGAGTGACCTGGCTGGCTTGCCAGCTAATATAAAATCAGCCTCCTAACTACTTTATTGCTGTCTTGACGACCTCAACTGATAAACTCTTATGACCTTTCTCAATTTAATTCAATTTGTTAGACATTTCAAATTCAATTTTTTTACACAAATTAATGGTAAATGAGGGATTTCCCCCCCACCAACCACCCCTCCCTCTTTCCTCCAGGAAAGATTATGATAGATGAATTGGAATATAACTGGCTAAAACTGCACAAATGTTCAGCATTAACTCACACAAGGCAGCATACAATTTCATAGTGCAAAATACTTCCCAAACTGTTGGTGAGGGGTGAACAACTAAAACAAATGTTGAGGTTATTCTTTTGTTTGATGGAAAACTAAACTTTGTGGTTAGTAATACGGCCTTTCAGGTCAGACAGGCATGGGTTTGAGTCCTGGAGTGACTGCTTAGCAACTGTGTTCTAAGCAGACAAGTTTTTCAACATCTCTGAAAGCCGATTTTCCTAACAAGAAACTAGGAGTCATAATGCCTATCTCATACAGTGATTATAATTATATGGGAAAAGGTACATAAAGCACCTAGCGTGGTGTCTGGCCCATAAAAGTGCTTGATAACTGGTTCCTGTTTCTGTTTTTCACTATTATGCCCCATCAGAATCCGTGTCCCAGAATCTGCAGCTCCCACTGTCCCAAGGTTCTTCATTTCAGCCACAAGTTCTAAGGTAATACTAGGTTTAATTAGTCAGTCTGGGGCTGTGCAAATAAATTACTATTTGCAATTATTATTGTGTAAATAAACCCTATAGCAATCTGAGTCTCACAGAAGTAAGGATTGGTGTAGTGTTGTAGGTCTCTGACTTTGGATCCCGTGGACACCTAGAAGCACCCTTGAGGCAAAGCCAGCCATCACAGGGCTTCCAAATGTCTTTTCTGTGTCCAAATTAAATTGGGTGACCAGATCTACCTTTAGCTGAGGCTACCAGGGTGACCATGGGCCTGTCTTGCAACAACTCTAAATACTTAGGAGATGTCTCCTGATTTTCCTTAGCTTGGAGATAATGACTAGGCTTACACAAGCCAGACTTGGAACAATCCTAAATCTAAAACAGCTACTTGGTACAGTTAGGCAAGCTCTCACCCATCCCACGCCTGGCTAAAGAAAGCTGGTCGCACTCTGCAGTTGAGAAAGAACAATTAGAACAGTAACCATCTTTGCCCATTGCACCTTCTTACTACTTTTAATTACTCTACCCTGGTCAGAAATTTGAATTACGGGCCTTCCTCCTTGATATGAAATGTATGGCTCTTGAAATCCCAAAATTGTTTGCTATTCAAGATCATAAAACAAAGTTTTGGAGGAGAAAGCTGAACAGAAACATGATTTTTAAGTTAATTAAGGCTTATTTTTATCCTCCATATTCACTTAATTGTTTTTAACAATAGTCAGATGGGGAAATGTGAAAAATGTGAAGTATTACCACCTCTATCATCTTCTCATAAATGTCCTCATCATCACTGAGCCCAAACACCCCACACTGCGCTCCACACACTTTTCCCTCTTTTTCCAGATGCATTCTGCACTTAAATACTTCTCTCTACTAAGTCCAGTGAATGCCTCAAACATGTAGCAAGCCAGTGCTGTTTACAGTCCCTCCGTTTTCTCCACCAAAACTAGCAGACACATAAACTCCCTAATTCTCCATTGCCACTAATGGAATTCCAGCCTCAAAGATTTTAACAGTTCTCTCCTCTGCCATCCACATTACTGAAATGCCTCCTGCTCTGCCCGCTCAGGTGTCATTATTTGGAAAATATTACTTCTCGACATTTTCTTTTTCTACTTGTTTGCTTTTTTCATTATTTGCAGTTCAGCAGCTATTAAGATCCAGTGCTGCGGCAAACAACAATAACAACAAAAGAGCCGCTTAATAACTAAACTTAAAAACCAAACTAGTCAGCAGCGAACAATGCCTTGTCAACATTTCTAAATGGAGCAGAAAGAAGGCGAGCCAAAAGGACACAGGGAGGGCAAAAGAGAGAAAGGGACGCTTCCTGATGGATGAGTATGCGTAAGTGCTTCAGATAATGGCTAAAAGGTACAGCCTGCAGCACATTAAACAGGGGGAGGAGGGAAAACAGTGAACAGCCTCGGAAGGGGACCCCAGTGCAGTAATATGGGCAGATCCAGACCTTGGCGAAATGCTGAAGTCAAATAGCACCTCTCTTGGGTACCCTCTTAATAAACACTCCTATCACTTCAAGGTTCTTTCCCCATTGAGCATCAGCAGCTCCCTTCTGTGTCCTGTTTCCACAGGGCTTTGCACTCAGATAGATGAAATAAATCCCCTAGCTGATGAGAGACTAATATGTTCTCCCTCCCAAAGGTATTTACAGAGGCAGCAGAGACTCTGGGAATCCCCAAAGCCTTCATGCTCCAATGTAAAACACAACAGATTTCAAGGAGGAGGAGGTATTTTGGGCCTGAAGAGCTTTCCAATTCCTATCAAACCATTCCCCATAGGCACCTCTCTAATAAGTAATATATTCTTAAGTGGACTTTCTTTGGTGTGTCATATTTTAAGAGAAAAAGACAGTGGTGACCCACTGTGATGTCAGTTCCAGGATTAGGGCCCATTCTTCAATTCCCCCTGAAAAGAGGAGGGAAAAAAAACCCCTCCCTCTGGCTCACTGTCAGAGTTCCAGTCAGTCTGAGTGTACCAAGCAGACAGACCACCCACAAACTGCAACAAATAACAACCGTCTCTTCTTCTGAGGCAGTTATCCACCATTTCATCCAAGGCAAGTGATTAAAAATTGTGATTTCTTTCACATTACAAAGATGCTGTCAAACTTCAGCCTCTCGCCGTGATTTGACAAGGCCGTGTTGAAAGGACAAAGGTCCATGTATTGAATTTGGTTCTCCAACACTAGCCTGAAGTTATCAGATCAGTGCTAGAATGGAAACTGGCAAGAATAAGCTCCCTAAATGGTATTTTGTGGATCTACTGACATTGTCTAATAGTTTTAATGCAGTCTCCTTGGCCTTTTTTTTTTTCTATAAGACTTGTTCCCAAAAGTCTCACCCAATTTTTTGCTCCCCCTGAAATGGATTCCTGCCAAATTAGACTGTGTTGACACCCTAAAGTCATTTCCCAAACGGTCTAATTAGAAAGCACCACCTCTTTGAAAATTGTGCTCAAAACAGGACTTCTCACCTAACATTTTCACTTATACTGTATCTACTGCCTTTGTTAACAGGGTACCTTCCTGGCTACCTTTAGTTGATCCTGACTAGGTGGCATCTTCATACGGAAATTTAATAAAGATACTGAGCATATTGTTTCAAAAACCACTCACCTTCTTCTAAGTGGAATCATATGATTCTATTAATATGAAGTTCTAGAATAGGCAAAAAGAGTTTACAGGGGGAAAAAAATCAAGAGTGGTTATTTCTGGAGGTGGGACAAGATGTACTGGAAAGAAGAATGAGGGAACTTTCTCACCTGATGGTCATGGTCAATGTTTGGAGAGGAGTTTGGATTACCCAGAGGTATGCAATTATCAGAACTCAGTAAACTTACACTTGAGATTTCTGCGTTTCATTGCATGTAAAATAAAAAAAGAAAAGAAAAACAATCAATTGATTTCCATCCCTTCAAACCTGTTTTTCCCTCAGTAATTCTCAGACTCAGAAAAGTCCACCACTTACTCTTTCACTCAGAGTGAAAACCTTAGAGTCATGTCTGATTTATCTCCTAAAACCAACCTGTCAACAAATCTTGCTGGCTCTAACTTCAAAATACTATCGAATTAAACTTATTTGAAGTTTTTTATCACCAATATTCTAGGCCAAGCCACTACCAACTCTTCCGTGGACCACTACAAACCTCCTATCTGGTCTGTTTGCTCCCACTCTTGTTCTTGAGGTCTCCTCCAGCCCCATTGTCTGGTCTCCAGCTGTGAAACAGAAAATTGAATCCTATAAAGCATGAAGCAGATCATAATTTTCCAATGGTTTCTCATCACAATTAGAATAAAATAGAAATTAGAATATATTTTTCACCATGGTTTACAAGACAACAAATTATCTGGCTCCTAACAAACTCCAAACTCATTTCCAGCCACTTTCTCCCTCTCTCACTCCACACTAGCCAGCTAGCCATAGTGGCCTCCTTGACATTCTGCCAAGCGAGCCTAAAGCACACTTCCCAGATAATGCACAGCTCACTCCCTCACTTCAGCTCCCTCTAAACTGGTAGTCCCATTATGCTCTATCTTTACCTTTACCCTATTGTGTTTTTATAGCATTCATCATTACCTGATATATATTATATATCATATGTATTTATATATATCAGGGAACATATATATAAATAAAGTATTAGAGCTCTCCAGAGAAGCAGAACCAATAGGATATATAGAGAGAGAGAGAGAGAAATAGAGAGAGCGAGAGATTGATTTATTATAAGGAAGCTGAGAGGTCCCCTGATCTGCTGTTTGCAAGCTGGAGACCCAGGAAAGGCCATGGTGTAAGTCAGTTTGTCTGAAAGTCTAACCAGGGAAGCTGATGGTGTAGACAGATTCCAGTCCTGGTCTGGAAGCCTGAGAACCAGGAGCTCCAGCTGTAGATGTTCAATATCCCAGTTTAAGCAATTAGATAAGAAGTAAAAGGGATAAATTGCTCCTTCCTCTGCCTTTTATTCTACTCAGGCCCTCAACAGATTGGACGATGCCCACCCACGTTGAGAAGGGCAATCTACTTTACTGAGCCCACCTATTCAAATGCTAATCTCATTCAGAGACAGACACAGCCAGAAATAATGTTTAGTCTGGGCACCAGGTGGCCAGTGACGTTGACACATAAAGTTAACCATCACGTGTATTGTATTGAAGTCAAAACCTTTATTTTGTTTACTGGAATATTGATATTATAATTCTTAGAACATAATATAGGTGATCAAAAAATACCTCTTAAATCAATAAATGACAAACAAATTATTCAGTAATTGTTTTTGAAACTCTCTGTGGTAGATAGTCTAAGACGGCCACCATCAATTCCTTCCCTTCCTGTAAATGCATGTTCCTCTTCATTGTAGAAGAAGAAGCCAAATCCCTGCCCATTTAAATCTAAACCATCCTTAGTGACTTGCCTTAATCAATAGAATGCAGGAGCAGTGATGTTTTGAGAATTCCAATGGTAGGTCATAAGAAGTCTTGTGGCTTCTATCTGAATGTCTTAAAACTTTCACTTTTTGACTCTCCCTCTGGGAATTTAGCCATTATACTGAAGGCCAAGTTTGCCAAGAGAGACCACATGTAAACTCTCCAGCTGAAAGTCTAGTTAAGTTCCCAGCTGACAGCTAGCATCAACTGACAGCCCTATGAGTGAGCCATTTTGGATGCTCATCTGAGTCAAACTTTCAGATAACTCCAGGCCCAGACAACACTTGATGACAACTGCGTGAGAGATCCCAGGCAATAGCCTCACAGCTGAGCCCAGTCAACCCATAAAATCATGAGAGATAAGTCGTTATTTTAAGCTATTAAGTTCTGGGACTATTTTGCCATGCAGCAATAAAGCCAGAATGCTCTTCAAAGTATATTCTTCCTTCAACTCTATTTATTCACTATAAGAAAATAAAACTTAAGAAACACATTTAAAATAATGCAAATATTATGTAACTTCAAGATAATAAATGCAGGAGTGCTCACAAGTGGGTGTGGGGTGAGGATGATCAGTGGCTGTGGGTTTTCTGGGGCATTCCTTAGGTTTCTTAGGAACCCATGCAGAAGTTCTGATGGGTTTCTCAAACCATAAATCCACTGCCTAAAATGGAAATACCTATTACTTGGGAACTGGAACTCGACTTCAACAGCCACCTTTCAAGTGATTCCTTCCATACCTCTGGGTGCTGTCTCTTGTCATAAATTCACTCTGTGGGCACTGTGAGGCATCTGGCTCACCATGGAGCACCCTTTGCAACCTCAGGCTGGCTGAATGGTTTATTCCTTAGTCACACCTCTTGGAGTGACTGCTCCATGCCACTATTACCAAAAGAAAAACATCACAGTAGATTGGACCAACTCCTGCATTTTACAGTCAGGAGACTTGTCTGCACAGCAAAATGATCCCCTAAGCTTCTTTGGGGGACCACATCCATGCAACTTTTCTGACTCCTGATAGTCTGGTTCACAGTCTGGTTACAGTTACGATACTCTCAAACTGGAGTAGGAACAGCCAGAATTCTGTGCAGGTAGGATAAAAAACAGGAGAATATTCATGGTACACCTTCCAGGAGCATCAATTTTATGACAACATTTAAAATAAAAAAGGGGCTGGCCCAGTGGCATAGTGGTTTAGTTTGTGCACTCCACTTCAGAGACCCAGGGTTTGTAGGTTTCAATCCCAGATGAGGACCTAGCACCACTTGTCAAGCCATGCTGTGGTGGTGTCCCACATAAAAAAAAAATACAGGAAGATTAGCACAGACGTTAGCTCAGGGCCAATCTTCCTCACCAAAAAACCCCAAAAGATTTAAAAGAAGTGAAGAACCATCTTCCCTCCCCGACAAATGCAGAAGAAAAGACAGAGAAGAGCAGAGAAGGGGAGAGATACTCCAGGAAAACAGTCCAATCTTGGAAGTGTCTCCCAGGTGTGGGCCAAGGGCCTGGCCACAGGTAAGGCCAGGCTTTGCCTCTCCTCATTTACCAGGAGGCTCCTGGCAGTATTTAGAACTGAAGTTCTGCACTTATTTTGCATACAATGCTTTTGAAGGCCACGGAGATGTCAGATATTCACTTAATTTGAACCTTTTTGAGAGAACACCATGGCAATTTACACACCTCTACCCTTCAGGCAAGGTGTCCCAAGGTCAGCTTAAGATTGAGGAAAGCTGGTGAGAAGCTTGCTCCAAATGACCTCAAAAAAAAATGAGATCCAGACTCTACCTTACAAACTCATCATTATAATGGTATCAAAACATAATGACAGACAAAAATAAAAATAAACAAATATTAAAAAACTGAAACAATGAGGAAAAAGAATTAAAGAAAGAAATAAGGAAAAGAATAAAAGAAAACTGATAAAAATAGAAATAAAAGAATAAAAAAATTTTCTAGCAAATCTAAAAGTGTTCTAAAAAATGTCTATTAAAAAATACAGAAAAACTGAGAAAAAATAAAAGAATGAAGTAAAAAGAAAAATAAGTAAAAGAAAAGGAGAAATAAGAAAAAATGAGAAAAAAGAACAGAGAAAAAAAGAAAGAAAAAAATGACAAACAAAATAGACAAAAACCCAAGAAGAAACCAAGCTACTTTGGTCAAATTCCCACAGGTCACCAAAATCAGCTTCCTGAGCTGGAAGGACCAAAAGTGTAGGCCCAGCCAGGACGTTATAGAGATGCTCGGAATTTCATGACAATGTCTCTTTATGAGGTCAGAGCAAGGAATGAAGCTATCATGGGGTCAGGGCTAATCCACAGGGGTTTTCTCACTTTTTGGTCCAAGAGCACTTTACTCTGTCAGAAAAAGGACCCTCAAAGAACTTTTTGATCACATGAGTTATAGCAATTGATATTCACCTTATTAGAAATTAAACCCATAGAATGCTTTAAAAAAAAAAAAAAAAAGATCATTGTAAACTGAAAATGCAGTAGCAGTTCAGTGGGGAGAGAGGCCTGTTGTGGCTGAAACCATTTGAGAAAGGCTTTTGAGAGAATTGGGCCTTGTGACAGGTATTGAAGAATAGATATAATTTTATTAGGCAGAACAAGTACAAAGGATATTTGAGGCGATGTCTCGGAAAGATACAGATTGAGAGCGGTACATGCAGAGTTGTTAAAGAAATTTTTGCTTCTTGCAACACTGATTGAGGCTGAAGAGTAATATAAGATGGAGTTGGAAAGGTGGCTGCTGTCTGATTGATTATCAAATCGTCATAGTAATGTGTTCCTCTCACTAGAGTTCGTTTGTAAATTCCGTTTGGTCAACTCTGGAGTTAGTAAAGGATAGAGGTTGAGCACACCTATCCTGAAGCCAGACTGCCAAGATTCAAACCCAAGCTCTCACACTTGGTAGCTGCGTTGCTTTGGGCAAGTTACGTAACCTCTCTGTGTCTCAGTTCATTGTCTCTAAGAACAAGATAACGGTAAGAGTAACCTTGTAAGGTTGTTGTGTGGATTACGTGTAACATATCTATACAATTCCTGCCACATTGTGGCTCTGTGATGAATTCTGGTTAATATCATCAATACTATGCCATGGAGGGAAAATTTGCAATAAAATGGCCATTTTACCCTCTATATCATACTCTTTTAAGTCTTGCCAAGTTTATTGTCCCCTAAAACATTCTACCTTTTTCAAGTAACTTGCTGCAGCATCCTTGTTTATTGAACCAATAATTTTGATAATTCAACAATTCTACTTTACTGCTCGTCTTCACTATAAAAGAATATCCTAGACACTAACCGTTTATATTTTATCCTACAATGGATGTTTAAAAATGAAATTCACGAATATTCTCTGTGTGAGGCATTGTTCTATTATGTGTTTCGTGTGATCTTCACAACAACCTCACAAACTGCAAGGAAGGATAATCAGGTTTGATCTAGTAATCAAAGCCTGTGCAAGTACCCAGAAAGGCCTGTGTTTTCTGAAAACACCAGCAGAGGAGAGAGCAGTGGTATCTGGGCTCATAGACTTTTATTTTCCAATATCTGGTTCTTCGATTAGAGTCAGAAGAACACTTAGCAATTCAACACCTTCATTTATGGATGAGTAAACAGAAGTTCATGAACCTAATGTCATGCAAGTCAAATGCTCTTTCCACTTCCCCGCTTTGCTGTGGAATATATTTGAAGACTTACTTATGAAGATGGCTTTATCTGGTCTCTGGAGATAATAGCAATTTAATGAAGTCAATGAAGCCTCCAATAAAAATATCTGTCTTGAGGCATCCCAGAATCCTGAAAAGCATCCCAACTCTTCTATCTTCTTTCTAACCTCTCCTTAGCCCCTTCATTCCCTCCCCTCTCCACATGTTCTCCACATTAACTTCATTACCACCTCACCAAAACCGTCATCAGATTTTGAACACTTCCTTTTGAAATCTCACACTGAGATACATTTATTGGAAAATAAGCTTTAAGGAAAATAATATGAACATACAATTTCTTAGATATTTTGAAAAGCTATGCTAGAGATTACAAACCCTTGGAAATAGAGTAATTCAGCTCAGAATCTGATCCCAACTGATTTTAGAAATTGACACTGTTGTTGCAGATAGTGATGAGAATAATCCTTTAAACTATTTTTGAATCTTCTTGACTTTCCTAAAAATGTAAGTCTTACTAAAAGAGTATCTAATAATTATTTTATCAATTTCAAAAGTTTAACTGGAAAGTCTCTCAGCAATTCATCTAGCCATCTCAGTGCCCCCAGGGAGATGTTCATAAGTCATTTCTGCTAGTTCATAGGGTCAACAGCCCTGATTGTGGAGGGGGGCCCTCTTAGCCTGCGTGATCCCCAAACCAGAGCCTAAGAAAAAGGCATTTATGAGGGTGGGGTATGGGGAATGAGGGAGGGAGGGAATGAACATGAAAAGAGGGAAAGTCAATAAGGGATGTGTTAAGTTGGCCATCACAGGACCACCCACTCACTCTCAATCCTGCAGGAGCTTTGGGGGAGCCTTGTGAATTGCATTCAGGATTCTCTTCCAGGGGATAAAAGGCGACTTCTAGGTTGTGCATGCTGACTGACAGGTAGGGTCCTGGAAGGGTATTCTAGTTTAAGTGAAGTCCCAGGGCAGGAAGGGAGAGGTACTCATCATGGCCCCAAGGAATTACACTTGCAAGAAGCTGATCAAAGCCTGTGTGCCCCTGAAGCAGAGCCTGGAGTTAGAATTGGGACCAAGAGGATTTGTAGTGGCTCACAAAAGGAGCGTGACATAGGATCTTAGAGATATTCTAGCTGAATCTGACATTTTATGGGCGAGGAAACAACCAAAGAGTCATGACTTGCCCAAGGTCTCATAGATAATAAATGGTGGCAACAGATATGGATGAGTGGTAATAACTCTTAGGCTAGGAATGTCTGCTATCCCTTTTTTCCTTGCTGGCAAAACAATTTTCACAAGCTTATATTAACCATGTTCTTTTTTAGATTTAAATTTATTAAGCTAAATTTACAATTCCTCCAAACGTGAAAAATAAGTCTGTCACGAGTCTTTGACCAGATAGTATACAAAGGCCATAATCTGCTCTGCAATGTAAAGGGAAGTGATGAGACCTCAGGTTATCTGGTGGAAATGGTCTCTGCATTCAAACTCAGGGCATGGGTTCTGGAGGCAGATTACATGGGTTCAGCTTCTAGCTCTATTCTTTATACACAGGGACCTAGGTCAAGTTAGTTCACTTCCTTAACCCAAAGGGCCGGTATGAGGATTAAATAAGATATGCCATACGAAGTGTATGAGACTACAGATAGAAAGACTTCACAAATACAGCTTTAAAGAACTCCAAGTGATTTGACTAGACCAAGACCCAAGTTCCAACAGTTGTCAACTGCTTACAGGGTTACAACAAACTGCCTTATATTTGTGTAGAATATTATCCAAAATATAATTCTTACACATATCTTCCTAACATCACTTCCCTTGAGTTGTTACATCAGTTGAAGTGATCGAAGCATTATCCCCTAACTATACCTTTTGTACTCCTGTCTCTCTGATGTGTTTCTCCTCTCCCAAGAATGCCCTATGATTTTTCTCTCTGCTGATTTAAATCCTTCTTGTCTCAATTCACCTCAATGATCTGTCTCTCACTGAATGACTAGATCCGATGGTCTGGCCTAAAACAGGGAAAGAATAGAGGCATTGCACTAAATGAGCTGGATGGTGAATATCTCCTTAAGCATTGCAGTTTTGGAGCTTTGGATGACCCCAGTTGAGCCAGTGGGGAAGTAGGAGCAAGCCGTCTTTTCCAGAAACACTCACTGATCCTCTATAGCGTACTAAGCACTGAGTGAGGCTCTGGGCATATAGCAGTGAGCAAAGCTGGCTTACTCTGTGACCTTGTGGCAGGTGTAATAGACTAGTAGGGTACACAATCAATGGTTACATTTAAACAAATCTAAGTTTACAATTGTGATTAGTGCAAGAAAGGAGAGAGCACAGTGTTATAAGCACAGAAAACTGGAGTGGGAGTGGATTTGACTTGTTCAGGAAGGTCAATGGGTATGAGATCTGAAATATAACTGCAAGGTGACCAGGTGTGTGTGTTAGAAGAGATCAGAGAGTACAGATCAGGTGGAGGGAACAGCATAGTTAGAAGACCCTGCGAGTGGAGAGCCGTTGTTCTAAGCAGTTAAAGGAAACTCAGTGAGATCCAGTGAGACTGGTACAGAGGAAAACAAAACAAAGGAAAACAAAACAAAGGAAAATAGGGCATGCTAGATAACACCTTGAAACGATTTGAATAGCATCCAAGAGCACATTTTCAGTATAACATGTCCTAACCATTACTTGCAAGATGTGAATATGTTTTCCAATGCACTATGATCATTCATGGAGAGATTATGAACATTCAATTAACAACATTTGGGTGGAACACCTCCCAAAGTAACAGGTATATTTTTAAACTATTGATCATTCCTTCTTTAGAACTTCTTAAATTTATAGATCTCAAAGTTTCTATTTTTTGCCTCAAGCATGAATATATATATGTAAAGATTGTACATATATTCTATATATATTTTTCTATTTATATGTATATATAGGTATAGATATATTCTCTCTCTCTGTGTCTCTCTAAGAACTCACTTAATAAAATTTTAGCAGAAATTTGGCATCCCTATTGTAATTAAGAAAACCAAGGCTTGCAGATGGATACACAGCTAGTAAACAGCAAAAATGGAGTGAAAACCCACATCTCATGGCTCTTCAAACACTGTTTATTCTACTGTCCAATAAAGCAGAATTCTTTCTTCTTTGTGGAAGCTTGCTGATTGCTGACAATCTACAGTCTAAATGATGGTCAAGAAATACTGCAGTAACTCTACTGGAGCCACTGGAGTGAGGAACCCTAGCAAAGGTTTGAGCACCTAACTTCCTCTTTATAAAGCTCCTAAAGAAACAATTCTCATCTACACACACACCCATGCTGAAATTGACACCAGCTAAATGAACTCCCCACCTCCTCATGTTTCTGGTGAAGGAACCCATTTGAGGAGTTCTTTACAAGCCTAGAAAAGGTGAGGCAGGGGACAGGCAGGGAAAAGTTATTTTGAGGGTTGGTATAATTTATGGGGTTTATTTGTATCCTCTACCGTTCAGCAGGAAACCTTGTAAATGATGTTTGCATGCACTAAACTCTGATGACTGAACCGATGAGTTAAAGACTTGACTGAACATTTAATGTTGCTTATTAAATAATTATGACGAGGTTTGATGAATGGCCCTGATTCCCTGAACTTCCAACTGAGATTTTCAGCATGCATTTCATTAGACAGCCATGGATGGAGCCTGCTGCAAATGAGCTTGCGAAGCATTTGAACTGGAAACCTTCAAAAGTGAATGATTCAACTGTCTTAGTCTATCTTTCTTGATTCCCAAACTGGAATTTCATTTTCATGTGATGATGGAGTGGAAGAAAATTATCCACATCCATGGGGCATTTGAAAGTATTGTAGCAAGATATCTCCATGTGTAGTTAAAGAAAAATTCGTCTGCATTCCTTGTGAAAGGAAAAAAACCCCACATATTCAACTTAAAAATAAGTCTTATTCTGAGATATCAATCACCTTTCTTCCATGAATACTGGGGTGATGTATGCTTAATGCAGGTGAGAGATGAGAAACATTACAACTTATTGAAGCCAGTGAACTTGGCGTCTGAGCCAGAATCATTTGTTGCAATAATGTGCCATGCACCTTTGAAACTCCTCCGTGCCCTGGTGTAAGGGCTCAGTAGACCATTCAGTAATCTAATTTCAAATAAGACAGCACTGCAAATCTGGGATTTTTGTCCCATATCTTAAACTTTTTAAATAGCTGTGTCTATTTTTTTCTATTTTATTTTTTATTGAGGATATGAGAGTTTGCAAGCTTGTGAAATTTCCGTTGTACATTATTATTTGTCAGTCATATTATAGGTGTGCCACTTCATTCTTTGTGCCCACCCCCCATCCTCCCTTTCCCCTGGTAACCACTAATCTGTTTTCTTTGTACACATTTGTTTATCTTTCACATATGAGTGGAGTCATACAGAGATTGTCTTTCTCTATCTGGCTTATTTTGCTTAACATAAAACCTTCAAGGTCTATCTATGGTGTTGTGAATAGGATGACTTTATTCTTTTTTATGACTGAGTAGCATTCCATTGTATATACATACCATATCTTCTTTATCCAATCATCAGTCAGTGGGCACCTAGGTTGCTTCCATGTCTTGACTATTGTGAATAATGCTGCAATGAACATAGGAGTGCAAGGGTCTCTTTGAATTGCTGATTTCAAGTTCTTTGGATAAATACCCAGTAGTGGGATGGCTGGGTCATATAGTATTTCTATTTTTAAGTTTTTGAGAAATCTCCACACTGTTTTCCATAGTGGCTGCACCAGTTTGCATTCCCACCAGCAGTGTATGAGGGTTCCTTGTTCTCCACAACCTCTCCAAGATTTGCTATTTTTTGTTTTGGTTAGCTGGGTCTATTTTTGATGTCAGATTCAATTTACGTATCTATTGACAATTCACATTTGTGTTTTCTTTGCTGATGGATTTTTAGAAAGAAAAGCTGAAAGTCTACTCCACAATTAACAAAAAGGAGCCTGTAGTGAGGAAAAAGGAGCCCTGGGATTCCCAAGAGGTGGGCTGGATTCAGAAAGCAGAAGAAGGTGGGAGTCAAGGGCATGGGATCTGCCCTCACTGCCTGGGTCTAAATCTCAACTCTCCCACCGCTAGCTGTGGAACAAAGCACAAGCCCGGAAGCCAAGAACTCTTGAGTTCTAGTGCTGTTTTTCCAGTGGCCCAAACTGCATCTGGGAAGTCATTTAAATTCTTTGGCCTCAGTTGCCTCATTTGAAAAATGAACACATTAGATCCTATACCTGCTCATACTTAAAATTATTTGATGAGTTAGCAAGTAGTTCTCTAGGATTAATGTCACTTGTAATCTCTTAAGGATATTTAATTGGTCCATAAAAGTGTAATATTTTGGAAAAATTAATTTAAAATATTTTAAAGCAGGATCTCAACTTGCACTTTTGCTCATAATTTGCTGGGCTTCTAGTGGCTTTGAGAAGCCAATCTGCCTTATCCTGAATTTCTGATTCTTAAATAAAAAATGAACAAGGTATCTGAATTCAGTTTCTTTTTATGTTAATCCAAAAATAGTTTGAAAGTATTTAATACATGACAGAGAAGTCCTAGAGGCCATAAATCACAACTGACAGTGTCTCCAGATATGAGCATGGTTTGATCCTGATTTTGTTCCATCATTTTTTCTCAGACCCATCTCTGCTGGGCAGAGTTTTCTCCTGCATTAATTGCCCCTGAAAGAAGATGCCGGAAAAGCAAGGCTGATATGTAGGGGTCAGTCAGTGAATGAGGATGCACCATACCTCTGTTCAGATCATTGACTCAGAACCTGAAGACACGAACACCAGATGCAAGCGATTTCTTCAAATTGTGTCCTTGCAATTATTATTCTGAATCTCTATTGAAATATTATCTCAACTTTATTGGATTTTCTTTTTGTGTATTCTTATTGACTACACAAGTCTACCTAGATAATGGACTTACATACAGATTCTGTGAATAAGATAGTAAATTCAAAACTGGAGGCATATAGGGATCCCTCACCAGAAAGTAATAGAACATGTCTTCGGCCTGCATTGATGGAGGGGTGCTAGCTTAGCCCCTCTTCCACTGCACAGTGAGTGAGCCGGCAGTGCAGCCTTGTTTAGTGGCCTGTCATCTGGTCTCCTCTAACATCCATTCCTACGGTTTCTTCACCCACTCTTAGTACCTAACAGGGCAAATCCAAGAGGCCTAACCTAGGAATTCAAATTTAACTGCTGCCACCAACCCATGATCAAAGCTGTATTCTAACAAGTCTTCCTGATCTACTTCTGCATTTGTTCTTAGCCGAGAAATTAATCTTCCTGACACCCTGCCCCTAATATTTTATTTTCCTAGACTTTTGGGTTCTCTGGCATCCAATTCTAAGATTAAATAATGGCTTCTCCTAGAATAACCAGCAGTTACTTCTTCCCAGAAACCCTCTCCCCCGCTCCAAAACTATGGCCATCATGACCTGTTTTGAGTTCTGGAACTGCCCTGACAACTTCCCCTTGTTGGGGATGAGTGATAAATAGCTGAAGCAAGTAGATCCCTAAAGAAAGGGAGGAAGAAGTGTGGAATGATCAGTTAAAAAGTATTCAAAACAAACTGAGAAAATTTTACAAACCGCCTGAAAACTAGCCCTCTATGCTATTCGGAAAGCAATTGACAGATAATTGATTAGAATCATTTGAGGATGAAGGGAACTACATTACGTTTCAGGACAGAGTAGTCTCCACAACAATGGTAATAGGCACCAGGTGAGCTCCAACAAGTCAATGATGGGCCTGACATTCTCTGGGAGAAAAGATTTTTCTGCAGCTATCTCAGCTCTGGTGTTCCTTGGTAAGAAAGATTCCGTGAGAACCTAGTAGAAACTTCCAAAGCTGAGGTGGAAAGAGGAAAACTATCCGAAGTTAAAGTTGGGGGTTAGTCAACACCCCAAATTTCCGGGCCACAGTTTGAGGTACGGACAGGTCTGACTTCAGTACCTTCCCTTTCACATCTCAATTTCCAGGAAATTCATTCTCTCCCCAGCAGCTCAGGTTCTTCCTTCCCAGCACACTCTTATTCCTAAACTCTTCCCTGATTTTTATTTTCCAACCATCACTTCTCAATTTAACAAATTTTATTTTACCTTTATAAGAAAAAAAAATCACTTGTGAAAAATAGCATTTAAACGTGAGATTAGATTTAGAAATGGCCAAAGAGTTAGACTTGGACAAAGAGTATAAATGAAATTAGTGAATTAGACAAGCGATCTTCTGTAACAGGTATATGGAGGTCCATGGGCTAAATCTGGCTTGCTGCCTATTTTTGTAAGGACTACCGGCAAAGAATGGTTTTGCAGATGGGCATTTGTGAATGATTTGGTGATAGGGAACACTAACTTTGGACCTCAATCCTATGAAATGTTATCCTGCCCTAAAAAATTAATTCTGTTTATCAGTGGTATCAGTTTCCTGGGGCTGCCATAACAAAGTATCACAAACTGGGTGAATTAAATTAATAGAAATTTACACTCTTTTATGGAGGCCAGAAGTCCACAAACAAGGTGTTTGCAGGGCCACACCCTCACCAAAGTTTCTAGGGGAGAATCCTTCCTTCCCTCTTCCAGCTTCTGGTGGCTCTTACCGTTCCTTGGCTTGCGACACATAACTCCAACCCCTGCCTCTGTCTTCCCTAGGTCTGAATCTCTGTGTCCTTTCTCTTATAAAGTAACCAGTTATTGGATGTGGGGCCCACCCTAAACCCAGATGATGGCATCTTGAGATCCTTAATTATATCTGCACAGACCTTATTTCCAAATAAGGGCACATTCACAAGTACTTGGGGTTAGGACTTAGACATATCGTTTTCGGTGGACACAATTCAACCCACTACAGGATACCTATTTTATAGGAAAATGGACTCAATTATTATAATTACTTTTGAATTTCATCATAAAAATATTGGGAAAGTTGTTTTCTCTCTTTTTATGTAAATAACTACATAATAACCTTGATTTTTGCCTCCTGACCCACAAAGGCTACAGAAACAGTTTTCTGACCTCTGTTCTACACTGTAGCCACTATCCATGCTTCAATATTAGACCCAGTTCTTTTCTACTTTGTAGTTATTATCCAGTTTTTATGAGCATCACAAATAAATAGTTCTTTGTTTTTTAAAGAATGGTTTGTATAAGAACTTATCCATCATACTTCCTTGGTTACCCGTTTTGTTTTTTGTTGTTTTTTTGTTTTAAGATTGGTACTGAGCTAACATCTGTTGCCAATCTTTCGTTTTTCTTTTTTTATTCTTCTCCCAAAAGCCCCACCTTGATGAGCAGAGCTAGGTCTGTGCCGAGGATCTGAACCAGCGATACCCTGGGCTGCTGAAGTTGAGTGCGAGAACTTAACCCCTCAGCCATAGGGCTGGCCCCCTTGGTTGCAAGTTTTTTCATAAAAAGACACATGGTGGAAACACCACTAAAAAGCAGCAATGTCTACACATGAAAATTAGTTTGAAAATTACTTAAGTATGAACAAACTACTCAACTGACTGCTACAACAAATATCATAATAGATTGTCCTTCAACCCATGACAGTTTCAATTTAGCCTGTTCCTCCCACCCCCACCCACCCACTCCTCAAAAGAACAAATAAATAGAAAAAATAAAGCAAGGATATGTTTTAGTAGCAAACACAAAAATGTGTATTTTATGCTTCAGAAGTTGACTTTGAAAAATGTTCTGAATTTTTTATCTAAGACTAAATCAAAGTGAAGATGGAGAATGAAAATATCCAAAATAGGGCAATGTTGCGTCATGAGGGAACAGATTATGGAGTTAACTTGGGTTCAACTTAAAACAACAGTAACGAAATTCTTGTCCAATGTTAGTGTGTGACACCCACATCAGTGTAACAGCAAAAAGATCAAGAAGGAGGTAGAATGAGGCATGAGGTCACTGAGATTTCTTTAAGTCTTGAGTCAAACTTCGACTGCCTTTGTGGAAAGTGGGCCAGCAATGCCTTTGAAGAAAGAAAGCCATCAATCTTACAAAATACCAAGGCAAAGATTAGTGAAAACAAGCTGAACTTCCATCCTCTTCTCCCACATTCCACTACCCCTAAATAAACTAAACATATCATATAAGAAAAAGTCCCATAAACCAAATAATTTCCCACAAAGTTCTTATCTGCTAGATAAGAAACACTGTCAGAAGTAGTTGGATACAAAATGAGGAATAAAAATCATCATTTACAATAAAGAAACCAAATGATGCCAGAAGAATATTGTTCTCCCCCCAAAAATGGTGACATTTCAGTTGCTACAAAAATTCTGACGCACAATAGATAACAAGGAAGTTCCAAGTTTCATTTCTATCCAAGATTCTAGGGCAAGTGCTTAAGTCTTTTAGGCAATCAATAAACAGATGGCTTCAGTAGCATTCAAATCCTGTTTTTTCCCCATTTGCTTTCTAAAACAAAGCAATCAGACTAAGAGAACAGTCATTACAGTTTCACTCAGATGTTAGGTGCATGATATTCTGACGTATATTGTTCTAGAAGATTTGGGGTGAAGGGAAGGGTGGCATGTTTCTTATTCCAAACAAAAACATCACATTTAAAATTGTATTGACCAAATGCCTCCCAAAATGCTCTCTATCAGCAGCTAGTGACCCCAGGCCCTGGGTCAGCAAGGTGAATTAAGGGCAGCAGAAACGCTTTGACCACCACTACGGAAACAATGACTGCAGGACACGCCAAAGTGCCCAAGTATAAGGCATGATCTCATAGTTCAATATGATGGGCAGGCAACATAAAATTTTCAGTCATAGTTAAGAAAGAGAAAATACAATTTTTCTCCTTCAGTGGCAGTGATTTATTGCATTTTGGCTTTGAATGTTCTTAGGTTAAGCATTTTCTTTATTGACTCCAGTCTGTAGCCAAAATCCAGACTGGTTAGAGCTGCAGAGCCTGGAGACCATGGAAGGCAGCCTAGAGATCAGAGACGAAGAACAAAGAAGACTGAGGTCTGCATCAGAAGAGAAATAAACTTTCGTATTCCCTTCTAGTCCAACTCTTTCATTTGGGGTAATCCAGCTTCCCGAGTTCCTGGGAGCTGGTCAAACCTCAAGTTCCTTCCCTTGCCACAAGTTGAGCTAACTAAAGCTGAACAGCCCAGCTCATTTGAGCCAAGAATTAGGATTGTTTGGTTTTTGAATTTTTTTTTGGGGGGGGCGGTTAGCATTTTACCTTTGAAATCAGCCCTGTGCTAATCAACATACCCAGAATCTCTGTCCACAAAACCATCACACTGAAGTCACTCTCAGGCAATAAGAAGTTTTCTGTTCCATTTATCCCAAAATGTTGTCCTCACAATTCAGGTGACCTTGTCCTAATTTGTGTGAGACATGCATGAGTATGTAGATGAGTGCATGTGGGTGCATTCTATATGTATATATTGCATGTGTATTTTCTCTCAGAGTAATTTAAAATGTCAGTTTAATATAACAATCACACAGAGAATGTGTCAATAAATAGATCTTTTCTTACATGTACTATCCTTTCTCTCACTTCATCTATATACACACAGTGACGTACAGTCAATTTCCATTTGTTAATAACCATTAACCATTAGAGGATAATTATGGTTTCTTGGCATACTGATGGAGCACATATTTCTAAATGAGAAAAACAATAAAATATGGTAAGGTGGGTTAAAATAACTGTTAGAAGAGACAGCTTTTAGTTGAGGTAATGTGTATATCATGTTACCATTTTAAGGATAAAATATCTTGCCATTTTCCCCAATGTTGTAGTTGTACTGCTGCCTGGCTCTAAGATGACCTAAGTGACTTCTTAAGATCCGTTTGCCTCCTTGAAGTTCATTCTGTGGCGATACTAGATCTCCTGATCAATTTCATGGAGTTCTAGAAGGACTCCATGTGTGTGTCCAGCCTTAGTAGGTGCTTGGCAAGTGCTTTCCAGGGTAAAAACAAAGGGAGGTATATGCCACTGGCAAATGTACAATTCTTATAAGGGAAGCAAGATTTAGCTTGCACTCAAGATTTCGAGACACGATGGAAAGAAGAGCACAGGAAAAGTATAGCAAATAAACGAAGTGCCAAAATGAGAATAAAGATAATAAATAGAATAATAAAAAAACCCAAACTGAATTACATGTGTGGGCTGGAAATCTCACAGGCCTTAGAGATTGGGGAACACCAGGGAGGGCCACAGTGGCTAATTTCCTTACCCCTATGCTCCCCTCCCCACCCCCTGCCAAATGGGGCCTTATGACTCCTGATCTCGAATAACATTATTAGAACACAGTCTCTTTTCTGAGTTAGGTGGAGAAGTGTAGGAGGGATGCTCCTACAATGGAAATGAAACGGTTAATAGACTTTGAACTGAATTTAAACCAGGAGACAGAATTGATGCATCTCCTTTGATTGTTCAAAAGCCAATAGAATCCCCTGATCCATTCCATTACATTTATTTCTGTCGTGCTGAGCTAAAGGATAGGGAAGGCCTTTCTCACTCTAATAAGTGAATAGCCCTGCCTCTCTCATTGCTGCTGCATCTTTGCTGACCTATATTTCTCGCATATGGATGGATCACCGCTAGCGGGTTCGACAGACGCTATAATATCATTATGCAAATGCAAGTTCACTGCCACTCGGGAATCCTATAGACTGATCGCTTCATTATCAGCCTTATCAGAAAATACAAGAGAATCGTGTCCCATACTCAGTGAGATGAGAACATAATTTAAATTAAGTAGTTTACTGTCTGGCTACTCTCTTGGCCAGAGTGGCAGCTGAGGAGAGAGGATTTTGAAAGCTAGGGTATCAACAGGCATCGCTCTGCAGAGGTGCTGCTGGAGCTGGCTCCCTGTGCTCTCTCTCCTCCCCTGGGCTCTGCCCTCTTCTTTCCTCCAAATCAGGATCTATGCTAAGACACTTTGCAGCATTTAATTTGTTCACCTGCTGTCATATGTCCTTGAAGAGTGTCTGCCTTAGAATAGAAGCAGTTTAGCTCTGTGCCTGGAGAGGCAGCTTGTTTAGTGAGAATCGCTCAAGCCTTAGGATCAGGTGACCTGGATTCTAGACACTAGGTTGACAGTTTAACCTTGAGCATTTTACATGATTCCTGTTTCTTAAAAGGTCTTAAAGGACCTATTTAGGGCTTTTATCTATAAAATCAAAGAGTTAGTGAAGACTGTCTTTGAAGCCCCTTTTAGCAGTAACATTTTATTATTACCTGAAATTTTAATCTGATATATTTTCCAAAGTCTTATTTTGTACAAACAAAATATAGCTATTAATATCTATCCCAATTAGCAATTGTTACAAGTTCTTATTAAAGTGATGCATGTAAAACTATAATTCATTCGTGTAGTGGATTAGGAAAATTAATGTGGATTATTCCTAATAAGACAGGTGGATTGGGAACTGAAGACCTGGCTTCATGTCCTGACACTGACCATCACGTGCTGGAGTCACCTGACCCAGGTGCTCAGCTCCTGCATTTATACCTAATCCAGAATGCACTCTCACATATCTTCTTCCTGGAAGGCTCCTACTTATACAAAACCTAGCACTCAACTGTCACCTTTTCTGTCAAGCCTGCCCTCTGCCTCATTATAGCCCTCCGTCAGACTTCCACTGTAGCATCTCTCCTATTGTAATATAGTTGTTTGTTTACATTTTTCTCTATTTCTGGTTGAGGGCTTCTTGAAGAAATGAATTATGCCTTTTTTTAATCTTTACTTCTACCGTTGTCATGATGGTATGCCACACTTAGCAGATAATAGGACTTCATACGTATTTGTTGAAGACAGGTCACAATTGACCTAACTCAGAAGGAGCTGATAACAAAATTCTCTGAGAAGGTGATTTGAAGGAGAATGCCTCCTAGTGCCTGGGAGAAGTGGACATACTTTTCTGTGACCTCAAAGGAGAATTTCCCAGAGAGATAGCTGTCATAGACCCACAGTACCTGTTGGAGAAGAAATTGACTCTTCAACTTAGGGGAGCTGTACCACTGAACTAATGTCTACACTGCTGAGAGCCCCTCTCTAACTTGCCAACTATGTTGTTTCTGGGATGACTGCAAGCACAAGAGTCTGTCAGCAGAAAGTGGAGCAATTTTGACTGGATTGTGGCACAGAATCTAGAGTCTAGACCTAGCCTTTTACCTAGTGAAAGCTCTGCTTCTGAAACAATTCTACTAGCCTCGAAATCCCTACAACAAGTGAGGAGTAGTACACATTGCTTCCATCAGAAAGCCCCTTTTGAAACACCAGGACAAAGGTTGAACCCACCGAAGTGGTAGATTAATGCCAAACTTGCAATTAGAGTCCTTCGAGCTCACCATTCCTATGCAGCACTTTTTTCAGGGTTCTAAAGCAGAAGCTGTACTAGACACACAACATATTGTTGTTGACTAAATGAATGGAAGAATGGATATGTTAATACATGGTTCAGCTCCTTCATTATCTAGTTGCGTACCTGAGGTTGTGGGTCATTAACTGATTCATTTAAAGCCAAAGAACCAGTTAAAAAGGGAGCAACATACTCATAAAATGTTTAAAGTTGAAGGGACCCTTAGAATTATGCTATGTCACCATTCATTTGACAAAGGAAACTGAGACCAAGAAACACTGGAAATCTTTTCCCTAGATTCCCTAATT
Organism: Equus przewalskii; assembly: GCF_037783145.1. NCBI lineage: Eukaryota > Metazoa > Chordata > Mammalia > Perissodactyla > Equidae > Equus > Equus przewalskii. The sequence continues at coordinate 65,358,433 of NC_091837.1, forward strand.
AATCAGTGGACTCATACTTTCAGCTTCTCGTCTGGCATTATTATTCCAAAACCAACAACTGTGGGAGCTGCTCTTTCACATGAACCTCTGGCTTCAACCACTGATGGCAAAGTTTCTAGGGCTGACTGAGATTCCCTTAAGGTTTGGAGATAGTCTCTTAGGAAATCACTTTTAAGGGTTCAGGACATTCCTTCATTCCATAAACAATTAGTGTATTCCAATTGTTTGCCAGGTATTTGGTCAAACTAGAGATATATTCAAGGGTGAATACACTATGTTTCCTGTCTTATATTTACTTATGATTTCACTAACAAGGTAAAATAGTAAGCAGTACCCCTTTTTCCTCATTCTCTAGCCCCTGTTGTCCACATCCAAGGACTAAGCAGAAGATACATGGGTTGCTATGATGGGACTTTATGGTTGAAAGAAAAGATGTTTAATTTCAAGTGGCCAACTCCCAAGGGAACTTTTTTAGAGAACAGAGATGCCAAACTTTAATCCGCTTCAAAGTTCCAAGGACATCTCAATTGGTTTAGTAGCTTTTGCAATCAGGATGGTAAATTTTGGAAAATATGAGGGACCTATTTAACTGTCCACACAGGGGCATCTCCCTTGAAATCAAGGGGCTCTAGGTAAGCACAGGAGCCAGCACTTCCTCTCCCCAGGAGGTTTCTGGGACTGTGACACTGATGGAAGCACCTTGTGTCAGTGGAGCATGAAGGAACTGTGGTGCAGTTGCTAGGACGGAGATGATGGGGATGGAGAGGGTAGAGAAGGAGAGAATAGAGAGGGTGGGATATCCACATACCGATTTCCTACATATCTGAGAAAGTTTTTGAAAAAGTTCAGCCTGGTTCTTATAACCACAAGAAAAGGGGCACAGAGGCTAGTGAAAGCAGAAGAGGTAAAGGAATCATTGAGCTGGTGTGGACAAAGGGAGATCCTGCCACCGCTTCTGTGTCCTCCTTGCTGGGGAGCCAGAATAAAATTGAATATTGCCTGAATAAACCACTGCTACCATAATTTTCTTTCTTTTCCCACTATCAGAAGCCACATCTGGCTGCAAAAAAAAAGCCCTGTGATGATAGAAGTTGGAATGAGAGGAAAAAGAGAGAGAGAGAGAAAGGAAGGATGAATAAAGGCAGAAATGAGTTAGAAATGATCATTTAAACAGTTACTAAGATATTAGGAACCAACTGAGATGGCAAAATCGCTGAATTAAATTCTCTTCACAAGAAGGAACAGATAAGTTACCTGCTCTAAGTGAACTGAGGTATCAGAGCTAAAAGAAGAACTGTAGTCATGATAACCAAACAAGCGTCATGTGTGCATGGGTCTGAATGGTGACTGTTTATACTTTTTATAGGAAAGATAGAGAATCAGCCTGCAGGTATGCAAAAGATAACAATTTGAAGAGCTTTATGATAACAGAGTAAAGGAAATGCCTTAGGGAGAGTGATTAACATGTACCCATGGGAAGAACGAAGGGAAAGTAAGGAAAAGCTCATTAAAGAAGTCATTTTGAGCAGACCCTTGAAGACAGAATAGGAGTGCACCTGCCACAACAGGTAAGGTTTACTTTTCCAGAAAGCGGATGGTATATTTAGGACATATAGTCTCTCTGTGTGGCTACAGTAGATGAAGCCAGAAAGAAAGTGTCACTATATTCTGAAGGGCAATATATCAGACAGAGGAGCTAGGATGCTGACCCTAAGAAATAAGAAGGCACCAAATATCTGCTCAAACCACGTCCCTGGAGGCCATGTTGACTCGCCCATATGCATCTCCCATCCAGGGCTCATCACACAAAGGCGTGAATGAATGCTCCATGTATAATAGTAGCATCACTTCCTGAGTGCTTACCATTTGCCCCACAATTCTCCAAGCACTTTACATATAAGATTTCACTTGATCTTCTCACCACCTCATGAAGAAGGTACTATCTCCATCTGCATTTCTTTGCAGGTAAAGAAAGGTAAGTAAGTTAAATCCAGAGTGTGTAAGTAAAAGAGTCTGGATTGAAACCCAGGTTGGATGAGTACAGAGTCCACATTCCTAACTATTAATAACATTCAAAATCCATAAATGAATGAATGGACTTATTTATTTATTTATTCACGGTAAATTATGAGGATGGATGGATAAATGAATGGTTTCTTCAGAAAGCATGGTCATTTCTCTCCATTCTTTTCTGACTCTGTTCTTTACTTCCCATTCAATTTCTGCATTTATTTAGCTCCTGTCCCTTGGCTTTGTCCAGAGCTTACGTAAGTCTTTAGGCCTCTTGTCTCCAACTTTGATCCTTAATTCTAGTGATCTGAAGTGCGGTAAGTGTTTTGGGCCTGCAACATGTAATATAGGCAGAAACATTTTTGGTTAGGAGAGAGTTTTCTGGTGGCTCTCAAATTGCCCCTTGTCACACCTTTGGACAAACTTTTACCAAGCTCATGTCTGTGAGAGTATTTAGCAAAATACAATGTGTTAGCAGTTAACAAGAAAATTCCTTAAAACTGAATGCCAGATGGGCATATTTCTGCTTATTTCCACTCTGTGGGTCCGAGTTGCAGGGAATCCTCAAGCAGATTCCTCCCTCCAAGGATGGCCCAGGACCAGCACTTCTCAAAGTGTGGTTCCTGAGCTGCTTATTAAAAATGCAAATTCCTGGAGTTCATCCCACAGTTCCTAAGTCAGCAAAAGTGGGGCTAAGTCATGAATTTTTAATGAGCCCCCCCCCCACCAAATCTTACCCACACTAAAATCTGACCACAAAATGTGTCTAACGTGATCCAGAATGCATTCACACAAATATCCTTACCTGAAACTACAGTTTTGTGAAATGATACTTATTCTGTGGAATTGACTGTTTTATATTTTATTTTAAGGTGTTTCTTTTTGCCTATTTTAAGTTACAACTCACAACTTGAAAAACACTCATCTAGAAGATGACACTACTCAAATAGTCACTTTGCAGTGGTTCCCTTCCCAGTTCTCTGTCATCCCCATAGGGTGTCTCTCTGGGCCTGTCTTCAGCCTCACTCCCTGTTCCAGATCATTCCATGTCTCTTCCTCTATCAAAATTTCCTTTCCTTTCCATTCTTCGGCTCTAGTATCACAAAGTCCTTTATACTAAAGTGAGCTAGTCTGATCAAATAATCTGAGCTGGAGTGTTACCTCTACCTTTCAACATTTGAATTTTAATCCAGAGGATTGTTTACATCTAGATCTAGAAATCAGATAACTGTAGGTTTTTAGGAAGGATGTTAGACTCCATTCCACTCCCCCTCCCCCCACCCTCCCCAGCACAACCTACAAATAGGACTTCTTGTACCCAGTATGGAAGTGGCTCTAATTTGACTTTTCACCCTACCCTACCTATCCCACCACAGTTTGAGCAAGTCCCTAATCTCCTGTCAGTCTAGGTTCCTTATCTGCATAGTAGGAAGATAATAAAGCCCTGACAGTGCTGCTGTGAAGATTGAACGAAATAAAATGCACCTGAGTGTGGATCCATACATACAGCACCATCTGCGTAGTAACTGACTCCCATTTCTTGCTATTCCCATCCCTTCTTGTCCTTGTGTCCTCTCACACCCTCTCTTCTTTCTTTCACTTTATTTCCCCCCTTACTCTTCCAGCGTGCCTTTCTGGTTTGTCAAGGCACACCTGGTTTGCCTCTTGCCTTGGGTGTTACTCTCCAGGTCCCTCCTCCACTGCTTTCCTGTGTCCCCAGAAGCTGTGGGGCAGGCACTCTATTCATTCTTGCCCTGATTGAGAACGGCATCACTCCACACTTTCATTCTCAAGCATTACCTCTATGCTGTCCAGTTGTCATCTCGGAAAAATCTGACAATATAATCCAGAGTAAAATGTGAATGACAACAGGTCATTAACTTCTGGAGGGCAGTTGCCGTTTTTTAAGTAACTACTTATCTAGGAACATAAAGGACTGACTGGTTCCTCAGTGGCAGACTTTTACGTAGCAGCAGACCAGTGGGGAAATTTTGAGAGAAAGAGGACCATAGGGCTGCTTATTATGCCCCCTGACCATCTGGCTCTGGCCCTGGCCTGGCCCCAGGCTCTGGCTCCTTTGTGGTTTCTTATATTGATGAACCACCTACATGGGGGTCAGCTCAGAGGGAGGATGACAAATTGCTGTCTTCTTCTGATTACATTTGTTGTCAAGAGCCCTTTGATCTGTGACTGCTTAGCAGAGATTACATTGCATGAAACACAATTAGAGCGGGACAGCCAGGCCAGCCTCGCTAGGAGCACATCAGGCCAGGCAGCTACCTGCCTTTTGAGGTACTTGTGACTGTTTCTCCTCTCCTAGGAATATCTCCACCATCTGCCAGGCCCAGTGCCTCACATTGTGAACACAGCAAAGGCTCTATAGTGGGTGCTTCTGAGAAGTAATGAGAGGATAGAGGGGAGCATGTAAGATGTGTCAGAGTTAGCTTTTGTGCCTTCTTCAGTCTATCTGTCTTCAAATATTTACTGAGCAACTACTGTATTAATGTTGTTAATAGGAAGGGAGAGAAAAGACAAGACACTGCCTGAAAGAAGGAATAGAAACTGCAATTCTAGAATGAAGGAGGGAAGCTAACTTCATTCGTGTAGAACGGCCTTGCAACCCTGGAGGAAGATGACTTATTGCAGATGTGGTTTTGCCAGCTTTACTACAAACATCTTGGCTATGTGTATATTCTTGGAATGAGAAGTAAAAATTCAAGCTAATAATAAATCAGTTTTATCCACATTTGTAGCCCAAGCTGACTTCTTTCCAAATAGGCAGTAAATTTTCTGAGTCCCATGACTCAAGATTTGAGATCACTGGCTGATCTGTAGTAGGCAATTCTGAAACTTTCTATCATTGTCATGGGGTCTCTGCTGGTGCTGCTTCCTGCAGGGTGACTTCAGCTTCTGCTTCCTCACAGACCCCTAGATAGATCCATCATAATAGACATAGACATATACTGCTTAAAGCCTGGATGATGGAGAAAAGGAGAAGACCATGTAAACGTGGAGACAGAGATTGGAGTGACGTGGCTGCAAGCCAAGGAGCACATAAAGCCACCAGAAGCTGAAAGACGCAAGGAAAGATTACACCCCACTCTCACCCAAGAGCCTTTGGAAGGCTTTGCTAACACCTCAGTTTTGGACCTCTGGTCTCTAGAAACATGTGAAGAAAGGTACATGAGTGGGACAGGGCTAGCAAATCCCTCTGGAACAGCTTCTGGAAATTAGTTCCTAGCATAGTTTGGCATAATACTGCTACTGCTCCTTCCCAACAGCCCTAGAAGTAGTAATTTTCTAGACTCAAAGAAATCAGTCATTTTCCATATAGAAAGTCCAACAAAGAATTTTAAAACTAGATTTCTGCTGCTGTGGCACCTTCTATGAAGATAGAAACAAAAGCGACAGCATTGGCAAAAATCAAGCTACCTGAAAAACCGTCCTCACGAAAGAGGGTCTTCTTTTAGAGACTAACATAGGCCCTCAATAGCAGCTGAAGCTATACCTTCTTTTATTTAAGCCCAAGCCACTGAGATACTCTAAATCTCAGCACCAAATGCCCCAGAGACAGAAGACACTACTCTCTTATTTGGAAAAACAAATGTATTTTTAAAGAAAAATTTGGGGTAAGAAAAACAGAGACCATACTATAGGGATGAAGGAGGATTTTTTTGGCTGAATGGAGGGGCTACACCCCATGATACAGAGCAGAAGACAACGCTGATGGTGACCTGTAGGACATGGAACCCCCAGCATCTGCTAGTGAGGCCTGATGGAAGACAGGCTCACTGGGAGGCAAGGAAGGAGGATGCCTCAGACATAGTTGCTAGGAGACTAACACTGATCCAGTTTGTTTCAGAGGAACCTGCTGACTTTTCTCTTTTCTCCTGGGACAAATCCATTGTAACAAACAACTCATCCTTTGTCTGAGTTTCCCCTTTTTTGAGGTAACTGTCCCTTCCAGGACAGGAACAGGAATGTCTTGGTCAATAGTATCTGTCTTGATTCCCCATCCTGGGAAGGGTGGCTCATCATCCTTCTGGTGAGGGAGGTCCCCAACCCTGAATCCTCTTCTGGATTGGACTTTCTCAGGATCCTATTTTTCTACATCTGGGTCGAAGTTTTCCTGGATTTTCAATGGGACCTGAAATTTAGGGGCTTGTGCTCCTGACATCCCAGGTCACTCCTTCTGTCACCCAGGTAGACAGAGTGTACCTGGGAAGCTGTCAGATCTCCTTTGCACATGCTCTGGGCCTGGGGTTCTGAATCCTCAGAAGACAAACTCTCTGAATCAGGGAACCTTTAGGCAGCATCGCCATCTCTGTGATTATCCCTCCAATTGGAGCTTTGACTCTCTACCGAGGTGGTCTTTCAGACATGGTTCCCCTAGATCTTGTCCTTCCAACATTTTTGGTGGTGCAGGGTATGCCTCAGTGCCTGGATCCCCTAGAATTCTCAGTTTTCCATTTTGAGTTAGGGAGCTTTCAAGATCACTGACTCTCAGGATATCTTTTGATTTGTATGAGCAGTGACTCCCTCCTCAATGGTTTCCTTGTACAATGGCTCTGGCTTGTCTTCAGTGCTCTTGAAGGTAGGGAGGGCTGGAGTATCCTGCTCTCCAGCAAGTAATTCTAAGCCTTTCCAGAATTCAATTCATAGACCTGCCTCAGCCGTTTTGGAAACAATCCCTCCTCCTTTTGTTTCTCCAACAACATCTGGATGTCCACTTTCTTTATGACTCATATCTGCAGGTGCTCTTGAACAGGAAGTTAAAGCATAAAGAAGCTACTAGCTTTCGTATACCCAGTTGTAGAGTATCCTCAGAGAAAGGCCCATGAACAATGAAAGGAAAGACACTCTTTATGGAGAATACAGTGTGAGAAGGTGAAAAGGACAATCTCTTGCTAGATAACTGCCTAGAGTAGAAACTTGAAGTACCCAGGCATGAGTTTCCCAGGCCTTAGAATTTTGGAAGAGAAATGGCCAACCCACAAGAACACTCTACAGAAGAGCTCTCTGGGACAGTGTTCAATAGAAAGGGAAACAATTCAGATTGCATCAGCATTTGGATAGTATATCCAAATGGGTTAGTAGAGAGGTAGATAGCAGAGGATGGTAGGCAAATATGCAGTGGGGTCCGTGAGTGGGCCTAGTATGATGAGAGAGTGTGAGGTCAAGTAAGGATATCCTTTCCTTCCCTCAAATCTACTATGATCCTAAAAGAACAAGATTCTGGGACTTCCTTCTGACACTCCTCTTTTTAGACAAACTGCAGGCCATAATTATTCATGAATAATATGACTTTCTACCTTCAATTCACGAGACTCTATGCTCCTTACCTGTTATTTTTTTAAAGAGGGTCAAAGCATTTTCTATCACTTCTTTTTTGAAAAACTCAAAAGGAAGGGCTTTCTGTTTGTGATTTTCCAATCAATAGCCCTCTGCTGAGAACAGGTGCAGGATCTCTGACCTTAAATGAGCATATGTTCCATCAGATAGGGGTTACAAATTGGAAAGTGAACCCACACCCCGCTACCCCACACCATCCCCCAGGCTAGGCCCCACAGCACATCCTGGACTACTAGATCCCTCTACCCTTCTCTGGGCCTTGCTATTTTCCAACTTCAAATTTATAGTCTGCCATATATATACGTTAGTACAGCTTTCTGTTTACTCCCATATCCAGTTATGAATTGGGTCCAGCTTTACCCTTTCACGTTTTTAGTTTTGACACAATCAGTTCCACAACTCTGAAAGTTTGAAGTTTTCCTAGGAAATTTTGATAACTCCAAGGCTTTATATTTTCAGGATTTCCTCTGTCTTTAACTCCAGTGTCCCGACGTAATCTGGTCTTGCATTGTATAAATTCAAACATAGAACTCAGCTACCCACTTCAAGTTTGTGCAAATAAAACCACTTTCACAAAAAACAAGAGTGAGAAATGTAGCCTAATAAAACTACTGTAAAAGTGACAAAGTAGGAGTGAAGCCAGCACACCCCATGGCAAATAATGTGAAAATTTTACATTCATAATTTAATAATTTAAATTTAGTAATATTTGTCTACCAAAGTCTTTTTTGGGCTGTTCAGTCTCTGGGGCATTTCAAAACCCCCCTCTCTGCCCGCATAATGCCCCACCTTGTTGGTCTCTATCTCTCAGGTCCCCACCCTCCAACATAGTTTTGCCCATAATTATACAGAGTAATTTAGCCTCCCCAACCCACAACCTATCCAGCTGGATGTGGAGTCTTGGTAAGCCCCTCTCTTTAACAGCAGTTGGTGTTCTAAAAAGCAATACACTTGATTTTTTTTTTTTTTTTAAATTATACCTGTGGTTGCTTATCTGTGAAGGGTTTTCTGATTTTTATCTTGTACTTTCTAAGTTTTCACCAAAGTTCCTACTGTCCTCTCAATAATTCTTAAGTTTCACACACACACACATAGATATAGACATAGATATCTCAGATTTATCTTCCCATGTTCAGTGAGCATATAGCAGAATTATAATAAATAATCAGGAGTAAATTTGCAGTCAATATATTCTGTTGAGACAAGCAGGAGGAGAAATGGATTTCCAGAATGACGGGAAGTGGGAATCTGGGATGTTTGTTCAGGAACACCTGGGCACTGACCTCAATTTTATCTCCCAGGTGATAATATGGCCCTACTGACATGGAGCTTGTATAGGGGAATTAGATGCTTCTATATATTTCTATTAATGGAAATTCCTAGCTGTGTGTGTGTATGTGCGTGTGCATTTTCCTAGAAGGTTCATAAAGCAGCAAGTTGAAGGGGCTGTGGCATGGCACTATCTGAGCATTCCAGATCCAGCTGGCCCCAACGATTGAGGAATAAGTCACCGACAGCCCCTTGACATCATTCAAGACTGAAGGCCAAGGGATGCTCCTGTGAGCAGTGCTGTGCCTCCTCCTGACCTGGGTGGCCTACTCTCTTCTGAAAATATCATGTGGGCTCTTTGTTTATGTATTATTTCTTCTCATTAACCTGTGGTCCGCCTGAATAGCTGCAGAACCCATCTGTAGAAAACTATATCAGTTCTCTACTTCATTCCTTCCTTAAAATAAATATCAGTAAAATCAAAGATATAAATCTAAAGAAAGAAAATCATAAAGGCATCAGGGACTTTTTCCCTTTATGTCAGAGTTGAAAAGCTTTTACGAACTTGACTCAAAAGCCATTGAAAATGCTGATTGATAATCTCAACTACATGAGTTTTAAGAAGCTCATTTGTAAATATTCTCCTGAGAGCTATGGAGAGTTTCAGTGCTCGTCGCTATTCTCAAGTAACAAAGACTGTACGTGGTCCTCTCCTGGTTAGTCAACTGAGATAATCCATGGCATACTCAGTGACCAGAACAATATCATCACATTATTTAAACATACCTGTATAAACTGAAGATCGGTTTACTAGAAATATTTAAAAGATATTTAAAAAAAGATTTAAAAAAATAACAGATTTATGGTCTACATGTCCCAGAGTCACCCAACTGGAGGGACCATTGGCTGAGGGTGGCTCACAGGGAACATTCATTCTCTGGCATTTCAAGCCCTCCAGGGACCTGTGGAGAGCAGCCTCTGGCTGCTAGACAGAATCCTCAGGTAGTTAGAAGTCAGGACAGTTGTGTACTATAGATGGAACACCTGAGGGAACACGGTGGGGAAGCTTCAGGTCTGCTTCAAAGACCTTGGCATTTACATAGAGAAGTGGGGCACTTCATCATAACTTCCTCTAGTTTCAAGTTTCAAGGGGCTCTTTCCTATCTACTTCTCTTATTCTGCCACTACTCAGTGTTGGGCGACTATCCTGAAACTGGTAAGTTTCCAGACAGGGCTTGTTTGGAAGTGAAATAACTACACTGAGGACAGCTAGAAATGAGGAGAGGAGTAGTGTCCATTTCAATTTGCCTACACAAAAGATTTTCCGCTTCCAGAAACATCTTCAGTTTGTATTTGGGGAGACTACTTCCCTGAAGACGCACTTCAGTCCACATGAATATGCATAGGAATATGCAGTCTAAAATTTGGTATTGAAAAAATCAACTAGAGCAAGGGTCAGTAAAAATTTCTGTAAAGGATATGATGTTAAACAGTTTGCGCTTTGTGGACCAAAAGGGAAAAATGAGGACATTATGGAGGCAGTACACAATAAGAGAAAACATATTTCCACAATTTTTGACAAAATTCAAAATATAGTAATAATTTTGTACTTTTTGTAATATAGGTCTACTAAGAAGAATAGAATTCTTTTCTGAGAGAGATAACATTGCACTTAAATGGGACTCAAAGTTAGTATTCCCTGTAATCAAATCAACTACCAATGTACATCTGTTACTGTGATCTACAATGGGGTTTTACATATTTCAACTTTGGAAATGTCTTTTCACGCAGATACTGCCAAGTACTATCAGTCCATGAGCATACGACTTTAATTGAGGATGCTCATCATTTAGAAGGAAGTTATAGAATTCTACTGGATTCTTCTCTTGATATTTGTCTTGTAGCATGTCATTACAATGCAAACTAATCACTTCCAATTGAAGGTTATGCAGAAGCTCCTCAACTACAACATGAAATAGATTTTGAAATATGGAAATTTTATTTGCACTTGCATTAGGTCTGAAAAATCTGCTAGAAATGTAGTAGTTTGAACTCAGAAAATATATCTAATGCAAACTTGGGTGGAATTAGATATATCACTTCTTATTTCACTTTTAACTGTATAAGAAATGTATAAAGTAGTTTGGCATTACTTGTGATTCAAGCAACAGCAGTTGTCAAAATGACTGTACCACAATACACATTTCACATATAAATGCTGTTTTGCCTTGTAATTTTAAAATTAAATTTTAAAATACATTATGAAGTCTTCAGCAAAAGCTGATTTCCAAAACCATGAAGTGTTTGGTAATAGCGGTTCAAGATGGTTCTTGTCATTCAGAAAAACTTCATTCTCAGGTCTGAGTTAAAATAATTGCAATAAAACCACTGTTAAGCCATAGAACTGCTGTATTACAGGCCACATGAGGCTATGCAGCTTGTTTTTCTGGCAAAAATTCACAAAACTAGTGATATTTAAGTTCACACAAAGTTAATGAAATTCTTTATTGAGACTACTAGTTCAATAACACATGATAGATTTAAATAGTTCTGACAAAATATCTTTTGATGAGAAATACAGTGAATACCCATCTGCTCTGAATACCCTTGTATTTTCAAAAGAACTATGCCTTTTCCAGCTCTATACATTTTTGCCACCACCAGTTGTAACACATCTTAGCAGATTCCACTTCAGGTTTTACTTAATTAGTGTTTTCTCAAATTTTTAAAAATTGTTCTTGCCTGTAAATGTGCCATACATGTTTTTCACAGAGACTAATTCTCCAGTCACTTCAAACTTAGCTTTGACTTTTCAGCTAAACAACTGAGCAGTAGCAGTCATATCTGTCAACTCTCCAAGAATCAAGGAAAACCACTCAAATTTTTAATCTTGTTTTTTTTTTTAATTGACTATGGATGTTATTCCAAATATCTTCAACTCTTTGAGCAACTCTTCTCACCAAAGACTAATGTCTTAAAAATCTTTATTTTCTCTGGATACAGTTCATTGACTGTTGCAATCAAATATGACATAAGGAACTCAGTATCAGTAAATGCTGTTTCTTGTTTATCTAACGGATGAGCCACTTGAAAACTTACTTTCTTGCAGCTTCATGTTCATTGTTGTGAAGAAATTCTGCTGCAATGACATATTCTGCTTCAAAGTTTTCTAAATTTTCTGACTATTGATTTCCTGTGACTTGAAATATTGTGATGAGTGCTTAATTTGGCAATGTCAATATATATGGTATTATTTTAGCACTGCTATAGAGACACTGCATAACAAATACAGTATTTCAGCATCTAATATGAGGAAAAAGGCTAGACAAAGTCAAGTCCATATATCCATCCTCTGAGCTATAGCTATTCCTCCTTCTGAGGCCATTTTCTCATGCTTAAGGAGGAAGGCTCAGTGTGGACTCATCTTTTCAGCCCATTCATAGTGAGCTGCCAATCTGACTCATTTCATAGGTTTCCACACATTCTTATCCTACAACTGCCTTTCTGTATCATTGGGGGTTCAATAGTAGACACCCGTAGCTAGCTGGTTTAGGCCGAAAGAAGTTTACTACAGGGAGCTAGTAAGCTTACAAAATTTTGAGGAAAACTGAAGAAATAGACCATAGCCTGAGAATCCAGGAAAAACTCAAAACCTCACTGCAGAACAAGACCCCAAGTTTGTTCCTATCTCTGTCATATCAGAAAGCTGCGAGATTAGGAAACTGAGGGTACAGTTATCAAATTGTCAGACAACTACCAAGTTGGAAAGCCACTTACCATGAAGCCACTGCCTCAACTGTTTCATTTGCTTTGTTTTCTATGTAACTACCATCATTTTTCCTACATATTTAGAGATCTTGAAAAAGTCATCACTAATTGATCTGTGATAAAGTCCATGTTCTCAAAGGCAATAAGAAATCTACCAGTTAAATGTTTTTGCCCTGCAGACTCCTCTGTCAGCCCACTCACCTGTTCTATTTAGACCTGTTACCCCAGGAGTATGTGGTATGACCGTCTTCATGGAACTTCCTTTTACTTCTCCACTGTGTTGAATCCCTCACATCCTAGACCCAATATCTTTATCACTTGAATTTAATCTTTCATTTTGCTAAAGCACAATCTCCATTAACTTCCTAAAAAAACATAAGAAGAATATCTGACAAGGGGTTAATTTCCAGAATGTATAAAGAACACATACAACTTAACAATAAAAAAATGAACAACCTAATCAAAGAATGGGCAAAGGACATGAACAGACATTTTTCCAAAGAAGATATACAGATGGCCAACAGGCACATGAAAAGATGTCCAACATCACTAATTATTAGGGAAATGCAAATCAAAACTACAACGAGATATCACCTCATGCCCATTAGGATGGCTATAATTAACACAACAACAAATAACAAGTGTTGGAGAGGATGTGGAGAAAAGGGAACTCTCATACACTGCTGGTGGGAATGTAAACTGGTGCAATCACTATGGACAACAGTATGGAGATTTCTCAAAAAATTAAAAATAGAAATACCATATGATCCAGCTGTCCTACTACTGTTTATTTATCCAAAGAACATGATATCAACATTTCAAAGAGATTTATGCATTCCTATGTTCATGCAGCATTATTCACAATAGCCAAGATGTAGAAACAACCCAAGGGTCCTTCAACTGATGAATGGGTAAAGAAGATGTAGTATATATGTACAGTGGAATACTATTCAGCCATAAAAAAGACAAAATCGTACCATTTGTGACAACATAGATGGACCTTGAGGGTATTATGCTAAGAGAAATAAGTCAGACAGAGAAAGACAAACACTGTATGATTTCACCCATATGTGAGAGATAAACATATAGGTAGGAGAACAGATTAGTGGTTACCACATGAGAAGGGGGTGGGGGGAGGGCAAAAGGGAAAAAGGGCACATATGTATGGTGATGGATAAAAACTAGAATATCAGTGGTGAACATGATGCAGTCTATACAGAATCTGAAATATAATGTACACCTGAAATTTATACGTTACCCACCAATATAACCTCAACAAAATAATAATAATAACATGGCAGTCAATATGTCAACAACTATAAATAAGTTTTTACTGTTTGATCAGTGTTATGCTGGCAAGCCAGCACTCCAAAAATAAAAACAAAACACACAAAAAAGGACAGAAAACATAAGAAGAAAAAGGAATACACGTATTACTTTGATTGTGGTGATGGTATAAAAGGTGTATGCAGATGTCCAAACTCTACAAATTATATACACAAAATATACAGTTTTTTGTATATCTGTTATACTTCAGTGAAGCTACAAAGAAAAAGAATGAGAGGAAAGAAAAATATGCCTAATACATTCAAGAGAATAAAAAACAAAACTAAAGCTTTCAGCAGATAAATGAAACTTTATTAAAAAATTACTATCCCAGAACTGAAAATACAATAACTGAAATCAAGAACTCAGTGCACGGGTTTGAAAACACACAGTCTGAGCTCACAAGAGAATTTATAATCTGGAGTGTGGATCAAAACAAAATACAAATAATAAAGTTCAAAAAGACAAAAGGACAGAAAATGCAGAAGAGAACATAGAGAAAAAATCCATTTCGTGAAAGGATGTAGTAAATGGTACAATATCATGAGGAAAGGAGAAATAGAATGAGGTATAAGCAACATGCAAAGAGCTATCATCAGAGAAATTTTCAAAACTCATTAAAGACACTGCGTCACAAATTCAAGGGGCACTACAAACCTCAAGACAAATAAACATAAAGGAAACCACATTTGACTCATAGAAAAGTTGTTCAAACATGAGAACAAAAAGAGACTTTTGAAAGCAACCAGAGTACCCTAAAAGGAGTAATAGTAAAACTTACAGCCAACGTTGAACCATAAACAATGGGGGCAAAATGACAATTGAGTTACATTCTTAAAGTTTTGGAAGGAAATGACTGCTAAACTATAATTCTATATTCAATAACAATATTCTTAAATATGAAAGAAGATAATATTATTTTCAAACAAATGAAATCTAAGAGAAGACATCACCAGGAGACACACAATAATGGAAATACTAAAAGGTGTCCTTCAGGCAGAAGGACACTGACCTCAAATATAAACTTACTTTCTGACCCAAGTGATGGTTACGTTGGTGTGTTTGCTTTGTGATAATTTATTGATATGTACACTTAAGATATATAAACTGCTCTATATACTTATTATACATCATAAATTTTACTAGAATTACTTCCTGTGTATACCTGGGTCTGCTTCTGAGCCTTAAGTTTTGTTCTATTTGAGTGTTCACCTTTCCTCCATCACTGTAGTGTCACAATTTTCAATGCTATAGCATTACAATGTGTTATTTTATCTGGGAGAGCATTTTATACATTTTGTTGAAAGTTTACTTGCCTTTTTCTGAGTCTTAGTTCTGCATATGAAAACTAGAATAAAGGAACTGAATTCCTCAAAATATCAAATGGGATTTTTATTGGTATTGAATTGATTTTATAGAATAACTGGACAAATATTTATACCGGTATAATATTGTCATTCCATGTAAGAGTGTGGAAATCTATGACCATTAGGATAATTGAACCATAAGTTTACATTTCTTTTCTCTACAGAGGCATCAAGCAGGCTCAGAAAGTTTTATAGGGTGCCGTTACCAAGCTTCCAGTGGAAGAATATCCCTAATTCCTACAGATTTTTCCAAAGAAAAGAAAAAATGAAAAAGCTGCCACATTATTGTATGATGCTTGTACCAATTGATACGCAAGCTAAATAAAGTATAAAAAGTGGAAAATGCAAGATATTTCATTTAGGTATAAAGAAGCAAAAATGCTAAATAAAATATAAGCAACTTGAAATGATAATATATAAAGATACATAATGACAAGGTAAGGCTTTTTCCAAAGGTACAAGAAAATTTTAACTTAGAAAACACATCAGTTCAATCCATCACTTTAATATATAAGAGAAAAGCCATCTGATCAGATAATTAGACTCAGGAAAAGCCTTTAGTAAAATTCAATATCTTGTTTCTTTTTTTTTCCCAAAAAAAGATTATAAATATCTTAATATTCACCCTTTATTTTGCTTTTTTTTTGTTAAACATCCATATAGTTCTCCAAATCCAATTATCTACTCTTTTCTCTCTCCCACGACTACACCCCTCACCTCCCCCTCTCCCTCACTCTCTCTTTCTCTTATAAAATGTGTATTGTAACTTGTCAGTTTATCTTCCTCCTTGCCTCTCACATTTTTAAACAATTTTAATTCATTTCTATTTAATTCACCAGTTTTCTCTCCAGCTGTACCATTTTATTAGATAGGCTTCTAATTTTTATTTGAATATTTATGTTATTAATTTGTGATGCTTATAGTCATTTGGTTTTCTTACATTCCTATTTTCTTAGCAAACTGCACTTAGCATAGATAATAATCCTTCCTGTCTGGATTGCAACAGATTTAATATTTCCTCCAATATGTTCTGTATGTTGACTCTTTCATGATGTGTTCTAGAACTCTTATTTAGAACTGCTACCTTGGTCTTCTTCTTTAAAGCCCCAGGATAGGTTTTATATTTGCATTTTTCACTCTCCTGTTGAATTGGTAGTGTTCTTCATGTTTTTGTTATTTTTGTTTTGTTGGTCTGTACAATTTTTGTCCTTCCCGTTTGTTATTGCTTATTTGTTGTAGATGCATCTCCTTCTTCCTAAGCCACAGGTAAGGGACACTTTTACAGTCATACCCACGACAACTGTAAGAATTATTTCAGCGGGAGTTCACTAACTGGGACCAAACCGAGTCCATAACGCTGACATACAGATTGCCATGATCTACACATGGTCTTCGAAGTTCTGAGCTACACTGTCTGTATTTGCCTCTACCTTCTTCTTGGTACCACTGTTTTTACCATTCAGATTTTCTCCTTCTACCTGTGCAGAGATTTTATCATTATCTATTTTATCTACACACACAATGCCTATGTGTTCGGACTTGAGTGGCAGGAAGATTATGTATGTGTATACTGCTCCATTCTGACTGGATGTCCCCCCTCCCACACCACTTTATCATCTTTCTGGTAGTTTTTCTATTTTTATTTCAAAATTTTCAAACAAATAGAAAATTTAAAGTAATGATAAAATGATTGATTAACTTAAACACTAGATAAAAATTAACATTTTACCATATTGGCTTTACTTATGTGTGCAGGTATGTATACAGATTAAACCATGAAAGAAGTCAATATATTATGACACTTCTCTTAAATACTTCAGTGTGCATTCCCTAAAGTTATGAACATTCTTTTAGGTAACTGCAATAGCAATACCACATTTAAAGAAGTCAACATTTCCCAATGATCTAACATCTCGTCCACATGCAAATTTTCCTAGTAATTCCCTAAATGTGATTACTACTTCTTTTTAAACCAGTATACAATCTTTTTTCCTCACCAAGACAGTAGGTCAGTCTTCTTATCAAGTTTTACAATCCAAAGTTATCTGATTATTTCCTTATTATATTGTTAACTTGTTATTATATCATCTGCATTTCTTTAAAATTGCAGTTGAGTCTGAAGGTTTGAATAAATTCAGACTAAATATTTTTGACAAAAATACTTTAGAGGTAATGCTGTGAACAACATATTGTAGCACATCAAGATGCATGTATCAGATTCCTAATTACTAGCAATACTGTTTGATCTTTTGGTTAAGAGAAAATCACCATATCTCTTTATCTAATGAATAATTGTTGGGGTGAAGCTTTGGCACTTTGCAAATTTCTGCTTTGCACAAACTTTCACCTAATCATTTTAGCTTCCATTGATGATTCTTGCCTGAATCCATTATTACTTGGGAGTTTGCTGAAAGGTGATGTTCTAATTCTATTATTTCTTCAACTTATATTACCTGGTATCCTTCTGCAAAGAAAATCTTCCCTTTTCAACTGTTATGGATTGAATGTGTTCCCCCAAAATTCATATGTTGAAGTCCTAACTCACCAATGTGATGATGTTCGGAGATGGGTCTCTGGGAGGCAATTAAGATTAGATGCAGTCATGAGGAGGGGGCCCTTATGATGGGGTTAGTGTCCTTACCACTTGCCTTGCCAGCAGATCACGTGAACACACAGCAAGGAGGAAGCCGTCTGTAACCCAGTGGAAGAGCTCTCACCAGAAATCACCCATGCTGGCACCCTAATCTTGACCTTCCAGCCTCCAGAACTGTGAGAAAATAAATTATTTCTGTTTGTTGAAGCCCCATAGGCTAAAGTATTTTGTTATAGGAACCTGAGCTGACTAATACATCAATGAAGGATGAATTCTATTTCTCTTAAATAGGCTAGATAAATGCTTAATTCTTTTCTTTTTATTGCTTTCTTCGTTATTTCCCCCTCTGAGCAAGAATTTAGTATAATAATCACTGCTAATGGTGACAAAATATGTTGCTTTTTTCCTTCACAATCTCTCTCTCATCTTTATCTCTGACTTGTCATTAAATAAATGAAATACACATTTAGTGTTATACAGTCAATTATAGACATTCTTTTCATGCAACTCTTTATGTTCAAATTTGCGCATATTGGCCAATGGACATCTTTGCGAGCTGGTTTCTTATTCCTCCTGACATGCTCTTACTAGATTCTGGATGCACCTCTGCTTTCTAGCATAAGAATATATTCCAGACTCAACTTATATTTTTCCTGTCTCAGATCTAGCAGCAGACATTTCCCCCCACACCCGATTCCTTTAACAAAGAAACCAAGATCTGTTTGTTAGATGTATCGTTAATTCTTTGTTGTGTTAATTTGTTCTGAACATGCCTGACTTGTACCCACTAGATAACAAGAGCACCTTCCCAACTATGACAACCAAAATTGTCTCTAGACGTTGCCCAATATCCCCTGGAGGGCAAAATCACCCCAGTTGAGAACTACTGGCTTACGTGAATGGTGTTATTGTATGACTACTCTTCTGAGCATTGATTTGTTCCTTTAATGACGTACTCTGAAGACCATTCCAAATCAGCACGGAGATAATTCTCATTATGTTTTAAGATCTCATGGCCCTCTATTGTGCAGCAGTACTGAGTCATTTGAACACCCCCTGCTGCTGAACAGAGAATAAATGTGTGCATATGTTCTCTCATGCTTGTTGAAGTGCATCTTGAGTGTAGATTCCTAAAACTGGGGTGGCTGAGTATAAAGAAAAGTACACATGTAATTTTATTTTATATTGTGACATTCCCTACAATAATATTTGTATCATATTCCATTCCCTCCAGCAATGTGTGAGAGTGTCTGTTTCATAACGGCTTTGTCAAAGCAGTTCATTTAATTGTGGGAGTTGGGGAAGAGGAGGAGGCTCCAGGAATACTGGTTTTGCTAATTTAATAGATGAGAAGTAGCATCTCCAAATAGTCTTCTGCATATTCCAATAGTTTTCTGCAAAAGATGTGAACGGACATTTTACCAAGGAAGATATAAGCATGAAAAATATTCACTACCATTACTCATTAGGGAAACACAAATTAAAATCACAGTGTCATACCACTACACACCTGTTAGAATGTCTAAAATTGAAAGAAGTCAAGGGCCTCACTTAACTCCAAAGGGCAGGTACCATCCTACTATGTGCCCAGAAGGAATCCCTGAAATATTGGGTGAACAGCACTGACTCCCACAGACAGCATTCAGGGTCTACATGCTCACTCCTATAACTACCACTCAGACCTGGTCCTAAAATCTCTCCTTCTTTTTCCCCAGTCCTCAGTCTCCTTTTCCTTTTTTTCTGTCCTTTATACTTTCCATATTACCTTCAATTACTGGACTTTTATATATACAGATTTCTCCATCTTAAATTTTCTTCTTTGTCTTTGCCTAGTTCCATTCTACCCATCTGAAGACACACTTGACTCTTAGTTCTCAACTTAAATTCCTCTTCTCCTTCAGAATGCCTATCACGATTGGAATTGAATATGGATAGTGAAATCATGAGACAAATGTCTCTACTCACTAGCACATGAAGCTCTGAGGAAGTGGAGATCACACTTAATTTTACTCCCCATCATATCCTTAGTACCCAGCACAGTCATGGCACATCTTGGGTCCTCATTCAACATTGTTGAATCAAAGCATGAATGAATAAATGAACACATTAAAACACATGCTTCAGGGGCCATCCTGGTGGCTTAGTGGTTAAGTTTGCATGCTCTGCTTCAGCAGCCAGGGGCTCACAGATTCAGATCCCAGGCATTGACCTAGCACTACTCATCAAGCCACACTGTGGTGGTATCCCACATACAAAGTGGAGGAGGATTGGCACAGATGTTAGCTCATCAACAATCTTTTTCAGGCAAAAAGAGGAAGATTAGCCACAGATGTTAAGTCAGGAGCAATCTTCCTTACCAAAAAATAAAACAAAACCCCCCCCAAAAAACACATGCTTCATTGTATTTATTACTATAGTCTAGCAGTAAATAATACACATGTGAATGAAATGTGGAAAAACATGGAAATTCAGAAAATTGAGGGCAGAATCTATAAAGGACTTCTAAGTAAAAAAACCACATTGTCCTCTCTGACTGGTTTTTAGTTCAAAGCTTGATGAAATGTAAAGAAATGCCACCTTTTATAACTGAAGACGGTGATGTTAATTACCAACAAAGTTAAAACAATTAAAAAGATATTTAAATTATACTCAGACATCAAATTATTATTTCACTGTGTGTTGTCTCTAAAATACAATAGTCTCTAGAATCATGGAATTATAGAATGTTAGAATTTGAAGAAACAGAGCTTTTGTTTTTAATCCATTTCCCTTATTTTACAAAAGAGGAAGATGAGCTAGTTTCCAGTTTAAAGATAACATTGAACACATTTCTTGAGATTTCTAATCCAAATGCCATTCTTCTCTTTTCATTTTAGCTTACAGGTCCCTTTTTTTAAAAATCTCTTTTAATGCATTTCTAATTTCTAATTGTCTTTTTAAAAGGATATTAGTTGGAAACCTATGTTAACCAAAGCTGGTCTCCTGGTGGTTCATTCCTTACTATCAGGCAAACAATAAAAAACAAAATAATTATTCTTTTGTGTGCTCAGTTTTTTATTCTTAAATAATGAAGTGGTAATTATCTACAACTTTTGTCTTTTTAGGCTATTGCAAAATTATTGACTAATAGATTAACGTCCTTACATTGCTTCAGAATTATGGTTCCCAAATGTGGCAGGTCTTCGTGTCACAGATTTCCAGATATCCCACCTCCAATGTTCTGAATTCTGGATTCTAGATTTTGGATAGCCCCTGGGAATTCAGATTTTTTTAAAAAAAAAATTTCCTAAGCAATCCAAAAGCACAGCTAGCCTAGGAAACCACTGTCTTAGAGAATTATCAAATTTTGATAAACTCTGAAACTAATTTTAGGAAACACACCTAGCCCAATCTAAAAAATAATAATACTTCTTGATGGATATAGAGTAATAGAATAAATGGATTACTTAAGCCTTTAAGGCCTTTCTATTGAAGCACCCAATTATTTTCACATGCAAAATTTAGTACAAGGTGGATTGGTTGAACCAATAAAATAATCTAGAATGTGAAATGTCTAAGTCCTCTATTATTCAGATTTCGAAAGCACCCCTCCTGACATTTCTTTCCGCGGCTTCACAAATGCCATCATCTTTATGACTGTAGCCTTTTTACTTTTCCCTACTGCTATTGCCTTCCTGCAGACTTTATAGCAGCTTTGACAGTCCCACTCTTGATTCATTTAATCCCCCCTCCTTCTCTCTGCTGTCTTTTTCCTCCATCTATTTTAAGTTACAGGGAAGAGACAAGAAAATCACAGCCTAAAGGCTTTCAGAATTTAACGTTTTCAGTCTATGGAATATATGAATCACCAACTTGCACATTCTGAGGTTTAGTTATTTGTTTCTTTTTCCAAAAGAAATTGTTTTTACAGATTGCAAAAACATTAATTTATATCTTGACTCTTTTTTGACACTCTCTCCTCACCTGAAATTTCTCTTGCTCTCTGGTCAAACTCAAATACGTTCACAATATATGGCTAGCAAAATAAAGCAGAACATAATTAATGTGGCACAAAGTCTTCGGTAGATAACGCATTTAAAGTACTGTGGTTATACGAATCTGGTCTTAGTTAATAGCACCAGTACACTCCACTCACTAGCGGGAGTTCAAGACCCCATTCCAGGCTCTGGGTAGGAGAAATGCTAGCATAGTTCCAGGCCAACAATACTTTTATATCTAGGTGCCACCAGGCCCTTGAGCTTATGACATCATAAAGGGCAAAAACTTTCGCATTATTAGGTGTTGTGCCCTCTGCCGAATCTGCCATGTGGTCATTTTTTTGGAAATCTGTTTCTCATAAATATATTGGGGGTTGACATAAAACTGGCCTGAGATGCCCCCAAGTAGTGAGTACTCCTGGCACTTGCAGTATCGAACCAGACTAGAAATAGGACGAAGGTAAAAAGGGCAGGCAGTGACGGCTAAACCAACTGCTGGTACTTTGAGAAGAAACACTTAGATGCCTTAATGAGCTTTCCGCTGGATTTTGTTTGTTGCTTCTTCTCTTTGTTGGAGCATTAAATCACCAAAATGCAGGAAGGGGGACCAGGATGGTTGTATTGAGTCCTCGCTACTGGGCCCTTAGACACAGCCCAACCCAGCTTATGAAGTCTGGGACTAAAACTGAACAGTAATATACCGTAGATTTGCTCTCTATTTTCTTTCAACATCACCTCTCTTAAACCTGCCTGTGGTCATCAGGTGACTGAACAAGTTTCAGTGTGCGGATTTGAGATCTTTAGTCATAGCTTTCTCACTGTCTCTTCCCTTCTCATGAATACAAGTTCCCTCCTGGCCGATCTGTACCAGAGAGAAAACAGTGGGTGCGAATGGACAGTTCATGTTATAAATCTAAGGAAGACCAAGACTCAGAGATAGAAGTCAGCAGAGCCAACAACTGAAGCACAGAACAAAATAGAACAAAACAATGAATGCAGTTTTTAGATAGCTGTAGATAAAAGTATACACAGTGAGGGGCTGGCCCCGTGGCCGAGTGGTTAAGTTCGCGCGCTCCGCTGCACGCGGCCCAGTGTTTCGTTGGTTCGAATCCCGGGTGCGGACATGGCACTGCTCATCAAACCACGCTGAGGCAGCGTCCCACATGCCAAAACTAGAAGGACCCACAACGAAGAATATACAACTATGTACTGGGGGGCTTTGGGAAGAAAAAGGAAAAAATAAAATCTTTAAAAAAAAAAAGTATACACAGTGAGCATCAAAAAGGAACCCAAGAATTAGTACAGTCATTACCCACACACATGCAGTCATGCCAGGGCCAAGAATTTCTAAAATAATTCTTGACATGAGGGCCTCAGATTTTGGCATTTGGCAATCCTACATTCAAAACTCTGCAGGTGGTGCTAAACTCTAGATCAGAGCCCTCTAGTTTTAAAGGAAACATGATCTGTCTGTTTTGATATGTTAATGTTCTCCATAGACATGTTAGGACCTAGACATAGTAAAACACAGACAAACCATTGGTCTTTTGAGAAAAGAAAGAATCTAGCAGTCTAAAAACATTCAGGATCTATTTCTGCAGGTTTGGTTGCACACCTCAGCAGAATTTGAAGCTCGAAAAGGATTCTCCATTCTCAGAGAATTAGGCTAGATTTAAACAAGCTGTAGAGATAAAGAGTATAAGTTCTGAATCTGAGGTCATGAGACTCTTTTTATTAATTTGTCCTCGCTACTGCTACTCCTACTTCTTTGAATCTGCCTGAAATAGCTAGCCCAGATGCCGTCAGAGGGAGCCATCTTCATCACTAAGATTCATCGCTGCTCCAGATATAGACTTCCTTGACCCACCCAAGCTCTACTTTATTGTTGTACATTGACATGGCACATGTCTCCAACTGCTGTTTGTCGCACTTCATTCCTCTAAAATGGTCTTCTCCAAGGACCAGCGTTTTGACTCACCATGAATTTAAATCAGTCTGATAACAAGCTTCTGGATTAAAGTTTTCTGTATAGACACACATCTTAACTGCAAACAAGCGTAGAATTCAAAAATTGCTAAAACCTAATTGGAAGTCAGGACTGGGGAGAGAAACATCCGTTAGAGACACTATTCCAGTCAGACACCACACAGTGATTCTCCTTCTTAAACGCTGGCTTCTATCTCTGAAATTCTCTTTCATACAAGTCATTTAAATACTGAAAGATTGTCTTTTCTTATTCAGATTGAACAGTTACATTTTCCACCATTCCGATTGTCAGCGGTAGCAATGCACTTTAAAATGACACTCTGTGAACCCGACTCAATGCTTCATATATGGTTTTGACCAGCACAAAGCTGAGGAAAATCACATTCCTTTGTTCTGAATTATAGTTCTAACTCTATGATGAATTATTTGGATGTAAGAAGAGAAAGAGTGGAATATGGATAAAGAGATGAGATAACAGCGATAACTTATAGTCTGAATTTATAAATTAGGTATTCTGAGTTTAGTTTTAGGTCTTACATCTATACAGTATTTAGAGATGCTAAGATGGGTTTACATATGCTATGTGATTTAATCCACATATCAAGCCATCATGGTAGATAAGATAGGGTGATAATCCACGTTAAATTTTTTTGTAAAACTAAGTATTTACATATGAAAATTGCTTAAAGCTGAGACTACCCACATTAGAACTCTCTCTTGGTGGAGACTAAACCACTGGCATAAGTCTATTTCCCTCCAAGAGATAAATCCCATACATCTCACCCTTCACTCCAGGATTAACCAACAAGCTTCACATTTTGGATATGTTTTTCTACCTGAACTTCTTAAAAAACAAAATTCACAGTGCATTCATGCTATGTAAATGTTACCCTTCTCTTGTCCTCTTTACTCTTAAAAACACACTATTCACTTTTATTTGGAGCATAATTCACTCAGTTATAAGGTCTTTCATATCTTTAGCATAATAGAATCTGCTTATTTACTTATCTTTTTTCTCTTTCCCTTGAATTCTTGGCCAGTGTACGTGTGTGTGTGCTTGTGCATGCATGCACACATATATATATATGTGTGTGTGGAGGACAAAGGATAGATTTCTCACTTTCACTTCTAGGATTCTGGCTTTGGGATTAAGAGACCTTCAGAGTGTGTGTCCGGGTCTGCCTTTGAGGCTATGTGTATATGGACATACACATCAAGACCTAATTACATGTGAACCCACCAGGTGCGTTCCTAGGTTCACTTCTCTGGTGTTCTGGTTCCCTTATCTCTCCCCATTGTGCCAGATGTTTCTTAAATTGCACTCTCATTCAGCATATCTGAAATCAGTGGGGCCTGGTGGTAAAGGGAGAGGGTTGTTACTTAATTTTGTCTCTCTCCTTCGAAGCCTCCTGCCACAGCTGTGCACTGACAAAACTGTCTCAGCCCCTCCCTCTGTGGCAAATTTTGGTTTTGGGTTCTAAAATTTCATTAGCCCAAGCAGTCTCTCCTGGAAGCTATTTCATTCCTCATAACCCCAGGCAGAAGCTAACACTCTCAAAAAAGGGAAAAAAGAGAGAGTCTTATTGTGGTTTTATAAGTGTTTCTTTGATGCCCCACTGCAGGTGCATATACGAGGCTGCTAAGCTTCAAATAAGTCCCACACTCAATTCCTGTCTGTGGTTTTCTGTAAGCTGCCCCTTCCTCTTCCTGCAAATTTGTGAACTTTAAGGGTTGTTACTGGGAAGACTTGGTGCTTCAAAGAAACCTTCAGAGTGAGCAAAATCTCACTGATTATTTTGTTGAAATATCCTTTGTTGTCCAATTCAATGGAGGAAGTGTGTAATATAGTGGGAACCACATTTCAAGAAAACTGCATTCAATGCCAAGTTCTTCCACTAACCAGCTGGATGACATTGGGTAAATTATTTAACATCTCTGTACCCAGTTTCTTCATCTTTAAAAAAAAAACGAGTTGAATTGACTGCTAATCTCTATGCTTTCATCCAAGTCTACCACCCTATGTTTACAAGTCATTTACTAATCTAACAAATTTTTATTGCCTGCTCCTTTGTACCAGACTTCATACTGGACTCTAGGACTATAAAGATATATAAAATGAAGAGTCTACCCTTAAAACATTATAGTCTAATTAGTATGAAGCCTATATGAGCCAATAAATAAATACAATACAAGATGATGAGCCCTAGAATCAAGATTCCTAGTGAGGCGTGGGACGAAAGGAGAATTCCTAACTCAGGTGGCTGGGAGAAAGTGAATAGTGAGCCCTGGATTTTATTTACTTTTCTATTTCTGAATTGTCCAAGAAAGGATAACTAACAGTCACGTATGTGTTTGTATATATATGTACACACACACACACTCTATATATATATGGCACTCTCTTTATAATTTATTATAATATATAATTATTATTGTTATATTGTTATTGAAAACTTACTGTCCGCTGCTGCTAGGCAATACACTAAACATTTAGCATGTGTTAACACTTTTAAACTTAAAATAACTTTATGAGGTGGGTACATATGTTTGGTATTTAATTCTAGCTGTTGAAACAAACAACCCCCAAATTTCTGCAGGGTAGCAAAGTAAGTGGTTATGCCTCACTTAAGGGCTGAGAGCCTTTTATTGCAGCTTCTTGCCAATTGATGACTCAAGGTTTAGGCTTCTTCCGTCTTGTGGTGTTGCCATCTAAACACACAACCTCCATGTTCTTGCAGGGAATACAGAAAAGCAAGTTCCATCTCTCAAAATTCTCTTAGTCCCACTTTTTTATTTCATAAATACTGAATCACTTGTAGCTCTTTGAATAGCCAGGCTATTTCATTCATCCTTTTCTTTACACATGCCAAACCGATAATCTGAAAGTGGTTTTCTCTTCATTCTTCTCAGAAAATTCCTATTCTACTTTCATAGGTAATACATTTGCAAAGATTTTTTTTAAACATCGTATAAATGTTCAAGGGCTGTAGGGGATTTGCTCCTCCTTGTGTGATGCTAAACCCTAAAAACCAGACTTGAAGTCAGGCAGACAAACACATATCATCTTTTACCCAAATGTGCATTGTTCTCATAGTCAACTGAATACATCAAAAATCAAACTCATCTTTTCCCTACACCTTTCCTTTTATGACCCTTACTACCTGTTGATGGCATGGTTTTTCTTTTCCCTCACACACAGACCTGACTCCCTCTTCTTTAAGATTGACTTCCTAATGGGCCTGACAGTGCTCTCTTTGCAGCATGGCTCATGCATACCTCCTCTCCTCTTTTCCACGGGTATGGCCACCGGTATGGTTCAGGTCTTCACCACCTCTTACTCTGACCACTGCACTGACTGCATAACCTCTAGCCATTCCCCTCTTCAATATATTTCACCTCTGCTTCCAGCCAGTTATATATTTAATTTCCTTTTTATCTCCATGACAGCTTACATAGTGACTTATAGAGAAAAGGTGCTTAACAATTGCTTGGTTATTGACAATTATAATGATAAATATTTATTAAATAATGCAAATGACTATCCATATATACTTATAAAGCCTACGTATTATAGGGAATCAATGAAGGTGATTACCACAAATGAACTTGCAGTGTTCTTAGAAATCCAAAAATCTTAGAGGCAACATGGAGAAAACAATTATAAGTTTAAGTTGTGTGTGAGTATGAATATTTGTATGCACATCCTGATATAGGTACACACACACACCTCAAATATGGATCAATCCATCCTGTAATAATGAAACTACTTTGTATCAAGCCCTTTTTCTTCAAGCAATGCAAAATTTCTCAGGGAGATTTATTTCATAAGTCTTCCTAAAGCCAAATCTTAGAAGGGAAATATAAAGGAAATATATATAATAAAAAAGGCTCTGAACAGAAAAAGCAAAAGGAAGGGGTCTGTTCATCTGCCTGAACTATATATATGTTTTTACTAGTGACCCTCTCTCCTCAATCAATGAACGTAAGTCTGGAACTGCGTGGACGTTTTAGGGCATATGAAGAAGTAAATATTACAGATCCTGCTTAAAGTTAATATTCACACCTTCAGGTGAAAAGAATTTTCCAATCCTTGTGTGAAACCAGAAATTACAAAAGTAAATATTGATAAATTCAGCCAAATAAAAATGCAAAACTTATCTAGGTAAAAAGAAAACATATATATGAAGTAAAAAGCAAATAACATGGAAAATAATACTAGCAACATAAATAAAAAGGGCTAATGTCATTAATATATATATAGCTGTCATAAACCAATAAGACTGCTCCAGGAGAAAAATGAGCAAAGGATATAAATAGGCAACTCACGGAAGAGTAATTATAAATACTTGTAAATGCATAGAAAAATGCTCAATCTCACTAGTAATGAAAGGACAACAAATTAAAACAAGAAATAATTTTTCACCTGTCAAATTGGCAAAGATCAAAGAGAAAGCTAGTGTTCAGTTTTGGTGAAAGTTTGGGTAAATAGGCTTTCTCATATACAGCTGCTAAGAGTTGGAATTTGTCCCACTTTTCCAGAGGGCAGGATCTCCTGGTATCCTAAAAGTATTAAGAAAATGTATAAAGTTGGTCTAATTGCTTTACTTATAAAAAGATATTCTAAAGAAATAATTAGACAAATTTAAAAAGATCTATGTATAAGGACTTCCATTGTGCTATTATTTACATTAGTGAAGAATTGGAGATAACCTTAATGTTTAACAATAAGAAATTGATTACTATATGATACAACTATTAAAAGGACTTAGACCTATATCTTCTGAAATAGGCAGATGCTCGCGATGCACTGACAAGGTGGAAGAGCAGACTGGAGAATAACATGTGGAACATGAATCCATTCTTGAAGAAATTTATATGTAAATAAAGTTCTGAAAAGATTCATACAAAATGTAAGTGGGTTTAAGTCTGAATGATTCATACAAGTGATTCTTTTTTTCTTATCAGTATTTTAATTTTTTAGCATAAATGTAGATTACTTTGGTAAAATATATATAATTTATACTGTAGTTTTAACATAATGGAGTCTTCAATTTAGAATGAATCATTAAAATAACCTAATCTAGTCCATCGTGGAGACCGGTTTAAGGATCCCCTGTACAAAGTGTCCCTAATGGATGACAACTGTGCTTGTCCTGAGTATTGCAAATGAAGAGGAGGCCACTACTCTATGTTCTATTTTGGGATCTTCTAGCTATTAATTTTTTTTTCTTCTTCTGGCAAACTAAAATCTTTTCCCAATATTTTCTATTTATTAGCCCTGGCTCCTAGTGCTCTGGGAAAATGGAGGAGGAAATTGCTTCTTTTCCTACATGACAACCCATCAACTCTTTGAAAAGACAATTATATTCTCTCTTGGTCTTGTCTTCACAAAGACATCAACCCCATGGCTTTATTGATGGCTCGTATGACTTTGAGCTTCTCTCTCATCTTAGACACCCCTCCACTTTCCTATACTCTGAGACGTGATACACAACATCAGAAACTGAGGATCAAGTCAGAATAGGTAGAAAGTTGGATGGGAAAGGACTTCAGAAAAGGAAATCATGTCTGTGAGCTCAGGCTTCACGGAAAAGATGGGATTTGCTGGAGATCTTATAGAATCAGTGAGCTTTTGAAGACTGAAGAAGAGGAGGGGCAATGTAGTTCCTGGGTTCCATGACGTTAGAGAAAGTTTCCCTTTAATGGTCAACATTTTAATTTTGAGAGGATAAAGAAAAATTAAAATTTGTCTTTCTTATCCTTCATTCTTATATTCTTTTCACTCTCTTACTACTTCCTACTTTCTTTGCTGTTTTGGGAAATGACCCCTCCCCCCCAAAATTAAACAAAACAATGTTTTACTACTTTACTTGTTATCACTCCATAAGCTATTTCCCATATATAGGTTTCAAATCTCCAGTTAGGCTTTAAGCAACCAATTCAGAAAGGCATCTTTAATTTCTTCATCAGCTCTCCCCAAGCCCAGTACCACAAAAGGATGCATACTGTGCCTAAGAGGTGCTTTGGGTTATTAAGTACATGTTGTTGCTTTTTATTGTCTGGAGATGAGTCCTTCTGAGGTATCATCACATTTCTACTCCCTCCCATATGTGACAGCCTACAAACATTCTGTATTGTTATCACATTAGGAGGAGGAATGAAGTCTCAATAAGTGTTGTCCTTGCTGAAGTTCAAGTTCCTTCCAAGTAGATAAACTCTTACATAGCTTCTTCATGCCACCTGCTGTGGCTTTTGTGAAATTCTCAGTGGGACCTGGTAGGGATCATTCTCCCCAATGCATAGTTTTGGCTTTTAAAGCAAGAAGTGGGAAAATTCTTCAGGCTATTGAGCATTCAACCTAACAGTTGCTACCAGGCCAACACACGTTACCTTATCTCTTACTCTTTTTCCTGTAGACCTTTCCCTTTTTCCTGACATCATTTGAGGCTCTACAGAGTGACTCTTCTTCAAAATTGCGGGTTTCTGGTTCTCAAAGCCCAGAATCCTAGGAAACTGTCAGGGAAGCAAGAGGAAATGATCTACTTGGTTACTGTGGCTCCTTTACCCAAGAGGTGGTGAAAAGAGAAGTAGTTGGTGCCTCTGAAGAAGTCTGAGGATTAGTTTTCACTGTTGACTGCAGTCAAGAATTGACTTAAGGTGCATAGTCAGTAGCTGACTCATGATCCTCCAGCTGGGGCCTCAGAGCCTAGGGTCTGATTTGACTATCACACTGCATTTATCTTGCTAAGATATGTCAAGGGAATGGGCCCTTGGGAAATACATGTAGTAAGCAAAATCTATACACCCAATCTACCCCCATCTTTACAATCAGTACCATTCTCCTTGTCACTACCCAATATATATCAAGTTCTATTCCCACCTGTGTCCTGAAATATATGCTAATTTATAATAAAATACTTGCACACTTGGTAAGAAATGTTTTATTATAAAGCAAAAGGTTTCAGAAGAAATTAAATTACGGCTATGATGGCAAAATTGGTAGGCTGTTGTTTGACACATTGAGTTAGGAGACCTTTTAAGCTCCCACTATATAAACAAAGTTCACTTATTCAGGATGGCTATGAATAGCATCATACATCACATAACAGAAATATCTATGTCCTGAATCCATTACTTATCTCTACGTTATTTCTATTCATTTAGGATTAATAAATTAAAGCTGAAGAGAAATTCTCACTGATAAAATTTTAAGAGGAAAATTGTCATCATGAATATGGCACTGAAGAAAAATTCATGTCCATAGTTGTGATTCAAACAACTACTTTCACTTAATGCCACTGGCCATGGGACAGATGGCCAACACCAATCTCCTTCCTTGCAACCACTAGATACTAGCAGGTGTCTAGAGGCAGAAAGGGAGTCCAAATTTGCTAGTAGAAGGGCAAAGCTAAATTGGGACAAGAAGCTGGCTGGATCCTGATTCTTTAACAAAACAAAGCATATGGGAACAGTGATAGAGAGATAAATCTTTCATTTAGGATATGGGATCAGAAATGATAAATGGTCACAGAGTATTTTCCCAAAACAGTCTAGATCCTAAACACATTATTTTCTCCCAAAGTCAATTTAAGCCCTTGATTTGTATCTCATCTATCATAACACATCACAATTCATCAGTGAATTATTACAGAGGTGTACGATGTATTTTGTGAAGTTGTGGTATCATCCCGGATTTCTATTACTCCTTTTTTCCTAATGACTAGCTTTCCAAGGCATAACTTGGATATATAGCATCTTGGGTACTTTTAACTGCCACTGGCACCTGATTCCAGCACAGAACTAGGATGTGTGCTCTCTGAGAAGGAAAATGCACACAAATTCTCTTCATCCTCCTTCTCCTGAATGCCACATCCTCCCCAGAACCAAGCCCATGACTGACTGACAAGCCCAATGGAGAAAGAGCAGAAAACAGGAAAGCGTGTATTACACATTGCACTGCATTCACCAGACCGCCCTTCAGAAAGGGGAAATAACAAAGAGTGAATGGTGGGAAGTCATTTTATCTACTAGAAAAATATGCCCTGTTCCCTACTCAAAAAACAAGTGGTTGTGAAGCAACCGCATTATTTAAAGCTACAAGGCAAACAGGAAGAGGCAAACCAAACACCCAGGCCCTGAGAACTTCCCGCAAGTACTCCCCTCAGCTGGGCTGGTTTGCAGTCGTGATGGGCATGCTGACAGGCACCAGTGGTTGCTGTGAACTCAGAGCTTTCTTGGTGAGAAAGGAAAGAGGAAAGGAAAGTGCTAGTTCCTCTTTAGCAAGCTATTTGGGAGGCAGTTACTCATTCAAAGGAATAAGAATGATTTCTAGAACCAACCACCATCAATTTGAGTCCTACCTTCTGATAAAGAAGCCCAATGCTAAAATACAAGTTTGGAAGATGTAGGAATTGCCCAAGAAAAAGAAGCAAAAGAAGGATGCCTACAAAACCCTGGGAAATGATCGTAGGTCCTTAAAAGCAGTCGGCAACACATATAACTGCAAGGACAACAGGACTACTGTCGTTGCAGCTTGAAAAGTTTATAGGTTGGGCTGAAAGTCCCCAGTTTTGAAATACCTGATATGAGTGGACAGACATTTCCAGAACTATCCTGGGTTCCGGACACTCCCAACCTCAGGTCCCATTTTAGCCACACTTTGAAATACCTAGAACTGCATTTCATGATCACCTCTGAGCTAAGTTGGTGTTTTGTTGTTTTATGAATCAGCTGCAGGTCTGAGAAGAGCAGAGGGTGAATATTCTGACTGCAAAGCAATTTTGGCATTTTTCTTAATCCTATCACTAGTCCACTGAATTAAGTGTCATTGTCATTATTTTACAAGTGAGAGTATTGAGTTTGGAGTGACTGTCCGCCATCACTCAGGGTCAGGTCTATCTGATGGGAAATTCTCTCCTCTTCCCTCCCTGACATGGGGTCAGACACATGTAGGGGACAGTGAAGAGATGAGATGATGCTCCATAGCAGACTGATTTCTCATTGCAGAGAAACAGTTTCTCTCGGGCCAGAGCAAGCAGTCATGTGGACTAAGTTCTCCCCTTGGATACAACAAAAAGTGTGAGTCCACAGTTTTCTCAGAACCCAGAAACCATCCAAGAGGTGGAGAACCAAAGACCCTCACCCTTCAGTTATGGCTTACACAGGAAAATGTACCACTTGGCTGACAGTGATATTAATGTGTGTTTTACCATTTCTCTCACTCCTCTGACAAGATGTAGTGTCACAGAGAACCAAATTAACACACCGGGAGGCTTTGTCATTAAAGAAATACAAGCTCGCTTTGATTATTGCTGGCAAGAGAGCAGAGTGCGTGGTGCAAACAGCAATCCTATTCTCAGAACTAATATTCTTGCAGACAGCACAGCTCTGTCTCAGAGTATCTTGAATTGGGAAACGGGGGTGTAATTTTTCAAATCTAGAGGGACAAAATGATTTCCAAGCTAGGTACTTAAAGGTATAGCCAGCCATAGATCGCAATGAACACAGTTGTCAATGTTGCCATAATCATAAAAAAAAAAAAAAGGAAACATGAAAGAAGGGAGAAAATCAAAAGAAGTGTTTCTAGCTATATTTGTATGAACAGAATACGTTATTTGTGGGCCTAAGTGAGAAAGGCACTTAAGTAGAAGGGTAAAAATAAGATTTATTTATCTGAAAGAGGTTCTCAAGTATAATCAGACAATTTACTGAAAGAGCTTTAAGTCTTAACTTTGCCTTTTAATTGTAATTGTTGTTTGCCTTTGCATTCAAATTAAGGTGTTACAGTTTTAGGTATTTTTTAAAATTTTTATTGAGTTAATGATAGGTTACAATCTTGTGAAATTTCAGTTGTACATTATTGTTTGTCAGTCGTGTTGTAGGTGCAACCCTTCACCCTTTGTGCCCACTCCCCACCCCATCTTTCCCCAGGTAGCCACTAATCTGTTCTTTTTGTCTACATTTTTAAATTCCTCATATGAGGGGAGTCATACAGAGATTGTCCTTCTCTGTCTAGCTTATTTCACTTAACATAATTCTCTCAAGGTCCATCCATGTTGTTGCAAATGGGACGATTTTGTTCTGTTTTATGACTGAGTGGTATTCCATGGTACATGTATACCACATCTTCTTTATCCAATCATCTGTTGATGGGCACTTAGGTTGCTTCCATGTCTTGGCTATCGTAAATAATGCTACAATAAACATTGGGGTGCATAGGACTTTCGGAATTGCTGACTTAAAGTTCTCTGGATAGATACCCAGTAGTGGGATAGCTGGGTCATATGGTAGTTCTATTTTTAATCTTTTGAGGAATCTCCATACCGTTTTCCATAGTGGCTGCACCAGTTTGCATTCCCACCAGCAGTGTATGAGTGTTCCTTTCTCTCCAAAACTTCTCCAACTTTTGTTACTATTAGTTTTAGATATTTTTGTCACTCTAATGGGTGTAAGGTGATATCTTAGTGTAGTTTTGATTTGCATTTCCCTGATGATCAGCGATGATGACCATCTTTTCATGTGCCTATTGGCCATCCGTATATCTTCTTTGGAGAAATATCTGTTCATGTCTCCAGCCCATTTTTTGATCGGGTTGTTTGATTTTTTGTTGTTGAGTTGCATGTGTTCTTTATATATTATGGATATTAAGCCTTTGTCAGATATATGACTTGCAAATATTTTTTCCCAGTTAGTGGGTTGTTTTTTTGTTTCAATCCTGTTTTCATTTGCCTTGAAGAAGCTCTTTAGTCTGATGAAGTCCCATTTGTTTATTCTTTCTATTGTTTCCCTTCTCTGAGAAGACATGGTGTCCGAAAAGATCCTTTTAAAACTGATGTCCAAGAGTGTACTGCCTACATTTTCTTCTAGAAGCCTTATGGTTTCAGGTCTCCCCTTTAGGTTGTTGATCCATTTCAAGTTTATTTTGGTGAATGGTGAGAAAGAATGGTCAATTTTCATCCTTTTACATGTGGCTTTCCAGTTTTCCCAGCACCATTTGTTGAAAAGACTTTCTTTTCTCCATTGTATGCCCTCAGCTCCTTTGTCGAAGATAAGCTGTCCATAGATGTGTGGTTTTATTTCTGGGCTTTCAATTCTGTTCCATTGATCTGTGCACCTGTTTTTGTACCAGTACCATGCTGTTTTGATTACTGTAGCTTTGTAGTATGTTTTGAAATCAGGGATTGTGATGCCTCCCGTTTTGTTCTTTTTTCTCAGGATTGCTTTAGCAATTCATGGTCTTTTGTTGCCGCATATGAATTTTAGGATTCTTTGTTCTAATTCTGTAAAGAATGTCATTGGGATTCTGATTGGGATAGCATTGAATCTGTAGATTGCTTTAGGTAGAATGGACATTTTAACTATGTTTATTCTTCCAATCCATGTACATGGAATGGCTTTCCATCTCTTTATGTCGTCATCCATTTCTTTCAGGAAGGCCTTGTAATTTTCATTGTATAGGTCTTTCCCTTCCTCAGTTAAATTCACTCCGGGGTATTTTATTCTTTTTGTAGCGATTGTGAATGGCATTGTGTTCTTGAGTTCTTTTTCTGTTAGTTCGTTATTAGAGTATAGAAATGATACTGATTTATGCAAATTGCTTTTATACCCTGCAACTTTGCTGTAGTTGTTGATTACTTCTAAGAGTTTTCCAATGGATTCTTTGGGATTTTCTATATGTAAGATCATGTTGTCTGCAAACAGTGAAAGTTTCACTTCTTCCCTCCCTATTTGGATTCCTTTTATTCCTTTTTCTTGCCTGATTGCTCTGGCCAGGACCTCCAGTACTATGTTAAATAAGAGCAGTGATAGAGGGCATCCTTGTCTCATTCCTGTTTTCAGGGGAATGGTGCTCAGTTTTTGCCTGTTGAGTATGATGTTGGCTGTGGGTTTGTCATATATGGCCTTTATTATGTTGAGGTAGTTCCCTTCCATGCCCATTTTGCTCAGAGTTTTTTTCATAAATGGCTGTTGGATATTGTCAAATGCTTTCTCTGCATCTATTGAGATGATCATGTGGTTTTTATTCCTCAGTTTGTTGATGTGGTGTATCACGTTGTTTTGTGGATGTTGAACCATCCCTGTGTCCCTGGTATGAATCCCACTTGATCATGATGTATGATCCTTTTGATGAATTGCTGAATTCTGGTTGCCAAAATTTTGTTTAGAATTTTTGCATCTATGTTCATCACTGATATTGGCCTGTAGTTCTCTTTTTTCATGGTGTCCTTGTCAGGCTTTGGTATCAGCGTGATGTTGGCCTTGTAGAATGTGTTAGGAAGTGTTCCATCCTCCCTAATTTTTTGGAATAGCTTGAAAAGGATGGGTATTAAATCCCCTCTGAAAGTTTGATAGAATTCCCCAGGAAAGCCATCTGGTCCTGAGGTTTTATTCTTTGGGATATTTTTGATTGCTGTTTCAATCTCTTTCCTTGTTATTGGTCTGTTCAAATTGTCTGCTTCTTCTTGAGTCAGCTTTGGGAGATTGTAGGAGTCCAAGAATTTATCCATTTCCTCTAGGTTATCCATTTTGTTGGCATATAGTTTTTCGTAGTATTCTCTTATAATCCATTGTAGTTCTGCAGAGTCTGTTGTTATTTCTCCTCTTTCATTTCTGATTTTGTTTATTTGAGCTTTCTCCCTTTTTTTCTTTGTAAGTCTGGCTAGGGGTTTGTCAATTTTATTTATCTTCTCAAAGAACCAGCTCTTTGTTTCATTGATCCTTTCTACTGTATTTTTCATTTCAATAGCATTTATTTCTGCTCAGATTTTTATTATTTCTCTCCTTCTGCTGACTTTGGGCTTTGTTTTTCTTTCTCTAATTCGCTTAGGTGTAGTTTAAGATTGCTTATTTGGGATTTTTCTTGTTTGTTAAGATGTGTCTGTATTGCGATGAATTTTCCTCTTAATACAGCTTTTGCTGTATCCCATATGAGTTGGTATGGCATGTTATCATTTTCATTTGTCTCTAGGTATTTTTTGACTTCTTCTTTAATTTCTTCAATGATCCATTGCTTGTTCAATAGCATATTGTTCAGTCTCCACATCCTTGTACCTTTCTCAGCTTTTTTCTTGTAATTAATTTCTAGCCTTATAGCATTATGATTGGAGAATAGGCCTGTTATTATTTCAATTTTTTTAAATTTGTAGAGGCTTGCCTTGTTTCCCAACATATGGTCTGTCCTTGAGAATGTTCCATGCACACTTGAGAAGAATGTGTATTCTGCTGTTTTTGGATGAAGTGTTCTATATATATCTATTAAGTCCAATTGTTTTAGCTTTTCATTCAGCTCCACTATTTCCTTGTTGATTTTCTGTCTGGATGATCTGTCCATTGATGTGAGTGGGGTGTTGAGGTCCCCTACTATTATTGTGTTGTTTTTAACATCTTCCTTTAGGTCTGTTAATAGTTGCTTTATGAACTTTGGTGCTCCTGTTGTTTTTAACATCCTGTTGTTTTTAACATCTTCCTTTAGGTCTGTTAATAGTTGCTTTATGAACTTTGGGTACATAGATATTTATAAGCATTATTTCTTCTTGATGAAGTGTCCAGTTTTAGGTGTTTTTTTAAAAATTACGTATATTTGTTATTTTGCTATTTGACTGGTATCTGTCAATTATGGAAAAACAGGCCCTAGACCATGAATCAAAGATCCAGACTCTAGTGACTATATTTTCCTCACTTACTTGTTACCAGTTGATAAATTATTTTGTCCTTTGAAGCCTCAGTTTCCTCATCTGAAAATAGGAAGAATAATACTGTCTATATTGACAACCCAACAGAGCATTGTGAATATCGAATGGGAGGATTAATGAGAAAGCACATTGGAAGCGTAAGTCCAGGCTTTCCCAAAGCTGTAAGACTCTGAATAAGCACGAGGCTATTGAAATTGCATTGATACCAGGCAGGGGAGAGGAGCTATGAGGGAGGAGGGGATATAAAAAAGCTGTATATTCTCTCAGAAATGAAACACAGATTTTGTTTTGCCACCAGAAATGGCAGAATCATTGAACTTATCTGAAACCTGATTGACTGCTCTATATTCCAAGACTTGAGGAGACAGGAGCTATCACATAAAATATCAAATAAAGACAAACAGTTCACCTAATTGGCTCAATTAATTGAAATACAAACAAGTGTGATAGTCAGTCTTTAAGGAAATAGGTAATTTCACACATTGCAAAACAGTTTAGATCTGAAAAAGTAAGATGAAAGGGTATAACCAAAAGGAGAAATTCAGAGGAAGTTTTATGTCCCAAAAATAAAACATTTCAGATTCCTTAGAGGGAAATAATGATCTCCTATAAAAATGACCAAACCAAGGAGAAGAATGACTACGAGACAAGTACTATCCAATTCTGGACAGAATACTGGTAATAAAAGATGAGAATTAGTTAATCCTTATCAACTTAGAAGAAAGAGGGAAGTGAGGGCAGAACTCAAATCTAAAGAATCAGATCCTAGGACCAGAGTCTGACAGGTGGGTGGGAGAGCATCAACCCCGAGAATATGTCAGCTCAGGGAACAACAACAGTGTTTTATGAATGAGTAAACAAAGTTTCAAAAAGTTTAATTTGTCTGAGGTCACAAGGACATTAAAAAGAGAAAATTTTAAAAACAATTCTTATGACCATAGTCCCCAGTTGAGCCCATTGGGAAGGCTTGAATTTAGATTATTACATTGCTGCAAAATCATGAATACTTAAAAAACAACTTAAGAAAATTATGGTAAAGCAACTAACTAATTAGCTGTAATCTGTCAAGTACCTAAGGCTTTTCACATAGAAATGTTAGCCATCAAAATGGATATCCAAGACCATTTTAACATACTTCCATTGCTAGGTGAACAGAACTGGGACTCATTTCATTGCAATAAAAAAAGGAGCAAGGATTTAGGCAGACTGATCATATATATCCAGAATATTGGGCAAGAAAATAGCCTCAGGGAAATAGGTTTTCCTCCTAAAATGGACTACACATTCTGAGCCCCAAAGCAGTATCCATTGAACAGTATTCCTCTCAATATGTTTACCTCTCAGATTCTGCCGCCTCAGATAATGTGTTTGAAAAATAAGTAATTCAAAATTCAAGCGTGTAAAACTATAACTTTATTCCTTTATAATTGAAAATAACCTAAACCCCAATTCCCATTTCCAATAATGACAGAAAACTGAGCAACTTGAGTCACATCAGTCCCTTTCCATTTATACACTCAGTCTTCGAGCCGTCGCCTCTCTCCATTTGCATTCTCTATGAAATGAAGCTAAATCCATAATGAGCAGTTTTTAATTTTGATGAAGTTCAAAGTATCAAATTTTCCTTTTATATTTGGTGCTTTGGGTGTCATTTCTAAGAAAATCTTTGTCTGCCCTGTGTTTTATTTTAGAACATGTAGCTTTTTGTTGAGTCTATGATCCATCTTGAATTAATTTTTGTGTGTGGTCTGAGGTAGGAGGCAATGTTCATCTTTTTCCTATAAATTTGTCTGGTTGTTCTGATACCATTTGTTATAAAGACTTTCTAAATTCCCTACTAATTCGCCTGGGTCTCTTCACCAAAAATAGACTGTGTATATGTGGGTCTGTATTTGGAGTCTCTATTCTGTTTCTTGGATTTATATGTCTGGTTTTACACAAATATCACACTTTCCTAATTATAATAGCTGCATAGTAAGATGTGAAATCAGGTAATTTAAAGACTCCAACTTTGTTCTTCTTTTCCAAGATATCTTATGGGCTATCTTAGGTTTTTGTATTCCCATAGAAATTTTATAGTCAACTTCTCAATTTCTAAAAACTATTTTTAAAATTACAAAAAACCTAATTTGTTGAATCCATAGATTAACTGTTATAATATTTCTAATATTGTTGAAAAATCTGCAGTATTAGCATTTCTAATCCATGATCGTGGTGTAGTTCACCATTAATTTAGGCCTTCTTTAATTCTTCTAAGGCTTGTATTGCAGCCTTCAGTGTACATGTCTTGTATTTCTTTTATTAAATGTGATCCTAACCACGTATTTATTTATAAATATTTCATATATATAAATACATATATAATTTTTTCTAAGCCTTTTAAGAATATTTTGCTGACTTGATGCCCCCTTAACATTAAATGCTTTATTCAGAGTTCATTTCCTAAAGTACAAATAGCCAGAGTACTGTTATCAAAATCATGAAATTCGTAATGATATAATATTACTCAAATTTTCCCAATCATGTCCTTTACAGTAAAATCAAATTCTGTATCAACTGTTCTGTTCAGTTGTTACTTCTCTTTAGTCTCTTTTAATCTAGGACACAGCTGACTAATAGAACTTACTGTGATGATGGAAATGTTGCATATCTGCCCTGTCCAATATGGGAGCCTCTAGCCATATGTGGCTATTGAACTCTTGAAACGTGGTTAGTGTGACTGAGAAACCGGTATTTGTTTTACTTTTTATTTAATTTTAATTAATTTAATTTTAAATTTACATAGTCACATGTGACCAATGGCTTCTGTATTCAACAGTGAAAATTTCTAGAATAATTCCTGTTTTTCTCGTCTTTCATGTTCTTGATATTCTTGATAAGGAAGGCCAGTAATTTCATAGGGTTCTTCAATTTAGGTTTGTCAGATACTTCTTCATGGCTAGATTCAGATTATGAATTTTTGGCAATAAAACTTCAGAAGTAATGTTGTGTTCTTCTCAGTGCATCATATCGGGAGGCCGAAGGTGTTGATTTGTTTCGTTACCTGTGATATTAATTTTGATTACTTATCCCGACATGGCTCTTTCCCAAGTTTCTCCACTATTAAGTGAATAGATTTCCCTTTGTAATTAAAAAGTATCTCATATGCAGTTACGTTGAGATTATGTAAATAAATTTCCTTTTACTCGTCACTCTCACACATTAGTTTAGTATTTATTGATGATCCATGTCTGTGTCAATCATTACCATGATTTTTAAAAATGCTTTTCCTAAGATTTCTTTTTATTATCTGGTCAAAGATTAGCCCAATACAAGCCATTCCACCACCACCATCACCAGAATCCTGGATTGCCATTGTATAAATGAATTCTCTTGATCTAGAATGATTCATGGAGGAGATCAAATAAATGTGAACATACATTAAAATATATAAATGGAATATATAACAGAAGTCAAAGCTAAGTTGCCAGTCTTATTAAAATGAGAGAAAGAATTTTCTTTTACTGTAATGTGTTTTCATCATTATTTTTAGTCCTTCTGCCTTGAGTACTCCCTATGCACTGGCCATTTTGGTATATAAATGTTTTACACACGACTATCTTATTTAAAACTTAAAATAACCCAATACGGTAAATTTTGTTATAATGATTTGACAAATAAGGAATCTGAGGCTTAGAGATTGGTAATGTCTTGGATCATATAGCTACGTGGTGGAATCAGTATGTAGAACTTAGGCCTCTCTGACTGTGAAAAGTAAGAATGTGAATGTAATTCATAGCTAGTTTTATTAGAACTTTTCCACTTTCTTCTAAAATCTAAGGCTGGAAGAACCAGTGTTATATTACTGTAGAATCTGCTTAACTGGCTCCAGGCCACCAAGCAAGCATCTGCACTGGCATTCCATTTGTGTGGACTGCATGGTCAAAGATAGAAGTTGAAAACCATTGTTATGATAAAAAGAAACTGCAAGGAGAGATATATCTGAAGGAAAGCACTGGAAAAGAGAAGGATTTAAGTTATGCATATAAATTCAATTCTTTCAAATAGACTCTTCTCCTGAAGGATGAGTTTTGCAAAACATAATAAGATCCCTGGCCTCTCCATTGGGCCAGGTCATGCATATCAAGGAACACAAGACTCTTTTCTGCCCCTGTCACTCCTTAGATATTTGCTTCTATAATTAGTTCAAAGCATTGATCCTAGCTGGATTATTAAGATAATTGAAGACGGAAAAACATATTTACCCTAGATTTCCAAAGGACTTAGCCAATCCTTAATTTTATTCAAGAACCAATTATGCAGTTGTAGAGCTGCAAATATTATAAATTATAGATCTTACTACTAAGGCTTTCAGTCCAATGGAGATGATACAGAAACTTGAAATGCTCACTGATATTAAAGAACCGAGGTTGAAAAGGAAAGAGTTATCACCCGGCAGTATACAGCAAGTTGAATGTATTACACAGTAAGGGAGAACTAGAAATGAAGAGGAGGCAGGCACAGGTGGCCTATGGTAGTCTTGGAAGGTTTCACAATAGAAATGGCACCACACTGTTGAACAGTTGTTAGCAGTCATCATCATGCCTAAAGCAGATAACTGAGGTGTAACCCATATGTATTCCAGAAGGTGGAGTGCCATGCATCCCTTTCTTTTCCAGTCAAGAAAGCACACAATGAATTGCAAGAAAATATGAGAGCTGTTTTTAGAGAGATAGCCTTGAAATTCTCCCTTGTATTAAAAAGGGGAATCATCCATATACTTAAACATTTAATTCTTTTACTGACAGTTGACTTGTGACACACCTCATATTTCCTCCATGTGTCTCAACATTGTGGTTGAGAAAGGTGGACTAATGACCTCTAATAATTCTCCCACTTTGAACGTTCCCTAAATCCTTGATCAAACATTGGTTAGATGACTGACTATAAGAACATGCCATGGGAAGTAGTTTATGGAGAGAGTAATTGAGAGAGATTTCTCTCTTGCCTTTTCAGAATTGAGCATTTATTGGCTCACGAAGGCATTTGGAAGTAGAAGGTTTCTTGGTGGCAAAATGAAAACTAGAAATCAGCATTAAGAGAGTCAACAAAAAGGTTATGTCAGAATCCTGAGAGTCACCCTTGGTGGAGAGGACTTCAAGAGCTAGAGTCACAGCTCAATGTAACAAAGGATGCCAGGCTGAGTTCAGTCTCTGGGTCCAACAATAGTACACCTCAAAAGAGTGATACAACATACTTTCAGACAAAGGGCTCAGCTGTGGTATTACCCACGCACAGTATGACGGTGACAGTGAGAGCTACAAGGCACAGTTGGTGAGAGAGAAGAATCATGATGTATATAATCCCAGAAAGGCTATTTTCTGCCCCAACTCCAACTACAGAGTTCTGTAACCATGAATATTGTTAAACTCTTGTTGACAAAATAATTATCTTAAGGAAACAGTACTTACCAAGTGTAATCAAAAAGTCAACTTACTTATTTTTCCTTCGCCCCTTCCCGCTCCCTTCAACTAACATTCCATCTCTTTATTTTTTATTTTTTTATTTATTTTTGGTAGTAAGT
Source organism: Equus przewalskii (assembly GCF_037783145.1). Taxonomy (NCBI): domain Eukaryota; kingdom Metazoa; phylum Chordata; class Mammalia; order Perissodactyla; family Equidae; genus Equus; species Equus przewalskii. The sequence goes on from NC_091837.1 coordinate 65,401,335, forward strand.
CTTTATTTATTTTTTCCCCAATTTTACTTATTTATTTTTTTTTAATTGCAGTAACACTGGGTTATAACATTATATAGCTTTTGGATGTACATCATAATATATTTCAAATTCTGTGTAGATAATGTCATATTCACCACCCAAAAACTAATTATAGTCCATTGCCTCACACGTGTGCCTAATCACCCCTTTTGCCCTCCCCTCCCTTCTCTCATGGTAACCAACAATCCATTCTCCATTGCTATGTGTTTGTTTGTTGTTGTTTTTATCTTCTACTTATGAGTGAGATCATATGGTATTTGACTTTCTCCCTCTGACTTATTTCACTCAGCATAATACCCTCAAGGTCCATCCATGTTGTCACAAATGGCCGGATTTCATCATTTCTTATGGCTGAGTAGTATTCCATTGTGTATAAATACCACATCTTCTTTATCCATTCATCCCTTGATGGGCACCTAAGTTGCTTCCAAGTCTTGGCTATTGTGTATAATGCTGCAATGAACATAGGGGTGCATGTATCTTTGTGCCTTTGTGTTTTCAAGTTCTTTGGATAAATACCCAGCAGTGGGATAGCTGGATCATATGGTAGATCTATTCTTAATTTTCTGAGGATACTCCATACTGCTTTCCATAGTGGCTGCACCAGTTTGCACTCCCACCAGCAGTGAACAAGTTCCCTTCTCTCTCACATCCTCTCCAACATTTGTTTTTTCCTGTCTTGTTAATTACAGCCACTCTGACCAGAGTGAGGTGATACCTCATTGTAGTTTTCATTTGCATTTCCCTGATAGCTAATGATGTTGAGCATCTTTTCATATGCCTGATGGCCATCTGTATAACTTCTTTGGAGAAATCTCTGTTTATATCTTTTGCCCATTTTTTAATTGGGGTTGTTGGTTTTTTTGTCATTGAGCTGTATGAGTTCTTTGTATAATTTTGATATTAACCCCTTATCTGATATATGGTTTGCAAATATCTTCTCCCAATTGTTAGGTTGTCTTTTCATTTTGCTGAACACTCCGTCTCATTAAATCTGGCCAGGGGCAGGAACTTTCCTGATCACCCTTACGCTATACAAATTGTTTACTAGTCACTTCCAGCAACACAAGTCTCCATATAGTACAGTCATGAGCTAAATGATGACATTTCAGTCAAGGATGGACTGCATATCTGACAGTGGTCTCATAAGATTAGTCATTTAGCCTAGGTGAGTAGTAGGCTATACCATCTAGGTTTGTGTCAGTACATTCTGTCATGTTCACACAACAACGAAATCACCCAACAACGTATTTCTCAGAATGTAGCCCCACTGTTAAGTGATGCATGACTGTAATTAAAATGTCCAATCTCATAAAACCCCAAACTGGTTTTAAAATAAACACTTCTCCTCCCCCATTTCAGAAAAGAAGCCTGCAAATGGGGAAGCAGGTGTGGGCAGTGCCTCAACCTTTCCAAAGAGTTTCCTTAAATTCCTTTTTACTTGGCTCAAAGTGAGGGACAGACACATCAATAGCTATCTCAGAAAACTTACCCTCAAATGCTCAACTCTTTTATAACCTTATGGGAAGAGAGGATCAAGAACTGTGTAATTAACTGGTTTTTATTTAACAATCCTGCATCCCTCTATCACCTGTCTATTGAACACTTGTGTTATGCATGCCCTGTTTTAGCCCCTAAAAAACTATCTAAGAGATATGAGGCACAGTTCTAATTCTCTTTGGAATGAGTGTCATAAAATTAGCATAAAAATTCACAAGAAGAGGGGTTCGTTGGTAGCTGGAATAGTCAGGGAAAGTTTGATGGAAGGTGTGATATATGTGTTATGACTTACGGAAGAGATTAATTTCTAACAGGTAGAAGTGAGGAAATAATGGATTCATAACTACTGAACAGAGCATAACTGTGATCATGTGGTCAAAATGTAAAAACAACAGATGTTTTTGAAAAAAATTAAGATTTGCTTTACTGGTATTATATAGAGCATATTTAATCTAGTACATTTTCCTATATGCCTATCTCACTCACCAGATCTGTAAGTTGTAAGAAGATAGGAGCTGTAGAAGACATTTGCCCATTTGGGCTATCCAGTATTTGAACTCACTCCCTTGGAGAAGGGCAGATATGTCTTCCCTAGCTCCTGGCAGCTAGACTCAGGCATTTCATTGAAACTAGTGAATTGGATATTTTCCCCGGGACTTTAATTGGGAGCAAATAAAGCAAAGACACAGGGAGCAAATTGGAAAGCCTTCCAACAGAGGTGACAGCATGCATCTCTTGGCAACAGCATCAGTGGCTACTTCTACTGCCCAGAACTGGTACTGGAGGTCAGATTCTTTCTGTGGCGTCCTCTTGTATGCAATGTAGACCTACCTACTTGAGCTTCTGCCCATTTTCTGTGGTTTGTTCTTGAGCCTTCCCAGTTACTCTTGGAAGTATCCAATACCTTTCCAATAAAATTCCTTTTCTGTTTAATTTACCCAAGCTTTGTCTCTGTTGTTCGCAACCAAGGACCTTGACTAATAAATGTGGCTCCATTTCTTGTTCTGTTTTGTTGACAAAAGAAGCACTCAATTGTTGAACTGAATTGAATTGAAAAGTCTATTGCCAGGTTCTAAAAGGTTTTAAGGTTTAAGCCGACAATTTTTTATTTTATTTTTCATGTGTTGGGCCATTATAAATTTCTGTTGTCATTCTCAATATTCTCTCTCTTACAGTCTCACCTATTTTCATGACTCCAGCAAACATCTCTACACAAATAGTACTGCAATCTCTATCTCCACTTCACTTTCCCTCATAAGATTTCACTTCACATTTTCACTTGCTTGATGGGCATTTCATCCGGGTGCACTGCCAGTACTTTGAGATTATAAATTAAAATGTTTTAATTTATATCCCAAATCAGCTCTTTTTCTCGACTTGACTACTGTTCCTAAATTTATGACTCTTTTCTTTGTGACCCAGGTCCAAAATCTGGAAATCACCTTTGACTCCTTTTTCTCCTCATAACCCATCACCAACTTCAACGAAATTGTAACTGAGGAATTTATCACTGAGTGTCTGCTGACTGTTAGTCCCCTTGACGTGCTAGTTTTTATGATACTTTTCTGGGGATGAGTCTCTCTAGGGCATCCTAGGGGAATCCCTATAGTGATGAAGCGGAAGGAAAAATAACTAGAAAGGAAAACTAGGCTAATTTACAGATATATCTCGAAGGATTGGGACTGACCATGAGAATGGATGACTTAAATTTCACAGGTGACTTTAAGACATTTCAGTAGATTAATGGTAGTGGATACAAGATGATAAAATGTTATGAGGGGGTGGTGTGAAAATTGGGGCTGGAAACACAGTTTCTTGAGAACATGAAAAGAAGGAAATACCAGGAAGGGGCAGTAGGAGTGGAGAGAAGCTGTATGTATGGGGTGATTATAAAATATGAAAATTAGAGCCAGATTCAAATCTCAGTACCATTATTCCCTACCAGCAACCTGATCTTAAGCGTGCAGAGACTATTTCTCTGTCCCTCAGTTTCTTCATCTCTACAATAAAGATAATAGTACATACCTCAAAGGTTATTGTGAGGATTAAATGAGTTTGTACAAATGAAGCACTTACAAGCAAGCCATTAAAATAGTAAGACGCCAGTAAACATTAGTTCTAAAGGATGATTTCTTTTTTTCACATTACAAAAGAAAAAAGCATGTTTTAAGTGACATAAATAAGAAGAAAAGATAAAATATGAAAAAAAGAGTAGAAAAAATTGGCAGAGCTCGATCTGTCAGGCAGGGAGAAGATGATAGAGCAGCCCAGATTTATAAGGTTGGCCTTTCACATGGAGATGGCACCTTTTATCTAAGACTCAGAGGGAGAGAAAAGCAGCTCAGAGAATACATTCATCACTCCAGGGTGAAGAGGAGGATGTGAGGAACAGGTTGTATTGAGTGGTCCATATGTTCTGCATGGGCAGAGAGAGTGCAGGGCTGTCTATGGACTGAACAGAAGATAGAAGGATTTTTGCAGTCTTCACTGGGATTATTAATAACCATTTGGTCTCAGCCCAAGTAAGAGACATGTAGCTGGTGATCTCACTACTGGACCACCCATCTTTTCAACATTTAGGTCCTCCCCTGTCCGTGAAGCAATTGACATGGCAACTCACCAGGCCCAGAAAATGAGCCATGATCTGACACTTGCCCTTTTTTGCCAAATGTTAGTTGACAAAGGGAGGGAGTAAGGGGTGAATTCTGGACACACATTTACATGGCTCTACTGTCTAGAGGAGGCCTCCTAAAGTTTTTGTTTAAAACCCATGAGTCTTCCCCCGATGTGGTTTGGAAACATATACGCATCCCAGATAGGTATGTAAATTGGAGAATTACATCACATTACACACAGATGTACATTTTGTCTTCTCTGGGGCTGTCTCTGATTTTACTCTTCCTATCAGGGAACTCTGCCAAGAAACTTCTGAGAAGCAGACAGGTCATGAGCCTTAAAAGGGGGAGTACTGCTCCCTCACATTCGTTCCAAGCTCACAAGTTATATTCCAGCCAAATGTAGGTCCTGGGATCCATTCAGTCCCAAATTTAAGTTTCTCAGAAGCCAACAGCCACCACTCATCCTTCTGTAGAGAGTAACTACTGAAATGGCTGTGCCACTCGGTAGAAATCAGAGAACATTAAAAACAATGCCTTATGAGTGAGAAAACTGACAACCTCTTAGACAGCCTTATATCTATCTATTTCATTTCCTTCTAACAATAATCCAGCTGGTTGAGAGAGCTAGGTATCATAAGTCTCATTTTATAAATAAGATAACCAAGGCCCAGGGACACTTAGTCTTCCCATGGCATCCATCATGCTTTATGACAGACTCCATGAACTGAGTTCAGTTTCTACTTCTTCAAAGCATACCTAAGCATGAAAATTCATTACCTACTAAAATATCTGATAGCTATGCAGGTAATGATTGTAACCTAATTATCTTCGTATTTTCAGCATCTAACCCAATACCTGGCATCAGATGCTCACTCTATTAGATGGCAAATGTTTAGATACAGCAAAACAAAACAGAATGGAGTGATTTATTTTCTTCTTCTTTGGGATGTTCTTGTTATTCTCACCTCTGCGGAAATGAACAGACTTGATTTCACTGTATTATATAAACCCAAGGGCTATCAAGAGAAAATATTGACCCAATAGTAATAATAGGTAACTTTATTTCAAAAATGTATTTATTCCCTGCCTAATTCTACAGCTATTTCTCTAAGGATGAGTAAAATACACAGAATATATTCCCCTTTACAGATTTCCCAAGAACAAGAATAATACCATCTACTTCTTTCTGCGTCCCCACACATGGCACAAACTTCTACAAATGTTTGAGACAGAATAAGTCCTGGCTGACTATATTTCAAATTCTGAACACTATTCCTTTCATGACATAGAACTCAACCAAGACATAAAACTATAAATAATTTCTAGACAAAGGCAAAATACATGATTTTGTTCTAGGTACTATAAGACACACAAGATTTTTAGGTAAAATGTTTTCTCTCAGTATACTTACCTGTTAAAGAAATAATATTTACATATATAAGACTTGAAAGAAAGTACAAGTATGGCTCCTAAAGGTTAAGGAGTCCAAGAAAAGAGATTCATATAGTATCGTAGTCAGGGATCCATTGAAAAGGAGGTGCTTGGGACTCATCAATAAGGATGCTCCTTCAAAGTTGTTGCCCTCAACTCACATTCCTTATCAGCTGTCTTCACCCTGGAGGTATACATGCCCTGATGGAGGTGATAAGTCTTGCTTGATTGCAGATGCGGTAGTTTTGCAAAACATAGGTCCATCTCCAGATTTCTTCTTTGGTGATAAATTTGTGGTTTTATTTGCATTTTGATTTTATAGAAATCCCCCAAGAACAATATCAACTGAATCCATAATCAAGATGTGAAAGGAAAAGGAAAAGAATTAGGAAGCTTTGATCCTTAATAGCACCCAAGCCTGTCAAGGTGAGGGTGACCACCTTGGGTAGGGAGGCCATAGTGACACAATATCCCATCACATACTCATGCGGAAATCCCACAAACATGCATCATCCAGACATACAAAGTCCCATCCTCCAAACAAAGCATGCATATAAATATTCCAAAGTCAACTTAAGTTTTCTACTTTCATGGGAGGTGGAAAAAAAAAATAATAACTACTGAAAAGCTAATGTTCCTCATTAGAAAATCTCTTTCCTTTCCTGTGCCTGGTTTAAGTATTCCTCCCCTCAGGTCACTAAGGGTCCTAGTTCAAAGACATTTCACAAATTGCTATAGCATCAATTTTTTTTCTTATTCTTCCTCCACCTCTTATTGGCAATCAATTAACTCTAAATTAGAAACGAATATTTAGTGCACATATTGGAATTATTTGTAACAAATGCAACCACACTATAGATATTTCAATTCGTCTATAACTATCACATTAAAAATAATTATTTGCACATTCAGCAGCCACAAATGTAATAATCAGGGAGGTTTGATTTTTCAGTGATTTAAGGTATTTAAGGGAAATAGACACACATGCATATGAGGCTGTGCAAACACTATCCTCTCTTGGTTCTCTCTGTCTTGAAAAATTAAAATTTATGCTAAGACCTCCACTTGACCCTAGAGCTGAGAAACAGTAAGAGATCCACTTCTAGGAGCATCCTTCACACCCGTCCACCCAAGCTCAGTTTCCAAAGGCCAACACAAAGGGCATATTATATGTCTTCAGCTCCGTGGCCCAAAGGTACCTGACTGGAACTGGGAGCCTGTCCAGTCCAGACAGAAGGAAAATATTACCCTTCTATTTAACAAGGCAGTGCTGAAGGATTAATCATTAAGTAAATAGCAACAAGCCAGGAGGTTTGCAGGAGGGACAGAGTTCCACCCCATGTTCTCAATTTTTCTGGGATTCAGGACGGAAATTATTACAGAGATAGTTTGGAAGGGGCTGCAGTAACAACCACCTTCCAGGGCAAGATGGAACAATGCACGAAACCTCAGGCCTGACCCAACCAAGAGAGAGATCCATTCCCAGAACCCTCCAGAGATCACAGGTCCATTTTACCTAACAGTTGGCATCCATGCATAAGGTTGATAAAACCTGAAGAGTGTTCCTGGTCCAGCCATGTGCTGTTGTGTGACTTTAAGCAAGTCATTTAATCTTTCTCAGCCTTGGCTTTCTCAGTTTAAAACTGGACGTGTTACTCCCATTGTCAGCTATGCTGTAATTAGTCACACACAGAAAATAAAAATCCTCAGAACAGTCACTAGGAATGCTTAAGTCTCTTCAAGCTTCCCTACTGTGAAGATAGATCGAAATAAGAGCTGCCTCTCTCAAGAAAAAATACTTCTGTAATCTGAGTAGGGGGCCTGAGCCATTTGTCTGAACAAAATGGGACATAGTCCTTCCGTTAGAAACTAGATAAGGCATTGCTTCATAAATGGCCTCACCTTGTGGCTGCAATACACATGGTGTAACCCCACACAACTGCATGGTGTTGACAAGATATAGACATTTCAGAAAATGTATTGTCTCAAAGCTAAGTCCCTATTTTTTTTTTTTTTAAAAAGGAGCTTGAACAAGAGTATTTATCTACGATTGGATTTAATCTGTCTCCTGTTATAATTTGCACCTATTAATTTATTCTGACAAAAAAATATTTACTGGACATCTAAAGTGTGTTGACATCAGTGCTCAAAGCAAAATGGAATATAAGAAACTATGAGACAATCTGAATTTACACCACACTCAAGGTATAGTTAAGGAAGAAAAAGATAGCACAAGTAAGATACGTAAATCAAAATATAAGACAGAATTTGTAAGGATGGCTGAGAGATACAACGTCTGCAGCAGCTGGGGCAGAGCAGCCTATGTCCGTTTTTCTGAGTCTGCCTAAAGTAGCCTTGGAAGCGGGGTGTGGCTCCCATGGCAGTGGTGCTCCATATCATGCTGGGAGCCAAGCTGCCACACAGTCTTACGTAGGGTGTCAATGCAGCTGGCCAAGCATGTGTGGATGTACATGAGATCCAATTCTTCAAGGACCTGTTGGAAGGTAGAGTGGGCAGAATCTCAGAGTATGGCCTGATCTGCAAGCCTAGGCTCCAGCCCTGCCCTCCTGACCCTGAGCCAGTCAGTGGTACAGCAAGGATCCTTGCTACAAAGTATCCATCAGGAAGATGGAGCCTACTCCCTAGTGTTGAAATTTGCCAAGGTCTCCCTTGCAAATCCCAAACGTTTAGTGTGTAATTGAATTGCCATGTCATGGTGAAGATGTCTTTGACAGTGTTAGGCACAGCACAACTCATGATGAGATGATCTCTATGAGCATCAGAAAAGGGTAGCTGAGGGCAGGGGCAAAAGTCCACCTTCACTGGGAAACTCTACACTAGGTTTGTCAAAGGAGTACTATAACAATCCCAAAGTTCATCCACTCTTCATCATGGCAGGGATGGTGAATGACATACTAAGGCTTCTGCCTCCTCCAGGAATGAGGAAGGAAAAAGAAGGAAAAAGAGAAAAATATGATAAAGGGTCTAATCTCCAGAGACAGACCAATAAGAACCAGATTCAGTTGCCACCTTCCCTCCCTAACCTCTGTCTCAGACAAGAACAGCCTCATTTTCTCACTTTTCTAATCCTGTGACCTTGAGGTCTATATTCTAAATCTGTTAACTTTGTGTGTTGTGAGAGTAAAGTACCCTCCAGAATAGGGGTGGATGGGTATGAGAAAGAAATCAAATGTGGTTGGTTTGGGTTTCTATATTTTTCACAGTCATTAACAAAAAAAATTAGGGAAAAATATATAAATATATATATATTTACCTTCCATATACATATATGTATATATGTATGTGCATATATAATATGTGTGTAATATATAGTGTGTATATGTATATTAACCTTCCCTAATTTTTTGTTAGTGTGTGTGTATATATATATAAATGTATATATATTTTTTATGTATATGTTATATATATATATATGAATTAAAGAATTTGATTATGTGAGTGGATTAAATAATGCATGCTCAAAGGTGTCCCAAAAAAGACAATATTGACATGACCTGGAATCAATAAAGTTCCACAGAGGAAAGGAGAGACTAAAATGCGCTTTTGAAGAATGAAGAAGAGTAGAATAAACTGAGAGCACATATGAGGACATTCTCTGTGAGGGGAAGAATTTTATAGTTGAAGCAAGACTGCAAAGATGGAATGAGTTGAGTGGTACCCAACCACCTCCTCTGACTCCTGGACCCCAGCCTTCTGACTCCTTCCCCTCTTGCCTTGCTCCCTCTTATGCCCATATTCATGTCACTTTGGCAGGGTGGTTTCCCCTGATACGTAAGTCAGAAAGGCCCTTTGTCCTAGCCTCACAGTCATCCAAGATGATCCAATACTTGTTTATCCTTTGCCCTGTTTCCTAAATCTCTAGTTAGCAGGTAGAGGATCTGCCATGTCCACAGGTGTACGACCCAAACAGTGCCTAGCACAGAATAGGTTTTCAATTTATTGAATGAATGAGCAGATCATTATCAGATTCTAAAGAATGAGATCTAGTCTGCAAGGAGTGACATGACAAATTTAAAGATGAAAAGAATATGTTTGAAGTCCTCAAGAACTCAGAGTCTAGTGGCGGAGGAAGATATGCATAGGATGAATTACAAGGTAATCTCGTGAAAAGTTTATTAGACACACATAGTACTGCTGAAAGTAAGAAAGAAGGCATCAACTCTGCTGGAAGGGTCAGGGTGGGTTTCACAGAGAAGGTGAGCTCTTTGCTGAGTCTTAAAAAATAGGAGGAGCACTCACTGACTAGCAGAGAGTAAAGCAGAGGATTTGAAATACGAGTAGTATAGTGAGCAGTAGATTAAATTGGAGCTCAGAGATGCTTTGAATTTCAGCCTTTGTTTTATCTACAGAGTCACAGCCAGAGGATATTGTCATGAGTTGAAGTCTAAATTGCTTTAGATCGCAAGTTCCCAAAGGGTAGGGATCATGTCTTTGGTGTGTTCTCTTGGAATTTCATGCTTCCTGCGCTGTGGGTGTTCAATAAATATTTAATAATAACGAGTTGATTAATTGAGAGCAATTCATGTTCCATATGCATGGGTAGAGCCCTCTTTTCACTTTAATTACTACTGCTTTAATCATCATTAAATAGCATTTCTAAGATAGCAATTTGATTCATTGTTAAACACATGGGCTGCCTGAGTGTCTAGCCCTAAGGTAAATAGCAGTATCCGAGAATAATCCTCTCCTCACTGCTGGTGAATGACTTGTGACACTGCCTATATAAAATGGAAGCAGTGGAATTCTGGAAGCGTACTTTACTGAGAAAGAGCACCTGAATGGAGTCCCGGAGAGGACTCGTGAGATTGGGAAATGTAGGGAATATCCCAGCAGAAATCAGGAATCTAGTGAGAAGTTTATCACCTGGTGGAGACTGAAATAAAACCAGAAAGAGATCTTCTAATAAATGTTGCAAGAAATGGTTGGGCTCCTGGCTTCATGGCGGCATCCAGGGAGAGTGGATCATCCAGGGAGTGTAGCATCTAGTGAGGAAGTGTGCTCCAGACCAAGTGAACCCAACAGGGCTGAGGTGAAGAATAGAGACACACCTGTATGTCTGAGCATCACTGCCAGCCAGGTCATCAATGACCAGACTGTCACAGGTTGTCAATGGCCAATCTCACCTCAGCCGAGCAAAAGGGAAAAGGCATTTGTGACTTAGGCCAGCATAAGCCTGGAGAGTAGTGAAATCAAAAGCAGAGGAGGCAGCATTGAGCCCACTGCAAATCCAAGCCAGATAAGGGAACAAAGGTGAAGACAAGGTAAGAGCTGGGGAGGAGGAGGAATGGGAGCAAAGGTGAGAACACTTACAGCTTTCCCATAAGCACAAGTGGAGAAAGTATTTACAAAAGCAGGAAGACCAATTTTCTGCTTCCCATACTATCCAGGGCCCGGCATGGAGCAGGCAGTCACAACAGATAAAGTATGAGATTGGGGCATTCCAGCAGTCATCCTACATTATCTTAATTCATGTTAATAGGTATTAAATAGTGATTTCTCATCTTCCGTTCTTGCCACAGTAGATCCTATTATGCACAAAACATCCAGACTGGTATTTTTAAAATTTGACTCGGGTTGTATCCCTCTCCTGTGTAGACCTCCCCAATAGCTTCCTACGGTGTGGTTCTTCAATTATTGTAGTGTGGGGTCTCAAACTCAAAAGCCTAGAGGGACCAAACTGTCTAAGTGTTAAACATATGTTATGACATTGGCTGGACCGCTCACAGTTAGAGTGTGTGACCCATTTAAAGAGTGGTGCTGCTCCCTACCTCCAGCCATGTTTTGGCATGTAGAAATGTGAACCCAGATTTGCTAGAACTTCTAGTTTTCCAACACAAACTGGATATCTAACTTTTCAAGTGAAATCTAATTTTGAAATGTTGAATCAAATTTATAAAATACAGTTCAGGCCAAGCAAAATGACAGTCCAGTCTACTAGCTGCCAATTTGCCTCCTCTGGGATAGGGCCTAGGTCAGTCTACAATAGGGGTCAGTTAACTCTATCTCATGATAGTCTCTTCTCAGGAGGAGAGAACAGTGGGGGTAAGGAAGAAATGAGATTAGTGTGTTCAAGAAAGGAGGTGGGAGGAGGGTAGTGCTAGGAGATGAGATGAGAGAGGTAGTTGAGGAAGGTCCTGTAGCATCTAAGGATTTGGGTTTTGTTCCATTTTTAATAGGCAGCCATTGGAGTACTTTAGACAAGAGAGTGATATGACATGAATGGCATTTTTAAAAGATCACACTGACATTTATATGGAAAATTGACTTTAAGGACAAAGAATGGAAGCAGAGAGACCTCCTAGAGGGTAAATGCAGTACACCACACAAGAGAGTAGAGTGTCTTGAGTTTTTTTAATTCAAGTGATGAGTTGCTATACAAGTGCTATGGCAGATAAACAAGATGGGACCATGAAACAGAGGATTTTCAATGCCAGCATTGGGAATTAATTCAAAACTTAAGGGAGCACTGAGGTACCTGACTACAGATTGGAGTGACAGTAAAGCAATAATTTATTTGCTTCCTTGTTTATTACCTACTTCTCTGCAGTAGACCATAAACTTCTGAGGAACTTTCTTATTCTCAAGAACCCCGTCACTATGACTACCATCACCACAAACCTATAAGCAACTTGAAGGCAGGCAGCATGCTAATTTAACTTGGAAGACTCAGTTATTAGCATATAATAGGCTCTTAATAAGTGATTAATGAATGCAATGAATTACTAAATGAAAGAACAATGCATTGGATGAAACAAATTGGATTTAAGGAAGAGAGGTTAGAAGTGTAACAGGCGTTGAAGTTGCTCCAATAATAGATATTTGAAGAGTTAAGGGACTAAACTAAGGAAAGAAGAAATGCAGACGAGGAGAAGAAAATAATCTACATTTTGAAGAGAATCAACAGAATTTGGAGACAGTGCTGGCCCACTGATCAGAAAGTATAAGAGTAAGCTAGAAGTTAAAGATGACTACAATGGATATGGTGAATTAACATGTCATGTCCATTCCACACGTCCCCACTCCATACCCTGCCCAATGTGCTATCTTGGTCTGTAGAGATGAGAAAACTGAATACTACATCCTAAGGGCCCTTGCAGCTAGGGTTCTGGGTGAGATACAGATTTAGCCATTTAGACGCATTTGCATGATATTTGAAAGCAGAATTGAAGTGGAGGCCACACTGCCTGTGTTTGCTTATTTTGCTGGCATACACAGCCCTGGGGGCATTTGGGTTTTTTATGTTAACATTTCACAGAGGTTTCAGGGTCTGGTCAACAGCATCATGGGTGTCTAGAGTCAGGAAACACGGCTTCCATTTTGCTAACGCAGATTATAGCAGGTCCAGTTATGGTCCTAGGACTGAGAAAAATGAGGCTTCTGAATTATAGCAGTTTGTTGATGATGGCCACTTCCAGGTTACATCAGCATCTGGATTATGGTAGTATTGGCTACCAGGAAGAATCAACATCTTCCTCGGTGGGCAGATACTATATAGTGGACTTGGGTACTATTCCCGAAAGCTTGACATACATTTTGCTTCTTCAGCCCTCTGAACGATTACATAAGTTATTTCCTACTCTCATAATAAGCCCCTTATTGCTTAAATTACATGGAGTAGATCCTATTTTCTGTAACTGAACTGTGAGAGACATAATGAATATTTCTAGATCTGAACCCAAGAGACCGGGACAATAGAGGAAACACAGAAGAAAAGGGAAGTTAGGACGATGAGAAGAAGGTAGAGACTGAAAGAGAAAAGAGAGATATTTTCTTGCCTTAGAGGAGATAAAATAGGCAGTATGACAAGAGAAAAGCAGAGCCAAGACAGGATAGAAAAACTTCAGCACATCCACAAAGCAAGGAACAAGTATAAATAAATAAACATCCTGGAACGGAGCACAGAAGCACTGAGTAGGCTGCACCATCAAGGAGGGGCTCAGGAGGCAGGCAGCACCCTGTGAGGAAGTGAGAGCTTCCAACAGGGTCACTGAAAACAGAAAGACTCATTGGAAAGCATTCCCATAACTGTTTAGATGAATGCAAATGGTCTGTGTACATGTTTTGAACATTGTCACAAAGAGGATACATGGGATTGAGCCATTGGATACAATGCCTGCCTTGCTTGTGAGCCAGGGCCCCAGGGGCCCGTGCCAGCGCAACATAGCAGAAATGCACGGAAAAACACACTAGGTACCAGCAAAACACAGGGCATCCTGGAGGCTGTTGTTAGACAATAGAGGGACAAAAATGCCTTCCCAACAGAATTTGAACGGTGTAGGAAAATCCCACAGAGTGAGCTGTTGCAAATTGTTTTCTCAGTGGAACATGAGAACAATTCGCAGAGTTATGGAACTGTCTTGGATTTAGCAATGTCCTGGGTTTCCAAACTGCTCTTGCCAATTTAGACCAAGGATTAGACAGGAAGGAGTATGATGGTTGTGGAAGAGTAGAAAGAGGGAGAGAGATGTGACTATGAATCTGTGGGTATGTTTTGCAAATGTTTATAATTTTTTCATTTTATTCATTTGTTCATGTGTCTGTCTTTTTGCTGTATTTTTACCAACCCATTTCACAAAGTACTTAAGAAAAAGTTATGTGTGACATACTCAGTGCTTTTTATACCTTTACTTTTAAAAGAATGCATTGGCAATCATTATCTTGATAATGTATACAATCTGTGTCTCTTATCTTGCATCCTTGTCTGTCCTCTCTTTCTACTGAATTTGTAAAGAACTTTTAATAAAAGAAAAAATATGCAAATATCATGTGCTTAACACTCACAGGCATCATTCTCACATGGAAAATTATTTAAATCACCCATTTAAACATACTCATTGGGGCAATCACACCACCTCCACAAATTGTGTTGTAAAAGAGAAAACACCCACCCCCCTGGCTCCCCCCAGTTGATGTTCCACCTTCAATGACTCACTGGCAAAATCTACAGGCTACAATTTGCTGTCAGGCTGACAGGTTTTGAACCCATTGGGAGGGTTGATTTCACTTGTCCTTTCTCAAATTGTAGTCTCCGGCATCTTGGGGCTATAGGGACTTCTAAGCAAGGGATAACTGCAATGCTCTAAAAAGCAAAAGAGAAAAAGAGACGTTAACTTTTACAGCTTTCTAATGGATGTTAGCATAAAAACCGAACAGTTCTGATCATATTTTTCAGTTTAGGGGCAGGAGAGTCAAGCTAAACCTGTCCCACAAGCTTCATGTGAACATCTCCACAGTGTGTTTCACAGCATTCTGCACCATGTGGGTGCTGGCCACCTTCTTATCATAGAAGTTTAGAGGTGGGGAGACAATAAATGCTTGATAAGATGTTAACAATCCAAATCTCCACATCTGCTATCCACATGGCCTGCTATCAGCATTTTCATGAAGTAGGTTTTATATTTCAAAATAATTGAGTGATGACAAAAGAAGTATCCTGGGAGTGGGCTGCTCCTTGTCACATCAAAGATTCTGTGATTCTCTTTCCTCTGAGCCTCAGAGCGGCCATGTCAAAGCTAGACCCTGGGAGTTTTAAGCATCACTGCAAATCCGCTTCTCACAAAGATGATCATGTTAATGTTATGGGTTGAATTCTGTCGCCCCAAAACTCAGATGTTAACATTCTAACCCCCAGCAGTTCACAATGTAACTTTACTTGGAAACAGACTTGTTGCTGATGTAATTAGATAAGATGAGGTCATACAGGAATATGGGGTTCCTAATCCAATATGACTGATGTCTTTATAAAAAGGAGAAATTGGAACACAGACACACACCCACACAGGGAGAATGCCTTGTGAAGATGAAGCCAGAGATCTATAAACTAAGGACCACCAAAGATTACCAGCAACCAGCAGAAGCTAGGAGAGAAGGATGGAACACATTCTCCCTCACAGCCCTTAGAAGGAAACAACCCTGCTGGCACCTTCATCCTGGACTTTCAGCCTCCAGAACAGCAAGACAATAAATTTCTGTTGTTGAAGCCATCCAGTCCATAGTACTGTGTTATGACAACACTAGGAAAGCAATTCAGGTAAAGATGTTAATTATAGCCATAAACGTCTAATAACATTAACATGCATTGTATAGCCCTTTTAAGGTTCTTTCTCCAAGTTAAGAAAGAGGTAGGGCAAAGATTTTTGTTTTAAATAGGATAGAAGTGACAAGACTTACCCTCAGCTCACATCAAAAGGTCATGAAAGAAAGAATGATGAGTTCAGAACTGACTTTGTGAGGTTCTATGTCCACTGGTCCCTGGGCCTGTGACGGGTGAGAAAATAGGAGGAGACGGGGAGAGTACAACTCACAGATCCTCCCTGTTCTCCCAGGTCTGCTTCACGAGGTTAGCTGTTCATCTTCAGTAAGAAGATGCTGAAGGAGATGGATGCTATAAACTCAGAGCAGAGTGGGAATATGGAGCGTAGAACTAATAAAGACGATACTAACTACATCTGTGCTTCCAGAAAGTTTTCCCATCCTCTATCTCATTGGACTTCCACCCCCAAATGTGTGAGATAGTGATAACAATTATCATCCTTTTTCAAATGCAGTCTGTCTTGTCTCTGTGGTGCAGGGGGTACTTCAGCTTCACCCCATGTTCTAGGAATATCTCAGTAATGACTTGCTCATTAATAGTTGTTTGTCATTCTTGTGCAGGGGAGCAAAGTCAGGAATGACCTATGTCGCCATCTTGGTGGCATCACTCATCTTATCCATTTTTGCATATAGGGAAGCTAAGACTTTGAGAAGTGGGATGAATTATCCCATCACCTGGGACCAGAGCTAGGCCAGTGTTCTTTCTAGGAAACTATGGTTGAAGAAAATACTTTCCGAGGAGGACTTTTATGTAAGAACATAGTTACCAAAATAAATAAGTAGCCATTCGATTTCATTGCATTTCTAAGGTTCTGAATCCCTTCGGCATGACTGATGTTAGCACATCTAGGAATGTGGCCTGGGAAGAGAGAGTAGAATGAGCAACTCCAAGACACTGAGCAACCCAGGGACTCACCTGCATGGGTTCAAAGCACTGGAACAGAGGCTTCCAATGGTCCCTCTGGCTCTGTTGTCCTGTGAATAAACTGGAAAGAGGGCAACATCAGGCCTGCTGGCTTTGGTCTCCCCAGGCAGGGCTCCTGGGGCTATGCAGCCATGGCCTCTTACACAGGGCTCTATCCTGAGTTCTGAGGACAGCAGGCCAGAGTTAAAGGGCCACAAGGGGAGTGATTGCATCACTACAACTTTAAACATCAGAAAACACTTCAGCTCCCCCATCTTCCTTGGAAATTCCTTATTGTTTCATCACCCAGGCATTTATTTAATCTTTCAAAAAACCTTCACGTTTTTATTGCACATTGTCTCTGGGAATAATAAGTAAAGTGAGTTTTCTTACCACTATATTAAGTGGCATGATGTAATTTATCCTAAACTTGCCTTGTTCTATCTCGCCATCCCAAAGTGATTCATCTATTTCTCATATTCCAGATCTGGTCAACAAGTCCTCCTTCTCCATCCCCTGTATGAGTTTCCGATTTGTATCCTTCCTCTGGCAGACTATTATTCAATCCCATAGTCGCCCACTCTCTCTTTTTTGCAGGCTCATTAATTCGTAATCAAGTATTGAGCATTTTTCTTATGCAAGTCCCTAGTCAAGCACTAGTGACACAAATATAAATAAAATACTGTCTGGGTCCTCAAGTAGGGGCAGTCTCTAGGGGCAGAATTACAATAGACTGGGAGGGAGAATGCGGCAAGCCTAGCCAATGAGAATGTTATTTAGGCCACAGGAGAACAAGAAGAGCACATGGGTTTCACTCAAAGAAGGACACTGTGTTGATCAGAGTTCTTTGCAAAGAGCAGAAGGGAATTCTGGCTTATTTAAGCATAGGAGGGAGGGGTTGGATTATTTGAATGGTGTTAGGAAGCCTCAGGAGATCAAAAACAAGCCTCATAAAGCTAGGAGCAAAGTCTGTTTCTGGGACCAGAGGAGCAGGAATTATCAGAATAACTGGCTCCAATCATTCCTGGTCCATGTGTCATTCCAATTTCAGACACAAGCTCCAGAGAGACTTGTTTGCTGAACTTCAGTTCTATGCCCACGTCTTTTCCAGGGAGACCAGATTACCTTACAGACATCTTGTTCAGACTGCTTCCATTGAGGGGTAGGCAGTTCCTCAAAAGTAAAAAACTTCAGGGTGCTGACACTAAAGCAAGAAATCGCTGCCAGGCAGAGCAAAGAACAGTGGTCCCTAAGAGGAACTAGAATAGGCTGGGAAGGCGGAGAAGACTCCTGGGAAGAAATGGATAGGAGCAAAGATTTTGAAGAAAGTAAGAGTGTGGGGGATATAAGAGAAAAGGGGAGAAAAAGGAACGTCCTCTGGGCCTGTGAACAGCAGGGACAAAAGCACAGAGCAAAGCCTGAGGATAAATAGGGATGCTTTGGGGAGTGGCCGCAAAAGGGGAAAGCCGTAGTCAGGAGCCAGACTATGGAAGGAAGCCCTTTCCTTCCATGTAATGAGACTGTAGAAAAGAAGATGAGGGAAAATCATACAAAAATTGAATATAAGACTCAGGGTGGTAACAATATAAAGAGGGCAAGAAATAAGACAGGAGGAAGAATAAGTGTAAAATAACACAGAGTGCCAAGCATGTGATCAATGCTTAATAAGTATTAGTTCCATTATCATTACAATCATAGACTGAAGGATCTTAGTACCTTCTTCATAGGCTTGTCTGAGAACTCAGGGAAGGGATATGAAGTAGATGGTGTACAATAGATATGTTTCCAGTTTGTTCCCCACCTCCATCCCTACTTTTGCAATAATCTAAGTCATAATGATTAGAAATAGCACATGACCTAAGGTGATTGTGCTGAGAATAGAAATAAGTGAATAGAACAGATACTAGAGTGAACAGTTAGCCATGGATTTAAGAGGAAAGGGAGGAATCTAAAACCGCAAGGTTTCTGATGTGGGATACTGAGTAGATATTGGCATCATTCACCAAAATTGGAAAGGTGGATTTTGAGGGAAAATAGATGTACTTAGTTTGGCATTTTGATGGCAAACTATGTCAGCGATGGCTTCATGTTGAGTCTGGATGGCAAAGAACTTCCATTGATGATGACCTTGCATGGTACTGGCCTCTCCACCCCTTGCCAGTGTGTATGGGAAGTGAATATCCAGAGTGGGGACTGAGCGACAGTGAGGGGACCACATCCTACGACCTGCTCTGATATAAACCATGCTTACCCTTATCCTTAAATCTTTTCTCTACACTGCACTTCCTAAGACATGCCGTCTCTTCTTCATTTAAACCCCTGTGGACGTCTCCCAACGGATGATGTCTCTACTAATTAAACTCTTTCCAAAAGGAAAGGAGGAGGAAGAAATTTTTAAAAAACAACCCTCAAATAAATTTTAGTGTCTGAAAAGCATTTCTCCCTGAACACCTGGGTTTCTGGGATATGAACAGTTTCCAAGTCCCTTAAAACTTGTCAGGAGGATGGGAATCCTTCTGTGGCCTACAGAGCCACGTCCAGTCTCAGCACTCAACACTCAGGGATGACTCGTAAAGAATGGAGGGGGAGTCAGAATGAAACTGTGACTAACCCCAAGGAATAATTTTTTTTTTCTTCCTTATGATGTATTTCAAATCTCAAAACATCTTGCCTGTTTAAACTTCAGCTGAGGAATTTTTTTGTTCCTGGTTAAAAGATTTCCTGATTTCTTGTAATAGTAACTAATGTTTCCCTGTGCATTCTAACTTTTTTCCTAATTTTACATCTCCTAATAACATTGTGGCACATGTGTTATCTTCTTCATTCGAAAATGGATGCCACAGAGGCTGAGTGATTTTCCCAAGGACACAGGATGATTGCACAGATTAGAAGGAACTAGACTCTTGGCCTCTTCACTCCTAGTGCAGTGCTCCTTGCCACGGTTCTCTTCCATGTGTTTGGTTGGAGCCTTTCCTTCTCAAAGGACAGACCCTCATCAGAGCACACACCCTGCTAAGAGGCAGTGCAATCAGCAAGCAGGCCCTTCAGACCCACCTGCTCACTCGTCCAGAGGATATCCCGAGCAGCTCAGGCGGCACTGATCACAAAGGTCAGTCGTCAACACGTGGCTGGAGAGTTTTGCAGAACAATAATCAGATGCCGGCTCTTTCCTTCCTCTTAGAACTTTTCAATTTGTTCAGGGTAACATGTTCAAGGGTGTGAGTTGACCTTTTGGAGTACTGTAGCTTGAGTTCATGATACTCATCTTTTAGGAGTAGCTGTGACCCAGAGATACATCAAGTGACAGAATTAGAGAAGTTTTGTCTTAGAAGACACCAGAGACAGAAAGAAAAAAAGGCCAGTCCCTTCAATTTGTAAAGAAGGACACCTGGACTTAGGAAAATGAAGCCACAGAGTGGATCTGAGGCAGATTTGGTCGTAGAATGCAAGCCTCTTGGCTCCCCATCCAGTGGTGTTTCCTCACATTGTGCAGTATATATGGCTGTAAAGGACAAACTGAAGTATTGTAACTGCATTCATTTCTCCCTAATCGAGTCAGCAGGAAAACTCAGGTTTAACAAATAACAAATTGGAAACAGCCCTCAAGCCACCACTCCAAAGCAGGTCTGAGGTCTATGAGCTTGTGATCCCGAGTTCTGAGTCAGAGCCATTGCGGTGACTCATGTTTCAATGCTGACCCTCCTGGGCATCTCACCGTATTCATAGGAGCCATGACAAATAAACACACAGATGGGCTCAGGGCAGACCATAAACCAGAAAGCCTGCTTCCGTCAGCTTGTCTGGGGCTTCTGAGAGATGTCACCTGTCATGACTGATGAATATATGTAAATATGCCCCTTCTACTCACCTGTCCCTGTCTTAAAAGAAGTATGAGTAGGCAATTGCCTATCATGGCACAGTTCAAAGAAAAGGCACTCTTGCCCCAAAATATCCCCACTGGTCTCACATCAAAATGTCTAAAATTTCAAATAAGAAATATGATTCCTTTGATTCTTAAAAGGTCTTTCAAGAAACTCCCAATAAACTGTAAATCCTCAGAAAAGGGAAATGAGATGGACCCAGGAGAGCAGAGGCTACTGGGAAAAAAGGCAGATAGCAATGGAAAGGAACACATGGAACAACCAGAAACCACATTCACATGATTCAACTGGCATTAACTTTTATTGAGCACTTACTATACACCAGGCATCAAGCTAGATGCAGGGGAAACAAAGACGAATAAGGCATGGTCTCTGTTCTCAAGTCCAAGGGTCTCATAGCCAAACAGGGGAGAGAGATTTGAACAGTCACAACACTGTGCAATAAATTGTTTTATGCTTATAGCACTACTCTGAGAAAACAGATGAGGCCACCTAAAAATGTTCAAAGAACAGTTTGTACCTGCTAAGGAAGTGATGCTCAGAATGAGTTTTTTTACAAATGAGGAGAAGCTCACCATGAAACAAAACAAAGAGGGCATTTGAGGCTGAAGAAGCAACATGCACAAAGGCGCGGAGGCAAAACAGACCCTTCATCTTCAGGAATGGCAAGCAATTCTGCGTGAGAATAATGGTGGCATCACAGACACCTATTTTTTAAGGTCTCGAAACATCTGCGTTTTCCCTGGACTGAGGGAAGTCCCGGAACATGAGACTTTTAGTGCTAAAACCAGAAAAGCCAGAATGTTCACCCTACAGATGGCCACGAGGAGAGAGATACTTACATTTGGAGAAAAGCAGCAAAGCAAATTACATGGTAAAAGGAACATTTGACAAGGAGTCAGAAGCCCTGAGATCAACCTGGGCTTTGCCACTACTACTTTGCCATTCCTGGTATCAGTTTTCTAATCTGTACTGTGGCAAAGCAGCTCTGTTAGATATTTTAGTTCAAAACTTCCATCATTCCAAACATCTGAGTGAGGTACGAAAGGGCAAAGTTAGTAGAATCACCTACCTGAACAGAGCATTCTAGAAAACAACAACCCTTCAAGTGCAAACCTACACAAGTCCCTTGGATTCTTCTCCAGGAGCAAAAAGAGCCCACAAGAGGTAGAAATCTGAAAGACCACCTATGGCTACATGGCAATCTGTGGTGGCCAGGACTATGACTGTATCAGCCTCTTATTCGAAATTAGCCTCTTCCAGGTAAAAGTCCAGTGACTTTATGGCTAGGCATGAAAATGACTTAAAAGCCACCAGTCCCCATTTGCCATGACTATATAGTTGTACATTAAATTTAGTGATCGGAGCTGCCAATCTCAGTTGCACTGTGCTTTGTCACAGACTTTCTTATTTATTTGTTCATTCATATTATGTATTCATTCACTTATCCATTGAACCAATGGATTGTAATAAACTTTTGTAAATTATCAAAGAGGAAAGAGAAGACTGTAGTACCTGAGCTATCCCCTCCTTTAAATGATTAGGTGGCTTAGGTGAGTACCTCTTAGGACTACTAAACTAGAGTAAAAGCTAGAACTATTTTTGTAATTTTTCTAGACTGATGCTAAAATTACTGAACATGCTCCAGACTTCCAATTCAGTTGTAGAGAACCTTTATCCATGTTAACCCCAAAATTCCAAGAATGATTCATGTCTACACTGCACCTTGACTACCTATAAAGCATAAAGAGTGACCAAATTCGGTCAGAGAAAAAAAACCACATGAATATTTGGGTGGGTTAGAAGAAGACCTATGAAGAGAAATCACATGGGCTGGCTGACAAATTCAGTGCCTCAGAGTCTTATCCAGACAATCTTCTTGTAGGTGAATATCGTGAATCCAAAACATCATATGAGCTTCTAAACTGCATTTTCTATTTTCTGGAGTTTTAAGTTTCTCATATACTTCCACAGTTGGGAGATCGGCCCTGCAATCCTTGCACAAGTTCTAAAAAATAATCAGTTCCATTTCCAACCCCAGTGATTGTTCTCGGCTTCACAGCTTGTAGCTTCTGCCAGGAAACGGAGCAAACGTTCCCTCTTTCAAAGCAGGTGCAGCAGCCTGACAATAATCCAATAAAAAACCTATTAGCTGGGTCTCCATGACACTCCTCGTATCCATGGGACCCACAATATCTTTAATGTAGATAATAAATCCAGACCATTTCCTTCCGCAATTGCTCCCAATATGGCTCCACTCCTAGGACTGTTCCACTAACCTTTTGTTGCCACATTTTCTCATGAATGCTGAATCACTCTCTAATCTTTGCCATGAAACACGTGTGGTCCCACTCAGTGAAACAGATCAATTTGCTTGTGTTAGCCAATTGCAATTGCCTACTGGGCCGTATCTGTAGATTGCAAACAGCAGGCCTAATACTGACCAAGTTGTAAATTTTCAGTCATGGCTTGGTGCTTAAGTGATGATGAGTAAAGAGGGAACAAAAGAGGAGGTTTGTGACCATTGGAGTTACTGCCTATCTCTCTGAGTTACCCTGCACATGTAAACTCCAGAACAAGTCAGTATGTTAAAGAAAAATTCAAGGTAAAGATGTTCCAATTCATCCCACATAATGCTTTTCCCTCTGTATTCCTATTACCATATCTCGTTTCAATTTAGAAATCTTCTATAGCAGGCTATAGTAAAAGACTGAAACTTTCCTCCACCTGGGATTCAAGACTTTCATCATTAGGCACCCTCCGTACATCCAAACTATCTCTTATTGCCTCCATATTAACACTCTGTTTAAAGAGGCAAAATGCCTCACTGTTAAATATGCGTGATGCTCACTGTCTCATACCTTCATTTGCTGGACTATAATCTCCATAAACGCAGGAGCCAAGTTTGTCTTGCTAATTCTCATATCCCTAGCACCTAGCACAGTAACTGGCATCTAGTACTCACTTAAATATTTACTGAAACGATAAAGCGATGTGCTTGTGTGATTTTTGCTTTAAAACTGAATGTTCTTTTCCTACTCTATTTTCCTAGTCCTCAAGATCCTGCTTAAACTCAGATCTCTCCTGAAAGATTTTCCCAGGCTAGTCTTGATTATATTGACCTCTTTTCATCAAAGTCCAGTGATGCCATAAAACTCATGTCTCTCTAATTCTTGACTTGGAAAATGTTAGGATTTTAAGAATCTTTATCTGGACAAACACTCCATTTTTACAAACAAGAAATCTGAAGCCAAAGAAAATACATCACTTATCCAAATTTACATACTGCATCACAACCAAGACTGGAATCAAGCACTGGTTTTTACATAACCCCAACTCTGTCATAATTTGATCTCATCTGTACCTGGAGCCTGTCATTCCTTAAAGGCCTGTGAAGTGTTGCACCCTCCACATGAATAGAGCAGATTCTGATATTTGATCAATATTACTGAATAGCATATTAGTTCTCTGATCCAAAACTTTGAGCTCTAAACAATAGAATAGTGTGAAATAAACTCTGGATAATATAAAAAGTTGTTGAGTTTGTCCTTGTTTCATGTTTAATGAAAAGTTAAAGTCACCTTAGATTTATGATGCTTTGTCTTAAACCAACAAAAACATCTGGGTAGCTAGTACATGTCTTGCAAACTATATCAAATCAACAGCTACTCAAAATAAATAGTTTTGAGTATTGGTCTCTGAGAGACCATTTCCATTCACCAATTCTTCTGCAAAACGTAACTAAATTATTGTGATAAGAACCTGGAAAAATAGGAAGAAACGAGAAAGGAAAAAGGGTGCCATTTTATGAGATGAGAAGGAAACTCTTGTAAAACTGTACTGCCTATATCATCTAACCACCTATTCCCTGAAGGAAGGTGTCATAAGAAACACGGGAGGACTTGTCCTCCTTAGACATATTGTCTCATGGAAAAGATGCTAAATAATAAGACAAGTTGCCAAAATAGTAAACCCAGCTCCATGACAAACTGATTGGGGGGTAGCCTTACAATGATCTGAAGATTAGTGAATATTATTTTTCTGATAAATACAGAAAAGACTATGGCTGTGCCTATAGGCAATTCACCACTATCCATTTCCTCTCCTCCCTGGACATGTAGGTAAATAACATTTATGAACCTCCGTTGGAGTCACATGTGGTCATTTGACTGAAGTCTAAGCCGGTGGAATGGGAATGGAAATAATCTGCTCTACCTCCACCCTAAGGTCTAACTATTGAAAACTGCTATACAGGGTGTCCTCTATGCTCTTCCCCCTTCCAAATGATGGCAATACCAGAATAATCTTAGAAGCCATGGGTTGAAGAGGGCAGAGTTGCCATTAACCTGAGTACCTGAAGGACTGTGTAGAAAAGAACTACCCTGCCAACCTCAACACTAGCCTTAGACAGTTACTGTTATTTAATCCACTGAAACTTGGGGGGGGGGTGCTATTAGTTACTGCAGTTTAATATATGCTAACCCATAAAAAATCATTCCCATGTTACAAGAATGATGTGAAGTACAATTTACTTTGAAAATTATAGGAATATGATGCAGATTGGAGACAAGATAATTTGTCAAAATTGCACACAAATAAATTGTCCTTTTATTCTGATTTTGCACATTTTTTTTTTATTTTGATGAGGAAGATTGGCCCTAAGCTAACATCTGTGCTAATCTTCCTCTATTTTGTATGTGGGACGTGGCCATAGCATGGCTTGATGAGCAGTGTGTAGGTCCATGCCTGGGATCCAAACCCGCAAACCCTGGGCCACGGAAGTGGAGAGCGTGACTTTAACCACAATGTCATGGTTTTTAAAGGGACAAAAAGATACTGATATACCTTTGTATTCACCTTACTGTGAAACATCTCCTTACCCTAATAAATAGGAATAGAAATTTTTTTAAAAATTTAAAATTTCACAAGTAATTTGTATAAAATCCCTTCAGGGATTTTTTAATGACTTCTGGAATAAATCAAATTTGAAGCCAGAATTATATAAACAATGTTTCCAGTTTTTACTCTGATTGGTTAGTGTAAATCTTGGCCAAAAGAAGGAACTAGACTTCAAAGATCTAATCAAAGAATTTGTGCAGAAGTTTCAAGAAATTTTCACCATTCTCTATAGCCTCTAGGCTTTGACAAGGAAGAAAGAATTGCTTCTCAGTTCTTTAGAGCAGAAGATTACGTGAAATAAGACTCTGATAGTGGTTTTTTTTGGTTTATACCCTTACCTGTAAATGGGTGATGCAATCCATAGTCAGCGGCTTCCAGGAGATGATAATTTACTAGCAACGTAATGATAGCTAACACTTTTTATGATATCTTATAGTCTAAACCGTTCTCAAATTTTCTGTTTCAGTCAATGTCATCACCATCAGATTTTAAATTTTAATTTGAATCTTGACCAATTGTTTCTAGCTTCATACTATCTCTGAGTTTCATCATTTATCTTCCGTTATCAATATCCAACACCCAGAAAAGCTCTTTAAACTCCATGTCTGGATTTCTTACAAATATTCCTAATTGCTCATAGCTCAACAACTTTTTATCCCTAATCCATCTACCAAAGATATCATCGTATCATATAAAAATGATGAGAATGGTTTTCCTTTTTCTTTTTAATTTTTTTTTCTGTTTTTTTCTCCCCAAATCCCCCCAGTGCATGTTGTATATTTTAGCTATGAGTCTTTCTAGTTGTGGCATGTGGGACACCGCCTCAGCGTGGCCTAATGAGCAGTGCCATTTCCACGCCCAGGATCCAAACTGGTGAAACCCTGGGCCACCAAAGTGGAGCGTGTGAACTTAACCACTCGGCCACGGGGCCGGTCCCAAGAATGGTTTTCTTTTATTGACCACTTACTAAGTGCTAGAATCTATGCTAAATATTCTATATGTTTTATCTTATTTTATTCCTGCATCCACTCTGTGTAGTAGATATTCTTTCTCTCTCCACATAAAAGATGAGGAGACTAAGCCTAGAAAGGTTAAGTAACTTGTATTTACTTGTAGCCTTTAGTAGCAGAGACAAAACTCAAACCCTGGCCTGTGTGAATTCTGAGCCTGCAATTTGGGTCTTTATATTATAGTACTTTTAGAATAATAACAAAAATCTCATAATCCATTTGTTGGTCTTTAAGTAGAAACTCCTTTCTCATCTCCGTCATTTCCCATCTCCAGGAATTCAAAACGGCTCTCTGTTGTATGTTGAAATATACTCTCATTCTCCAGTGAAATTCAAACCTGTCCATAGTATGTCCCATAGATATCTGTTTGGCTACATTAGCAATTTAGACCCAACTTTGTGTGTGTGGATAGATAGATAGATAGATAGATAGAAACAGACTACGTACATACATATACATATATATATAATTCTATTCCCTTATATCGCTGCAGCAAATTTAATCACCTCATGATCTTATCTGACAACCTCCTTTCTTCTCTGTCCCTGCAACTTTCTCTCTTATTCTACTCAGAGTCCAGATTCACACACACACACACACACACGCCCACAAGATCCCGGAAATACTTACTGAACATCTTCACTTACTGTGAAGCAGCGTCTTTTCTAGACTCAAGGAAAACTGCTGTGGACAAAGTAGAAAGAGTTCCTGCCCTTAAGGAGCTTTTATTCTAGAAGGAGAGACCGGCAATTACTTTATGAACAAGTAAATAAGAAAACCGTGAAAGATGAAAAAGTGCTAGGAAGATAGAGTAGGCTGACAAAGAGTGACGTGAGGAAAGGAGCTTATTTTAGCCTTAGGAAACAGAAAAGCCCTGTCTAAAGATGTGGCATTTGTGCTAAGACCTAAATAATGAGAGTCAGCCATGCAGATGTTTGGGGAAAGGCATGGCAGTCAGAGAGAACAGCTGTGCGCTAGAGTGAGCATGAGTTCCGTGTGGCCACACTAGAGAAAGAAGGTGAGTGCGGCCGAAGGGTAGAGAAGGATGGGTAAGGGAAGGGAATGAGGTGGGTGGGGTGGATGGAGCTAGATTACCTGGAGCTAATAAGTCAAAGTAGGGAGCTTGGGCTGTGTTTTACGTGGTGGGAAGCACTAGGAGGTGTTGAGCTGGTTTTCCATTTTCAAAGAGGCCATACTGGCTGTTGTATGGCGAATGGACTGCAGAGGTGATGATAATAGAAGAAAGGGGTCAAGTGAGGTCTATGCTGTGGTCCAGGAGAGAGATTTTTATTATGTGAACTAGGGTTTTGTCTGTGAAAAGAGAAAGAATTGAGTGTATTTGGAGTATATGTCCTTCCCTCTGCCTTTTTCACTCTTAACTTATCTCTCCCTCTTTTTTGTTAATTTAAAACCTATACATTTTACAAGCTCTATTTAAATCTTAATTTTTCTTCCAGGATCTTTTCTCCTTTCTCATCCTCAGCAATCACTTCAGTATATGAATGCCCAACATAGTGAGTGTCTGATCTGCATTAGTTAACATAGTAGACACTCAATAATATCTGATGTGTTAATGGATGCTTGAATTCTGCCAACTTCTATTGTTTGCTATTTCACATGTGCTTAGGTTTAGGCTTGTTTTAGGCTTGTCCCCTAGTAGAATTATAATCCTCTACTATGGTGGTAGAACTTTGCCTTCTTTTTTTTTTTTTCAGGGATTTTGGGATCTTGGGTTATTGATAGGACTTGGTGCACTTTTACACATATATTTCATTTTAATTTGAAAGTTTTTAAAGTAATTATTAATCAAAAAGTGATATTGATGTCAACTACTCAAATTCAGCAAGTATTTGAGTGTCTGTTCTAGACCCCTCCCCATGCCAAAGGCTAAGTGTAATATTTTGAATTATTTTTGTTGTTGTTAATGTGGCTGAACAGCAGGACACTTCACACAGAAATAGAGAATTCAGGCTTGTTAAAGGTGATGTTTTGTATAAAGGATTCATAAACGGTAAGGTTGGATAAATATGCTCAGCATACATACTGAATGACTTCAAAAAATACAGACTCTCAATCCGAAAGCAAAATGGAGAAGTTTTCTAAACAGACAAGTCATATGAGCAAAGTATTGACTCAGAAATGCTCATCTGGTGGGAGGGTCCAGGAATCACTGACAATGGAAGACTCCGAAACCAGAGAGAGCAGTAAGAGGCTGTTTCAATACTGTGTGTATAAGGAAGAATAAAAGGCAGCTGATATATTTGAATGGCTACCATATGCTTACGATGTGTTAGGAATGGCTAGAAAATTCATGTACATAATTTCATGTTAATTCTTGCAAAAAAGAGTAAGTTAATCATTATCTTGACGTTATTTATAGATAACTTGAAATTCAGAGAACTTATGTAATATCTAAAATCATGGAAGTAGAAAATAAAGGTAAGAATTAATATTAGTGACATGTATAGGGTTTGGTGTTTGAATATGAGAGTAGAAGAGAAGTTAAAAGTCTTTGCAAGTTTTTAATCCTGTGATATTAGAAAATGGGGAGTTGCCGTTTGTAGGTGAGAGCTACAGCTAAAAAGGAGTCTATTCTCCATTTATGTGCTATACATCCTAGATTAATTTTTCGGAGAAGTATCACTCTAATAATATTCCTTCTTTCTCAACAAAATAATTTTACCACATTTGTGTCCAAATGATCATTGTTTGTAAACATCCATTGCATCCTCCAAAAACAATAATTTGCTACCACCAAGAGTAAAAGAATTATTGTATTTCTCTTCTCTAGTTGAATATTCATGGAGAGTTTGGCTAGAAAACTTAAGATACAAAGTTTTAGTACATATAATTTGGTACAGAGAACAAAAAGAATTATAGGCATTGCACAGAGTTTGTAAGATTATTATTGTTGCTATTTCTATTGTTGTTTTGCAAAGTGGTTGCAAGTTTAGAGACTAAATTATAGTTTATTATTTTTCTTTATGATTTTTTTAACTTTTTTTGTATATATTTCAGTTTGTAACATAAATCTTGGAACCATATAAGTGCTTAATAAATACTCGCCACTATTGCTTTTGGAGAATCTCTCCATCAATTTATAAATACAATATTCCTTTTTCTTCAAGAGGAGTCAGGTACCATTCTCACCTTGCAAATAGAAAATGTCAAAATGCTTATTGTATGGTTGGAAACAGAAGCACACTTTATAGTATCTCCAATATGTGGTTAAGAATGGAAGATAAAAATCTTGATATTTTACTCCTAGCCAACCTCTAACCCACCTTTCTTCCTTAAGTGCATGACCAAGGAAAAAAATAAAGGCTTCTAGTTGTTCCATGCTTTGTCCAATTGAGGTTAAATTTCCCTTAAGCATGTATAATGTTTTATATGTGCCTATACGTTTTCTTATCTATAACCAAATTTTTCCTGTATAATAACCCCAGAAGATAGGTAGGCAAGTGTTACTATCCCCATCCTGCACACATAAGTTCCAAGTTCAAGGACTTTGCCTAAAATCACACAACTAAGTATTGGCAAATCAGGCCTCCAGATATACTGCCCATCCATCTTCTTTCTCCTAAACCAGGCAGCCTCTGAGGCTAAACCAACATTTTTCTCTACTAAAGTTATCTACATTAATTACGGCTGTTTTCCAAGTACGTAGATGGGGCAGTGAACAGCTGTTCTTAACCTTGAAGACGAGTGAGAACACAACCACAGAGAATGACAACAGGAAGCATCTTTCAAGCAATTTGCAACTTGAGGCCAGGCCCGCATGTGCTGTGACAAATAGAAGAGGGAATTGGGTAATTACCTATGATGTTAATCCCTGTAGATAGCCACTCTCCCTAAGCCCCTCAAATCACTTTGTCCTCAGAAGCATTTCCTTCCTTCTCTTACCCTCACATTTTCTGACTAATTACATGGTAAATACTGTGAGGGCAGGGACAAGGTCTTCTATGTCCCACATAAGGGGACTGATTGGCTCAATTGGTGCTAATGAGCATAAAGGCGTCATTTAGGGTCACAGAGGGAGGAAAACGATCTCTATGCTATATGGGAAACTGCCTGGGGTTCACATTTACAAGGGCTGCTGGTAAATGTGGATGTTCTCAAAATCCTTCCCTGATTTTCTAACAGGCCAAATATAACCTCTTTCTCAAAGTCCAATTCTTCCACCTTCTCCATGAAACTTTCCCTGAATATGCCAGTTGATATCCCACATTACTAGAATCCCTCAGGTGACAGATGACTCCTTTTTAGCCCCAAGACGTATATCCTATCTTTCACTCTTCATTAGTTATGTCCCTTGCATATACATGTCTTATAATTAAAATGAAAGGCCAAGGACTATGCATTTTCTTTTTCGTATTTCTGCCTCCCTCTACACCCCTTCTTATCCATCCTCATCCTCAATCAATATGGGGATCTGACAGAGGACTGAAATCATGAAAAATGACAATGTGAATAATTTGTATAAATATGTTGGGACTTATCCATCCAAACAGATGCTATTCCTTCAAAGCAGTTCTTTTGGAAACCTCAGCATGTTGCTGCCCTTGATGAATGTTCCTCTCCCGGGTAGAGTCATTCTTTAGAGGGTAAATAGCTGATGCTTACTTTACTCCATCTTAAACAATTTGTCCTCACCTATGCTTGCCCCTAACCGGTAGACCAGGTATACTCCCCTGGTTGGAATCTTCTTCCCAGCTTGAAGCATTCTAGTTGAGATTATAAAGGTGTGGCAAATGAAATATTACAGAGTAGCCCAAAGAAGTACATAACCAAATTGTTGAATATCTTGACATTCTCTTCAGAGCCCATCATATTGGGAACTCCAACAGAGCACGCCCTTGACTCTGCAGCAGTGGGCAGCCTTGACTAACTAGATAGAGAGTGCTGGTTAAATAGTAAACAGGCACTACTCTCCTTTCTTTGCCTCAAGACCTAACAAATCATCTTAATTCACAAATCTGAAAATCAAGCAATTGACTATTTAAAAATTGTTCCCCTTTGCAATGCTAAAGGAATTCAGGAAAGGCACTGAGCAATGTAGACTTGAGAATATGGATAAGGCTTCATGGGCTCACAGGGACCTGCCATAGACTTTTGTGGGTAAATAAAAGATAGAAGGAGGAGGAGGGAGGGCATCACAGAGGACCACATGAGCAAAGATATTGATCCGTCTTCTCTTAGGCATCAACAAAGAGGTTGATGCCTATTCCATCATCGCTACAGGAAGTAAATCCAGGTATTGCTTATGCCTATTGTTCAATCAAGTAATTGTTGGCACGTGGCAAAAGTGTTTCAATGTAAAGGTTACCATACCTTTCAAAGGCATGCTGAAAATGACGCTAAGTTATGTGGCTTTGGAAAATCAAACTTTCTGGGCCTTGAATTTCTCATCTTAAAAATTGAAATAATGATGCTTGCTCTGTCTCAAAGTAACGACGGAGGTCAGATAAGATGGTACATGTAAAACACTGTAAAAAGCACTGGGGTAAATGTAAGTAATTAATATCTAATTTGGCTGCTACATTGATAGAGAACACAGCTATCTGAATATGTGTGTGCCACCCATGTGAGTCACTTGTTTTCAACCCTCTTTCACCAAGGGCCAAAACTTTCATACAGCAGTCCCCCCTTATCCAGGGTTCTGCCTTCTGTGATTTCAGTTACCCACAGTCAACCACTGTCTGAAAATATTAAATAGAAAATTCTAGAAATAAACAATTTATAAGTTTTAAATTGCATGCTGTTTTGAGTAGCATGATGAAATCTCATGCCATCACACTCCATACCCCATGGGATGTGAATCTTCCCTTTGTCCAGTGTATCCACACTATACATTACCAGCCCATTAGTCACTTAGTAGACATCTCGGTTATCAGATCCACTGTCACATACCACAGTGTCTGTGTTCAAGTATCCCTTATTTTATTTAACAAAGGTTCCAAAGCACAAGAGTAGTGATGCTGGCAGTTTGGATATGGTGAAGGGAAGCCGTAAAGTACTTCCTTTAAGTGAAAAGGTGAAATTCTCAAGTTAATAAAGAAAGATAAAAATTGTATGCTGAGATCACTAAGTTCTACAGAATCTTCTACTCATGAAATTGTGAAGAAGGAAAAAGAAATTTGTGCTAGTTTTGTTATCGCATCTTGAATACGTATGTACAGGGAAAAACAAAGTATATATAGGATTCATTATTATCTGTGGTTTTAGGTGTCCACCGGCGGTCTTAGAATGTATCCCCTGCACATAAGGGGGGATTATTGTATGTGAAATCATCAGGTAGGTGTAATCAGGCTTGACAAAAGATGGTTCTCTTCTCCTTTCTTTCTCTTTCACCATCCAGGATTTTGGATCTGAGGAATGCTCAGAAGAATCAACTTGGAAATATCTGCTTGGAGCATCTCTTTTATATTGTAAGAAATACATTTTAGTCATCATCGTTTCTCAACATCTAATACAGAAAGAGGGGTTGTTTAATAAAATGTGATGAATGAATGAAGTTGCAAACCAACAAAGACTTGGGATTTATCCATTAATTAAGTTAGTAATTTATACCAAGAATGTATCTAGGTCATTTAGGAAATGGCTGCTCTTTCTTGTGATTTAGATCCACTAGTTAATTGGTTTCTCTGCCTGGCTGATTGTCAGTGGAGACGCCTACAGTGCTTATAACCAGCATGTCCATAAACAGAGCAAAGTTATTAATTTAATCTGCTTCAGTTGGTGGGCAATGTGAGGGAACCAGCCTGTGTGTACATGGTTCCCTTGGGTTTGTTTGTTTACCAGATTACCACCTCAGAGAAAGCAGGCTGTGTCTGTCTACACAACACCCACACAACTAAGCTGTGTAGGCTGTGTAACCAAACAACTCATTGATTCAGTGGCATGTATCAATTGCTTAACTGAATTTCTGGTTATCTAATGGAATTGAATGGTTAATGAACTTCGATTGGCTGATCCAATAATACTATGGAGACAAATTCTTTTATTGTTCTTTTATGGAAAATATATATTTCTTTACTTGAAAAGACTAATGATTAGTTTTAATCACCTTCACACAAATAATCACCCTAGGCTGATATAAAATACAGTGGTTTAGCAGGTAAGAGATCTATCTCATCCTACTTCTCCCATTACTTAGCTGTTTGACCTGAGGAAATGAATTTCAACCCCACACTCCACCTCCTTTCCCCACCACCAGACTCTTCCTCACCTGTCACTTCCAGCTGCAATGTTATCACTTGTAAATGAAAAGTTTAATCCAGCAAATTTTGAATTCATGTTTTATGACCTTCTGATGATATACCCATATTGGCCTTCCTCATTATAAAATGCTTGCTTATATAGGCTTCAATTGTCTGAGTGCTTGTGAGTCATCTCTATTATAGACTATTATAAGATAGAGTCTATCTCAGAGAAATGAAGAGTATAGACAAGGCTTCCCTAATGGAGTTGACACCTAAACTTCTTGTAAGAATAGGGATAGATGTTATTCTGGTGAAGAAGCAGAGAATAATAGAGAGGGTTTCAGATAGAGGCAGAAATATGAGCAAAGGCGTGGAGATAAGAGAAATTCCAATGATTCCGTAGAAGTGGATGTTGCTCAATTTACCTTGAGCATAAACTGGGCTATGTGGCAATAGTGAGAACTGGATAATTAGGCAGTGTCAATGGAATAGTGGCTCTCATATTTCTCAAGAAATGATAAATTCTTCTATTTTTCAAGACTTGTTTTAAGTGATGACAAAGACCCTTACAATAGAACTTACATTCGTAAACCTAGAAGTTCCTCATGGCCCTAAGACACAGAACTGGTGCCAATGTGCAATGTGGTTGGAAGGGAAAGAGGTTTGTGTTAAAGCAGGAATACCAGTTGGGAAGCTGTCATAGCAATCTAGACGAGAAATGACGTGGGCCTAAACAGAAAGGGAATGAGGTGGGTATGGAAAAGGAATTGTTTTACTTGGCATGGCCATTACCTGAGAAATCATGGACGAGAGCTGCCACCTCTATTTCCACAGGGCAGTTCTCCTGTGCTAATATAGGATTGTGGCAAGTTAGGGTATATTTTACCTTATGTATTTTTTAAACCAGCAGTTACAGAAACATGTCAAAGCTGCACACCAATTAATGAACCCCTGCAGGCTCAGCTGAGCTTTTATTAGAGGCCTGTTGGCATGGCTGCCAAAGGGAGGCTTCTGGGTCTACAGGGGATTCCTCAGTGGCCTACTTCCATGGCAAAGCTGTTTTCCTTGCTCCATGGCCACCCGTCGCACAGTTGTGTGTTCCTGGAACTGTCAGGATTGTGATCATTCCCCTGTCTTTTTCCAGCCACCCATGTGTGTTCTCAAGAGAGAACATATGACATACACAACATGGTATAAGGCAAAGAGCAGATCTGGAGGGAGGCCACTTCTGTCTGAGCCCCTCCTGGGCACATACCAGCTCTGTGATTGTGGATGAATCCTGGAATCTTTCTACATCTTAGCTTCTTCATCTATAACAGTAAAAAAAAAATATGGATGAATATTATATATATACATTCTTTATAATAATGATTAAAAACCAAAACGGAACAGGAAACTCCCACAGCTACTCTACAGAGTTGGAAAACAAGGTTGTCTTGTGGATCCAGGGAAATAAATTGCATATGAAAAACCTGTGCTAAAAATGAAACATTATGCAAATGCTCACTTGCAATATTATTATATAAGGACTGTATACAATGTTCTAGTTCTCTATTGCTATGCAACAAACCACCCCAAAATTCAAAGTCTTAAACCAACAAAGATTTAGTACCACTCTCAATTCTGTGGTTTCCAGTAGGGGTGGTTTTATTTTTGCTTGTTGTAATCAGACATACAGCTACAATATCTGATGGCTTGTCTGGAAGTTGGTGCTGGCTGTCATCTGTCATGCCTCTTTCACAAGTTTTCTTATCTTCCGGTAGGCTGGACTAGACCTCTTCAGAGCATGGAGCTCTTAGGGTTCCAAGAGTGAACATGGAAACTGTAAGGTCTCCTAAAGTTTAGCCTCAGAAGTTGCGTTGCGTTACTGTGCTGCATTCTACTTACTGGTCAAAGCAAAGCACAAGGTCAGCCCAGGTTCAAGGCAGAGGGAAAATATATTCTACTTCTTGATGGGATAAGTGGCAAAGTCGTGTTGCAAAGGAGCATGAGAAGACTTGCTGCAGCCATCTTTGAAAATAATCTACAACATATAACAAAAATAACAACAGGAGCTGACTGGGACCAGACACACAGCTCAGGGAGAATGAAAATCTAGGCCTAGCATCTCATTTTAGGCTTCCTCTTATGGCTCTTCAGATCTACAAACACCTGGACTACAAGCCTTCTCCAAAAAGTCCCTCCAGAAATCCCACAGTCCTGGATTGGCATTATTCTTTCATCTTACCTATGAATTTTTAAAATGTAATTTAAATAGAAAAGAATATATAGCACAATGGTCTGTATCCTTAACTTATTTCTATTTCTGACACTACTAAAAATTACTACGAGAACTACTCAAAGGCATCTATCTTTCTCAAGCATGAAGTTTCACTCAGAAAATTAAAACAATAGCGCCTAAGTCAAGAAGGAATCTTTAAATAATAGTGAAAATAAAATTTCCCTTCTGATCACCTACCCAGGAGAATCCTTGACAAGTCCATAAGACGCAAGTGCTAAGCTGATTCCCCAAACTCTGCCTGGGTTATTAGCGGTATCTCCCCTAAGCATGCTTCCTCATCCACTGAAAACTTCAAACGCATCACTTTATACCTCCCCATACCCTCCCATGCACACCATTGTTGATGAAGGTCCTAGACTAAATTCAGGTCCTTGCAAGCCCTTCCAACCTTAACCCCCCACACTTCAAACTCTCAGAAAAATGATATGCTCTGTGAATATCCTTGTCTTGTTGCTTCTCGCCTCCCAGCTTTGTAGCTGTGTCTTCTAACCCTTTAGCTTGTGTCTTCTATGCCTGGCTGTAGCTAATCTAATAAACTAATCTAGATTAAGAAGTTCCTGAATGATAATGTCTGCAAAAAGCTATCCTCCTCCAATACCATTTGCACTCTTCTTAGCAGCCTCCAAAGCTTTAAATGAAAGAATGACAGTAACAGAGATGGAGACACCCTTGCAGATGGGATGGGAGAAATTCTGGAGGAAGACAGAATAAACTTTGGCTTGTACTCCTTAAGCACAACAAGGAATGTATGGTTTTAAAAAAGAAAAAATGGTATGTGATTTCCACGCAAGGAAAACATCTTGTATAGGAAAATAAATTATTTATTGTAAAAGCTAAGAAATTTCACTCTTAATATTGATATCAGTCAACCCCATTATAATGAAGACTCAGCTAAGCGAAGACCTCCACACTCCAGATGAAGAGCCACTGAATTCAGACTAGATGACACACAATTTAAGTCTGCCTCAGGATTTGTTGCCATGAAGTTGGAAACATATTAGCTCTCCAGATAAGAAGGTGAAGATTTTGAGAGCCACTAGCCTTATCCACACAGGGAGTTTAGGTTGTGATTTGAAGGCGGCCAAATGGGCCCCTTCACCTAAGACTTTTTCTCCCAACCGCATGCCTCACAGCCTGTTATTCCACCACTCAAGACTCATTCTCTTGAGTTTTTAATTCATCTTTTCTCTATTAACAGGAACCAGGTGAAATCTGAAGCCATTTCTGGTCCACACCTTCAATATTCTATGTTCTATCTCCTTCAATAGACCTTGTTCTATCCAAACCATCCGCTGGGAGTAGGGCTTTATAGCCGAAGAATGTAACTCTGGGGCTCCTGGACCTTTAATTAGCTGAAGGATTTCCAGGCACTGTGGAATCTGGAAATACAAGCAAAACTTTCATTTCAACACCAGACTCCTCATTCTTGTCCCTGTGGGGAGTGATAGGAAATGCTTAAACTCATGCAGGTGCACTTTTGTGGAGAAAAGGCCTCAGCTTTCATCACGTTTCTGATCAGGTTCTTGAGGAAAGATTTAAAGTGATGAAAAGACACGGGGTGGGATGAAGGATGCAAAGCAATTCAGCAGGGGTTGGTAGTGGTAGGGAGGGGAGCAAATCTGAACTGCGTGGCAGAGAGCCCTTGAGACTAAGTGTCCTATGATCACCACTCTGGGCACCTGTCCTTGGGATAACTTGTACATGACGTTATCGTAACTGGTTTCCCCACAGTTTAGAATCTCTCATGAAAGGACTGCACTATGCTCTTGCACAAGGGAACAACTTCACCCCTCACCTCCCCCTCCCTCCCTTTAGCCTGAGGTTTTGGAGTATAGCAAAGCCTTTCCCACTGCTGCAGGGAGGAGGAAGAGCAGGGATCTGGCTCAGGCCTGGGGAGCTCATTAACACACAAGTCTAAGAGCTGACGGCGAAGGGACCAGCAAGGGCTGATGCAGAAGGCTCAGACCTAAAGACCAACTTCCCAAAGAAATGGCAGCACTAAAGCCTTACCTTTCACAGGAGACATTTCTTTGCTTGTTACCATTTACTGGGTTCTCTGAGGTGGTGCAAAGACTAACCTCTAGAAGAGCTTAAAACCCCTCTAGCTCAGGTAATCAGGCTCCTACCCATATAGTCAGAAGAGACACATGAAGCCAGTTTTACCTTGCCCCTAAGTCTCACTCCAATGCCTCTACACCCCCATATACACAGGTACATACATAAACACACAATCTCAAAGCTTACCAAAGCAAGATGGGGAGAAAAAATGCTATTAAGCCCACTGCATAACATGTGTTATATCTTGCAAATTATATATGCCCATTATGGAATATATAGAAAGGACTAGAGAAGGGAATAAAAAGTATCCATATTCATACCACCAGAAGTACCCTCTAGGTGTATTTTTCTCCTAATGGTACACAAACTGTATTCCACATACAAACTGCTCCATTCCACTCCATTTTCGTGGTAATGGGGACAGATCCTAGAAAGATATTCAAAAGATATTAAAGTAGCCACATCAGTGTTTATTAAAATGTTGTGCTCCATAATTTGCAATTTCCATGGAATATTAATAGGTAATTCATGTTAATAGTGTCATGTAGTCAAACATTTTTGGCAAATGCTGGGTTTAACAAAATTAAATGCTTACCACTGAGTGTTTAATATACAGTATACACTATGTATTCCCAAGAAAAAGACAGGCCGTGAGGTGTTTCTCAAATGTATTTTGACCATAGAACTGCTCTCACAAAGAGCATTCATTTGATTAGTGTTATGAATATTGTAGGAAATGCTGAAATAAATATCAAGGGAAAGAAATCTTGTGATCAGTTTTGGCTTTAACACTTATCCAATA
Source organism: Equus przewalskii (assembly GCF_037783145.1). Classification (NCBI taxonomy): domain Eukaryota; kingdom Metazoa; phylum Chordata; class Mammalia; order Perissodactyla; family Equidae; genus Equus; species Equus przewalskii. Next base: position 65,440,073 of record NC_091837.1, read on the forward strand.
TTTGACCTTAGTTATCCATAGCTGTGTAACAAATTATCTCAACATTTAGTGCCTTAAATCAATATTTACCATCTTATAATTTCTGTGTGGGACAGAAATCCAGGAGTGGCTTAGCTGGAGCCTAAGGGTGTGGGTCAGGGTCTCTCATAAGGCTGCAGTCAAGGTGTTGGTCAGGTTCAGTTATCACAAGGCTCAACTGGGTGATTATCAGCAGGATTCAGTTCCCTTAGGGTTGTCGGACTGAAGGCCTCGGTTTCTTATTGGCTGTTGGCCAAAAGCTGCCCCCAGTTCTTGCCCAAGAGGCCCTCTGCAGCTCGCTTCGTTATAGCAAGTGCGTGAGAAGAGCCAGAGAGAACAAGCAAGAGCTTGTCACAGTAGTTATAACCTAATCTCAGAAATGGCGTCCTATCACATTTGCCATATTCTCTTTGTTAGAAGCAAGTCACTAGGTCCAGCTCACACACAAGTAGGGGAGATTAGAGAATAGTGTGAATACCAAGAATCAGGATCACAGAGACTGTTTAAGAAGCAGCTAATCACAGCTATTAATAAAGATCACAGGATCTGATGGTCAATCTGGAAGAATTCTGGAGATTATCTGATTTCTATATTGAAAGATAAGAGTCGTGGGCCCCTGGGCCAAGTGGTTAAGATCACCTGCTCCACTTCTGGGGACCCAGGGTTTGACTGGTTGGGATCCTGAGTGCGAACCTAACACCGCTCATCAAGCCATGCTGAAGTGGTATCCCACATAGCTCAACTAGAAGGACCTTCAACTAGAATATACAACTACATACTGGGGGTGCTTTGGAGAGAAGAAGAAGAAGGAGAAAAAAAAAGATTGGCAACAGATGTTAGCTCAGGGCCAATGTTTTGTTTTGGGTTTTTTTTGAAGAAAATTAGCCCTGAGCCAATCCTCCTCTTTTGCTGAGGAAGACTGGCCCTGAGTCAGCATCCATGCCCATCTTCCTATACTTTATATGGGGGATGCCTACCACAGCATGGCTTTTGCCAAGCGATGCCATGTCCACACCCAGGATCTGAACCAGCGAATCCCAGGCCACCCAGAAGCGGAATGTGCGAACTTAACTGCTGTGCCACTGGGCCTGCCTCTAGGGCCAATCTTTAAAAAAAAAAAAAAAAGAAAGAAAGAAAGACAAGAGAACTGAGGACGTGCAGAGTTAAATGTGTCTCCCCAGATCTCATGGCACCAGGTGGTGACAATCCTTTAGTAGAAACTCAGATCTTCTGAGTGTTGGTTTGGTGCTTTTTCCACTACAGCAGCCTGCCTCAGTGTCTTCATCTGTAAAATGGGATTAATGATCCCTAGATGCCTTTCTCCTTCAACAGAGATCTGTGAAAAAGCAAAGCAATGCAAAAAGTGGAAATGCTTTAAAAAGCATAAAATGACAACTATTTGAAATTATATTTTTATCATTATTATTTCTATTAATAATAATGTTAATTGTGCTTAGGCTTAGGACCAAACAAATCTGTGAGATGACATTTCTTTTTACTCCTTTTCCTTTCTTTGGTGGTGCTCTTACTAGCTTTGGAGAGATTCATACATGTACTTCCTGCTGAGGGAGCCTGCAGAGTCAGACATTCCATCTCTTTCCCACTTGCTTATTTCCAGTGCCATTTACTAGGTATTTCTATTACCATTGCACTTGTCTACTAATCTTGAGTGCCATCCTGTGAAGTTCTTCTCTCTCAGTGACAATGCCTGTTCTACCTAAAAGAATTCTGCTTCCTTCCTAAACAACCTTCCTATGAAACGAATGTGTCTGGGATATTACAGAGACCCAAACATCTTGCCATCTCACCTATCCACATCTTACCTGTTTCATGAAATAGAGGAAGAGTCTACCACCTCTCCCGGTTCCTCCACAATCCCCACCACTGGAATGTTTGACACATACCTGAAATCTTACCTCACTTAGATTTAGAGCTACCATTTTTGGGGATCCATTTTGTGCTGGACACTTTTTTAAGCACTTCCTAGGATCATCTTTGATTTTCAAACACACACACTCAAGTGAGTAGGCAAAATGAATGAGGCTAGAGAAGGTTAAATCCATTAGCCAACAGCAAAACAGTGAATCAGCCCAAGATACATCTGATTCCAAAGCCAAAATTTGTGTTTTTCCCCCTATCACCATGAATTTCCAGGTTATTGATTGTATTCTCCAGCAGATTTTAGGCAGCTTGGAAGGAAGAAGTTTACTTTATCTGTAACCTCAGTGCCTGGCACAGTGTTGGAATTAGAATGAGTTAATTAATTAACAAGTAACATGCACTGCACTTCTCAGGTCTATTTATCATTTTACCATCCTTTCTAAGATTCTTGAGGGCAACATCTTGTCTTTTACTCCCCTCAGCAGCCAGAATTAGTCCTCCAAAGTATTACAGATGTGTTGCTTATTTCTCCTTACCCTGTCACCTCAGGAATGACAGGCAGTGACCTCAGGAGGCAAAATCATAAGTTCAGTGACTGCATGTAGGAAAAATTATTTTGCTAGAAACTAAACAACTAACCCCAGTCAGCCAATGAATGCCTGCCGGTGGATAGCTCCGTCACATTACTGTGACATGGAAAAAGAATGAAATGGATGTCTCAATGAATGTTATTCTTTGCACATGAAGGACGGTACCTCAGACTGAGGGATGCCCTTTAATTTGTTCTGAATCATCTTCTAAATCTTCACACTTCAAAGAAGGCAACCTGTTCTTTTATTTTCCTTGTTGCAAGCCAGTTTATCCACAGACGCGGGGAAAGAAGAGGAAGTCAGGAGCTTCTGGTTGGTCTTTACATTTTCTCCTGATATATGTTCTTCCAAAATATTTGTTCTTTCAAGAGTCTGACTTAGTCCCTTGTTAGTCTCCTCAGCATGCACACATTTTAACCTTATCTCAGCCTTAAACATAAGCCTAGCTCAATTGTGTATACAATTAAAGTGTTTGTTTACAGAGCTTTCTATCATAAGCACAAAATAATAATCAGGTATCATTCCGTCAGTTCATGTTGCCAGCAAAAGTCTTCTTGACATTTTCTGAAATTTCTCTCACATCCATTCACCTTGTCTCTGCTTCTTGGCTCCTTGTTCCCTTCCTTCCTGAACTAATTGAGAACAGGAATCTCCCTGTCAAGTTAGTTCCTCACTTTTGTGCCAAACGTTCTTTATTTCACTTATTCATTGGACTCATGAACGTCCCCAGAGTTTACAATAATCCAGAGATTCACTGAATTCCAATTTAGTATTTCCTTTGCCACTAAATTCTCTTTTTATTACTGTTCAAGCCTTAACAGTATGCATTGGTGCCAGAAAGTATAACATTTATCTCACAGCTGAGGTGCAAATAGGATATTCCTCGAAATATCTTGCCCTTTATCCAGGAGCTATAAAAGACAAAAAAATATTCCGCTTAACTTAATGTCAGCCTCCTAGCTCCAGCTGCGCTGTCTACAGTTACAATAACAACAGTCATCTGTGCAGTTGAAGTCTGGTCAAAGATTTCCTAAATGCACTCAATGTTGTGATAATACCTCAATTCTCTTTGTGTAAATTTTCAAGAGTATTTAAGTCATTTGGGGTAAAAGGTGAAAAGCGATTTTACATTGTCGACATTGACATAAAAAAATCCTCACTTACTGAAAATTACTCAAATACATGGAAAATAGGATGCAGGTCATACAAACTCCAGGATGGAAGTGAGTCAGAAACCAAAATCAGAATCCAACATGGCGGAGGTGGTAGCCTGGGGATCCCTCCTCGGTGCCTCCGGCTCTTTGCTCTGGGGCAGCTCGGTCATTCCTTCAACAACCCAGGCTCCCATCTCATTGCAAGAGGGAAGAGCCTCCCTGCCCCTAATGCCCAACAAGTCACCTTCATATGCACGTGTGAGAGCAGCAGACTCTCCGGGGATGTGAGGTTGGTTCAGAGCTGGACCATTTTGTCCTCCTAACACGTATAATGATGTTTATACCCTGGGTCAGATTCTCCCAGCTGGGCTTTTGATCAAAGAGCACGTTCAAGCAGTCGCTAAGCATCTTATATACAAAGCATGTCTATATGTATAAAACTTTTGAAAATTTCAAGGATGTGGAGGAAATAAAATTTAAAAACTTGAAAGTTGTGAAAAAAATGAAAAATAAGAAATTGTTTTTATTTTTGTATGTCTTCTAGATACAAAGCCAGTTAATTAGTTGAGGAATGTTAAATTGATAATATAATATTTAAAATACTTATAAAATTCCTAATTTTGATATGTCGAATGACACAAAGTGTCCCCAGATAGCCTTAAGCAACTGAAGTTATTTTTTATTTATTTTATTTATTTATTTTCTTCTTCTCCCCAAAGTGCCACCCCCCCTCCAACACACACACAGAGCTGTATATTCTAGTTGTAGGTCCTTGAACCTAATTTTTAAATGTCTCCACAGACAGCATTCTGTTGGGTCCTACATAAGGCAACTAGACACAAAACAATTTCAGCAAAAAGTCTTCCTTTGTACTCATTATCTGATTGACTTTAATATTTCAGGAGAGGTTAGGGGAAACTGGTACTGATTCATAAAGCAAATAAGTGAAGAGTTGATAAAAAAGTACTTGGCCCACACTATTGGATTGTGCTCCCAGTTGCAGAACTTATTAACTGTTTGATTTTGGGAAAACACTCCAAACTCACAAGCGGCAGTTTCTCGTCTGAAAAGGAGAATAGCAGTATCTTTCATATCCACCTTACAAAGTTTCTATGAGACTCAAATAGGGTGACATGGAAGAACTTCCTCGTGAATAACAGAATCTATTATTTAAATTAGTCATATTCAGGTACCGCCACTAAAATGCTGCCTGTTTATTCATGCTGTCCAAAGTAATCAGGGAAGATCGATTCTGTTGAACTCAACAAGTTCCCAGCAACTTAGATGGTCTGTCAATACTGGGTTACATGTTTTCATTCTAGGCCTAATTTGGGGAGTGGGCTTTTAATCACAGCGCCCAATAGCCAGAGGGCTACAGGACTAGCAGAGTTCCAGCGGAGCAGATGATAGATTTTTTTTATGTGCAACATTTTGGCATCTACAAATATGGACAGTTTCACATTTTCTTTTCCAGTCTTTGCATCTTTCATTTCTTTTTTCTTTTCTTATCACGGTGGCTAAGACTGTCAGCAAAATGTTGAATCAAAATGTTAATAGAAGACAAGAATCCTTGTGAGGGAGGGTAAAAAAGGATAAATGGGGACGTTTGTATGGGGACATATGGAAACTAGACTTTTGGTGGTGAATACAGTGTAGTGTATTCAGAAGTTGAAATATAATGTTATACACCTGAAATACAAATAACATTATAAATCAATGTTACCTCAATAAAAAAAAACGACATTGAACCTCAGTTGACATCTGAGTTTCACAATAAATTTCATCTCCTTTTTTCCCCTCTTAATAAAAGAAAAAAACACACCCCTTGTCTCCTGATATTTCACTAGCCTTTATTTTTCCATGACATTTTTGAAGATTTCGGAACAAAACACCCCTTAATTTGGATTGTCTGAGGTTCCTTCTTGATTAAATTTGGGTTATGCTTCTTGGCAGTAATATTCCAGAAATAATATTGCATTCTTTTCAGTACATCATATTAGAAGGCACAAGATGCTACTAGTGATGTCAATTTCAATCACTTGGTTAAACTGTTGTCTGCCAGGTTCTTCCACTGTTTTTCCACTACAAATCTTTCCATTTGTCAATTAGTAATTAATAAATATTTGATGGGATTTTGAGACTAGGTAAAAATCTTGTCTTCTACTGTAAAGAAGAGCTCTATCATTTTATTTGTTTATTTTTTATAGCAGTGTGGACGTACAGATTCTCACTTCATTCAGTTGGTTATAATTATTTACGATCATTACTAGTTTTGAGCTCAAATTGTCCCAGATTTGATCAGCGGGAGCCACTTCAACTTGGCTTCTGTGTCCATTTGATATGTCGTCATCATTCTTTGAGCACTTCTTAATTTTCTTGCACCACAAGATGTTTCAGACATACTTTGCTCCCCCAGTCCTGGAATCAGCCAATTTTCCAAGGCATCCTAGTTCCCTTTAGTAGAGAATGGTACCAGAAGCCTATTTTTGGTGCTAGGTATGGTTATTGTTACTCATATATTTTTCATTTATGTTTATTTGTGTTTAATCTAGTTCTGTAAATCTTAGTCTTTTGTTGGACTATTTATTCTATTTACATTAAATATAAATATTGACATCTCAGTTTGTTCCATCAGATTTTTGTCCCTTTTTATACTCCTTTCTTGTCTTCTTTTGAATTAACTATATTTTTATTATTCCACATTTCCCTTTTTTACCTTGTTATTAATGCACTCTTTTATAATTATTATTTAAGTAGTTATCCTCCTAAAGATTAAAACATGTATCATTCCCTGATAGTATATAAAATTTAAAAGTGTATAAAATTTAAAAACCTTATAAGACATTAACTAAATATACTTCTCTCCATCTTCTGTGCTACTGTTTTCATGAATTTTGAGTCCAAGTATATTTCAAACCTCATAAAATACTATTACTACTATTACTGTTTTAAATGGTAAATATTTAGACTTACCCACATATCTCTCCTTTCTGATGCTCTTTATTTCTCTCTACAAGCATTTTCTTCTGTCTCAAAGACTCTTTTCAGTATTTCTCTTGGTACAACTCTGCTAGTAATAAATTGTCCAGATTTTGTTTGTCTAAAAGGAGTTTTATTTCACATTTATTTTTGAAGCATTTGTGGTGGGTTTAGAATTCTTGATTGAGAGTTACTTTCTTTCAGATATCATTCCATTGTTTTTCTGAGGTCGGCTTCTGTCTTATTGTTACTACTTTGAAGGTAATCTGTGTCGATCTCTGGCTCCTTTGAAAATTTTCTCTCATCTTTAGATTTCTGCAGTTTTACTGTGATATACCAAGTGTTATGGGTTGGATTGTGGCCCGCTAAAAACTTATGTTGAAGTCCTAACCTTTAGTATCTCAGAACGTGACCTCACTTGGAAATAGGGTCTTTACAGAGGTAATCAAGTAAAAATGAGGCGATGAGAGTGGGCCTTAATCCAATATGAGTGATGTCCTTATAAAAAGGGGAAATTTAGATGCAGAGACAGACACACACACAGTGGGTAGATGATATGAAGACACAAGGGAGAACCCCATGTGAAGATGAAGGATTGGAATGATGCAGTTACCTGCCAAGGAGGACCTGCAGCTACAAGAAGATAGGAGAGAGGCATGAAACAGATCCTTCCCTTCCAGCATCTTGACTTCAGACTTATGGCTCCCAGAACTGTAAGACAATAAATTGCCACTGTCTTAAGCCACCCAATTTGTGGTACTTTGTTACCACAGCCCCTAGAAACTGATACACCAAGGCACGGTTTTCTTTACATTTTTCTTGCCTATAATGCTGCCCAGAACTGTCCGTGCACCACTAGTGTAAAGTAGTTATCCTACCTGGAAACAATAGCACTTTGGGATGTAGGATTTGATGTCTTTAGCAAGTTTGGGGAAATTTTTAGATGTTATTTATTCACATATTTCTTCTATTCTACTCTCTCTTTTCTCTCCTGAGATGCCAGTGGATTCTTCACTTCTTCACCATGACCCATATATCTCCTATACTTTTTTCTGTATATTTTCTAGTCTCTTTTTCTCTGTGTGCTTCAGTCTGAGCATTTTCTAATATCACCTTCTAGTCCACTAATCCTCTAGTCTGTTGTGCCTGCTGATAAAATACACCAATTTATTAAATTCTTAATTTTAGTTATTGTATTTTTCAGTTCTAGTATTTACATTTCATTTTGTTTTATAGATCCCAGTTCTTTGGCTACATTATCTGTATTTTTATCTTATATGTTTCAATCATAATTATTTTAAAGTCTATATCTGATCCTTCTAGCCTATGATTCTCTTTCTACTGTCTATTTTTGCTTTTGGTTTTCAGTCATTCAATCTTATTTCTTGGCTTACCTGCTAACTTTTGATTGAAAGCTGGATATTTCTTATAAAAAGTTATAGTGACTCTATATGATGTTGTCTTTCTTCAGATAGAGTATTGGCATATAAGCCTGATGCAGTTGGGGCTTGCCTGTTTAGATTAGCCTTTACTTCTTGGGCACAGCCCTTTCAGATATCTTATCATAAAGGCTAGAGTATTCACCAAAGTGGCTCTTCCTTGATGAGCTCTAAATGCTAAACCTCGTTAGTATCGGGATATCACCAAATTTTTTGCCTCTTAGCAGCAGCTTTTTGCATGCTTTCTGAAAGTGTTGCCTTCCATATGCACTACTTTAGAGTAAGAAAATACCGTCAAGGGAAATTTTCTTGAAAGATTCAGGTTCACCACTCCGTGGTTTCCTTTTCAATGGGATTCTTTTTCCCCTCAAATCATGGCTGTCTTTATAGCTCTGAACTCCAAGTTTTGTCCCTCTAACCTTGTGAGGTTGCCAAAAACTCTAAGCAGCCATTTTCTGTTTGGTCTTGGTACCATAATCTGTGAGTCAGCAAAGACCCCGAGGGGACAAAAGCAGCCATAAATTCCAAGCTCGCGTCAATGCCATTCATTCCTCTTGGACCTTAACGTCTGTTTGCCTTACTTGCTTTCTAATAATTTCAAAGAGGTACTTTGCTCTACCTCACCCCCAAATATATCTCATAAATTTATTGGTAGAAGGTTTTGTCTCATACTAGTAATACCATTACAGGCAGAAGTAGAAGTGTGTCATATTTTTAAATCTTATAATAAAGGAGATGATAATGTCTGCCTTTCTCACCCCATGGGAAAATCTGAAATTAATTTAACCTGGAGAAAGAGAAAGTAGTAAGCAATGAAAATTGCTTATTAATATGTAACTTATTAACCAAACCTTCATTGAGTACCTAATTTGTACCAGGCATTGTTAAGCAAAAAAAGAAAAGAAAAGAAAAGAAAACTACTTTCATGGAGCATTCATTTTAATAAATTTAAATAGATTGATACGTGAGTATAAATTTATCAGATGATAACTGCTATGCAGAGAATTAAAATAAGGTAGAGAATGACAACTTTAGACGAAAGGGTCAGGGAAAGGCTTTCTGAGAGGATGATACTGAAACTGAGATCTGAATGACAAGATAGTAGCCATCTGAAGACGAAAGGGAATAACATTCCAAACAGAGGAAACAGCTAATAGAAAGGTAAGCCCCAAGACAGAAATGGGTAACAGAAATATTAATGCCAATACTGCTGTGTGAAACCTCTCTTTCTCTCTCTTCTGATCCCCTCACCAATTCCTCTCATTGGAGAACCTAACAGGAAGCTGGATGGCAATGGAGACTGGGAAATGTAGTTTGCAGACTCTTAACAGTACAGAGCAGAAGGGTACCCTTTACAGAAGGGTAAATTTTGGCTGAGAAACAACAATTTAAAAACTAATGCAGTCTATCCTTTTGGCTACTCGTACCCTTCTACCCATATTTAAACTTCTAAATAGTGACAACATCACATTTATACCACATGTGATGCAATCTTCCTTTATGCAAATAAAGATCCTCTCACCTTCTCAAAAAAAGTTTGAGAGAAAGTGCTAGACGTCACTGCTCTTGTCTGCAGGTGATGTTAATTCTGTTTATAGTTAAGTCACAATCCTACCTTATTCTATAACCCAAAAACTAAATTTATAAATTAACCACAATCAATGCTTCCTATATAAAATAACGGGAAAGGAGAAGGTAAAACGTTTCATGTGTACATCATAAGCAAGGACGAGATTGTGTTTCACTGTGACTAGTCATGAAACCATACTTGGTATTACAACTTCCGTGGTTCACCACCGATTCCCTGTTTTCCTCACCCTTAATCAGCACCTTGATTGATTGGGATTCTTTATTTGGAGGTAAACCAAGCTGTTATTCTTGAAGGGTCTGAATCTCATCTATGTTTGGTTGTTGAAGTCTCCGTTAACATTTGGGCATGGAAGCACTAAGAGATGCCCCATAAATCTCTGAGTTTCAGATATAGTGCCCTCTGTCCTATTATAGAGAAGCAATTATTTTCCTCCACGGTATCAGGATCAATCAAATTAGCCAGTAAAGTAAATCTCTTTCTTGGCCAGTTGGTTCTGCGCTATAAGCACCAGGTATCAGCCTCAACTTCCAGTTCAATCGAATTATTGTTTCCCCTGGTGAAGGCATCCCTCCACTGAGAATCAAAGCCTCTCAATCAGTAGAGCCCAAAGGTATAGAGCCAGGAAGCAAAAGCTTTACGTCATATATGATCTGAACCCCCATCCTCTACTAACTGTGTGCCCAGGTGGGTTCTGAGCAGACATACAGAAATGCATAAGCGGGGGGACACTGCCAGTCTGGAAAAGCTCTGTGATGTTTGTCTTCTACAGGACAGGGATGGTGCCAATGAAATGGGCTGCCTATTTCAGTTGGAATGATGGAACCCCAGAAAGACAGGGTCCACATGGCAGCTCTTAACCTCCAAAGTGGACACAATTATTACAGTGGGCAACAAAACAGAGTTGTACCCAGAATGTGGCACTCAGAATTCCTGGAGGATCATTGAAGGTGACTAATTGATCGTGCTTTTCTTGGAAAGAGATGGACAGCTTACTCTAGCAGTGCTTTATCTATATCTTACAGCACTTATAAGCACTTCCTATACCCCAAACGGGAAGTCATTATTTAAAGAAAAGTGTAAAGGAACCTGAGTGGAACGAAATTGGTAAGGATGGCTGAGTTTTACCTGTGACCACACTATTGAATCTGGCATGATCATGGGCAAGAGACTTCTCTTAGGATCTCATCTTTTGTAATTTTAAAGTGAGAATAATAAAATGATTTAAAATGATAATAACAGCTAGTATATATGGAGCACCTACGAGGTACCACACTGTTTTCAACACTTAACATGTATTATCACCTCCATTCCTCTTATGAGATGAGTCATACTATTAAATCCATCTTGCAGATAAGGCAAATGAAACACAGAGAGATGAGTAATCCACCCAAGCTTCAACAGCTATTAGGTAGCAGTCCAGGGTCTTAAACCTGTACTTCACTATCACTAAGCCACGGATGGAACCCCTTCAACCTTGGTTTCAACGTCAGGGGTTTTCTTTTCCATGTCTGCTGTATGATCTCACATTGGCCCAAGCTGCTCCCCAGAAATGACCAATTTTAGAGAAACAGAAACCAGCTTTCTGCAATTGGGCTGATTGTGTTACTTAACTCAGGTGGACTAAATTGGCTGTAAATTCTTTTACCAGGCATCCATGCCCCACAGGCTTCTGGGCACTACAACAAAAATAACTAAATGCATAATGATTACAACAGGGACAACTTGCCTAAACATATCCATGTGCCAGAGCACACGAGAGAGGAAAAGAAATAATTTCCTATCAACACCCCTAATCATTCTGGGAGACTACTTCATAGTGTTTGCCAAAGCAGAAACAGGGGGATGGGTGGGTGGGAAGGCTGGGGGGTTACAGGGTGTCTCAGAATGGGGTGGCATTATGGGCTTAGCACTGCCTTAGATGTGGGACACTCTTGCTCTAGTCATACCTTGGACTTTAAACTACTGTGTAATGTTGAACTTATTGTCATCATCATGGAATATCAGTGCTAAAAGAATCATCATCTTGTTCAAACTCCTGATTCTACAGATGAGCATATGGAGACCCAAAGCAGTACAGCCAAACCAGAGCTCAACCATCTTAAATTCCCAGAATTTCCTACTGTCCACACTGCACCCCTTTGTGGGCCCATGCCCTCCATCATTCCCAGCATCAATTTCCTAATCTGTAGACGAAACAACTTTAGCTGCTCTAACTACCTACTATAGATGATTCAATAAGATCAAATGAGATAATACACGGGAAAGTGTTTTTAAAAGTATATACCATGGAAACGCCATTGCTCTGAGGGTTTTGGGATGTAACAATTTCCTTCTCACTGTGTCGCCATTCTACAGCCTTCAGCAAGCATGCTGAAGGGTACCAAGAAATAGACCTATAGTGTAAAGAAGGCACACATCATTTAAGGTCAATCAATGGGTTAGAACTCAGAAGGATGGAGCGGAAGTTTGGGAAACTTTAAGTACATGGTGGAAAAAAAACTTTTAAAAAGTAATTTCAGTAAACCACAAAATATTTTCCCCAGGGACAGATTTACTGCTCCACTGCTTGCATCATTTAAGCCCACATGAGGCCTCTGTCTATGCTAACAGCACTTAGGAATTCACCAGGTGGAATATCTGATTAGCAAGAGAAACAAGCAAAGGTGTCCTACGTGGGCTTTGTCACTTTGTCTTATCTACTCTTCAGCTTGGGCACAATTGTTTCTACAGGGCCTGGTCATCCCTGATGGCTTCAGTCAGCCAAGTTTTAAATAATGGTGTGTTTTGCCCAAGTTTTCTCATTTACTGTACAGCTCCGTTTCTCTCAGATTTCATTCAACACTTATTACGAGCCAGAGACTGCACTCGGTGCTTTTGTGTATTATCTCATTTAACCCTATACTCTCTTCTCCCACAATTCATACATTCCCAGTTGCAGGAACACTACAGAAGCTACCTGATTGCAGAAGAGTCAATGAACACTCAGAACAAAGATAATCAAGAAAAGACTTCAGAAAGTAAAATGTAGCCTGAGCTAAATCCTAAAATATTGACTGCCAGCAGGAAAATAGGAAACACGGACGTCTGATCTTCTGATGGAACCCTGGCAGTTAGCATAGAGGATGGCACATTGTAGACACTGCAAAACATTTAACAAAGGAAAGAAGGAGGGAGGAAAGAGGGGACGGGCAGAGGAAGGGAGAGGGGGAGGGAAAGAAGGAAGCAAAAGTGGGCTAGGCATGTTTGTGTAATGGTGAAGAGACCAGACTAACGAGAACAATGTGCATCTGTGTTGAGCAGTAGGTATTAGGGCAAATGCACAGTGTAGGCTTGGATTATAAAGAGCCCAGAAAGCTTGGGTGAGAACTTGAGGCTGGCTGTAGAGACATTTATAACATTCTGAATAGCATTCATGCTTTTTGTGGCTTCTTTATTAGACAGCAAGTCATATGAGAATATAGTTCTCAGCTTCTTGATAGCCTCAGCTTATTTAGCTCAGTGTCTGCATTAATTGTGTGAAGAGTAAATAAGCAAATGAATAAACCATTCTCTGCTTCAGTCACTTCAGAGATGAATTGATTTTTTGCACCTTGCCGACATTCTGGTGTTAGCCGCAATGTTGGCTTCTCTCTCATCTAGAAGATCCAAGGTAATGTGAACATTTCTCCAACTTGGACACTACAAAGTTACATTTAATGAACTTTCCCCTCCGGAGGGTATTTATTATTACATAAATCTCACCTCTCCAGCCCTATTCCAAAACCCCCACTCCCAGGCTCCATTGGTAGCCAATTTCCAAGACTGAGTCATGCTCTTGGACATGAACCAAATGGAAAGTTTAATAATCAGAGAATTTAAAAATGTACCCAGTTCCTGACAAACTATTTCATTAACAATGTTTCAGTCCCTTTTGTCCTGACTAGGATATCCTGAAATCAATTATAATGGCTCCTTCAGAAGACGCACATATTGAATTTGAGTTCTGTAGAAGTGTAAGAAGGGTTAAGGACAGAGATGACTTTGTCATCAGGCCTGATCTCAAACATTCTCTCTGCCACTTACTGACCCTGCAATTTGGGACAAATTACTTTATCTAGGCTCAATTTCTTCATCTGTAAAATTACAATAACAATGCCTACTACATTTTTGTACATTGTAGTGGCAGCATTTTTGTACATCTGTTTTGGCTCTATAAGTATATATTTTTTAATCTAAATAGTAATAGATTTTAATCTAATAGTAACATCTGAGTTTTTTCCCAGGGAAACAGACCTGCTTCCTCAGGAAAGCCTCTAGCTCTGGAGCTTTCTTCTTCCATTCTTCCATTAGAACATAACCTTCTCCTGTGCCATCCTCTTGGGGTCCAGCATTTGGCTAACAAGATAACTTTTCAGACTAATATTTAAATAGAACGCTCCTTTGTGATGGACTCTTTCCATTTTCAACTGCAAATTCTGAGTATCTTACCCTTAAGAATATATTTTAATCTTAACATTCTTAAACATTATTAAATTGGTAAATATAGGCTGGTGGAAAGCCAGTAGGAGAGAAAGTTTGGGTTTAAAAGTGCTTGGGGGTGCTTTAAATTCCTTAAAATTTCCTCTTCATAGGTGAGAAACCATATGGTGCACTAATCATGACCTTGTCACTGGGGCCAAAGCCAACAAGATGCATTTCAGGAAAATAAACATAACATCTTACATTTAGGTTCAAAACATCAATTTTATAAATAGAGGATGGTGCTTATTTTGGCAATACTTACCCACGAAACTGTGAGTGTTATCTGACCACAAGCTGGGGACGTTTAAAAAGCTGACAGAAAATTAGGTCAGTCACATGTATACATCTATGAAGCCAACATTATGAGACAATTTAAGCTGACTCTACTGTGATGACTATACATATATACAATAAGAGTAGAATTCAGGATGCCTTGTTCTAATTGCCAAAACAAGACCATGAAAGATCTAAAAATTGTGTCAAATGAGACACACCTGATGCAAATAGAGATTTCTAGCCTAGAGGAGAGAATGGTAAAGGAAGAGACAAATAATTAAAGGCCTCTTAGAAGGAAGAGAAAAAAAGAGATGTTGTCTGTGACTCCAAAGGACATAATTAAATTCACTTGTTAGAAACTGTGGATACACCCAGTTTGCTGCATATAAAAAAGAACTTTCTAATAAGTAGAGCTATGGAAGAATAGAACAGTCTATTTCATGAAGAAATGACTTATTTCTGCAACTTCAAGGTCTAATATTGTTCTTGGCACAGGATAAAGGAAGGAAGGGTAGAAGGAAGGAAGGAAGGAAGTTGTTCTCTCAGCTAGTGATTGGAGCCAGTTCTTTCTCCTCTAAATTGATCAAGAGTGCTTATCAAAACCACAAAATCTTTCCTTTTTCCAGGAAGTTTCCTGGCCCACATCTGTTTTAGACAGACCCTTTCACAAAGAAATTCCACTTAGAACTTAACCTATCTCTGAAGAATTGACCATCACAGAAGAGTTCAATTGCTTAACTGGAAAAAATAGCTTGAAATTTCTCATGTATATTATATTTCATAATTCTTTCTAATAGTAATGTTAGACATAGCACAAATTAATTTCAGTTTCTATTAGCATAAAATTTGGCCCAAATAAGAAAAGATGGAGGCATGAAACCTAAGGATTTTTAAATACAACCGTACTTTCTTAAACCTTAAATTCCACTTCGTTTCCAGTATTCAACATACCTTTGTTGAATAAGATACTGAGTTTATTTGTGCTCTGAGTTTTCCTACAGTATAGTTCTGAGTCTAATCAGAAATTCCTCTTAATTTCTAAAAGAGTTTTATGGCATTCACTGTTTTTTTTTAGATTTTAATAGACTCAAAGCACAAAGTTGCCATTCTATAATAGTTTCATAATTCAACCTAGAAGACATGCCTTGTTATCTATTATCCCTTTTCGATGGACCTGATTGATTGATTGATTGGTTGGTTGGTTGATTTCTGCTTGCCTTACCTATCTATCCTTTAAATGGATCTAAGAACCGCCTGACAGCTGGAGTTAGCAAATCTGAGATTGAGTCCTAGATCCACTGATTTGTAAAGGTCAAACTTGTAAAAGTCAAAGGCCCAAGTAACCTTGGGCAAGTCACATAGCTCCCGTGAGCCTCGGTTTTCTCATATCTAAAACAGGATAAAATTGTTACCCCTGCCTATCTCTCCGACTTATTGGAAAACTGCCTGAAATTTCCTATGTCACCATCCTGAGTGACCTGTAAATATTTCTAAATAAGTATAAGGCATCATTATCCTTGCACAACTTCATAAGCCAAAAAAAAATATCCTTATTTCACTTTCAAGCAGCAACCTGGGATTGGGTTCCTTCCTAAATTCACAAGGGCTTCAAAGGGAATCGCTGCTGTAACAGCTGAGTGGCCAGGAATTTTGCAAAGAGATGGCAATGGGACAAAGTCCATCATTTTGTTAAGTAACTAAAGCAATAGTCATTTATGAATTAAAGCAATTCCAAATTTGCAATAATATATTTCATAAACTTTTGATTTCTATATTTTTTATCACTATGCACAGTTTGAAGTATAATTTGTTAGTATTTTTCCTACATGAGTTTCGTACACCCTGGAAACCTGAGAAAGACCCTGAATGACTAGGGGCACTTTTACGATCCCATGCATTGTGGAAATATGGATGATGCAATGGTGCAGGGGTCCTGCCACTCTGAATTTTAATCACACTAACTAGCTCAGATAAGCTGAATGATGACTCCCTAAGGATGTTCACATCCTTATCCCCAGGACCTCTGCATATGTTACCTTACGTGCACATTAGATTTTGCAGATGTGATTTTGAAGACGTTAAGGATTTTAGAATAGAGAGATTATCCTGTGGGCCCAAGGTGATCATCAGTGTCCTTACAAGAGGGAAGCAGGAGAGCCAGCAATGTGAAGGAGATGATGACAGAAGTGGAGGTCAGAGTGATGCAGGGCCGTGAGCCAAGGAATGTGGACAGCCTCTAGAAGCAGGGAAAGGGCTGGGAAACAGATTCTCTCCTAGGACGTCCAGAATGAACACAGCCAGTCCTGCTGACATCTTGATTTTAGCCCACTGAGCCTAATTTGGGGCTTCTGACCACGAGAGCTATAAAAAAAATACAATTATGTTGTTTTTAAGCCACTAAATTTGTGGTAACTTGTTACAGCAGCAAGAAGAAACCAACATACTAGCTTTAGAAAAATGTTTCTAACTCTAAAATAAAATAATTGTTTTAGATGTTCTCAAAGGTCCCTTTCAGTACTGACATCCTATAGACAGATATAGTCTTATACTGGGGAAAATCTGTTTTTTCTTATAGCAATGTAGTTAGCAGTTGCATAGATAATTAGTGCTGTGCTGCTTCTGGAAACGGATTTGTTTATTTCTTTGTTTTAAGTTGTCTATGTTTTGCTTTTAGTTTCTGTTGCATTTATATCTCTGTGGAAGAAAAAAATTACCTGCTTTTGGTTTTTGGGGGAACAGGATAGGGAAGAAAATAAATGAATAAATGCAATAAGAGCACTAGCTTCAAAGTCAGAGACCTGGTCCTGTCCTTGCTAGAGAGTAGGCCACTTTACCCCTTCTTTCCATGTGTGTTAGTTTCCTAGAGCTATTATGACAAATTACTACAAACTGGCTTCAAACAATAGAAATTTATTCTTTCACAGTCCAGGAGCCCAGAAGTACAAAATCAAGACGTCAGCAAAGTTCACTCCATCTGGAACCTTGGGAGGAGAACCGGCTCCATGCCCCTTCCTAGCCTCTGTGGTTGCCAGCAAACCTTGGCATTCCTTGGCTTGTTAGTGTATCATTCCAATTCTGCCTCTGTCATCACGTGGCCTTTTCCCCTGCTTGTTTCCTCTGTGTCTCTGTTTTCTCTTATTAGATTTAGGGCCCATCTTAATACACTGTGACATCTCTACTAGTAAGAGTTCTCCAGAGAAATAGAACAAGTAGGATGTATATAAATCTAGAAAGTGATTTATTGTAAGGATTTTGCTGACGTGGTTATGGAGGCTGACAAGTTCCAAGGTCTGCAGTTGACAAGCTGGAGACCCAGGAGAGCAGCTGCTATATAGTTCTAGTCCAAAGGCCAGCAGGCTGTAGATCCAGGAAAAACTATACTTGAGTTTGAGGCAGTCATAGAGGAGGAATCCCCTCTTATTCGGGGGAGAGTTGGACTTTTTGTTCTATTCAGACCTTCAACTGATTGGATGAGGCCCACCCATATTAGGAAGGGCAGTCTATCAATTTAAATGTTAAAGTCATCCAAAACAGTCTCATAGAAATACGCAGAAGAATGTTTGACCAAATATCTGGGTAGCTCATGGCCCTGTCAAGTTGACACTTAAAATTAAGAATCACAACCTCATCATAACTAATTACATCTGCAGAGATCCTATTTCTGAATAAGACCACATTCTGAGGTTCCAGGTGGACGTGAATTTTGGGAGGACACTATTCAGCCCACTACACCCTCTCCATGTCCCAATCTGTGAAATAAGGGCCTGGACCCTGAGCATGGCTTCCCACACTGCAGTTCTATTGGAGAATTCTTCTAGAGGTCGGAGGCAGGTCCTCTAAGGCAAGAGGCTCTGGGTGCTGGTAACATTTGGAAACACTGTTTTGAACAAAATTAGACAGGTTTCTTTATCACTGGCTCTTGTTGAGGCCTTATTTCATGAATGAGTACTCTGAGTCTTCAGGAGTGAAGACAGCTCTCGTTTTTCAGGGGTTATTTGATCACAGACAGCCCGCTCTGTTCTTCTTGGCAGACCCAGGCACACATCCTAACCCAGAGTTCCCTGGAATCCAGTCTCAGAAACACTGGAAAATGATCTCCAAGGAATCCTTAATTTCCAATAACCTATGGCTTTATCAATCATCAGTTCTCCAACTTCCTTTTAAAGAGTAAATTCTTCTTGGACTCCCAGTGTTAGTTTAAATTATATTTATTATAATATTACTTAAATATGAATAAGCATAAACTACCTATGAATTCCTTATGCTTCTGACTCTTACAGAACCATAAAACTCAAATAAATATGCAAACTAATTTTAAAGAAAACCAATAAAATTAAAATTAACAACATTAATTTAATGTGATATTATTTTACTGGAATTATATCACTGCTCACAACACACATATAGTATGATGTGGTCTGATGTAGTTCAACAAATCTTTTATGATGTGCCACAGGTAATTTGATTTTTCCACCAGATTTTTCTACTCAAGTTCCAGAAATGCTGTCTTTGCACAGCTCCCAGTGGTGTCATTTGCCTTCTTGTAGTAGGAACACACCATTTATATATTTTTTTGTATCTCCGTTCTTTTCTTATTACTAGTAAGCATTAGATAGTTCTCCTTCAAATCAATGCAATAATAAACACAAATAGACAAAACTATGAAAATTGTGGGTAGGTTATAAAGTAGCCATGCAGAAGATCCAAAGTGTTTGTCTTTTCTTTAGATTATCATTACCAGTAGAGTAAAATAGAAAAAGATTATATATATACACACATAGATGTGTGTGTGGAGGGGAGGTGTGTGTGTGCGTATATACACAAGTACAATAAAGAACCTGAAAACTGCAGAGGTTGTTTGCAGATATCTTTAATTCCTTAGAGTTCAAAAAGATTCATACACCATAATCAAGTGAGATTTATTCCAGAGATGCAAGCATGGTTCAACACCTGAAAATCAATGTGATACACCACATTAACAAAACAAATGATAAAAATCATATGATCATCTCAATAGATGCAGAAAAAGCATTTGACAAAATTCATCAACCATTTATGATAAAAACTCTGAATAAAGTGGGTATGGAAGGAACACACCTCAACATAATAAAGGCCATATATGACAAACCCACAGCTAACATCATACTCAATGGTGAAAAGCTGAAAGCTTTTCCTCTAAGATCAGGAAAAAGACTAGGATGCCTTCTCTCACTGCTCTTATTCAACATAGTGTCAGAAGTCTTAACTACAACAATCAGACAAGAAAAAGAAATAAAAGGCATCCTGATTTGAAAGGATGAAGTAAAACTGTCACTATTTGCAGATGACATGATGCTACGTATAGAAAACTCTAAGGATTCCACCAAAAAACTATTAAAACTAATAAACGAATTCAGTCAAGTTGCAGGATACAAACCAAATATACAGAAATCAGTTGTGTTTCTATACACTGACAACAAACTATCAGAAAAAAATTTAGAAAACAATCCCACTTACAATTTCATCAAAAAGAAGAAAATTTAGGAATAAATTTAACAAAGGAGGTAAAAGACCTGTATACTGCAAACTGTTAGACACTGATGAAAGAAATTGAAGAGACACAAATAAATGGTAAGATATACCATGCTCATGGATTGGAAGAATTAATATTATTAAAATGTCCATACTACTCAAAGCAATCTACAAGTTCAATGCAATCCCTATTAAAAATACCAATGGCAGTTTTCAAAGAACTGGAACAAATAATCCTAAAATTTGTATGGAACCACAAAAGACTCCAAATAACCAAAGCAATCTTGAGAAAGAAGAATAAAGCTGAAAGTATTATCCCTGATTTCAGCCTATACTATAAAGCTGTGGTAATCAAAGCAGTCTGGTACTGGCCCAAAGAAAGATACATAGATCAATGGAGCAGAGTAGAGAGCACAGAAATAAACCTATGCCCATATGGTCAATTAATCTACGATAAAGAAGGCAAGAATATACAATGGAAAAAAGACAGTCTCTTCAATAAATGGTGTTGGGAAAACTGTACAGATACATGAAAAAGAATTAACGTGGACCGCTTTCTTATACCATACACAAAAATAAACTCAGAGTGGATTAAAGACTTAAATGCAAGGCTGAAACCATAAAACTCCTAAAAGAAAACATGTAGTAAACACTTTGACATCAGTCTTAGCAATATTTTTTCAACACGTCTCCTCAGGCAAGGGCAACAAAAGCAAAAATAAATAAATAGGACTACATCGAACTAAAAAGCTTTTGCACAGTGAAGGAAATGCTCAACAAAACAAAAAGGCAACCTACTAAATGGGAGAGTATATTTTCAGATAACATATCTAATAAGGGATTAATATGTAAAATACATAAAGAACTCATATAATTCAATATCAAGAAAACAATCCAATTAAAAAATAGACAGAGAATAGGAATAGACATTTTTTCAAAGACATACAGATGGCCAAAAGGTACATGAAAAGGTGCTCAACAACACTAATCAGGGAAATGGAAAGGAAAAACACAATGAAATATCACCTCATACCTTTCAGAATGGCTATTATCAAAAAGACAACAAATAACAAGTGGTGGCGAGGATGTGGAGAAAAGAGAACTCTCCTGTACTCTTGGTGGGAATGCAAATTAGTGCAATCTCTACGGAAAATAATATAGAGGTTCCTCAAACAATTAAGAATAGAACTACCATATGACCCAGCAATACCACTTCTGGGTATTTATCCAAAGAAAAGAAAATCACTAATTCAAAAAGATATATGCACCCCTTTGTGCATTTCCACATTATTTACAATAGCCAAGATGTGAAATCATCCTAAACGTCCACCAGCAGATAAATGGATAAAGATGTGGTATGTATATATAATGGAATATTATTCAGCCATAAAAAAGAATAAAATCCCCCCATTTGTGACAACATTGATGGATCTAGAGATCATTATGCTAACTGCAATAAGCCAGACAGAGACAGAAGAATATCATATGATTTCATTTATATGTGGAATCTACAAACAAAACAAAACAAGTGAACAAACAAAACAAAACAGAAACAGACTCATAGATACAGAGAAC
The DNA here is from genome assembly GCF_037783145.1 of Equus przewalskii. Lineage (NCBI taxonomy): Eukaryota > Metazoa > Chordata > Mammalia > Perissodactyla > Equidae > Equus > Equus przewalskii. The sequence goes on from NC_091837.1 coordinate 65,461,587, forward strand.
AAATAGGTGGTTGCCAGTGGGAAGGGAGTTGGGGGGAAGGGGAAATTAGGTGAAGGGGATAGTAGATACAAATTTCCACTCATAAAATAAATAACTCGTGGGGATGTAAGGTAAAGCATAGGGAATATAGTCAACAATATTGTAATAACTTTGTATGATGACTAACTAGATGGTAGATGGAAAGTAGTCTTATCAGGGTGATCATTTTGTAATGTAAATAACTGTCAAATCACTATGTTGTACACTTGTTACTAATACAATATTTATGTCAACTATACTTTAATAAAAAGAATTTTTTAATGCTATCTATAAATGCTTGTGGTTCTAACACATGACCTAAAACTCCCTCAGCAGAGACCTACCCTACTCTTTCCTTTCATTCTCTTCTTAGGGATCAAGGAGTCAAAAATATGCATGATAGTCATGTTCAACCACAGGTTGTAACTATTGTGTCCATTGAGGATTAGATCATTGCCATGACTTTTCCTTTTATGTATCTTTAAACAGAGATCTGTGTACAACTAAAAGTATCGTATGGCTTCTGTAAATTGACAATTTAACCTTCAGAAAGAAAGGGATGAAGTTCGATGATCGCCCCAAAATGACTCTCTGAGGTTGCTCTAACCATAAACAAATTTCATTAATTAAAACTAACTGGCCTATGAAGAGGCCAGTATGAATTAGAGAAGTTGGAATTAAATTTTCTCTTTACCAGCTAGTAAACACAGCAACTCAAACTAGCATAAGAAAGTGTTAAGCGGGAGAGGTCCTCAATGGACTGCTTTAATGAACAGGTAAAAAGAGTTTAAAATTAGCACAATGATTGTTTTCTTGCAAATTGATTCTCTACTATTCTATTAAGCATTTTAATTCTCTGCAATCTTGTTTACCCCAGTAATTTGCTAAGAAAACCCTTTCTTTCATAGTTAGAGTAGAAGCAACATTTAGTTCAGGCCAGTCCAAATGAGCAAGAGTTTCAAATTAGTGGCATCTGATTTAATTAGGTTTTACTAATAGCAAGTCAGGAGACTGCATTAACTCGCCTAGCCCACTAGGGGTTCCCTTTGTGTGCTGAAGTTAATTGCTGCCATTTACTTCATTGCCTGTTGCTTCCCTCCTGATTGCCTTCTTATCCACAACAGCGTGGGGAACTTTTTGACAAACCTCTCTCAACATCACCCGCACTCTCAACTCAGCAGATGGTGTATAAATGGTGATTTTGTTGTCAGTCTGTATGATGAGACTAGAGAGTCACCAAAAGGCCATTCTAACTAAAATCATTATCACTGTTGTGTACCTGCAGCAAGTCCTGAAGGAACCGTCGGATAGTCATACCCACCATTACATGACTTCTTAGGACTTTGAGAGATTTTGTGCACTTCAATAGTATCATAGTATCACTTTTCTTCTCATCCCTCTATTAGCCACACATTTGAGGTATATTAGCATGACATGTTTCTATTCATCTAAATTTCATAAAGGTGTGCTTTGTATTTGCAACTAGAGGTAATTTTCAGGACAGATGCTACTTTTCTCATATTTTTGCCCAACACCCACCTCCATCCCAAGCCCCTGGCATAATTCTGTGCAAATAATGATAAAAGCTAAAACTCAATTGATGGACAAGCAACACTTTCCATAGTTAAACCCTGAGGAAGTAAAACCGTCTGAATTGTTCATGAGCAGTTTTGTCACCAAATAGACAGTAAGGTCCTGAAAGAATGGGATATGAGACAGGAAAGTTTTGATGGGATGTATAGTTTTCTGGAATATGAAGGGTGTAAATAAACATGTAGGAGCCAGAGAAAAAGATGTGAGATTCAGCAAGAAAGAATAACAGTGTCCTAATATCCATTTTGCTTCTGGCTACGAATCTCCCATACCATGGCTTATCAGACCAAGGCAAAAAGGTGTGAATAAACTCAACTTCTGCTATGTTTTTTCACCAAAAGTTACTCTCTGCAGAGAATACAGAGAGGAATTGTTTTAGTTTACATGAAACTTTCATGGTAACCAGGCCTGGGCATGAAGCAAAACACATCAAGTAACCTGGGCTTAATCTCAGGAGGTGATTTCCAAAAGGAAAGAAGCAAAACATCTGTTTCAACCCCAGTGGCAGGTAATGGACAGGCAACTTGATGAGAGGTGATCATCCTGGTGTGCACCAATCCTTCTCTTTCCCCAACTCAACAATTAAATGTTCGAGGGAGATCAATGATGTAACAGTATAACAGTTGCAAACAAGCTGCCCCTGCATTTTTGTAGAGAAACAAATGGCCTCCTGGTTGGAATTATTTGATGAAGCCAATTAAGAACTTTTTTAATAATGAGTCTATTTCCTAGAAACAAAAGTTTAAGGACTTAAGAATTACTCTAAGTTGTTGTTTTGTTCACTGAAACCTCAGAACTGGAGAAGTAACTGGGATGATGGGAAAAGGATGAACAGGTGACAATTTTCCTGGAAATAGGGAAGAATCCTTCCCAAAGCCCCTCCTCTCTGCTTGGATGTCCATTAGCCAGAAAAGAGGGTATCACAGGGGAAGCCACCTTCCCCTTGGGAGGCCCTGAAATGTGTTGTTGGGAGCCTAGGTCATGGGGACTGGAAGGTCTGGAACCCTAACCTTTATTCATCTAAATAGTACATGAGTGACTTTGCTAAAGCTATATAACCTTGCCAGTCCTATTATGGGGTGAATGTTTACATCCCCCAAAGATCCATACGTTGAAGCCCTAACCTCCAATATGATGGCATTGGAAGTGGCATCTTTGGGAGATAATTAGGTTTAGATGAGGTCATGAGAGTAGAACTCTTATGATGGGATTCATGCCCTTTTAAGAAGAGGAAAAGACACCAGAGCTTGCTCTCTCCATGTGCACACACCAAGGAAAGGCCATGCTAGTGCACAGCAAGAAGGCAGCTGTCATTGACTTCTGTTATCAGAGCATATGTTTTCTGATTATTTACTCAATATACAAAGAAGTTTGTGCTTCTCTTGGGCACCAGACAGTGTGTTACAGAGGAGGTGATGTAACAATGAAGAAAAATGTCCCTATTTTCTTGCAGCTTTCAGTTGGAAAAGCAAGGTCTTGTAGCTATGATAAAGTGAGCTCATGAGGTTCCTTGCTCCTGATCTCTGAGAAATCTTAAAAAAGAATAAAAAAAGAAGAGAGGTCATGAATGAAAATTATGTGTAGTATTATCTTGGAGAAAATTTGCATGATTGGTAAAACTTATATCTAGAAGAAGTTACTCCAACCAATCACCAGGAAGGCATTTTTCTTCTGAACATGATATTAATAATCTTTACTAGAACTAAAATAGTATTTATTCTATTCCCCTCTGGTTCCAAAAATACGCAATGGTCTGAAAGCCAAAATCTAATTTGTAATTTTCACAGCTGAATCACATCCATTTCCTTCCAAATCGGATACTAGTGGCATTGCCGCCAATGCCCAACAGCAGCCCAACTCAAAGCCAGCAGCTCCCCTGGAGAGGTCCAGGGGCTGGGTGGTTAGGTTCCATTTATAGCAAGTCTGAAAAACAGCATCTCTGAAGTAGAAGGTATTCGATTAAACAAAGTTGGAGTAGAAGACCTTTAAGGCTCTTTCCAATCCCAGTTTCCATCATTCTGGGAGACTTCTGGCTCCTGAAATGTGAGGGACATCCTAGCTGGCCTGTGAATGGAAGCCAGGTGTTCTCATTTCCAATTTGTGATTTTGTAAAGCAGGCTGTGATGAGCCTGGTCTATAGCTCAAGTAATAAAATGGTTTTGTTTTTCAGTTGAGGGGAAAAGTTTATTGGGCAAACAAACATGCAAGTTATCAAACCATTTTACCAGACCTGCACAGCCTCCTCTAAGCCTCATCTTAGACAGATAGCTATACACAAAGGATAAAGAGGCGGTCAAAACTGGCAAGCTCATCACAAACTCTTGAGAGAAGACTGGACCTTTCAGGGACTCCACTCCCTTCTGATTAGGGGGCATGGAAGAGAAAGAGGCAGCAATAGCCTCCCCTTACCTTCCCTGTGGGCCCTGCATAGAAACTGAATAAAGACCTGGGGCCGTTCTAAAGCTGACCAGATGATGGCCTTTCTGTGGCTAGAATGTTCACTGGAGGAAAATTTTTTGGAAAAAAAATGACATAGTGGTATGATAATCTAAGAGACCACTTGTCAAGAGGGATTCTAAATTTCCATGATCCAAAGAATAGGCATAAATTCAAAGGACATCCTTACCACCATTAAGAACTTTCTGGTTCAAAAGAACAAAATCTCTACAGTTAATCTCTGATGAGGATAAGGAATATGCTGCTTATGGTTGTGTCTTTTAAAGAGTCATAGGATCTCATAGGGAAATATGTATTACACCAAGGTTAAGAGTGTGGGACTCAGAGTCAAAACTGAGTTGAAATCTCAGCTTTACCCCATATTAGTCATGTTACTTTGTGTCAGTCACTTAATCTCTTTGCAGTTTAGTTTTCTCATTTTTATAATGAGATATCAATATATTCTTCAGAATATTGTTGTAAGATTAAATGAGATAATTAATGTAAAACTATTAGTATAAATTTAGGTAATATTAATATTACTTAATATTATAAACACAGATCTGGAATTTACATTAATTTGGAATAATCTAGAAAATAATTATATTTAATTCAAACCTCTTATATTGTACATGAATAAAGCAGGATTCAAAGAAGGGACAACTTGCTAAAGATGACACAGCTAAGTTTCAGAGGAAGGAGTCTTCTGACTTTGGGCCAGTGTTCCTTCTTCAGCACCATGTTCACATACACTGGCGTTACCTACACATGCTAAACATCCCTAATTTCTGTATAGATCTATTCCCATAGCTTGTTCCTTATTTAAGGGAACAAGTTCCCAAATTGAGCTACCCTCTCTATAAAACAAGACTTCTATGAAGAGTTGGTTCTCACTCCCCAATACCCTGTAATCTGACTCTTAATCTGTTTCATCATTTAACCCCCACAATCAAATGTGTGTGTTCAGCATAAGCTTTCTTTTATTTCCCATACACAATCACTGGCAATTCAGTACCACTTTGGATGAGTTCTTTGACATTTATTTATTGGTGTATCATCTTTTATAGTATTACTAATAAATCCTTTTAATCCCTAGCCCCATCAGGCTCATCATTGTGAAATGAGAGAACCATGTGAAGATAGCCTTGCTCCCTCCATATCACACATCCGGGACATGTATCAACGGATTAATCAATGCTTGATCTTGGTTGGGTCAATAGAAGTTCTTGGGTTAGAATCCAAAGAGTTAAACATTTTAAGTGGAAGGGACACCTGTCCATTCTCCATCTTCATGGGACCAGATTACTGAGTTGACACGAACTCTATGTCATGAGCCAAGCTGAGTTGCTAGGCAAGCACAGGAAGGAGAACAGTCCCATTCTCAGAGGGGGGAAAGGCTCAATTTGCTAAGGGTTTTCGGTAATTTAATCCCTGGTAACACAAAAATGGGTTCTTCGGCCCCAATTGTTTGCCAAGTTATCCGGCTGAAGCCCTAGAACTACGTAGCCTTTACAAAATGAGGGCTATCTCTTCTGCTTCAAGCTTCAAGATAGAACTTTTGCTTTAATGTGGGGAATTGTCTTGGATCTTAAATAGGAAGGAAAATTAAGCCATTTGAATTCTGAATGACTTATTTAGCATCATAATAATGAACTTACCACCCAAACCCCACAGAGATAAAAATACAGCTTTTCAGTATACATTAGTTGTAAGATTGAAAAGTCCTCCTCATTGTCCGCATTCTTTCGAGAGAATAGCATCCAGTTCAATGACTCTCAACATAAGAGTCACACCATTCATTGCGTGTCTTTCTGAAACAGACATATACAAGCCTATGCTGATAGTGATCAATTCCAGTGAAGCACACTTCATTTCTATGTGAATGTCTCCCAAAACACCCCTTCAGCCCTGGGTTCCCTCGAACATCTATGTCATATTTCCAAATGTGCATTAGACTGTTGAGGATAATCTGTTGTCACTTAAAACTAATATTTTTAACATTAAATTTATATTTTTTCCAAAGTACTTCCTATCTTACACAGGCCCTATATAAATTCTAGTTGGTTAAATTCATAAAACTCTTCCTGTTGATCTTGATATTAACGTTCATTCTCCATCATTCCTCCTCTTGACGAGCTTTGTTCAAGTTGCTTTCTTTGACTCTGCCCTTTCCATGAACCCTCAAGTCCAGTCAGTCAGCAGTTTGTCAAATATTTCTTTGAGACACATCCACCTTTGTCAACACCAAGATTCAGGGATATTATGATTCTAAGCCTCTTTTTTGAACTCCCTACTCTCAGTTTCTTCCACATTCTAATCTATCTTTAATCTATCTTTTCAATCTATAGTTACCAACCATGGTTTTGACAGCAGACTCTCCATTTCCATAATACTTAAATGTGCTGGAGAGTGCTTTAAGATCCTAGAGTTGTGATTTTTAAACTGTTGCAAAGATTCGTGGGAGTCCTGTACAGAGAAAGAGTGGGAGGCCAAGCAGAAAGGTTTTCAGGGCTCTCTCATCCCTTCTTCCACCAGAGATGGTCCTTTTTTTTTCTTTCTTTCTATTTTACATCATGTAAGTTTGCTTTGAAATTGTCTCTATTGGCAAAAAATGTTTGGCAATCAGTGAGTCATGTGTAAAGTGTAAAACTCCTTAGCCAATATTTAAGACTCTCCCAATCTTTAAGATGTTTCAGACTATCCCACACACCTTTGCAATTATAGCTCATTTTATATCTCTTCAAATTGAGTTTTCTCGTTTATTCTCTGAATGGTTTTTAGGTGCTCCCACCTTCCCCTCTCATCTGCCTTACCTAAATGCTGTCTATCTGCGGTAGTCATTAGTCCTATTTTGTTATTAGTGTCATTGAGTTGATTCCAACTCCTAGTGACTCTGAGAACAGAACCATGGTGCAGTTGACAGGGAGTCTTTGTGCCATCCTCTCATCTTCTGGCACTATCTCAGACAATGCTCCATTGCTATTCAGAGGGTTTTCATGGTTAATTTTTTCAGAAGTGGGTCCTTATTCCTAGCCTTTCTTAGTCTGGAAGCTCTGCTGAAACCTGTCCACCGTGAGTGACCCTGCTGGCATTTGAAATACTGGTGGCATAGCTTTCAGTATCACAGCAGCAACATGCAGCTGCCACAGTACGACAACTGACAGATGGGTGGTGTGGTTCCCTGACTGCAAAACAAACCAGGGCTGCGGCAGAGAGAGTGCCAAATCTTAACCACTAGACCACCAAGGCTGGCCCATTAGTGCTATTACTCACCGAATATTTCTACTTCTCTATTCTTCCAATGCAAGACAGAATTGCTCTTCCTAGAATCATGTGTGTAGTTCTGGCCAATGACATCTAAGTGTAAATTACTTGTGTCACTTATAGAGTAGAGCATTAATTGCTAGTTTTAGATCTTCCAAAGGTCTGCCTTTCTCTCTGATACTGCAACTGGCTACACTCCAGATAGTGGTTTCACTATCAGCCTGGGTCCCGGAGTGAGTGTGAGTCTGAGCGGATGCTCCAGCAACGCAGAGGGAGTGAGAACTAAACATTAGCTGCTTTAAGTCACTAAGATTTGGAGATTGTGTTGTTTTGCTGCGATCTTTCCTAAGCAATATGCTACCCTTCTTGAAGGATGGGCTAAAATAAGATCCTTTTCAAGGTTTTCTTTTACTTTTTTTTTTTTTGCTTTTTTAACTAAACCATTTTATCATGTGCTCTACAGTCCTGACGTTCACCAAGGAAAAATTTTTCTCAATGAATGATATCAGGGGCACATCAAGTAGCCACTCTGTAGAACTACAAAAGCATGTATAATTCCTCATACTCATTTGGCATTCAACTCCATAGGCTGCCACATGTTGTTAAGCTACATAGGTATATGCATAGCTATCTCCCATATAAACCATAAGCTCTTCATCTGGAATATTCCCCAGTATGCCTCAGGGTGGTAGGAGTATTGCACTCTGTGCTTCTCTCCAAGCCCCACCCTAATACATTTATCCAGATGAAATTGGGTTAAATTAATATCAAGGAAGCTGTTGAAAGAAAAGTAATCTCATAAAACTACAAGTAAAAAATGCGCAGCCTAAGAATGAAGTATGTGTGAGTGTGAGGAGAAGACTAAGTGCCTCCAAGGCTTCTTGTAGTTATTTACTCATTCACCATTGGCCCCCTCATCCCCGCTGTCTGTGGCCTCCTTGACTCAAAACAGAAACCAAGAACTTTTTAAGGTCCACTCAAATGTGGAGTAGAGAATGGTGACTCCACCTTGCCAATTCTCACACTTCTATCATCTGTAAAGTCCGAGACTATGTCATCTTCCTTCTGTTATATAGCCCCCAAGTGTTCAGCCCAAAGATACTTAACAAGGATTCACCTCTGGATTGACGGGTTGTTTTCAACTCCCCAGAGAGGATAGAGTCATTTCCTTCAGCACATCGAGTTTAAATAGAAAAACATGTCACTACCCAGAGTTACTAAAATGAATTGATAGTAGTTGATACTTACTTTGTACTTTCTTTGTGCCAGGTATTTCTGGAAGCGTTTTGCATGTGTTAATTTAGTATAGCATGGTAAGTTAGTGCCGGTGCCCTGCTCAGACTGCCAGAACTTGAGTCCTTGCTTTTTAATTACTACCTATGTGACCTTGAGCAGTCAACCTGGCGGTGCCTCAGTTTTTATATATATGAGGTGACTATATAAATGAGGTACTGTTAGTAGTACCTACTTAAAAGGGTTTTTGTGAGACTTAAAGGAACTAACACATGCCTAGATCTTAAAACACTGTCCTGCACGTAGTGCAAGCTCAGCATGGGCTGGCTGTTTTCATTACAGGGGAGCAATCAGAACATACACTCAGGAACTAAAGAATGCTGCAGATGGAAGACACAAAGCAAATATCAAAGCTCACAGCTCTTAATATCATGTCAAGAGAGGCCTATCAGGAAATTAGTCATTGGCTCCCATCGAGATAAGGGAATTGGTTCCTGACAGAGGTTCCTGCCGCCTGGCTGTTGCTGCTGTTGCTGCTGCTGTTTTGCATTAGAGAGTTTTTTCTCACTCAAGAGATAACCATCATAGACTTTGCACTTCAGGGCCTTTCATCCCAGACATTTATGGGACATGATAACAACTCTCCTAGCATTTGTTTCTCACCAGAGTAGGCCAGGCCATCCCTGGGTAGAGCTTTATGGGAATGCTCTGCCACTGTTAAACAGGACAAGAACCAGGCCTAAGACAATTCTCCAGAGAAGGAGAGGATGCGGGTGTGACCTACGATAATTGCTTTTCGGACATAAGCAGTTGCAAAGATGGGAAAGACAGACCACGTGGTGGGTCTGGGCTCTGGAATTCTGTTAGGAGCTACTCCAGAGTTGCTGTGGCATCCAGCTACGTGGCCACAGCCTGTCAGTGATTCATTTCTCAGGAGATCATAGGAGGTACACCAGCAGTGAGCAGCCCAACTTGGACAAGCAGGCTGCAGACTTGGTTCATGCAAGTGTGAGGATGGCAACCTTCCAAAGGCTGGCTTGGCAAGTGAGAGAGGAAGAGAGAGCCATTTCCCCTCCTTCCGAGGGACCCAGCATGGAAGCTGCTTATCCTTCTGCATAGGCTGCCAGGAAGGTGTGTGAGGAGTTCTCTGAATGCTGAATGGTTGCCCTATTGGCCAATGTTGGCAATTTGCAGTATGAAAGAAGAGGAAATATTCTTGCAGTGCTTTGACACAATACTTATATTGTCAGTTTAACTATATTATCATTGCAAAAAAATTTAGAATATATAAAAAATAAAAATATCTCTAATTACTGACTTATAACTTCACTTTTTCATATGTCATTTTGTGTTCATTTTCTCCAAATATCATATTTCTACATAATTTTTATATATGATTATAACATCATTTATTTAACTTCTGCCTCCCATGTTTGAATAGTTAGATTGCCTCTAATTTCTTAAAATCACAAAAGGCAGAGATAAATATATTTGAACATAAATCTTTATCATCATTTCTGCCTGTATACTTAGCATAGATTTCAGCAGAAAGATTTTGAAGTCAGGTAATACGAGTATTTTAAAGTAATTGATATATATATATATATTTCTATATTTCTTTTTCAGGAAGGTATTTTATCCTGCCACAACCACATGTGAAAGAAGCTTGCTCTTCCCAACCTCCTAGCCTGAATGCTAAATAGGTAGGTAGGAAGGTGGGTAGACAGATATAGATAGATATTTGTTACCTTAATAGATTTTTTAAATACTAAGTTAAATTTAGAAGTAGTTGAAGATTCATCCACAGTGAACAACATCATACATGGCAAAATGTCATAAAGCTCTAAATAGGCTCTAAGTCATATTGGAATTCAGGCAGGTAGGACATCAATGAATCTAAGAATAGTCAAGGAAGGCTTCAAGAAGCAGCTAGTCTTAAGCTGAACCTGAAAGCATGGTTCGTGTTTGTTCAGACAGATGGGGAAAACATATGCACACCTGGAGAGGAAGAAAAGCTTGGACCAAGATAAGAATCCAAAATGAGCAAGAAATATTTGGGGGATGGTTTGTCCCTAACAAACATTTATTTCCACATCCATTCATTCAAGCAACATTTACTTGGTATGTATTACCAAGTTTGCCATTTACCTGGCAACGTGCTAGGTGCTGAAGGTACAACGATGAATAAAACACAGCTTTGGTCTCCAAATGAAATAGCCTCCTAACTGGCCTCTCTGCCTCCAAATCCAGTCCACTCCGATCCATCACTAACACTGCCAACAAAGTATCCTCCAAACCATAAAGCTATGTACGTTACACCCTCGTTTTAATCCCCAGATCATTTTTACAGGATTGAGAAATTTCATTGGCTTGGCTATGCTTTAGGATAAAATCCAAAGACCTTAATGGGTTTGTCATGGCTTTTCTCCATCTGGAGGCTCCCTACCTCCTCTCCTAACATCTAGCCTCTCTCCTTCTCTTTCCAGAAATAATGTTTCTTTTAGTTCCTTGAACTGATCAAATGCAAACTCTTCTCACGATGTCTAGACTCCTGGAATTCACACATGCTGTTTCCTCTTCTGAAGTATCTCCCCCCAACTCTACCCCCACACCCCTACCCCCCATCACCCATACCCCTACTCCACCACATTTCACCTAGCTAACTCCTGTTCATCTTCTAGCTGCCAGCTTTGGGAAGACTTCCCCTGGCCCTGACTGTGGGTTACACTTCCCTGCTACATAATCCCAAAGCACCTTCTACTTCCCCTGGTACAACTCTCATCACATTTTATTTGCATAATTTCTTTCCTCATACCCTTTCATGACTGTAGGCTCTATAAATACTGAAACCTTCAGTTTCACCTCTGAGTTCCTAACCTTGCATCTTGCACATAAGTTTCTCAATAAATATTTGTTGAAATATTTTGAAGTGAATCTAGTTGCAGGGGACTGGGTTGGTGCTGTCAACTCAGAGGCTGAAGATTCAGAACATTGAATCATGAAGTCAAACAGAACTGGCAAAAGTTCTAACCAGGACAGAACTCAGGCTTGGGAAATTGAACAGTGGCATATCAATATAATAATCATCCACTCAGTTTGAGCAGTTCAGTTACAAAAACAAAGTAAATCCCTACAGCATTATCATGGATTAGAATTCAGGAGACAAGATCCAAACTGGGAGGCTTTGGAATAAGACAAATTTAGATCTATAGCCCATCTCCACCACTTATTAGTTGTGTGAGCTTGGGCAAATTACATAGCTTCTCTGAGCCTGAATTCCTTCTTCTGTAAATGGAGATGCCAATGCCTCTTTCCCAAGGCCATGAGACCAAATGTGTAGAGCACTGAATACAGCTCCCATCAAACTCTCATCTTCACTAAATATTCCTTTCTTTCCTCTACCTCTCGGCTCTTCCTCTTAGGCCCTGAAGAAACCTTGAGAAATCACTTCTTCCTGGGTTATCATGCTCTGTGCTGTAAAACTAAGGGATTGGGAAAAAAGCAGCAATTGCCAAAACTGGTCAAATTCAAGCATCATCAAGAGAGCTTTGCCTGGAAATCTCCAAGGGTGGACCTGGAAGCCAGTTTCTTTATAAAGTTCCCCAGGTGATCCTGTGGCAGCCAGCCCAGCTCAGAAGTGCTGTCCAGTGTCTTGGAAACACTAGCCTTTTCCAGCTCCTACAGGCAATAGTTTCATTTTTCTCTCTACTTCTCACATGGAAAATGTTTATTCAATAAATCAGAACATGACTCACCTGGCTGGCATTTTTTGTTCCACCAGACCAAAACTATGCTGTAATTAGCTATGAAGGTCAGCTTTACATGTGTGTGCCTGTCTGTGTGTGTGTGTGTGTGTGGGTAGGTGGGTGGGTGTTGAGGGAGGGGGAAGGAGAAACATAAAAAAATGTCTTGCTGGCTTCAAACATTTCCTTTGCTGATTGACATGAGTGCGACCTGCCAACAATGGAGCCACAGCAGGATCAAGCAGTGAACTGCCAAAAGAAGGCTGCTCTTAAAGTGAAGCAACCCTCTCGTCTTTTGCTGTGATTTCATCAACATCCATCACATTGGCAGGTTGGCCAATGGTCATTGCCCTATTAAGTCAACACCAGAAAATGTGGTCAATTTGTACTCTCAGAACCAAGAAGGGTTAGTAAAGACAAAATCAAGACCAATCCAGAGGTTGGCTGTTAGTTTAACAGAGAGCATGAATGGAATCAAAGCCTGTGAAGAAAAAAAAGGCATCTGGATGTTCACCTGATAAAACAATGGAAAACAGAAAAACTGAATGAGGTATGCAAGAGATTCAAAGCTCATGGAAAAACCTGAACCCAAAGCCTGCAAAATTATATGGCACATTCGATAAATATTTCTTGAGCCCCAGATGTTGCATTATAAATTGAGGATAAAACCCTATTAAGACACAGCCCATCCCTTTGAAGAATTTTAAGTCTATAAAAAAAACCCGAAAAGAATGGTGATTAAGGACACACTCCATGCTAGTTGCATTATACATATCTTATTTAATCTTAACAATCTGGCACTGTGGATATCATCAGACAGGTTCCACAGCTTACCCAATATTAAGAGCTAATGTTGAGAAAGCTGGACGACCTCTTTATTAATAATAGATGGACTGTTCAGAAACATCTTATACAGAAAATATTTCTAAACATTTATTTCTGGTGAATAATTATAGGCAAACATTCACCAAAGAAATAATTTCATTGAGAATCATTAAGCCTGATGAGTTTCTCTGTGACAGCCCAGAAACTTAATGGTAACCAGAGTTTTAAGGTCAAAGATTCTGCTTTTTGAAATGCTATTGTCATTTGGGTATTAACTCTAGAAATTCGTTCTTGCCAGCCACGCGAATCTGTTCTTCCCTCTTCACTCAGCCAGAATAAGCAAAGAACTTTCCCCTTATTTACTCCTATGTGTTTTGTAAAATGACAGTCCGAACTCCAAAGAGTCATGGGGAATGCTAGCTGGGCATTTCATTGGTGGGCAAAGGATCATGCCAAAAGGACCGGAGAACTGGAGACAAAATTCACTCAGTGGCTCCAAGAACAAAAATCCACATATTTTCTTTCTTCCTCTACCAACAAAAAAACCATCCCAAAACTAACAGTCTATCCAGGCTAATAATTGGACAACCAAGTATTCACTCCCTCCCCCCGCAAACCTTTTTAAAAAGTCTCATTGCTAGAGCTGGAAAGAAGTAGAAATAATCTTTGTGTCTGATTGAAAACAGGTTTCCTGATTCTCTTGGGCTTCCACGTTTAACAGCTCATTCCACAAAAACAATCTCTCTTCTCTCCGCTTGGCCTAGAAAGTTTCTGACTTTACTGGTGCATTTTAACACACAGACTGTCCCCCTTGAATGTGACCTGTCATCGCTGAACTTTGAATATACAAATCCCAACCAACCCCTCCCCCAAATTAGCTGTACACATCTCTCTGTTTTGACTCGCATTAGATGGTTGCTACTGAACTTGAAAAGGTTGCGTCTCGCTTCCTGGCATCATTGGACAGATTGTAAATCATAACCACACTAATTAGCACGTGGATTTCTGGTTTTAAGCATAACAGGCAAAGGGAGATGTAAGGTAGGGGAGAGAAGGGAAAGGAAAGGGTCACGGGTGAGAAAATGGAAGGGAGGCATCACGGGCAAAAGGAATTTGAGTGACCTTATTTTATTCTCTGAAGCAGATACCCCTGGAGGATTAACTTCAGGAAAAATCCTTCAGTATTAGCCTTACTTATTTGTTACACAAGAATAAACATTCCTGTTCTTTCTTACTAGATTCTCTCTTCCTCTTCTTTTGAATCATGGAAACATGACAGGTTTGGGGAGGTACTAAATTAAATTCTCTTTGGCCTTGCTGTCAATGCAGACAGGTCAATTGCAATCCTATCTATTATATAAATGAACTAGAGAAAATAGGTCTTCGTTTGGAAAGTTTCTGAGCTAAGTTTTGCTCTCATAGCAAAATGGAAAACTATTGTCTTTTTAAAGTGTTACGTGTGCATGTGTACTTGTGTGTATGTGTGTATGTGTATATATATGTATATGCATACACATATATGTATTATATGTATATATATAAGTATAAATATGCATGGATAGATACATACACACATACACAGATAGATAGATAGGTAGATCAGGTAGATAGAAAGATGGAGAGAGAGAGATGAAATGCTTCTGGTCTACCCACAAATAAAGGGGGCTTTGTTGGAAAAAAAAAATTCCCTCTTTGAATTCTCCATCTCCATCTTTAAAATAAAAATTTACTTCCTTGTGTCAACTACTTCCTCCTTCCCTAAAGGCTCAGGCTAATGTAAAGCCATTCTCTAACTAGAAATATATTTGAGGCCCATCAGAACAGCAGACTGTATGATTTGTTTTTAAACTTTCCTTCTTTGCTTTCTCTCTCCTCCTCCACTTCCCCCCTGCTCCAGCCCTTGAAATAGCACTGTCCTAAATGAACCTTCCAGGCCAGGCTGATGTTAAAAGAGAAATGTTTATCTTGGAGTGTAGAGATAATTGACAATTAGAAAAGAGGACGCTTTTAGCTCTTGGTCAGAGCACTGCGCTCCTGGACAAAGTGCTCCTTTCTTTGAAGCGAGGTGGAGCGCTGAGTGACTCAGGCAGGCATCTGTGGGTGTTTATACTTAGGGCCTACCGGAGCTCTCTGGGACAGATTTCCCTACCAACTTGTCCCAAATAATATCAGTAACTCGTAAAAGACACGATCTAATGATTCCTGCTCCTCCTTGTGAGAATTTCTAAATTTCCTGCCTGATGTGTTGGTTTATAGGAATCAACTGATGGAGCTAAACCCACATGTGACCCCGCTTCTTGTTTTCACATCACACCAGAAAAATATGCTCTAGAAAGAACGGATTTTCTCCCTGATTCCAATCTGAAAAGTTAGGTAATTTATGGCATTTTTTTTCAAAAATTATTACATGATTATCTCAAATGTGGCTTACTCCATTATAAATTCATTTTTCTTTTATGAGGTTTTTATATCATTTTCTTTTCAAAATCCACAACCATTACTCTCCCCAATGAGAGTACTATTCTGTTTTAAAAGGTTTCTCTTTTGTTTTTATGTATTCTTAAAGTTAGGTATCTTTCATATAAATACAGGTATTTTTAAGTTTTTATAAAAGTTATTATATTACATCTCTCATTCTGTTTCTTGCCTTTTTTCTCACCATATTTTTAGGATCCATTCATGACACCTTGTGTGCATGTGATCTATTGCTTCTATTGTGTCCATTCACCACTTGTTACCTCTCCAATGCTCTGTGTTGCCCCCAAAGTCAGGAATCACTGAATCAACCTTTCAAAAGAGAACTAGAGAATGAGGATTTCCCCTATGATATATAGGAAGACATACTACAAAGTCATAATAATAAAAACAGTGCACTTAGGGGTCACGAACAGACAAATAGATCAATAGAGAGCCGAGAGACAGATTCCTGCATATATAGAGGCAGAACAGAGTATAAGGAGAGCGCTGTAAACAATGAGGAAAGCGGAGGTCGCTTACTAGGTGGTGATGGGAGATCTGGCTCACTATGGAGAAATCAGTAGATATCTACCACCACATTCAAAGATGGATCATAGATGAATTAAAGGCCGGCTTGTGAAAGGTAAAACTGTAAAGCTATAATAAGGAAATATGAATAACTTTGTAACCTAGGAACAGGAAAACACTTTGAAAAGAAAACCTCAAAAAGGCAAATATAAGACAAACAATGTGATTGTTTATAAATAATTAAGAATTTCTGTTCAATGAAAGTCACCAGTGACAAAGTAATTTTTTCTATTTACCGCTTGGGTAGTGAGAAAGAAATTGTTATCACTTCTTCTCGTTTGGCCTGCTCCAAATTCTGAGGAAGACTCATTTATCCTTTCTTGTTGAAAACTGATGAATAAATCAGCCTTCATTCTCTCTAAGCTCTGCACGGTTTTATAGATAGTGACTGGAAACACCTTATCTTTTCAATCTAGCCCAAACTAGTGGCCCAAAAGGGAAAAGGCAGTCTTGGAGAGTTTCCTGATGTATTAAGCAAGAATGTGTGCACGGAGATCTTTCACTTCTTTCAAAACATCAGAACATATAAACTCATTTCTTCCCCTTCTGTCTCAGCCCTGTTACTAAGCATGCATGGAATTCCTTAGATAGTTCCTTTGAAAGAATTCTGAGCTTGCAGAGCTAACAGAGGTTCCGAGAGTGGTGGCACGGGAGAGATGGCTGAATTCAAGACCGGTTTTGTTCTCGCTTTCAAAACAAGAACTTAGAAAAATGACTATTTGCTATTTAAGGTAGCAAAGTCTTTCCAAGCTTCCTTAGCAGCACTGATAAAATAAGAAAGCATTCAATCACAGGCACTGAAAGCTGCAAGGAACTGCAAGGAATGAACAAATCCAGACATCCTCCACTGCAACAAGGAAACTGTGGTGGAGTGCGCTTGCTTTATGACTTGCCCAATGTCACAAAGCTAGTTAACTGAACAAGGCCATGGCTCAGAGTTTGTTCCTTGCCCTATTCTCAGGATTCCCTGATGTATTAGCCAAGGTGTTTTAAATTGACACAGTGATCTCACAAGGTGGCTGTCAATAGTTTTAATTTTTAAGAGAAATAGCAATAGTTGACATCTGTCAGAAACCACACAAACTACTAGATCAATGTAGTCCACAGTTTCAAGATTAGATTCTGTTGCATTTCTTCTGATGACATAACATCTTTGTAAAGCCGGATTTTCATCTGCTTCTGTGAATAAAAACAAGTCCTACACAGTAGTCAATGGGAAACAGGAAATGAAGATGACAGCGTCTAATCTGATCCCAAAGTTTGAGAATTTGCACAGGGCTCAACAAGCACCTATATTTCTTCAGCAAGTTATTGGAGTTATTTAAGAATGAAATTAAAATATTATTTTCTTCCAATATGTATATTAGTATTTCAAATGGTTACCAAGTCATTAGGACATAAATACTTATTGTTTGGCCCTAATTACCTAATAAACAGAGCATCTAAGTATTTCCTTTAGCCTAGGAGCTCTCTGGAAAAATTGCTGAGATACAAAGAACCAAAAAAATTGGGGAACTTTTGCACTATTTTCTAGTCAGTCAGAAGTGTAACCTACTCCATATTTGCAATGGTGTCTCTTCAGAGCCTTTGAGACTTGGGGTGGGGGACTCCGAGGGCCCCCATCTCAACTCCAACAAAGCCACTTCTTATTTACCTGTTTGACACTTTGCACACGCCATAGCCTTTCATTTGGAGAAAAGGTTGAGGAGCTGGGGTCAAATGCATTGAATCCATGGTATGGTAGTCAGACTGGATTGGGACTAGGAGATGAAGAAATTCCTCTTATTAAACATGTCAGAGTAAAGTGTGATAAATTCGCCCCTGATCAAGAAGATGCTGCTAAAAATACAACACCAAGTAGTACCAGAGGGGTTGTTAAAAATAACACATAGTAGCTCAAATGGAGCCTTCCTAAGCCTAGCCTTAGCTTCCAATTTAGTCTAAGTTTCAAAGTATCTTTAGTTTTATCTTAAATACTAATGCTTTAGATTCAGACTCACTAGTCCTTACTGTGGTGGTCTAGTGGTTAAGATTCAGTACTCCTGCTTCTGTGGCCTGGGTTCGTTTCCCGATTACGGAAACACACAACCCCTCTATCAGTTGTCATACGGGAGTGGCTGCATGTTGCTATGATGCTGAAAGCTCTGCCACTGGTATTTCAAATACCAGCAGGGTCACTCATAGTGGGCAGGTTTCAGCGAAGCTTCCAGACTAAGACAGACTAGGATGAAGGACCTGGCCACCCACTTCCAAGAAACTTGGCCATGAAAACCCTATGAATGGTATTGGAGCACTGTCTGATATAGTGCTGGAAAGATGAGAGGGTGGCAAAAAGACCCGGCAGGGTTCAGCTCCACTGTACACAGGGTCTCTGGGAGTTGTATTGACTCAATGGCATTAGCAACAAAGCCCTTCCTGCCTCACAGTTTGATGCGTTATTCATTTCTGTGGCTGGTATTACCAGGTTCCAAGTCATCTAGACTTGAAACTTAGAGTCATTTTTGCCTTCTCTCCCTGTCTTACTCTCCGCAATCACTTCTGGCACCAAATCCTGTACATTTTACCTGAAAAATCTCTCTCACATCCACCCTTTCCTTTTAATGGTGATATAGTTATTTGAAGTAATGATGTGGAGCTGGTTTAGCTAAGTAAAATGATAGCTTTTCTGAAGGGCATGTAGGTAGTTACAGGAGTGGAACAAAAGAGGAAGGTATCGGTGTCATCTACACGGAAGTAACATTTGAGGCAGCAAGAAGAGAACTCAAGGGCCAGCCCTGATGGCCTAGTGGTTAAAATTTGGTGCTCACTACTTTGGTGGGCTGGGTTTGCTTCCTGGTCACAGAACCACACCACTTGTCCGTCAGTTGCCATGCTGTGCCAGTGGCTCACATAGAAAAACTAGAACAACTTACAACTAGGATATACAACCATGCACTGGGGCTTTGAGGAGGAAAAAAAGAAAAAGAAGAGAATTCAGGAGAATACATTTAGTAGCATGAGAAAGAGTGACTCCATCAGAAGAGACAGGAAACCAGTCACCTAGAGAGAACTAGCATATAGTTCAGGGTCATGGTCATCAAAGGATGAAAGTGGGCAGAAAGGAAAGGGTGGACTGTCAAGTATTAAACCGTGCTCATGTATTGTTGTGATCAATGAGAAAAAGAAAGACAGAGAGAAATAGAATGTTTGGTCTCTAAAAAAAGCTATTATCCAGTTGAAGATAGAACACATTCACAGAAAAATTTAAGAGTAATGCAAGGGCAATTTCATCTTAAAGGCAAAATAACTATTCATTGGGGCCAACAGAAGAGAAGAACAAAAAAGAGTAACTCAAGATTTCTATTCTTTCTACATTCCCTTAAGGCCTATTACTTGAGCTTCTTTGAATCTGTTTACAAGGTGTTTAATATATGTATTTTATGATGATCAGCTCTATGGAAACTTACCATATATTGACACAATCAAGTTACAAGAAGTGTTATGGAGTCATGGAATGTTAACACTCACCAGTTCTCTGAAGATCTTTACCATCCAGACATTGCAAACCGATAGCTCATAGGCCACTTCTAGGCCACAGACATTGTTCTTTGGTTCAAACATCATTCTTTTTTTCTAATTTTGATTTTGATTCAATTAAAACAATTAAATCAAGATTAACAATTAAAAGTCGTTAACTAAAAATTAAAAATCAAGAGCTTTTGCCTTTAAATCTCTATTTGTAACTTTGCTTGAGCAATAAGAAGGTGTCTCTGTTGTGGACCTGTATTCTGGAGTGGCAGCAATCAGCATCAACTGAATCAGTCAGTCGCCTCCTTGAAGAAGGCCCAACCTGGCCTGATTACTCATTGGCATCACAGGCCTGACTCTTGTAGGTATTCTGGTTTGCAAGCCTGTATAGTGCAATCTGCACATTTGACAGATGAGAAACATCCTGGAACCCTGAGTGACAAAAGAGACTTGCTCAAAACCCATTGCTTTGGATGCAGAAATGGCCCTGACCTACAGTCTCTCAACCAGATCTCCTACTTTGGGATTTATGGAACTAGGACATTGTACAAGGTGGCATGATAGAAAAAGTCCCAAGAGAGACATAACTCTATTCCCAGGTCTATTGCTTATCTTTGGATGCCCGATGGTAAGTCTGCCCAATTTCTCTTATCTCTGCAGCTATGGTAATGGCATGTACCCTATTTACTTCACATTCAGTTACAACAGAATGAAATACTATTTTTTTAAATGTTCTCTAAAAATAAGGAAAACAATAATTTTTAGAACACTAGAATTAGCCAAAAGTCATCGGTTCTAGGCCTAGTTCCTCCACAAGCTAGTTGTATGACCTTTCACAAGTTTCTTAAACTCTCTGGTTTCAAATGCAAATATTATTTTATTTTCCACGATCTTTGCAAGATGAATCTCATTCATCACTTTTTAAAATGTTTTTCTTGAACTAAAACCTTTATTACTTGGGCCAAACCCAATTGTGAATTAAACTAATAGAGAACGAAAATGGATTATTGAGCTGGGTCTACTTTATGGGCATGTCAGAGGCACACCGAGATGTTGATAAGGTACCACCATTTGAAACCTCGGCACCTCCCGCCTTGGCACAAAGCAGACCTCATCGAGAGTAGAGGCCCAGAGCAGAGCTCAGAGAGGAAAAGTAGAGACATAAATGACTGGAGGAGTGCTTCCAGGGCGCTGAGTCAGCCAGAACAGAGCCTCCTGCTGAGCTCAATGGATCTTTTCTCAGTTGCCTGGAGTGTTGGCTGGAGTCTGCTTGGCAGTCCCCGCTGGGAAGAGAATTTTTAGTCCATCGATTCATTTGAGCTGGGCAGTTTGCCCCAGTACTTAGCCACTCAGACAAAAATGCCCTTAATCACTGGCAAACCCTTGGATGTAGAGAGGACCAGTGGCTTGATCAGTACCCCAGAGCTGCCTGAAGGAGAAGGTCAGTCTACAAATCTCAGGGTGTCGGTCAGAGAATTCATAGGAACTACGGCTTGACTTTTCAAGCCCAAACCCTAAATAATCACTGATTTTAGGGTCAGGAACATTTTAACTCAACAGCACTACACACTTTCTTTCACCTTTAGTCAAGGTAAGAGCAGCTGTGGATCAGGTATGGAGGGCTTTGCTCCACTGCGCCCTCTGCATATCCTTGTGATCTGTGCTGGGCTCACTCCCCAGGGTGTGCCTCCTCCAGGAAGCTTCCCAGGCCTCCCTCTTTCTCTCTATTGGGATCAGGCCCCTACCCTGACCTTCCTGAAAAATTTGCTCACTTTCCACGGTTGTACCACCATCACAGCGTATTGTCACTGCCTCTTTTCTTATTTATCTCCTCAATACGACTCTTACATGATACTGAGGGCTTCTATTTAATTATTAATCCCTAGCCCCTATTATAGTGCCTAGCATATGAAACACCATTAAATCCTTAAATACTTATGGACAGAAGGAGGGAGGGAAAGGAGGAAGAAGGAAAGAAGGAAGGACAGAAGGAAGGAAGAAAAGAAAGAAGGAAGGAAGGAAGGAAAGAAAAGAAGGATAGAAGGAAGGAAGGAAGGAAAGAAGGAAGGAAAGAAAGAAGGAAGGAAGGAAGGAAAGGAAGGATAGAAGGAAGGAAGGAAGGAAAGAAAGAAGGAAGGAAGGAAAGGTAGGTTAGAAGGAAGAAAGGAAGGAAGAAAGGAAAGAATGAAGGAAGGAAGAAAGGAAGGATAGAAGGAAGGAAGGAAGGAAACAAGGAGGGAAGAAAGGAAGGAAGGAAGGAATGAAAGAAGGAAGGAGGAGATGCAGGCAGGTAGAGGTGACTACTCAGATGAGTGAGCCATGTGTTGACTGATAGAGTAAAATGGTACATCCAAGTTGGTAACCAAAGTCCCCCAAAGCAGTACCAACAGCAGAACGCCATGTCTGAATAGTCAATACAGTCAGTTGGAGGAAACACTAATCCTGGCAGAGAGAATCAAAAGGCCTCAGTTTTACTTTCAACTGCACCACATGGTAACTGCTTAATGCAGGGCCAGACGGCCGGGCTGGGCTTCAGTGTCCTCCTCTGTAAAGCCTTGGGGGATCAGGTGAGATCATTAATGTGCAAGTAGTTTGAAAGTTTAGTGTCCTACGAATGCAAAGGATTATTAAAGTCTCTATCACCACATGAAAGTATTAGGACTACTTGCCCTCATCAATTCATGGTTCCTTTCCCTGTCCGAACCTGAGGCCATTTGACTCAAACACGGAAAAACAGAAACGAATGATCTGCTGCTTGTTTATGAACATGGCTTTATGTTGTAAGTAAAATTTCTTCATGAAATAAAAACTCCTGAAACACAGGGGGCTGGCCCCGTGGCCGAGTGGTTAAGTCCGTGCGCTCCGCTGCAGGCGGCCCAGTCTTTCGTTGGTTCGAATCCTGGGCACGGACATGGCACTGCTCATCAAACCACGCTGAGGCAGCATCCCACATGCTACAACTAGAAGGACCCACAACGAAGAATATACAACTGTGTACTGGGGGGCTTTGGGGAGAAAAAGGAAAAAATAAAATCTTTAAAAAAAAAAAACTCCTGAAACACAGAAATTATATCACATTTTAATAATAATGATAAGGATGCCTTAAGCAGATAGAATGTCACAGAGTTCTCAAAACATACTCACCTTGGATTTTTATGAGAACTTTTTAGAAAGGCCAATCAGATGGAATAGCCTCAATTTACAGATGGTCAAACTGAGACTCACCGAGGTTAAGTGACTTGCTCAAGATTGTATAGTTGGTAAGCATCTACAAGAATGCTAAGCACAAGCTAAGTTCAAAAATATTTCCAGAAATATAGTGTTGGAAAGGATATAAAAGATAAACAAGTCTGCTTCCCATAGACTGCAGGAAACACTTCTTTGTGAGTGTGTGTGTGTGTCTGTGTCTGTGTGTGTGTCTGTGTCTCTGTGTATATGAGGGAGATTGGCCCTGAACTAACAACTCTTGCCAACATTCCTCTTTTTTTTGCTTGAGGAAGATTGTCACTGAGCTAACATCTATGCCAATCTTCCTTTATTTCATGAGGGATGCCACCACAGTGTAGCTTGATGGCTGGTACTATGTCTGTGCCCAGGGTCCAAACCTGCAAACCCTGGGCTGCTGAAGCAGAGCACACAAACTTAACCATTAAGCAATCCAGCCAGCCCCTGCAGGAAACCTTTCTGATAGAAGGGTACACCTAACAACTGACAATCACTTAAACATCCTTTATTTTCCAGAAACAAAACCCTTCCCCATTAATCTTTCACCTCAGGAGCCAGTTGTCTCATTGTATAAAAGAGATAATAATCAACACATATTTCCTAGGTTTTCATAAGGATGAATATAGATAACGTGTATAAAGCAACTAGCAAGGACAATCAATTCCTGGCACATAGTCAGTATTCAGTAAATGTTAGCTCTTATTACTCTCATTACTATAATTTTCATTAGTCTACTTGTGTTTCTGTTTTTGTTTTTCTGGATCCTCTCCAGCCTCTTGCATCTTTCTGTTCAGCCCCCCTCACCGTTTCAGGTGAATAGAGGGAACTCTGTTTTTGTGATTCTTTAAATCACCCTCGCTGCAGTGGAAATTGTTGGTCTTAATCTCTCTCTGCATCACCGAGACTTAGATATGTGATGAACTGACAGCCGCTGAGTCAAAAACAAAGCCTTCTGGGAAAGCTAGAGTTTGTTTCTTCCAGAATCTGAAAGGAACCTATTTGGCAACTTGCCATTCCAACAGCATGACTGTGTGGCATCCAGCATGCTAAAAATGTAGATGAGGTTCTTGTAAAATAAAGTCTTACAATGACAACTAGCTCATTGCTTAATACACTCTAATTTGAAGGATACTACATCAAGTGTCTTATTTATGTTAACAAACTCTTAAGTGGGTATGACCCAGAATGTGGGCAGGACCATCCATTGGAATATAGGAACTAGTGGAATTTCAACTTATATATTAATGCAATCTCTTCTATTTGAATGTTTATCTTTAGTAAGTTCTTAATGTCGATAACATATCAGTGTAGTTGTACATGTACAGAATTTATCGGTAAATGTACATATACTTGGGGTCTGTGATCATAATTTTTATAGGTAAGGCATGTAATCAAGAAGTTTTTGAGGACCACCCCAGTGTTCTAGTGGTTAAGTTCAGTGTGCTCCACTTCAGCAGCCCAGGTTCAGGTCCCAGGAGGGGACCTACACCACTCATCTGTCAGTGGCCATGCTGTGGCGGCAGCTCACTGACAAAAACAGAAAGATTAGCAGTTGAAGTTAGCTCAGGGCAAATTTTTCTCAGCAAAAAAAAGAAGAAGAAGAAGGTTTTGAAATAAAGGTTTATACAAAGTCTGACATTAGTAGGTGTTTAAAAAGTTATGTAACAGTCTTTACCACTATCCATGAAAAAAAAATAGAAAAAAATGTCCATTTACAAGCTGTTACTTTTTAATATAAATTTGAAATTTTGATAAAATTGGTTCCAGTTCCCTAAATCTTTACTCTCTACCTTTTTCTATAAAGCTTAATTCATATTTACTGTGATCACTTTATAGAGAATGGGTGTAATATGCTACCAACATTCAAAAGAAACATTCCTAAGGGCTGATGCAAAGTCAAACCACAAATCCAGCTGAAGATCTTGACATCCTTTATAGCAGTGGACCAAATCTCAGCTACATCAGCCAACACTTTCACAAGTTTTCATGGAACAAACAGAGACAAATACCAAGTGCTAAGTAAACAAGTTCCACCTCACTTCCTTTAGGCAGTGCTGTCATAAGCATGGTTAAAGTCTCACTTTCAAGTCTGAGATGATGCTAGAAATATGCTTTCCCCACCAAAAATGTGGAAATGAACTGTGAAAGATGTCTTCTCCATGCTCCTCAGGGTAATCTCTCCCAGAGATTGGCAGGTATTTGGGGATCTCTCAGGGAGTTTTCTTTCCCATTGGCAGT
The DNA here is from genome assembly GCF_037783145.1 of Equus przewalskii. Classification (NCBI taxonomy): domain Eukaryota; kingdom Metazoa; phylum Chordata; class Mammalia; order Perissodactyla; family Equidae; genus Equus; species Equus przewalskii. The sequence goes on from NC_091837.1 coordinate 65,486,714, forward strand.
TCTTTTTCTTTCTCTGGTGGTTAGTGATGAAAGGTTATAGACTGAGAGTTTGTGCCACGGAGCCCTGGCCACCCTGCCTCCCTCTCCCCACCACCAAAATTCGTATGTTGAAACCTAACCCCCAGTGTGATGGTATTAGGAGGTGGGGCTTTTGGGAAGTGATTAGATCATGAGGGTGGCGTCCTCATGAATGAGATTGATGCCCTTATAAAAGAGGCCCCAGAGAGCTCTCTTGCCCCTTCCAGGATGTGAGGATTCAGTGAGAAGATGGCCAGCTATGAACAGGAAGCAGGCTCTCACCAGACGCCAAATCTGCTGGTGCCTTTATCTTGGACTTTCCAGCCTCCAGAACTATGAGAAATAAATCTTTGTTGTTTAAGCCACGTAGTCGATGATATTTTTGTTATACTACCCCGGATGGACTAAAAGAGGAAACATAGTGTGTTAAGCCCCACAAATCTCTGCAAAGACACCTAGAGACATCAGAATCTTTCAAGATTACTTTGGAGAAATGTACTACCACCCTGACTCCATTCTAACAATTTCCCTGTGACCCAGCAGGCCTGGCAACCTAAATCATGGTACTCTGCAAAACATACTCTTTCACAAATGAATGTCCAAGGCAATGCTTCCCAACCATTTATGAGTCATAAACTCTGTATCAGAAATCATTCTAAATGTTCACCGAAACATTTCACTTTCCTTCAGGGCACCAGGAAAACTACATTTCTCAACTTTTTAAACTCTAAATGGGGCTATGTGACAAGTTCTGCCCAATGGAAAGTACAAAGAAGTGAAGTAAGCCACTTCCAGGCCAGGACCTAAAGTGTCCTACAGAATCATCCCTACTCTTTCTCTTTATCATTAGCTAACTGAATACAGAGTGTCCGATGGAGGACTCTGAAGAGGCGATGGAGAAAGGCAAATCACTAAAGAAGAGAAACTGAGTCACAACTCATGAAAGAAGAAAGTGATGTTGGACTTCCTTAAAATTAAAAATCTCTGCTCTGCAAAAGCACTTTTAAGAGAATGAAAAGACAAGACACAGATCCAGAGAAAATATTTGGAAAATATATATCTGATAAAGGACTTATAGCCAAAATACACAAAGAACCCTTTAAAATCAACAATAGAAAAACAAACGTCCCAAGTAAAAAAGGCACAAAATCATTTGTCATTAGGGAATTGCCAATTAAAACAAAAATGTGATACTTCCATATACATATTCGAATGGTTAAAATCCAAGAAACTTGTGCTGAGTTTCAAGGGTGGCTCAGAAAATGGTGGAATCAGACCCCAGACGCTGCTGCTGCAACCACTCTTGGCAGAAGCAGCACGATCTTGCAGGATCTCTCGGGATCTCGGTGTTCTACCGGGATTGCAGGGGAATCCTGGGATGAGAAACACCTGGGTTCTTCCCTCTCTCCACCCTGACTCCTGGCAACCCGCTGATCTTTTTGCTGTCTCCATACTTTTGTCTTCTCCGTAGCATCCTATATGACGGGGGTTTATGGTGTGTGACCTTTTCAGATGTCTTCTTTCAGCCGGTAATATGCATTTGGGGTTCTCCTCATGTCTCTGTAGTTCATCTCTTTTTGTTGCTGAATGGCGTTCCCATTGCCTTGATGTATCCCAGTTTATGTATCTTCTTGCCTGTTGGGGGACATCTCGGTTGCTTCCACGTTTGGGTAGTTATGAATAAAGCTCCTGTAAACATAAAAAAAATCCAAAAAACTGACAATACCAGTTGCTGACAAGGATGCAAAGCAACAGGAACTCTCAGTCATTGCTGGTGCTTACAGCTATTTTGGAAGACATTTTGGCAGCTTCTTGCAAAGCTAAACCCCGCTTTACCATATGATCCAATAACTGCACTCCTGGGTACTTACCTAACCAAAAACTTATGTCCACACAAAAACCTGCACATGAATGTGCAGCTGAATTCATAATCATCAAAAACTGGAGGTGGCTGGGCAATTCTCCAAAGGTGAATGGATAAGTAAACCATGATACATGAACGTACTGGAATGTTATTCGGTAATAAGGAAAGGATGTGATATATGGAACTATGAGGAGACATGTATTAATCTTGGATGCATGTTGCTTCTTGAAAGAAATCACTGTGGGGGCGGGGGCTACTGACTTTATGGTTCCGATTGTATCTCATTCAGAAAATGCAGAATTGGTGGGATGGTAGAAAGATCGGTGGTTATGGAGGGAGGAAGAGTTGAACAAGTGAAGCACCTGAGATATTTCGGGACATTGAAACTATTCCATATGTTACTGTAATGTTGGTTATGTGACACTGAATTTTTTGAAACCCGTAGACTTTTACAGCACAAAGAGCGAACTTGAATGCACACAGATTTTAAAAACATGATTTAGGAAGTCAGGGGATCTCAGCATGGAATGCAGGATGTGGCAAAGTAATGTAACTGTATTACAAATATCCGAAACAACTTCACAGAAGGGAACAGGGGCAAAAGGTGCTGACCTGAATAACCAGAAATGAGTAGAATCTGTAAGACTAAGGCAAAAAACTGATGTAAGTGCTAAACTCTTGCTGATAAAGCTGTCTACCCTAGGGATACATAAAAATTAACAATTCTGATACCACTATACACAGTGGTACAATTAAGAAAATAAACGGCAGTTGAGGGGAGCCAGGTTTCCCATTATTGGAGTGGGAGGTTAGAAATAAACAAGAAGAGGAGATTAGAATGATCCATGTGGCAATAATGGATTAGAGTTGGAGCTATCAGTATGAACTTATGTTTAGTGTAATATAGATACAGATGGTGACCTACAGAAAAATTTATTTATATATGTATATACATATACATTTCCTTACTCTGTCAGCTGATCCTGTAGCAACAGCATCCCTAACACCCAGTTGTTATTTTCTAATATCATTGTCCAATAACAGGAACCAGGGTCCCTTGGAGATGTGGCTGATTCTGGGACTAGGGCAGGAATATACAGTATGACCCTAGAGCATCTTGTGGGACCAGTAAGGAAGTGCTCAAAAAAAAAAAAAAAAAATAGAACCACAATGACAAGATACGAATAAATAAATAAATGAGGAGAAAGAGACAAATCTTTCATGCAGAAGAACTACCAATAATTTTCATAGATCCTGACCCCTCAAAAGAGGTGAAGCATAAGTCCCCACTCCTTAAGTGTTTGGGCTGCACATAGTAACTTCCTTCCAAAGAATAAGTAAGTATGGAAAGAGGAAGCCAAGGGAAGAGTAACTTTACAGTGGAAACACAACAAAAACCACCTCTGCCAGGCGATTGAAGTGATCACCAACAGGGATAAGTTATGTTGATGGAATGTACCCTTGATACAAGGCAATGAAAATGGCACTTTATCTCTGTGATCTTCCTCCCAAATACCCATATCCTCAGGGAAAAAACAAAAAAAGAAAGAAACTGAGTCATTAATTACCTACGTGGAGCAGGACACGCTCTCCAACCTCCCCAACCAAACTGAACCAGTCATACGTGAGAAATAAATCTCTAGGCCACAGAGATTTTTAGAGTTGTTTGTTACAGCAGCTAGAAAAGCTGACTAATGCAGATTCCTTTGAAAAGATGATGAAAGACATGTTCCCTTTTAACATAACAATACAAATATGTCCATACATACAAAAGCCGGTATGCAGATTTCAGGAGGCGATCCATGGACCCCAGGGGAGAAATCCTGTAGCCAGAGTCAGCACAGGGCCCTGCCTATCCCCAGAGGTGCTTTGAAATTCTTCCACCATCATTTATGGTGAATAATTTTTATCTGAGGTTTGATTGATTTGGTAGTTTCCCTTTCATCATGGCCTAAATAATTTAAAATCCAGGTCATCTCTAGCTCATAATTCCCAGAAGAACAGATGCTGCATGGCAGGCAGCAGTTCTGGACATCTGTGGAGTCCAGTAACGCAGAAACTTTCTCCTTCTCACTGGGAGAAACTGAGCTTTGGTGCTGAATTGGCTCCCCAGAACTGAGGACGGCTGAGAGCGATGGAGTTTAACTGAACAGATTTTCTAGCTTCAACCATGCCAATAAAATATCATTTTCAATATGGTTCCTCTATCTGTCCCCCTTTTATGTTTTCAGACTTGAGTAGGTTTACAAAATTGTACCTGATGTTGAGAAGCAACTGTAAAGCAACCACACTCCAACACTAATATCGCACGAGTAATCACGATGCTGGCCATAGCCCTGCTCACACTCACTTCACTCTCCCCAGTGCGCCCTCACTCACCTTGTATTATAATCAGTATCTGTGATGCCACTTCCCCTCCCTCCTCAACATTAATCATTGGGACCTGGTAGTAAAAGCAGTATTAGTATCAACTGTATGATTTGGCTGCATTTTTTGTTTTTAAAGATTTCATTTTTCCCTTTTTCTCTCCAAAGCCCCCCGGTACATAGTTGTATATTCTTAGTTGTGGGTCCTTCTAATTGTGGCATGTGGCACGCCACCTCAGCGTGGCTTGATGAGCAGTACCATGTCCGTGCCCAGGATTCGAACTGACGAAACACTGGGCCGCCTGCAGCGCAGCGCGCGAACTTAACCACTAGGCCAAGGGGCTGGCCCATGATTTGGCTACATTTTTAAAAGAAATTTATAGGGCATGGTTTTGAAATTTTCCCAATGTATTTTTGTTTACATTATTTGTGGAAATAAATGTGTGTTTACTTATATATCTGCTGTTTGTGAATTATTTAATTATTTACTGGTAATCTGAGCAGCTTTCCTAACCAGCAAACACCATGTGGCTCTACTGACAGTTCTAACTAAATCGCGATGGCTAGAAGCCCAGGTTTTCCCAGATTTCCTCTCCCTCAAGTAGTTCTTGGAATTACCAGAGAGACTTGTATATATCAAGAATCAACCAGCCAAATCTGGACCATCCACAGCTTCCAGGTCCCATTAGCTCCCTAGAGTGGCCTCTCTAGGCTCGATTAGGCTCCCATGCTGATGCTGCCAGAGGAAATGAGAATGTGCTCAACCCAATGCTTCTGGACCTACAACACACCTGCCCCACCTTTAAGCCAGAAACCCATGTGGCAATTCCTCCGACAGAAGATGACCCTTTCTACCTATTGCCCTTCTGGAGATGGGGGCTGGGAAGAAGCAGGTACAAAAGTAAGAGTCATGAACCCAAAAGTGTAAAGACTTTTAGTGATACAACTCTCAACTCACACACACACACCGACTCACCTTTTCCCAGTGGAGCTGGGTCAGGCCAATCCCCAGCTTCAGCTGTTATGCTGGAGTCAGAACTTCCATTCCCCAAGACTTTTTCACAGGAGGTCCCCCAATCACTGTATCCTTTGCTTCCTGCAAACGAACCCATGGGAGAGAAGTGTCACTTTGTTCTCATTACCTTGACTGCACCTAAGCCCCAGCATCTTTGGTGCAGTCAACGTAACTCGGTAAGTGCTCCATTGCACGCTTACATAGTCAATAATAGACATGAACTGGTTGTATAATAATGAGACTATCTTCAAGTTTCCTATGAAAATTACTCTTATTTTTTAATCATCCTTTATATTTTTATTCTCAGGAAAAATAATGCACACTCATTTATGTATGTGCTTATGCTTAAGAATATCATTGAGCCCCTATATGCTGAAGAGGAAATCAATATTCAAGTAGAAACAGAAGTTAGAAATGAAATTTTTCTTCCAAATTTGTTCATTGTTAAGAGTATATTGCTTATTCCATTTTGATAAACAGAAAATTAGCTTTATCAACAATATTATGGAATTCTAACTACGAACAATTTGCCTTGTCCATATAAATGGTCAATTTCCAAATTGATATTACTGATACTACTAGTCCATTTTTCAATGTCTGAAGGAAGAGATTTGAAGACAGTATGAAAAGGTCAGTGACTATTAATGCAGTTTAAGAATATACAAAAAGTGATTGTCGGAAAAACGTTAGCATTTCATTCACCTTACACAAATCATTAAGTATAGAATATTGAGAGGTCAGGTTATTTTGAACACTAAGAAATATAGCTTCCAGATTTAGTAATCTCATTTTAATTCATTGTTGAAGAACAGTTAATGGTGTTGGGTATTTGTTTAACCTACTAGCGGAATAGAATACATTGTAAGAGACCTTCTGGGTTTTGGTTAGCTTCCAAAATAATTTGAAATACAATGTAGAAATTTGTACACTTCTTATGTTTTCTTCATCTATTCAGTATTTCCTTTGTAATGAAATGATACTAATGACTTGTATTTGTATAACACTTCATAATTTTCAAAGCACTGTCAAATCCATTGTTTCACCTGACTTTCCAACATCCCTGTAAAAAAGTCGAGCAGAATAAGTATAGGCAGGAGTCAGGAGGCTTGGTGAAACCAACAGAAATAGAAAATTGGAGCCTAGAAATCAGTTTTACAGAATCTCAGTCAAAGTCTTTGTATCCCCACCTTCCCTAAGCCAAATAAGCCTAAATTTGAATTTGGCTTTAGATTCCTGAGTAACTTTTGGCAAATTAGTTATCATTCCGAAGCCTCAGTTTCCTCATCTATAAAATGGAAAAATTTCTCACAACTTCTTTAAGGTTTTTGTGAAGATTTATGTAAGAACATATATGTAAAATTACCAAACCCTGTTTAAGAACTCAATAAATATTTGTTCTTTTCCTCTCTCTTTTATTATTTCCAGAAACTCCAGTAACACCAGCACAATCCCCTTGAATATGAATTTTTGTGAAACCACAATCAGTATCCATCTGGAACTAGGAAGAGATTCAGCTGGGGAATTATGTTGGGTAGGAAATTCAGTGGAGTGGGGCTGTCTGCTGGAAAGTTCTGACACTTCTCTGAGCTCTGTCCTGCGCAACTCCATGAGACAGCTTGCTTCATCTGCAGATATCTCCAGGGACAGCCTGTTGTGAGAGATTCACTCCTTCCATCCACCTAGTCATGAATGCCCTTGGCCTGCATCACCCTACTCAGTTTGATTTAAAAAACCCTGTGGCTTAGCAGTATAGGAAGGGAATTCTTTGGCTTTTGGCTGGACCCCATATAGCTACAGAGCACTATTTTGGCACTCTAATTCCCATCTGGAGTTCTCTGAGATTTCAAGGTGCCATATGATGGAGGAGTCAGTGTACTATAGCAGACAAGCACTGGCCAGGATGAGGGAAACATGAGCCTTCATCAATATCTAAGTGTTGACTCAATGAAGCCTTTTCACCTCTCTGAGCTTCCTAATCTTCATGCACAAAACAAAGAGGGGGAAGATGTAGTAGACCCATCTTTCCAATCCTGTGAGCCTAAGATGCAAAGGGGCCTTGGGATTTGGCCCCAGGATGTCAAAGAACAAAATCCCATCGAATCCAATAAAAGAACAAAAACAACAAGGGAAAGCTAAGGTGGCAAAAGGGTTAATGACATCTGTCATTTGCCAAGGTGTGAAACAGGGCCTGAAAGACTTATCAAGTGGCCAAGAAGAGCATTGAAAGGAGCCCTAGATGACAGAAGTAGTTTTGGGAAAAACAATTGGGTGTGGTATGGGAGAGGGAAGTCGAGGCAAGCAAACCTTCAAAGAAATTTGAGCATTGCTTTGAAGAGACAGAATGAGATAAGAGCTCCTTCTGCAGAAAAATTTGCTTTGGTCACAAGGAGAAAAGGTTTTGGCTGGCCTGCTTATTCTGGGTCCCTCCTTCCTACCAACCATCTTGCCATTCATTGCCAAACTATTCATCCTGATTCACCCTAATGTGCCTGGGGGATCTAATGAAAGGCTTGTAAATGAGGTATAATTTGACAGTCTTAGGAGAAGAGTAGGAACTTACAGCGGGTGGGGCCCATTGAACTCCAAACAGAAGGAAGGACAGAGAACATCTATTTATGGAGCAGCTCTTTTGTTGTAGATCTCATGTAAGGTGCATTGAACGCCTCTCGTATAAACTGCACACCACCACCAGGTGGTAATTATTATCCCCATATTACAGACGAGGAAGAAGAGACTCAGAGAGGCTACATAACTCAGTGGTTACTGGGATCCTAATTTTAAAACCTCCTAACTTTAAAACCTACACTAAGTCCATTATGCAATTTCTCCTTTCCCTCCATTGAGAGCAGCATGTGCAAAGCCACAGAGTTGCAAAAGGATAAGGTTTATTTGGAAAGCACTGCCTATGCCTTCTCTGTATGAACAGAAGTACAGTTGGGTAATGTGACAGTTGGAGATGTGATTCAAAAGATAGGTTGAGGGGGCCAAGTGGCTAAGTTCTCGTGCTCTGCTTTGGCAGCCCCGGGTTTCGCAAGTCCAGATCCTGGGCGCGGACATGACACCACTTATCAGGCCATGCTGAGGTGGCGTCCCACTTAGCGCAACCAGCAGGAGCTACAACTAGGATATACAACTATGTAGTGGGGGGGGCTTTGGGGATGAGGAAGGAGAAGAAAAAAAAGAAAATTGGCAACAGATGGTAGCTCAGGTGCCAATCTTTAAAAAAAAAGAAAGATGGGTTGAGGCCAGACTAGTAGTGGTCTTGAGAGTTTTAATGGAATCTGTGAACAATGAGAGACCAATGAAGCTTTGAAAGGATGGCAGAAGACAGACATGTTGACAGCTGACTAGTCTGGTCTCTGGGCATGATGCCTGGCACTGCCTCACCCCTCATTAGGTATTTACATAATGTTACCAGAATCACTTTTGTTTTTGAGAAATGTCATCATCCAGAAGAGGTTTCAGTCTTCCCAAGCTACCTTGGTCCAGAGGTCTAAAGGTGGCAAGCCCATTCCTCCAGTTTAAATGGGTAAAGAACGCAGATGTAGACACTCTGCCTGTCTTACCTAGAAGACTCCAGTCAAGACAACATTCTCTTAAAAGATTTTTTTTTCCTTTTCCCCCCAAAGCCCCCCAGTACATAGTTGTATATTCTTCGTTGTGGGTCTTTCTAGTTGTGGCATGTGGGACGATGCCTCAGAGTGGTTTGATGAGCAGTGCCATGTCCACGCCAGGATTCGAACCAACAAAACACTGGGCCACCTGCAGCGGAGCGCGCAAACTTAACCACTCGGCCATGGGGCCAGACCTGAGAACATTCTCTTTAAATAGCTCTTCCTTGGTAGGGACCACAACAGGAAGTCTCCATACCCAGTAGCACTCAGAGAGTCTTCCTTTCCCCATTTGAATCTTGGCCTCATGTTTCTTTCATGTTTTATGAACCATACCCCCAGCTTTCTAAACCAGGACCAGCCTGTTGTAAGGTGCATTTTTTTCATCTTGCTGTATATAAGAAAATCAGAAGCTCATGTGTAAAAAAATAAATAAAATAACAATGATAATAATTATGGGACCAGTGCCACATGACAGCAGGAATAACAGCATTCAAAATCCTTTGAGTGCAGAAGTCTTACTTGTTTTATGGGTCGACACATGAAGCTAGTCTTAAAAATAAAAAATAAAAATTGTTTCTTGCAGCTCAGATTTCATAAGGAAAAAAATTGCATCTTTAATTAAGATTTATGGGCCTCAGTAGGGCCCGGCAAGAAGAGAGAAATGGCTCAAGAGTGTAAAAACCAACAGTTAAAAATGGAGAAATATGATTAAGGGCCTTTAATTCCTCCTGCCTCTTTTGCAGGCTTTCCAGTGGCCCCAGGCAAAAACAAGCACTTATTGTCTTTAAAACAGCATTATTCTTGGCATAAAATGTTTATGAATCAAGATGAAACTTGTAAGGAATAATAATATCAACCTTACTTGAAAGGCTTCTCTTGCTAGAAACAGCACTTAGTTTAATGGGAGAAAAATTCCTTAAGAGAAAAAATATGCGTATAAGTTGATATATAAGGGAAGATGCGTATAAACTGATCTGTTGTCTGGTGTTAGTTTAGCACCTTTCAGTTCCCCTAGCAGCTTATGCTTGATCTCGCTGGATCTTTGAAGATCTGCCTTGAGAGGTGGTCAGGGCAGATATTAAGATCTCTACTTTGAAGATGAAGATTCTTTTTCAAGACTTTAGGTTACTTGTTCAAAGATGGGAAAGGAACATAAATAGAAGTTTGATTCTAAATCCAGTGCTCACTCCACTATATCATAGTACGATTCCTCTAAGAGTTTGTGCATGTTATTTCTACATCACGTATACATTTTTAAAATTTCATAAGGATCGTTTTCGAAAAGCATAATGAAGAAACCCTCATACTATGTATTTCAACTCTCTAATTATTGAAACTAAACAACAAGGATACCTCGTACATTGATATTTAAATGTGTTCATGGAATAAAATGCATTTAATTTGATACAGAAAATGTAATTCATTAAGGTTCAGCCTGAGTCCCTCCTCAACACATTGTTTGAGGATCACATCTGAGAGCAAATCATTCCAAGAATACCTGTAGTCATTATTGCCCCTACCATCACAATGACAATTAATTATTCAATCGCACATTTGCTATTTTACCAAGAAAATATTCTATCTCTTCTTTCTGTACAAATAGTGTAAAATGTTTTGGAGAAGGGACTGTGTCATTATCTGTTGTTATTCTAACTAAAATTGGGAATGCTGTCAGTATTTGATTTGTCAATTAAGTAGGACTTGCTTTAATTTTTTCAATTACTTCCTTAATACTTCAAGGCATGCCCTCTTCATCTCGTACTTTGATATTAATACAAAGCCATTCCTTTCATGATTGCATAGCTTTAATTTATCATTCAACACATCTTCTCAAATTCAAGTTCCAATCTGGTTCTAGCTCTACCACCCACATGACCAGCCTGTTCCTTCCATTAGGAAAGGGGGAACGTCTGTGGTTGTCCACATTCGGTACTTAAATTTAACAACCTTCATTTGCTCCAAAGACTCACAAGTCTGATTGTCACTCTTCCAACAATCTCAACTTTCCAGAAAGGGAAGGGAACCCAAAAGGTAGATGAAAAATGCTTTCCAAAGGGAATTCAATGTACTGATTTTGCACAAAAGCAGTTCTTATGTTCTCATTGCTCTCTCTTGATGAATCACTTTAGAAAATATCCTTATAAAGGTGCTTCTTAAATCAATATCTCTAGCTCCAAGACTGCTCCAAAACACCAGCTCTAAAGAGCCACCTGCTTGAGAGACATTGCCACCTGTATAGCTAACCAGCAACACAAACTCATTATATCTAAAATGAAATTCATGATTATGTCCACTAAACTCTCCTTTCTTATATCCTCTCACAGTATTTGCTTTACTCATTCCAGTTCTTTCATCTGAAATACCTACATTTCTGTCAATATCCCTTCCATTTTTCAACGATCAGCTTGAATCTCATCTCCTCAGTGCAGACTCATGATCCCTCCAGCTAAAAATGATCTCATTCTCTTTTGAACTTCTAAAACCTACTGTAATTCTAATTGTTACCCAAGCATCTAAAACCAGTTATCTGTATGATGTCAACAGAAACGCCTTTTTTGAAATATCTTTGCTTCAGTTTCATAAATAAAAAAGGGGTTTTTAAGGGAAGCTGCTTCCAAAGTGAGTTGTGCAAGATGATCTGGTGAGATGCAGAAAGAAAACATTAGAATTTCTATTTAAATCTACGTTAAAAGTAGGAAATTAATTTTATCTATATCTAATATAAAAATTGCCTGCATTGAACCTTGTGTGAAAAAGTCTCATGTGCCACACAATTCACAGGATTCCTCACAAAAGAGCAGAAATTTCTCAAAGCCAGAGTGGACAGTGAGAGCCTCATTCTTCCATTTACTGTCCAAGTAAGGCCATGTGGTGCAGTTCATTTGTACCTAATTAAGTGGATTTGTGGGTAATGTTGTCTATTGTTAGCTACATTAACTCTACAATAAGACAAATTAGCTTAAAATATTTCTTCCAAACTTATTTGGAAGAAATAATTTGAAGTTAATAGCAATAATGGAATAATTCTGAATGAATGATAAGGAAATGTCAGAGCTGAAATATCCATGTGTGGTATAAGATCTTCATCAGTAATACTGAGACAAAACAATGAATTATATAATTAGATCTATTTGCAATATAGACTTTTAACCTCATCTTAGTATATATATAGAGACTTGAGATATGGCTATTGATAGTTATGATGTCATCATATTTGGGGAGGCATTTTATAATATTGTATATTTTACCTTGTATCCTTTGAAAATTACATTTTGAGTTGGTTTCTTTTTTTAATTTTTTTTAATTGCAGTAACATTGGGTTATAACAATATATAGCTTTCAGATGTACATCATAATATATTTTGAATTCTGTGTAGATTACATCATGTTTACCACCCAAAAACTAATTATAATCTATCCCCTCACATGTGAGCCTAATCACCCCTTTTGCCCTCGGCCTCCCCTTCCTCTATGGTAACCACCAACCAAATCTCCATTGCTATGTGTTTGTTTGTCGTTGTTTTTGTCTTCTATGTTGAGTAGGTTTCTAATGTTCATAATCTATTAGTACTGTAATGTCTTTTATAGTTTATAAATAAATAAATATTTATATACCATGGTTGCTTTTGCTTTGTTTGTTTCTTTTTACTGACTGACAGACATGCACAACAACATAATTTGGAGACCGCTTCCCTGGAGACCTGATTCTCTCACCCAGCTATCCAGGGCCTCTGGTTAGCTCACTGGTGGAGAGGTGCTGGTGCTTATGTAGTGCCAAATCCCTGGCATCTTACAGAAATGCAGGATGATTGGGCAACCCAACACTGCTGGCTTGGATCTAATGCTTCCATCAACACCACTGCTGCCAGTTGTACAGATCTCAGCCACATTCTATAGAAAATCTGCCAGGCATCAAATGTTGTGGCATTTTAACGGTACAATGCATTCAGTTGACATCCATATTTTCTCCACATGACCCCAGAGTAGCAAGGTCAGAGGGTAGCAGAAAAGCCCAGAACCAGAACTTCTCAACAATGATTAGTCCTGCTCTTCATTATGTCAAAAATACAATATCTTGCCAAAACCACTGCTTCCTTAGCTCTGATAAATTTTCTCTCTTGGGACCTTATATATTCTTCCCTTTCCTCTAGCTGTGATTAAGTTCACCAAATACCATCAGACATATTTTAATAGCTATGAACCCAAAAGGAAGTGGTAAGACTCCCAATTCCTTTCTGCCAAGAGTTTTAGCTCCCTTTTTAAAGTTTCAAGGACTCAGAAATGTGGGGAAGATGCTCCCTTCCAAGCTCCACATGGCAATATCCAAAACACAAATGAAAGTAGAAAGTTTAGAAGAAGCTAGACTCCTACCTCCTCCATTTATATCCTTAAAGTCCCAAACTCTTGCCAGGCATGGGCCAATTACATGGCTCTTCCCATTTTCTTGATGATAAGCTTCATAGAGGAGAAGGGAAAACAGTATAGTATGGAGTTTTGGGGCACAGGCTCAGGAGCTAGATGGTTTGGATCCACCTCACAAATCTACCACTGACCTGCTGTGTTGACTTTGGGCAATCTGCAAAGCCTTTCTGGCCTCCAATTCTTCTTACCAAAATAAAGAGGAAACTGAGGCACTGAGAATTCAATGAGCTAATTCTTATAAAACACTTTGAACAGAGTTATTTTTCACATTAAAGCACCTAATAAATGTTAGCATTAGGAATTATTATTATCAATTTCATATTTTACAAAAACTTCAAATACCATATATTGCTTTCCATATTTATTTTCTTAATGAATAAATTAAAAAATGGCTGAATGAATGAATGATGCATTTTTTTCTCTTATACTATAGTTGTTTTAGGAGTGTGAATTTCCTTCCTTAAACGTAATGTGAGTTCCTCAATAGTAAGATGATTCCTAACTGGTATTTGCTTTCTAAAGGGTCTCGCCATGCTGCAAATATTTTCTTGCTTCTCGATAAATACGGATTGAACACAAAACAAAAAGAATATCTTCCAAGAAGCCAGTGCATAATTTTTCTTGGTTGGCCTTGGATTTCCATGACTTTAACCAAGAAAAATGACAACTGATAACAGGAGCCTGAAAAATGACACATTTCCTTCTCTCCTATTTAAATTTTACAAGCTTGTATTTTCTGTCTTCCCTCTGGAATTGCCTGTATTCCTCCAAGATGTTTTTACACATCAGGGAACTCCAAGTCATGACTCCAGAAGAGATCTTCTACACCTGCACAGGCCTATCACCAGCATTGCCATGAGGGGAACCACCTACAGTGCCTCTACTGTGTGGCCTCAATCTAAAAACACAAAATAACCAGGAAATCTTTCAATTTGAACACAGCCCTAGAGACTCTCTGCTACCAAGCTGAGAGTAACTGAAAAGGTGAAGCTATTGCAAAGTATAGGAATGTTAAACACAAAAGAAGAAATAGCAAGAGAGGATGTGACCAAGCCTTTCAACATCATGTTATGCTGCCTGAAAATTGATTGTTTCTTTGCTACAAAAAGGTATTCATTCCATGAGATGTGAGCACACAGAGTGGAGTTAGAGAAGGTATTTTTAGAATGTCAGAGAACTATGAAGATTATAAATAGCCTCTAGAAAGCATATCTGATGCCTGGGGAGTGCATTCAATTATATATCTATATGGAATGCTTGAGCAAATGTTATATCACTAATAACATATGCCACTAAGTCCATGGTAAAGGTACTCAGGTATCCTATGGCACACAGTCTTGGAGACACCAGTGAGGGACTTTTATTCTTCATGTGTTCTTGGCCCCACATCTGTCTAGGTGCATGTGCCTCTGATAGAACCACATTTTCTGTCTCTTTGGGCAAGAGAGGAAGGTATCAAATGTCCATGCTGCCTGATCGGCCAGAGCTGAGAAAATGAACTAGTGATGTGGTGGTTCCCACACGTGTAGGTTTTTCCTGGAATGGTTTGGCAACCGAAACCTCAGAAGTAAGAAATCATTTAGTATATCAGTCAAAATGGATTAGTGCTGCTATGTCAACAAATACCCCAAAAATCTCAGTATCTGAGAGCAATGAAGGTTCAAATCTTGTTCATACTGCATGTCCATCTTGGGTGGGCTGAGAGCTCTGCTCCACTACATACTCACTTCCAGCCCCAGGATGACAGAACAGCCACCACCTGGATATTGACAGTCACTGTAGCATTGGGAAAGTGTGCTCTGGTGGGTCTCATCTGTACTTAAATGCTCTGGCCTGGAAGTGACAGACAACAATTCCTCTCACAACTCATTAGCCAGAATTAGTCACGTGTTCCCACCCAACCATAAGGGGCCCAGTAGGTTTAATTTTCCTATGTGCCTCAAAGGCAGAGAGACAGAAACAATGTGAACATCATTAAGAAATTCCTCAGCCAGCAAAGATGAGCAAATGTCCTATCACAAACTTGAACTTAGCACCAAGGCCAGGGGGGTTGGAGGGTAGACAATCTGATCTTTGCCCTTGAAGAGCTAGCAGTCTTTGGGGAGAAACAGACAGCCATAAAAACAATGTAAGCTAACTAGTAGTGAAGACCATTTACAGTCAGAAGGACTACGAAACCCCAAATTCTAAACCACCCTAATAGCACATAATTTCCTGCTTAATATGCTGCAAACTATAACTGAATATTTCAAATTACACCCTTCAGATCATTAATGGTTCCACATTCCACTCTTAAATTTATTCAAATTACTCTTTTCTAAAAATCATTATGTTATTGGTTATCTTTCTCTTCACTTCTAATATAATTAGTAAAATTAGTTTCCATACAGAGATTATTTTTTACACATACACGAATTTATATACCTATCAAGAATTAGTGAATAAGCAAAGACAGATGAACAATAAAAGCCTCTCAGAGAAACAATGCTTCACAGTGGGGTAGGCTCACTCTCAGCGCACATATATGGGCAAGATTCAAGTTTGTGTTTCTGCGTCACTACTAAGTTTTACCTTCGATTTGGGGGATCACTTGAAATAAACCCAAAAAAGCTCAGTTTTGAAAACACTAAAGTACAAGAGAAATGTATAGAAGAGAGTACATTTTATCCCAACTTCCAGAAACACACAATGTTTCTTTGGAAGTAATATTTGCTCATTAAGTTTCATCATCTGTAAATTGGATGGTAAACTATATTGGATCATCTATAGGGCCCTTTCCTCAGCTCGTGTTTCATTTAGAGAAAAACTACTGTAGCAGCTGGAAGACAAGCAGAGAGGTCATTATGAGCTCAATAGGAATAGAATTAGCATGATCTAAAATGATAGAGGTCAAAAATAATAAACAGTCTCTTCCCACTTTTTTCTAACACACACACACACACAATCTTTACATTCCCTTTTATTCATACTATTTTGCATTCTAAATTCACATCTTTAAGGGATAAAATTTACAAACATTAACTACCTTTTCCACTTTCGCGTGAAAGAGTAGCAGAACTGGAAGATTACACAGCTAAAAATTTCTTTTTTTACACATGAATCAAGGATGCACTACTTATCAAAGCCATGGTAGATGCTGTGAAATATAAGAAATGTGTCCCAAAGGACTTTGACGGCATTATGCTAAGTGAAATAAGTCAGCCAGAGAAAAACAAATACCGTATGATCTCACTTGTATGTGGAATCTAAAAGCAAAGACACAGACAAAACCAAGCTCATAGATACAGAGAGTGGATTGGTGGTTGCCAGAAGCAGGGGTGAGGGGTGGACAAAATGTGTGAAGGAAGTCAAAAGGTGCAAACTTCCAGTTATAAAATAAATAAGTCATGGGGATGTAACATACAGCATGGTGAATAATACTGTATTGCATATTTGGAAGTTGCTAAGGGAGTAGATTTGAAAAGTTCTCATCATAAGAAAAGATGAATATTCTATAACTATGTATGGTGACAAATGTTGACTAGACCTTCTGTGGTGATCATTTTGCAATATATACGAATATGAAATCATTATGTTGTACACCAGAAACTTATATAATGTCGTAGGTCAATTATATGTCAATTAAAAAGATAGTAATTAAGAACGTACCCAAAATGTGTTCAGCATATTCTGACATACAGAAGGCTTACTCACATCAATTAATTCATAAAGAATAGAGCAAGAGGGGCCGGCCCTGTGGCCGAGTGGTTAAGTTTGTGCGCACCACTGCCGTGGCCCAGGGTTTCACCAGTTTGGATCCTGGGCACAGACATGGCACCGCTCGTTAGGCCACAGTGAGGCAGCATCCCATATGCCACAGCTAGAAGGACCTGCAACTAAGATATACAACTATGTACGGGGAAGTTTGGGGAGATAAAGCAGAAAAAGAAAAAAAAAAGATTGGCAACAGTTGTTAGCATAGGTGCCAATCTTTAAAAAAAAAAGAATAGAGCAAGAAAATTAAGAGTGAGATTATGTGTTTAAACAAATAAAATAAGTTCAGAAAAGGCTTATAAGAGGGTTACCCAGACTGACTGCTGAGATACTCCAAGGAGAATCATGAAATAGATCATTATTTGCAAATCTTGAAGAATGAGTTATATGCCAATAGAAGAGGGAGGAAAGGAATGAAAGAAGATGAGACGGTCGTGCTTGCTGAGTAAGCACATAAGTAAACACATTCAATTAAGAACAAGTAGAGGGACTTCTCTAAGCAGGATGGAGTAGCTTAAAGAATAACTAGAAAAGCCTATAAAATATTAAAAGCATATATTTAAAGCCATCAGAAAGCTGCTGATTCAGTGAAAATTAGACGATGCAAGATTACAGAGAGTGAGAACTGCAGAGACGCGCTGATCATCTGCAACCATTGTTTTCCTAGGAGTGTTGACAGATTCTGGAAGCAGGAAAAGAGGACGAACACCCAGGCCAGGCTTTGCCTGGTCAGAAGACCACCAGTGGGGACTAGGTAACCAGCAGAGTTGGTGGTCTCCTAGGACTGAAATGACTGTATTAGAGATTTGAGAAAATTCATACATGTCTGATTTCTCCCTCATGGTATTTGCCAAATTCTGAGGCTACACAAGGTGGAAAGTTAAAGCTAATCAGAAGCCACTGAACAGCAGAGCAGAATTTTTGGCAGCACAGCAGTCTTAGGGGCAGAAAGATTAGAGTTCAGGAACCACGTCTCAGTTGAAAGTTCCCCAAAGATGCACCCAGGAGAGGAGTGACGTGAGGCAGACTGAGCCTTCCAAAAATTGCAACGCAGCCTCAAGTGAACTCAGTCCCTGATTGGTACGACGATGATCAGGCACCGCTGAGTCAGCCTGGCAGAGGGAAGGGTGAATCCTCTCAGGAAGACAATATCATCTGGAGTCACTAACAATTCTTATAGACAGTACCATGCAATAAAAAATAACTAGACAGGCTAAACAACAGAATGATAAAATTGAGAACAAGAAGAAAAAGCAGATAATAATATACAGACAAGATGATCTAGATAATGCCTTCAGAAAGAATAAAAAGAATGATAAACATGTTTTTAAAATAGTCCAAGATGTGGGTAATATGGGTTAAAAATAGAAAATTTCACCAGAACATATAAAAAACACAAAGAATCAATAGAAATTCCAGAACTTAAAAACAAAGTACCTGAAAATAAGAACCCAAAGGATGAGTTAAAACAAGACACAGAACACTAGATTAGATATAGATATAAATAAATATAGATATAGATATATAGATACTAATATAGATGTCATCCAAACTGAAGCACAGAAAATAGGATGGAAAATTCAAAGAAGAATATGTACATAGCAAAAAGAAGTATAGTTGGAGATCCAAAATAGGAGTAAGAAAATGGGCAAAAAAATATTCGAAGGAATCATCAACTGTACTTGTACAAACTATTTGTTTAGCTGCAAAGAAAAAAAATTTTTAATAGACCATTAAAATAATAATAGCACCAAAAACATCAAATATCTAGCAATAAATCTAACAAAGCATGTGTATGACATTAACACTGAAAACTATATTATTGAGAGAAATAAAAGAAAAACTAAATAAATTGAAGACTATACCATGACTGTGGATTGGAAGCCTCAATGTTGTAGAGATATTAATTCTCTTAAGTTGTCTACAGATTCAAGTCAATCAAAGTATAAATCACAACCCAGATGTTTGTGAGCGTAAATTGCCAAGCTTGCTCTAATTTTATGTGGTCATGTAAAGAGCTCAGGATAGTTCAGGCAATCTTGAAGAAGTACAAATCTTTTCTTGGTCTTCAGCTGAAGGATTTATACTCCAGATGGCAAAACATATTATAATGTTATAATACTTGAGAAAGTGTACTTTTGGCAAAAAGGTAGCAAAACAGACAGAAAGGAGTAGAACAGAACAGAGAATGAAGAAACTCATCCATACCTAGAAGGTCATCTAATTTATGACAAAGATAACATTACTGTACCTTGGGAAAGAGATGGGTTTTTCAGTAAAGATGCTCTTGAACAAAAAGAAATCATAAATAAAAAGTCAATTCTAGATGGACTATATATTGAAACGTGAACAGAAAACTAATAATTGTTTTAGAGGAAATCATAGAGGAATATCTTTATGACTTTGAAGTAGGCAAAGATTGCCCTAAACACGATATGTAAAGTGCTAAAAACAAGGCTGCTAATAATTGAGCTTTATTAAATTTAAGAACTTCAGCTTATGAAAGGAAGCCAAAAGAGTTAAAAGGAAAGCTTCAGAGAGCAAGAAGATATTCATAATACATGATTCCAAAAAAGACTCGTGCCTAGCATATATAAAGAACGCCTTTGAATCAATAAGAAAGACAACAGGAAAATGAGCAAAAAATTTGAAGAGGAACTTTTTAAAATCCAAATGACCAAATGATGGATTAACATATGAAAGGGTGCTCATGTTCATTAGATATCAAGGTAATGAAAATTAAATCCAGAACAAGATACACCACCACAGAATAGCTAAAATGAATGATAATGACTGGAACTCTCATATTCCACTGATGGGAGTGTAAATTATTAACAGCCACTCTGTCTGCCAGAGCTAAGTATATACATATAGTTTGGAGAAAGAATACTGGTTGCTAAATAAGTAAATTCACATTTTTTAAATGACTCATTTTATTTTAACACATTATTATAACTGTGCTGCTGTAGCATACGATCACCTAAAAAGTCCAAATATTTGTAGATGTATGAATCAAGTTTTTCCAATGCCAGTTGAGCAAAAAAAGCATCATTCTTCATATTCATGTGTTTATCTCCCATGCCACACACAGCCCTGGGGTTCTGTCTTCCAGCTCAAAATGTCAACTACTATTATGATATGTGTTATTGACAGAGAAGATTTTCTCAACAGACTTCTCTGTGCCAGGAGTAAATGTTTGCAGTGGAAATATTTTTGCTTTTTAACATTAAACATAGCATACATTTCATCTGGGGTCCATGTGTTCTACCAGTGTTTTATGTCACAACAGCCAAAAACTATTTAAAACTTTATGACATTGCCACAAATGTCCATACTAATATTAATCTTCCAACAAAATTATTTATACTTTATAGAGCATCATGGTAGTTATCTTTCTAAGTTTATCTTCTGACCAGCAGATATGTCTAAAAAGGATTAAAGACTTCAAGCTGTTAATGGAGATCAGAGATGGTCATACCTCCACACCATTCAGCAGTGGTGACCAACGACCATATAAACAAGGCATACTCATCTTCCGGGGCTCCCCTATTCTGCTATATTGCTCTGTCTACACTCTCTCTCTCTCTCCACCAAAATTCTACAATCCTCTGTGTTATCAAAAAAAGAAAAAATAGTAAGATAATCCACAGAAGCCATTGCACTATCAGTAATACAAACAATATAAATTGCAGTTCTAGTGAACAAATGCTTCACACAAGAGACGGTAGAATTTTTACAGAGATCTAGTTTTCTTGGCTCATGGAAACTGATACTTATATTCCACTTGGGTCAAAGAATGTTTTTACATGTAAGACAAATATGGCTTAAACATTGCCCTCTTCCTGTAAACTCCTTTAAAATCTAAATAGCCTTTAAAGGAATAACATACTCAGCTCTGAATACTTAATGTAGGTTTGATTATCAGATTGCTTTCCTTCAGAAGGAAGGACAGCCTAAGACCACAAGACCGTGAAAATGATATATGGGCACTTACAAGAGGATCCAGAAATTGAAAAGTGGAGGGGTAAGTTGGAAATACAAACATTGCCTTCTTCAAAATTATCTCAGGGACAAAAAAAATAGAAAAACACACAGATTGCTGTTCTCTGCTTGTGGCTGCCCCTTGAACATAAGAAGCCTTCCCATGTGGCATTGGGGTTGACATCAAAACTATAATAAAAAGATACCGAATCGCTTTCTAAGCCAAACACTGACTGTTAGGCCCCAGGAGTTCAGAAAAGATGAGAGAAAGAGAGGCTTCTTCTGTCTCCATTGAAGCCAGAGTTTACAGCAGCCAAAGTCATTTTACCCCATATTTGGCAAAGCAATGCGAAGGCTGTATCCAATCCTGCAGCTAGACTAATCTCAACTTTCAGCACTGTCTGCAAACAGATTTGGGAGTTGCCAGCTGCCTGACTCCATTGGCCGGGAAAAGTTCTTTAAGCTGAGTGCTGCTCTGTTCCTTACTTTGGTATTGTCTCTGGGCTACTAGGTGGAATAGATAACACCCATAGCACAGGATTTGAGAGGTGGCAAGACGGGCAGGTTCTTCTCTGCCTCATTAGAAGGGGTTTTGGAGAAAGTAAATTCTCTACTAAAATGCAAATGCAAGGAGGAATAGAAACTCCTTACCCGCCCTGAACACCTTTTAGTGAGTTAGTCAGCTCTGGACCTCAGGCCAGCAAGCCACCAGCACTAAGACACCCCCAACTTAAAGATTACAGTGGAAAGGGGAGCGAAAATGTGAAAACCACCTTTACAGAAGAGCAGGACTGTGTGAAGCAAAGCAAAAGCTTACTACTCTAGTCTTACTACTCTAGATTTTGGGAGAGAAGACAATGAGAGTAGCGGAGAGGAAAATTGTGAAGAATTCTGAGTACTGGCCCTTTAAGATTGATATAGATGTCTCCTTGAGGTAAGAGAATTCAAGTCCTCAGGAGATGCCCTGCCCTAGGGAATATTTGTCCAAAGACTGGAGACTGTCTCAGAAGATCACCAGCCCTAATTCCCTTGACTTTCTCCTTATTTCTTCAGTCTACTTCTAACCCCAGAAATGCCAATTCTCATTGGAATCCGGTCTTCTACTGTGCTAACTGAAGTCTGACCCTGACTGAGCTCCCACTCCTGCTTTTTCTTCGCAGACTAAATGTTGGCATCTTTCCCAGGTTTCACTTTCCGATCTTTACCACTTCCTATTTTCGGCTTTGCTAGTCCCATCCCCTGTGAAGATCTTGCCTCCATGAGCTCAGATGGCAATGCACCAGAGACCAACTTTGCTTGCCTCACAGTTTTCCTGAAACCACCAATTCTGTGGGATGATCCGGGGAGTGGGTGGGCTGGAGGACTGTCCTGGCAGTGGCACCAGAATGCCTGATAAAGAGAAACTGCTTCACGGTCTTCAGGACCAATGGAAAGGGCTAAAGAGGAAGACATCCCAGCGCCAAGGACAGAGCTCTATACCATCCACAGCAGCCCTGGGCACTAGCGGAACCTACCTCGGAAGCCCCTGCCACGCTCATCTCAAAACTTAGCAGCATTTTAAGGGAGCCTGGAAGCTTCAACCTCGCAGTTAAAACATTATTTCAGCTGACAGCTTAAGGGAATCAAGGCATTTCCTTTCCTTTATTTACACATAAAGCACAAAGAAACACAGCAGTTACAAGTCCCAGGGCTCCTGGGAGAGGAGGGCATGATTATTGCCGGGAAATCTTCTCTCTCCAGGAGCAGCTACCAGTCTCACCCTCCTGCTGCCCTCAGCTAGCCGGCTGCCTGGAGGACTGTCTCATTTGGGGGACATTTTCTGGTTTGGGGATAATTTAGTGAGGCAGCAGGGTGGGAGGCAATTGCCATTAAAGGCAGGGGTCAGTACAGAGGTTTGGACCGCAGGCTAATCCTTCAGATCCTTTGAGCTGACAGTGATTTTTCCTCGTGCTGGAAAAAGGAGGGAAGAGAGTTTTCCTCTGTGAGCATCCAAAGGAGAGAAGGGAAAGAAAAGCTGTGAGGTTCACCCCAGGAGGGAAGGAGCAGGCACTCTCAGCTGCCTGTGCTGAGTCTGAATATCCATCCCTCTGTGTGCGTGCGTCTGCAGCCATAACACCTACCAGCTCTCAGGGGGAGTAGCTAATGCTATTGTCACAGAACTTCAGGAAGGAACCAGATCCCTATCCACCCATTGGTCTGAAGTTGGAAAAATAAATTTCCTCATTAGTCCAGCCTTATAAGGTTAGAAATCCTCTCATAGAATATTTTCTATAAAACAAATGGAAAAAGAAAAGAATAGAAACACCTTTGTTAAGCAAAATAAAGATGCATTCTACTAACTAACCTAAAGTCCAGTCGTAGACATGGCTAGCCCTACCCTCTTGGCTCATCTCCTTCTATCTGGGAAGAATACTCAATCATCCCAAGCTCCATAGATCACCAGTCCAAAGCAGAGTTTGGTTGGAACTGCCTCTGAGAATAACAGGACGAAGACTCTCTCAGAACCTCAACCACTGGTACTGTTGACCGAGAACGTGAACTCCTCGTGATCTCCTCCTGCCATGAGCAGGCTGTATCTGAAATGTCCAAACCCTGGAAAAGGAAAGCAATGTGTTATCTGCCCCACAGAGGGTCTCCCTTTGGCTTTGGAGTATCTTGAATTATCTTTTAAGTTACCGCTTTCATACTTCCTGGTAGTCTCTTTGACTTCTGTATATGCAATCTCTCATCTAAAGCAATTTTCTGTCTGATCCACTTTCCTGTCACTTGGCTTCCTCACTTAGTGTTCCAAGCTTATATTCAGGCTAAGGGTCACTGACAGTCATGTGGGCTCAATAGCTTTTGCAATTATCCCTGGAGGCCTTGTGTCTCAATACAAGTTCTTTATAAATTGAGGGACGCCTCTAATTTCTTATTGTTGCAAAGCAATAGCTCTACTCATCCCAACTTCCTCTAGCACTCACTAGGAGGCAGCTCTCAGATCCAGACACTAATAATTATGGGAAGAGCTCTCTCTAGGATACATGGAAAATTGTCCCTTTCTCAATGGTCTTTGTGCTTTAAAGGCCCATAAGGCTGGAGTGTTTTGGGAATGTTAAGGGAGGGAAGAAACATGGGATTGTATTAATAAGGGTTTAGTCAGGGAAGCAGTATCATCACAAGCATCATGGAACAAGGAATTATCATAAGAAATAGACCTTATGTGATTGACGGTGTCACTGGGAAGTAAAGGTTTGGAGTGGAAGTTTCAGAGAAAGGTCATTAACTAGCCATGGTGGGACTGAATGAATTGGAGCTTGCAGGAAGCTAGAAGTCTGGAAATCTGGAAGCTAGAAGCACCTAGCTGCTGTAGTCTGACTGTGAAGAGGGCTGTTGAAGTCTACAGAAGGTTTTTGGCTCTTTCTAACTACAGCCTCTATGAGTTTGCAGGAAAGGGTCAGATGGCAGACCATGCATGCTGTTGGTCAGCAACGCCAACAGTTGAGAAGATCAAGAACAAATTGGAATCCACCTGCACCTCTGTGTCTACTTCTCACCACTTCTCATTGACAATAATCTTCATCTTCTGCTTCACATACACCTCCAAAATCTCTCGCAACTTCACTTTTGGACAACCCAACCCAGAAAAATGTCAGGCATTCAACCAAGATGCTGGGAAATCTAGTTTCCAGTGTAACAAAATTGGCAATAGAAATACAGCATGTTTATGGGTCAGCCCCAATGGCCTAGTGGTTAAATTTGGCTTACTCCACTTTGGTGGCCCAGGTTTGGTTCCCAGGCACAGACCTACAGCACTCTTTCAGTGGCCATGCTGTGGTGGCAGCTCACATACAAAATAGAGGAAGATTGGCACAGGTGTTAGCTCAAGGCAAATCTTTACCAGCAAAAAAAGAAAAAAGCCAGCACATTTGTACACAGTCTGTAGCTACTCTCTACTGTCCCATCACCATGATGAATGAGTCAGAAAGTGGTCTCCCCCATAGATCCACAGCCCTCCCAGATCTAAACACACCATTTCTCTTTTGTGACTGACATTTGTTTAAACCTGATTTCACCTAAGTTAAATAAACATTAAGGGGCACAGATGTGTGAGTAGCTGGTATAGTTTTCCTTGAGAGGTTCATTCTCTTGGTACAGTCTGGTTACAGATGGCTCTGGGATATGCCCATAAGATATACTATGGGATATACCTATGGAGTATGTCTGCCGATATATATTCAGCAGTTCTGATTTGCATCCTCTCACTGGAGCTTAAATTTCCTGAGTTTATTCTCCTGAATCCCCCTAGTGAACAAAATTGAGGTGCTACAGAGGGCTCTTAGCTGGTTTCAAGTTTTGAACCAAGGGACAGAGTAAACTAAAACATAAGGACAACAATAGCAAATGCCAAGGCAGGAGTTGAGAAGCAAGTTATGACAGGACCAAATAAACTGGACTTTCTTGCTACAAAGTTCTAGCAGGCTCCATCCTTCTCACTGTGATTTGCCCTAAAATGCAATTCTGCCCCATGCCTACCTCACTCCTGGATAGTATCTCACTTTTCCATGCTTTTATTTCCCAGTCCCCTTCCTTTCTCTCACCCCCTCATTTTCTTCTTCCCCATCCCCCAAATCCACAGCCTTGACAAGTCCATTGTGAGGTATGAACACAGCATTTCTCAGTTTGTTCAGTGGATCACCTGTTTCAGAAATGACCATGGTTTTGTAACAGATTTTGGACCCCGTACCAAACTGACTAAATCAGAATCTCTAGTGACGGGCCCCCAGAGCTGAATCTTAACAAGCATTCTAAAGAATTCTTATGCAAACCCAATTTTTAAAAGCACTGCACTAAAGGCTTTAAGGAAACAAATTTATGTCATTCATGGTTGGTCCCTGATACACAATCCTTATGCCATGAAAATATTGTGTACTCTCCTTTTATTTAAATATCTCTTAGTTGTGTCGTTTAATACATTTGTTTCTGCTGAAAATAGTCTTCAGCAACCAAGAGGCCTGGCTTCCAAAGACCCCAGTCAGTTGGAATGGGTTATTATTGCAAAGGAGTCGTGAGGAGAGTGTACTGGGCAGGGTGAGGGTTCCCACACTGATGGTATTCAGTGAAGGAAGGCCTGAGCGTCACTCTTGCTGTTTCCCCTATAAGATATTCTCTGCCATCTTGGATATCTTTATTGTGATCTGTTCTTTTCCTAATTGTTCAAGCTTCCTGAGTATCTTAGTCTGCTTAGGCTGCCATAACAAGATGCCACAGGCTGGGGCGGTTACACAACAGGAATTTATTTCGTACAGTTCTGGAGGCTGCATGTCCCACATCAAGGTCTGGCAGGGTTCAGTTTCTGAGGAAGCCTCTCTTCCTGGCTTGTCGACAGCAACCTTCTCACTGCATCCTCACAGGCCCTCTCCTCTGAGTACACAGAGATGGAGCTCTGGCGACTCTTCCTACAGGACACTATCCTATTGGATGAGGGCCCCACCCTTAAGACCTCAGTAAACCTTAATACTTTTGTTAAGACCCTGTCTTCAAATATAGTCACATCGGGGGTTAGGGGTTCAACATATGAATGTGGGGGAGATACAAGCATTCAGTACATAACCCTGAGCTTGGTACTAGGGCTCCAGGCCAGATGTGTGCTACTCAGACTCAAAAGGATCTCAGGTTATCTTCAGAGGACCTTTGGACACTAGCAAAACAATGGGTTAATCTGAATAACACATTCAGAGCCTCCTTGTAAAAATACTGACTAATACTGTGTACATATCACTTCATCCACCAAGACCTTCATTTTATCACCAAATGCTCCTAAAACGACGCACATGTTGTCAGGCATCTCCTTACCTTGTCATTCTGACAGAGGAAAGTTTTCGGCCATGCCATTTGGAGGTACATTGTTTGTAAATGGCAATTCTCTGTTCTTTGTTCTTGGCCTTGACCTGTCTTCTGAGTTGACAAGAACATCTACTGCAGGGTTTCTCAGCCTTTGGCACTGTTGACAGTGGGGCTGGATCATTCTTTGTCGGGGGTTCTGTTCCACACATTGAAGGATGTTTAGCGGGATCCCTGACCTCTCAAAACTAGCTGCTGGTAACATCCCTTCCAGTTATGACAAAAAAAATTCTGCAGATGTTACCAAATCCTCCTTTGGGGACAAAATTGTGTGTGGTTGAAAACTACTTAATCTAAACATCAACGTTCTTCACCCTCATTTCTAGGAACTTGAGTACCCATTCAACTTAAATCTTGAGCCTAAGATAACCTAATTCTCATTCTGTTTTTACCCTTGACAGGACTCCAGGAAAAGTATAAATTCGTACCATTCTTCTCCTTCTAATGCCACAAAGAACAACCAGAGAGCCTCTGAGGCATCAGAGGGAATGTGCTCAGAATTCTACGACCAGCCACAGATGAATATTTTCATCATTTATAAAATGAGGGGATCTGATTACGGTTCGTTAAGGTCCCTTGCAGCACTAATATTCTATGAAATATTCCAATTTCTGTAACTCATCAGTAGACATTAAAAACAACTATACTTCTGATCCACAGTCTGGATAATTTACCCAAATCTGAGAGTCAAGTTTCCAGGATGTTAGAGCATCAAAAGGCACAGCCCCTGCTCTTTTAAGTAGCTCAGTGTATTGGTCAGGAAGCACTTGGGTGTCACAGATGACAAAGTTCAGGAGTTCACAAATGGATGGACAGAGCAGGGAAGACTTCACAGAGGAGATGAGAATGAAGCTGAGTCTCAGAAAACTGTTAGGATAAGGATAAAGAGAAAAGAATGCTTTAATCTGCTGGCAATGGATCACAACCCTGGCGTATATTAGAATCACCTGGGGAGTTGCTTAGCTTTCCATGCTGCTCAGGCTTCACCCTAAATCAATTAAATCCAATCTCTAGAGGTGGAACCTGGGCACTGGCATTTTTTTCAAAGTTCCCTAGGTGATTCTAATCTGTAGGCAGTGTTGAAAATAACCACTAAGCTAGATGGAGCAAGATGAGCAAAGCTCTCATTATTTTAATATGTTATAATAACACTTAGCACCTGCAAGGTCTTTTCATGCTCTTGGCATTTAACTTGAAACATATATTAATTACTTACCAAAAGAAAACCCCAAAAGGCCTTTCCTTGGCTACAACCTTAAGGAGGAATATGAACACCTGGGGGCTCTATGGGTGCCTCTGTTGGCAAAGGCTCACACCTGCGGCTGCTCGCCCACCCACACAGCAGGAGGAATGAAAGCTCCTCCAGTACCCTGCACATACACCCACTGCAGGTGCTTATCAAGGTTCAGGGTAACTGATCCTCTTCACTTTCCCCCAACAGATGCTGTGGCAGGCGCTGTGATTTACCCAACGTTGCATTCACAGTCATAAGCCCAGTGCCTAGTACATTTTGAGGAGCTGAAAGAATGAATGAGGAAATGAAAGAAATCAATTCAGCCAAGGATACCAAGTCTTCCAAAATCTCCTGCATACTGGAGGTGTTCTCATGAATTCTCTGACCTCCTGGACACCAGAGCTTGCCTGGACAGCCAGATGATTCTTTCCTGGCCTCTTATATCTTTAGTGTCTGCACTGAGCTTAATCATGGTCCTATGTTCACCTGTGGGGTGTGGATGGACTCCTCAACCTTCCCAGCTCCTCTGGAAGCACCCTCTTACCTGGCAGACCTTGACCCGGCTGCCAAGTTAGATCTAGGCATGATCTCCACATCAGACAGAGCGTCCAAGCTGCCACCCATCTCCCAGAGAAATCATCGCTCCAGAACACTTATGTAGAATGTGATGGCAGTATACATAATTCATTAAAAAGGGACTTAAATTTCCATTTTGAAGCAGTTTGCCCCAATATATAGAGGGCTGCTCTGGTGAGTAGGAAAACCCAGACATTGCTGCCTGTGGCAGTGACAGAATTGCCTCATGCGCCCTGAACAAGCTTTCTTCTGAGCAATTCCACAAGCTTCTTCCTGCAAAGATAAGCCTGAGTTTTTCTCATGTCATCTGAATCACTCAATTTAGTAACTGACTGTCTGATCTTGTCTTTTCTTTTGGTTGGGTGTATATTCTTGTCTCCCCCCAAAACGGTAAGTTCCTTGAAGGCAGGAACCATGTCTTTTACCTCTCATATGTCCAGCATGGCAACTAGAATGTAAACTCTGCCAGAGAAAGGACTTTATCTGTTTTGTTCATGGCAAGGTCTTGGGTTTCTTTCAGCACATAACACACTTCCTGAAACGCAACAGACAGCAAACAAACATTTGTATGCAGATAGTAGCAGGAAGTTGTAGTTTTACTATTCAATGTATACAGTTGTTTTGGCATGATAATTGATATTGATGCATATCTCTTCTCAAAGCCAATCATGGACAAACCTTGAATTTAGGCTTTGGGAAGGTTCTGCAAATTAGCTCTGTCCACTTCTTAATAGCCCAGTATCTGGTATTGCTGGCATTAAATCTGGCTGCATAAACTAATCCCCTACATTAGGCTGACCCATCCCTACAAAATCTTACTGTGAGTGGGATATCACCACTCCAAAAAGACACTTTCTTCCTTGAAGCCCAGTGGGGTCCACCATGCTCTTTCATTACTCAGCTCACTAAAGTTTTGGGAAGAAAACAATTTACATACAGGCACGTATAACCAACAGGCCTCTACTTGATTTCACAAGGTGTCTGCATTTTCAAAGAACACTTCTTAGCCCAAAAGAAACTTCAACAGATGGAAAAAAACAGTAGTAAAGAATGTGGACTTATGACACTTTTGGCTAGGGATGCTTTTTATTGGAAACTTTCTTCTGATATGAATAAGAATATCCTTGTTTTAGTCCTGGCTGGGTAAGCAAAGGCAATTGCTTTTCCTAAATCTGAAACTTCTTATTGAAAAAGTGAAGGTATTGAGCCACAACAGCAGTTTTCAAATAGGCAATCTTCCATTTCTCTTCTCTGGGCTGGGGTAGCACAAGAGCAGCAAAGAGAGACAAGAGTTAATTACAAGGAGTCATTGACACCATATGAGTTCCTGATAAGCTGAATGAATAACACCTCAACAATCTGTTTTAATGTATATAGATTCTATTAGGATTAATTAAATACAAAATTATTTTAAGAAAGCCTTACTAAATTTAGAGTAAGTACTTGCTGTTATGCATGTTTTCTCTCACAGGATAACTGTACAAACAGACTCTTGTATTCATCAATATTGTGAATCACCAGTCTAAAACATCATTGTCAATCCTTCCAGTTGTTTTAGGGAAGAAAATAGAAGTTGCTCTGAATATATAGGGTTTTATATAAGAATTAGGGGCTTACCCAATTTTTAGAAGAACGTGGAGAGCAAAGTTCATGGAAGTCAAAGCTGAAGGTTTCAGCCTGAACTCCCAAAGCCAATAATTCATAAGAGCTGCCAGAAAGTCCCTTCAATTCACAAGTCTCCATGCAGCTCCCACCAACAATCTCAGTCTGCAGTAGTGAACAGAGTGGTTCTCAACAGCTCACCAGGAAACTTCTGCAGATCTCACATTTTCTCACAGATCTTGCTGCAACTACGTCTGGAGAATAGTGGCTTCTCTTTGCCTATCAAATCTTATGCAACTGGCAAATGCTAAACTAAAACTATATACAAAAGGAGATCCCGGAAAATGCAGACTTTGGCTTTTCCTCTGCAATGGAGAGGAGACCACAGAAGAACATGGTATTGATGCCAAGTTGAGAATAGACAGTTGGGCACTGACTACATCGTTTGACAATTCAACGTCCCTACACACCCATTTTACCCATTGTAACCTTCAAATAGAATATTAACATCATGTTGACCTAGCATAGTGCAACTATACCTCATACAACCAAGGGCCTGCTCACTTTCTGCCCCAAAAGTAGACCAAAAGCCCTACGTGCCATTTTATCTTTCAATAATGCCCTTCACTTTTAAACTTAGACCAATTCCTTTGGTATTCTGTAATTTAAACTCTGGATTATCAGATGATCTATAATTAACACATATTAGAAATGGGAGAATGGGAAGCAGAAGGAGAATTGTTAAATATGTAAAGCACATAAAAGCAAGAAAGAAAATACACATAACTACAAAGTTCTCACTTTTGCAACTAATCATGTAGCCAGAGTCGGTTTAATAATTTCCTTCTTATACCACACATTCCATGTTTCCTTTGCCCTTGGTCAGCACCTCAGCTGGTCATGAATCATTACTTGACTGAGTATTCCATGACTGTATGTCCAAAGACAGTAATTTTGGAGATACCACTGAGGGCATAGAAAGCAAATACAAATCTGGGCTTTATCTATTCTAGCGAAGATGCATTGTTACTCTTTTTGTGGGAGAAGATGTTCAATCTAATCAACCACCAACTGGCTGTCTCTTCTCCCAGGGAATGGAGCCGTATAAGGCATATAAGGGTTTCATTGTTGTTGTTTTCTGTTTTGTTTTTTTTTTAAGATTGGCACCTGAGCTAACAACTGTTGCCAGTCTTCTTTTTTTCCCCCTTCTTCTTCTCCCCAAAGTTCTCCAGTATATAGTTGTATATTTCAGTCGTAGCTCCTTCTGGTTGTGCTATGTGGGATGCTGCCTCAGTGTGGCATGATGAGTGGTGCCATATCTGTGCCCAGGATCCAAACCAGCAAAACCCTGGGCCGCCAAAGTGGAGCGCCTGAACTTAACCACTTAGCCACAGGGCTGGCCCCTCATTGTTGTTCTCTTCTATAGGCAGGTTTGGTATTCAGCTATATGGTAGCCAGACCAGCCTTAATGAATAAAAGTTCATGTTGTTGAGTTCATGCACAACCCCCACTCCTGCCATCACGGACTCAGATCTTACTCATAAAACTATTGAGCAATGACTGGGGTTTCTGGGGAAGGAGGATAACTGACATAAGCAGCACAGGTTTTCTTATCCACCTGACCTTCAGAACCCTCTTCAGCAGTAGGTACTCTTTAGTGAGCATTTAATGGAATATAAATATCCCTATATTCTCTATGCATTCTGTGAGAACCTTCCACAAACTTCTCCCACAGACTTTGTTATTTCCAATGTTCTAATCTTGCCCCTACTAATTCGATGATCACCTAGCCTAACTATTTCTGAATATAGGTGCACCCCTGGCCACCTTTGCTCAAGAAAAAGGGAATGAAGAAGTGCAATACTCAAAGCTCTGCCCACGTGGAGAATTTTTCTTTACCACTCACCTCAAATGCTCTCTTGAGAGAGGCCATTGTACTTAGTCATCCACTTTTTTGGTGGTGCTATCATTTTGTAAAGAATTATCTATAAAACAGGTCCATTTTTTTCTTCCTTAGTCAAGTGGTAATGGAGAAGTTCCCATGGAGCCCTATATGTTGGTCGAGGAAGAGGTATCAACGTGGCAAGAATAAGTGCCGTAGAAATCTGTGTACATTGTTAAAATTGGCAATGACACATCGAAGCTCCTGTCATGAAGAGGTGGAATCTGTTTTTCCATTTCTTGAATCTGAGCTATTTTTGTTATCCTTGCTACCAAATAGAATGTGGCAGAAGTAACCGAGTTCTGAACATAGGCCACAAAACTCCTCATAGCTTCTACTCTTGTATTTCTTGGAACTCTGCAGCCTCCATGTGAAAAATCTTGGGCTAGCCTTCTGAATGATGAGAGATATATAGTCCCGTCAATTCCATTGCCCCAGCTGATGGCCTGTCAACAAGCACACATGTGGGTGAGGCCATCCTAGATCATCCAGCTGTCCGCTCCTCTGCCAGGTGATGGCCGGCACACGAGCAGAGCAAACCCAGCAGAGATCAGTGAAGCTGGTCCAAATCAGAAAAATGACCTAACTGACCGCAAAATTGTGAAAATTATAAGATAAATAAATGGTTATATTTTAAACCATTAAATTTTGGGGTGACTTGCTATGCAGGAAAGTAGACTGATATAAAAATTCTTAGTCATATGTTCAGATACTGCAATTAGGTATTCAGAACCTGACCAAGCCCAAACTTATATATCTCACTTCCATGGAATGACAGAATGCTGCTGAGTATGCCCATATTCATAACTTTGAGGATCATATAGTAACCAGTTAAAGGTAGATAGTTTGTGTCACACAGAAACTCCGTGTCCCATGATTAAGTGTTCATCATTACTAGGGCTTTGTAGAAAGCAGAAACTGCTTTTCTAAAGAATCATAGTTAAGTGCAAAAAACAACATAGCTTTGCTCCCAAATCCTAAGGATTTGGGCTATGGTTCTCCTGATGGGATTACGCAGTATTTCCTTCTCCTAAAGACACTTGGAGCACCATTGGACCTGCTTGCTCCTATGGCTCAAGAAGCAGAGCAGCTTATACCTGTTACAGAGCTTTACCTTTATTTGGGCCCAACTCAAAACTGTCAACAGATAAATGGGTCAGATCAGCATGGCTTTGTGTGTCTGTTATTTCTAGAATTCAAAGAGGCCCACAAGTGTTGTGCCCCTTTCTTAGAGGTAGTATGTATGAGATGCAGCAATTTATTCTTCACCTTGGCGGGGAAATCTCAATATGTCCCAATCATTGAACACCTAAAAACTTCCTCAAGAAGAGAGATACCTAAGTTTTTATGGGCTTTATTTTCCACTTTCTGCCTTCCATACGGCTTACCAAGGCATCTAGGATGTTTGCATCGTTACATCATGATCATCATTTGCAAGCGGCATGATGCCATTAGTGTTACGGATCAGCATCATGCCCTGTGTAATGATGAGACAATCAAGGTCACTCTATGCTAAATTGTGATAGACTTGATATAGTCTGAGGCAAGACAGTGAAGCTATACTGCTATCCATGCCAAGAGAAAGCAACCTGTTTCTAGAAGTTTTTTCTTTTTTTGCTAACAGGTATGGAAGATTAAAACATCACCACAGCAATAGCTGAATACCAGACATGAGGAGTTTGGTTGGTTTGTTCAAGTAAAAAACAAAAAACATTCAAAAAAAATTACATCTGAAACAGCAGCTACTTTTGGAGGTGGCAGCTCATTAGGTCCACAAAGATTCACGTTTATTCTCCCAATTCCATCAGTCTTTGAGATAGGCCAGATATGCACATTCCATCATATAACTAATAACTAATAACTAATAACATAGATCATATAACTAATCTGTGAAATTACTCGTAGTATGTTATATTAATTATGGTTTTCTATTTTGGTAGAGACAAGCAACCACTTGGTTCTTCTCATCACTGAAGCTTTCTTTCCACAGGTCAAGAAGCCAATATGAAGGACTTTGACACTTTCAAGCATGGCTATTCCAACTATTCATTCAGGAATTAGAAAAATAATTACTGGTGTTTTTAGTATCACTGAATGCATTGTGAGACGAAACTTAGGCCAAAACGCCATTCATCACTTGGCCTTTATAAACCTCTACTGTATATTTGTAGAATAAATGGGCATGTTGAATCCTCTAGAATCGGCATCAATTTAGATGTCCAGTAATCACTCAGAATTCTAGATATTCTCTGATGTAGAGTCACTTTTATTAGTGACCACACGTCATCTTGAGGAAGAGCAGGAGGAAGATACATGATGTAAATGTTGGCAGGGGAGCAGAGTCCTTCTCCAATGTGGTTATAACATTCCCTTTAGTTAAGAATCTTGGGATCTGTGAAATTAATTCTGAGAATGGGGTCAGAAGCTATGACTTTCTATTGTGATTACTCCAATTCAACATTAAACTCTTTATTCTCCGGTCTAAAACCTATAATCTATTCTCACACATAAACCACCAAAAATTGACAAAGTATTGCAATTCTTCTTAAGTGTATGGACTCCCCCTCCCAATCATAAATTATACTTTATTCTCATGCTTCTCGCTTTTACCAGGACTTAAGTCTAATTACGGGTCTGGAAGCAAAGAAAGGCAGTGCATGAGTCTTGAAGAGAATCAGCATTCCTTGTAGGGTGAATGCCTGAGTTGAAATCATTACAGGGTGATCATGCAGGAAAAGAGATAGTGCCGCTTCTGTTGGCAAGGAAGGCCTGGCAGGGTAGGAGTGTTCAAGGTACTTAGATCCATTGAAATCTCCCCAAATTTCTCTTCTGTGATTTTCAAGTTTCCATGCCCTCTTGGTTAATGCTATAACTTTAATATAAGAGACCTCGTAAATCTGTACACTCACTTTGAGTTTCAATTTACTCACCCTCAGGATTGTACATTGAATTGGGTTTTAAAGTATTGGCCTAGTTACTACAAGAAATAAGGAATTTCTTCAAGATAATAATTAAAGTCATACTCTCTGATAGTTGTCCCATTCGTTGAATAACTAATCTAAAACTCTAATTCCTTAAAAAAATTTTTAATAAATATAAATGAATAAAAATAATCAAAATTAAATCAAATTTTAAAACTCTGATATTGTCTTTCTTTTTCCAAGTTCTACATTGCTCTCAGAAATAGCTGGCCCCACTCCAGATTTCTTGTGCTCTTTATTTCCGTCATAAACTTCTATTACTATTACTGTGTTGCTACTTTGCCTTCCAAAGTCTTGCCTTCTATAGGTATAGAACTCCAGAGAATCAGAGACGATCATGTAAGTAACTGTTTCGCTGCTGTACACCATGGACTATCTGTAACCCATTTTGCACTGGCATTGAAGTTGCTATTGCCTTCAATTATATTCCTATCAGAGAGTTAATTCACCAGTTTCATCTTTAAAGTTTCATTATCTTGGAATGATTTGCAGTTAGAAACAAAAACACATACCAAAAAAACCACTTCCATTAGATAGAGTTCAATCAAGAAATAGAAGCCACTTTATTCCAC
The DNA here is from genome assembly GCF_037783145.1 of Equus przewalskii. Classification (NCBI taxonomy): domain Eukaryota; kingdom Metazoa; phylum Chordata; class Mammalia; order Perissodactyla; family Equidae; genus Equus; species Equus przewalskii. The sequence goes on from NC_091837.1 coordinate 65,522,537, forward strand.
GTGTAAAGAGCTTAAGTCAAGAAATAGAGGCTTAATTATTGGAAAAACCTGGAAGCACAGCTTGGGGGAAGCTGACACTAAAGATTTTACGTGAACTAAATCAGAGAATTTCAAGAGAGCTCTGGAAAACTGCCTGAATTTTCAAAAATCCCTCAGAAGTTTACACCAAATCTCTCTGTTCTCAGAGGTGAACCAAATGATTTTCTAGACCTCACCAAGATGGAACTGTGACTCAGGCATCCAGATATGAATCTAGCTGCAACTACCGGCAAAGAATAGTGACTTCTCATTCTTTGCCTATTTCTAAACAACATGTAAAGGTCTCTCATCGACAAACCTTAACTTGAAACCATAGAGGGAAGAGTATTCTGGAAAAACGAGTTTCTCACTCCCTACCCTTACAGTGCAAAGGATACCACAGAAGGGAGTAATAGTAATATCAAGTTTGCTACAGGCGTTCCAGCACAGTAATCTATCACTTTCACGTGATACACCTTTAAATCATGAGTTTAGAAAATGGATCCCTACATCCTATAGTTCCACCGGACTCCACTCCATCTACCCAAATCTTACCAAGGCATTCCCGCTGAAAATGGGAATTTGTCTCAGCTACTCACCCTGCCTACTTTCCTTTCAAGTCCAGCATTGCAAAAGAGAGGCTCTGTTAAAAAAAAAAAAAAAAACAAGTGCTTCAATCATCTCAGGTGTTAGTGATGTTAATAATATTCCTATGCATTTTCATTGTTTAGTTCAAACTGGAAAGGCATCCAGAGGCTGAAAACAGAACTTAATATTTGGAACATGGTCATGTCACATGAGCACCTAGATTCAGTCCAACAAGATCATTTTTCATTTACATAGAGTTTACTTAGCATGGGATATAGACTAAAGGAGTAGATTTTTACAGGTTACGTTTTCCTGCCAAGGTGTTGCCAAGAGGTACAATGAAATGAATTGTCTTGATTTAGAAGCTCACATCTCCTAATCTGACATCACTTTGAGATATCCTCTAATTTTCTTTTTCCTGAGAGAATATTTATCAGAGTATGGCAATAAGCCAGAGAAGAAGATTTTCACTTTAGAAATAGCAGAAAAGAAGGTTAAGAGAAGTCTGTTCACTTTTTAAAATATATTTTGTTTTAGAACCGTGTGTATATATAACCTATTCCAGAAAACATAAAACAAATATAAACAGCCGAAGAGATTTAGATTTGGATTTGGCAAATGTTTTTCTTGCCTGTACCAATTCCAGTCACTCAGCAGTGGTGGCTGAGAGAGCTGTGTTGAGAAGGATTCTGAGGCTAAGGCCTAGCTCAGGGGAAAAAAAAAAAAAAAAAAAAAAGAGTGCCATGGTCAATTAGCTATGTCAGCCCATAGGTCCAGGAGGAGAGATGGTAGCATTGTATAGTTGTGTGTGGTTGACACCTTTTGATTAGTGTTATGAAAACCTTGCTAACCAATAAGACTAGCATATCTTATTTGGAAATACAGTCTTTCCTAAATTATGATTTTTTGTGTCATCTTCAAAAACCAACAGGAAGGAAAGCAGGCCAGGTATTAATATTTACATTTACAAACATGAACGCTGAAGCTTAGAAATCTTCAAAGCTTGTTGAAATGTGGGTGACGTTGAAATCATCACATCTAACAAGCTAGTAAGTGGCAGGAGGCACACCAGAGCACACCTCTGGGTCGTGCACCCAGGAGTTTTTCTAATAGTCCATGTAGCATGAGAATACCTGGCTTACCTCTATTGGAAGCAAAGGGGAGGCATGAAAGTGACTCTTTGAAGGTGTTGTAACTAGTTCTCCCTAGGCTAAGATTTGTTAAATAGGATTGCATTTAGCATTAAAAAGGTGAAGATGTTGAAGTATCATTGATCCATTCCTTATGTGTGCCCTTTAAGGCCAGTGCTTTGTTCCATGAGGACACACCTAAATGAAGGCTGAGTGTTTGTTTGACTCAACTCGGTGACTAAGGCCCTCAGTCAGCTGAGAAGGAGAGGGGATTAATGGGGTGAAAGAGAAATAACAATGCTGACCTAATTCACAGAGATACAATTATATAATTAACCATTGTAAAGTACTTTGAAAATAAAGTGTGGTATAAGTGCTAACTAATATTACTACCAGGCTAATTTCATGTTGCTATCCCATATCAAGGTTCCCAGGGTATTCATCGGACATGCCTTGCCCTGTCTGCTCAATCTTGTGAGGGAGCATGGTAAAAACGCTAACCGGTCACTACACCCCTTTTCCCACACCTTCTCCTGCTCTCCTTGAATTCACTTTCTCATCTTTTTTACGGCTGTAACTTCACACCATATCCAATCATGAAAGAATCTTGGGTTCAGTTATTGGCATTCCACAAAATGTCATTAAACCATAACCAGTTTCCCTCTTTCTTCATGATCCCCTTTCCTCTGTGATTGCCCTACCTGAGCACAGTGGCCAAGCCACATGCCTATGGCTATTCAAGAAATACTAATAATACACTAACACCTCATAATTGTCTAGTTCTTTTATTTCTACAAAGCACTCTTCAAGCTAGCCATTCTCTCATAAAAACTCTATGAGAAATACAGGGAGAGGATGATCACTATGGACAGTTGAGTCAACCAACGCATTAAGAGTTTAAGTGACCCTCAAGTTCCCATTAACACAAGAGAGGAGATTAAAATCCTCAGCTCCACAGTTACAGCAGATTAGCACAGAGCCTGATACATCATAGACCCTCAATAATATCTGCTGAATTGATGCATGAATAAACAAAATAATGAAGGAATGAAAGCATATGTTGAAACTCTCAGCCCAATGCTCTTTGTACTTGGTCACACTGATACCATATTCTGTATAGGAACGAAATTCTAACCAGGTAAAATACTGCATAGAGGAAGAGTGCCAGGGTGACATGAGTCCTGCTCCCACTTCTCCAACGATCTCTGAGATGGTAAGAGGAGGTGCCAACAATAAGTCCTATTCCCATGGGACTGATGCCCGCTATCCACAATCCTTCAGGGAAGGAGAATGGGATTAGAAACTGACCATTATTATCAAAGAGCATTTATTGAGGGCTGATTATAATAACTACTCACAATTTGAAACTGCTTTGCCATTTGAAAAGCACTTTCCCATCCATTAGTCCATTTGATGCTTCTAATAATGCTATGGAGAATGTGTCATCATTATCCCACATTTTGCAGATGAGGAAAATGAGCTAGAGTGGGGGTAGGTAACTTGCTCAGGGTTATATAGCTCATAAACAGCAGATCTGGTCTGCACACAAAACCTACCAACTTCGAAATCAGTGTTCCTTCTACTGCATTGTACTGTCTTCCAAAAATGAGATACTCATCACTGGGACCATTTCCAGAGAGATATCAAGTTCTTCATCACCTCCAGCACCCTTGCCTCTAGCTCTTGGAGCCCACGTACTACCACCCAGGCTTTCTCTGCTTCCTGACCAGGGCCTCAACTGAGTAGGCAACTAGCAATACGCAGCCCAAGAACTTGATCACATTCACTCCCAAAGCATGTGTATGTGACTTAGAGCTCATCTAATAAGATCATTTCTCTTCTATAAAGCATTTTTAGATGACAGTGTCTTCAAGTGCTACCTTACAAAAGCCTGTTGTCTGCCAAAATGCAAAAAATGACTAATGGTGCAATTTAGCTGGAAGACCAATTTAGGTGCATGGAGGCAAGCCTGAGGAATGGTAGGCTCCTGTTTGTGAATTACCAACCCAAAGGAATGAATTTTCCAGAAGTTTTCTATAAGAATTTGTTCATTCACTCTTTCCTGCAATTACGAGTGCTTAACTTTTTACCCACAGGTGTGCAAGGTGCTTCACTATGATGGTGAATGAGAAGAAATGGCCTTTAAACTTATTCGGTTAATGTCTTCCTGCTTTCCATAAGTTTATCTATGTCAGATGGCTTTTTTACATGTGACAAGTTGGGCCTCACCCTTCCTACTGCAAGTCATGAGCATTGGAACTACATAAACATGTCCTTGTTCTAGAGTAGTTACTTTGTGTATTACAGAAAATCCTAGTTTTAAATTTCACCAATATCTATTTTCATTTGTTGGTTTGAGTTTTGTTCTGTTCTGTTGTATTTTGTTTTTTGAAGAACAGCTTGCTGATCAGGAAGGCACAATAAGTCTTTTCATTTGTGACACAAAGAAACTCAGACCAGGGCTAAAGTTCAGGTTAAGGGTGTTAGGTCCTCCCTCCCACTCTACCCTCAAGGTTACAGAGAGAAGTCAGATGGAAGAGGGAAGAATTCGGGTTTGAAAATTATCGTTAGAAAAGTGATTGAGGACTGGCTACTAACACATGGAAATGACTGAAAGCAAATAAACCAGAAGCTTACAACGTTTTTGAGGGAAATATGTTGTGAAAGAAAACTCTTACTACTGAAGACTTAACACAATCTTTGAGCTCCCAAACTGGCACTAGCAGAAAATAGGTAACAAATGATGGATAGCCCTGAAGGAGAGTAAACTCCTCAACACCAACTTCAGATGTGGTCATTGGGAAAACATTCAAAGAGGGGCCACCAAAAACACAAAGGAATTTCTCCCAGAGGCATAATCAGGGCCTCATCCAGAACTTGCTCACTCCCTTCCATAAGGATTGGTAAAGGGTTCCATAATTGATGGAGAACTGCAGATGGAAGTTTTCATAGCTGTTATCTTGTCTCTACTTTAAAATGTACATTGGGGAGTGGAGGGTGGAGTGGGAGGATATAGGGTGGAGGTGGGAGGGCAGGAAACTTTCCTTAGAGATCATAGGTCACTGGATCATAGGGAGTCACACACAGGGACCTCACGGATAGGACGCTCATCACCCAGAGTTCCTGAACTTTGAACTGGATGCACTGAATAGACGGATCTTTGGATTGAAGTCCAGGAGATGGGGACTAGTGTTCTATGCAGGAGTGATGGGATATTTGATGCCCAGAGATGGGGTCCAATTGAGAGATGGCCACGTGCTCACTATAGTCCATTTCCTTTTCTTTCTGTGCACACAGAGTGTATTCCAACCACCCCTTGAAACTGCACACAGCCATATTCTGAGTTCCAGTTAATCAAATAGAGTGATGTGCACCATGATCTGTCCTGGCCCATCTTGTGCCTCTTTTCCTCATCAACCAGCTAAAAGTAAAGGATTCTAAAGCACAAAGGATGACAAAACCACCAGACGAAAGGAGCCTGGATCCTGAAACCGTCACATGTAAGACAGCCCACCAAACACTGTGATGAGAAGACATTAGCTTCCATCGTGTTAAGCCACTAAGATTTTAAGATGTCACTGTTTTGGAAGTTTGTATCGTCTAATAATACATCCAACTATATTTCGAATCCTAGGGGAAAGATTTGAACATAATTCCTCTCTGTGTTTCCTGCAGCTACTAGCATAGTTCCTGATGTACGTTCTGTATAGAGTGGGAGATGAAAAAACATGTTTCCAATAAATATACAAACAAATGAATGAAGACAGCTACATCAGAATGTAGAAGGATAGAATTCAGATTCCCTGGATCAAATCAAATAAGTAAGATCCCTTATTTGTTTCATCTGCTAGAGGGAGATAATACCTACTTCATAGGGATGTTGTGAGAATGAAATTATGTGCTGCTTGCAAAGTACTTAGCACAATGCTTAGCACAAAATGAGCATTTAATAATTAGTAGACTGTTTTGTTATTAGCTGTGAATTCTACACAAAGTGGTTTCTTGAACATAACAAACCAAGCTTCTGAGGATAGAGAAGAAGTGGTTTTCTTAAAATAAAAGCTGCATCTGATTTATGTTGTGTATCTTAAAGGCTCAAGCACAATCTTATACCCAGAGTTGTAGGTAGAATTGAATTGCATTCTGTGAAAAGGGCAGGGAAGAGAAAAAATTATGTGAATAATATTAAGGAGAAACACAAAAAGTGAGATGTAGATAATGCTAATAAATAATTCTATTGATGATTTACTATTTTTGTGAAATATAGCATTTGTGGTTTTTGAATGTATGTTGAGAAAATCTTTATTCTCATATAAATCAATTCACATTTTATAGTTAATTGTTACAAACTTAGCACAGAATTGCAAAAGGTCAGTATATTGCTGAAATGAAATCTCTTTAAGGGCCAGGATGTAATAAAAATTCATGTATGGACTTTCATACAAATCCCAAATTATTTGAGGATAAACATATATAGAAATTCATTGGTCATTTCCTACTTGGAAGTATTAGGAAGACATCTGGACACCATAAGCCCCTAGGAGACTTCCTTATAGGCATTTAGGTATAGTTAAGCAATAGGCATAGAAATATTTATTTTTTCTAATGTTTTCACATGATTCATATTAAAAACAGAACTCAGTTATGAGAAGTACAGAAAGAAACTAATTATACTAGCAATCTCTTGGAAATTGAGTTTCATAACTTCAAACTAAAAGTAAAGTATAATAATATATCAGAAAATGAATTTTGACATCAGTGCTATGTACACTTAAGTGTGCATTTATTACCTATGGAATGGGATGGGATGCAGTGAAATAGATCCAAAGAGAAGTGCATGTCAACAACTGGGATTTACTGCTACTGATTTAAACAAAAATTTCAACTCTACAGCTCCCTACCATGAGGCACATTGGGGAACTTCCAATCTCAACCTCATTTTCTCCTCCTGGGTAAATGAATGACCTTTGGTGTCTCTGGGTGCTGAGGATGGGTTGCCCAGGCACATTTCCAAACACTCCACATTCTTTGGAGAGAAGATATTATCACTTCTCAGTGTTGAGCCTTGTTATTAATTCAGGTGAATCATGGGAGAAGACAGTTGTGGGTGGACCTCATGTTTCATAAGCCGCCACAGCAGTGAAGCAGGGTGGAGGTTAGGGCAGGGATCCAGGACCAGCAAAGCTAGGAAAGGTGGTGATGGAAGGATGATTTTGCCTTGGCTTATGGGAGGGTGTGTTGTCAAGAAAGTCTGGGTTACAAGGCTAAGTGCCAGCATACCAGCGTCTTTACCTTGGCCAGACAAGGAGATAAGCACCGAGTTGATCAGAATTTGTTCCAAGAGCATACTGAGAACACAGACCCTGCCCTCTGGGAACCGATTGCCTAGGGCAGATACTCTGGACTGGGGCTCCAGTCCACCTATAATTCCAGGGTGTGGATGGCCCTGGGAGCAGACTGCCTGGAGAACCAGGGATCTGATAAACTGGGTGAACATTGGCAGATATTATATACCTAGGCAGCCAGAAGGCTGAGTTTCAGAATCTCAGCTGCAAAGCAACCAGCAGGACTAAGCAGAATTGTCAAGATGGTGGAGGATTAGTAAAAGTGGCCCTACTGAGCAGAAAATACCAAAGAAGGAATCTGATCCTGAGGAAATGTTCTCTACCTCTTCTATCTTTCTCTTGGAAGCCGATTAGTCCTTGGCTCATTCATTCATCCATTCATGCATTGCTCATTCAAAATTAAGCACTCATTATGTGCCTTCAATATTCCAGGTGCTGGGGAAATAATAATAGTGAGAAGTGAGAGCATATCTGGAGAGAGAAGACTTCCAGGTAGAGGGAGGTACTGCAGAGGCCCTGGGTGGGTGCATACATGGAGGAATAATTGCATGGAGGCTCGTGTGGCAATAGTGAGGCCAGTGGGGAGAGAAGTGAGACACTGGGTGATGGGGCCTGGACCAGGTTCTGCCTTATGAACTGTTTAAGCTTTTTGGCTTTCTGTTTGTTTTGGTGAGTGATAAGAGAAGCCATTGGAGGGTCTTGAGCAAAGTTGTGGCATGAGTTTTAAGATAATCACTCTGGTGGCTGTGCTAAGAATAGGGTCTAGGATGGTAAGGTTTGGAGCAAGTTGAACTTTTGAGGCCGTGTGGCAGAAATCCAGGGGTACCAGGCCGATGATGCTCTGTGTTACATCCCAGAGACCTACATGGGAGTTCAGCCACAACGGCAATGGACAGCTCCCATGAGCGCTCCACCAGACTCCCCTTGCAAGCACGCTCAACTCTGGGTCTCTGCCTGAGGATTTTCCTCTAGAGCTAGGAGAATTCGCTCAGCCCACACACAAGGCAGCTTAAAAGTACCAACCACCAGAAATCTGACACCCTGGGGCAACCCTCTACTAAAGAGAGATGCGGCTTGATGGATAAACGCCTGGGCTTTCCCGTTCCTCAGTGGGCCGTCTCTGAGGCTCATTCACACAGACCACAGCGGGGCTGTGCCCCAGTTGACACAGCATTAGCTGGCTTATTAACACACATTTTACTGGCTTTTCTCCTTTCTGGCCTTTCTGCTTCCCCGATCACCTCCCAAACCCAATGACTTACCCTCCAGTTCTTATTTCCTCATGGAATTTCAGGGGGATCCAAGTGACCATGTCAGGTAAAAGGTGACAGTGGCTTGAACAAAGGTGGTATCCCAGATGATAAATTGTCAGATTATATGGAAGTTGGATAAATAATACTTGTGTGTTGTAGAAACATAAAAAACAAAAGAGAAATAAAGTTATCTGTAATTCTACATTGAGGTACATTCTTTTAGTCTTTGACATATATTATTCCTGCCAGTTGATTCTGCTTGGATATGTTTGCACATGTGTGTGTGTATAATTTTTATGTTAAAAGAATCATACTAAACATACTAGATTGTAGCTGATTTTTTACTTAGTATATTATGAACATCTTATTTTTCAGTAAACTCAGTGAATACATTTATAAATTCAAATACTTAATGGTTCACTCTACATAGCATATTCTACTCCACATAGCATAAATTTTAAGCTAATTCCCACTGTTGACTATTTAATTTATTTCCAATTTCTCAATACCATTAACAACACTTCATTGAACACCCTTTTACAAACAGCTTTGAACATTTGTCTGACTATTTCTTTAGGATAAATTCCTAAAAATGAGACTTCTCTGTCAAAGCATATTTACAATTTTAAGCACTTTACATATTGCCAAATTCTGCCACAAGCTTTTACTAATTTAAATTCCCATGATAGTTTGTTTCCCTTTAATCATTAGCAATATTCTAATGTTCTTTTGGAGAGAGAGAAGTACAAGAAAGAGACAGAGAGATTCTGGAGCACATCACCATCCATCAATGTTTCTATTGGATTTAATTATTTCGTTTTAATTTAATTTAATGCTTAATTTTTAGAATCAGTTGATTTATTAGCTTTTAATTAATTGGAAGATTCCATGATGATTTATGAACATTCTAATATATAAACTATTTTTTAAAGAATACTTTTTTCTTATATAAAATAAAACAGAAAAATATCACCCACCAGAAACTCTGCACCGTGTTCTCATTAGAATCCATATTTCTGGTTCTCTGTATCCTTTATATAAAAGAAATAATGCATTTCTCATAGGCATAAGATATATCAAAGTGGCTTCCATAATTCTGAACAACAGCAAAAGTTTTCCAGAAGAGTGTTCTATCAAATTGCACAAGAACAAGAAACAAAACCTGATCTTGAAAATATCAAGCATGACCTTTGTTTTTATCTCTGCCAATCCTTTTGAGAAAAAAAAAAACCAATATTTCATGTTATTTTAATTCACATTTCTATAATTACTAATGAATATAAAGTATATAAATTATATATATGTATATATACACATAATTTGTGTGTGTAAACACACACATTCACACACTTTATTGTTTTATCCTTTGCTCCATTGTTTTTCCAGCTTTACTGAGAGATAATTGACGTGCAGCACTGTGTAGGCTTAAGGTGTACAACATGATGATTTGATACAACTATGCATTGTGAAACGATCCCCACAATAAGGTCAGTTAACATCCATCTACCCAAATAAGTACAATTTTTGTGTGTGTGTTGAGAACATTTAAGATCTGTAATCTTAACAGCTTTCCAGTGTATAAAACATTTATATTGTAATATAATGTACAACATATTATATATGTTACAATATATATTGTATATAATATAGTATATATTGCATATATAATATATATATATATATTAGATCCTCAGAACTTATTCATCTTATAACTGGAAGTTTGTACTCTTTGATCAACATCTCTAAACCCTAACTCCTGGCAACCACCATTCTCCTCTCTGTTTCTGTTAATTTGTCTCTTTTTTTTAATAGATTCCGCATATAAGTGAGATCACACAGTATTTGTCTTTGTCTGACTTATTTCACTTTGCATAATGCCCTCAAGGTGCATTCATATTGTCACAAATGGCAAGATTTCCTTCTTTTTTATAGCTGAATAACATTCCATTGTATGTATATATAACACATTTTCTTTTCTATTCATAAGTCTACGGACATTTACCTTGTCTCCATATCTTGGCTATGGTGAAAAATGCTGCAATGAACATGGGGTACAGATATCTCTTCAAGATAGTGATTTCATTTCCTTTGAATATATACCTAGAAGTGGGATTGCTGGCTAATACAGTAGCTATATTTTTAATTTTTTGAGGAAACTCTGTACTGTTTTCCATAGTGGCTGCACCAATTTACATTTCCACCAATGGTGCAGTAATATTTCTTTTTCCCCCTACCTTTGTCACCATTTGTTATCTGTTATGTTTTTATAATAGCCATTCTAACAGGTGTAAGGTAATATCTCATTGTGCTTTTCATTTGCTCTTCCCTGATGATTAGTGATGTTGACAATTTTTTCATATAACTGTTAGCCATTTGTGTGTTTTCTTTGGAAAAGCCTTTATTCAGATCTTCAGCCCACTTTTTTAATTGGATTATTTGTTTTTTAGCTATTGAGTTGTATGAGCTCCTTAGATATTTTGGAAATTAACCACTTATCTGATAATATGACTTGCAAATGTTTTCTCCCACTCCAGAGGTTGCCTTCTTATTTTGTTGATTTTTTTTTTTTTTTTGCTGTGTAGAAGCTTTTTAGTTTGATATAGTCTCATTTGTTTATTTCTGCTTTTGTTCCTTGCGTTTTTGTCATAACAATGAAATTGTTACCAATACCAACGTCATGAAGCTTTTCAATGATGTTTTCTTCTAGGAGTTTTACAACTTCAGATCTTATATTTAAGTCTTTAATTCATCTTGAGTTAGTTCTTGTGTGTGGTATAAATAGGGGTCCAATTTCATTCTTTTGAATGTGAATATCCAGTTTTCCCAACATCATTGATTGAAAAAACTATTTTTTCCCCACTGAGTATATTTGGCTCTCTTATCAAATATTAGTTGACCATATATGCATGGTTTTTGTTTTTTCTGGGCTCTCTGTTCTATTCCACTAGTCTATATGTCTGTTTTTACGCCAGTACCATACTGTTTTGATTACTATAGCTTTGTAGTATAGTTTGAAATCAGGAAGTGGGATGTTTCCAGCTTTGTTCATCTTTCTCAAGATTGCTTTCATTTTTCAGGGGCTCTTATAGTTCCATAAACATTTTAAGATAGTTTTTTCTATTTCTGTGAAAATTGCCTTGGGATTTTAATAGGAATTGTATTGAATCTATAGATAGCTTTGAGCAATATGGATGTTTTCACAATATTAATCCTTCTGATCCATGATCATAGGATATCTTTCTATTTATTCATGCTTTCAGTTTCTTTTATCAATGTCTTATAGGTTTCAGTACAGACCTTTCATCAACTTGGTTAAATGCAAATTTATCCCTAAGTATTTTATTTTTTTGATGATATTGTAAATGGGATTCTTTTCTATATTTCTCTTTCAGATATTTCATTGTTAGTGTGTAGAAATGCAACTTATTTTTTGTATGTTGATTTTGCATACTGCATGCAACTTTACTGAATTTATTTATTAGTTCTAAAAGATTTTCGATGGAGTCTTTAGGGTTTTCTATCTATAAGATCACGTCACCTGCAAACAGAGATAATTTTACTTCTTCCTTTCCAATTTGAATGTCTTTTATTTTTGTTTTCTTACCTGATTGCTCTGGCTAGAACTTGCAGCACTATGTTGAACAGGAGTGGGGAGAGTGGGCACCCTTGTCTAGTTCCTGATTTTAGAGGAAAAACTTTCATCTTTTCACTGTTGCATATGATGTTAGCTGTGGGCTTGTCATTCATGGCCTTTATTATGTTAAGGTATGTTCCTTCTATATCGAATTTGTTGACAGCTTTCATCATGAAAAGATGTTGAACGTTGTTAAATGCCCCTTCTGCATCTATTGAGAGGTTCATTCTGTTAATGTGGTGTATCATGTTTATTGATTTGCATATCTAGATCCACCCTTGCATCCCAGGGATGAATGCCATTTGATCATGGTGTATGATCCTTTTAATGTGCTATTGAATGCAGTTTGCTAGAATGTTGTTGAGAAGCTTTGCCTCTATATTCATCAGAGATAGTGGTCTGTAGTTTTCTTTTCTGGAAGTGTCATTTCTGGCTTTGGTATCAGGGTTATACTGGCCTTGTAAAAAGAGATGGGAGTATTTCCTCCTCTTCTATTTTTTGAGAGTTTGAGAAGGCTTGGTATTAATTCTTCTTTAAATGTTTGGTAGAATTCACCAGGCAAACCATCTGGTCCTGGACTTTTCTCTATTGGGAGGTTTTTGATTACTGCTTCAATCTCCTTAGTCATTATCATCCTGTTAAGATTTTCTATTTTTCGTGATTCAGTCTTTGTAGATTATATGTTTCTAGGAATTTATCCATTTCTTCTAGGTCATGCAATTGTTGGCATATAATTATTTATAGTAGCCGCTTATGATCCTATGTATTTCTGTGGAATCAGTTGTAATCTCTCCTCTTTCATTTATAATTTTGCTTATTTGATGCCTCTGTCTTCTTTTCTTGGTTAGTTTAACTAAAAGTTTGTCTATTTTATTTATCTTTTCAAAAACTCAACTCTCAGTTTCATTGACTTTTTAATGGTGTCTTTCTTGTCTCTATTTCACTTATTTATTTCTACTCTAATCTTTTTTGTTTTTGTTTGTTTGTTTGTTTGTTTGTTTTTGGGCTCCAGAGCCCATGCTTTCTTTCTCTTTTTTTTTTTTTTTTTTTTTTTTGGTGAGGAAGGTTGGTCATGAGCTAACATCTGTTGCCAATCTTCCTCTTTTGTTTTTCTCCCCAAAGCCCCACTACGTGGTTGCATATCCTAGTTATAAGTCATTCTAGTTCTTCTATGTGGGATACCACCACAGGATTCCCTGATAAGTGGCACTAGGTCTGCACCCAGGATTCAAACCAGCAAACCCCAGGCTGCCAAAGTGGAGCCTGTGAACTTAACCACTTAGCCATGGGGCCGGCCTTCCTATGCTAAATTTTATGTCCATTTTTTTGCTAACTTGAGCTGAGTTTGTTTTTCTTTTCCTAATTCCTTGAGGTTTAAAGTTAGGTTGTTTAGAGCCAGCCCTGATGGCCTAGAGGTTAAAGTTCGATGCTCTCTGCTTCATTGACCTGGGTTTGGTTCCTGGGCACAAACTATACCACTTGTCTGTCAGTAGCCGTGCTATGGCAGTGGCTCACATAGAAGAACCAGAAGAACTTATAAGTATACATAACTAGGTACTGGAGCTTTGGGGGGAAAAAAGAAGAAAAAAAAGGAGGAAGATTGGCAACAGCTGTTAGCTTAGGGTGAATCTTCCCCCGCAAAAAAAAAAAAGAAGAAGAATGTAAAGTTAGGTTGTTTGTTTGAGAGCTTTCTTTTCTTAATGTTGGCATTTATCACCATAAACATTCCTCTTAGAATTGCTTTTGCTGCAACCCATAAGCTTTGAAAATGAAAACGAGTGTATCTAAAAATTATGAAACTAAATAGAGTAGCTATTTTGTAAATATTTACCTCAGGTTGTCATTTCTTTTAACTTTCATTCCTACACAAAATTTTAATTGCTTATGATTAAAATGATTGTCCCATGCCTCAGTGACCTCTACCTTTGGTGTTGTGCTGAGAGAGGATTTCTCTATCTTGAATTTTCTTCTAATTTTCTTATGGATTCATTTTTTAACATCTGAATTTCTAATCTACCTGGTATTGATTTTCATAAAAGATCTATTATTTAAATTTTTATCGTTTTCCTAAATTGGTAGCCACCTATGTCAATGCCATGTACTAAATAATGACAAAAATAATAATAGATAACCTTTCTATTTTAGCATTTGGCATGTGCCAGATATTGTTCTAAATACATTTGCACACATTAACTGATCCCTCTGATTCCATCTGATCTGAAAGTCTACTTTTAACATGGAGTAATTTACTTTATGTCTTGGGTCTATTTCTACTCTTGAATTTGATCTCTAAAGCGGATGTTGCCCAGGCAGCTAGAGAGGACGATCCTCATCTGATCTCAACAGGGAGAGAGATCTGTGCAGGGAAGGACACAGTTTAAAGCTCTTTGAGGCTACTTTTTTCACTCTCTACTGTGTATCTTTTATTTGTGTTCATAATTGACAAGGTGTCATGTTTGATTTATTTTAGTTTGGTTATTTTTTCTCCCTATAAAAGTGATACATATTTCTAAGGAAGACACCAAAACCTAAAAAACTGCAAGACAGCTATAATTCTACCTTTTTGAATATTTTGGAGCATTTCCACCAATTTTATTTCCTGGCATCATTGATGCAGGAATGAGGATTTTTTGCACCTCTGTAATTATTCCATATATATGATTTTAATGTTTTTGTGTAACATTATAATGCTAATATTTTTTCAAAGTTAGCACAAAAGCTGTAAGATTAATGCTATTCTTTGAATGGAAATAATAGTTATTTTAACTAATTTAATTATTATCGTAATGGACATTTTCCTTGTTATCTTTTTTTTTGTAGCTATCAAATGCCGCATGAACACCTTTGTGCATAAAGTTTTTCTGTATTTAAAATGATCTCCTTAGCACATGTTTCCAGAAGTGCTGGTATAAGTCCAAAAGCCATGAATGCCTTAAGATTACAGGTTATAAAACTGCTCTCCAAAGTATTGTACCAATGTGCACTGTCTCCAACAATGTGTGCCCTGCATTACCAAGTTAGGTCAATGTTACATATGATCGTTTTTGCTTCGGATTATATCACTTGTGTTTTATACCCATTAAGAACAAGTACAGGCTTTCTGGTTTTTGGTCACAAATCCCACTCCTGATTTCAGTCACTTATTTCACAAATTCAGAGACTCTGTCCTGGTTATATAGGAAATCTATTTCTGATGAACAGCTTCAATGAAAAGCTTGTGTCCATAAATACAATGGTTTCTATAATAAATCCAAATATGATCTGCACTGGAGTTCTGATCGGCAGGAGGGGCTCCAGAGTAGAGGATCCAGATGCTGTCAGGTCTTAGCAGTCATACTGGGGGAAGATTGTCTCCCAAAATTTAGGGAACAAGACTGGGAAGCTCAAGGCAAGGATACACGACTGGGTTGCATTCATGGGAGAGGACTATTTCTAGAGGAGAAACAGATTCCTGCGCAGGATGACAGTAAGTGCTCAAAGAAAGAACCATGACTATGGAGTTAGGCTAATATGGGAGAATGGGAAGCTAGCAATAGCTTCTGGGACTGAGGAGTGGGGCACTAATTCCTGAGTCTATTTGACAACAAAGGCTGTTATATTGGGTCCTGAGGGGATTTCGTTTAAAATCTTACTAGCTGAAGTCATTAATAGGCTTCTTCCTTCTACCATATTTGCTTTTGAAACTTAAATGGGACTGAGCCTAACCAGGCAGAAGTGAGCCTAGCTCTGAAGAGTTAGAAGAGGCTGCTTCAGAGGAAAAGAGGAAGGGATGGCAGGACATGCTCCGTTTATAACTAAATATAGGGCCTCACACTCAAGATGTCCCCTAACAAGTCTCTACACTTTAGAAAAGATCCTCAAAAGAGTCTGAGCTCAGATCCCCACTATTTAAGTGGCCTTGGACAAATTGCTTAAGGACCTACCAAATTCTCTACAGGGATCTCATTTTTTAAAATCAAAAAAACGTATTTAAAAATTTATGTATATAAATAAAATTTATATATGTAAATATATATTAGAACATTTGTAGACATATTTATATGAATTTTTTGTGTATATTATAGCTTGAAGATAGATAATACACTAAAGATCTCATAGCTGATGAAGTACATAAAACATTTAACCTACATAAACATGTGTCACGTAATCCTACGTCAAAAAGAATTTAATAATACTTTATTTTACAAACGGAGCTATTGCCATGTGACAATATTTGACCAATGGAAAATAGGAACTTGTGAAATTAACATGTTCGTGAAATACAATCTCCTTTTATTGACTTGGAGCCTGTGAATGAGGCGTATCCTCTTGGCTAATCAGATACAAGTTCGGCTTTGTGAACTTTGTGTTTTGTAGACAAAATCACAACTCATATATGGGCTAATATTTTTCTCTGTGGTAGACAGATCCATCCTGAGCCATGAAATGAGACTAAGTCTCATGTCTCTCACGGTTTTTCCTATGGGTTTTACCTCACTTGGGAAAGAATATATTTAAGGATGTGGGGCACATGCCCTTGTGAACAAGGAAAGTTTCTGGATTTTCAGATCATCCTTGGAAATCACTGTATCACAGTATTACACAAATCTACAAATGATTTCTAAGGTTTCATTTTCCCAGTGTGAGAAGTCTCGTGAGCACATTAAGTGTTTTATTATCTTCCACAACATATTCCCATATTTTTCAGGAATAGTCCTGTCTTCTCGTCTTTCTACTCACTCTTTGGGATGACTTGCTGAATTCTTTACAGGGATCTCCAGATAAAGGGCTTTGCAGACTTCTCAGGACTGAGCTAAAGTCATATCAACCCCCAGAGACTTTTGGTCACCCTTCTCTTCTCTCCAACAACTCAGAGTTAGCCACCTATGTTATGTAATCTCACATTTAATTATATACTATTGTTTTCATACTCTTACATAGGGTAAAGGTTTTGGCCCTCATTTGATGCTAAATTGCTACATATTTTCTACATTTTTCTGTCTTCTACCAAGTTCTTAGGAAATTGCTAAGCACATGTAAGATATTAATAAAGCATCTGGATTAGAAAAACATTAGTGGCAACAAATATATTTATATGCTGGATTATATATATTATATTATGTATATTATATATATATATAATTAAATAAGTATACTACCTGACTGTTAAGTGCTTCATAAATTGTTGAATCCACACAAATATAATGCATTGTTACCAATATTAACATTAATCAGAGTTAAATACTAGACAAGCTATGACTAATACTCATTCTAATTACCAAATAGCAGCACAGTATGTTGGGCCATCAAGTGGGCAGTCCGGTCCGTCCTTGGAATTTAAGAGACATGAGCTCTGCATTATTGGGATATTGGAGAAGTCACATTGACCTGAGCCTCTGAGACCCCTTCAGGGGACCTGGCTTCTGGGCTCCGCTGAGCTTACTCCAGGGAAGTATTGCTCTCCTCCTAGAGAGAAAGCTTGCCCTTTGGCTGTGCATGTCTTCTTTAACTGTGAATGTTCATTATTTCTATTTGTACCTGAGCCTATATTTATGGATAATCTATTGAGGGAGGAAATATGGCTCAGGTGAGTGGGAGTGACAGGGCTGTATTTAATGGCTACAGCAAATAACCTTCTAACGGCTGAAAGAGTGTCATATCTCACAGTTATGATGTCTTCAAAAGGTGATATTTCTAGCTGTGTCATCATAGCTGTGAAAAGCATTTTCTCAGCATCCAAGAAAAATGGGAATACTGTGGGGTGATGGAGGTGCACTTCAGACCGGTTGGTATTAATCATACCACCCATCCTCAATTTTCATCTACTCTTAAGAAGAGGCATTTTGGGTTGGAGGAGGGGTGGGTGGGAAAGATACAGATTCCCCAGCTTTCAAGGTGGGTGGTTCAAGGCTATAGAACTGCAATAGGGCTACGTCTTGGGAAAAGAGCTTAGCAAAGTGGGTTTTCTATTGTGGTCCTCGCTCTCCTTATACATAGCCTTGCTCCTCCAACCCCTTTGACTCATATTTCTGCCTCTGGCCAGCACCAGCAAAGCCCCGAGTTCCAGGTCTATCAGCTCATCCCACCTGCCAAGCCTATCAAAGCTCCTTATGTTTCAAATCCACCTGTAAATGTGAAGTGAGTTCTTCTCGATGCACTTGGAATGATGCTGGATGCTATAAGGGCACAGGAATTATAACACAGGATTCTGACCCTTTCCTTCAGGTAATTCATCCTCTGGAGACACAAATTATACAGAAGCATGCACTTTACTTACATTGTAAGCTTGCACGAAGATACTCGCTGCGTAATGTGGCTATGAAGCTTTCTCTATTTTTTTGTATAAACGGTTTGGCTCTGGGAGGTGTAGCATAATATGACACACTGTCACCTCCATCAATGTTGTTCCTGAAGATGTACCCCCGTCCTCTCCACCTGCTGCCCCAGACCTAACTCAATCTTACCTCCTTCGTGAACCTAGTCTGTGTCATCCACTGCCTTTCTTGGCACTTTTTGCTCATAGTGTCCTAGCATTGCCTATTCTCTAAATTTTGATCCAGAATTTCAGCACCGTATTGGTAACACAAAAATGTCTTGTTAACTGATTACTTCATGTAGTTTATCCTTGAAAACCTATATGAGGAAGAAAGTATTGTACATTTCTTTGTACTTCACCATATTTAACCCATATTCGGTGCAGCCAAACTCTCTTGGTTTCTAAAATTTGATTTCTGGTTGAAGCCCTACATTTTCTGCTTTCTTAACCACACTCTAAACCTAGTTAACCATCTCACTATAATAATAATAACTATTATTATATATCACTATAGACAAAGAAGCTTTTATTAGCCCCAAGTCCCACAAATAAGGAAACCGAGACTTGGGTTAATGTTTTCTATCTGAAGCCACATACAACCCACAGGAAAGTGTTCTGTCAGTGACCATTTTTTCTTATAAAAATATAAAACATTATCACAAGGGGATAAGGAAAAGAATGTGGATGACCTCATGCAGTTAATTTCCAAACTGTAATATCAACTCATTTTATCAATCACATAGAAGTTTCAACCATGGGAAAGGATAGAGTTTAAAAGAGTGTCCAGCACATAGGACGTAGTCAATAAATGTTTGCTATTATACAGTGTGCATGTATTATTATATTATACGTTTATTATTATATATCAGAATCATCTGGGAAGCTTTTCTCCCCCCTAAATCCACTTCCTTATATGAGCTTATTCAAATAAATTGGGGGTGAGGGAAAAGGCAAGAACACTTGGAATACGTCCCCAGATCATTGTGGTACATCTCCCCTCCCTGCCCACTGCCAACACCCTTCCACCACACACATACAACCCCCCACCCTCACTTCAAGGAACCCAGAGAATACGGATCAGTACTCTATTCTTGAAGTGGAATTTAATTAACAAGCATGAGTTGCTACTTCATTATTATTTTCTTTGTAAGCTGATGATAACAATAACTAAAGCAACTTGTCACTTTCCATCATAAACACACTTCCTGAAGCTGGTCTTACAATTTCTCTGGTTAGCAGCCACAGCAGTGGCATGACTGTTTGCAGAGTGACTGGGGACTCCACATAATAAAGGAGGAATGTTGACCCAAAAGAACAGAGCTACATATGTCATCCACAAAATATGTGATGCAGAGGGTGCACTGACAGTTTGATTGCTGCTTGTTTGGAAAATGTGGCAGAATTTCTTGTGGTTCTGTTGCTGAGATTTGTAGTTACCCCAAGTGGAAGGCAACAAGATTTTGGGGGCAAGCCCCCTCATCATGCTGTGTCTCTATAAACAAAATCTCAACAGGAATTAGCATCTCTATTCCATGGCTCCAAAAAAAGGGTATCATTTACTAAGTTTCACATGCAATAACTGAAGTGTTTGCCCTTAAAGCAATTTGCAACTTGCAAAAGGCATTGTTCAGCTCTTGGATTTCCCAAGTTTAAACAAATAGGAATAACTCGAGTAGAGAGCCTGGTGGAAAATATTACAGGCTGTGCTCTACGCATGCATAAGCCTTAAATCAAGGCAGGCAGGTGACTTGGTTCTGTTTGTTTACTGGGGTTTCCATGAGCACGTAAGAACAATGTCCCATTTATTGTGCAGCTTTCTTGTTTCAAGTTGTATTTAAATGTTTTTATTCATCTCAGGCAAGACTTCTCCATTAGAGTTTCTATTTCTAAGGAGCCTTTAGGTCCTGAATGGGGTGAAATTTTAGCTATTCGTGAAAAAAAGGCAGGGAATGAATAATTCAAGAGAGCTATCTACGTAAGTAGGTATTTAAGCATCAACATTTATTTTTATTTTAATCATTGTTAATGAAATAGCAAGGTCTTCAGAATTTATTGGAGTATGTAGACATGTGTTCCTAGATGAAAAGCTCTCGACTGCTATGCTCTTAAGTTCTTGTGTTTGGTTTACATAGCGCTTCTCTCAGGCCAAGATCTGTCTCTTTCACTGGGCAGCATATCATGTCAGGCCCCTCTCTAATTCTATTCTTACTACTGTCATGAAATCCAATCCAAACTGGCTGTAGGGGGGTGTTCAAGGGCCTCCTCTAAGAGTCAAATGTTCAAACTTTCACGTAGATTTTTGTGGGATCTATTTTGCTACCGAAAGCCCTTGTCTGCTTCTTTCTATTTCTGTGTTTTGAAGGTGAGTGAGATTAGAGATAATAAATTACAGATACATGAGATGTTACTGATCTCTGGAGACTGTCTTTATTTTGCAAACACCTACTGGCTTCGTAGAATTTTACAATGACAATCAACATAGAAATCATCTAATAATAGGTACCGTCTATGACAAGACTACCAAGGCTGGATCTTTAACCTGAATGATCCCAGTGGATACTCACTACTACTACCATGAGTATTACTACTATGACCATCTTTAAGAGTGGTAACTGAAGTCTTAGAAGCGAAGGTATTCGTCCAAGAACACAAGACTTGTTATTGGCAGAAATGAGATTTGAACCCAAACGCGGCTTGCCTCTAAGGCCTGTGTTATTTCCATTATACCATACCACAGAGAGTCAGTAATTGAAAACATTTTAAACTGTGGCAAGATTATCCTGGGATGGTATTTTCGAGTTTCTTGGCCGAACTTCTTTTAAATACTATACTTTCAGAATATGTAGTGACTAACTGTTCTATATGTACATTTTAAAACTGTCAAAGTTATTACTCTGAAACTTCTGACAAATAACCATAGTGAAGAACTTCTTTACATCAGGCAACAGAACAAAGTGGCACAGGTTATTGAGGAGAATTCTGGATTCCCCTCATGGATTTTTCGCCCTCTCTCCCTCTCTCAATCTCTCTCTCTTTTTGTTTTAGTTAGTTAGTTATGAATAGGTAATATATTCACATGGTTCAAAAAGCAAAAATTATTTTAAGACAATGTACGGAGTCAAAAGTCTCTCTTCCTTCCTGGTCATCCTTTGGTCCCATACACCCATCCCCATCCCCACCGGCCACTGTGAGCTTGTGTATTTTCCAGTATTTATTTAGGTCTATATAAATATGTCACTTTTGAAAGTTAGCATATTCATCATTTGCTTCTTTCAGCCAACAATATACCCTGGAGATCTGTCCATGTCACTACATGAGGAGGGTCTTTGTTCTCCTCTTCCTAGTTTCAGTGTATTTTATTGTGTGATTATACCACAATTTATTTGAGCAATCTCCCATTGATGGGCCTTTGGGTTATTTCCATTTGTTTACCCTTACAAACAATGCTGAAATGAATAACTTTGGACAAAAGTCATTTTGCACTTGTGCAAGCTATAGTATCAATTCTTATAAACGAAAATCAAAGTCAAAAAGGACATACATTTATAATTTTGGATATTTTTCACTTGCTCTCCAAAAGGCTTGGATTTTTGCCCTTCCGCTGTGAATGAGAGTGTCTGTTGTCCTATAACTTTGCAATAGGACACGGTATCAAACTTTTGGATTTTTGCCAATTGATGGGTGAAAAATAACCTCTCAGTGAAATTTAAATTTGCATTTGTCTTATTTTGAGGGATGTAGAAAGAATATTTTCATACATTTAAAAAGTGTTTACATCTTTAACTGTGAACTGTCTGATCATTTGCTTTGCCCATTTTCCTATCAGATTATTGGTCTATGATATGAGTTGCCCAATAATTTTTCCAGTCTGTCATTTGCCTTTTGACTTTGCCTATGGTAGCATTTTGTTTTGTTATGTTTTTGCTGTACAGAATTTTTTTAACATAGTCATATTTGTCAATTCTTTCTTTATGGTATTTGAATTTTGAGTCATCATTAGCTGGATTATTTCGGCACTTTGGACAAGGCTCTGGATTTGACAGTGTCTAAGTTGGTGCCATGGCATAAAGCACGCTAGACTATGACTCAGCAGGCTCTGGTGCCCGGGCAAGCTTAACACTTATCACTGCGCCAGCTTTGTCAAGTCCTGTGACCCCTTTGGATACCAAGCTACAGAATCAACTATCTTTCACTCTCTTGTTTTCTGAGATATAAGCAAGTAGCTTATTTGGGAAACAAAAATGACTTCATAATTGAATAGCCAAATTGATCCTTCATTTAAGAATTAGTCTTCAATTAAGATTGAGAACAAGTAAGCCTAAAGAATATAATTGTGTCTTAGTCAGCTCGGGCTGCCTCAACAAAATACCGTAGACTGGGCGGCTTAAACAACAGACATTTATTTTCTCACTGTTCTAGAGGCTGGGAAGTCTAAGATCAAGGCACCAGCCAAGTCAGTTCTAGTGAGAACTTTCTTCTTGGCTTTCAGATGGCCACCTTCTTGCTGTGTCTGACATGGTAGAGAGAGAGTGAGAGATTGCTTCCTCTTCTTATAAGACCACCAATATTATCAGGTTAGGGTCCTACCCTTATGATGTCATTTAACCTTAATTGCTTTCTAAAAACTCTATCTCCAAATAAAGTCACACTGGAAGTTAAGCATTCACCTTATGAATATCGAAGGTATACAATTCAGGCCATAGCAAAAGATAAAGAAATTAACCAACTTTGCAATGCAGAAGCAGAATTCCTTCAGATACAGATCAAACACTGAGACAGCAATGATACGAAAACATGAGAGTGACAATATCAGAGCAATAAAGAATAGGCACCAAGGCTGGAATCATGAAGTTCTATCTTAATTAACATTTTTCTTGTTTGGAGTTGGTTTCCTTTTTTAACATGGAGTACAAATGAGGAGGATAGAGAGTGGAGGACGTGTTCCTCAGAAGAACGTCTTTAAGAGTGTTGGAAGCCTGAGCATGAGCAGCTCAATCAGACCTGATACTGTGCACCTGCTCAGCTCTGTGCCAGGCCAAGATGCTAAAGAAGGCTGGCCCATCACCACTTCAGACTTTCTCCCATCCCTGGAATTGGCTCACCTCCCAGCAGTCTCCAATTCCGGAGGCTCCGCTTTCAATCCATGTGACAGACAGAAGAGCCAAATCTACAAGTACAATAAAAATATTATGAGGCCTTCCGTTGGCAAAATGCAAATATAAAAATGTAACAACATACCCTTCATCCACTAATTTTATAATTCTTTTGAGACAAGCCATAAAGTTTTTCGCCTGGTTTTATTTCTCTTTCTTTATATACACGCGTAATGTTTCCCATTGTATTCTTTATGTTTACAGATAGGCTCTTTGCTCCATTACTTTCCTAAATCAGATGGAAATCACTTGCAATGTTTCCAGGGCTAAAGAGGAGTAAAAATGGGGGAAGTGGCAAATTGGACACCAGGGAGGGAAGGCCCTTAAGCAGGCAGCTTTTACATGGCAACCAGCGTTCTTCTTCTGAGGCTTGGTTGATGTGACCGATCCTAATTGATCTGAGTAGACTGTGCAATGGCCAGTCTGTTGATAAACGTACCATCCATGTATACAGCACTTTAAATTTAAGAGAACTGCAACATTTACAACCTAATTTGATCCTGACTGTAAGTTGGGTCATTAAGTAGGCGGGAACTTTTATCCTCAGTTTGTTGATGAGATAACTGTGGATGGAAGAGGTCTAGATGTTTGGTATCCAAGGTAGAACCCCAGTTCGTTTTGTGGGCATCTTGGCTTAATTGATCATTTTGCCCTGGGCTGCCTGGATTCAGCTTGAAGCTGACTGAAATAACATAGTTGACCAAATCACTACCAGTCAGAAACTCATAGCCTCAAGGCAATTGCTGCAGAAAGAAAAGAGGAGCTGGATCCATGTAGATAGTTACACTAATCATGTCTGATCAAATATATTTATTACCAGAATTATCAGATCAAGGTGGTTCAGATAAGTGTTTATATAGAGCAAAAACATAGTGAAGAACTGAATCAATTAACTGTAGATTTCCAGCCAAGGGTCCTGCCTGCATTGTATCACCAAAACTGTCAAGGGTCAACTTCAATCTACGGATGAAAGGATATTCTCCTAGGAAAAAGAAGTGTTCTACAAACAGTCTTTTAATTATAAAATCACGAGTGTATTATGGACATTGCTAGAGAAGGTGGAATTAAGGTGTCATGCTAAAGTGGGGGCATCTTAAGGGGTGAAAAATAGGCTCCGGGGGTGAAAGTGGAATGGTAGGCATACACATGTCACAGAGACAAACAAATAAGAGTGACTCTAATATAAGGGAACCATGCAGAAGGAAGTAAAGCCTACATAGGCTGTAACCATACCTGTGACAGCCACTCTGTTCCTCCTCTCAACCACAAAAGGTCAGGCACGGAATCATAGAAATTCAACCTTTAAAATTCCTGCGGAGTATAGTTAATAGCTTTCTTACGACATTTGTAACATTATCTATTTTAGTGAATTTGAAAAGTGCAAATAAGAAAGGAGCATTTGTCCATACTCCTACTACTCATAATCAACAATTAACATGGTGTCTTTAGGGTCCTTTCCTCCCGAAACCAGTTGCCTTATATTGATATTGGCTCTTCCACATGTCCCACTGCAGAGACTCACCTGGGACTGAGCTCCACAACCCAGATGTCTTCCTTCCCTCTCTCCCTCATCTAATTCTGCCAGCCTTGTGTCCTGCTCCTTCCCCTTCATGACTGACCTCCAGATTCCCAAGGATACAGGCAGCTAATCTGATAACCAATTTGTGCCAATGTGCTGATTAATGGATGCTACTGTGCAAATGGCTCCACCCTTTAGTCTCTCTTGAATGATCTATATATTTCAGCTGTGAGATGCCTTCTGGAGGCTCTGAGGCTTCTAAAATGGGAATACAGGTCACTGTGGAGGCCAGGAGGGAACTGTCTGGGAGGGACCTGCATATTACACAGAGTAGGCAACTACTTGTTGCAACTAACACTGAATCAGCTTGTCGGCCAGACAGTGACGAACTGACATAAAAGAGCCCAACTCCAACCCAAACTAGCTACTGAGGGGGCCTGGATAAAGCTGGGCTCTAAGGTGCTCAGGTGCTGGAAAAGGCGAGCAAATATTAGGCAAGGTTTGCAAGTAGCCCAACAGCCCTGGCCTTCTCTGAGATTCATTTTTGCAAGGAGGAAATGGTAACAGCTAAATTGGGTCAGATCTGCTGCAGTGGCTTGAACAAAGTAACAAAAGCAAAAGCTTGCTGTGCAAAGAATTATAGGACACTTGAAACCTCATGAGACCATCTACTCTATGCCTCGCCAAGCTGAGGCTTAGATGTGCCCAGAGAGACGTCCGCCTTCACCACAATGCTGGGTTGAAAGATGATGATCTTGGATGTTCCAGCCTTAGAACTGTGGTGAAAACTCCTGACATCATCGCCAGTTCTTTTGCACGTTCCTGGGTGATGGGTTGGTGATAGAATAAAGGGATAGCCCTCTACTTGCTCCAAATGGCTTCTGGTTGAGATTCAGACATTGTAACAGGGTCAGAAATGAACAATATGCTAGACATGTTGCCTGTACTTCATTACTTAAATTTCATAACAATGATGAAGGCAGATATTATTTACAGAAAGAAAAATGGAATCTCAAAAATGTTAGGTAATGGGCCCATGGTCATACAACTAGTAAAGGGTCAGAGACAAAACTGAAATTTGGATCTACATATCCTGGAAGAACTTCTACTATGGCAAGTTATCCCTGAGATGCAAATGAATATGGGGAAATTCAGGGGTTTTACAGGTCAATCTCGATAAAGATCATATTACACGTAGGATATTTTCCCAAAGACTAAAGAGAACACACGGATGGACCAGCAATTCACCATTACCTTCAATTCTGTGATTCACTATCAGAATATCTCTCCTCACCTTCCTTGATTCATCCTTTAAAATAAACTCATGATTTGAATCACAGAAACTTTGTCATAAGACGTAAGTCTTCAGCTAACTATTGGTTATCTTTACTCTAGAACTAAAACTTTATTCGAGGAGTAAAGACTCCCTATTTGCCAGTTTTAGATGCTTTGGGACATTAACATAAAGTGTATGTTTGGATATTCATTCACGCACAAATGAATATTTTAACAGGAAACTGGTGACAATATCTTAACATAATTAAATCAATCTATGGATAGTTATTTCATTTGACGAGGCATACAATTTGGGCTAGGAAGAGCCCTTGAATGATATAAATTCTTCCTTGTTAAAGAACCAATCAAAACTAAGAAATATGTACTGACTTTGGAATTCAAGCACAATGAAACTTTACCTCTGTCTAATGTGGTCATTAAAATGCCAAGAAGTCGTTATTACTACACTATGAACTTACTGAGGTAGAGGAAGATCAGCATGCCATCCTGATTAGTTAGGAATAGGTTAGAAAATGAGTAAAGGAAACCCTAAACTAACAGAAACTGTAAGAGAGTAATTTCTCATGTAAGATCTGGGTTGATGATTCCACACTGGTCTAGCACTCCAGCTTCAGGCTCCTACTACCTGGTTGCTCTGTAGTGCGTGGTCTCAACCTCATGCTTCAAGATGGCACCACCTGCATTCCAGGTACTGGAATAGAGAAAAGGAACGTCAGGAAAGACATTTTCTGAAATTTCGTATACCACTTTCACTACCATCACATCAGCCAGAGTCACCTGGCCACACCTGGCTGCAAAGGAGGCTGGAAGTATAACCTTTATTCCTAGTTCATCATAAATGTAGAGATTTCGTTATTTGGAGGACTAATGAGTGAATTGATATCAGGGCACAACCAGCAGTATCTATCACAAGGCCTGTGAAGAGTTAGGCAACAACTGGACCAGAAGCCATCAAAACTTTATATGTGTGTGTGGTGGGAGGGTGGAAGGCTATGTGCTTTGTTTGTATTTCCCGTAGCATCTAGTGTAGATGTCTCCTCACTGAAGGGATTTCCAATTACAGACAAGACATGAATGTGAAGAAAGATATCTAGAGAAGCAGGTAGGAAATCAAAAGAGCCAGCAAGTGATAAAAATGGAAAGTGCAATGGTTCTTCAGAAGATAAAGGCTTCAGGAGAATGTTTCTGGGAGGAGCTGAGGCTTGAGCAAGGCCAGAAAGAAAGCTGACATTCGTAGGTGGGCAAGAAGAGGAGGAAAAGACAGGATGAGACAGGATAAGCAATGCGATAGAAAGTAGGGTAAGTCTAGTTGGGCTCCAATATCCCTGCTGTATTATGTAGGACAAGCATTTTCCACTTTTAGTTCTTGTCTTTTCAAATATGTATTTATTTACTTATTAGTTTTTAAGTTAAAAAAATTTTATTCTAATTTTCAAGACCTTAGGCTTTCTGTAATGTGTATAGCATATAAAGTGATACCACAATATCAAATATTTATTTAATACAAATATTTATTCAATGCCCAATCTGCACCTAATATCGTGTTAAGAGCTGTGACTTCATTCAGAATGCTTCCCCTAAAAATCATGCAAATTATTCAAATGAGGATTTTAGGAGAATATACAAAATTATAAAAAGTTTGGTTTACAAAAGCAGATAAAGATAGAAATGAGCTGAAACATATGGTCCAAAACAAATCTCAATTGATAATCTGAATTAAACAGGTAATAGAAAAGGGAGGGTTATGAGCTTAAAAACAAATGATAAAATTCTGATTAATTTAGATAATTATGTCCTCTCATCCTTGTCTCTGAAGTATGACAAAAGACTTCCTTTTTCTCTTCCTCCCTCCCTTCGTTTCTTGTTTTTTTCTTTTCATAAGAGTCACCATTAGCCTGTAAACTAAAAGAAAGCTATGACTATATCTGTCTTCTTTACTGCTTTACTTCCAGGGCCCAAAACATTGAAAATGCAAAAATATTTGTTGAATTGAATTGACAACTTATTCACAGATATGTATATGTAGGCATTTAATCTATCATTGTGATTTCTTATTTGACTCATGAGTTATTTAGAAGTATATTGTTTAATTTCCAAACACATGGAATTTTATGTTATTTCTGGATTATCTCTGTTATTAATTCCTAGTCAGCTCCATTTTGTCATAGACCATTCTCTGACCCTTAAAATGTTTTAATCCTTTGAAATATGTCACATCATGCTATATAATTCATGCTCCATGCATATTTTTTCTGTATTTTCTATTGGTCTATGCTTTAGTCTGGATATCTGTTATTGACCTAACGTCTGGTTTACCAAACCTCTCTTCAATTATATCTAATCTGCCATTAAATCCATTTATATAGACCTTACTTTCTGTCATTGACATTTTTTTCTCTTAGAATTTCTATTTCTCTCTTTTTTAGCGAAATGTATGAATCCAGTGGAATTCTGCAACTTTCCTTTCCTTAAATATGTTACACACAATTATTTTAGATAAGAACTTTCCAAGATTCCAAATGAGAGCATGGGAATATTTACCAGAACCCTTCTTTCTTGGTGGGGCCTGAACTATAATGTTCTTCTTCCTGTAATTTTGGCTGCATAAAGCTCTGTCTAGCTTCTTAGCTTCTTGGTATGTTTTGTCCTTGACCTCTCAACCTCTTGCTACATGCTGCTTAGGAATTATCAGATTCTTCAAGAAGAAAAGCAATACATGAATTTACTTCTCTATTTTATTTCTGTCTGTGACTTTGGCCCTTCAAACCCTGGCTGCCTTGGAAGTCCTAAACTACATTTTTTTCTCCCAGCTTCATGATATTGTCAGACCATACCCAGCTTTTTTACCTTTTAGCTACTACTTTCTACTTGGTTTTTCAGACTCTTGCTCCATGTGGGGCTTCTGAATCAGCAAATGTCTTGAGGGAAGAAGCAGTGCAGAATATCAGGCTTTCCTCAGTGCATTATCCTTCTTTGGGAATCCCAGAACTTCATATTTTGGCTTCCTTGGCTGCTCTCAAGTGCCTTCAAACAGATGTTCTTTGTCCTCAGTGAGTAAGTAGCTATGATACAAGCTACTCCATTAGCGCCCAAAGTGGAAGTTTATTCATCCCACTGTGTAACTAAAAGCCTAATGGAAGTCATCCTAAATCTTAACCTTAAGCTCTGTTTAGCCAGCAGAGACACGTAAAAGGGTAGAGAGAATTTGAAAATATCAATAAAAGAGAAGAGAGGGATATTGGAGGGGAGGGACCCGGCTGGAGGTGGCAAACAATCTGATATCTACCACTGCAGAAGGTGATTAAAATAGCTGTTGCCTCCCCTGGCCAAAACTCTTGAATGTCCTGAGCTGGCTTGCTCTTCTTCTCTGGGCTTCTCCTTCCCATCAAGGGCAGAATCTCTTGATTCTTATTGTGTGTGGCTGGGACCCTATGTTTCTGGCAGCACCTCTTTAGGGTGGTAAGGGCTAGCCGGACAAATATCTAACCAGACACTATAGAGAGGATTTGATGATAAAACAAAACATAGTTTATGCAGAAGTTTGCGAGGAGGCATCAGTTGTTGGGGAAGAGTTGTAGCAAGACAAAAATCTACGGTAAGGAAAATCTCTAGCAGTAGTTGGGATCCAATAAATATTTTGAAATCACTGAAGCAAAGTGCTTGTTTCTCTTTCTGATTCACTTAAAATCCACTGGAATTTAGTTAGTTGGATTAAATTCACTCAAAATCCATAGAACACTTGTATTCATACAATTGATATAATAATTCTGATTTTTTCTAAGTGAACAGATTTTCCTTTATTTACTCTTTAAGCCAACTAACTAAAAGCTGGACCTTGAATAGAAGATGCATCCTAATACAAATGAAATTGTCTTTACAATGTCTAAGGAACTTTTTCACATCTCTCATCCTACCACCTCAATTCTTCTGCTGGTGTATTCTTCACCTTTCCACAATAGACACTGATTTCCACATAAAAGTTCAACCCTACTCTAGGCATCAAAGTAATCTGCTTTAATCAAGAACTTAAGTAGTCTTTTCATTCTCCCCTTGAACCAATAGGGTGATGCTTAGAACCTGGACATTGTACAAGTAATGGAGCAGCCTAACACGCCCTGGTGCTGAATATTTGGTTTCCTGACAGGATAGTCTATTCCAGTACTTATTATTGGGCATGACTCACTGCCCCACAGGGCCTACATTCTGACCACCAGAATCCCTCCACTTGAGTTTCAGAGCCAGAGATACCTTCTTGGACATCATCATTCTACATTGGGTTCAGAGGGCTCCACTTTTGTTTTCATCTCTATTATAGCTACCATTTCTAATGACCTGCCTTGTGTCATATCCTTTTGCCAGATCTGAGTCCTTATCTTACTCTGACAATCTCCTCTTTCTCTCAGACTGTGAATAGATATCGCAGATGCTACTTGCAGTGTTTTGCTGCATTGGCTTCTTTTTCACCAAGCTCTTCCTACCTATTGGTACAGCCACAAGTTTATCTTTGAATCTTTCTCACAGTTGTGACTAAACGTTACTATCACTGTTGGAAGCTCACCCTGCCTATATGGCTGACCCACTGCTTTCAGGGAGCTTTCCCCTTAAAGTCTGCCACACCATCTAAACAGATATAGCACTAATCTCTGACCCTTTTCACACCTATCCTGGCACAAATAATAAATATATGAATCTTGAGACAAGAAATATAATCGCTTTTTATCAGTCCTGTGTTCCACACTAGAGAATAGGTTTACTCTCCATTTTCATACGGAGATACCCTTATTGAAAGAATAGCATTATATAAACAGGTCAGTTTTTATCTTATGCACTAAGGTTAAGCAAAATTAAATCTTATGAATTTGCTCATTTCACTCCTCCTTTGTTCTTTCAAACTTAGGTATGTTGGTTTGAGAGAATTGGCATTACGTATCACAACTCTGCAATCACATACAGGTTGCAAATGTGGTTAAAGCATTAGATGCAGATAGTCATAATCTCCAGAGGATGATGTATCACTATAAGCAGAATTTTGAGTGACCTGAAGAAAAGATAGTTCATACAGAAGAGACAGAGAGATAAGGTAGGTAGGTAAGATGGTAGCTAAGGTGATGTGGAAAATACTCCCACTTGCTTAGTTACCATTCTACATATCAGCCACTGTACTCAGTATTTTACACACATTATCTCATTGTTTAGAGAGAAGGAATTGACTATTGAGAAATGGGGGCGAGAATGGAAATAGATATACACACATATGTAATTTAATTGATTGAAGACATTTTTTGGGCCTGATGAACATTCTTTCTGCACATCAGTTTCTTCTAATTTTAAATAGCAGATGACACATTAATTATAGACAATATAATCAATTATGGGTACCCATACGATTGTCTGTAAGGGAACTTGTTCACTTACAATAATACTATGTGAGTTGTCTCACAGCCAATGACCTTGGTGAAATTAACTGAGGGTATGAATTAGCAAAGATGAAAATTATTGTACTTGATCTTCCTTTCTGACTGAACTCAGAATCATCTCCAGTCAACTTTTCTGCAGACCAGAAACTAAAGATTTCGAGCTCCTGTCTGGATTGAGAGTGTCTCCCAAGCTAGGATAGTATCTTATCCTTCTTTGTTCATTTCATGGTACCTATCCTTACACCCTGTACCCAGTGGCTTGCAAGATGGATGGATGGATGGATGCATCCTATATCTTTCACTACGAATATATGACATTGCAATAATTTATTTTGCTTTCAAAAAACTTTACCAATGATTTTCAGAAATACCCCATATATAAGTTCATGCTTATGGCTGTTCTTAATCTCTCAAAATATGTTTTCTTTTATTTTACTTTTTTCCTCTAACACATATTCTTGCTATCAATTATTATAAAATAAAAATTTGAGTAATTGCTGAGAGAATATTGGCTTAATTTTGAAACATTCAACCCTATTTCTTTTCTTTTGGGCCACAATTCAGAGTAAAATGGACACTCACAAATGTGTATGCCAAATTATTTTCTCAAAGGGAACATGTCCAGATATCCTTGCTTTGAAGGCTCATTGGGCTGCTCATTTGCTGAACCTCCTAGTTCTCAATTCTCTCTTCCCAGTCTGAGTTGGACTGCAGAGGGTATAGCCAAGCCCTGGCAGCTGGGGACAAAGGGAAAGACTCTGGAACTGCAGTCCAATGAGCTGGTTTCTAAACCTGGCTTTGTCACCTGCACGAAAATTTGAGAAAGTCAGTTTATCTTACTGGTGCTCGATTTTCTCTCATCTCCAAAATGAATTGTTTGGTTCAAGTGATCTCTGTCAAACCTGCCAGCTCTATAATTTGAAGTTTCAATGTTACTGTGATTCATTTAGTTTAGAAGACAGAAAACAACAAGCTCATTCAATACTTTCTAAAGAGGTGCTGTAAGAAGCATCCAGGTGTCTCTGTGCAGCTTCCTGGCCAGGTAGTACTGCAATAGAGTGGCTGGATGGAGCCATGCAGAAGAGGATGGGCTCTGGCAGCAGACTACTGGGATTCAAATCCCAGTTCCACTAACTACCGGCCATGTAACTATGAGTCATTTCTCTCAGCTTCCTCAGCTGGTTCAGTTTCATGGCCTTTGTGTTGACTCATTTGCAACTGGGGTTGAAATACATGACATTTTTGAGGATCTATCTAGTGTCAGGATTCATAGTACAGTATTTGATAGGTGCACTGACATGAATAGCTTAAGGGATAAAGAATGACTCTGTGGATTCCAATCCCAGAGTCTGGAATAAACTCGTTGGCCAAGAAGAAGGGCTCAAATTAATGTTTGCCCGTGGCCATCCTCTTACCATTCTAAAAGCTGTCCTCCCCTTATGAGCATTAGGTCTCTGTAATGCTCAAATGACCTTGGTCAAGCCAAGAGCCAACTCCAATCAGCAATAAAGGGCTTACGATTCTACATGCTCATAAAATACTCCATGGTAAACTGAGTTACCCAGATTGGACTACCCTGTTTCTCTCTATCCCTGTCCTATGTTTCTTTTCAGGGCAGTTCAAGTTGACCATAAATGCTTCTATTTTAATAGCAGCTTACTTGGGTCTTTCTCTTTTCAACTCTTAGTTTCATAGCATCATATGGATAGATAGCACCTTAAAGGTCATCTCACCTAATTTCTTTCTTATGAGAGAATCTCTTCCACATTTTCATATTTGTCAGTAGCAAGAATAGTTTAGTACTATCTCTTGCATTTTCAATTTACTGGTTCATGTGTAATCTTGTCTGTCAAAATTGATTGCAAGCTTCCTGAGGGTAGGGAAGAGCTGTGTAAAAGGACTCTCTTGCTATTAACAGCTAGAGCTGGTCTTGGGTAAGAGGTTAAGAATAAGCCATAATCTCTCTATTCTTCAGGTTCAACCACTAGGAAATGAAGGGGGTGGAATGGCAGTTCCACTTCTAACATTTCATGGGGTTCTTTTGCTATACTGAAAGTTCTCAAGGAAAGGAACATATGTTAATAGTTGGTCTATCTCTAGTACCATGTACAGGTCAAATACAATAGATTCTCAATGAAAGTTTATTGACAAAAAATATGCCCTGTATCTCCTGTACTCTTACAACATCTAGCATAATCTTAGCCACAAAGGTGCTTGTCATATGTTATCTCATTTAACTTTAATCCTCACTTAAACTCTAAAGAGTTGATGCTGTATCAGTAGGCCCATTTTTCCGATGAAGCTGAAGCTCAGAGAGATAGCTTGCCTAGTTCTTCTCAGGGTGAGTCAAACCCAAGCCTGTCTAATTTCAAAGCCCAGACTCTTTCTGCACTGCAAGATGACCTTGGTATTGGAAACATGTAAGTTTGCTGAGAGTTTTCACTCTTCTAAGCACAGCTGGAGTGTCAGTCCAGCCCATGCTCCATAATAAGCATATTCCCCGTAATCCTCCTGAAGAAACACTTAAAGCTGGAGGGTGATACCAGCCCCTTGGCCTCAGTTGTGAGTACCAGGAGTGCACCTGTGATGCACTGAGAGGCAATCAGATGCTTTTCCGTGAAGAAATGGAACCACAAAAAAGATTGCAGTTGGGAGTTGTCACGGAGTGTAGCAGAAACCAAAGTCAGATGCCACAGTTGTGAAGGAGCAAAACTAAGCATCTCGTGGAGAAAATATGTCTCCATAAGAATCGGACAGATAGATAGAGAAAAGCGCAGGCAAGAGTCAGTGTGACCCTCGAGAGGGAGAGAGAGAGAGAGAGGAGCTGCCTGGCAACTTCCCAGTTCCCAAGAGGCCTGCCTATACTTCTTATATCTGCCTTCCATGAGTTCACTTATATACTTTCAATAAATTCCCCTCAGTTTAAGCCAACCGTCCCTACAACACCTTTCTGTGTATACCTCTGCCTGTTATGGCCCAAGTAGGTAGATTCTTAGGGGCCATGGATAGCCTGCGTCTCCCTGTGGTACTCCTCTGGGATCCCCTTCTGGCTCCTGTGCCATACACAGTGAAATAAACCTAAACTGCTCACAGCTGGGCTCCTAAGGCTCAGTTAGGAATTGGTTACATTCCAAATCTTGCTGCAGATTTGGGGCACTCTAATGTCACAGTGACAAAAAAATCTGCCAGGGAGTTGGAAAATGAAAACCCAAAAGAATACTCCTCCCTCGAACCTCGTTGCCTTTCAGTAGTGAAAGCCACTGTCTTGAAGCATCCGCATGAGGAACGATGTGCCAAGAAAGCTTCCTTTAGTGAATTTCTTGCAGCCAGGAAGGCAAAGATTCCAAAACTACAATCCAGTCATTGTCAGACCTGGAATTCCCTTCCGAGGACAATTACATTTTGCTCCTGCTTAGCTCCTTGTTGCTTAGCAACCACAGTAGCATCAGGGGAAGCCACTGGAGAGAAGAGCCCTTTCCAAAGTGGGGCTTGGGTGAGAATAATCAGGAGTGGAAATTACCTTCTCACTTCCTAGAAAGAAAAAGATACGATGTGGACCTCAGAGGTGGTAGAATTAAGCTGCATCTGCAGGCAGCCATTTAAATGTCCACATTTTATTTAATAATCAAAACCAGTATTTGAACAGAACTATTTAACTTTGCAATATAACTTTATATCTGATATTTTCTGTAAGTCTCATGGTGATTGCTACCTTAGGGCATGATTATGGTTCTCAGTTTATAGAGGAGGAAATTGGGGTAGGGGGTGCTGAATAATGTGCTCACCTTTACCCAACCAGTTAATGGCAGCGCAGGACTAGAGTCCAAGTCTACAATTTTCTATTTGTCCATTATAGCCTTTATTCATTGATTGATTGATTGATTCATTCATGATATAGCATCAATGTTCATCCAACATGCATAGGTAGGCATGGTGGTGTTAAAATATTAGAATTTTTAAATAACCACTGCTCCAGACTTACCCCTATGCCCCTCACTCTATCAATCTGTCCCTCCTGAACATCCACAGGATCCAAAAATCAAAGAACTATCACCTGGATGAGCAAGGCCATGTGTCAATGTCCATTCTGACTGATTGGCCCTATGTCATGTTGATTGTTAAATATTTTTGACATTCCACCAACCCTTACTGGACATATGTTGGGCAACAGGTACAATTTTATCCAGTGAAGATGCAGAGGTATAATGCAAAGCCCCTGACCTCAAGGAGTTCACAGATTGTAGCTGAAGGGAAGGAAAAGTAAGAGCGCACAATCTTTTCTGGACTACTTCTCATGACAGGGAGCTCATTATTATTTAAGATGATCTGTTCTCATCTTACATCCAATCACAGAGTTTTCTATTACAAATATTGAGCAGAGGCCTGTCTCCCCATTACCTGAGCTGACTGGGGCTTGTTATGCCCTCCAGAGCCGAGTCAAGCAAATTAATCCCTATTTTCCTTGAAGCCTTTCTTACATTTAAGGACAGCTTTCACATCGCGCTTCAATTGTTCACAAAATGCTCTCTCTGTTCTATGGGGACTCTCTTGTGCCCTAGAGTCAAAAATGGAGAGAATTCTACATATGGCTTGGTCCTCAGAAGATTTTAGCACACCCCTCCTTTTTCAGAAGTGGGATCTGAGGTTCAGAGAAATGAGGGAACTTGTGAAATAAGCTTAAAACTAAGTCATCTTAACAATCTGGTTGGTAGTCTTTTCATTGCATCATTGGGACATACATCCCATTTTTACATTTCCAGAATCATCCCCAAACTCCAAATATGATCCACTCTACAGTTCACTGTGGCTATCACCTTTGGTTAGGTACAGCTTCTGTTAATGCTACCTAAGAGGGCAGGAGGTTAGTAAGTACCCTGATCACATTCTCTTTCTATTCTATTCTATTGTATTATTTCCATTGGATCAGTAATTCTAAATGCCAGTTGCATATTAGAGCACCCGGGGCATTTATTATTAAGACCAATTAAATCAAAATGGGTCTCAAGCATCAGTAATCCCCCCAGGTAATTCTGATTCACAATAAGTATTGAGAAGCACTACATCAGATAATACTACCTCAATTTCCAAAAAGGTAAGAATCAACACCCACCGTACTTGAAACCAGAAGGGGAAGGTGATTGGCTCTGAGAATTACTACATGATTTCAACTACTTATAAAGGAAGAACAGATGTATGTGACTCATTTCTTTCTACCTTTAGCTTCAGAGATGTGAGGATGACATGATCTACCCTTAAACTTTGAACCATTCCTTCCTTGCACATATGCCCTTTATCTGGCTCTCAAGTCATGTAGGGAATGGTCATCTTGCAGATCCTTGCAGGTGTGGGGCCTGGGGCAAGGAGGGGTGTTTCGTGATGACCATTTCACAGGTTAGGCACAGGGATCCCTAGAGCACAGAGCAACAGCCTAGCTGGCAGCAAGTCAGCTCTCTGGTGAGATCAGAGGGACACTTATTCTTGCCCAAATTTATTGACATTGTCAATGAAAGGCACTGCCTAGTCCTCAAAAGTTTTATCTTTGGTTGGAAAAACATACTATAGAAAGAAAAAGTTATACGTGCAAAGGGGAAAAGGAAATATGTATGTTAAATAGATATTAAATGTGCAGCATTTCCAGAGAGGGTACGATTTCTGACCTCACCCTCCTCCTACCGTTTCTGCATCTGTGCTCCATGCACTTTGTAAACATCTCCTTTCTGGCATTTCCATACCTTAGATGTAGTTAGAAGTTTGCATGCCAATCTCTTCCACAGGTTTCTAATTCTGAATTTGTATCTCTAGTTCCTCCTATAGTGTCTAACATAGTCCATGCTGCATAATTATTTGCTGAGTGACTATAAGATGCTGACATTAGAGACTGTGTGGGAGTAAGAGATTTCTATTGTGTGCATTCCTGTCAGCAGCTCAGATTGTCCCTTTATTTTCTCAAAAGTCCTGAGGCCCTAGGAATAGGTATCTTAAAATTGCGTGGCACTACTTTTCAGGCCAACTCTTTTACTAGCGGCAGACTTTCTGTGTTTCAGGGTCTGGTTCTCAGGTAACCAAAAAGTGGCCTGCTGGGGAAAAAAGATAAGAATTCCTGTAATATTTAGCTAGGATTTGAATACAGGTCCTCTTCTATCAACAGACATCTCATTTAGGAGTGGGGCTTTAGTTTTCAGGAATCCTTTATTATTATATACTAAAAATTACATTATTATTTCATATTATTAACACATTATATGACTGTATATTTAAAATGAAAAATACATGCAAAATATATTATATGTAATGTATATTATATGTAGATGTATATAGGCATGCATGCATGTATATATATGTTTTATATATAGATATGTAAAACAAAGGGTGAGAAGTTTCCCTTTTCCTTCCCCTCTCCTCACCTCTCATGATGGGAAGACCGGCTGCACATAAGTAAGGAACATTGGATAGGAGAAGTTAAGGGACACAGAGTCTGTTCATGGCTTTGCCTTAACTTCCTGACTCTGGGCAATCCACTGCCTCTCTGTCTGATTCCTCAGCTTTAAGATGATAGGGTTTGACTAGGTGATCTCCCAGGTGAACTTTTACTGCCCTATAATTTGTAGCCTGGCCTCACCATCTATTACAGTGAATTTTTAATTAGGCATGCGCTTCTCTGAGCTGCTCTTCAAAGAAACACAACAGCAGAGGAAGGAAGACCCTGTAACTATGCCTAAGTTACAGAAGGGAAAGGACTTGGTCAACAAGCTTCAGTTTCAGCTCAGATGACACCAGCCAGCCATGGACCATAGGCAAACCCTTCTGATTTCTGGAGCTCCTTTTCTTCATTTGAAAAGCATAGGAGATGGCCCACATGCTATCTTAGTCCTCTGTGGGCTTTGGTCTAGGATTTCAGAAATCTGGGGGCACAAGGAAATGGGCAAAGGTCATCTGATTACAGAGAATGGTTGTTTTGACAGTATATTTTGTGCCTTGATCTCCACTCCTATCATCAGCTCATTATGCCCTACTGATTTTTTTTGTTAAGCATTACTTTCCCACTAAGAACAATATTCCAATATAAAGGGTAGCAGAAGTCCTACTGAAATGTTGCTCCAAAGGAGGTCTTGCAGCGATGAGCAACAGGAAAAGTTTGTGGCCAATTAGAACATTCCTCTGACCAAAAAAAGAAGACAGGGTGGAACGTGGGTCAGAGGGGAGTGAACTATCTGTTGAGAATCAAACTGAACCCCTCCAGGCACATGGACCAGGAAGGGAGTTGGGGCGTCCTCCGACCCAGTTTCCCTTGCCCCACTTCAGTGCAGCATTCCTGGGAAAAGGGTGAGGACGGTGAAGAAGCTCCCTGACAGGACTCACACCAGTAGCCAACGCAGGGAGTCAGCGGCTGATGAGGTTGGTGGGTGGACATCCCCAATCACTATCATTCCTCAATCCAAATGTCTGAAAACTTTCACATAGAGCGTGTTAGTCAGGAGTCCTCTCAGAATCCGAGTTCTGAGTAAACTCTACTCTGGGGTCTTTAAGCAAAACCACTCGCAAACCTTCCTGGATCTGTTTCTGTCCTGTAATGTAGATATGTCTCTCAGGGGCTCCATTCCTCAGTCGCCTGAGGTTGCAACTGAAATGCCCCCTTTTGCAGCCCAAATACACTCACAGATATTAAACTGCCATCATATTTTGTACGAACTGAAGACATTCCGCCTTATTCTTTCCACCACCCTGAATAGAGAACCGCATGCCAACGTGCATTTGTCACCTCTGCGTGTCTTTCCTCTCATCAAATGTCCAATTCTTGCGAATAAAGAGAAAATGCACATAAGCTTCTGAATGCATAACAAAAAAATAAACCCCTGAAAGTGAAATGTAATTACCAGGTTAAAAAAAAAAATGTACCTAGTTTCGAGAGCCTATCACATCTCGCGCCACCGCGCGCGGCTCCCCCCCAACACTGCTCCTGTTGTGTCAGATAGTGGCAGTGTTGAGCCCGGGAACCGGCGCCGAGCCCGCGGCGGTCCCCGCGGCCGCCCAGTCTCCGCGGCTGACTCTGGCGCACAGGAGCCACTGGGCCGCGAGGGCGCTGGGAAGCAGGAGGGGCGCGAGGGGCGGCGAGGGGTCCCCAATCGGCCTCCACGAACTGTTTTCCTTCTCCCGGGGCAAGAGCCCCACTCCCTCCAATTGATCG
Source organism: Equus przewalskii (assembly GCF_037783145.1). Lineage (NCBI taxonomy): Eukaryota > Metazoa > Chordata > Mammalia > Perissodactyla > Equidae > Equus > Equus przewalskii. The sequence continues at coordinate 65,562,370 of NC_091837.1, forward strand.
AAATTCACCGAAATTCACCGAGAGAGGGAGGGTGGAGGGAGAGGTCGCTCGCTCGTTACTGGCTGCGCCTCCCCCGGCTCGAGCCGGGCAAGCGGCCCCCGGTGCGTGGGGCGAGCCGTGTGGGCGCTCGCGCCTCCTCCGAGGCAGATCGCGGGGTGGCGGTCCCCGCTTGGCTCGGCCGCGCGGCCGCTGCGATCCTCCCCCCTCCCCCGCCCGCGCCCTCCCCCTTCCTTTCACTAGGACTCCGGGACTCGGGAGAGGGCGCGGGAGGCAGGCACACGGGCCCGACCCCACTCCAGCGCTCGCCGGGGACGCGGGCGGGCGGCGAGGGGCCGCGGCGGGGGCGCGGGGCGGGCGCGGCCATGGAGCGGCGGCGGCGGCGGCGGCGGCAGCACTAGCGACCGCGGGCGGACGAGCGGGCGGGCAGGGCCGCCCGGCGCCGCGGATCGAACTGCACAGCTCAGCAAAAGCGCCCTCGCCCTCCGCGCGCCGCCTTCTGCGAGCCCAAACCCGGCAACATTTTTTAAAGCTCCGATCCATCCTTTGAAGAAAAGGAAAAAAAAATAGCATAGATCGGAGAGACGGGGATATATATACATATATACATTTTTTTTTTTTTTTTGGCTCCTGCTAAAATTAGCCGGGCTCGCCGCGCGCCTGTGTGCGAGTGTGTGCGAGTGTGTGTGCGTGCGGGCGTGTGTGTGTGAATGTGATTACTCCAGGACTCCTCGGGCTCCGGAGACGCCATTTTCCCCCTTGATATCTCTCTCCATAAATCGGTGGCGCGGCGGAGGCGGCCGCGCCGGGCGGGAAGCGCGGGGCCGGCCGGGGCGCCCGCCGCTCGCCGCCGCCTCCGCGCGCCCGGGGGCCCCGGCGCCCCCCGAGCGAGGGCGGCCCGCCCGCAGCTCGCCGTTTGACAGATGCTCATCGCCATGGAGTTGCCGCAGCAGCACCTTTGGGGGCTCAGGCGAGCGACCGGAGCCGGGATCTGAGCGAGCGTCGGGGCCAGCGGAGCCGGAGCCGCCGGGACATGGGTGAGCACGCGCGGCGACCTTGGCCCGGGAGCTCGGCGCCCAGCCTCACGCCGCGCCGCGGGCCCCCGCACGCCGGGGGCCGGGGGCGGTGTGTGTGCCCTGCATGCAAAAGTTAATGTCGCCTCGCCTGGGCTTTGACTTTGCACGGGGCGGGAACGGGGAGACGGGGCTGAGGGGGCGGGATGCCGGTCCCGGCGAGGCTGCAGAGGATGGGCGCTATTCCGGCCCGTCCGCCGGTGGGCAGCGATGCTGGCTCATTTGGAGTGGCCGGTTGGTGGCGGCGATGGTGGAAGCATCGGGCTGGAGGGCTGAGAGCTTATTGAGTTTCGCCTAATCTGATCCTCCCCCCTCTACCCCCCTTCGTCGCCCCCCCCCCCCCCCCGCCGCCTTTTGCACCCTCCCTCGGTCCTGCTGCCGGCTGGCGGGGCTGGCGGGTTTGGCGTTGGTGGAGGGGACTCGGAGGGGGAGGGGGTAGGGAAAGGGGTGGGAAGGCGGCAGGATATTTTTTTTTTTTGCTCTCTTTGTAACTTGCAGGTTAAGTGGAGCTAGAGAGCTACATTGTAACCTAGTTGGATTTTTGGGGGGGAAATGTATCAGAATCTAACGTGTCGTTAATAGAAAGAAGAACAGGGAAGAAGTGGTCCAGCCGGCGAAGGTTGGTGTGTGCTTGTGTCGTGGCTCTGTGTTAGTCTTTCTCTTAAAATCTTAATCAATGGATCTGAGTCTCTTTCTCCTGCTCTCCGGTTTTGGGACTCTGAAAAGACAGGAATTCCCTTAAAAGCAGACGAATGGTTTTTTTGAAAGCACGCATTGTGTGTGATTCTAGTGGAGCCGTGGGCTTGGGAATTAACGGCAGGCTTCCCCGTTCGGTGGTTTCCAGTGGGAAATCACTCCGGAAAGGGAGCCCTTCAGTATCGATTTATTGTTTTTGTCTTTCAAACCATTATCTCTTTGACTAAAATACAGTCTGAGAAGTTCCACAGAGACAAAGTCAGGTAAACTGGACTGGGCAGATCTTTAGCAAGATGGTGATAACGGTGATGCTGTTTTTGGTGTCTGTCTGTGATGGAAGCATTGTTGGGTAATAGCAATTTCTGATCGGTAGAGCATGCTGGTTCTAAAAAAATAAGTAACTACCGAAATGCTGTCTTCTAGGCCCCCTCCCCACACGCTGCAAACACCCCTCCTCCCACGACCCGCACAGCTTACAATTCTGAAATCGGATCCAACTGGAAATATTTTCTTTGGAGATCGGAAAGTTGTGCAATTGGAAGTGGGAGATGAGGCTAGAGGTACTGGGAGCGCGGGGAGGGGTATCTTATTGCCCTTGATGCTGCGTTTATTCTTTATGTGTATCTGTGCCGGGTCTGAGGGTGGGTGTCTCCATCTAAAAGGACTGCTGAGGGAAGGATTTCCGATTCGTTTCCGCTTCAAATAAACTGTCCTGATAATCTCATGGTTGACGTCTAATGCTAAAAGAGCAGTTCGAGTCTCTTTATCCCTGCAGAAACTCTCCTCCAAGAGGGCAGTTTATTCTTAAATTCTACAGCAGCTACTTTTCCTTCCAATCCCCCACACTCCCACACACCACTATCCACACCTTTCTTTCTAAAGTTGGGGTGGAGGCCATAGTCTTGAAGAAAATATGAATATTACTTGCTTTTCTCTTACATTGTTTTTCCTTCCTTTATTCTTCATCCTGTTTTTCTTTTTTTTCTGTAGATTTGTACAACAAACTAACTTCATAAAGTAGCTGTCACCAAAGCTATCTGGCCATTGGCCCCCATCTCTTACCCTCCTTTAGTTCCTACAGGTAAATCTGATGTGCACCATCTGAACTCATCTTCATCTGCAAAACGTGTGTGTGGGGGGCGGGGGGCGGGGAGTGGGAATGGGGTAGAGAAGAGGGAAGTGGAGAGGAAGGGTGTTGTTCTGTGTAGGCCACATCTGCAACCCTGGGGCCAAACCTGGACCGTCTGGGAGAGTTTCCTTTGCACACCCCAGTTAGATGTTGTCTGGCTCGGATGGGGAGGCGGGGCCAACTGGCCAGGGGCATGTGAGGGAGGAGAAAGTTTGTAGCACTTTAAAAATGTAGCCAGTTTACAATCCCAGGTCACTCCTCCCCTTTCTCTTGCTTCTACCGTCCCCAAACTCCCGGAGGGAGGCTTGATCTCTTTTGCTCTGAACTGCCAGTCCGAGGTTTCTGAGCTAAGTTGAAGATGTACTTAATCCAGTTGCCTGCTGCCAGAGAAGGGCGTTAGGACAGATCAGCAGAGTGTGGTGGAACACAGAGTATTTTCTAACTTCAGGGAATGTAGCCTGAGAGGATATGGAGACCAGGTACTCTGAGAAAGTGCTGCTTTGCACATCATCTCCCCTCCCCCATGAAGAAAAAAAGTCTTAGTCTTGGGAGGTTGAATTGGTGTTGGAGCTGGACTGTGGGAGCTGCTTGCCACTATAGTAACCTGAGCTGGGCTGGGGGGAGGAGGTGGTGAGCGAACATGATCGGGAGCCAGAGGAGGGAAACTGACTTGTCTCTCTTAGCAGGGAAAATAGATGTGTCACTGGAATAAACAAACTGGAGGTGGGGGAGGGGATGGCTTGTAGTGAACTTAAGGAGGAGCGACTGAGAGGCAGTGATGTTGGTTAGGAAAGGGGCCACTTCTAACTTGGGAGAAAATATCAACTGCCTTATATGTTCATGAATGGGCTAGGCAAGTGAAGGGGTGTAATCTGAGCTTTTGTAGGTTAACATCAGAATGTTACATAGAAAGGCACAGCTGGCAGGGACCGTTCTGGACTTCACACAGGGGAAGCCTGGGGGTATCCCTGAGTGAACCAAGGAGCCCCTTGGTGCTGTGAGGGCTTCTGCTCATGTTCTTGCATTATTAATGGCAAGTTGCCCTGTAAATCACCTGATCTAAATGAGAATTGGGGGGAAAGAGGAAACAGTGCTTGGAATCTTTGTCGAATTTAGTTGAAAATGATCATTGGGGAGAGGCAGGAGTTTGCTGAAGAAGAAATAAATAGGTAGGCACTTCCCCTTGGATTCCCGATTCCGTTTCTGCTGCTATCTTGACTTTCAATTCCATTAGGGGCTAAATCAATACTTCTCTGGCACAAAAATGTACGTGTAGGAGAGGAGAGTTTTTTCAACCTGGCCATTACTTTTAGTTGTACTTCAATCTCTGCTCTGAACCTTCTATACAATATGCAAACGGATGAAGATGAGAAGTGGCTAGATGGATGGGACATCCTTTCTGGATTCTTGTGGAGACACTGAAACTTGGCTGGGCCTCAGCCTCCCAGAATGCCAGTTTTTCCCTTGGAGACTTGAAGTTTTAATTGAAACCAGAAAGCTATTGAAGGCAAACCCAGCCAATGAAACCTTGTTTTCTCTGCTGCTCAGGAATGGGAAATAAATAATTTTTTGCTGATGGCATTTCAAGTTGCTTCAGTTCTGCTCCTGCCAGAAGAATGGGGGAAATTGTTGTTAACACGTTAGCATTGTCAGGAGTTGCAGCGTATTAAAACATGGGGTGATGTTATTGAATTTGCTCAGGGACCCACTGTGTGGGAGCCGTCCAGTGAGGTGGTGGGGGTCAGGAGGCTGCTCTTGTCTTGGAAGGGTAGCAACATTGCCCTGAAGAAAGGAAGCATGACAGAGTCCTTGCCACATATCACTGTGCTTGCTTCTTGGGTTCCTGTGAAGAAGGGAACAAAACTATTCAATTCCATTCTTATCTTTTGGGATATTATGAAACCTAGTGAGTGTCCCAAAATGTTTTGGGCCAGGATTAAATAAGGAGCTCCACCATCATACCTGTCACCATGGGTTTGGGCTTCCTTAATAGCTGTTTCTAAAGATAACCCTCTTGTTTCACAAACTCTTCACAAAGTCACAGATGCTTGGTGAGTGCAGGAAAGTCAACACCAAGATGCCCATGGTGTTTTCTTCATGAATGCAGGGGAAGATGCCCTCCTGCGTTCTCGTTTGGCTCTGAGTTTCATTTCCCTTTTCACTTAGCCTTCTTCTAGATTCTGATCTCGCCTTAGACACACCAAGTTGGGGCAATATAAAGTTCTTGGGGGACCTGGTGCCCTTTGATGACTGAGTCTGTTAGTGGCTGTTCTATTTTTCATCTGGAAGTTTCAAAGGTTGGAGTGAGAGCAGCTTTCTTTAGAGAGTTGATTTTTTTACCCTCTTAGAGGGTGCTCTCTAAGGTTGAGGAAGCATTATGTTTTTTAAATAATAAAAAAAGCCTTTGGCTTAGAAACCCACAGTTGACTTCCTATCCAGTTCAGAGCAAATGATGCCAGGGTCTAATGGAGAAGTGAGCAGCCTGGAAGTTCACAGGATCCCTCAGGAAGAAGCAGGCACCCCTCCCCAGGAGCTGGGGAGGCCTATGTGAAATAATTATGGGCAAAGCCAGCTGAGCTGACCCTCCAGGCAGGCAGAGGCTTCCACCTTTCCAAGTGCTGGAGAGGGATAGCGAATGAAGGGGGTGCAGAAAAGGGTTTCAGAAACTTGCCAGGTTGGAAAAATGTATCCTTGACCCAACTTATCGTTTCTTTTCAAAAATACCCCCTTTCAGGTGATTAGGCACATGTGTGTGGTGATGGACTGTAATTAGTCTTTGGGTGGTGAACAGGATGTAATCTACACAGGAATCAAAATATAATGAGGTACACCTGAAATTTATATAATGTTATAAACCAATGTTACCACAATAAAAAAGAAAATTTAAAAACCCCCTTTCATAGGCATGGCACTTTGTTCTTTTCAAAAATATCTTCATATCACGTCTGCCCCTTGATTCTTCTAAGGATGGAGGCCAGATAAGCATTGTATGCCCGTTCAGAAGAGGAAGCAATTGATACACTGACTTGCTGAAATGACACAGGTTGGTGCACCACCTGGGGCCAGGTGGCTGCGTTAAAGTGTGAAGAACATCACACCTGAAGTGACCAGATCTGCTTTGGATCCTGTCCCTACTACTTCTCTGCTAAATGACCCCCCGACAAATTACTTAACCTCTTTGAGCCTCAGTCACCTAATCAGTAAAATTGGGATAAAGATGCTTAGCCTGTCCGCTTCACAGGGGTTGTAAGGATTAAATAATACCAGCTAATTTTTGTAATTGATCTCTGAGAGGATTTCCATGCTGCCTCCTGGAAACTGGTGCCTGGCATTATTGTCGCCATAGCCCAGAGATTAGTAACCCCTTGGTATGACCAGAAATGCCCACAGGGGCCCTTGTGTTCTAAGACAGTCAAGGAACAGTTGTTTTTTGTTCTTGACTCATGAAAAAAAATGTATATATGTGTATATTTTAAAATCAGTTGAATTAATGGACGCCTCCAGCGCCGTGTATATTTAAGACTCAAAGTCTCAGATAATATCTAATTTGGACTCAAGGTTGTTTTGGTGCTCAGGAAATTCCCTTTAAGTCAGGAATGAGAAGGAGGAAAGGACATTGACATGGAGACATACAGAGAGGGGAGGCAAGGAGGAGACAGTGCCAGGGAAGGGTCTGTCTCCATAGGGAGCTGCAATGGCTGAGCAATGATGTTCAGAACTGAATTTTTAGCCCCTGTCAGGGAAAGAACTGATAGCAAGATTACCTCTGTCACAGCAAACCCAGTAGGGTTTCTGGAATCAGGAAAGTTCTTCACAGTCCATTTGTTCCCTGACTCTTCCCAGTTGCTCCTCTTTCTCTTTCCCAGGATTCCTGGTTTGCCCTGTCCAGCAGCCTGCAGCAGACACCTGGCGGTGTTCTCAAGTGAACCTCATTTTACGCAACACTTGCACAGGCCTCTGCTCCCGTCACATTGGTTTCCTCACTGACCCTGGGTACTCTGTACACATGTCCACCTCCATGCCTCAGCTTGCTCTGTGTTGCCACCTCCTCTCTGGAAGGTGCCCTGATTGGTCCCTTTTAGTGAGAGCGTCTACATCTTAGGACATCAGCTCAGCTCTCAGCTCTTCACCTCCGTCTCCAGTGCACTTCAGCTCATGCTGCTTTGCTATTTGTGTCCCTTACCTCTCTAGACTGTGAGTCCTTGAAGAAAGGGGCAAACTTTGCCCCATATGAATGATTTCTGTTGCATGAATGAATCACAGAATTATGTAGAGATTGAATATTAAAAATGAATGCTGGCTTAGGTACTAAAGCTCTACACTGGGGAGCAATACAATGAGAACCTCTTGTTGTTGTTAGTGCCATCCAGTCAATTTGGACTCCTAGCAACCCTGTGTAGAGCAAGTGGAACCCTGCTTAGTCTTTTTGTGCCATCCTCTCATCTTCCTATGCTATATCAGACGATGCTCTCCAGCTATTCATAGGGTTTTCATGAACAATTTTTTCAGAAGTGGATGGCCAGATCCTTCTTCCTAGTCTGTTTTAGTCTGGAAGCTCTGCTGAAACCTGACTACCATGGGTGTAACCCTGCTGGTATTTGAAATACTGGTGGCATAGCTTTCAGCATGACAGCAACACTCAGCGGCCACAGTATGACAACTCACAGACGGGTGGTCTGGGTCCCTGACCAAGAAAGGAACTTGGGCCGAGGCGGTAAGAGCGTGAATCTTAACCACTAGACCACCAGGGCTGGCAAGGACCTCTTAGACAAAGTGAATAATAACCACTTACGTTAATAGCTTTTTATATTTTTGGCTATCTTTCAGGGGCAATTGCCTACTCTCAGTTTCTCCCTCAAAGCCTAAGAGTTAATGATGTCTTACCACTTGTACATCCTATCAGTCAGTGATTCACTCATTCATTCAATCATCAAATATTTATTAAGTGCCTACTAGAGTCTCATTGTCACTCTAGCACACACAGCTCTTGACTTTCTCTGAAAATTCCAATTGCATTTTTTGTCCACCACACTCATTTTGGCACTTAACCATGCAATCTTCTTTGCTACTTAAGTCCAAGTGCTTTCCTGCTCCTCGGTGACTGAGTGAGCCTGGCCACAGTGGAAGAGAAGGCTGAGCAGAAAAATGTACTCAGAGGGGAAAGTTCCAGGGAATGGCTCCTGAGAGGCAGGAGCTGCAGGCGGGGCTGGCCACCCATTAGCATAGGATGTGGGACAAGGTGCCTTGTCTTTCTGTTTCTTACTTTGAGCCACGGTAAAATGAAAGAGTTTGCATTGATATGGAGGGAGGGTCCCTTCTGAAATTTTGTGATTCTATAGATAGAAGTGTCTTCAGAATTTTAAAGTTTTCTTGAAGCTCAGAGCTCCTCACCCCCGTTTACTGGCACCTTAACAACTGTCCAGTCCAGTCCCACTGAGGATTGGTACACTTTGCTAAGTGTTTGCTGTGGATGAAAGAGTTACAGGAGGGGAAATAGGATTAGGAGAAGCTCCCCAGTTAGAACCAGAGAGCCAGACTTGGAGGACAGGGAAAGGAGAGGAGGGGATGGTGAGTCAAGAAGAAGTACCATAGAGAATAATGTGGAATGGAGGAAAAGGATTGATTCTCTATGTCTTTTTGAAAACTGGCCCCCTTTGGTGACATACCTGAGTTGAGACAAGGGAGATGATGCAGACAAAGACAGCTTCGGGAAAATCTAGAATAAATTCTCTACCTGGGATTTGCTACTACTTTCTGTGCCCTGTAGGCTTCTGGAGTCTCTGCTATGGTTACTTTATGAACCTCCTGGATCTAGGGGGCTGGGCGTTATTTCCTTGTGTAGATTCTGTGAGCCACGGAGGCTGTGTCTGTGCTTCTGGGATGTCCTGTCAGTCCCCACCGCATAGCACAGCACAGCACAGAGTCTGCCCTTTGTTCAATAGCAGCTAGCGAATTGGTTTCTGTGCATTTTGCGATCAAAAGGAATGACCCAGTCTATCCAAAGCCAGACACCTCTGTGATTTGATGGGATCACGAAGTTGGGATTTGACCTGAGGCCCTGTGGACATTTAGTGGGAATTCTGACTCATTAGGGGGCACACTGGTTGTATATTTAGGATGAAGGAGACTCTACAAGCTACTGAGATGCTGCAATTATTTTTATCTTAAGATCTAGCAAAGAATTTGGGAGGGGGGAAAAAAAAAGCAAGTAACACGATTAGCCAAACTGGGTGAAAAGCAATTTCTTCATTATTTCTTCTATTTGCCAAGGATTTGCAATTCTCTCGGCAGAAAGAAGCTGCTTGGGGTTTGAACTTGGGGCTGGAGAGATGTGGAAATTGGAGATGCTGAACTTGATCCATCCAACATAGTAGCCTGAGAATGCAGCAGAAGCCGTTGGGGCAGTGTTGTGTGCTTGTGGCAGAATAATGAAATCTGGTGGCAAGTCCTTTGCAGTGGCTCTGTCTGTGACCTGTTGTTATTTGAGCAGTGAGAGCTTTGATTTTTTTTAAAGAAAGTATTGATTAATAATGGTGGCTAAAAAGGATGATTTGATGTGAAAGCCCTGTGGGTCTTCTTTCTGCTTATTACTTTGTACTCCAGAGCTCAATTACAGTAAATTTTTAGATCCACAGATATTTATTAAAGTCTCAGCCTTGCAGCTCATGTGAGCCATTGTTCCTGGCACTGTTGGGTGAGAAAGGTCTGGTATGAGATGTGGCTTTTGCCCTTGGAGAGTGGATAGTATATCTGGAGAGATATGGTTAGCTCAGATGGAAAGCATCAGTCTGCAGCCAAAGTGGGAGCATGATCTAAGTGGAATTATGCTATTTGTGTGATCAGGACTAAGGTGCAGTCAGGGAAGGCTTCAAGGAGGTTGTGGTTTTGGGTTTGATGGTGGATTTGGAACAAGGGGACATTCTTGGTGGGTAGAATAGTTTGGGCATGGCAGCAGAGGTGAGACAAAGTTCAAGTGTGAATTTAGAATTGCCACAAGGAAATGAATGCTAATCATGAACATGAACTGCATCTGGCAGGAGCAGGGAAGCCCTGATGATTAAGGTCCAGCTGGCTGATATTGAGGGGCAGGCCACACATAGGTATCTTGCTGCACTGAGGTCTTCTGACCACAGTAGGAAGGACAAAACCCAGTGCCCTCTAAGTTGGACCCAATCTAGCTGTCCAGAGTTTTCAGTGAAGCTCGTTAACTTTTTAACCCTCTGATTCAGCAAACTTGGTTTGCTCATTGACATTCAAACGTGCATGTGATAGACTGATGGGTACTGTGGGGATCCTGAGAGATGGAGAGGACATTGTCTCTGCTTTCAGTCTGGTGAAAGACTCCGCGAGAACTCATAGAAACCAGTGGAGGAGCTGCAAAGGACTGTCATCTAGGGCTAAGTAACTGAACTTCACTGGGAGCGCAGGGAAGCCCAGCACCTCCAGCTGTTGGACAGCCCTCAGAAAGCTTCAAGGAGTAGGTGGGACTTGGGCTGAGTCCTGAACAATGGGGCTGTCTAGGGTAAGTACAGAGCAGCAGGGAAGACATTCCGCTTGAGAATGTAGAGGCAGAAAGGAGACCGCTTCCCAGAGACCAGGGCTCTGTGAAGTGCCAGGCAGCAAGACAGATGGGATGGGGCTCTGTGAGGAAAGGGCCAAGGCTCCATCTCTCCTGTGCTGAGATGGGAGCCACAACTGGAATTTTCAGAGTGCGAGGAGAGTAGGCGTGAGGAGCAGAAGGGTGTGCCAGTCAGGGGTCTTCCACGCATACCACACAAGAGAGAACCCCGACCTCTGACTGTTCTGTCCCCGCCCCGGTCTTGTCAGCCACCAACACTTCAGTCTGGGGTTCAAAAGAGTTATCTTTAGAACAAAAAGTAAAAGTACATATAAGCATTTGGAATGGGGATCAGCCACTCTGGGGAATAAGAATACTGCATGATACTGTTACTCATCTCCAGGAGTTCAGTGTATAATTGGAGAAAGATATTTACAAGTTTTAGCAACAATGCAACATTTCAATGACAGTTCAAGATAGTTCAAGGAGAAATATCATAAAGGAAGAGAAAGGGAGCTAATATTTGTTTAGCTCTCTGGTATGCGTAGTATCTCCTTTGTGGCAGAAGCACAAATATCTCAGTGTCAGATTACACTTTATGTTCAAATGACAATGAGCAAAGCCATTGCTGAATCAGATGGTTGAGAAGTCAAGGAATTTGAATTAAGACCCAATAGGTCTTGGGGTGAAAATTAGAGAGCTTTGAAAGAAAGACTGTGGTCTTTATTATCTGTTCGATTATGCGGTTTAGCCTGCTTTCAAGTCTATCATTTTCATCCCTAGTTTACAAACGGCATGATGGAGGACCAGAGTTTAAGTGGCCACTAAGTATTTAAAGACTGGTGGCATTATGCTTCAATGGAAAGCAAATGACATTTGGAGTTAGAACTACCTCTCTGATTTCAATGAATTTCTCAACTTCAGTTTTCTTATCTGTAAAATGGGCACATCTCAAGGTTAAATCAAATAATAAACTTAAAGCACCTGTTATATATCAGATGCATGTTGAAAACAGGATCATTTTCTCTACCACGTGGACGTCTCTACTCTACTTGGACAAGAAATATTATCATCACAGTTACTTCTTACAGGTCTACCATATTTAACCTACTTAGGTGCTATTCTGCATATATTATTTGCTTTTTTCCTTGTAAGATTCTGTGAAGATACTAGGAGGGCCGGTGAGAAAACTGATGCCCAGAGAGTTTAAGTGGTGTGGCCAGTCAGATGGCAAACTGGTTTTGTAGCTCATGTCTGTAGAAGCAGCTAGGAGTATTTGGCTAAAAGCTGACATTGCTTTGCGTATGAGAGACATCATGATGTAAAAGTAAAAGCAGAGGCTTTGGAATCATATAAACCTGGATTTGATTGTGGATCTGGCATAGGTAGTGTGTAACCCTGAGCAAACTATTAACCTCTCTGGACCATCATTTCCATATCTATAAAAAGAGGACAGGTCTTCTGCATCACAGGGTTCTTGTCTGGATTAAACTGATAATGCCTGTAAAGGCCATTGGTTGTGTTTACCCCTCTCTCATTACGAGTGTGCACTCTCCTTGGCTGCATGGAGCAACAGAGACCACAGGTAATACTACAGAACTGGAGCTCAACCTGGAAACTTGAGGATTGGCCCAGTCAGTGCTGTAGAGATCTTTCCCTGGGGGCCCAAGACCCAAGGCTCCTGCTGTTGTGTTGTGTTGTGTTTGTTATGGGTTCCCAGAGGAGGCACTGTTTTTGCAGCTAGAGCTGGAACTGCTGGTTAACAGCATGCCCAGCCTCAGGCCTCAGAAGCTTGATTCTGCTTCTCTCCCTATCAGGGAGATTCCCCAGCCCAGGACTGATCCTTAGTTTTGTGTTAGGCTCAGCTGACCCAGCCGGGCAGAGCTTCAGAACCAGCAGGCTCTATAAAGAGGTGGAAGGTACCACCCCTGTCTTGAAAGTACCTCTGATTGTCAAGTTGAGGAGATAAGACTCCGCACCTGAGAATGTCAGAGCTGGAGGGAGCCACAGAGTTCACTTCATCACATCCCCTCATTTTACAAATGAAGATGGGGAGACCCAGTGAGAAAATGAAACTTGCCCAAGGCCTCCCAGCTCCAATTGGCAGAGCAGGGAATTGAATCTGGAATTCACGGCTGAACTTAGTCTTATTTCTTCTACGAGACAGACTGGGAACAAGGAGAAAGCAATACCCAATATCAAAGCGCTCAAGTTAGCAGGTGCAAATTAAACTACTTGTTTGTGCTTCCTGTTGTGTAGGGAGCTAGAGGAGGTTGGTCTCCAACCCTTGTCCCTCAGGTTTTACTTGGGATCTGTGAAGAGAAGGCACCATTTAGCCAAATGCTAGCTTAGGTGACAGAGACTACGAAAGTAAATCAAATTTACCAAAAACATTTGAACATCTGCTAAGGTGATCCCAACGTATTATTTCATAAATATCTTATTTAATCTTCAATTTCTTCTCAAAACAACCTGTGAGGTAGGATTATTACCCAATTTCCACATAATATTTGAGCCGTTTAAATATATTTTCCAAGAACATGTTTGCTAAGTGAGAAAGAGAGGTTAAGTAATCTACACCTGTGACGTCAAATTGATGCTACTTCATTGTGCTTTTCAGGGAGATAACATGGCGTGGACACTTGTTATTGCACTCTTACTCTGTGTCTTCACTATGCTCTGAACTGTGATAGAGACCCATGTAAAACCCAGACCCTTTCCTTATGGAGTTCCTGGTCTGGTGGGAGAGAAAGATAAGTAAATGGAAGATGGCAGTATCCTTTGCCAAATGCTTTGATAGCAGAATACCCAAGGAAGTGAGAGCAAGACCATCTGTGAGTATGAGTGTGAGACTGTGTGTGTGCACATGTGTACACACAAAGGGAAAGGAGTAGAAAAGGAAAGTCTAGCCTGTCTTCATGAAGGAGGTGAGCTTCACCCAATTCTTGAAGGATGACTTAGAGTAACCAAGTGGAGAAAAGAGAAAGGGCAGGTCCGCCAGAGGAAATAACAAGGAATCATATGATGTAACGCAAATCAGCAGGATTTGGGGGAGCTGCAACTCAGGAGATGCTGCTGGGGAATGTGGTGGGTGTAGTAGTCTCAGCTTGGAGGACAGGAACTGTGATCAGGAAGGGACCACATAGACATGTCCTGTAAAGAAGCCACTGAATCTGAGCTTTCTTTGCTGTAGACCATTGGTGTGTTTGCAGGGTCAGGGAACTATGGGGCAGAGTTGCCTTTGCCTTCGCTGATTGAGAGCTGGGTAAGGTTGGGTTACTTGATCAATTTATTAGTGTTTATGGAGCATTTACTCTGGGTATTTTTGCAGCAGGAAGGATTTCAGAGACACATCACTCAGAGTCATGAGTACCTGAGTCAAATGGTGCCTAGCTGGCCTTTGATACAGCCTCTCATTCAGCATTCACTCAGCAAATAATTTGGAGTTTTGCTGCATGTATCAGGAGCTGTGCTAGGCTCTGGGGGTCCCACGGTGAGCCAAAAAGATAGTTCCTACCTTCAAGAGCTTACCATCTGGTGGAGGAGGCAATGTTGAAACTAAGAGTGACACAAGTATTTAAATATAAAATATAATAAATGCTGGGAAAGAGGAGTACTGTGCTATAAAGGCACAAAACAGGGCATCCTGATCTGGTTTGTGAAGCTCAGGGAAGCGCCATTTGACTTGAGCCTGAGTAATGAAGAGGCATTAACTCAAGGGAGTGGGAAGAGGATCCCAAGCTCATGCAAAGTTCCCTAAGTGGAAAAAAATCACTTCTAGTTTCCCACCTAAATACCTTGGAAGACATACAGAAAGTTGAATGCTCAAGCATCCCCAAAGCCAAACTCAGTCAGTCTTTTGCCAGAATCTGAGAAGGGATTATAGGCTAATGAGCCTAGGTTGAAAATATAATGACTTCCCTATCTATAGCCGGGTAGAATCACACTCTATCCTTTTATACCATTTGCTTCCCAAAATCAGAAACTCGTAATTTCTGTCAACTAAAAAAATAGGCAGTCATCAGGGCTACTGCACGGGCAACTTTAACAACTAAAGATGATCTCCTCCCTAACGTCATTATACATAGTATTCTCAAAGTCTACAGCTATCAGAAAGCAAATGGGCAAGACTGGAGGAGGGAGCTTTGGGAGGAGTAGAACTAGAGCACTGACTTCTAGGTGGAGAGGTTTCCTCAGTAAAGTTCTGAGGTAGACATAAAGAGTCTTTGTCACGGTGCGTATTGTGGATTTCAGCTATTCAGAGTTTCAAAGAATCCAGCAGAAGAATCCCCTCTTAGTCCAGCAAAACAATAGTGCATAGATGTCTACTCTCAGTGGTGTTCTAGTAAATGCTTAACACTCTGTTCTCCGGATTTTTTTAAGCCCTGATGTATGAAGTTTGCTGAGTCCTATTGTGTAAACACTCCTATCACAGCCGAGTTTCAAGCTACCAACTTGATACTGTTTAATGTGGAGTTGGGAAGAGATACACATGGTAGGCTCTTATGTGCTCCTAGAGGCTGGCTTCATCACGCACTGTACTGTTCACTGGAAACTGCAATGATCGGATCACTGATAACCCCAACAACTCAGGAGGATTTGACTGTTTTCAAGACGGATGGAAGATAGAGTCAAAAGCAGTCCAGTACTTCCTCTGTAGGCCAACACTACCCTGTATGACTCTCCTCATTAGAGCATGAGTAAAGAGAAAGAATCTGACGTGAGATCTTAGGGAGTAAAACATTCAAAACAAGATAAAAGGAAGAGTATCATGATAGTTATTTACTACATCAGTAAAATAAGAAGTTTTAAAACCTTCCAGACATCTACAGCCGGAAGAAGCATGACCCTGATGGAACAAGAGCAGAAAGTAACAAGGAGAAATGTGGAGATGGAAAGGCATCAGAATCAGCTCAAAGGAGGATGAATAAATAAAGAAGGATTGCAGGGATAGAAAAAGTACAATAGCAGAATTAAAAATCCACAATGTAGTCATTATAGACAAAGGAGGCATGGAAAATCGGATTAAATTGGTATCAGGGAGGATGGATTAGGGTGTGTTCCCTCACCACGCTAAATATAGAGATAAAAACTGTGAGAGAGAGAATGAGAGAAATGGAGAACAGAGATGAGAGTTCCAAACTAAGAACTACAGGAAAAACTTAGAAGAAGCCAGAATCATTGAATTAAAGAAATGAATAAGGTAATAATTGAAGGAAATATTCCTGAACTAGAAAGAACCTGCCCATACAGATCCAAAAAGCTCATCATGTTCCAGGAAAAATAAAGGGAGGGAGGTCCACACTACACTCATTTTGTCATTAATAAAATTCTACCATCATGAAAAAAATCTTCAATGATAACAGCATAAACCGAGTTACCTACAAGAGAAGCAAAGCCAGGTCAGCCTCCATTTTTTCTTCTATTACTTCAAATGGTAGAAGACATTCTGCAGAGTTTGAGGGGAAAAGGTTCTGACCTGAGGGTTCCTTGTGCAGCGCAGTGCCTTCTACATGTAAAGATGAAAGAAGTGCCTGGTCTTAGGGGGATTGCAGAGTAGGGAGCTAAGGTGCAGATGAGGATAAACAGCTCTAAGGGAGTTTGGGAAAGGTCGGCAATAAGGCAGGGAACTCTTCCTATATTTGTGATTGTCTGCCTTTAGGACTTTATGAGGTACATGTGTTATTTAAAATTTTTTTTAATAAAGAGCATGTAGTTCTACAATAGCAACAAAGAAGATCAAAACCTTGACCTAACGAGGTAGATCAGAAAGACATTATTCCATTTTGTTGATGAGACACTGGGCTGAAAAAGTGCTTATGATGGCTCCCAAGTGGCAGAACTACAGAACTAGGTCCAGAATCCACATCATCTGAGTCACTGTTAAATATACCAATGGCTCTGTGGGTTCCACCTTGTCATCCCTTTGGAAAGCAGCAGTCAGGGTGATGATGGCCTGCACGTGCGCTGGGAGCAAAGCAGATGAGAGAGGTGGATAATGCTGGAACACCCAGCCTCATTTGGTTTATTCACTTATTAATTCAGTCAATCAACATTTCTTGAGTATCCCTTATGCGTTGGGCATTGTGTTAGGTGTTGGGATTGCGTGGATGAATAAAATGCCACTGATGCTTAGTGTTAAGAGACTTAGAACACTACTATCAGGGAAAATTCCCCTTAAATACAGAATAATAGTGCTCTATGGTCAAGGCAGTTGGTAGGGATAGGCACATAGACCAGGCAAAGCCTGAGCCCACCAGAACCATTTGGAGTGCTTGGGAAAAGCCAGAGTGCTAGGCCCCACTCCTCGATCCCTAATTCCATAGATAGAGCTCGAGAATTTGCATTTCCTCCAAGCTCTGGGATTAGTAAGAGTTGCCCAAGGCTGCAGATGGAGAATGGATTTTAGACCAGGAGAAAATCTTCCATCTTACGAATATGAAGGGAAGAATTATGTACACTTTGGGACTCCTTTGGGTTATGAGACACATCTAGCCAAGCAGGATTGCCCTGGTCCCTAAGAGAAGTAATTCTGTAGGTCACACTATCCATTCTGGAGTGTCTCCATGGGTCTATGGCTGTGCAGGGTAAAATTACAAAGTCTTGAGTATGGAAGAGATCTTGGTCCCACTCCAGTCATTGCTGAGATGAGAATGGAGTAAGGGACTCAAATGGAGTAAGGGGCTTGTCTAGCATCTCACTGCCTGTGAATGGCAGGGCCAGGAGTAGAGGTCAAGTTTCTGGACTCCTGTCCCAGAGTTCTTTCCAGGTAAACATCACCACCATTCTCCTTCTTGCCCCTCTGTTTTCCTGGGATCTGCTAAGCAGTTTTTCCTGGGCAAGTATTAAGTATTTCTTAAATAAGTTATATTCTTCCTAACCCCACCCGCCAGGTGTCCCCCAGAAGTCCTTCAGGCAGCCAGGGAAGGGTTAACTTTTGTTGGACTGGAAGCCTGAGCTAAGGACAGACTGTCCATTGTGCGCCCGCCCCCTCTGGAGGAGTCACTGACTGTTGGAATGTGACAAGGCAAAACGTTTTCACCTTGCGTGGCTTCCCCTCCTCTGTGGGTGTGTGAGTGAATGCGTGTGCCCACACATGCATGTTGGCAGAGGCGCACCACAAGAGGACTCGCAGTTGTTTCCCAGACTGACTGCAAAATCGAACTGTGAATTTGGGGTGGCAGGTACGTGCCGGAAGAAGGCAAAAGGAGAGCAACAGCTTTGTGTGCTGGGTGAAGTAAACAGACGGGTTAGGTTTCTTTGCTCCTTGCTTTTGAAAACTTCTTTTTATTTGTATTTTCCTAAAGTGAGGGGAGCATGTGCACAGGAAGGGCTGGATTATCATTTTCAGCACAGGCAGTGAATTTCGCAGGGGGAGGCATGGGTGGGTGGAGCTGCCGTTGGAGTAGTTTGAACCACAGGACTGTGAATAGCTATCGGGGGCTAATTCATTTTCATTCAGAAGGAACTTCTTGAAGTCCTTCTAGTGCTCAGTCCTGCTCTGGGTGCTGAAGCGGGTATAAGTGTTGTACAATCACACTCGGTCTCAGCCTGAGACTGAATTGCAGTTGAGTAAGGAAAATGAGATTTGTGTACTCAAAACGACGTAGACAATGAAAGACTAGTGTTTAGTGGCAAGCTATACAGTTGGGTGCAGTGTAACTCAGGCCAGGAAGTGAATGCTGTGGTCCAGAGTTTGCAAAATGTCACCATGGAGAAGTGAAGACTTGAGCATGACCTTGACATATGAGAAGGCTCGGGATCTGTTTGCTCATTTGTTCACTCATTCCTTCATGCAACAAGCATTTGGAGAGCACCAGTTGTATGCCAGGCATTGCACGGATCGGTGGAAGGGGATACAAGGAAAGATTCTTTAAAAATACCAAGGCAGAAAGAATTCTGTATATGTATTGCTGCTATGGAGACTGGTTTGACTTGAATAGGGATTGCAAGTTGATGGCTAATGAGCCCTAAGACTGGAGTCTTAAGGTGAGACCAGTATGGAAAGTCTGAAATTGATGTGCTCCTGAAGATTGGGATTATTTGAAACTGTCTTACTGTTTCATCTCTAGCATTTATCATGTCACACTCACACTGCCCTGGTTCAAGTCCTCATGCAACAGGAATCGAATTTCAGCTGAGCCTCCTCTGATCTCCTTGCCTCTAATATCAGGTTCTCCTAACTCACCCTCAAGCCATGTGCCAGAATTATCCTTTGGAAGCATAGCTTTGATAGCGCCCCTTCCCTGCTGACATCTCTTAAATGGCTTCCCATTACCTGTAAGATATAATCCAACTTGTTAGTGTGACTTTCAAGGATGTCCATGATCTGGCTGCAAACTTTGATCTCCAGCCGTACCTCTCACTGGTCCCCATTTTGTACCACACCTCCTAGCCAAACCTTAGCTTTCTCTTTCCTGAGCATAACTCTGCCTGCTCCTGCCTGAGGCCTTGCCTCGTGCTCTTCCTTCTGTCTTCTGTGTCTTCCTTCCTCCCACTCTGTTGAAGCCCCTCAAGGTCAAAGCCATATCCCATGCTCTCCTTAAAGACTTCCTGTGTAGTTTCCTATCTGTCTGTCCACTCTGGTCCAAGTGGAAAACATTTTCTCTTCTCTTCGTTTCTGCCCTTTCTTATAGGACATATAAAAATCTGCTCTGTTTTATTTTTCAAATCTCTCTTGGAAAGTATCACCTCCTCGAGGAAAGAGATTGTCTTTTCATTGTATCTTAGGATCTTGACTTGAGGAGAAGGGTGAATTTTTATTTTTTCTGGATCTCTTACGACTTGAGTTTTAAGTTTTGGAACTTTGTCTTCTAGATCAGTTAGTCAGTGATTTATACTATTAAATGTAAGACACTGTGAAGTGAATAATTTTTTTTAAGGGAAGATACTTTCTTAATATTAATGATATATCCACTGGATTTACCTCTTCAGTCCTCTGAAGTTTAGATTTCACCTTCTTTTCTCTCATCTCAGAGCCTGTGATATACATTGGCCTACTCTGGTTCAAAGGTCCAAATGGACTTAGTTTAAGAACATTTTATGGGGAATATGCCTCCACTTTTGCCCTGACCCAAGGATAGCTTTATAGGTATGTACTAGGGAATTAAAATGCAACATTAGAGAGTCATGCCGGACGGAGTAAACTGTTGAACACTACTGTCATAAGAAAATTTGGCTTGCAATTTGTATGGATCTGGGGTACAAGCTAAGAAAGACCTAGTGGATTCTTACTGCGTGACAAGCAGGGACATGTTCTAGAGCATCTTGATGTCTCCAACAGCTAGTGTGGTACCTGACACTAGACAGAGAGCCCTCAATGAATTTTGACTTGAATATGACTTTCAAAAAGTTGTATAAGGTTTTGGGCAGATAGGCAGATCAGTCTAGATGAGACAGAGAATCTTACAAGTAAAAGAAACATCAAGTGTCTCCTGGTCTAACTGCCCTCCCCCACTGCTAAGTGGAGACTTTCTCTCTTTTGTAGCATGGGGCACAGGTGGCTGCTCAGTGTTTGCTGACAGCTTCAGCAAAGATGCTCATGCTCTCACCAGGAAGCCTCCTCTCTTCCAGAAATGCAGTATTCATTGGGTTTTCCCCTAAGTGGAAGCGGTTTTAAATGTGTCTTTCTGCAGGGCTGAGCAATTTCCTGGAGCTGAGTATGTGCCTGGACTTCCCTGGGGAGCAGGGTCCGTGTTGAAGCCCTGGCTGCCTTGCTGGCTGGCTTCCACACAGGGTGTCAGCTGAAAATGTACTGATTCCAGAGGGAGAAAATATGCACCCGGTCTTCAGGTTTCCAGTTCTTGGCTGTTTCTGAATGTATCTTTTCAGGCGTCATTGGGATGTTTTGGTGGGCACATTGGCTGGCCAATACCTTACACTGATGAGCTCAAAGGTGGAAACCTAAGGTGTACAGTAATGTCATCTGCTGGGAAACTTCCAGAGTATTCAGCCATTTAAGAAGGCCTGAGTGTGATCTGTCTGATTGCCTAGGGGTGGAAAGAGATGATGTCTTGAAGTTTTGTGCAGCCCCAGGCTCTAGGTTTTCTCATGAGAATGAGCATTTGGGCTTCTTTTTGGGCTTTGAAAATGATGAATATGAAATTGGGACTAATGGGACGTACAGTGAATAAGGGTGAAGGATAGCTTAGCTGAAGCTGTGATAGCCCGCAGAGAGCCTGGCTGATGTTTTTCTTTTCCTCTGAGAGGAAGGCGGAATCAAAAACCAAAGATCCTGGGGGTGATTTCTGATACGTCCAAAGGCCTGTAAAATGCTCCCTTTCTTTTTTGGTTGTTGTTGTCATGTAGACATAATGCCATTTTATTTAAGGACCAGAAAGGGAAGTAAAACTCTCTGGAATGGCTACTTTTTTCTAAACAATTAATAGTGATTAAATATCTTTTGTGTCGATGGAAACACTTTTAGGGGTTGTTTTGTATTAATCACAGCGTTAGAAATGATTTCCCACTGAACTCTTTTTGTTTTCCTTTTGCAAGCCTGCACCTAAGCTTTGCATTTATTTTAAGAAATAAAGATAAGACTTTGCATAATTCAAATAATTTACAATGAAAAATGATCAAGGAAGAATGGTCAAGAGGTCGGCTAAATGTCCTTCCTCCAAGGGAATGGAGAGCTTGACCCCGGCAGCTCTGGGGTTGTGTTCAGCTTTGCAAACTGTTCTTCATTTGTGAGAGGGAAGTGGTGCAAGAAGCCAGCCAAATGCAGTTCCCACAGACCTGAGCATCAACACTTCAGACTTCCCTTTCGTCATGGTTGGTTTTGATGGTGACTCAGCCAGCTGTGGCTTCAGTATAAGAAGCTTCTAGCTTGTTACTGGACTGGAGGACTTGCCTCTCTTATCTTTATTCTTGGGCCTCCAGCCATAAAAATTAATAACAATTCAATGAAGGGCTGTGTGTGTGTTTCGCCCTATGCTCCAATATAATCCTATTTGGGAATGTGCACATTCTGGTTTGATTTCTTTCCATCATTTTTTCTGATGCCATAGATAAGAGGGACGGGGCTTCTGGAAATTAGCTTGAGTTACTTTTGAGATCATTTTCCTTCCTGCCATGGCTAATTATCTCTCTGCTTCTCAGTTGCAGATCTGATCTCTTCTGAACACCTCACCGTGTCTGCATCCCTGGGACTGTGAATCCAGCAGCTGGACCACTTTGTCCTTGGAATTTTGGGTATCCTCTCTTCTCACCTTTCCCTTTTCCCGTTTTCCCTTCCCCCTCCTGAGAACTCCTGAAGACTGTAGGATTGTCATGGAGTCCAGGGAAATCTTAAGCACCTCCCGGCAAAGAGGGAGCGAGTCGGAATTCCTGTCGGTCTCTTCAGCCAAGCCCCCCACTGCTCCTGGCTGTGCAGGAGAACCTTTGCTCTCTGCTCCAGGAACTGGGAAGGGGATCCCAGTGGGCGGAGAACGCATGGAGCCAGAGGAGGAGGATGAACTGGGCTCAGGACGGGATGTGGATTCCAACTCCAATGCAGACAGTGAGAAATGGGTGGCAGGAGACGGCCTGGAAGAACAGGAGTTCTCTATCAAGGAGGCAAACTTCACAGAGGGGAGTCTGAAGCTGAAGATTCAGACTACAAAGCGGGCTAAGAAACCCCCAAAGAACCTGGAGAACTATATATGCCCACCTGAGATCAAGATCACCATCAAGCAGTCTGGGGACCAGAAGGTGTCCCGCGCTGGGAAAAATAGCAAAGCCACAAAGGAGGAGGAAAGAAGTCACTCCAAAAAGAAGGTAGGGAGCCCTGTTTCGTAGGGTTTTTTGTTTGTTTGCTTTTGCCATTTCAACTTGTAAGGGTCTATTTGCTTATTACTTATTTATTTCTGAATTACCAATGTCCTTAATGAAATACTTAGGGTCTCCAGAAGAAATGCCTCTGATATCTTGGTATAGTGTCCAATTTATTATTATAGTTTTTACCCACTTGAAAAATAATAACTACCAGAATTATAATTCTGGAGAGTTCCTTTTATTGTGTAGCAGCCCATTGGCTGGGTCAGATCTGGCTAAGCTGTGACAATGTTTTGAGGTGTTTTTTTTCCTTTAAGATTTGCGTCAGTTCTCATAGTCAAGAGTGGGCTGTTGAAAAATTATGGTCAGTTAGAACAGTTCAGAAGTGTTATAAACTCCTTTTGGTTTCAATTACTATTGTAAATCTTTGTCAAATAGGCGAGTCGCTCACCTGACTAAAGAAGTTCAGTCTCCGTAGTTAGTGAGGCTCTGAGAGGGCTGGGAGATCCTCACGCTGAAAGCCAGTGGTGAGCATCAGAGCTGGAACTGGAGAAAGAAAAGGGGCAGGCGACTGACCTGAATTTTTGTCTAATACATCATAGACTTTAAAGCTTGGGTGTTGAATGAACTTGGTTGACTGTCATTTTCCTCCTAAAAGTCAAAGATGGGTGTAGAAAGCAGCTCTCTAGGAGACTGAGGGAGTCATTTGGTTGGGACGAATGGATCCAGGTTTCCTTGTACTTGTTTTGTATCACGGCAGGTTACAGTGAGCTCCCTTCCTGTGAAGAGTGTGGCACTCAGCTATGATAGCAGAGAACTCCCTAGTCTAGAAAGTTCTTGTTCCCAAGAATGTCTGGGACTTGTGAATAGTGTTGAAAGGTTCCCTCTTGTTGACGGAGTTTTGAGTTCTAGGCTGTAGGTGTTAATCAGAATCTTTGTAACTCTCTGCCCCACATGTTATTTATTTGGGCTCTAGACATGATGGATTAGCTAAAAATGGCACATATACATGAACCCCTCTCCTTTATAGCCCAGGAATAATCTGTAGTGTTTCTGTTACCAGTGGTGTTTGAGCTTGTAGTCATTTACAGTAGAGCTGCTGGGAATCAGGATTTTCTTTATCGTAGGGTTTTGCGTCTTTCATCATGCTAGGTGTTTTCGGGAATTTGTTGCATTTAAAATTCAAAGACTTTAACTAGAAGAGACTTTCTAGGGTGACCAGTGCCTCCCAGTTTGCTCAGACTATCTTGGTTTTAAGACTGAATGTCATCCATCTAGGTACCCCCTTAGTCCTGGACAAGCCGGGACAGTTGGTCACTTTGCTTTAACATTTGGATCACGAAGGCATCTTTAGAAATTGACTTGTGTTTACAGAGCATATAGGCAGTGCTTTCCTCTTTCCCCTCCCTATTACAACTTTGCTGTGCTTTCTGGTTCTCTCTCATAGAACCAAACATTATTTAGATGCATGTGGAAACTCGAGATTCTTGTAAGCAAACACAACAGCTCAACTCAGTCTCCACTTAGAAAGTCAGGTTTTGCTTTGCAGTTGGGTCTCTTCAGCTTTGGAAATGAATATCTTTGTCTCTGCTCAGTGAGATGGCCCGTTCTTTGTTTGCTGTTGGATTTTTGTGTAGGTGGGTAGTCTTGAAAACTGTGGTTACCGTTTTTCCTCCATGCCCATCACCGTGAGGATTTGAGCAGCAGCCCACAGTTTTTTGTGTGCAAACCCAAATTCACTACCCCAGAGAGAGGATAAGTTGTCTTGATCAGGTACTACTTTGCCTAAAGGCACAAGATTGTTCCCAAATATAGCCTTCTGTCTGTTGGAATGCCCTAGAATAAAACTGGAATTTGTGACATGGGTTGATTTCAAAACTGAAACATGTAGTGGACCTCTATTCTCATATCTGAAATTTTCGGGTTGGTCATCCTCGCTCAAAAAGCTGGATGCACTTTGTATGCTTCATTGAAATTGCTTCTTTGAGTATGTGACTTACCAAGTAAATGTTCTAAGTCTCAGAAATTGGAGGGGGCAGAAAGGAAGAGGAAGGAACGAAATTCAACTCATAGTGCTGCATTATGCTGACACGGTAATGAAAATATCCACAAAAATTTTCAATTGTTGGGAGCTTACTTCATATTGTGCTTCTCCAGTCTTTCTACATTTATTTATGCCTAGAGGTATTACTTCCCAGAAATGAATGAAAAAAAATTATCAGTACTGAGTTGTAATCACTTGATAGATGATAAGAATATTCTCTGATGTCTATTGGATTAGAACGTTAACTTTATTACTCTTCAGGTTCCTGTTATTTTGAAAACTGGGAGTAAGCAAAAGCAGAAGCTGAGGTGGAGGGGTGGAAACCTGGTCTTCCGTTTGTATGGAAAGCTTCAGTGGCGTGAACTTGCAGAACTTACTTATTTGTATGAACGTGAAGCAACCAGCAACATGACCAGTAATTTGGGATACGGCAAAGGAGGAGGATGGCATTTCATAAGCAAGAGATCATTGTCTAACTCTAAAATCCAGTCTTCTGGGTCTTTTTTTGTGAATCAAGCCACTTATTGAAGAAGTCACATGGAGTGGCCCCTGGGAGTGGCGTCAGGTCCTATGCTAGGCACTAGGATGGATGCCCTGTTGAGCTGGTCCTTGAGCTGGTGGAGACACCCATTCAGGAGTTGCTTGAATATATGTGCTGACTTGGAGCAGGGGTCGGCAAACTATAGTCCCTGGGCCAAATCCAGCACCCTGCCTGTTTGTGTACAGCCCACAAGCAAAGAATGGTTGGAAAAAAATCAAAAGAATAATATTTTGTAACTTGTGAAAATTATATGAAATTCAAATTTCAGTGTCCATAAATACATTTTTATTGGCATGGAGCCATATCCATGTGTTTACATTTTGTCTATGACTGCTTTTGCACCACAACGGCAGAGTTGAGTCGTTGTGACAGAGTCTGTATGGCCCGTGAAGCTTAAACTATCTACTGTCTGGCCCTTACCAGAAAAAAAAAAAAAGTTTGTTAACCCTTGACTTAGAGAAAGGACGTGGAGTTTCAGGATAATAGGAATTTTGTTTTATTTTTAGTGGTTCCGCCTCCAAATTTGGAGGCTGGGGGAAATTGGGTGTTACATCATTATGTGCTTCTTTTTTTCAGACCAATTAATTTTGTTCAAGTCATTGTTTGACAGCCTTAGGCAAAGGCAGCTTATATTGGATCCCAAATGATTTTCTTTCTCATTGGGTTTTGTAAAAAGAATGCTCTGTAGGATGATGACAGCATTCCTTACATATCACAGCTAGTTCTCTGCTAGGTTAAGTCTATTTCTACGTGTTCTACTGCTTTGGGGTGGAGAGATATATGTGTGGCATCCTCAAGAGCTTTATTCCGAATTTCAAACCTAGGACCAATCCTGAAAACTGGGGAGGTGTCATAGATGTTCAGGGAACATGACCACTTAAGTGATAAGATGTTAGGAAGGACCCATGAAAATACTACCTCACTGGCTCAAGGATGCATGGCCTCTTCTAATCAGGGGACAGGTTACCTCCCTTCATATGAAATTAGGATGGCAATTGAGATGCTGTATGGAAGACGGTTTATGGTGAATTAATTTATGTGAGGTGTAAGAGCAGCATTTGGTAAGAAGGAGAGGCTGAGAGGAGAGCTCAGAACATATTTCAGGGCCTCAGAACTGTCCTTTGGACAGGTCTTACTTTGCGGATGGACTCCATAAATGCAACTTGCCCTTTGTCATGGCACCAACATTGTTGCATCTTACACTTAATCAGGTAAGTGATGTAATAACAGAAGCTTCCTCTAGTTCTCTTCTATGTCACTCCATAAGAACCACAGAGAACATGGGAGTGAGTCTCTAAAGCAAGTTCAGGTACAACGTGTGAGCATAAAATGTTCCAACAGTGACAGGTTTCTAAGAGGCTCCCAGCTGGGCAGAGCTTAGCAGCTCTCTTCTTTCCTGAGGACTTTCCGTGGGAATCGGGGACACCTGTCCAGTTTCAACAGCAGGAGAAGGAGAGGGGAGTCTTAGACAGGCTCCAGACAGTGACCCAGCATAGGAGATGCGGTGTGATAATCCGCACTGACTGGCTTTGTGACTTTGGATCTAGAGTGCAACCTTGCTGAAGCCCCAGTTTCCTCATCTGCCAGAGGTGATGATTTTCACATAAGATAACTCAGTGGAAGATTTTAGGGCAAATGGGTAATTTACAGAGCACACATCATAATAGTTCTGATTTGTTGAGCTCTGTGGCAGGCCCTCTGCTCGCTGTGTTACATGTATTCACCTTCACCATTAGTTCTTATGACAGTCCTGCCAGGCAGATATTGTTTATTGACAGATGAGAAAATTGAGGCTCAGTTGCTTCAAGAGAGCAAGAGCAGGAACAGGAACGGCCAGGGTTGGCCTTTGAAGCCAATTCTTTTAGACTCCAAAGCTGTTGTATATTCCTGTC